>NW_027361686.1:12955000-14155000 GCF_039654945.1 Dendrobates tinctorius | reverse complement strand
GAATTTGCCGAATTTCTTTTGGGGAGCGTGAAGCCTTTTCGTTTTTCCAGAGCCTTTGTGCTAATATAAAGGTACTTGCCGGAACGTGGGATGCAGTGACGGGACACAGGCAGAGCAAGGGTTAACAGATTTATTTACAGGGAATACTCCACACAGGGAGGTAAAGGGTTAAACAGCGTGAATGGAAAAGGATGTAGAGAGACAAAGGGTTATACAGGGGAGACAAACAGTACATTAAATCAAAGGATATTCTTAAAGTGAAGAACAACGGTTCAAAATAACGGTGGTACAATAGCAGGAGGTCCTTAAACTGCAGCTGCTGCTAGGAACTCAAAGGTGTCCTTATTAATGGGGTCTGGCAAGCAAACAATACCCCTTCTTCTGGTAACAGTGGTCGGTCTCCAGTACCTTCCACTGCC
Organism: Dendrobates tinctorius; assembly: GCF_039654945.1. Lineage (NCBI taxonomy): Eukaryota > Metazoa > Chordata > Amphibia > Anura > Dendrobatidae > Dendrobates > Dendrobates tinctorius. The sequence continues at coordinate 14,154,581 of NW_027361686.1, read as the reverse complement.
CCTATTCCATATACTGTAGATGCCTACAAGGGTACGGGCCACGGTACTGTCTAGGCCCGTGTTCTGCCTTCTTCCACGTATGACGCTGTGTGGATTCCAGCATACGGCTAAACCCTTCATCCAATCTCAGTAAAAAGACTGTATGGGTTCTTAAGTCTATATTTATTTAGATGATGTGAACAACAATGGTAGATGATAACGGATGATATAGTAGAGGAGATTGGTGAACACAATTGTGGATGAGATTGGAGATTGATGAACACAATAGTGAATGAGATCGGGTAAAAACTATAAGGCAACAGACAGTACAATACAGCAGTACTGGCAGATAACAACAGCAGCAGTAATACAGGGTGCTATCCTAACAGTAGCAGGCATTATTACAGACTGCTGCCTCATCAGCAGGCATCACCACAGAGGCTGAGCAATACAACACACAATGCAGTGAAAAGAGATCCAAACCAACTTAGGCTGCTAGCATTGTAATCATACCAGCGCACGGCCAGCTTACCCAACGCTAAATATAGGGTACGCTGGCTGTGCGCTGGTATAATTTTGACAGTGCTTGCGCCCTTTTGGCGCTGCACCGAGCTCACAAAAATGCAACAGAGTGCGTTTTTGTGCGCTCTGCGCAGCGCCAAAAGGGCGCAAGTGCCGGCAAAATCATACCAGCGCATGGCCAGCGTACCCAACGCTAAATATAGGGTATGCTGATCGCATGCAGCATCATGCGATCATAGGAGGAGCTGACCAGAGGAGACTCGGCCGGGGGCAGAGCTTAGCGGCGGCCCTGCGCTGCGCCTCAGTATGCTAGTCTGAAAGTAGCCTATCATGCTGTGTAGGAGCATTATAAGGAGCTGAAAATACATTGCAATATCATGGGCTGCATCATGGCCAGATGTTATGAATGAGTCACCAAGGAGGAAAAAGCAAAATGCAAGCTAAGCCCAGAAAACCGGAGAGGTTGGTAACTAGTGGATTGCAGACCCCTGATCCTATCCACAACAACTAGCAGTAGCCGTGGAGCGTGCCTACGGTGGTCCTAGACGCCTCGTCACGGCCAGAGAACTAAATAAGCCTAAAGAAAGAAAGGGAAAATCTAAACTGCCCCAGAGCAGACCCCAAAGCAATAGACAGCCCCCAACATGTATTGTCGGTGAAACAAGATGAAAACACAGGCACAGACAGAAAGAGAGGCTGAGCAAACGATGGGGCCCTCACTAACTAGAAAGGACAGGAAAGAAAAGCTGCTGTCTGCAATCACGCAAAAAACCCTGCCAAAAAAAAAGTCCAACACGTCTGATAGAAAAAGGCCCTGAAGTCGCTAGACTTCAAAACACTATATCAGCACTCAGGTATATTCTGAAGACAGAGCAAAAGAGATCAACTGATCAGAGACAAAATGGGGATTCAGCCCAGTCCCAGTCAGGGCTGGCTGAACACAAAAACTAAGTAAACCAGACAAAAACTCATATGAACAATAGAAGAGAAAACTTAGCTTTAGGAAGGCAGGAACCAAACTGGAAGCCAGAAGCCACAGTCAGGAAAAATCACCAGCAAGAAACTAGGGAGTCGGCTGCCTTAAATCCAATCAGAAACTCCTGATGTCCAATCGCAGTCCTCTTCCTCAGGTGGCCGGTCTCTGCCATTTAGGTCAGCTTCATTACCTCCCCTCACCAACAGAGGGAGTCCAGACAGAGAACTCACTACTCCTCTGTCAGCACAGCCAGCTCCATAACCCTCACCAGAAGCCAGAGGCAAACCCAAAAATGAGCTCACAACAGCCAGCTAACACAGAAACATAGTACATATCACATATCACATAACTGCATTAAACCCTCACTGGAATCGGCTTGATGGAGGCAATGATTCTGCAGGGAGCTGGACACGTGTGAGTAGCTCAGGGATTCGAGGGAAAATGGCTACATGCTGCAGCCCGGGAAGAACAATTAAAGGGAAAGGAGCCCCTAACTGTAAGAATAGGAAAGAGAAAGGCAATTATGACATCTAATGGCCATAGCTGGAACAGCACTTAAGAAATGTCTTGCTGCACATGAATGGGCAGAACACTCACCGCTTGGCATCAACAGATGCCACCAATTGGTTCTTTTGGGGACAATAACAGTACAAGTTCAGTAACTGGCCTGAGGAACACTTTGTTCTCCCCAAGTTTGCACACTTTGACCTCTAATTTGCACACTTTCCCATCCTTGCTGGGAAGAGGCTTGGTGACTAGACTGAGTGGCCACTTGTTTTGATGTGACTGATTGTCTTTAACAAGTACCACATCACCTTGTTGGATGTTTGGGTGGTCTTTTTCCCACTTTATCCTGGTTTGCAGAGTGGAAAGGTATTGCTTCTTCCATCTGTCCCAGAAGACATTGGACATGCTTTGTACTTATCTCCATTGGCATCTGAAGCGGTCTTATCGTTGAATTCTCTGAGTGGAGCTCTCAGGACACAGGTTTTCTGCATGAGTAGCATTGTAGGAGTAAGGACTGTCAGGTCTCCGGAATCGCTGGAAAGCGCTGACAGTGGCCTGGAGTTTATGATAGGTGATACCTCGGCCAAGAACATAATTAAACTCTCAAGTGTGAGTCTGGTGTTCATTTGCAAGAAGATACAGTCTAGTATCTTGCGTGCTATGCCTATCATTCTCTCCCAGGCACCTCCCATGTGCGAAGAGTGTGGCGGATTGAAAGTTCAGGTGCACGCTTAGGTACCTTTCAACATTAGCAATGTCCAAATTGGAAGGGATTTGGAGTTCTTTTGCCGCTCCGATGAAATTCGTACCTCAGTCAGAGCGACTATGCTTCACAGGGCCTCTGATTGCGGTGAAGCATCAAAATGCATTTATGAAACTTGAAGTGTCCATAGATTCGATTACTTCGATATGAACAGCTCTGATGGATAGACAAGTGAATAGAACTGCCCAACACTTTGCTTCAGTATTGGTCTTTCTAGTGCGTCGAGAAGCCATGGACCAAGGACCGAATACACCTAGTCCAATGTTGGTGAAGGGGGGTTCGGTACTAAGTCTGTCAGATGGAAGATTGGCCATCTTCGGATTTTGGAACATGCCACGGAGTTTGCGACATGTAACACAGTTAAAGATGATTTTGCTCACACTTCTCTTTGCACCGACTATCCATAGTCCAGCCGCCTGCAGATTCCCTTCGGGAAACAAGCCTTGGTGTCTCACTAAGTCATGATGATGCTGAATGAGCAGGGTTCTGACGTGATGATGTCCAGGGATTATTACCTCGGCTTCTTGAAGATGGCCACCTACTCTCAGCAGCCCGTCTTGGTCGACAATTGGATCGAGCTTCTTTAGCACGCTGTCTCCAGGAATGGGTTGTCCCTTGTTGAGTTTGTCTATTTCTCTGGGGTAGGTTTCCTTTTGTGCAACACAAAGTATTGTAACCTTGGCTCTTTCCAGGTTGAAGGCGGTAAATGCATGCTTACATTGATGCTAACCTTTACAAGATCTCTGGCTTGCAGGTGATGCTGACTTGTAGGACTGGGCCACATGAAGTAGACAAGTAATGGCTCAAAAAAGTGACTTCCAGGTTGAGAACCTGCTGAACCGATGAGATTCCAGGTGATGACTTGAAATCCCTGTATGCAGAGCAGACACTTGAGGATGGAGCTCTTCGTCGGCATCTGGATCCACTAGTTCGAACGTATCGGGCCTGTCGATTTGGGGCCTCTGAACCATGTAGTGTCCATGTAGTGTCCTTAAGATGATTTGGAGCAACAGATCTAGTCGCATGCTCCGCAGGATTGAGGTGAGTAGGTACATAGTGCCACTGATTAGGGCAGGTGGATCTTTTTATCCTCAGTACCCGGTTGCTGATGTAGACATAAAAGTGTCACGTTTCATTGCAGATGTGTCCCATTACCAGCTTGCTATTGGTGTTGAACTCTGCATCTTTGGTCTCCAGATTCATCACACCTGAGATAAGCTCAGCCAATTCAACTGTGAGGACAGCAGCGCAGAGTTCCAGTTTGGGTATTGTGTGTTCACGGAGTGGTGCCAGTTTAGTCCGGTTCATCACAAACCCGATGTGGCTCTGTTTGTTCATGTCTATGGTTTTGAGGTATGCTACTGCTGCAGTCACTTTGACTGATGGGTCACAGAAGATACAAAGTCTTTGTGTCTTGACTTCTGTGGATGGCACAGGAGCATACGGACGTTTCACACGAAGGTTGGTCAAGGCCTCAAGAGACGTCCTCCACTATGTCCACAAGTATGCTTTTTTGCTTGAAGTGGATGGTCCCAATCAGACATGTCTTGGGTGAAGTCTCTTAGCATCATTTTTCCTAGGATAGTTACTGGAGCTACGAATCCCAGGGGGTCGTATAGACTATTCACAAAAGAGAGTACTCCTCTGCGCATGAAGGGTTTCTCGTCTTTACTGATCTGGAAGGTGAAGGCATCTGTCTTCAGATCCCAAAGCAATCCAAGGCTCCGCTGCATGGGAAGGGAGCCAATGCTTAGGTCTAGGTCCTTTAGATCATTGGAATAATAATAATAATAATAATTTTTATTAATATAGAGCCAATATATTCCGCAGCACTTTACAATTAAGCGGGGACATGTAGAGACAATAAATTCAATACAAGTTAAGACAATTTAAACAGTGACATTAGGAGTGAGGTCCCTGCTCACAAGCTTACAATCTACAAGGAAATGGGGGGACACAGTAGGTGAAAAGTGCTTGTTATTTCAGGTCTGGCAATTGTAATAAATAGGGATTTTCATATAAAGCTGCATGATTCGGTCATCAGCCCGTGTGTTTAAGTGCAATAGTCAAGTATCAAGTGCAATTATCATGTGCATGGAGGGTGTGGAGACAGATGAATAGTAGGGTGCAGATTCAGAATATTTGGAAGGAGGGAACAGGGCAAAGTTAGTTTACTGAGTAGTTGATGTGGTAGGCTTGTTTGAAGAGATGGGTTTTCAAAGCGCACTTGAATAGGTCGGGGCTAGGTATCAGTCTGATCGTCTGGGGAAGAGCATTCCAGAGAGCTGGCGCAGCACGAGAGAAGTCTTGGAGACTGAGGTGCGAGGTTCAGATTACGGGGGATGTTAGTCTTAGGTCATTTGTAGAACGGAGGGCACGTGTAGGGCGATAGACAAAAATGAGAGAAATATAAGGCGGTGCAGAACTGTGGAGAGCTTTGTGGGTGAGAGAGATGAGTTTATACTGGACCCTGTAGCAAATAGGTAGCCAGTGTAATGACTGGCACAAGATGGAAGCATCGGTGAAGCGGCTGGACAGAAATATGACCCTGGCTGCCGCATTCAAGATGGATTGGAGAGGAGAAAGTTTGGTAAGAGGGAGACCAATCAGAGGAGAGTTGCCATAGTCGAGATGAGAATGAATAAGAGCGACAGTAAGAGTCTTAGCAGTTTCAAAGGTGAGAAAAGGTTGGATTCTGGAGATGTTTTTAAGATGCAGGTGACAAGAGCAAGTGAGTGATCGGATATAGGGAGTAAAGGAAAGTTCGGTGTCGAACATGACCCCAAGACAGCGGGCATGCTGCTTGGGAGTTATGGTTGAACTCTCCAATAGTCTTGAGAGGGAAAGGCTTCCATCAACTCTCGGCTGTTGGAGGAAATCTTGTGTAACCTTAGGTTAGACTGAGCAAGCATTTCTTGAGCCCTTTTTAGTAGACTGATTGCAGCCTCATTTGTCGGTGTGGACTTCAAACAGTCGTCTACGTAGAAGTCCTTTTCTATGAAGGATCTGACATCTTCGCCCTCTTTGGCGGAATTTCAGAGGCTATAGATAGCGACTGCTGGGGAAGGGCTGTTCCCGAAGATGTGCACCCTTATCTGGTATTCCGTGATGTCTTTGTCCAGATTGTTGTCACGGTACCAGAAGAACCTCAAGTAGTTTCTGTGTTCCTCTTTGACGAGAAAACAGTGGAACATATGTTGTATGTCAGCCATAAATGCCACCATATCTCTGAGGAAAGAGAGCCGTACTTCTCGAAGTCTGTTGTTGAGGTCTGGACCCGACAGTAGGACATCATTCAACAAAACATCTTCGCATTTGGCTCTTGAGTCAAATACCACTCGTATGGGTCTGCAATACTAAGACAGGTTATTACACTTGGGGTTATTTAGTTTGGAAAATCGAAGGCTTTGGGGTGATCTTATTACAATGTATAAATATATGCAGGGACAGTACAAAGACCTTTCTAATGACCTTTTTACTCTTAGACCTGTGATGGGGACAAGGGGGCATCCTCTACGTCTGGAGGAAAGAAGGTTTAAGCATACTCACAGACGCAGATTCTTTACTGTAAGAGCAGTGAGACTATGGAACTCTCTGCCATATGATGTTGTAATGAGTGATTCCCTACTAAAATTTAAGAAGGGTCTGGATGCCTTTCTAGAAAAGTATAATATTACAGGGTATATACTGTACACTAGTTTCCTTGATATTGCGTTGATCCAGGGAGCTAGTCGAATTGCCATAGGTGGAGTCGGGAAGGAATTTTTTTCCTCAATGTGAAGCCTACTGTTGCCACATGGGTTTTTTTTGCCTTCCTCTGGATCAACATATTAGGGCAAGTTAGGATAGGATATGGGTTGAACAAGATGGACTTAAAGTCTTCCTTCAACCTTAATAACTATGTTACTATGTTATGTTACTATGTATTTGATCTGGCTTCTTAGGATGGTATACTCCGAAGATGGGTGGGTACCAACACTCCTATGAGCGACAAAGTGCAGGTGCAATCTCTGCGTGGTTGTTCTGAAATATCTTCCCCGTGAAGGTAAAGAAGTGTTCCTTCATCTCAGTTGACTTCTGAAGCTTGTGCCTGAGGGAGATGAATCGGCTGTAGACCAGTTCCCTGTTGTTGGGTAGGCGCCTTCTCTGAGGTTGAAATGGTAAAGGTGCAACCCATCTGTTCGATTTGTCTTTGACTATTTGTCTATCCATGATGTCCACAAACATCCTATCTTCTATAGACATCGCTACCTTGTCATCTTCCTTTGTCCTGTGGAAGACTGTATATCCCACATGGTCTTGTTCACCTTCACAGGCGTGGTCTTCATTGATAGGTACTGAGAAAGGGCAAGGTAGGGGAGTGCTGTTTGGCAATTCCTTTACTAGCAGACTACTGTGACATATCCGGAAGAGAGATGGACGTCCATTTTATAGTGTGCTGGTAAGGATACTGTTGACTGAGGCCGGCTTGGGTGCTCCTCCTAGACAGACGTTTCCTATAATGACCCATCCAAGGTCGAGCCTCTGTGTGTACGGAGCTTTCTTGGAGCCGTTTATACTTTCTCTAGTCTTGTGGACTCATAGTATATCTCTTCCCAGGAGTAGAGCTATTGGGACTTCTGGATCCGACTCAGGTATCAGGTGGGCTATACGCTTCAGATGGGAGTGATGTGTCGCCAACCTCCTGTGAAGGTATCTCTGACCTGTTGTCAGGAATCTGGTTGCACTCCAGGATGGTCGGTAATGATAGGCAGGTTTGGCCATCTATGGATGGACTCCACCTTGTATCCGGTTGCTTTTCTCCATGCCATTTCAACGGTACCTGAACACGTTCTCAGGGTGTAGGGAGAACCAGAGCCTACAATGCTGAAGTTGTCAAAGAAGATGGACCTGGCTAGAGACCTGTTGCTTTGGTTATCCAGGATTGCATATATCTTGAGAGCTTTGTCCTTGTGGCCTGCAGGATAGACTCGTACAAGGCAGATTTTAGAAGAGGACCTTCCTCCTGTGAGTCCCTTGCAGATCTCCATACATTTAGAGCTGTCAGTGTCCTTCTGCTTCCCATCGTGCTCCTCGTGGTGGTGATCCAGGGTGCATGGCTGTATTGTGATCCATGGTGCTGCATTCTGCACATTTTACGCTAGCTTCACAGTTCCTGGCGAAGTGAGAGGCTGTGGCACAACATTTGAGGCAGATGTTCTCCTTGAGGGAACCTTTGCGATCCTACAAAGACTTCTCCCTGAAGGCTCTGCATTTTAGTAGAGGATGTGGTTTCTTGTGTAGAGGACACTGTTTACTGACATCCTGAGGCTTGTTCTCGTCTGGAGGGGGTTTATTCACATTGTGAGGAAGGCCTGTGGAAACAATGTTAGTTTTGTCGACTGCCACAGGTGTCCTACTGGATGTGACACCAGGGGCAGTGGAACATAACAGAGTAAAGTCAAAACTAGGGTCATTTCTCATCCTATCTTGTTGGATGACAAAATCAACAAACACAGTGAAAGGAGGGAATGATACATTGTGATTTTGTTTATACCGTGAACCACATGTAACCCACTTTTCTTGTAGGTTGTAAGGAAGTTTCTGTATTATCGGATTGACACCCATAGTGGTGTCTAAGTATGCCAATCCTTCCTCCTGGGCAACCTGTAACTCTATCAATAAATCACTCAATTCTCTAAGCTTTTTATAACCTTTAGGTCCTATCTTAGGGAAATCATCAATTCTTTTATATAAAGAATTCTCTATGACTTCTACTGTCCCATAGAATTCATCAAGTCTTCCCCACACTTTACGTAGACCTGTGCGTGGATGCTTTATATTACTGTCTCTCAGTCTTTTGGCTTGCTCAACCGACTCACTTCTGAGCCACTTTACTAGGAGTATATAACAAAAATGGGGCGCACCAACTGTACCAATCACAAATATATAAATGAAGGTTTAGGTGCAGCAACAGTGGAATAATAAACATGAGAAGAGAAGAAAAAGAACCACTGCAAATAGCGCACACTGAACCAGTACAAAAACAATGTTTTATTGATGCAGCAATACAATTAAAAACATAATAAAAACATATGAAGCATCCCACGATATATAACAGTGAAGTATGGCATATCACACTTATAGATTATGCTGTAATAACCTGTATATCAACCATGTGGTCCAACCTCACTGCAATTAATCACAACAACCACCCCATAAACCTGCTCATGGAGACCAAGGGCCCTAATATTGCACAATCACTGCATGAAATAATTCCATGCATGTGTCCCTAAATATTCACTGGTTAGGGCACACAGGCCATAATAAGCCAACAGCAATATGGCCAATGCCCACAATCCAATATTCAATTGTACCACAAAAAAATTACTCCAGAGCAACCAATAATAAGGTCGCAGTGAAAATACAGCTATAACCAAGTGGGTGCTACACCCAGGATCATACCCCACGCGTATCGCCGCAACCCATGCGGCTTCATCAGGGGAGGTTCACTGATCATGATCCAACAGCCTTATATACCTTACTAAAACTCAAATGACTCGCACATGCACCACAGGTGAACTGCCCCCATCCAAAAGTTCCAATCACTACAAAAAGACCGGCGTCCCGGTCACTGAAGGAACATGGCCACCGCGCATGCGCAATGAGCTGTGTGAGGAGTGTTGATAAAACAGGGGAGAAAAAAAAAAAAAATCCCTCAAAAAATTTTTCTCTGAAAAAATTTTTCTCTCTTTTTTTCTTATTCGCACCTGCGTCCAGTGAGACGCATGGAGTTCTCCCCTGGAACGCAAGCCTCACGCCCCCACATGCTGGCCAAAGAAGTCAATCAAGGTCAGCACCGAGCGGTAACCCACACCCGGGCGCGAGGCTGCAGCTCCAACGACACACAGTGCTCACAAGAGCATGCAACATGAAGAACAGACACAACAATGAGACAGACAGAAACACATAGGGAGGGGGTCACAACATGAAAAGGAGCCATAAGCTAATTAGGGTTAATGTGAAGCATGAACACCAGTACATGTCATAAAAGACATTAAAAATATAACAATGGCTACCTATCCCCAGGTCCAACCCAATGGTCCCCATGAGCTCAAACCTAGGGATCCACCATATTATTCCAAGGTCACAATATACAATAGAACTAGATAGAAAATCCATAAAGGGATTAATGTCCCAAGCAATATATAAGGTAAAACCTCACAGCCAAAAATGATAATATGATGATAAAACCCCCCTACTATACAGAAAACAGAAGATAATGATAAGGAATATCTCAAAGAGACTACAGAGACATCGTGTGAACCTATCAATTAGAACCATATAAATGAATAAAGTACAACTTTATTCAGATTTTAGTTACATATAAGAGAACGAAGACCTAACACAATATATCCAGACTGAGATTCCAATGAGGTAAGGGGTAACCATCTTCCCCATGAGAAGTGATGTCTAATAGGATAACTGCATGAGGGGAGAGAAGAGAACATCATATTCATCCCAGAAATCCAGTAAATAAGAGCTCCTCATTTAGACCCCTTGGGCTCAGTGAGTCCAAATTAAAAATCCATCTGGACTCTGTTTGTAATAATAGCTTTCTGGGTGAACCCCCCCTATTGGATAATGATATTTTCTCCAATGCGACCACCATAGTACCAGCAATCTTACCAGCATGGTGGTTCAAGAAATGGGCTGCCACAGATGTCAACACCTTGCCCTTGGTTTGATCAATACGTGCCAGGTTGATTGTTGAGAAATGCTTCTGGATCCTCCGGCGTAATTCCTGAGAAGTTTGACCAACGTAAACCTGATGACATGGACAGATTAATGCATAAACCACACAAGTAGTTTTGCAGTTCATATATGACCTTAACCTATGTCTAGTGCCGTCTCTTGGGTTCACAAAATAATCCCTGATGGAATGCATATGGGGGCATATGGTACAATTGCCACATGCAAATGAGCCCCTAAGCATTATTCCCCTTTCCAACCCAATTACTGGTCTCATATAGTGACTTTTTGTTAAAATATCCTTAAAGTTTGGAGCCCTTCTTGCTGTTATACAGGGCCGTTCCGGCACCAGAGCAGACGTCTGCAAGTCCGTCGTAAGTATACCCCAATGTCTCCCAATCACTTCTCTCACCTGTGACTACTGACTATTATATTGCGTAATGAACCGGGGCATCACACTCCGAATCTTGTCACGAGTAACCAGGAGAGAGTCCTGCGTAGTACCATTCGCTCGCTGATAAGCTCGTGAAATGCTACCCCGAGGATAGTTTCTCTTCCTGAAGCGCTTCGTTAATTGTGCAGCCTCCTCACAAAACACTACCTCCGATGTGCAATTTCTTCGTACTCTCAAAAATTGCCCTATGGGCACCCCATTTCTCGTATGGGCTGGATGAAAACTTGTATAGTCCAAAAGACTATTTGTAGCAGTAGGTTTTCTAAACAGTCTTGTAGAGATGCCCCCATTGATATTAGAGACCGTAAGATCCAAGAAGTTAACTGAAACAGAGGACACAGTATAAGTGAGCACAATGTTGTATGGATTGGAATTCAATAATCCCATATAGATATCACATTCCTCTACCGTACCAGTCCAAATAAAAAAAATATCGTCGATAAAGCGCGACCAAAGTCGCACTTTATCTCTGAACATTTGTGTCACATATACCCGAGTGGCCTCCCACCATCCGAGAAACAAATTAGCCAAAACCGGGGCACATCTGGCCCCCATAGCCACACCGGAGGTCTGGAGAAAATAAGACCTGTCAAAAAGGAAGAAATTATGCTTCATCACAAAACCTAACAGATCCACAATGAATGAATCGTGCATTCTATCCGAATGAACTATCTGATCAAAAAAATACAGTACTGCAGTGATGCCATCAGAATGGTCAATATTAGAGTAAAGCGATTCTACATCGCAAGTGACCAACAAGGCCCCAGGGGGTAGAGTAACATCACGATGTTTCCTAATAAAATGAGAGGTATCCTGTATATAGGATGGTAACGTCTTCACCATCGGTTGAAGGAAATAGTCCACATAGATAGAGGCCTTTTCGCATAAGCTGCCTATACTGGCAACTATAGGTCGGCCCGGAGGCCTAACAAGATCCTTATGGACCTTCGGCAACATGTAAAAGGTAGGAGTGATTGGATGTTCAACCCACAAAAATTCCATCTCCTTCTTGTTAATAATACCCAACTCAAAAGCCCTATCTAGTAGTCTCTTGAATTTAATAGAGAAGGGTCCAGTAGGATCTGTTGGTAATCTTTTGTAGAATCGAACATTATCCAATTGGCGGTGCGCCTCTTCCTGATATAATTCATGCGGCCACAACACCACATTTCCACCTTTATCAGCCTCCTTAATCAAAAACAATTTATTAGATTTTAAATTATCCACAGCCAGTCTTTCCCCCGCATGTAGATTATCCACGTGACGTGATCTAGCAGGAATGGCCAAAAAATCTTTTTTGACCAACTCAAAAAAACCCCTCACAGCTGGAACCAAGGAAAAAGGCGGGGCTACCATTGATTTATTTTTATAAGGAAATCGATTTTTACCATGTGTCGTGTCCTCCTGTAAAAGATCCAATAGATCCTGTAACACCTGACGATCCGTTTGATCCAAACCATCCACCATCCGTGGCTTGTTATGTAAAACCTGAAGAATTAATTGTCTGCAAAAAATATAAAGGTCCTTAACCAAAGTGAACTTATCCATACCTATAACAGGCGAAAAGGTCAAACCCCTCTGTAACACAGAAATTTCCAAAGGTGAAAGGTTATATTGAGATAGGTTAATGATTTGAAGCACATTCTCCTGTACCTGTATCTCCGTAGTCCCATCCTCCACGACAACCTCCTCATCTACTTGCGAAAATTCCTGTACTGATTGTACTGCGGAGGCCTGCGTCCCCTGAAGCGGGTGTTTCTTGTGAACATCCTCCCGCCTGCGACGGCCCCTTCTTGTCCGATTTCGGCCTCGCTCTCGGCTGAAGATAAAAAATCACTACCCGATGTATAATCAGGGTTACGGGCCAACTCCACAGTTCTCTCTGGGGCCCTATCCATAGGGGCCTTACGTCTAATATTCCCTTTGTGTTTCCATTGGAATACCTGCTTCTCCTCAAAATCTCTACGATCTCTGTGAAATTTGGATTTTTTCTTATGGGTAATATCCCTATCATATCTGTCCAAAGTCTCTTTGAGCCTGGTTTTAAATGGCAATACTTGGGTCACTTCATCAAAAGCACTCAGTTTAGTATCTAATTCTTTAATCTGTTTTTTAACCGAGATCAATAGCTCCCTATCATGTTCCAACAACATATTCATAATAATACCTGAGCATCGTAAAAGTCCCTTCTCCCATGTGGCACGAAAGTCCAAAGAGGGTTCCCATGCCGGATATATAGAAACCCTAAGGCCTCTTGGCACAATGTTGGATTTAATATATTCCTCCAAGGACCGAATGTTCCACCACAACCTGATGCCTAATTTATGTGCTGCTATCAACTCTGCAGTCACACTAGCAAATTCTGAACTAGGCATATAACTATTAGAAGTGGAAAAAATATCTGAGGACTGCGCCCTCCATGCTGCCTCTCTCGTATCCCAATCCATCCGGGAAGAACCACAGTAAGGAAGGCTGAAATAGAACAACAATAATTTAAAAAATATATAATACACTTGCACAATGCATCAACCAAATAATAATTATATTAATGGTAAGCGCCTAGAGCATACAATAATGTTCCAGGCCAATAATAAGGCACATACACTACCCATCAATTGTGTGCAGCCCACAAGAAGGGCTGGCAAAGAACCGACCAAAACCAATTATATATAACAAAAATGGGGCGCACCAACTGTACCAATCACAAATATATAAATGAAGGTTTAGGTGCAGCAACAGTGGAATAATAAACATGAGAAGAGAAGAAAAAGAACCACTGCAAATAGCGCACACTGAACCAGTACAAAAACAATGTTTTATTGATGCAGCAATACAATTAAAAACATAATAAAAACATATGAAGCATCCCACAATATATAACAGTGAAGTATGGCATATCACACTTATAGATTATGCTGTAATAACCTGTATATCAACCATGTGGTCCAACCTCACTGCAATTAATCACAACAACCACCCCATAAACCTGCTCATGGAGACCAAGGGCCCTAATATTGCACAATCACTGCATGAAATAATTCCATGCATGTGTCCCTAAATATTCACTGGTTAGGGCACACAGGCCATAATAAGCGAACAGCAATATGGCCAATGCCCACAATCCAATATTCAATTGTACCACACAAAAATTACTCCAGAGCAACCAATAATAAGGTCGCAGTGAAAATACAGCTATAACCAAGTGGGTGCTACACCCAGGATCATACCCCACGCGTATCGCCGCAACCCAAGCATCATCTTGCTGCAGATGGTGTCACTGTGCATCGGTCAACAATACAGCACACTTTGCAGAAGGAGAAGCTGTATGGGAGAGTGATGCGAAAGAAGCCGTTTCTGTAAGCACGCCACAAACAGAGTCGCCTGAGGTATGCAAAAGCACATTTGGACAAGCCAGTTACATATTGGAAGAATGTCCTGTGGACTGATGAAACAAAGATTGAGTTGTTTGGTCATACAAAAAGGCGTTATGCATGGAGGCTAAAAAACACAGCATTCCAAGAAAAACACTTGCTACCCACAATAAAATTTGGTGGAGGTTCCATCATGCTTTGGGGCTGTGTGGCCAATGCCGGCACCGGGAATCTTGTTAAAGTTGAGGGTCGCATGGATTCAACTCAGTATCAGCAGATTCTTGACAATAATGTGACGAAGTTGAAGTTACACAGGGGATGGATATTTCAGCAAGACAATGATCCAAAACACCGCTCCAAATCTACTCAGGCATTCATGCAGAGGAACAATTACAATGTTCTGGAATGGCCATCCCAGTCCCCAGACCTGAATATCATTGAACATCTGTGGGATGATTTGAAGTGGGCTGTCCATGCTCGGCGACCATCAAACTTAACTGAACTTGAATTGTTTTGTAAACAGGAATGGTCACAAATACCTTCATCCAGGATCCAGGAACTCATTAATAGCTACAGGAAGCGACTAGAAGCTGTTATTTTTGCAAAAGGAGGATCTACAAAATATTAATGTCACTTTTATGTTGAGGTGCCCATACTTTTGCACCAGTCAAATTTTGTTTAAATGCAGATTGCACATTTTCTGTTAGTACAATAAACCTCATTTGAATCCAGAAATATAACTGAGTCCATCAGTTATTAGATATATGAAACTGAAATAGCTGTTGCCAAAACCAACATTCTTATAAAGAAAAAAGGTTAACATTAATAGGGGTGCCCAAACTTTAACATATGACTGTACCTAAGTGAGGTTTGATGAAGACCAGCGTTCGGGTTGAAACTTTACCTTGTTATCTCGTCATGCCTTTCTGTGTTGAATTTAATAAATGTTTTCACTTACATTCAAGAAAATCCATTTGAGTGCAGCTGTTTTTCTTCTATGACTATTTTCTGGACTAGTTCCAGGTTCAGTTAGCACCTTACCTACTAGGCAGAGTGAGCGCAATTTCTTATATTTTATCTGATTCCGGATAGTCTGTGCAGTACCTTCTATGTGAAGTAGGTGTCTCTTTAAGGCGGGATGGGAGCTGCACCTTCTGCTTAGTGGAACGGTAACTGTGGTCGACATCAGTGCTGGACGTCTCCTTGTCAATGGTAGTGAGTGAAGTTCGGGATTGGATCGCTGGTAATCGGCATAGGCTGATTGATATGATGCGTCAGGGCTGTTATCCACGCCGGAATGTTGACAGACGTACTCTGCGACGCGCTGCGCTGGATCTTGCTGCTCTAGATCTGGTCCGAGAATGTTGCTGCGTCTCTCATAATCGGGATTCTTCATAGCTTTCAAATACTCTGACTCGGCTATTGCAGCTGCTGTCTCTTTGTCTGTCGCAAGTTTTTCTAGCTCTGCTTGCAAACGTGCAGATTCAGCTTCTCTCTTTGCCTGCAAACGTACAGTTTTGGCCTCTCTCTGCGCCTGCAAACATGCGGTTTTGGCCTCCCTCTCTGCCTCGTGCTCTGCTTGTCTCAGCTTTACATGCATCTCTCTTTCGGTGAAGGAAGATCTCACTTTGGCTGCTTCGGCTTCGGCATGAGGGACAGCAGCGAGCTCTGCTATTGATGACCTGCTGGAACTTGCTCATGACCTCGTTTTGAGTGAGGATGCGCTGTTTCGATACATTGTGAGTTTAGCTGCGTACTGCTGAGTATATTGGTGGGAAACTGAGTCTATGAGTGGTGGGCTTCCGCATGGTGGGAAAGATGTAGCACTTCTTGGCGGGCTACAATAGCATTCTGCGGCTGTAAGGAGGCTGCTGTGGTACCCCTATGAGGAGCAGTGTGGGTGTTAGCGGTCCCATACAGTCTGATCAACTGCAGCATGCGACCGGCTGTCAGTTTCACTGAAGACAGCTAATCTGTTCTTACTGGTCCCTGGACTCATGTCCACTGTGGCTGTATGGCGGCTGCTATAATACCCGTATGTGGTGCAGTCTGGGTGATAGCGATCCCGTATAGCCTGTACAACCACAGCCTGTGACCGGCGGCTCCGTTTTTACTGAGCCCTGGGCTCTTATCCCTTGCATCTGTATGGCGGCTGCTGTAGTACCCATATGCCGAGAAGTTTTGTTGTTATACAGGTCCCGTATAGCCTTGGTAATCACCGTGTGCGACCAGTGGTCCATTTTTACTGAGCCCTGGGCTCTTATCCCCTGTGGCTGTATGGCGGCTACTGTAGTACCCAGATGCGGAGCAATTTGGGTGATAGCGGTCCCCTATAGCCTGGGTAATCACTGCATGTGACCAGCGGTCCATTTTTTACTGTTATGCCTTCTTCCACGTATGATGCTGTGTGGATTCCAGCATACGGCTAAACCCTTCATCCACTCTCAGTAAAAAGACTGTATGAGTGCTAAAGTCTATATTTATTAAGATGATCTGAACAACAATGGTAGATGATAACGGATGATATAGTGGAGGAGATTGGTGAACACAATTGTGGAGGAGATCGGAGATTGATGAACACAATAATGTAGTGGATAAGATCGGGTAAAAACTATAAGGAAACAGACAGTACAATACATTAGTACTGGCAGATAATAATAACAGCAGTAATACAGGGTACTATCATAACAGTAGCAAGCATTATTATAGAGTGCTGCCACATCAGCAGTAGGCATCACCACAGAGGCTGAGCAATAAAACACACAATGCAGTGAAAAGAGATCCAAACCAACTTAGGCTGCTAGCATTGTACTAACTGAACAGAGGTGTATCTGTCTAACATGCAGTGTAAGAGCATTACAAGGAGCTGAAAATACATTGCAATATCATGGGCTGCATCATGGCCAGCTAACACAGATACATAGCACATATCACATAACTGCATTAAACCCACACCGGAATCCGATTGGTAGAGGCTATGATTCTGCAGGGAGCTGGAAAAGTGTGAGTAGCTCAGGGATCCGAGGAAAAATGGCTACATGCTTCAGCTCGGAAGCTGAATGGGCAGTTTTGAACAGAACAACAATTAAAGGGAAAGGAGCCCCTAACTTCAAGAACAGGAAAGAGAAGGGCACCTATGATATCTAATGGCCATAGCTGGAACAGCAATTAAGAAGTGTCTTGCTGCTAGTGTTGCTCATTCCGATACCGCAAGTATCGGGTATCGGCCGATATTAGCTGTATCGGAATTCCGATACTTAGTTCCGATACTTTTTTCATATCGAATACCGGAATCGGAAGTTCCCATAATGCTAGGAGCACGCTCGATTTGATTCAGCCAATGGGGATCTTCAGAAGTGTGGGCACATCCTGTTTGGCATGTAGGCATGTTAACTACTGGCATGGCTGTGATTGGCTGCTGAAATGATGTCATGATGCACTATAAAAACCGCTGCAGCCGCCATTTCTGGTTCACTCTGCTGTGAATTCAGTTAGGGACAGGCTGCTGTTGAAGACTGTGAGTGACAGTTAGAAATAGCGATCATCAAAAATATCTATTGCTCTACCCAGGCTACATAATCCACCACTGTAGCATTTTTGTAGCCCAGCAGCGCTGTTTTAATAGCTGTCTGCAAGGGCTGTGTGAGTGCAGACCCACGCTGTGTAGTGTGTCCTGCAGGCACGTCTGCTTGTAGGCCGCCCAGCGAGTGTCTCTGCCTCATACACATTTTTCTTTTATTGCTACTTTTTTTTTCTCCTGTATAGTGTGCTTCCATATGTATCCATATACGTTGGTTGCAAACACTAAAGGAGTGGACAGCGGAGCCTTTCAGCAGCCTTTCAGTGCTATAGCCCATTTCTCTGCACTGTTTTTGGCTGTCTGATAGGTCTCTCTGTGTGTGAGTGCAGCTCACGTTCCAGTGTGTTCTACAGCCACCGCTGGTTGTAGTCCGCTCAGCGTGCGTCACTGCCTCATACACAGTCCTTTTTTTTTATTTATAGCAGCAAATTTTTCCAGATTTTTGCTCCTATATTAGTGTGCTTCCATCCGCATCCATTGTCATTGGTTGGTTGCAAACACTATATAGGATTAGATAGAGGAGCCTTTTTGCTGGCTTGTTCCCTTCAGGGCCAGCCAGACTAGTATCACCCTATTTTTTGGAGCC
Organism: Dendrobates tinctorius; assembly: GCF_039654945.1. Lineage (NCBI taxonomy): Eukaryota > Metazoa > Chordata > Amphibia > Anura > Dendrobatidae > Dendrobates > Dendrobates tinctorius. The sequence goes on along the minus strand of NW_027361686.1, from coordinate 14,136,112 downwards.
TCATCGATTGCATTGTAGGTTAGCTTCCTGCATTGTAATCGCTCCAAAAAGTTTGTGATACTATAGCTTTCAAACTTTGGTCACATCCTTTTATTTTTCCCCCCCAAAAAAAAAGGAAGTATAGTTCACCCAACACTCCACTTTTGTGTAGGCCACATTAGATCATATTAAAGTGTAGTACACACACTCTTGTCAAAATTAGTGTTTCTTATACTGGTTAGCAGGTGTTCAGGAATAAGAACACTAAGCCCCCCTTTTTTTACTTTTCTGCCTATCTTTATCAGTCTACCAAGATGAAGAAGGCAGGGAGTAAGGCACGTGGTTGTGGCCGTGGAGTTTCAGCAGGGAGAGGACGTGGGGATTCGGTGCCTGCTGCGGCCACCAGTGACCCGGCATCCCCCACTTTTACCAGGCAACAGTCCTTCATGCGCAGCTTTATAGGACCTCGCCGTACCCCACTGCTGCGTGACGAACAAATTGAAGCCGTTGTCGGATGTATGGCAGCTAACGCATCCACTTCACTGACTTCCGCATCCTCTCAGGGCCAGAGCACTGAAGAACAACCATCTGTCTCTTCACCACCTGCCAAATTGCCCAGGCAGTCTGAGAGCACTGGACAGGAGCCATCTCAATCTTTACTTCTGTTCTCAGAATCTGTTGGCTTGGAAAGAGGTGGCCAGCCAAGCAGCATTCTAGAGCGTGAAGAAGAGGGAGTATGCAGTGATGCGCAACTGCTTTGTCCCTCTGAATCTGAAGAGGTGGGTGGGCCAGTGCCTATTGTCAGCACACCTCAGTACTCATCTGATGATGATGAGACTCAGTTGCAAATTCCTAAGGCGTACGGTGCTGGCGAGACAACCCAGGACCAGCCGGTGCTTGAAGAGGGGAGTGTAGATGATGAGGTCCTTGACCCATCATGGCGTCAGCCACAGGAAGGTGGTGGGAGCAGCTCTGAGGAAGAGATTCCCCGGCCAGAACAGGAGGGAGAGGGCGGGGGCAGACTTGGTTGCCTGTAGCCTCCACTTTGGCACTCGTGAGGAGCAATCCTCTTCCAAAACACAAAACGGGCGCTCCCAGGACTTGCAGTGCGTGGTCTTCTTTTGACACAGTTGCAGATGACATTTGCTTTGTCAAATGCAAGCTGTGTCATCAGAAAGTTAAACGAGGGAAAAATGTGCGCAACCTCAATACCACAAATATGTGGAAACATGTGCGTACCAAGCACGAGGTGGAGTTACACAGACACACTGAAGATGTAGGCCAACCTTCAGCAGCACCTACCACCTCTTCAGCTCGTGTTGGGGCCTCTTCCTCCAGCTCACACACAGCTGGTTCGGCTTCCTCACTGGAACGCCATGGAAGAACCTCTGCCACTGTTGTCCAGAGACCCAGTGAAATTCCACCCACTGAACCACGTTCTCAGTCATCATCACACTCCCAGGCCACTCACCAGCAATCGGTAGCACAGGCAATGGAGAAAAAGCGGCCATACTCGGCAAACCATCCCCGAGCACTGGCTCTGAATGCCGGCATTGCCAAACTACTGGCCCTTGAGATGCTGTCATTCAGGCTGGTGGAGACTGACACCTTCCGGAACTTGATGTCATTGGCAGTTCCACAATACAATGTGCCCAGCCGCTTTTATTTCAGCAGGCAAGCCGTCCCTGCCCTGCAAAAGCATGTGGAGGGAAAAATTAAAAATGCGCTACTAAACGCCGTCAGTAGCAAGGTCCACCTGACCACCGATGCGTGGACCAGTAGCCATGGACAGGGACGATACCTTTCCCTCACTGCCCATTGGGTCAATGTTGTGGAGCCGGGTACAGATCTGGAGAGTGGCTCTGTACGTATTCTGCCAACTCCAAGGATTGCGGGAATGCAGTCTGTACATATTGAGTCCTCCTCCTACTCTAGTTCCTCGGAATCAGCACTGCATGAGCCTGTTAGGACAGATATGAGCACAGGTGTGGCCAAACGTCAACAGGCCGTACTTAAATTAATTTCTTTGGGGAATTGGAGCCACACAGCACAGGAGCTCTGGAATGCCATCAAGCAGGAGAGCGATGTGTGGTTTGTGCCTGCGAATCTCCAGCCAGGTTTGGTAGTGAGTGACAATGGCCGAAATCTAGTGGCAGCTCTGGGCCTAGGCAACCTCACTCACATACCATGTCTGGCACACGTACTCAATTTGGTCATGCAGAGCTTTCTGAGGGACTATCCGGATCTTGATGCACTGCTGCACAAGGTTCGCATAGAGTGTGCTTACTTGCGGTGTTCCAGCATGGCAAGATCCCGCATTGCATCTCTGCAACGCCGATTCCGCCTGCCAGAACATCGCATCATATGTGACCTCCCCACCAGGTGGAATTCAACGTTACATATGTTGGAGCGTTTGTGTGAACAGCAGGCAGCAGTAATGGAGTACCAGCTGCATCAGGCGCAAACAAGTCGCACTGTGCGCCAGTCACACTTCACCACCACTGAGTGGGCCACTATGAGGGACATCTGCCAAGTTTTGCGTGCCTTCGATGACTCCACGCGGATGGCCAGTGCAGATGATGCACTAGTCAGCATGACTGTCCCCCTTATCTGTCTGCTTCAAAAAACCTTACAAGCACTAAGTGAGGAGGTTTTTGAAGAGGTCGAGGTTGAGGAGTCAGAAATGCCATCTGCTTCTGGCAAGTCTGCGCAACGTGGTTCCACACAAAGGCCTAGGCAGGGGACACTTAGTGAGGAGGATGACGAGGAGTCAATGGAGGAGGAGGAACACATCTCTCCAGGGGAGGGAGGTACACAAGGCTCTAGTAGTCAGTGTGTACAGCGAGGGTGGGGTGATGCTGAGCAGGCTGAGATGCTGCCTCAAGGTGGGGACAGCGTTTCCGGTCCAGTTGGCAGTCTGCAGCACATGGTTGATTTCATGCTGCAGTGCTTGTTAAATGACCGCCGCATCGCCAACATTCTCCACACGGCTGATTATTGGGTGTACACCCTCCTAGATCCTCGGCTACCGGGACAACTTAGAAATCCTCATACCACAGTTGAACCGGGAGCGTAAAATGCGGGAGTACCAAGAAACACTTGTGCAGGCCATCATGTTCTCCATTCCCCCGCGAGTGTTGCTGGTAGTGCTTTTCAAAGCAGCCATGTGGGTAGAGGCAGTGGAGGAAGCTCTGCACAAAGAGGTAGCAGAGGCAGTGCCGCAGGACAAGGCAAGGCCAGTATGGCCCAAATGTGGAAAAGTTTTGTGGGACCGCCACAAACGGCTACACCATCACAGACGGCTCCAGTCAGCAGGAGGCAACGTTTCCGTCAGATGGTGACAGACTACTTGTCTTGCCCTGTTAGTGTACTCCCAGACGGCTCTTCCCCGTTCAAGCTTTGGGTCTCTAAGCTGGATACATGGCCAGAGCTTAGCCAGTATGCATTGGAGGTGCTGGCTTGCCCTGCTGCCAGTGTATTATCGGAACGTGTCTTTAGTGCTGCAGGTGGTGTGGTAACAGACCGTCGCACGCGACTATCCGCCGATAATGTTGACCGGCTTACTTTTGTGAAAATGAACAAGGCCTGGATCTCACCTGAATTTGCCAGTCATCTTCCAGAATAAATAATTGGCTGGCAACAGGATCCAGGTCTCCTGTTGTGTTCATGTTTCTATGACCTGAACTGTAATTCCTGGGCTACAACAACGCCAGTTGGTGCTCAGAAGTGCTGTACGCACAGAAAAAACACTCGCTCATGTGTAAGTGGGGTTCGGTAACGTCAGCTGATCCCCTGCTGTGTGTATGGTAAAGTGTCCTGCTCCCTCCAAATTCAAATGACCTCTGATTTACACCTGGCTCCAAGTAGGCCTCAACCTACTACCTGATTTTCCCTGGGCTCCGACAACGCCAGTTGGTGCTCAGAAGTGCTGTACGCACAGAAAAAACACTCGCTCATGTGTAAGTGGGGTTTGGTAACGTCAGCTGATCCCCTGATGTGTGTACATCAAACTCTCCTGCTGCTTGCAACTTCTGACTACCTCTGATTTAATATGTTCTCTGATTTGCCCTCTGTCTCCACTCTGTTTTGAGTATTTCCTCAGGCCTCCAACACCGCCTGTTTCTGCTCTCAAGTGCCGTCTGCACAATCAACACTTGTTCCTGTGTTACCATGGTCCTGTAACATCAGCTGATCTCCAGAGGTGAGTCTGGCAATGTCTCCCGCTTTGTCTACATTCCCACTACTTGTAGTGGAAAAGTGGACAGAGCAGGAGACATTGCCTGACTCACCTCTAGGGATAAACTGCTGTTACAGAACCCCAGTAACACAGGAACAAGTGTTGGTTGTGCAGACGGCATTTCAGAGCAGCAACTGTCGTGTTTGGAAGCCAGAGGAAATACTCGAAACAGAGTGAAGACAGAGGCCTAATTGGAGTACGTTGACAGTTAGTAGTAGTCTAGAAACAATCTAAAACTGCCACCAAGTAGGCCTCAGCCTACTACCTGATTTTTCCTGGGCTCCGACAACACCAGTTGGTGCTCAGAAGTGCTGTACGCACAGAAAAATCACTCGCTCATGTGTAAGTGGGGTTTGGTAACGTCAGCTGATCCCCTGCTGAGTGTATGGCAAAGTGCACTGCTCCCTCCAAACTCTAAGTACCTCAGATTTACACCTGGCTCCAAGTAGGCCTCAACCTACCACCTGATTTTTCCTGGGCTCCGACAACGCCAGTTGGTGCTCAGAAGTGCTGTACGCACAGAAAAAACACTCGCTCATGTGTAAGTGGGGTTCAGTAACGTCAGCTGATCCCCTGCTGTGTGTATGGTAAAGTGTCCTGCTCCCTCCAAATTCAAACGACCTCTGATTTACACCTGGCTCCAAGTAGGCCTCAACCTACTACCTGATTTTCCCTGGGCTCCGACAACGCCAGTTGGTGCTCAGAAGTGCTGTACGCACAGAAAAAACACTCGCTCATGTGTAAGTGGGGTTTGGTAACGTCAGCTGATCCCCTGCTGTGTGTATGGCAAAGTGTACTGCTCCCTCCGAACTCTAAGTACCTCAGATTTACACCTGGCTCCAAGTAGGCCTCGGCCTACTACCTGATTTTCCCTGGGCTCCGACAACGCCAGTTGGTGCTCAGAAGTGCTGTACGCACAGAAAAAACGCTCGCTCATGTGTAAGTGGGGTTCGGTAACGTCAGCTGATCCCCTGCTGTGTGTATGGTAAAGTGTCCTGCTCCCTCCAAATTCAAACGAACTCTGATTTACACCTGGCTCCAAGTAGGCCTCAACCTACTACCTGATTTTCCCTGGGCTCCAACAACGCCAGTTGGTGCTCAGAAGTGCTGTACGCACAGAAAAAACACTCGCTCATGTGTAAGTGGGGTTTGGTAACATCAGCTGATCCCCTGCTGTGTGTATGGCAAAGTGTACTGCTCCCTCCAAACTCTAAGTACCTCAGATTTACACCTGGCTCCAAGTAGGCCTCGGCCTACTACCTGATTTTTCCTGGGCTCTGACAACGCCAGTTGGTGCTCAGAAGTGCTGTACGCACAGAAAAAACACTCGCTCATGTGTAAGTGGGGTTCGGTAACGTCAGCTGATCCCCTGCTGTGTGTATGGTAAAGTGTCCTGCTCCCTCCAAATTCAAACGACCTCTGATTTACACCTGGCTCCAAGTAGGCCTCAACCTACTACCTGATTTTCCCTGGGCTCCGACAACGCCAGTTGGTGCTCAGAAGTGCTGTACGCACAGAAAAAACACTCGCTCATGTGAAAGTGGGGTTTGGTAACGTCAGCTGATCCCCTGCTGTGTGTATGGCAATGTGTACTGCTCCCTCCAAACTTTAAGTACCTCAGATTTACACCTGGCTCCAAGTAGGCCTCGGCCTACTACCTGATTTTCCCTGGGCTCCGACAACGCCAGATGGTGTTCAGAAGTGCTGTACGCACAGAAAAAACACTCACTCATGTGTAAGTGGGGTTCGGTAACGTCAGCTGATCCCCTGCTGTGTGTGCGTCAAACTCTCCTGCTGCCTACAACTTCTGACTACCTCTGATTTAATATGTTCTCTGATTTGCCCTCTGTCTCCACTCTGTTTTGAGCATTTCCTCAGGCCTCCAACACCGCCTGTTTCTGCTCTCAAGTGCCGTCTGCACAATCAACACTTGTTCCTGTGTTACCATGGTCCTGTAACATCAGCTGATCTCTAGAGTTGAGTCCGGCAATGTCTCCTGCTTTGTCTACATTCCCACTACTTGTAGTGAAAAAGTGGACAGAGCAAGAGACATTGCCTGACTCACCTCTAGGGATAAGCTGCTGTTACAGAACCCCAGTAACACAGGAACAAGTGTTGGTTGTGCAGACGGCATTTCAGAGCAGCAACTGTCGTGTTTGGAAGCCAGAGGAAATACTCGAAACAGAGTGAAGACAGAGGCCTAATTGGAGTACGTTGACAGTTAGTAGTAGTCTAGAAACAATCTAAAACTGCCACCAAGTAGGCCTCAGCCTACTACCTGATTTTTCCTGGGCTCCGACAACGCCAGTTGGTGCTCAGAAGTGCTGTACGCACAGAAAAACCACTTGTTCATGTATAAGTGGGGTTCGGTAACGTCAGCTGATCCCCTGCTGTGTGTATGGCAAAGTGTCCTGCTCCCTCCAAAGTCAAACTACCTCCGATTTACACCTGGCTCCTAGTAGGCCTCAGCCTACTCCATGATTGTCCCTGGGCTCCAACAACGCCAGTTGGTGCTCGGAAGGGCTGTCCACACAGAAAAAACACTTGTTCATGTGTATGTGGGGTTCGGTAACGTCAGCTGATCCCCTGCTGTGTGGACGGCAAACTGCTGCTGCCTCCAAATTCTAACTACTTCTGTTTTAAGCATTCTCTGATTTGGCCTCTGTCTCCACTCTGTCTCGAGTATTTCCCCTGACCTCCTACACTGCCAGTTCCTGCTCACAGTTGCCGTCCACACATTCCACACTTGTTCCTGTGTTCCTGGTGTTCTGTTACGTGAGCTGATCCCCCAATGTGTGTCCGGCACTGTCTCCTGCGCTGCCCACCTTCCCACTACAAGTGGTGGGAATGTGGACAGAGCAGGAGACATTGCCAGACACACATCAGGGGATCTGCTGACATTACATAACCCCAGTAACACAGGAACACGTGTGGATTGGGCTGACGGCTACTGTGCGCATAAACTGGTGGTGTTGGTGGTCAGGTTAAATCCTGGAAACAGAGTGGAGACAGATGCCTAATTGGAGCACGTTGTCAGTCAGCTGTAGTCCATAACCGATATAAAACTACCACCAAGTAGGCCTCGGCCTACACCATGATTGTCTCTGGGCTCCAACAACGCCAGTTGGTGCTCGGCAGTGTCTTTGGCACGGGTACTCCCTGTTGCCCAGCCTGGTTCCAGCACGCCAGCTGTTTCCAGGTAGTGTCAATTTCACTTTGCCACCAATCCGTTGTCCTGTCGTCTTACGGTTAGCCGACTTTACGGTGCCTGCAGTTTAGGTGACTCCTATGTGGGCTGCGGGAACTGGCACTGAAGGCTGGATCCGTAGTGCCAATCGGACATGGACCCCCTGTAGGACTGTGGGTTTCGGTAACTGCGGCCGGCTTGCGGCCTGGCTACTTTGCTTTGGATGGGTACCTTCTGCTACCCACCCGGGTTCCAGCACTGTCAGCTGGTTCTCGCCAGAGTCTTTGGCCTAGGTGCCTCCATCTCGGTATCCGAAGGTCCTGCACCGTCAGCTGGTCCTTGGTAGTGCTTTCTAGCACAGGTACCTCCTGCCTAGTAACCGTGGTACAGCACCGTCAGCTGTTCCTCGGTAGTGCCATTGGCTCTTGTAGCTTTTGCTACCCATCTGGGTTCCAGCACCGTCAGCTGGTTCTCGGCAGTGTCTTTGGCACGGGTACTCTCTGTTGCCCAGCCTGTTTTCAGCATGCCTGCTGTTTCCGGGTAGTGTCAAGGTCACTATGCCACCAATCCGCTGTCCTGTCGTCTTGCGGCCGGGTTGGTCGACTCTACGGTGCCTGCAGTTTAGGTGACTCCTATGTGGGCTGCGGGAACTGGCACTGAAGGCTGGATCCGTAGTGCCAATCGGACATGGACCCCCTGTAGGACTGTGGGTTTCGGTAACTGCGGCCGGCTTGCGGCCTGGCTGCTTTGCTTTGGATGGGTACCTTCTGCTACCCACCCGGGTTCCAGCACTGTCAGCTGGTTCTCGCCAGAGCCTTTGGCCTAGGTGCCTCCATCTCGGTATCCGAAGGTCCAGCAATGTAAGCTGGTCCTTGGTAGTGCTTTTTAGCATAGGTACCTTCTGCTTAGTAACCGTGGTCCAGCACCGTCAGTTGGTCCTCGGTAGTGCCATTGGCTCTTGTTCCTTCTGCTACCCATCCGGTTTCGAGCACTGTCAGCTGGTTCTCGCCAGAGCCTTTGGCCTAGGTACCTCCATCTCGGTATCCGAGGTCCAGCAACGTCAGCTGGTCCTAGTAGTGCTTTTTAGCACAGGTACCTTCTGCTTAGTAACCGTGGTCCAGCACCGTCAGTTGGTCCTCGGTAGTGCCATTGGCTCTTGTTCCTTCTGCTGCCACTACGGGTTCCAATACTGTCAGTTGGTTCTCGCCAGTTTCTCAGCCTTCTTGTACCTTCTGCTATATTTCCAAGATCAAGCTTTTTGAAATTGTTTTTGGTAATCCTTATTGATCTCAATGACGACGACCCTGATGACGACGACCCTGAAGACCACACCAAAGAAGATCAGAAATATGACCCAAAATAATATGACGAACAGGACAAAGAACATGAAGACAACCACCAAGATACAGAACAAAAGACAGAATAACAAGAAGCAGAAGAAGCAAAAGCAGAAGAACAGAAAGCAGAAGAACATTAAGCATAAGACTAAAAATCAGCATAGAAGATATCAAGAATTATAAGCAGAAGAAGACTAAGCAGTAAATGGGGGTGAGTCCGTTCCTCCTCGTGGTGCCCCTGGATAATGCCTGCTGCTGCAAGCCAAACTGAACGCGGACAAATCCTGTTGTAAATCTTTTGTGACAGGCAGAAGGTAAGGTGTAATCTTATAACTTCTATAGATAAGTACTACAGGAATGCCTGTCACCATAAGAAAATGAAGAAGAAGAAGAAGAAGAATAGGAAGAAGATGAAGAAATAGCATATGAAAATTTATAATAGCTGAATAAGAATTGATTCTGCAATCACACCCCAACATCTTAGCAATTTCATGGGTGTTTAAAAATAGAGATGAGTGAATATCTTTGGCTTCCTCCTTATTCGGCAAGCTAGAGCGCTTACCTAATAAGCTACAGCAGGAACCCGGATACCTGGAGCGCTCCTGATAATCAGCTGTTCCGAGCCTCAGCTGCATGTGTTGCAGCTGTGTGACAGGCACAACATATGAATGGAGACCATGTTTATTATTTTAATTTTTCCCAGTCTGAAAATAAAGTAAATAAAAAATTATAAAGCATATTTGATGTCAGTGCATTCATAAAAATCCAAGCTATAAAAATCAAAGATTTAGTGTCTTGTACATCCTTCGCTGTGTGGTTACCATGTCTGGAGGGTATCTCTATAATATAGCCAGCCGTGGCTGTTAACCAATTAGATGCTGCTGTCAGTCACATGCATCAAAATTTAAATTATGTAATTGCTGGTGCATGCACCTGATGAAATCCCCCATTGCTGCAATCTACTTCTTTACAGCTGAGATGAGAGCCAAACTTTAAAGAAGACCACAATTAATATTATATAAGTGATCAGTCGATCACAAGTTAAGTCAACTATAAAATAAAGTAAAAAAAAAATTTAAAAATGTAAATTGGAGCAAATTTTGTAAATTTCATGTCAGTTTTGCACAGCTCCATCAATATGGTTGAAGTTGGGGTGGAATGGAGGCATGATGGAGGTGTGACGAACTGTAGCATTCCTTTCACCATGAATTCTTACTTCAGGTCACTGACTCACAGAGGCAATTGATTAATTAGGAGGCATGCACCTCTAAATGAATCATGAGAATCTGACGCTATCATGCCCCCTCATTAAGACTTGAATGAAAATTGCCAGTGTTAATGAATCAGTCTTCTAAGGTTATGATTTATTTACTCCTGTGAAGCAGGTAAGGGGTGTTACTTCAGTCTACGTGTTTCGAGACTTACAAGCTCCTAGTCTTGACCAAAACTAAGAACCTGTACGGCTTGAAACGTGTAGACCCAGTGCCCAACATGTTATTTTATACTATCTTACTTTATTCTTTGTTTTCAGCCATATCCAAATAATTGTTTTGTTTTATATATAAAAAATATTTTTTTGCGCTTGCTGGATTGTTCCACTATTTCTTCCACTGTTTTAAATGGAACCTAGCAATTCACTGCACCTTGATTATCAAGAGGACGATACAGCGACATAAATACACAAGTGATAAATACACAAGGTCTTACATTTTTATGTCTTGTCAAATGTCAGGTTAACTCTATGGTCTATTTTTATTCATCAAGCTTTTTAAAACGCTCACACACATTCCTTCATATCTCAGTAAGTCTCGTAGAGGAGGGTCTCATGAAAAAATGTTCCCATTATTAGGAAGTGGGTCTCCCATAGTGTTTTGAAACTAGCGTGTGGATATTCTAAAACTTAACCTATAAAAAAAACATTAAATGCAAACGTGTACAAAAGTTCAATTTTTGGATAGCTTATTCCCGCTTTACACACTCCCATAGTGTTTGCCTATGCAGTGAATGCAAGGGCTGCCAAAAATTTGGAGGCACTCCAATGCCCATTTGAAGAGTCGTAGAGGAGGGTCTCAGTAAAAAATGTTCCCATTAGAAAGGAGCAAGTCTCCAATACTTGTAATGCCCATGCACTAAGTGTTTGGATTGACAAACATTTACCCCTGGGGGGTATACATGAACACACTGTCTGTAATCCTAGCTACTATGGGAGGATTGGGCAATTTGATCACTTGAGCTTGTCAGTTCTTGTCCATTCTGTGCTATGTGGTTCAGGTGTCTTCTCTGTCCTCAGTATCAATATGGTTACAGTCCCATAGTGTTTGCCTATGCAGTGAATGCAAGGGCTGCCAAAAATTTGGAGGCACTCCAATGCCCCTTGGAAGAGACATGGACTAGGGATTCATAAAAAATGTTCCCATTAGAAAGGACCGGGTCTCCTACACGTGTAATGCCAATGCACTAAGGGTATGGGCTGACAAACATTTACCCCTGGGGAGTATACATGAACATATTGTCTAACAAATTGTTTTTACGGGCATTACAAAACACCCTTTAAAAAATTGTGTGGGTGTTGCATCATGGACCACAGTCACCTCGGTGATATGGTTGTGGAGGATGAGGATTTTAGTCAGTAGGGCCTGAAAGACTGGACAGGGCGGGTGGATCCCGTAATGTCAATCAAGGAGCCCAGCTCGTCCAGGGCTTAACATTAGTGAAACACTGGAAAAGAGAAGGAATGCAGGACAGCTACGTGATGAAGACCATCAGCCTCATAGGCAGGTGCCTGAGTGTCTGAGGCGAAATGGACCAGGAACTCCTAAAGCTGATCAGACAGCTGCAGTGCTGGGAAGTACGGTGTGACCCAGCAGCGCTCCCCTCCCCCCCCTTTTTATTTCATTCTATTTTATTTCCTTGTCCTTTTTAATCCCTTTGATCCATTTCATCCATTTCGTTCATTATACTCATTTTATTCACCTCATTCATTAATTCCTTCTTTTTATATTCTCTTCCCACTCCTCTATTGCTTCTGTTCTATTTCCCTACTTCTACTCCTTTTTCCTTCCTTCCTCCCCACTTCCATCCTTCCCTTCTCCCTCCTTGTTTTGTGCCCTCCCTCTCTCCTCATCCCTCTTGCTTCACGGCTCAGTCTGACACTCTTTCCTCTCTCTTTCCCCCCTCCCCTCCCCTAGCGCTACTACATAGGCGCTGGATACACTTTTGTTTATGTCTCCTCTTTCCCTTGTAGTGCGCATGTGCCCGCCAGCATTCAATACATTTCTACCTCCAGCACACTGAGCAGGTGCCCCCACCAACAGCGCTACAAGCCTCGGCTTCGGTACACACCGATGATGTTTTCCACACAGTATGCACACTCCAGACACTCCCACTGACTCCCGGTCTTCAGGGTACTTTAACCCACTGACCACCAATGCCTGCACACTCCACCACAGATGGCGCTTGGTGCCCCACGCTTCCAGGTTTGTCCTGCAGCACTGCTGCACTGTGGACTACTTTATAATGCTTTCATGCTGTTAACTCTCGCACTACCTGTCCCCTCAGCTCATCTCAGGACCTCTGCCTGGTCCCTGCCTGACCGGACTTCCACATATAGCACTTTAGGTATGCCTCTCCTCTATCCCTCTAATCCCCTTTTTTTTCCTTACAGGAGTTTCCTATACTGGTCCAAACCTCTTGTTTGTTTCCTCGTTTTTCAGCCCCTTCTGCATATTCATGCTGCCGTGATTGCTCCTTTTTCTCTTGTGCTTTAAGGTCAGTCTCCATGTTTGCACTGCCTAATTATGTTGAATTTATGTCATTTTGTCATGATCCAGCGAGGATCTGACAGTTTAAATGGATAAGTGAACTTTTTTTCCTTTGGCTAGGTGCCAAAGTGATGTCATTGCCCCCGGTGGCCATTAGAGTTATTACACGTGGAGTCATTCATTCTAAGTTGCCCCGGTGGTGGTGAGTGGTAGTGCACTTTAGTTTCTTTGGTTTAGTGCACGTAATTATAAATCAGGTGTGAGGCTCTATAAAAGGGAGCCAGGTTTGTTCAATCACTGTTGGTGATATTGTGTGTTAGTCATTCACAAGGAAGCCTGGGTGAAGGAAGGAGCTGAACATGAGTCCTGCGCAGCCCAGCCAGAGGGGACGAGTGGCAGCTATGTGGTCTGCAAGAAGGGCTGGCATGGCGTGGTGGAGTCACAGTTTATGGTGTCAGCAGGAAGTGCTTGCATGGCTTGGTGGAGTGACGACTATGGAGAGAATTGCACTCAGCATGCGGGACTTGGTTGCTGAGAGCTGGACTCAAGCATGCTTGACTTTTTGGGCAGGAGCTGAACTCATCTTTGGGACTCTGTAACTGGACTTCTGCAATTGGTGGTGGACTCTGCTCCTAGGCTGCACTATGGTGAAGGATCCAGTTATGGTGATGGATCCGGGTGGAGGAGAAGATGCACACAGGTGTTGGGCTCTGTTGCTAGGAGCGTACGCAACAGAGCAAAGCTAAGTGGTGTTTCCCCTGTATTGTCATTTTCCCTCATGTGTGTTTAGTGCAGTGGCGGGATTAGTTTCTGCACCGACCAATTCCCTAGTGAGGGCTTAGGTTCAGGGCGAGCTAGGGTTTTTAGGTTCCTGTGCGTCGCCTGGTGCAAAACCGGCATAGGGAACGTTAGGAGTGCAGGGACACTGGCTCAGGGGAGTACAGGAGGTCTCCACTTCCCTATTCCCTATTGCAGGGCCCACCATTGTTAAGGTTACCCAGGTTCCCCCTTTATTATTTAAATTCGCCTTACTGGAGGCGGGGTTTCCAGACTACTGTATGTATACGTGTAATATCTAAATTCGCCTGTTGGAGGCGGCGTATCCAGCTGCACGTCTTATTATTTAAATTCGGCCCACTGGAGGCGGTGTATCCAGGGTCACGTGTGTCATATGGGTTCGCCTTGCGGTACTCGCTGCGTCCAGACACACGTGACCATGACATTATCACCAACCTTACATTTTTTTTTCCACTGAGCTTTGGCCATGTGGAGATCTGTGAGTAATTGCTGCCGGGCCTCACTGAGGTGAGTGGGGAGCGGCAAGGTGTGTTAGAGCCGCTGCAGCAGCAGTTATCAGGGTCTGGGGCCTCTGCTCAGGCAACCACGAAATCAAAATGACGGCTTTGGCCAATTGCGGGTCTGGCCAAAGCCCCCTTGAGTCGCTGCTGGGGATCGGGACTTGTTCATACAGGTGGACGTAAACAGACAGATGGGTGGAGTTGGTGATCCCCATGGTGCTGTCTGGGGTTCCCCGAGGTGAAGGGGTACGTCCCTGTAGTGAGCAGACTGGTGATAGTCCGTGGGGCTTATGCCAAATCTTCAATACCACTGAAGAAGCTGCCCCCTCCTGGTCGTGTGGAGGAAGGCGACCAGCGAGTGTATTTTTTCTCCATGTCCCTGCGGCTTTGGTAAAAGCCCCCTAGAGTCGCTGCTGGGGAGCGGGACTTGTTCATACAGGCAGAAGTAACCAGACAGGTGGGTGGAGTTGGTGGTCCCCATGGTGCTGTCTGGGGTTCCCTGAGATGAAGGGGTACGTTCCTGTAGTGAGCAGACTGGTGTTATAGTCCGCAGGGCTGACGCCAAATCTTCTATACCACCGAAGAGGCCGCCCCCTCCTGGTCGTTTGGAGGAAGGCGACCAGCGAGTGTATAATTCCTCCATATTCCTGTCCCCTTCTCCTCCAGGTGTGAGCAGCAGGTGTGCGGCGGGGGAGTAGGGACCAATCTCACCCCTCGCCATTAACCAACCCTGGGAGGCGCAGACCTCATGGTGAAAGGGTTGGAGGGTGGTGTCCCTTGGTGAATAGCGGGGGTGTGAGTGTGGTGACGCAGGGGGACGCCTCTGTTATCGATCCAAGAATGAGTTCACCGAATGGTGACAGACGAATGCGTGGCAATAAACGTTCAGGTCCGGACCTGTGTGTGAACGAGCGTGTATGGGTGGCCACCAAATAAAAACCATCAGTGGAAGTGTGTTGCGAAGTGTTACCAGCGCATACTAAACTTTCACATACATAACCTCGTTCCCCAGGTCGGCGCTGTGGAGATGAGTGGTGCCTCCAGAACATGTATTGCCAATATCAGCAGTGCGTTTGTCATAAACCTGTAGTTTCAGGGGATTGGGGTGAATCCAGGATCTGGGCATCCCCGCTGTTGGTGTTTCCCTAATGGGGAGTGGTCTTGAGGGTCCAGAGGTGTTATGAATGAGTCACCGTAGGAGGCAAAAACAGAAATACTAGCTAAGTCCAGAAAACCAGAGAAGTTGGCAGCTATCGGATTGCAGACCCCTGAACCTAACAACAACAACTAGCAGTAGCCGTGTGGGGTTCCTACGGTGCCCTAGACCCCTCGATCACAGTCGGAGAACTACATAGCCTAAAGACAGAAAGGGAAATCTAAACTGCCCCAGAGCAGACCCCAAAGCAATAAGCAGCCCCCAACATATAATGACAGTGAAGCAAGATGAAAAAACACTCACACAGATAGAAAGATAGGCTGAGCAAATGATGGGGCCCAAGCTAACTAAATAGGACAGAATAGAAAAGCTGCTATCTGCAATCCGCCAAAACCCTCTCAAAAACAAGAGCCAACAGACTGATAGGGAAAAAAGCCCTGAAGACGCTAGGCTTCAAAAAGACTATTCAGTACTCAGGTATTTTCTGAAGACAGAGCAAAAAGGAATTCAGCTCACCCAGCAGGGGAAGGAAGAAATCCAGAAAAACAAGGAAAAACAAAACCAAAACACAAATGCAAAAAACAGAGCAGAAAACATAGCTTTTGAGGAGCAGGAATCAGACTGGACTCCTAGAATCCCTCAGAGAAATCACCCGCAAGGCAGAAGGGTGTCGGCTGCCTATTATCCAGTCAGAAATTGCAGTCACCCAGTCATCATCATTCTGCTCAGGTGCTTTGTAATCAGCCTCACTACCTTCCTTCACCAGAAGAGGGAGTTCATCAGACCTCAATGGTGAAGGGGAAAATGAACTCACAACAGTACCTCCCCCTTGAGGAGGGGTCACTGAACCCTCATCCACGCCACCAGGGCGATCAGGGTGAGCCCGAAGAAAGGCACGCACCAATCTTTTGGCATGAATATCAGAGGCAGAGACCCAGGAATTATCCTCCTGACCATAACCCTTCCACTTAACCAAATACTGGAGTCTCCGTCTAGCCAGACGGGAATCCAGTATCTTCTCTACCTCATATTCCATGTTACCTTCAACTAATACAGGGTCCGGAGGTGCCACCCCAGGAACAACTGGTTCAACAAACCTCTTCAACAAGGACTTATGAAACACATTATGAATTTTAAATGTGACAGGAAGAGCCAAACGAAAAGAGACCGGATTAATAATCTCCAAAATCTTGTAAGGTCCAATAAATCTAGGCTTAAACTTAGGAGAAGCCACCTTCATAGCGATATTTTTTGATTATAACCAAACCATATCACCAACCTTAAACTGGGGAACAATGGTCCTATGTCGGTTGGAAAACTGCTGGGCCTTTTCCTGGGAGAGAGATAACTTATCCACCACTTGGTCCCAGATCTGGTGCATTCTCTCCACCACAGTGTCAACACCTGGGCAGGCAGAAGGCTCCACCTGCCCTGAAGAAAATCGAGGATAAGACCCAAAGTTACAAAAAAAAGGTGACATCAAAGTGGCAGAACTAGCTCTATTATTTAAAGCAAATTCAGCCAAGGGCAAAAGTGAAACCCAATCATCCTGATCAGCGGAAATAAAACATCTCAAATACGACTCCAAGGTCTGGTTTGTTCTCTCCGTCTGCCCATTGGTCTGAGGGTGAAAAGCAGAGGAGAAGGACAACTGAATTTCCAGCTTGGAACAGAAAGTCCTCCAAAATCTAGACACAAACTGAACTCCTCTGTCAGATACAATGTTCTCAGGAATCCCGTGCAAGCGAACCACCTGTTGCAAAAACAGGGGCACCATCTCAGAGGAAGATGGCAACTTAGGGAGTGGTACAAGATGAACCATCTTAAAGAACCTATCACAAATCACCCAAATAACAGTCATTCTCTGAGAGACAGGCGTATCAGAGATGAAATCCATTGAAATATGGGCCCATGGCCTCCTGGGGACCGACAAAGGCATCAACAACCCACTAGAGCGAGAACACGGTTTAGACCGAGAACAAGTTCCACAGGACTGTACAAAATTCCTGACATCACGAGACAAGGCGGGCCACCAAAAAGACCGACTCACCAGATCTCTAGTACCAAAAATACCTGGATGACCAGCCAATGCAGAGCAATGAACTTCAGACATCACTCTCTTCTTCCACTGGTCAGGAACATACAACTTTCCACTGGGACAATGCTCAGGTTTGTCCTCCTGGAACTCTTCCAGAGCACATCTCAAATCGGGCGAGATGGCAGAAAGAACTACCCCTTCGCCTAAGATGGTAGCAGGCTTGGTCACCACAGGAGAATCAGCAAAGAAGCTCCTAGAGACGGTGTCTGCCTTGACATTCTTAGTGCCAGGAAGAAAAGAGACCACAAAATCAAAACGTGTAAAAAACAAGGCCCACCTAGCCTGTCTAGGGTTCAAGCGTTTGGCCGACTCCATGTAAATCAAATTCTTGTGGTCAGTGAGGACCACGACTTGATGTTTAGCTCCCTCCAACCAATGTCTCCGCTCCTCAAATGCCCATTTCATGGCTAACAGTTCCCGATTCCCCACATCATAGTTACGTTCAGATGGAGTGAACTTTCGGGAAAAGAAAGCACAGGGATTCATTTTAGATGTTACAGGATCCTTTTGGGACAAAACAGCTCCTGCACCAATCTCAGAAGCGTCCACCTCTATCTGGAACGGGAGTGAGACATCAGGTTGCCGCAAAACCGGGGCAGAAGTGAATCTTCGCTTCAGCTCCTGAAAGGAAGAAACAGCCTCCGGAGACCAATTCAACACATCAGCACCCTTCTTAGTCAGATCAGTCAATGGCTTGGCAATACTAGAAAATTTTGCTATAAATTTCCGATAAAAATTAGCAAAACCCAAAAACTTCTGGAGGGCCTTCAAAGAAGTGGGCTGAACCCAATCATAAATGGCCTGTACCTTGGCCGGGTCCATTTCAATAGTTGACGGAGACTAAATGAATCCCAAAAATGAAATCCTCTGTACCCCAAAAAGGCATTTCGATCCTTTGATATACAGGGAATTCTCCCTCAAGATCCGGAACACAGTCCGAACATGTTCCACATGAGAATCCCAATCCTTGGAGAAGATCAAAATATCATCCAGATAGATAATCAAAAATGTATCCACAAAGTCCCGGAAAATGTCGTTCATGAAGCACTGGAAGACAGAAGGGGCATTAGTGAGCCCAAACGGCATCACCAGGTACTCAAAATGTCCCTCCGGAATTAGAATTATTACACGTGGTGTCGTTCATTCTAAGTTGCCCCGGTGGTGGTGAGTGGTGGTGCACTTTAGTTTCTTTGGTTTAGTGCACGTAATTATAAATCAGGTGTGAGGCTCTATAAAAGGGAGCCAGGTTTGTTCAATCACTGTTGGTGATATTGTGTGTTAGTCATTCACAAGGAAGCCTGGGTGAAGGAAGGAGCTGAACATGAGTCCTGCGCAGCCCAGCCAGAGGGGACGAGTGGCAGCTATGTGGTCTGCAAGAAGGGCTGGCATGGCGTGGTGGAGTCACAGTTTATGGTGTCAGCAGGAAGTGCTTGCATGGCTTGGTGGAGTGACGACTATGGAGAGAATTGCACTCAGCATGCGGGACTTGGTTGCTGAGAGCTGAACTCAAGCATGCTTGACTTTTTGGGCAGGAGCTGAACTCATCTTTGGGACTCTGTTACTGGACTTCTGCAATTGGTGGTGGACTCTGCTCCAAGGCTGCACGATGGTGAAGGATCCAGTTATGGTGATGGATCCGGGTGGAGAAGAAGATGCACACAGGTGTTGGGCTCTGTTGCTAGGAGCGTACGCAACAGAGCAAAGCTAAGTGGTGTTTCCCCTGTATTGTCATTTTCCCTCATGTGTGTTTAGTGCGGTGGTGGGATTAGTTTCTGCACCGACCAATTCCCTAGTGAGGGCTTAGGTTCAGGGCGAGCTAGGGTTTTTAGGTTCCTGTGCGTCGCCCGGTACGGAACCGGCATAGGGAACGTTAGGAGGGCAGGGACACTGACTCAGGGGAGTACAGGACGTCTCCACTTCCCTATTCCCTATTGCCGGGCCCACCATTGTTAAGGTTACCCAGGTTACCCCTTTATTATTTAAATTCGCCTTACTGGAGGCGGGGTTTCCAGACTACTGTATGTATACGTGTAATATCTAAATTCGCCTGTTGGAGGCGGCGTATCCAGCTGCATGTCTTATTATTTAAATTCGCCCCACTGGACGCAGTGTATTGACCGTGACACATTTGCTCTATTATGCCAGCCTCGCCGTAACCCAGCTCCACGGCTGCTTCCATCAAAAGTTACTGGATCTAACGCCAATATCCTATGAGCTAGCTCGTTGATTTGTACAATTTTGATCCACAATGATTTTGCACACAGCAATCCTGTACATGATGATTTTGTACATAGTGTAAATAAGTAATTGTGTAAATATGTATATCTGTATAAACCTCTACAGAGTTTGTACATTTTTGTGATTATCACTGTATATAGCCTAATGTCTATCTTTTTATGTGTCTTTTCTAGTGAGGTTTGAAAAAGACCCGACATAGGGTCGAAACGCAACCTCAACGCACTATTCCCCTGTGGTGTCTTCAATAAAAAAATTTTTGCATTGAAAATCAAAATTTCCCAGAGTGAGGGTGTTTTCTCTTTACTGGCGCTCCAATGGAGGCAAGGGACAGCACAGGGACAGAGAATTTCATAATGTGTAAGGAACTGTGTGCTGTATCATTATGTGAACTGGATGAGCTGTGTCAAGTATTGAGTAAAGTTAACTGTTTAAAGTTGGGCCTGAACTCTGCTTGTCTTTGTCAAGTAACTGAAGCAAGGAACCCTCACCGGCTCAGGAAGGACCCTGAGGGCCAGTCAAGTGAGTCAGAGGGATTTTGTGTGTATGTGGCGGGTGGCCAGGGTGCACCTAAGAAGCAATCATTGTGGACCACGACTACGGCCCTGGCGCCCCTCACAAGGCAATCAAGCCTGCTCTAAGTACACTCTATCTACAACAGCAGCTAATCCTCCCTAAAATGCAGCTAACTGCAGTATTATAGAATAGAATCTATTTGCATTAGCCCTAAAAAGGACTGTTTGTTTAAGATTGTACAATCAGATAGATAAACGCAGTCCAGCACACTGTCGCTTCTCCTGCATCTATCGCAACGTTATTTCCGCGTACAATGAGAGAAAAATTGTGGCACTGCTTTTTGCATGGACCAAATGATGCTATGCGGCCGACCAAGCATAGTAATGCCAGTAGCCATCATGGCTACGGCATTACTGTGATTGGCAGGCAATAGTCGTATGTTTAGTGGCTGAAAATCAGGCGCAAAACATGCTGAATGGGGAATCGGGCATGGCAAGCGAGTACTCAGATACTCGCCAAACTCCAAGCAGCCAGATGCTCGAACGAGCCTCGAGTAGTGCAGAGCAGGCTCACCCATCACTAAATAGTATCTTTCCTTGTCCCACAGAACTCAGTCCTATTTAGGCCCATGCCTTTGGCATTGCAAGCTCTGGGGTTTTGTGACTCAGCGTCCTAGCCAAGGACCCTTCTCTGGAATGCCCCTATGAGTAGCCAGTCACCTTTCCTCAGAATCTCACCGCTTCTGTCCTTAGGTCTCCTCCTACTGTAGATCACCACTGCTCTCTTTACTCTCCAAACCCTATCTGACTAACTACAGTAAGCAGTCACTTGCCCTAACACTAAACCCTCCTACTATGGGCTAGTCCAAAACATTAACTCTATCCTATCTTACGCTATCGTCACTACCTAGATGACAGTCAACTACCTATTTCTACACTACTTATCTTACATTATACACTTTGTCTTACATTATTACATCATACACTGTACATTACTTTTAATATTAATAAACACTATACATAACCACATCACGATATATACAAAGATGTATGACAATACACATTACACATCCATGCTTTTGGTGTCTTTAGGGGTAGGAACTGTGCAGCACAGACCACCACCCTTACACAGTATATGAAGTTTTGCACTCCTTTATATTGCTTTGTTTGTTTGTGTAAAGGTCTGCTTTTACGCGAGTTTTAAATGTATGTTTTATGATGTTCTGTTTGCACATCATGAAAACAGAATTTGTCAAATAGTCTGTATTTCTATGCAGCCGCACGCTCCAGTCCCGAGTGCTGGCGGCAGTGCCGGGTATTGACTTGCGAGCTCGTGCGAGTTTCTCGCATGTCTGACCCCGGCCTTAAAGAGGTATTCACACACATAGGGAGGGACCCATCAGTCTTTGAGAACACCTTGACAATGGTTGATGGGCAGATATAATTTGACCAAATTTTATACTAAGCGTCCCATTTTTTTTCTTAACATTCAAAAGCCGTATTGCCATTCATATTTCATATATTTCACATTGACATGCTTTAAAGTATGATAGAGTGCAACCTTTTTTTGTATATTGTATATGGAGGTAGCTCCTCCTGGTGTGTACCTATTCACACTAGTCTGGATGTGCAAGTCAGTTTTTTGCCATTTGTATGTTAGCTTATTCACTGAGCACTCCACTCTCCACCAGGTGGTGATTTTAAGTAAAGCAGGTCCCTACTTACACATAAATGCAGGCATTGCTGAGAGAGGTGTCCACATTCACCCAGGAATTCAGACATCAGCCTTAGGGCGCAGACCCATTTGCAAGAAAAAAACTGTCCGATTTCCGGACTGAAAAAACGGATGAGTGCTATGCGAGTGTCATGTGAGCATAAGGCGATTTCTGTGCGATTTTTCCACGGAACATGCGTATGACATGCGTATGCAATGCGATTTTAACATAAGCTTTTACATATAAAAACTGTCATGATCTCAGTGCGGGTTTGACTCGCACACGTGGGGTTAATGTCTGGAACTGGTGCTGATGACTGGCATTTCTGGGGTTAAAGGTTGTGATCCCAGCGCAGGCTTACCTGCACACCTAGGGCTATGATTGTGGCCTCTCCCTTGTTCTGGGAGAGGCTTCTTATAGCCTCAGGACGCTCCCATCCTCGTCAGTTATACTTTCGCCCTTGGCATTGTGTGGTGACCCCTGAGTGTGTTTGTGCTGTGTTCTGGTTGCTTGATTCTCTGTGTACGGCTCGGTCTGTTCTCTGGATATTGCTTTGGATTCTGCTTGGTACCTTCTATGTCTGTTTGGTTTTGACTTCTGCTTGGCCCTGACTATCCGTTCTGTCTCATCCCTGGTACTTTACTGATATCTCTGTGTATGACCTCCGTTTTACCTGACTCTGAGTATTTCTGTATAGTGTCCTGCCATCTCTGAAAGCAGGATGCTAAGCCCCGCCCCTTTGCAGTCACAGGACCGTAGGTTCTACGTCTGCTTGCTAAACTTCAGCGTCCACAGGTCCTGGGTATCTGTACTTTCTGGCTGTACCTGACCCCGGGCCCCCTACAGTGCGGGTGAGTCCCTGCTCAGCGGAGGCTGCACGCCGGCACTGACAGGATCCTGACATTATAACTGACCATTAAGTTTTTTTGGTTTTTTTTTTTTCTTTCTCTGCTGAGAAATATGGATCCCATACAATCTCTTGCTGAGCAAATGAAAAATCTGAGTCAGATGTTTCAGGGTTTATCTCTGGAGCAGCAAGCTCTGGCTCGTTCTCAGCAGCAGGTTTCCGAGACAGTGCAGGGAGCTTTAGCTGCTGGGTCTCTGGGGGCTGGGGCGAGAGATATTGTTTTGGTGTCCCCAGAACCACCTGTTAAACTGCCTGACTTCTTTTCCGGGAACAAAAAGGAGTTCAGGGTCTTCATGGAGGGGTGCAAACTCTTCTTTAGTTTGAGGCCACGTTCCTCTGGGGACGAAAGTCAGAAGGTTGGGGTCATTATGTCTCTGCTAAGGGGGTCCCCACAAACTTGGGCTTTCTCCCTTCCTCCCACTGCCCCTGAGAGAGTGTCTGTGAATGCGTTTTTTGAGACCTTTGGGCACATATATGATGAGCCGGACCGAGTGCGATTGGCAGAGGACATGGTAATGAGTGTCTGCCAGGGGAAACACTCGGCTGAGTTGTTTTGTACAGAATTCCGCCGCTGGGCCACAGAGGTCTCTTGGGACGATGACGCACTCTGAGGACTCTTTCG
This sequence comes from Dendrobates tinctorius, assembly GCF_039654945.1. Classification (NCBI taxonomy): domain Eukaryota; kingdom Metazoa; phylum Chordata; class Amphibia; order Anura; family Dendrobatidae; genus Dendrobates; species Dendrobates tinctorius. The sequence goes on along the minus strand of NW_027361686.1, from coordinate 14,113,065 downwards.
CAGAGGCTTGTCTGAGCGGTTACAGGATCCCTTGCATTACATCCCCCACCTAACTCACTCGAGGACGCCATGACCCAGGCCGTCCGGATGGACAGCAGGCTGCGGGCCAGGTGGGTGATGCAGGTGAAGACTCCATTGTTCCCCAGTGGAAAAGAGACTGACCCTGAGCTTATGGATGTGGGCGCCCTCTCCCTGAAGGAAAAGGAGAGACAACGCCGGAGAGAAAAGCAGTTATGCTTCTACTGTGGTAAAACGGGACATTGGAAAAGGGAGTGTCCTGATTGTCCATCCTCAACCCGGTCGACGGGAAATGACTAGGTCTGGGTAGTCAGCGGGGAGACTACTCAGACCCTCAGGTACCCTTTTCCTCATTTTCTAAGGTGTTGCTTCATGTGGAACTGTTAGTGGACGATTGTTGTTTTCCTTCCACAGCTTTCGTGGACTGCGGATCATCTATCAATCTCATTGACTCCCAATTGGTCACACGCTGTAAGATAGGGACAGATAGACTTAAGGTTCCGATCAAAGTGGTGGCCATTGACTCCTCCCCCCTCACTAAAGAGGGAATTCTCTTTATGTCTGATTTGTTTTCACTCAAAGTGGGCGCTACCCATGTGGAAAAATTAAGTCCTTTGGTTCTACCAGCAGGATTGGTGTTGGGCATGCCCTGGTTACAACGCCATAACCCAGTCATTAACTGGAAACCGGGGGAGATTGTTCAGTGGGGGTTTAATGATTCGATGTTATGTGATGAGTCTGCACTATTGGATGAACCTGTTAAATCTGTATCTGTGTCATCTGTCGAGCTGGAAGGTATTCCGGAGTATCTGAAAGAATTCGAAGATGTGTTCTCTGAAAGCGAGGCCGAGACGTTGCCGCCACATAGACCCTTTGACTGTGTAATCGAGTTAGTCCCGGGGGCTAAATTGCCTAAAGCCCGTCTGTTTAATTTATCTGGCCCTGATCATTTGGCCATGAAAGATTACATTGCTGAGAGTCTTTGCAAAGGACACATACGTCCCTCAGTCTCACTTGTGGTGGCAGGGTTTTTTTTTGTAAAGAAAAAAGATGGTGGTTTATGTCCCTGCCTCGATATTTGTGAGCTCAACAAGATTACTGTACGTAATACGTACCCCCTTCCGTTGATTCCCGATTTGTGTAACCAACTTTCAGGGGCAAAATGGTTCTCCAAACTGGATCTTCGGGGGGCATATAATTTGATAAGGGTCCGGAAGTGGGATGAATGGAAAACCGCGTTCCTCACGACCGAGGGACTGTTTGAAAATTTAGTCATGCCGTTTGGTCTTACCAATGCCGCAGCCATATTTCAGAATTTCATCAACGTGGTATTCTCGGATCTCATTGGTCGTTTTGTTGTTATTAACTTAGACGATATTCTGATATACTCTCCCGACAGTCAATCTCATCTGAATCATGTACGAACCGTTCTCCAAAGACTGAGTGAAAATCATCTGTATGCCAACTTGGAGAAATGTGTGTTTTTTGTTCAAGAATTGTCTTTTTTGGGATTAATTGTGTCCTGTGAGGGTTTTCGCATGGACCCCAAGAAGGTGCAGGCCATTGCGGATTGGGTGCAACCCCGAGACCTTAAGGGTCTTCAGTGCTTCTTGGGGTTCGCCAATTATTACCGCAAATTTATTCGGGGGTTTTCACAAGTGGTCAAACCACTCACAGATCTTACTTGTAAAGTTGCGGATGTGAGAAACTGGTCCTTGCTCGCAAAAGAGGCTTTTGCGACCCTGAAAAGAAGCTTTATGTCTGCTCCCGTGTTAGTACAGCCAGATTCTTCCAAACCATTCGTCGTGGAAGTGGACGCCTCTGAGGTGGGGGTGGGGGCGGTGTTGTCCCAAGGGCCTGCCACTCTAACCAACCTCAGGCCATGTGCTTTCTTTTCCAAGAAGTTCTCTGCTGCGGAAAGAAATTATGACGTAGGCAATAGAGAGCTTCTTGCGGTCAAATTGGCGTTTGAAGAATGGAGGCACTTTTTGGAGGGGGCCAGTCACCCAGTTACGTTGACCACGGATCACAAAAATTTGGAATACATTGAGTCTGCTAAATGACTAATGCCCAGACAGGCCCATTGGTCATTTGTTTTCCCGTTTTCAGTTTACGATTACATTTCGTCCAGGGTCTAAGAATGTCAAGGCTGACGCCTTATCGCGCAGTTTTCAGCCGGTATCGCCCCCTGAGCCACCGTCCTCCATTCTTCACCCTGGGGTTGTGATAGCAGAGGTCTCGTCTGAATTGGAACGGGAGATTCAGGGGGCCCAGTCGCGGGCCCCGGTGGCCAAGCCGGAGGGGAAGTTTTTTGTCCCAGAGCAACTTCGCCTGAAACTCTTGCAGGAGTTCCATGAATCCAAGCTCAGTGCTCACCCTGGTATTTCGGGCACGCATCTGGCGGTGGCTAGGATCTTTTGGTGGCCTACCCTTGGTTCGGACATAAAAAAATTCATTGCTGGTTGAGGGGTCTGCGCTTGTTCTAAAAGCTCTCACAGCCGGCCGGCAGGGGAGCTGATGCCCTTAGCAGTGCCTGAAAGACCATGGACTCACTTATCCATGGATATTGTTACCAATCTCCCTCCATCTAAGGGTAATACAGTGGTATGGGTAGTGGTGGACAGGTTTTCTAAGCAGGCTCATTTTGTACCCCTGTCCCCACTACCGTCAGCTGAGACATTGTCCAGGTTGTTTGTTCAGCATGTGATCCGGTTGCATGGGGTACCCCTGAATGTGGTGTCTGACCGTGGTGTGCAGTTTGTGGCTAAGTTTTGGCGTGCTTTCTGCAAAAAATTAGGGATGTCTCTGTCCTTTTCGTCTGCATACCATCCTGAGAGCAATGGTCAGATGGAGCGAACTAACCAGTCCCTGGAACAGATCCTCAGGTGTCTAACCTCTGCTAGACAGAATGACTGGTGCGATGCACTGCCGTTGGCAGAATTTGCCTTCAATAGTCGGGTGAGTCAATCCACGGGTATGACTCCTTTTTTGATCAATTATGGGTTCAGTCCTCATTTTGGTGAGTTTTCTCGTCTGGACTTGGGGTGTCCCGGGGCTAAGGTCTATGTTCAGCGATTACAGAATACGTTCAGAAGTTCAGCGGAGTATATCTAGGTCTCAGGGCAGGTATAAGTTTTTCGCGGACAGGAAACGAACACCAGGGCCCACGTTTCAAGTTGGAGACAAGGTTTGGCTCTCCACGCGAAACATTAAGTTGAAGGTTCCTTCAGCCAAGTTGGGGCCCAAATTCATTGGCCCATTCAAGATTTTGGAAAAAATCAATCCAGTGGCGTATAGGCTGTGCATTCCACCCTCTTTCAAGATCCCTAACTTCTTCCACAAATCTCTATTGAAACCTTTTGAAGCAGTCCAGGGAGACTCCGAGTCCGCTGCTCCTCCTGTTTTGGTCGAGGGGCAGGTGGAGTACGAGGTTGGTCATATCGTAGATTCCAGGTTGGTACGGCGGTCGGTACAGTACCTGGTTCTTTGGAAGGGGTATGGACCGGAAGACAGGTCCTGGGTACCGGCCCGGTTGATGCATGCTGATCGCCTGGTGCAGGCTTTCCATGCTAAGTACCCGGGCAAGCCTGGGGGTCCAGAGGCCCCCCGTTGAGAGGGGGGTACTGTCATGATCTCAGTGTGGGTTTGACTCGCACACGCGGGGTTAATGTCTGGAACCAGTGCTGATGACTGGCATTTCTGGGGTTAAAGGTTGTGATCCCAGCGCAGGCTTACCTGCACACCTGGGGCTATGATTGTAGCCTCTCCCTGGTTCTGGGAGAGGCTTCTTATAGCCTCAGGATGCTCCCATCCCCGTCAGTTATACTTTCGCCCTTGGCATTGTGTGGTGATCCCTGAGTGTGTTTGTGTTGTGTTCTGGTTGCTTGATTCTCTGTGTACAGCTTGGTCTGTTCTCTGGATATTGCTTTGGATTCTGCTTGGTACCTTCTATGTCTGTTTGGTTTTGACTTCTGCTTGGCCCTGACTATCCGTTCTGTCTCATCCCTGGTACTTTACTGATATCTCTGTGTATGACCTCCGTTTTGCTTGACTCTGAGTATTTCTGTACAGTGTCCTGCTATCTCTGAAAGCAGGACGCTAAGCCCTGCCCCCTTGCAGTCACATGACCGTAGGTCCTGTGTCTGCTTGCTAAACTTCAGCGTCCACAGGTCCTGTGTATCTGTACTTTCCGGCTGTTCCTGACCCCGGGCCCCCTACAGTGCGAGTGAGTCCCTGCTCAGCGGAGGCTGCATGCCGGCGCTGACAAGATCCTGACAAAAACGCATGTTAAAATAGCATTGTAAAAAAATGTACACATCGTTCTATAACTAAATAATCTTCAAAACATACATATAGTGTGTGTGTGTAGATAGATATATAGATAGATATAGGAAAAGCCGACAGATGCCGTATACAGTAAAGAATAGTGTCATGCTCGCCATGTCTGTCATGTTCGCCATGTCTGTTTTGCCTCATGACCCCTGGAGCGGTGTGCATGCGCATCTCATATCTGCTATCCTGCATGTTCTCTAGAGCAGTGTGCACACTCACCTCATGACTGTTGGGCTGCAAGATGCCTGCGTTTCTGCTCTGCCTTCTGTGATCATCTCTGCATGTCTGAAACCCCTGATCAGGTTACCTTTCCTGGGTTCTGGCATTGTCTGGTTCTGCAATCATCTCTGCATGTCTGAAATCCCTGATCATGTGACCTTTCCTTGGGTCCAGCATTGTCTGGTTCTTCAATCATCTCTGCATGTCTGGAATCCCTGGTCATGTGACTGCTCTCTGTGATCCTGGAGGAACTGAACTGGAAGTTCTCCCCTGGTCTTGACCCGGAAGTGGAGGTGCTAATGCCCTATATCAGTCCGCCCCTCCCTATGCTCAGGGCCTGAGTATTGTGTTGCTTCCCTGCATGGCTGCTTGGTCTGCTGGGTCGCTCCCTCTATTCTGTGCCCTTGCACTCTGCCCTGTCGTGTGTCTCTGCACACACTCCGTGCTCGTACTCTGGCTCTTGTCCCGTGTCTTGTCTTAGGTTTGTCCTTCATGCCATGCTTTGTCTCTGCTCTGCTTTGCCTTGTAGTCCTTCCTTGCTCTGATTCCGTGCTGTGCTCCAGTCTAGCTCCCTTTCCTTGTTCCGTACCTTGCCTTGCTCTGCCTGGTTCGTCCCTATGGACTCTGTCTTTGCTTGCTCTGCCTCGCTCTCTCCTATGGTGCTCTGTTGTGCTCCCTGGCACATGCACCATTCCTCCTCTCTTACTTTTGGTGCTCCTTTCCATGTCTAGTACCAAGGCTCTGCCGAGGCTCGGCTCTGGGCTTCGGCCTACGTTCCGCTGCTAGGCTCTTTCCTATTGTGCTTTCTTGCTCGTTTCTAGGCTAGTCCCAAGGCTCTGCTTGGCCCGGCTCTGGGCTTCGGCCTACGCTCCGCTGCTAGTTCTGTTCTTGCTCTGACCTGATTCCGTGTTTCTGTCTATGCTTCTGTTCCTGGTTCCGTACTCTGCCTAAGCTCTGTCTTGTTTCTCATCTTGCTTTGCCTTGTTGCTTTGTGTGCTCTTTGCATGTGCCTGGCCTTCCTAGCCTCCTGTTTGTGCCTCAGCCGTGCCCACCCTAGCCGTGCCCGCCTGCTTGTGCCTCAGCCGTGCTCGTCGGTAAGTGACAGCTGTGTCGCCTGCCATGCCTCAACCGGGTTCGCTGGAGTCTTGCCTGTTGTGAGTTCATTTTCTGGTCCACCAGTTGTGAGTTCTCCTTCCAGGCTCCCTCTGGTGGTAACAGGAGGTAGTGAGGCTGATTTAATCAGTAGAGATCTGCCACCTGATAATGAGGATGACGATTGGACCTCAGGAATCTCAGATTGGATTTAAGACAGCCGACGCCCTACTCTGGTGCTGGTGATTCCTTCTGCTTGTCAGGTCTTGGTTCTCAGCTCTGTTCCAGTCAGCTCAAGCTAAGTTTCTCTGTTAATGTTCACACTTGATTTTGTTGTTCTATTCAGTTTTTTGTGTGGTCAGCCAGCCCCGGTTGGGGCTGTGCTGAATTTCCACTCTTATTTATCTGTATTTGCCAATTTGCTTTTTGTCCCTTATTAGATTGGTCTCTTTTTGCTCTGTCTCAGAATATTTCAGAGTGCTGATATAGTGGGAGAAGTCTAGTGACTTCAAGTTTAATTTTGTTATCAGAAGTGTTGGTCAATATTTTGTAGGATTTTGGGCAGATTGCAGACAGTGTCTTTCCTTTTCTCTCCTTTCTAGTTAGTTTGGGCCCCATCATTTGCTCAGCCTATTTTCCTGCCTGTGTTTCTGTTTGCATCTTGTTTCACCGTCAATACATGTGTGGGGGCTGTCTATTCCTTTGGGGTCTGCTCTGGGGCAGTTAGTTTTCCCCTTTTCTTGCTTTAGTCTTATTTAGTCCTCCGGCCGTGACGAGGCATCTAGGTTCATCGTAGGAATGCTCCACGGCTGCTGCTAGCTGTGTGGTTAGGATCAGGGATCTGCAATCTGGTTTTTCTGGGCTTAGCATGTTTAGGTTTCTTCCTCCTCGGTGACCCATTCATAACAGAATCACCAGCCATACAGCAGATTCTAGGGTACTCAAAAGCAGGAAAAAGTTGTTAAAAAAAAAAAAAAGTGTCAGAATTTTTTATTTATATGTATTTTTTCCTCTTTTTCTCTGGGGCCGTAGGAGGATTTTTTTTTTCCCTAATGGAGATTAAGCAATTGTCTGATCGTGTGGAGCAACTTGCTGCTGAAGTGCAGGGAATTTCCACCTACCTCATTCAGCCACATGCTGCTGAACCTAAGATCCCTACTCCTGATTTTTTTTCTGGGGATCGGTCTAAATTTCTGAATTTTAAGAATAATTGTAAATTAATTCTTGCCTTGAAGCCTAACTCATCGGGGAGCTCTGCGTAGCAGGTTAAAATTGTCATCTCCTTGCTGCGCGGCGATCCCCAGGATTGGGCTTTTTCTCTGACACCTGAAAATCCTATTCTGACTAATGTGGATGCATTTTTTCAAGCCTTGGGTTTGTTGTATGATGAACCTAATGCTGTTGATCAAGCTGAGAGAACCCTGTAGGCATTAAACCAGGGTCAGGATTCTGCAGAGTTATACTGTCAAAAATTCTGAAAGTGGGCGGTCCTTACTACATGGAATGATAGTGCTTTGGCCGCTCTCTTTCGGAAGGGTTTATCAGAGACTGTAAAAGATGTTATGGTGGGATTTCCTGTTCCCTCTGGTCTGGATGATTCCATGTCATTAGCCATTCAAGTTGATCGGCGTTTACGTGAACGTAAAACTACACGGGAGGCGCTGCCACTTTTTGAACAAACGTCTGAACCTATGCAATGTGATGGGGTTTTGTCTAGGGCGCAACGTCAGGAGTTTAGAAGGCGTAAAAAGCTGTGTTTTTTCTGTGGAGATGCCTCTCATACTATTTCTGTCTGCCCTAAACGAGAGAAACATTTTCCACACACATTTGCTGTGGGCAGTGTACAACCTAAGTTCCTTTTGGCAATTACTCTGATCTGCTCCTTATCCACGTTTTCCACAAAGGCTTTTGTGGATTCAGGAGTAGCGTTGAATCTGATGGACTTGGACTTTGCTAAACTTTGTGGTTTTTCCATGACGCCTCTGCGGACGCCTATTCCTTTGAGGGGTATTGATGCTACTCCTTTGGCGGAGAATAAACCTCAGTTTTGGACCCAGGTGATAATGCGAGCTACCCCAGACGACCAAGAAAATTGTAAATTTTTGGTGCTGCATAATTTGCATGATAATATTGGTCTGGGTTTTCCCTGGTTGCAAACTCATAATCCAGTTTTGGATTGGAAATCTGGGTCTGTGGTGAGTTGGGGTTGTCAGTGTGTTCTTAGAGACGCTCCTGTTTTCTCCACCTCTCCTCAGTCTCATGATATTCCTGATTGGCCGATTTTTCTGATGTATTTAGTGAGAGTAAGTCTGCATCTTTGCCTCCTCATAGGAGTTATGACTGTGCAATAGAGTTGATGCCTGGGTGTAAATTTCCCAAAGGTCGGCTTTTCAACTTATCAGTACCCGAACATGATGCTATGCGATCCTATATTAAGGAGTCGTTGGAGAAGGGTCATATTAGACCATCCTCGTCACCTTTAGGTGCTGGGTTTTTTTTTGTAGCCAAGAAAGATGGTTCATTAAGACCGTGTATTGATTATCGTTCCCTTAACAAGATGACGGTTAAATATCAGTACCCGCTACCTCTGATATCTGATTTATTCTCCAGAGTTAAGAGTGCCTGCTGGTTTACTAAGCTTGACCTCAGGGGGGCGTATAATCTTATTCGCATCAAGCACGGGGATGAATGGAAGACGGCGTTTAATACTCCGGAGGGACATTTTGAGTACCTGGTGATGCCTTTTGGACTCACTAATGCCCCTTCTGTCTTCCAGTCCTTTATGAATGATATTTTCCGTGACTTTGTGGATAAGTTTTTGATCATCTATCTGGATGATATTTTGATCATTTCTAGTGAGTGGGATTCTCATGTGGAACACGTCCGGACTGTGTTCCGGATTTTGAGGGAGAATTCCCTGTTTGTTAAGGGATCGAAATGCCTCTTTGGTGTACAGAGGATTTCATTTTTGGGATTTATCTTGTCTCCATCGACTATTGAAATGGACCCTGCCAAGGTACAGGCCATTTATGATTGGGTTCAGCCTACTTCTTTGAAGGCCCTACAGAAGTTTTTGGGTTTTGCTAATTTCTATCGTAAATTTATAGGTAATTTTTCTGGTATTGTCAAACCACTGACTGATCTGACCAAGAAGGGCGCTGATGTGCTGAATTGGTCTCCTGAGGCTGTCTCAGCATTTCAGGAGCTTAAGCGGAGATTTACTTCAGCTCCGGTTTTACGTCAACCTTATGTCTCACTTCCATTTCAGGTGGAGGTAGATGCTTCTGAGATTGGTGCAGGAGCTGTTTTGTCCCAAAAGGACCCTGTGACTTCTACGATGAATCCCTGTGCCTTCTATTCTCAAAAGTTCTCCCCATCTGAACGCAACTATGACGTGGGGAATCGGGAATTGTTGGCCATGAAATGGGCATTTGAGGAGTGGAGACATTGGTTGGAGGGAGCTAGACATCAAGTTGTGGTCCTCACCGATCACAAGAATTTTATTTATCTGGAGTTGGCCAAACGCTTGAATCCTAGACAGGCTAGATGGGCCTTGCTTTTCACGCATTTTAATTTTGTGGTCTCTTTTCTTCCGGGCACTAAGAATGTTAAGGCAGACGCCCTTTCTAGGAGTTTCTTTGCATTTCGTCCAGGATCTAAGAATGTCAAGGCTGACGCCTTATCGCGCAGTTTTCAGCCGGTATCGCCCCCTGAGCCACCGTCCTCCATTCTTCACCCTGGGGTTGTGATAGCAGAGGTCTCGTCTGAATTGGAACGGGAGATTCAGGGGGCCCAGTCGCGGGCCCCGGCGGCCAAGCCGGAGGGGAAGTTTTTTGTCCCAGAGCAACTTCGCCTGAAACTCTTGCAGGAGTTCCATGAATCCAAGCTCAGTGCTCACCCTGGTATTTCGGGCACGCATCTGGCGGTGGCTAGGATCTTTTGGTGGCCTACCCTTGGTTCGGACATAAAAAAATTCATTGCTGGTTGAGGGGTCTGCGCTTGTTCTAAAAGCTCTCACAGCCGGCCGGCAGGGGAGCTGATGCCCTTAGCAGTGCCTGAAAGACCATGGACTCACTTATCCATGGATATTGTTACCAATCTCCCTCCATCTAAGGGTAATACAGTGGTATGGGTAGTGGTGGACAGGTTTTCTAAGCAGGCGCATTTTGTACCCCTGTCCCCACTACCGTCAGCTGAGACATTGTCCAGGTTGTTTGTTCAGCATGTGATCCGGTTGCATGGGGTACCCCTGAATGTGGTGTCTGACCGTGGTGTGCAGTTTGTGGCTAAGTTTTGGCGTGCTTTCTGCAAAAAATTAGGGATGTCTCTGTCCTTTTCGTCTGCATACCATCCTGAGAGCAATGGTCAGATGGAGCGAACTAACCAGTCCCTGGAACAGATCCTCAGGTGTCTAACCTCTGCTAGACAGAATGACTGGTGAGATGCACTGCCGTTGGCAGAATTTGCCTTCAATAGTCGGGTGAGTCAATCCACGGGTATGACTCCTTTTTTGATCAATTATGGGTTCAGTCCTCATTTTGGTGAGTTTTCTCGTCAGGACTTGGGGTGTCCCGGGGCTAAGGTCTATGTTCAGCGATTACAGAATACGTTCAGAAGTTCAGCGGAGTATATCTAGGTCTCAGGGCAGGTATAAGTTTTTCGCGGACAGGAAACGAACACCAGGGCCCACGTTTCAAGTTGGAGACAAGGTTTGGCTCTCCACGCGAAACATTAAGTTGAAGGTTCCTTCAGCCAAGTTGGGGCCCAAATTCATTGGCCCATTCAAGATTTTGGAAAAAATCAATCCAGTGGCGTATAGGCTGTGCATTCCACCCTCTTTCAAGATCCCTAACTTCTTCCACAAATCTCTATTGAAACCTTTTGAAGCAGTCCAGGGAGACTCCGAGTCCGCTGCTCCTCCTGTTTTGGTCGAGGGGCAGGTGGAGTACGAGGTTGGTCATATCGTAGATTCCAGGTTGGTACGGCGGTCGGTACAGTACCTGGTTCTTTGGAAGGGGTATGGACCGGAAGACAGGTCCTGGGTACCGGCCCGGTTGATGCATGCTGATCGCCTGGTGCAGGCTTTCCATGCTAAGTACCCGGGCAAGCCTGGGGGTCCAGAGGCCCCCTGTTGAGAGGGGGGTACTGTCATGATCTCAGTGTGGGTTTGACTCGCACACGCGGGGTTAATGTCTGGAACCAGTGCTGATGACTGGCATTTCTGGGGTTAAAGGTTGTGATCCCAGCGCAGGCTTACCTGCACACCTGGGGCTATGATTGTAGCCTCTCCCTGGTTCTGGGAGAGGCTTCTTATAGCCTCAGGACGCTCCCATCCCCGTCAGTTATACTTTCGCCCTTGGCATTGTGTGGTGATCCCTGAGTGTGTTTGTGTTGTGTTCTGGTTGCTTGATTCTCTGTGTACAGCTTGGTCTGTTCTCTGGATATTGCTTTGGATTCTGCTTGGTACCTTCTATGTCTGTTTGGTTTTGACTTCTGCTTGGCCCTGACTATCCGTTCTGTCTCATCCCTGGTACTTTACTGATATCTCTGTGTATGACCTCCGTTTTGCTTGACTCTGAGTATTTCTGTACAGTGTCCTGCTATCTCTGAAAGCAGGACGCTAAGCCTTGCCCCCTTGCAGTCACATGACCGTAGGTCCTGTGTCTGCTTGCTAAACTTCAGCGTCCACAGGTCCTGTGTATCTGTACTTTCCGGCTGTTCCTGACCCCGGGCCCCCTACAGTGCGAGTGAGTCCCTGCTCAGCGGAGGCTGCATGCCGGCGCTGACAAGATCCTGACAAAAACGCATGTTAAAATAGCATTGTAAAAAAATGTACACATCGTTCTAAAACTAAATAATCTTCAAAACATACATATAGTGTGTGTGTGTGTAGATAGATATATAGATAGATATAGGAAAAGCCGGCAGATGCCGTATACAGTAAAGAATAGTGTCATGCTCGCCATGTCTGTCATGTTCGCCATGTCTGTTTTGCCTCATGACCCCTGGAGCGGTGTGCATGCGCATCTCACATCTGCTATCCTGCATGTTCTCTAGAGCAGTGTGCACACTCACCTCATGACTGTTGGGCTGCAAGATGCCTGCGTTTCTGCTCTGCCTTCTGTGATCATCTCTGCATGTCTGAAACCCCTGATCAGGTTACCTTTCCTGGGTTCTGGCATTGTCTGGTTCTGCAATCATCTCTGCATGTCTGAAATCCCTGATCATGTGACCTTTCCTTGGGTCCAGCATTGTCTGGTTCTTCAATCATCTCTGCATGTCTGGAATCCCTGGTCATGTGACTGCTCTCTGTGATCCTGGAGGAACTGAACTGGAAGTTCTCCCCTGGTCTTGACCTGGAAGTGGAGGTGCTAATGCCCTATATCAGTCCGCCCCTCCCTATGCTCAGGGCCTGAGTATTGTGTTGCTTCCCTGCATGGCTGCTTGGTCTGCTGGGTCGCTCCCTCTAGTCTGTGCCCTTGCACTCTGCCCTGTCGTGTGTCTCTGCACACACTCCGTGCTCGTACTCTGGCTCTTGTCCCGTGTCTTGTCTTAGGTTTGTCCTTCATGCCATGCTTTGTCTCTGCTCTGCTTTGCCTTGTAGTCCTTCCTTGCTCTGATTCCGTGCTGTGCTCCAGTCTAGCTCCCTTTCCTTGTTCCGCACCTTGCCTTGCTCTGCCTGGTTCCTCCCTATGGACTCTGTCTTTGCTTGCTCTGCCTCGCTCTCTCCTATGGTGCTCTGTTGTGCTCCCTGGCACATGCACCATTCCTCCTCTCTTACTTTTGGTGCTCCTTTCCATGTCTAGTACCAAGGCTCTGCCGAGGCTCGGCTCTGGGCTTCGGCCTACGTTCCGCTGCTAGGCTCTTTCCTATTGTGCTTTCTTGCTAGTTTCTAGGCTAGTCCCAAGGCTCTGCTTGGCCCGGCTCTGGGCTTCGGCCTACGCTCCGCTGCTAGTTCTGTTCTTGCTCTGACCTGATTCCGTGTTTCTGTCTATGCTTCTGTTCCTGGTTCCGTACTCTGCCTAAGCTCTGTCTTGTTTCTCATCTTGCTTTGCCTTGTTGCTTTGTGTGCTCTTTGCATGTGCCTGGCCTTCCTAGCCTCCTGTTTGTGCCTCAGCCGTGCCCACCCTAGCCGTGCCCGCCTGCTTGTGCCTCAGCCGTGCTCGTCGGTAAGTGACAGCTGTGTCGCCTGCCATGCCTCAACCGGGTTCGCTGGAGTCTTGCCTGTTGTGAGTTCATTTTCTGGTCCACCAGTTGTGAGTTCTCCTTCCAGGCTCCCTCTGGTGGTAACAGGAGGTAGTGAGGCTGATTTAATCAGTAGAGATCTGCCACCTGATAATGAGGATGACGATTGGACCTCAGGAATCTCAGATTGGATTTAAGACAGCCGACGCCCTACTCTGGTGCTGGTGATTCCTTCTGCTTGTCAGGTCTTGGTTCTCAGCTCTGTTCCAGTCAGCTCAAGCTAAGTTTCTCTGTTAATGTTCACACTTGATTTTGTTGTTCTATTCAGTTTTTTGTGTGGTCAGCCAGCCCCGGTTGGGGCTGTGCTGAATTTCCACTCTTATTTATCTGCATTTGCCAATTTGCTTTTTGTCCCTTATTAGATTGGTCTGATATAGTGGGAGAAGTCTAGTGACTTCAAGGTTAATTTTGTTATCAGAAGTGTTGGTCAATATTTTGTAGGATTTTGGGCAGATTGCAGACAGTGTCTTTCCTTTTCTCTCCTTTCTAGTTAGTTTGGGCCCCATCATTTGCTCAGCCTATTTTCCTGCCTGTGTTTCTGTTTGCATCTTGTTTCACCGTCAATACATGTGTGGGGGCTGTCTATTCCTTTGGGGTTTGCTCTGGGGCAGTTAGTTTTCCCCTTTTCTTGCTTTAGTCTTATTTAGTCCTCCGGCCGTGACGAGGCATCTAGGTTCATCGTAGGAATGCTCCACGGCTGCTGCTAGCTGTGTGGTTAGGATCAGGGATCTGCAATCTGTTTTTTCTGGGCTTAGCATGTTTAGGTTTCTTCCTCCTCGGTGACCCATTCATAACAGAATCACCAGCCATACAGCAGATTCTAGGGTACTCAAAAGCAGGAAAAAGTTGTTAAAAAAAAAAAAAAGTGTCAGAATTTTTTATTTATATGTATTTTTTCCTCTTTTTCTCTGGGGCCGTAGGAGGATTTTTTTTTTCCCTAATGGAGATTAAGCAATTGTCTGATCGTGTGGAGCAACTTGCTGCTGAAGTGCAGGGAATTTCCACCTACCTCATTCAGCCACATGCTGCTGAACCTAAGATCCCTACTCCTGATGTGTTTTCTGGGGATCGGTCTAAATTTCTGAATTTTAAGAATAATTGTAAATTAATTCTTGCCTTGAAGCCTAACTCATCGGGGAGCTCTGCGTAGCAGGTTAAAATTGTCATCTCCTTGCTGCGCGGCGATCCCCAGGATTGGGCTTTTTCTCTGACACCTGAAAATCCTATTCTGACTAATGTGGATGCATTTTTTCAAGCCTTGGGTTTGTTGTATGATGAACCTAATGCTGTTGATCAAGCTGAGAGAACCCTGTAGACATTAAACCAGGGTCAGGATTCTGCAGAGTTATACTGTCAAAAATTCTGAAAGTGGGCGGTCCTTACTACATGGAATGATAGTGCTTTGGCCGCTCTCTTTCGGAAGGGTTTATCAGAGACTGTAAAAGATGTTATGGTGGGATTTCCTGTTCCCTCTGGTCTGGATGATTCCATGTCATTAGCCATTCAAGTTGATCGGCGTTTACGTGAACGTAAAACTACACGGGAGGCGCTGCCACTTTTTGAACAAACGTCTGAACCTATGCAATCTGATGGTGTTTTGTCTAGGGTGCAACGTCAGGAGTTTAGAAGGCGTAAAAAGCTGTGTTTTTTCTGTGGAGATGCCTCTCATACTATTTCTGTCTGCCCTAAATGAGAGAAACATTTTGCACACACATTTGCTGTGGGCAGTGTACAACCTAAGTTCCTTTTGGCAATTACTCTGATCTGCTCCTTATCCACGTTTTCCACTAAGGCTTTTGTGGATTCAGGAGTAGCGTCGAATCTGATGGACTTGGACTTTGCTAAACTTTGTGGTTTTTCCATGACGCCTCTGCGGACGCCTATTCCTTTGAGGGGTATTGATGCTACTCCTTTGGCGGAGAATAAACCTCAGTTTTGGACCCAGGTGATAATGCGAGCTACCCCAGACGACCAAGAAAATTGTAAATTTTTGGTGCTGCATAATTTGCATGATAATATTGGTCTGGGTTTTCCCTGGTTGCAAACTCATAATCCAGTTTTGGATTGGAAATCTGGGTCTGTGGTGAGTTGGGGTTGTCAGTGTGTTCTTAGAGACGCTCCTGTTTTCTCCACCTCTCCTCAGTCTCATGATATTCCTGATTGGCCGATTTTTCTGATGTATTTAGTGAGAGTAAGTCTGCATCTTTGCCTCCTCATAGGAGTTATGACTGTGCAATAGAGTTGATGCCTGGGTGTAAATTTCCCAAAGGTCGGCTTTTCAACTTATCAGTACCCGAACATGATGCTATGCGATCCTATATTAACCCCTTCACCCCCAAGGGTGGTTTGCACGTTCATGACCGGGCCAATTTTTACATTTCTGACCACTGTACCTTTATGAGGTCATAACTCTGGAACGCTTCCATGGATCCCGGTGATTCTGACATTGTTTTCTCATGACATATTGTACTTCATGTTAGTGGTAAAATTTCATTCAAATAACTTGCGTTTATTTGTGAAAAAAATGGAAATTTGGCAAAAATTTTGAAAATTTCGCAATTTTCCAACTTTGAATTTTTATGCCCTTAAATCACAGAGATACGGCACACAAAAAACTTGATAAGTAACATTTCCCACATGTTTACTTTACATCAGCACAATTTTGGAACCAAAATTTTTTTTTGTTAGGAAGTTATAAGGGTTAAAAGTTGACCAGCGATTTCTCATTTTTACAACACCATTTTATTTTTAGGACCACATCACATTTGAAGCCACTTTGAGGAGTCTATATGATAGAAAATACCCAAAAGTGACACCATTCTAAAAACTGAACCCCTTAAGGTGCTCAAAACCACATTCAAGAAGTTTATTAACCCATTAGGTGCGTCACAGGAATTTTTTTGAATATTTAAAAAGAAATGAACATCTAACTTTTTTCCACAAAATAAATACTTCAGGTTCAATTTTTTTTATTTTACCAAGTGTAACAGGAGAAATTGGACTGCAAAAGTTATTGTGCAATTTGTCCTGAGTACGCTGATACCTGATTTGTGGGGGGGAATGACTGTTTCGGCGCATGGCAGAGCTCAGAATGGAAGGAGCGCCGTTTGACTTTTTCAATGCAAAATTGGCTGGAATTCAGATCGGACGCCATGTCACGTTTGGAGAGTCCCTGATGTACCTAAACAGTGGAAACCTCCTACAAGTGACCCCATTTTGGAAACTAGACCCCCCAAGGAACTTATCTAGATATGTGGTGAGAACTTTGAACCCACAAGGGCTTTACAGAAGTTTATAACGTACAGCGGTACAATTAAAAAATCATATTTTTTCCACAAAAATGATCTTTTCACCCCAATTTTTATTTTCCCAAGGGTAACAGGACCCTAAAAGTTATTGTGCAATTTGTCCTGAGTACGCTGATACCCCACATGTGGGGGTAAACCACTATTTGGGCGCATGGCAGAGCTCGGAAGGGAAGCAATGCCATTTGACGTTTTTGGCTGGAATTGAGATCGGACACCATGTCGCGTTTGGAAAACCCCTGATGTACCAAAACAGTGGAAACCCCCCACAAATGACACCATTTTGGAAACTAGACCCCCTAAGGAACTTATCTAGATGTGTGGTGAGAACTTTGAACCCCCATGGGCTTCACAGAAGTTTATAACATACAGCCATACAATTAAAAAATCATATTTTTTCCACAAAAATGATCTTTTCACCCTCAATTCTTATTTTTCCAAGGGTAACAGGACACTAAAAGTTATTGTGCAATTTGTCCTGAGTACGCTGATACCCCACATGTGGGGGTAAACCACTATTTGGGCGCATGGCAGAGCTCGGAAGGGAAGCAGCGCCATTTGACGTTTTTGGCTGGAATTGAGATCGGACACCATGTCGCGTTTGGAAAACCCCTGATGTACCAAAACAGTGGAAATCCCCCACAAATGACACCATTTTGGAAACTAGACCCCCTAAGGAACTTATCTAGATGTGTGGTGAGAACTTTGAACCCCCATGGGCTTCACAGAAGTTTATAACATACAGCCATACAATTAAAAAATCATATTTTTTCCACAAAAATGATCTTTTCACCCTCAATTCTTATTTTTCCAAGGGTAACAGGACCGTAAAAGTTATTGTGCAATTTGTTCTGAGTACGCTGATACCCCACATGTGGGGGTAAACCACTATTTGGGCGCATGGCAGAGCTCGGAAGGGAAGCAGCGCCATTTGACGTTTTTGGCTGGAATTGAGATCGGACACCATGTCGCGTTTGGAAAACTCCTGATGTACCAAAACAGTGGAAACCCCCCACAAATGACACCATTTTGGAAACTAGACCCCCTAACGAACTTATCTAGATGTGTGGTGAGCACTTTGACCCCCCCAGTGCTTCACAGAAGTTTATAATGCCCGGGCGTGAAAATAAATAATTCGTATTTTTTCCACAAACATGATCTTTTAGTCACCATTTTTTATTTTCCCAAGGGTACCAGGAGAAATTGGACCCCAAAAGTTGTTGTCCAATTTGTCCTGAGTATGCTGATACCCCATATGTGGGAGAAAACTACTGTATGGGCACACGTCGGGGCTCGGAAGGGAAGTAGTGACGTTTTGGAATGCAGACTTTGATGGAATGGTCTGCGGGTGTCATGTTGCCTTTGGAGAGCCCCTAATGTACCTAAACAGTGGAAACCCCCCACAAATGACACCATTTTGTAAACTAGACCCCCCAAGGAACTTATCTAGATGTGTGGTGAGCACTTTGAACCCCCTAGTGCTTCACAGAAGTTTATAACGCCCGGGCGTGAAAATAAAAAATTCGTATTTTTTCCACAAACATGATCTTTTAGTCACCATTTTTTTATTTTCCCAAGGGTACCAGGAGAAATTGGACCCCAAAAGTTGTTTTCCAATTTGTCCTGAGTATGCTGATACCCCATATGTGGGTGAAAACTACTGTATGGGCACACGTCGGGGCTCGGAAGGGAAGTAGTGACGTTTTGGTATGCAGACTTTGATGGAATGGTCTGCGAGTGTCATGTTGCCTTTGGAGAGCCCCTAATGTACCTAAACAGTGGAAACCCCCCACAAATGACCCCATTTTGAAAACTAGACCCACTAAGGAACTTATCTAGATGTGAGGTGAGCACTTTGAACCCCCAAGGGCTTCACAGAAGTTTATAATGCCAGGGCATGAAAATAAAAAAATCGTATTTTTTCCAGAAACATGATCAATTAGTCCCCAATTTTTTCATTTTCCCAAGGGTAACAGGAGAAATTGGACCCCAAAAGTTGTTGTCCAATTTGGCCTGAGTACGCTGACACCCCATATGTGGGAGAAAACTACTGTATTGACACACGTCGGGGCTCGGAAGGGAAGCAGTGACGTTTTGGAATGCAGACTTTGATGGAATGGTCTGCGGGTGTCATGTGCGTTTGGAGAGCCCCTGATGTACCTAAACTATTGAAACTCCCCACAAGTGACCCCATTTTGGACACTAGACCCCCCACGGAACTTATCTAGATGTGTGGTGAGCACTTTGAACCCCCAAGTGCTTCACAGAAGTTTATAACACTCGGACGTGAAAATAAAAAAATCATTTTTTTCCACAAAAATGATATTTTTGCCCCCAATTTTTTATTTTCCTAAGGGTAACAGGAGAAATTGGACCCCAAAAATTGTTTTGCAATTTGTCCTGAGTAGGCTGATACCCTACATGTGGGGGTAAAACACTGTTTGGGCGCATGGCAAAGCTTGGAAGGGAAGGAGCACCATTTGACTTTTTCAACTCAGAATTGGCTGGAATTGAGATCAGACGCCATGTTGCATTTGGAGAGCCCCTGATGTGCCCAAACAGTGGAAACCCCCAATTATAACTCCAACCCTAACCCCAACACACCCCTAACCCTAATCTGAGCCCTAACCCTAGCCCTAACCCTAGCCCTAACCCTAGCCCTAACCCTAACCCTAGCCCTAGCCCTAACCCTAGCCCTAACCCTAGCCCTAACCCTAACCCTAGCCCTAACCCTAGCCCTAGCCCTAACCCTAGCCCTAACCCTAGCCCTAACCCTAGCCCTAACCCTAAGGCTGTGTGCACACGCTGCGGATTTTGCTGCGGTTCCGCAGCGGTTTTGGCTGCTGCGGACCCCAGTACCATGATTCCCTATGGGAATCAAAAACCGCAGTGCAGACGGTGCGGAATTTTCCACGCGGATTATTTGCGGTTTTCAATCCGCAGAAAGAATTGACATGTCAATTCTTTCTGCGGATTCTCCTGCGGTTTGCCATCTCCTCTAATGAGGAGATGAAAAACCGCAGGACAAAACCGCAGAGCAATCTGCAGGTAAAACCGCAGGTCTTTTGACCTGCGGTTTCACCTGCGGATTTTACAAAATCCGAGCGGATGAATCCGCACCTAATCCGCAGCGAGTGCACACAGCCTTACCCTAACGGGAAAATGGAGATAAATACTTTTTTTTTAGTTTTATTATTTTTCCCTAACTAAGGGGGTGATAACGGGGGGTTTGACTTACTATTTATGGCGGTTTTTATGTTTGGCGGCTGTCACACGCTAAAAGAAGCTTTTTCTTGTAAAATAGTTTTTGCATCACCACATTTTGAGAGCTATAATTTTTCCGTATTTTGACCCACTGAGTCATGTGAGGTCTTATTTTTTGCGGGACGAGTTGACGTTTTTATTGGTACCATTTTCGGGCACGTGACATTTTTTGATCGCTTTTTATTCCTATTTTTGGGACGCAGAATGAACAAAAACCAGCGTTTCATGAATTTCTTTTGGGGGGGTGCGTTTACACCGTTCCGCGTGCGGTAAAATCGATAAAGCGGTTTTATTCTTCGGGTCAGTACGGTTACAGCGATACCTCATTTAGGTCGTTTTTTTATGTTTTTGTCGGTTTTATGCAATGAAAACTATTTTATATAAAAAATAATTATTTTTGCATCGCTTTATTCTGCGAGCTATAACTTTTTTATTTTTTCGCTGATGATGCTGTGTGGCGGCTCGTTTTTTGCGGGACAAGATGACGTTTTCAGCGATACCATGGATATTTATATGCGTCTTTTTGATCACGCGTTATTACACTTTTTGTTTGGCGGTATGATAATAAATCATTATTTTTTGCTTCGTTTTTTATTTTTATTTTTTAAGGGGTTCGCTAAAAGGGTTAACTAATGGGACAGTTTTATAGGGCGGGTCATTACGGATGCGGCGATACCTAATATGTGTACTTTTATTGTTTTTTTTTTTATTATTTTCAAAAAATGAATTTATTGGGGAATATTTTTTTTTTTTTTTACTAATTTATTTGGCGATTTTTTTAAATTTATTTTTACATTTTTTTTAAATTTTTTTTTTACTTTATTACATAGTCCCAGGTGGGACATCACTGTCCTGTGACAGATCGCTGATCTGTCACATCACAGATCACTGTGACAGATCAGCAATCTGTCACAGGCAATGAAGCAGACTTCCTCTTGCCTGCGCTTTGCAGGCACTGAGGAAGCCAGCTTCCTCAGGTCCCCGAAGGCCCCCGTCGCCATCTTGGATTCGGGGGCCTGGAGGATAGGAGCCCCCCGCAGCAGCGCTGCACATTGCGCTGCCGTGGGGGGCTCAGGGAAGCACGGAGGGAGCCCCCACCCTGCCGATGCTTCCCTTTAACTCCCGGTATACCGCGATCATGTTTGATCGCGGTGTGCAAGGGGTTAACGTGTCGGGGGCGGTCCGTGACCGCCCCTGACACATAGTGCCGGGTGTCAGCTGTGATAATCAGCTGACACCCGGCCGCGATCAGCGGCGCTCACCACATGGGCGCCGCTGATCGCGGTAGACGTACTATCCCGTCCATGGGCATAGGGGCCCGGGCCCCATGGACGGGATAGTACGTCTGATGTCAGGAAGGGGTTAAGGAGTCGTTGGAGAAGGGTCATATTAGACCATCCTCGTCACCTTTAGGTGCTGGTTTTTTTTTGTAGCCAAGAAAGATGGTTCATTAAAACCGTGTATTGATTATCGTTCCCTTAACAAGATGACGGTTAAATATCAGTACCCGCTACCTCTGATATCTGATTTATTCTCCAGAGTTAAGAGTGCCTGCTGGTTTACTAAGCTTGACCTCAGGGGGGCGTATAATCTTATTCGCATCAAGCACGGGGATGAATGGAAGACGGCGTTTAATACTCCGGAGGGACATTTTGAGTACCTGGTGATGCCTTTTGGACTCACTAATGCCCCTTCTGTCTTCCAGTCCTTTATGAATGATATTTTCCGTGACTTTGTGGATAAGTTTTTGATCATCTATCTGGATGATATTTTGATCTTTTCTAGTGAGTGGGATTCTCATGTGGAACACGTCCGGACTGTGTTCCGGATTTTGAGGGAGAATTCCCTGTTTGTTAAGGGATCGAAATGCCTCTTTGGTGTACAGAGGATTTCATTTTTGGGATTTATCTTGTCTCCATCGACTATTGAAATGGACCCTGCCAAGGTACAGGCCATTTATGATTGGGTTCAGCCTACTTCTTTGAAGGCCCTACAGAAGTTTTTGGGTTTTGCTAATTTCTATCGTAAATTTATAGGTAATTTTTCTGGTATTGTCAAACCACTGACTGATCTGACCAAGAAGGGCGCTGATGTGCTGAATTTGTCTCCTGAGGCTGTCTCAGCATTTCAGGAGCTTAAGCGGAGATTTACTTCAGCTCCGGTTTTACGTCAACCTTATGTCACTTCCATTTCAGGTGGAGGTAGATGCTTCTGAGATTGGTGCAGGAGCTGTTTTGTCCCAAAAGGACCCTGTGACTTCTACGATCTCTAAGTTCTCCCCATCTGAACGCAACTATGACGTGGGGAATCGGGAATTGTTGGCCATGAAATGGGCATTTGAGGAGTGGAGACATTGGTTGGAGGGAGCTAGACATCAAGTTATGGTCCTCACCGATCACAAGAATTTTATTTATCTGGAGTTGGCCAAACGCTTGAATCCTAGACAGGCTAGATGGGCCTTGCTTTTCACGCATTTTAATTTTGTGGTCTCTTTTCTTCCGGGCACTAAGAATGTTAAGGCAGACGCCCTTTCTATGAGTTTCTTTGCCGATTCTCCTAATGTGACCGAGCCTACTACCATCCTAGGTGAGGGGGTTGTTCTTTCTGCCATTTCGCCCAATTTGAGACACACCCTGGAGGAATTTCAGGAGGATAAACCTGAGCGTTGCCCTATGGGATAATTGTATGTTCCTGACCAGTGGAGAAAGAGAGTGATGTCTGAAATTCATTGCTCCGCATTGGCTGGTCATCCAGGTATTTTTGGTACCAGAGATTTGGAGAGTCGGTCCTTTTGGTGGCCTGCCTTATCTCGTGATGTCAGGAATTTTGTACAGTCCTGTGGGACTTGTTCTCGGTCTAAACCCTGTTCTCGTCCTAGTGGGTTGCTGATGCCCCTGCCGATGCCCAAGAGGCCATGCACCCATATCTCAATGGATTTTATTTCTGATCTTCCTGTCTCTCAGAGAATGACTGTTATCTGGGTGATTTGTAATAGATTTTCGAAGATGGTCCATCTTGTACCTCTCCCAAAGTTGCCATCTTCCGCTGAGTTGGTGCCTTTGTTTTTACAACAGGTGGTTCGGTTACATGGGATTCCTGAGAACATTGTGTCCGACAGAGGAGTTCAGTTTGTTTCCAGATTCTGGAAAGCCTTTTGTTCCAGTATGGGAATTCAGTTATCCTTCTCCTCCATGTTTCATCCCCAGACCAATGGACAGACTGAGAGAACAAACCAGACCTTGGAGTCTTATTAAGGCTGTGTGCCCATGATGCGTTTTGTTAAGCGTTTCCGCAGCGTTTGTGCCGGATCAGACGCTGCAGAAATGCTTAAAAGATGCATCAAATTAATTAGCATGCGTTTTTGGCTTTTTGTGCCAATGCATGCTTTTTTAACCGCACAGGAATCGCTTAGCGGCTAAAAACGCAGCAGGCTCATTAATTCCCGCATTGGTCAACGTTTTTAGCCATCCCCAATGTTCCCAGAAATCGCGTGTCAAAAAATGCGTCAAAAATGCATCAAAAAACGCGCAAGAAACGCGTGGAAAAAGACGCGCGTTTTCTGGGAAAGGAGATCCTTTTCCTGAGCGTTTAAAAACGCTAGCGTGGGCACATAGCCTTAAGATGTTTTATATCTGCTGATCAGGATGATTGGGTCTCATTTTTGCCCTTGGCCGAATTCGCGCTGAACAATAGAGCTAGTTCTGTCACTATGATGTCACCCTTTTTCTGTAATTTTGGGTTTCATCCTCGATTCTCTTCAGGGCAAGTGGAATCTTCGACCTGCCCAGGTGTGGACACTGTGGTTGAGAGAATGCAGCAGATATGGGACCAAGTGGTGGATAAATTGTCACTCTCTCAGAAAAAGGCCCAACGATTTTCCAACCGGCATAGGACCATTGGTCCCCGGTTTAAAGTGGGTGATATGGTTTGGTTGTCATCTAAGAATATTCCTATGAAGGTTGCATCTCCAAAATTTAAGCCAAGGTTTATTGGACCTTATAAGATTTTGGAGATTCTTAATCCTGTTTCCTTTCGATTGGATCTTCCAGTTACGTTCAAAATCCATAACGTACAGTATTTCACAAATCTCTGTTGAAGAGGTTTGTTGAGCCAGTGGTTCCTATGGCAGCACCTCCTGACCCTGTGTTGGTTGAAGGCAATGTGGAATGAGGTAGAGAAAATATTGGATTCTCGTTTGGTTAGACGGAGACTCCAGTATTTGGTCAAATGGAAGGGTTATGGCCAGGAGGATAATTCTTGGGTCTCTGCTTCTGATATTCATGCCAATAGATTGGTTCGTGCTTTTCACCGGGCCCATCCTGATCGTCCTGGTGGCGTGGATGAGGGTTCGGTGACCCCTCCTCAAGGGGGGGTGCTGTTGTGAGTTCATTTTCTGGTCTACCAGTTGTGAGCTCTCCTTCCAGGCTCCCTCTGGTGGTAACAGGAGGTAGTGCGGCTGATTTAATCAGTAGAGATCTGCCACCTGATAATGAGGATGATGATTGGACCTCAGGAATCTCAGATTGGATTTAAGACAGCTGATGCCCTACTCTGGTGCTGGTGATTCCTTCTGCTTGTCAGGTCTTGGTTCTCAGCTCTGTTCCAGTCAGCTCAAGCTAAGTTTCTCTGCTAATGTTCACACTTGATTTTGTTGTTCTATTCAGTTTCTTGTGTGGTCAGCCCCGACTGGGGCTGTGCTGAATTTCCACTCTTATTTATCTGTATTTGCCAATTTGCTTTTTGTCCCTTATTAGATTGGCCTCTTTTTGCTCTGTCTCAGAATATTTCAGAGTGCTGATATAGTGGGAGAAGTCTGGTTAATTTTGTTATCTGAAGTGTTGGACATTATCTTGTAGGGTTTTGGGCAGATTGCAGACAGTGTCTTTCCTTTCCTCTCCTTTCTAGTTAGTCGGGCCCCATCATTTGCTCAGCCTATTTTCCTGCCTGTGTTTGTGTTTTCATCTTGTTTCACCGTCAATACATGTGTGTGGGCTGTCTATTCCTTTGGGGTCTGCTCTGGGGCAGTTAGTTTTCCCCTTTTCTTGCTTTAGTCTTATTTAGTCCTCCGGCCGTGACGAGGCGTGTAGGTTCATTGTAGGTATGCTCCACGGCTGCTGCTAGTTGTGTGGTTAGGATCAGGGATCTGCAATCTGCATAGTTACCAACCTCTCTGGTTTTTCTGGGCTTAGCATGTTTAGGTTTCTTCCTCCTCAGTGACCCATTTATAACTAGAGTTGAGCGACTTTTGGTATTTTAGGGTCTCGTTTCGTTTCGTGAAACCCGACTTTTCCAAAAGTCGGGTCGAGCAAGATCGTCCGATTATAGGGAAAAGTCGGGGTCGTCCCGAAACACGAAACCCAATGTAAGTCAATGGGGAATAAAAGTCGGCAGTGAGAGGAGGACAGGAAACACACCAACAGTGCCCATTTGAATGCCAAAAGCATCAATTCTTCTTACTTAAGCTTGTCAACCTTAATTAACTTCATAATATAAGTTACGCACTGAAAAATGGGTGTTATTTGGCTAAAGTTGTGGGGGGGGAGGGCTGGCTGCAGGTTTTCATGTGCCCTGGGCGAAAGAGCGCCCCTTTAACACATACCACAACTCATCATGCTCCGATACGGCAGATAAATAGCGGTATAGTACAATGAAAAATACCTCACTTTTTACATCTCATGACGAGGCCCATCTATTTCTCCATACAGAATCATTGGTCCCATATAATGTTTGAAACAGTATATGATGAGCTCCACATAATGCTACAGTATATGTTGGTCCCCATGGATGAAGCTCCACTGTCTTATGGGCCCAAATAATGCTCCAAACATAATGGGCCCCATTTCTAATGCTCTAGTGTATAATGGGCCCTGTAAATGCTGCTCCAGTGTCTGATGTCCACCTTTGGAATGTTCCAGTGTATGGTGGGCCCCATCTATCATTCTCCAGAGTATAGTGCTCCCCAAAAATTGCTGTCCCAACATTGAAAACAATCAAATAAGTCTCCTCGCTAGGGAATCCCTGTACTTGTCTGGACAGGTGCTGTAGCTTGCTTAACAGCTCGCCAGCCGTTCTCACGCCCAGTATGGATTGCACGTGATTGCACAAAGGTTAGAAAGGGTACCGTATCCCTGGATAACATGTATGGATAGTGTACACATTCAAAATATATGTCTATACAGCATGAGGCAGGCTCAGACGGTGTTAGGCCCAGTATGGATTGCACGTCATTGCACAAAGGTTAGAAAGGGTACCGTATCCCTGGATAACATGTATGGATAGCGTACACATTCAAAATATATGTCTATACAGCATGAGGCAGGCTCAGACGGTGTTAGGCCCAGTATGGATTGCACATCATTGCACAAAGGTTAGAAAGGGTACCGTATCCCCGGATAACATGTATGGATAGTGTACACATTCAAAATATATGTCTATACAGCATGAGGCAGGCTCAGACGGTGTTAGGCCCAGTATGGATTGCACGTGATTGCACAAAGGTTAGAAAGGGTATCGTATCCCTGGATAACATGTATGGATAGCGTACACATTCAAAATATATGTCTATACAGCATGAGGCAGGCTCAGACGGTGTTAGGCCCAGTATGGATTGCACGTCATTGCACAAAGGTTAGAAGGGTACCGTATCCCCGGATAACATGTATGGATAGCGTACACATTCAAAATATATGTCTATACAGCATGAGGCAGGCTCAGACGGTGTTAGGCCCAGTATGGATTGCACGTCATTGCACAAAGGTTAGAAAGGGTACCGTATCCCCGGATAACATGTATGGATAGCGTACACATTCAAAATATATGTCTATACAGCATGAGGCAGGCTCAGACGGTGTTAGGCCCAGTATGGATTGCACGTCATTGCACAAAGGTTAGAAAGGGTACCGTATCCCCGGATAACATGTATGGATAGCGTACACATTCAAAATATATGTCTATACAGCATGAGGCAGGCTCAGACGGTGTTAGGCCCAGTATGGATTGCACGTCATTGCACAAAGGTTAGAAAGGGTACCGTATCCCCGGATAACATGTATGGATAGCGTACACATTCAAAATATATGTCTATACAGCATGAGGCAGGCTCAGACGGTGTTAGGCCCAGTATGGATTGCACGTCATTGCACAAAGGTTAGAAAGGGTACCGTATCCCTGGATAACATGTATGGATAGCGTACACATTCAAAATATATGTCTCAGAAGGCAGGCTCAGACGGTGTCAGGCACAGTATGGATTTGACGGCCCAGATTACACAGCGGAGGAGCAGGGAGAGGTAAAGATTGCAAATGCTGGGGCCCTGCCCAAGCAAGGGGGGCCACTCTTGGGCGTCCGTACTGGCACTGGACCCCTCATAGTACAGCGGTGTGTCTGACGGCGGGTGTGCACCACCACCGTCAGAGACACTTGATTGCACTATGAGGGACCCTGTGCCAGTGCCCGCGCCCAAGAGTCGGCCTACCCACCTGTCCAGGGCAATGGCACTCGCACGGTGTCGTGCGCTAGGTGGTTACCCCGGCCATGGGGGGGGAGGCAGCACAGTTAGGGAGTTTTAGAAAGTGGCATATGTTGATGTTGGACATTCAGCTGATGCAAAAGGCGAAATAGGTGAAGTACCAGGAAGAGGTGGACCAAAGCAAGCCATTTTTCTGTCACCCTATGTGTCATCAGGGGAAGGTGGGACAAAATCCTTGGAAACCCATGCGTGGTTCATTTTAATGAAGGTTAGATCATCCACATTTTGGGTTGACAGACGGGTCCTTTTTTCTGTCAGGATTGATCCAGCTGCACTGAAGACTCTTTCCGATAGCACACTTGCAGCTGGGCAAGCGAGCTCCTGTAAGGCATATTGGGCCAATTCAGGCCAGGTGTCCAGTTTAGCGGCCCAATAGTCAAAGGGGAATGGCCTGTGTGGGAGAACATCGATATGGGAGGAAAAGTAGTTTGTAACCATAGTTGACAACTGCTGTCTCCTGTCACTTTCCATCGATGCAGTATTACCAGTTGTGTGAGCGGTATTTGAAAAATCAGTCCACAACATTGTCATGAAACCCCTGTCTCCAACGCCACTTCTGCTGTGTGCACCACGAACACCTCTGCCAAGCTGCCCCCGGCCCGTACGGCTCATGTGAGAACCATCACCGCTGCTGTGTGCTGGGAATGCCTCAAGCAACCGATTTACCAGAGTTGCTTGTTTATTAGCCAATATTAGGTCAAGGTTCTCCTGTGGCATGATGTTTTGTAATTTGCCTTTATAGCGTGGATCCAGGATGCTGGCCAACCAGTAGTCGTCATCGTTCATCATTTTGGCAATGCGGGGGTCCCTTTTTAGGATCCGCAAGGCATAATCTGACATGTGGGCCAATGTTCCCGGTGTCAATGATGCACTGCGAGTGCTGGGTGGAGGAGCACTTTCTGGCAAATCCACATCCCTCCAGTCACGCACAAACCCTGTACCAGACCTTGCCACGCCAACATTTTCACTTGCCCCACGAGATGCATCCTCCTCCCCTAAGTAATCATCCCCATCATCCTCCTCCTCCTCCTCCTCTTCTTCCTCCACCTCGTCCAGGAGAGGTCCCTGAGCAGACAATGGCTGAATGTCATCAAGGATTCCCTCCTCCTCTTCCTCCTCATCAACATTGGCTGCAGACGCCTGCTCCTTAAGGTGCGTCAAAGTTTGCATGAGCAGACGCATAAGTGGGATGCTCATGCTTAGGATGGCGTCGTCTGCGCTTACCAGCCGTGTGCATTCCTCAAAACACTGAAGGACTTTACAAAGGTCTTTCAGCTTCGACCACTGCACGCCTGTCAACTCCATGTCTGCTCTCAAAGTGCCTGGCCGTGTATCCTCCCACAAATGCATTATGGCCTGCCTCTGCTCGCACAGCCGCTCCACCATGTGCAGGGTGGAGTTCCACCTTGTTGCAATGTCGATAATGAGGCGGTGGTTGGGAAGGTGGAGCAATCGCTGCAGCTTCTGCATACGAACGGAGTGTAGGGCGACCGGCGGATGTGCGCGCACAGTCTTCGCACCTTCTGGAGCAGGGCTGTTAACTCCGGATAATTTTTGAGGAAGCACTGCACCACCAGGTTCAAGGTGTGAGCCAAGCAAGGTATGTGGCTGAGTTTTGAAAGGGCTATGGCTGCCACAAAATTACGGCCGTTATCACTAACTACCTTGCCTGCCTCAAGATGTACACTGCCCAGCCATGACTCAGTTTGTCGCTTCAAGTACTCGGCCAGCACCTCGGCGGTGTGTCTGTCGCCCAAACACATCATCTGCAACACAGCCTGCTGACGCTTTCCACTAGCTGCTCGATAGGGGGACACATCGTGTGCAACAGTGGCAGCTGCAGATGGAGTGCTCGTACGACTGCGCTCTGTGGACGAGCTTTCGCTTCTGGAGGAGGAGGATGAGGAGGAGGGTCGAACGCCTACAGCCAACTGTTTCCTATACCGTGGGCTAGGCAGCACTGTCCCACCACCGCTGTCCCCTGTGGACCCTGCATCCACCACATTAACCCAGTGCGCAGTGATGGACACGTAACGGCCCTGGCCATGCCGACTGGACCATGCATCAGTTGTGAGGTGCACCTTTCCGCTCACTGACTGCTTGAGTGCATGGACAATGCGGTCTTTCACATGATGGTGGAGGGCTGGGATGGCTTTGCGAGAGAAGAAGTGGCGACTGGGTAGGTCATAGCGTGGTACTGCATAGGCCATGAGTTCGCGGAAAGCTGTGCTTTCCACCAACCGAAAGGGCATCATCTCAAACGAGATTAGTTTGGCAATGTGGGCGTTCAAACCCAGTGTACGCGGATGAGAGACTGAGTACTTTCTTGACCTACTCATAGTGTCTGGGAGGGTGAGCTGGACTTGAGAGCTGCATATGGTGGAAGTAGCGGTGGACAGGGCGGACTGAGAGAGGGTTGATGATGGTGATGGAGTTGGTGTTCTTTCTGATGGCCTAGAATCAGTCTTTCGTTGATATAACAGTGGGATTCCCTGACTGCTGTGGCCTTGCAACGACACCTCAACATTTGCTGCTGTGCTAACCGGTGGGCTTACAGTGGGGGAAACAATGTAGCATTGCTGACTACCTTCGTTGTGATCAGTTGCACATGTGGTACTTGAGGTTTGGTGTTGTGTCCACGCTTGCAAGTGCATGCTGGTTAAATGTCTAAGCATGCAACTGGTATTCAAATTTTTCAGATTTTTCCCTCGGCTAAAGGTCTTTGCGCACTTCTTACAGATAACCTTGGCCTGATCATGAGGATTTTGTTCAAAAAAGTGCCACACTGCACTCTTCCTACTTTGGCAGACATTTTGCGGCCTAGCACGCTGTGATCTTTTGACCCTCTGGACAAGCTGTCCAGCAACTCTTTTGATGTTTGGAACCTGTCTTTGGAGTGCTCCGGGCCTGCCAGATAACAGCTGTTGCGATGTCGATGTCTGCTGTGGATGCTCCTCATCTGAGCTATTGGAAGCAGCACCCTCTTCCCCCAATGGATGCCAATCTGGGTCAACAACTGGGTCATCCATCACCTCCTCTTCTATGTCATGTGCACCTTTCTCTGTGTCACCGTGTATGGTGGTATAGTGTGCGGGAAGGGGCACCTGAGTCTCATCAGGGTCAAAATCTGGCTCTGTACACTGCGAGGACAATGTAGTGCTCTGAGTGAATGTACCAGCAGAATCATCCATCAGCGGCTGTGCATCAGTGCACTCCATGTCAGATTCATCTTGGCCTGGGTAATTCACCATTTGACTTGATAATCCAGGCATGGTATGTGAAAACAGCTCCATGGAGTAATCAGTAGTATGGCCTGCGTCATCCTTCAATCTTGGTTGGGGTGAAGGACACAAGGAAAGGTGTGGTTCATGAACATGAGCCTCCAATGACGACTCAGTGCTTTTACTTTTTACAACTGAAGAAGAGGAGGCGATAGAGCTGGAGGCTGAGTCAGCAATGTAAGACAAAACTTTTTCCTGATGCTCTGCCTTTAAAAGCGGTTTGCCAACTCCTAGAAAACTAAGCGTTCGAGGCCTTATGTAGCCAGACGATGACGCAGGGTCAGCACCTCCTGCATTCGGTCCTATTTTGCTCTTGCCACTACCATCAGATCCACCACCAACACCATCATTACCAGCTGCCAACCCCCGCCCAATTCCACAGCCTCTTCCATCAGCCTTCCTCATTTTTGGTAGAAATGTAGACAAAATCCAACAAACTATATAGTAATGTAAAACAATGTACAAGGTGTCTATAGGACAGGGGAGATTTAGAATTTCTGCACACACTTGTGGACAGTGGACACTTTTGGATTGTGTGAGGCCCACTGATATCTGAGCGCTATGTGACACGCTCGATGGCACAGCTGCCTGTGACCAAAGTGACGAGAGGATAATGGAGATTTTGAATCTCTGCGTACACTTATGGACACTGGACACTTGTAGATTGTGTGAGGCCAACTGATATCTGAGCGCTATGTGACACGCTCGATGGCACAGCTGCCTGTGACCAAAGTGACGAGAGGATAATGGAGATTTTGAATCTCTGCGTACACTTTTGGACACTGGACACTTGTAGATTGTGTGAGGCCCACTGATATCTGAGCGCTATGTGACACGCTCGATGGCACAGCTGCCTGTGACCAAAGTGACGAGAGGATAATGGAGATTTTGAATCTCTGCGTACACTTTTGGACACTGGACACTTGTGGATTGTGTGAGGCCCACTGATATCTGAGCGCTATGTGACACGCTCGATGGCACAGCTGCCTGTGACCAAAGTGACGAGAGGATAATGGAGATTTTGAATCTCTGCGTACACTTTTGGACACTGGACACTTGTAGATTGTGTGAGGCCCACTGATATCTGAGCGCTATGTGACACGCTCGATGGCACAGCTGCCTGTGACCAAAGTGACGAGAGGATAATGGAGATTTTGAATCTCTGCGTACACTTTTGGACACTGGACACTTGTGGATTGTGTGAGGCCCACTGATATCTGAGCGCTATGTGACACGCTCGATGGCACAGCTGCCTGTGACCAAAGTGACGAGAGGATAATGGAGATTTTGAATCTCTGCGTACACTTTTGGACACTGGACACTTGTGGATTGTGTGAGGCCCACTGATATCTGAGCGCTATGTGACACGCTCGATGGCACAGCTGCCTGTGACCAAAGTGACGAGAGGATAATGGAGATTTTGAATCTCTGCGTACACTTTTGGACACTGGACACTTGTGGATTGTGTGAGGCCCACTGATATCTGAGCGCTATGTGACACGCTCGATGGCACAGCTGCCTGTGACCAAAGTGACGAGAGGATAATGGAGATTTTGAATCTCTGCGTACACTTTTGGACACTGGACACTTGTGGATTGTGTGAGGCCCACTGATATCTGAGCGCTATGTGACACGCTCGATGGCACAGCTGCCTGTGACCAAAGTGACGAGAGGATAATGGAGATTTTGAATCTCTGCGTACACTTTTGGACACTGGACACTTGTGGATTGTGTGAGGCCCACTGATATCTGAGCGCTATGTGACACGCTCGATGGCACAGCTGCCTGTGACCAAAGTGACGAGAGGATAATGGAGATTTTGAATCTCTGCGTACACTTTTGGACACTGGACACTTGTGGATTGTGTGAGGCCCACTGATATCTGAGCGCTATGTGACACGCTCGATGGCACAGCTGCCTGTGACCAAAGTGACGAGAGGATAATGGAGATTTTGAATCTCTGCGTACACTTTTGGACACTGGACACTTGTGGATTGTGTGAGGCCCACTGATATCTGAGCGCTATGTGACACGCTCGATGGCACAGCTGCCTGTGACCAAAGTGACGAGAGGATAATGGAGATTTTGAATCTCTGCGTACACTTTTGGACACTGGACACTTGTGGATTGTGTGAGGCCCACTGATATCTGAGCGCTATGTGACACGCTCGATGGCACAGCTGTGACAAAAGTGACTAGAGGATAAGGGAGATTGGATTGCTTTTAAAAAAGCAGTTTGCGGAGCAGTGGGTAAACAGCAATGCCAGCGTGTCAGGAAGCCTTAAAAGGCAGCCCAACAACCAACACCACTGATACACCACAATATAGCCTCCCCTTGCACTGCACACACAGTGACTTGTGTGTTGTGCAGGCCAAATCGCTAGCAGCAGAAGCAGTTTTTTGTCTTCTTCCCTGCCTAACGCTCTCCCTACAGAATCAGCAGCAACCTCTCCCTATACTAAGATCGGCAGAAGTAAGATGGCGGTCGGCGTGCACGCCCTTTTATACCCCCTGTGACGCCCACCAAAGCAAGCCAATCACTTGCATGCCCTTCTGAAAGATGGTGGTGACCCGTGCCTAGGTCATCACGTTGCCCACAGTGTCCGTGGATCCTGATTGGCTGAAAAAGAGCGCAAAACAAACTTTTGAAACGCGACTTTGGCGCGTAAGTCGCCGACCTCGTGGCCGACCTCATCCTAGGGTCGGGTTTCGTTTCATGAAACCCAACTTTGCCAAAAGTCGGCGACTTTTGAATTTTTTCGACCCTTTTCGCTCAACTCTATTTATAACACTTGCCCGTCTGTCAGTGCCGCAGCCCGATCAGCTAGCCAGTGCCCCAGCCGTCCTGTCTATACTCCCTTGCACCTAACGCTGTTTCTGCACTGCGCTCTACGTGCTCTCTAAAGCACGCATAGGCCCTCACCTGCTCCCTGGCATACCTCCCCGTGCTTCTGTAAAAGTACGCGCAGGTCTTGCCATGTACCCTATCGTGCCCTCTTGCACGCACATGTCCTAACCCTGTCCTTGAACCCTGACCCTGGCATGCCTCTCTGCACGCGCAGGACTCTGCCTCGCCTGACCCTGGCGTGCCTCTCTGCACGTGCAGGACTCTGCCTCGTCTGACCCTGGCGTGCCTCTCTGCACGCGCAGGACTCTGCATTGCCTGACCCTGGCGTGCCTCTCTGCACGAGCAGGACTCTGCCTTGAACCTGACCCTGGCGTGCCCTCTGCACGCGCAGGACTCTGCCTTGAACCTGACCCTGGCGTGTCCTCTGCACGCGCAGGACCCTGCCTCATATCCTGGTTTGCCTGCCTCGTATCCTGGTTTGCCTGCCAGATTCCCGAAGTCTGCCGACCGCTGCCAGAGGTCTGGAACCAGATGACTGCGGCCTGATGTCCGGAGCTGATGTCCGCAGCCTGATGTCTGGATCCTGTCGGTCGTTGCCAGATGTCCAGAGTCCAATGCCATCGCACCCTGCCTTGGACCTTGGCGTGTCTCCTTGCACGCACTCTACCTTGGACTCTGGTGTGTCTCCTAGCACGCACCTTGTCTTGGACTCAAGCGTGTCCTAGCACGCATCCTTCCTAGGAACTCTGGTGTGAACCCTAACATGTACCCTGCCCTGGACCCTGGTATGTTTTCTGGACGTGTTACGTCTGGAACATTTGGCATGTCCTTGCATGCACCTTGCCGTGTTTCACCATTTGTGCCCTGCACCTGATTCCCTGTTTATGCCTTGCACCTGAATAAAGTGTGTAACCATGTTTGCTGAAGAAACCCTGTGACTTTGCTTTATGTTTCGTATCCTGTCCGTCCTGTTGCCAGACACTCAATAGTGTCTTCCCGAGCTGGCCGTTTGGTCCAGCTGCTGTGGTAGCTCACCCACTTGGTCTTGCCCCTGACACTCCCTGTATAGGGGGTGGATTCTCACTAGGTCAGCTCGCACTAGGTGGGTGGGTGCCACGGCCCAGAGGGTCCACTCTAAAAAGGAAAACGACTCAGCGCAAGCTGACGCTCATCACAAATAGAATAGATAGACAAAATATATACACATAATATAGGTGTATATATATACTCAGGTCTGGCGGGTCAGGCAGGGCCTCTGGGCATCATCAGTGACTAGTGCTGACATCACTGAGGATGCCGAGAGGCCCCGCCTAACCTGAGGTGAACTCGACAGCATGGGAAAATGTTCAGAAACTTTCCCACGCTACAGAGTTCATGTCCGGTCAGGCGGGGAGGCTGCGCAGGCAGGTTTTCATTCATTCCTCATTGGCTTACAGCCGGGGCAGTCACATTAGCACCGCTCCCAGTTGTAAACTAGACTTTGTTCTTAATGTCTGTGCTTTTTTAACCCTTTCATACTAGTTGATTAATAATGCATAAGTGTCTTATTGACACCTCTCCGTTATTAACCAGGCTTAATGTCACCTTACAATAGCAAGTTGACATTAACCACTTATTACCCCATATGCCACAGGCTACAGGGCAACAGGAAGAGAGTGGCTAAGTGCTGGAATTGGCACTTTTTCTGGGGTGGCTGTGGGCAGATGTTTTTTAGCCGGGGGACAGCAATAACCATGGTCCCTCTCTAGGCTATTAATATCTGCCCTCAGTCACTGGTTTTCCCTCTCTGGCAGAGAAAACTGGGCGGGAGCACACTCACTTTTTTTTCGTGAATTAATTCTTTAACATCTACAGCTCCAATATTTTGCACACAAAGTAACAACATTAGTTAGGGGCATATATAAATCCAACTGATATGCAATGATTTACTGTATGTAAACCATGTCTCGTAACCCGTCGGCTTCTGCAATTTTTTTTTACAAAAGCCGACAAATAGAAAACCAAAAACAAAACACAAAACAAATATCCTGGAATAAAAAAGTAAAAAAAATATATTGCAAAAATTGCATGAAAGTAGTAATAATAGTAATAATAAGGGTATTTAGTTAACATAATTTTGATCAAAATAATGTAGAAGCCATCCCGCCACGTCACGGCAACCCTTGTGGGACAGTCCTAACTCTTGTATTTAAAACCTTTCCACTTGTCAAGTGACGTAAATGTGAACAAGGACAGAGGGACTGAACCACCAGTAATACTATAGGCCAGACAGGATGGATTTTCCAACTCAGACAGGGCGGTCACACCCTTATATGCACAGAATGCACAATGAAACAAACGAGAAACTGGGTCTGAGCAGAAAAAGTAAATTAACGTGCATGCAAAATGTAATTGCATATGAACACATGACCATTACACAGAGAAAACCAAAAACAGAACACAAAACAAATATCCTGGAATAAAAAAGTAAAAAAAATATTGCAAAAATTGCATGAAAGTAGTAATAATAGTAATAATAAGGGTATTTAGTTAACATAATTTTGATCAAAATAATGTAGAAGCCATCCCGCCACGTCACGGCAACCCTTGTGGGACAGTCCTAACTCTTGTATTTAAAACCTTTTCACTTGCCAAGTGACGTAAATGTGAACAAGGACAGAGGGACTGAACCACCAGTAATACTATAGGCCAGACAGGATGGATTTTCCAACTCAGACAGGGCGGTCACACCCTTATATGCACAGAATGCACAATGAAACAAACGAGAAACTGGGTCTGAGCAGAAAAAGTAAATTAATGTGCATGCAAAATGTAATTGCATATGAACACATGACCTTTACACAGAGAAAACCAAAAACAAAACACAAAACAAATATCCTGGAATAAAAAATTAAAAAAATATTGAAAAAATTGCATGAAAGTAGTAATAATAGTAATAATAAGGGTATTTAGTTAACATAATTTTGATCAAAATAATGTAGAAGCCATCCCGCCACGCCACGGCAACCCTTGTGGGACAGTCCTAACTCTTGTATTTAAAACCTCTCCACTTGTCAGGTGACGTAAATGTGAACAAGGACAGAGGGACTGAACCACCAGTAATACTATAGGCCAGACAGGATGGATTTTCCAACTCAGACAGGGCGGTCACACCCTTATATGCACAGAATGCACAATGAAACAAACGAGAAACTGGGTCTGAGCAGAAAAAGTAAATTAATGTGCATGCAAAATGTAATTGCATATGAACACATGACCTTTACACAGAGAAAACAAAACACAAAACAAATATCCTGGAATAAAAAAGTAAAAAAATATATTGCAAAAATTGCATGAAAGTAGTAATAATAGTAATAATAAGGGCTTCTACATTATTTTGATCAAAATTATGTTAACTAAATACCCTTATTATTACTATTATTACTACTTTCATGCAATTTTTGCAATATATTTTTTTACTTTTTTATTCCAGGATATTTGTTTTGTGTTTTGTTTTTGGTTTTCTCTGTGTAAAGGTCATGTGTTCATATGCAATTACATTTTGCATGCACATTAATTTACTTTTTCTGCTCAGACCCAGTTTCTCGTTTGTTTCAAAAGCCGACAAATGAATTATCGGCTATTCTACTATGTATCTCTCGAAAATATAAAAATATGTCACGACTAATATATGTGTATATCTAATATATAAAGCTCAATGTGTGTATGTGTGTGTGTGTGTATGTCCGGGATTGGCATCCGCACCGTCGCAGCTACAGCCACAAAATTTGGCACAGTCACATGTCTGGACCCCGAGAGTGTCCTAAGCTATGCTGTGAGGCGAAATTTTAACTCTGCGTGCTCCAATTCACCAAACAATGTTGCCTCTATCTACATAATGGGGAAAAAGTGTGTGTGTATCAAGCCCCGCCCCTCATTATGATGTCATAATGGCTGCCCATGGCGACGCTGATGTCAACATAGGTTGCAAGCCCCGCTGCTCATTATGATGTCATAATGGTTGACTATGGGATGGAGGATGTGTGATGGGTATATGGGCACTGGACTATGGGATGGAGGATATGCATGACGGGTATATGGGCACGGGACTATGGGATGGAGGATGTGTGATGGGTATATGGGCACTGGACTATGGGATGGAGGATATGTATGATGGGTATATGGGCACTGGACTATGGGATGGAGGATATGTATGATGGGTATATGGGCATGGGACTATGGGATGGCGGATATGTATGATGGGTATATGGGCACGGGACTATGGGATGGAGGATATGTATGATGGGTATATGGGCATGGGACTATGAGATGAAGGATGTGTGATGGATATATGGGCACTCGACTATGGGATGGAGGATATGTATGATGGGTATATGGGCACGGGCCTATGGGATGGAGGATATGTATGATGTGTATATGGGTATGGGACTATGAGATGAAGGATGTGTGATGGGTATATGGGCACTCGACTATGGGATGGCGAATATGTATGATGGGTATATGGGCATGGGACTATGGAATGGAAAATATGTATGATGGGTATATGGGCACTCGACTATGGGATGGAGGATGTGTGATGGGTATATGGGCACTCGACTATGGGATGGAGGATAGGTATGTTGGGTATATGGCCACGGGACTATGGGATGGAGGATAATTATAATTTGCTATAACTAACCACAGTTAGTTACTATGCCTGGGCAGCACCGGGCTCTTCAGCTAGTGTGTATATATATATATATATATATATATATATACAGTACAGACCAAAAGTTTGGACACACCTTCTCATTCAAAGAGTTTTCTTTATTTGCATGACTATTAAAATTGTAGATTTACTCTGAAGGCATCAAAACTATGAAATAACACATGTGGAATTGTATAATTAACAAAAAAGGCCAGATCATCTGGTGTAGCACCCCATCACTCTCCTTCTTGGTCAAATAGCCCTTACACAGCCTGGAGGTATGTTTGGGGTCATTGTCCTGTTGAAAAATAAATGATGGTCCAACTAAACGCAAACCGGATGGAATAGCATGCCGCTGCAAGATGCTGTGGTAGCCATGCTGGTTCAGTATGCTTTCAATTTTGAATAAATCCCCAACAGTGTCACCAGCAAAGCACCTCCACACCATCACACCTCCATGCTTCACGGTAGGAACCAGGCATGTAGAGTCCATCCGTTCACCTTTTCTGCGTCGCACAAAGACACGGTGGTTGGAACCAAAGATCTCAAATTTGGACTCATCAGACCAAAGCACAGATTTCCACTGATCTAATGTCCATTCCTTGTGTTCTTTAGCCCAAAAGAGTCTCTTCTGCGTATTGCCTGTCCTTAGCAGTGGTTTCCTAGCAGCTATTTTACAATGAAGGCCTGCTGCCCAAAGTCTCCTCTTAACAGTTGTTGTAGAGAGGTGTATGCTGCTAGAACTCTGTGTGGCATTGACCTGGTCTCTACTCTGAGCTGCTGTTATCCTGCAATTTCTGGGGCTGGTGACTCGGATGAACTTATCCTCTTGGTCTTCCTTTCCTGGGGCGGTCCTCATGTGAGCCAGTTTCTTTGTAGCGCTTGATGGTTTTTGCCACTGCACTTGGGGACACTTTCAAATTTTTCCCAATTTTTTGGACTGACTGACCTTCAGTTCTTAAAGTAAATTGAAAAACTGGAAAAGCAGCACAAACAAAATAAGAAAAAAGGGGGTGCACGCTCCCAGGCATATACCAAACTTTTAAAGCATCCATCAAAAATAGAAAGCAGCACGCCTTTTGAAGAGTATGAAGATGATTTATTCAGCCCATCGAGCTATATGCCCATAAAGTGTGACGTTTCGGTCCAGAAAGGGTGCGGACCTTTCTCAAACAGTGCAATGTGACAAATGAGTGCTTTTTTATAGCACACAAATTATACAGGTATTTTATAACAATTCTACAATATAAAAAACATGAAGATGACTCTCCAGCATAGTGATATACAGTCAAAGGGTGCTCACTTAATATAAAGGGCCCAAGTGCATTACATAGAAAAATAATGATCACAAAGATATGAGTATCATGCACAAAATATAATTATATATCAGCGGCAGCTGATGAATACATGTTTAATGAAAATGACTCACCCTGATTCCATTAAAAACACCAAGCCCCAGCGTACACAACAACAGCGTGCGCAGGGCAGGAAGTTACCTGCGGTGTGTACCACACTACCGCTCATGCGCAATAGCGCATCATGATAGTCAGCGCCATCTTAAGAGAGGGAAAGAAATAAAATGACATGCGCGATCTCACTGTTCATGCGCAATAGCACATCTCATCTATCAGCGCCATTTTAAAAAAGGGAAAATTCTGCCCAATTGCAAAGAATGTATAATTGCATTCATAAAAAGTATATAAAGTGTTCAATCTCTTAGAAGGATTCCCATAGAGGAAGTGAATGTTACGCCACATAAGAATTGCTTCTAGCCAAGGAACAACATTGGTATAGGGAAAATCCTTAGGAAACAGGAACACCTCCCATTAGCTGGGATTGGTAACCCATGACCAATTAGTGGCAAGAGTGGTGAACCCTGTAAAGGCACAACACCCAAACCATCCAATTCCGGACGATCCCATAATATACCATAAGTTCAAGTCCCCACAAATGGCACATTCACTATACAGATCCAAAATAAGTAGAACGCATGAAACAACTATATCATGCATTTCGATTTTATTCATTGCAACAAATCAATTATAATTTTTAATTAGATATATCATGAAAAATACAAAAAGGCCGTAGGGGAGTCATAATTTCATTATAAGCTGCCGCTGTTAAATCTGGAAAATATAAAAAGAAACAAAAAAGGCTATTAATACCTGAAATATTCAAATACTCTGAAAAGTGAAACAGAGAACAATCGCAGTAACATACAAGGCATGCAACAATATCATTATAATGTAATGTGTAGCTTATAATCAACATTTAAGCCAAAAGGCTTTAAGGTGTTCAACTTCTTTATCCACTGTAGTTCTCTAATCTTAAGCAATCTAACTCTGTTACCTCCTCTCCTCAATGGGGGGATATGATCAATAATTCTAAATGACAAATCCTTTTCAGTATGTTTTAAATCCAAAAAATGCTTAGATGCTGGTAAATCCTGTCTCTTTTTTCTAATTGTATATCTATGTTGATTTAACCTAATTTTCATCTCACATGTTGTTTCACCTACATAATATAGATTACAGGGGCACCTCAAAAGATAAATGACAAAATCAGAAGAACACGTTAAAAAATAATTAATTTTATACAACTTTTCTACATTGTGTGAATCTTGGAAGGTATTACCTTTCTCCATATAAGGACAATTAACACCATTTAGGCAAGGGAATGAGCCGACTCTGGTTTTACCAGTCAATGTAGTCTGTGAGTCTTTCTTTAGTGAGCCCACATCAGAATGAACAATTATGTCTTTAATGTTTTTAGCACGTTTATATGAAATCAAAGGAGGGGACTTAAATTCTGCAGTTTCTGGATGACATTTACCTAGCATAGGCCAGTGTTTTTTTATTATCCCGACATTGGAGGCACTTTCTTTGCAAAATCTAGTTATAAATGGAATCCTACGTTCCACATTACTACTATGTTTTTTCTGGTAAAGAAGATCTCTACATGATGTGTTCATAACCTTTATTTTACAAACATCCAATAATTTCACAGGGTAATTCCTTTGTCTAAATTTGGCAAGCATCTTATCCAATGAAATATTCATGGTTTCCTGTTCACTCACAATACGCTTAACGCGCAGTAATTGACTAAAAGGAAGAGACTCAACCATCCTTCTCGGATGGTGACTATCAAATAGAAGCAAATTGTTTTATCAGTTGGTTTAACATACAATTCAGTTATTAATCTATCATCTTTCCTTTTAATTAAGACATCCAAGAATTGAATCTCCGTTTCTGAATGCACCAAAGTAAACTTGATATCATCATTAATAGCATTTAGAAATGCATGAAAGTCCTCCAATTCAGACAAGGTACCAGACCAATGTAGGAGGACGTCATCTATGTACTGCCACCATCCCAGTACATGACCAAAATGGTGGGATACATAGACGAAGTCCTCCTCCAAAGTTGCCATAACCAAATTTGCATAAGCGGGTGCCATATTGGCACCCATGGCCGTCCCTCTCATTTGCATAAAATAGTCATTCCCAAAAAGGAAATAACTATTATATAGCATTAACTTCAATAGTTCCAACAAAAAAATCCTCTGTTCTGATGTGAACTCCGCCTTGATACGACCTCTTTCCACAGATTTAAGACCCAAATTGTGGCTAATAGATGTGTATAATGATACTACATTAAATGATGCAAGTATCACCCTTCCCTTCAACTCCATATCCTTTAACTTACACAAGATATCAGTCGTATCTAAAATGAATGAATTAGTCTGTCGACTCAAAGGACTCAATATTTTGTCCAAAAATATACCAATATGATTAAAAATGGAGCCCCTGCCTGATACGATTGGGCAACCAGGTGGGTTTATCAAAGATTTGTGAATCTTTGGCAATATATATATTACCGACGTAATAGGATTAGTGATCAACAGGAATTTATATAAATCATCATCAATTAATTTGACGGTCAATGCCCTATCCAAATGTTGTTTTATTATATCCATGATCTTAATTTTCGGATCATTGTCAATCTTTCTATAAACATCATTATCAGATAATTGTCTCCTCACTTCTGCTAAATAATTTTTAGTATCCATGACGACGACAGCACCCCCTTTATCAGCTGCTTTTATGGTGATGCTGTCGTCGCCAGCCAAGTTAATCAGAGCCTTATATTCATCTTTACTCATATTCGGATGTTTAAATTTACTTGTATATAGGTTTACTTTTAATAATTCCACATCTTTATTTACTGCTAGGACAAAGGCTTCAATCGCCGGTATGTTATCAATTGGTACAAAATCACTTTTGTTGTAT
Source organism: Dendrobates tinctorius (assembly GCF_039654945.1). Taxonomy (NCBI): domain Eukaryota; kingdom Metazoa; phylum Chordata; class Amphibia; order Anura; family Dendrobatidae; genus Dendrobates; species Dendrobates tinctorius. The sequence goes on along the minus strand of NW_027361686.1, from coordinate 14,070,957 downwards.
AACGAACAGCTTTTTAAATCAAATGTATCAACATTTTTAGTCATACCCTCATCCAAAATTGCTATGTCAGCAGTCACCTATGTGTGATCTGTAAAGCCCCCGTTACACACTGCAATATCGCTAGCAATATCGCTGTAAAGTCACCGATTTTGAGACGTTGCAGCGATATTGCTAGCGATATCACTGCATGTGATACTTACCTCCGACTGGCTCCCCCGCTGGTTATCGCTGATCGCGCGAGAAGCTCCTGGATCATTCCTCGTCGGTCACTTCCTGCGGCGCTTCCTGCTGTGACGACGAGCGACGCGTGGAGCCGGGCGGGAAGAAGCAGGATCGCCACGTCTGACAGGTAAGTAGCGACCCCCAACCCCAGCGATGTCGCTGGTGAGATCTGCCTGTGTGGCAGCTCACTAGCGACCACCTAGCGATTCACCAGCGATCCTGACCACGTCATATCGCTGTTCGGGATCGCTGGTGCATCGCTAGGTGTAACGGTACCCTAAACCACTGTTTCAGCTTAATTGTTCTAAAAAATCTAAAGAGCTCCTTATCTAATTCAAACCAATTAACATGATTACTTGGACTATATGATAAGCCCTTCGATAAAACTTGAACTTCAGCATCTGATAATTTTTTAGACGACAAATTTACCACTAATTCTAATCCTTTTTCTTGATGGCTGCAGCCCTCTGAGGGCTGGTTCATGCTTTCAAACGTTTTTCTTTTTTGTCCAGTGTTGTGCTTCCTCCCTCCTCTTCTGATCCCCCGATGCATTCGTCCGGATTCAATCTTTGTAACTCTGGAAAGATTGTCAAAATTTGAATAATCAAGACAGTCATTTTATATAGATTCCGAAGAATGATAATAACCTTGTTTGTTTGGGGACTTCTTATCTTTAAATGTCCTTTTGGACTCATTTTGCCAATTATAAATTCTTCCAGTACGATAGTCCTCAGTATCCCTAATCCATTTACGTCTCTTCACCTCCTCCATATCTTCTTTTTTTTTATTAAGGCGTGTAGTAAAAGCCTCCTTAAATTTGTCAAAAATCTCTTACCCCAACACATCTTTCAATTTATTTTCAGTTGCTGAAAAGGTTACGTTAAGTGATGAAATTTTCATTTGTAAATATTCTATGTCCAATATATAAAGCTCAAAGTGTGTATGTGTGTATGTATGTGTGTATGTGTGTGTGTGTGTGTGTGTGTGTGTATGCTTGTTTGTATGTCCGGGATAGGCATCCGCACCGTCGCAACTACAGCCACAAAATTTGGCACAGTCACACGTCTGGACCCCGAGAGTGTCCTAAGCTATGTAGTGAGGTGAAATTTTAACCCCGCGCGTTACAATTCACCAAACAGTGTTGCCCCTATCTACATACTGGGGGAAAAAGTGTGTGTGCGTCAAGCCCCACCCCTCATTGTGATGTCACAATGCCCCTATTTGCATACTGGGGAAGCAGTGTGTGTGTATCAAGCCCCGCCCCTCATTATGATGTCACAATGGTTGCCATGGCGACGCTGATGTCATCAAAGGTTGCAAACCCTGCATGATATCATAATGGTTGACTATGGATTGGAGGATGTGTGATGAGTATATGGGCACCGGACTATGGGATGGAGGATATGTATGACAGGTATATGGGCACGGGACAATGGGATGGAGGATATGTATATGGGCACGAGACTATGGGATGGAGGATATGTATGATGGGTATATGGGCTCGGGACTAAGGGATGGCGGATATGTATATGGGCACGGGACTATGGGATGGAGGATGTGTGATGGGTATATGGGCACTGGACTATGGGATGGAGGATATGTATGACGGGTATATGGGCATGGGACTATGGGATGGCGGATATGTATATGGGCACGGGACTATGGGATGGAGGATGTGTGAAGGGTATATGGGCACTGGACTATGGGATGGAGGATATGTATGACGGGTATATGGGCACGGGACTATGGGATGGCGGATATGTATATGGGCACGGGACTATGGGATGGAGGATGTGTGATGGCTATATGGGCACTGGAATATGGGATGGAGCATATGTTTGACGGGTATATGGGCACGGGACTATGGGATGGCGGATATGTATATGGGTACGGGACTATGGGATGGAGGATGTGTGATGGGTATATGGGCACTGGACTATGGGATGGAGGATATGTTTGATGGGTATATGGGCACGGGACTATGGGATGGCGGATATGTATATGGGCACGGGACTATGGGATGGAGGATGTGTGATGGGTATATGGGCACTGGACTATGGGATGGAGGATATGTATGACGGGTATATGGGCACGGGACTATGGGATGGCGGATATGTCTATGGGCACGGGACTATGGGATGGAGGATGTGTGATGGGTATATGGGCACTGGACTATGGGATGGAGCATATGTTTGACGGGTATATGGGCACGGGACTATGGGATGGCGGATATGTATATGGGTATAGGACTATGGGATGGAGGATGTGTGATGGGTATATGGGCACTGGACTATGTGATGGAGGATATGTATGACGGGTATATGGGCACCGGACTATGAGATGGCGGATATGTATGATGGGTATATGGGCACGGGACTATGGGATGGAGTATATGTATGATGGGTATATGGGCACAGGACTATGAGATGAAGGATGTGTGATGGGTATATGGGCACTCGACTATGGGATGGCGAATATGTATGATGGGTATATGGGCATGGGACTATGGGATGGAGGATGTGTGACGGGTATATGGGCACGGGACTATGGGATTGCGGATATGTATGATGGGTATATGGGCACGGGGCTATGGGATGGAGGATGTATGATGGGTATATGGGCATGGCACTATTAGATAAAAGATGTGAGATGTGTATATGGGCACTCGACTATGGGATGGTGAATATATATGATGGGTATATGGGCATGAGACTATGGGATGGAGGATGTGTGATGGGTATATGGGCACTCGACTATGGGATGGAGGATATGTATGATGGGTATATGGGCACGGGCCTATGGGATCGTGGATATGTATGATGGGTATATGGGCACGGGACTATGGGATGGAGGATAATTATAATTTTCTATAACTAAACACAGTTAGTTACTATGCTCGGGCAGCGCCGGGCTCTTCAGCTAGTATTATATATATATATATATATATATATATATACAGTACAGACCAAAAATTTGAACACACCTCATTCAAAGAGTTTTCTTTATTATCATGACTATGAAAATTGTAGATTCACTCTGAAGACATCTAAACTATGAATTAACACATGTGGAATTATATAATTAACAAAAAAGTGTGAAACAACTGAAAATATGTCTTATATTCTAGGTTCTTCAAAGTAGCCACCTTTTGCTTTGATTACTGCTTTGCACAATCTTGGCATTCTCTTGATGAGCTTCAAGAGGTAGTCACTGGAAATAGTTTTCACTTCACAGGTGTGCCCTGTCAGGTTTAATAAGTGGGATTTCTTGCCTTATAAATGGGGTTGGGACCATCAGTTGTGTTGTGCAGAAGTCTGGTGGATACACAGCTGATAGTCCTACTGAATAAACTGTTAGAATTTGTATTATGGCAAGAAAAAAGCAGCTGAGTAAAGAAAAACGAGTGGCCATCATTACTTTAAGAACTGTTCAGCCCATCAGGCTATATGCCCATAAAGTGCGACCTTTCTCAAACAGTGCAATGTGACAAATGAGTGCTTTTTTATAGCACACAAATTATACAGGTATTTTATAACAATTATACAATATAAAAAACATGAAGATGAATCTCTAGCATAGTGATATACAGTCAAAGGGTGCTCACTTAATATAAAGGGCCCAAGTGCATTACATAGAAAAATAATGATCACAAAGATATGAGTATCATGCACAAAATATAATTATATATCAGCGGCAGCTGATGAATACATGTTTAATGAAAATGACTCACCCTGATTCCATTAAAAACACCAAGCCCCAGCGTACACAACAACAGACTGCGCAGGGCAGGAAGTTACCTGCGGTGTGTACCACACTACCGCTCATGCGCAATAGCGCATCATGATAGTCAGCGCCATCTTAAGAGAGGGAAAGAAATAAACTGACATGCGCGATCTCACTGTTCATGCGCAAAAGCACATCTCATCTATCAGCGCCATTTTAAAAAAGGGAAAATTCCGCCCAATTGCGAAGAATGTATAATTGCATTCGTAAAAAGTATATAAAGTGTTCAATCTCTTAGAAGGATTCCCATAGAGGAAGTGAATGGGAATGTTACTTGGGGAAAAAGTGTGTGTGCGTCAAGCCCCGCCCCTCATTGTGATGTCATAATGCCCCTATTTGCATACTGGGGAAGCAGTGTGTGTGTATCAAGCCCCGCCCTCATTATGATGTCACAACGGTAGCCATGGCAACGCTGATGTCATCATAGGTCGCAAGCCCTGCCGCCGCTCATTATGATGTCATAATGGTTGACTATGAGATGGAGGATGTGTGATGGGTATATGGGCACCGGACTATGGGATGGAGGATTTGTATGACTGGTATATGGGCACCGGACTATGGGATGGAGGATGTGTGATGGGTATATGGGCACTGGACTATGGGATGGAGGATATGTATGACGGGTATATGGGCACGGGACTATGAGATGGCGGATATGTTTGACGGGTATATGGGCACGGGACTATGGGATGGCGGATATGTATGATGGGTATATGGGAACGGGACTATGGCATGGAGGATGTGTGATGGGTATATGGGCACTGGACTATGGGATGGAGGATATGTATGACAGGTATATGGGCACGGGACTATGGGATTAAGGATGTGTGATGGGTATATGGGCACTGGACTATGGGATGGAGGATATGTTTGACGGGTATATGGGCACGGGACTATGGGATGGCAGATATGTATATGGGCACCGGACAATGGGATGGAGGATGTGTGATGGGTATATGGGCACTGGACTATGGGATGGAGGATATGTATGACGGGTATATGGGCACGGGACTATGAGATGGCGGATATGTATGATGGGTATATGGGCACGGGTCTATGGGATGGAGGATACGTATGATGGGTATATGGGCATGGGACTATGAGATGAAGGATGTGTGATGGGTAAATGGGCACTCGACTATGGGATTGCGAATATGTATGATGGGTATATGGGCATGGGACTATGGGATGGAGAAGATGTATGATGTGTATATGGGCATGGGATTATGGGATGGAGAATATGTATGATGGGTATATGGGCATGGGACTGGTGGATGGAGGATGTGTGATGGGTATATGGGCACTTGACTATGGGGATGGAGGATATGTATGATGGGTATATGGGCACGGGACTATGGGATGGAGGATAATTATAATTTTCTATAACTATCCACAGTTAGTTACTATGCCCAGGTAGCGCCGGGCTCTTCAGCTAGTATATATATGTAATATACATGTATATATACTAGCTGAAGAGCCCGGCGCTGCCCGGGCATAGTATCTAAGTGTGGTCAGTTATAGAAAATTATAATTATCGTCCATCCCATAGGTGCGAGAAAAAAAAAATTGGACAGCACTCGGACTATGAGAGTGCTGTCCGATTTTTACGCAACGGTGTCCTTTGAAAAGCCGGCAATTCATATGCGGCTATACAGTAAAATCACACAGACATGTTATAATACAAAAGAGAGAATACATGTATATACATAAAATAGGTGTATGTGTGTATGTATATATATATATATATATATATATATATATATATATATATATAATATATAAAGCTCAAAGTGTGTATGTATGTGTGTATGTATTTGTGTGTGTATGTTTGTATGTATGTATGTCCGGGATTGGCATCCGCACCGTCGCAGCTACAGCCACAAAATTTGGCACAGTCACACGTCTGGACCCCGAGAGCATCCTAAGCTATGTTGTGAGGCGAAATTTTATCCCCGTGCGTTCCAATTCACCAAACAATTTTGCCCCTATCTACATACTTGGGGAAAAAGTGTGTGTGCATCAAGCCCCGCCCCTCATTATGATGTCATAATGGTTGACTATGGGAAGGAGGATGTGTGATGGGTATATGGGCACTGGACTATGGGATGGAGGATATGTATGACGGGTATATGGGCACGGGACTATGGGATGGTGGAGATGTATGATGGGTATATGGGCACTGGACTATGGGATGGAGGATATGTATGATGGGTATATGGGCATGGGACTATGAGATGGAGGATGTGTGATGGGTATATAGGCACTCGACTATGAGATGGTGAATATGTATGATGGGTATATGGGCATGGGACTATGGGATGGAAAATATGTATGACGGGTATATGGGCACTCGACTATGGGATGGAGGATATGTATGATGGGTATATGGGCATGGGACTATGAGATAAAGGATGTGTGATGGGTATATGGGCACTCGACTCTGGGATGGCGAATATGTATGATGGGTATATGGGCATGGGACTATGGGATGGAGAATATGTATGATGGGTATATGGGCATGGGACTATGGGAAGGAGAATGTGTGTTGGGTATATGGGCACTCCACTATGGGATGGAGGATAGGTATGTTGGGTATATAGGCACGGGACTATGGGATGGAGGATAATTTTAATTTGCTATAACTAACCACAGTTAGTTACTATGCCCGGGCAGCACCGGACTCTTCAGCTAATATATATTATATAAATTTATTTGCATTTTGCAGTGAGAAATAAGTGTTTTATCCCCTACTAACCCTTAAGATTTCTGGCTTCTACAAACCAGTTAGACGCTCCTAATCAACTCAGCACCTGCATTAAAGACAGCTCTTACATAGTCACCTTATAAAAGACTCCTGTCCTCAGACTCAATTAATCAGTCAGACTCTAATGTCTGCAACATGGGCAAGACCAAAAAGCTTTATAAGGATGTCAGGGACAAGCTCATAGACCTGCACAAAGCTGGAATGGGCTACAAAACCATAAGTAAGACGCTGGGTGAGAAGGAGACAACCGATGGTGCAATAGTAAGAAAATGGAAGAATACAAAATGACTGTCAATCAACATTGATCTGTGGCACCATGCAAAATCTCACCTTGTAGGGTATCCTTGATCATAAGAAAGGTGAGAGTTCAGCCTAAAACTACATGGGGGAACTTGTTAATGATCTCAAGGCAGCTGAGACCACTATCACAAAGAAAACCATTGGTAACACATTACGCCATAAAGCTTTAAATTCCTGCAGTGCCCACAAGGTCCCCCTGCTCAAGAAGGTACATGTGCAGACCCGACTGAAGTTTGTCAATGAGCACCTGGATGATTATGTGAGTGTTTGAGAGAGGGTGCTGTGGTCAGATAAGACAAAAATTGAGGTATTTGGCATTAAATTAAATCACCATGTTTGGAGGAAGAGAAATGCTGGCTATGACCTAAAGACTCCATCCCCACTGTCAAGCATGAAGGTGGAAACATTATGTTTTCGGGGTGCTTCTCTGCTATGGGCACAGGACTACTTCACCACATCAATGGGAGAATGGATGGAGCTATGTATCATAAAATCCTGAGTGACAACCTCCTTCCCTCCGTCAGGACATTAAAAATGGGTCGTGGCTGGGTCTTCCAGCAAGACAATGACAAAAACCATACAGCCAAGGCAACAACGGAGTGGCTCAAAAAGAAACACATTAAGGTCATGGAGTGACCTAGCCAGTCTCCAGACCTTTATCCAATAGAAAACTTATGGAGGGAGTTGAAGCTCCGAGTTGCCAAGCGATAGCCTCAAAATCTTATTGATTTAGACATGATCGCAAAGAGGAGTGGACAAAAATTCCTCCTGACATGTGCGCAAACCTCATCATCAACTACAAAAAAAATGTGACTGCTCTGTTTGACATCAATGGTTTTACCAACAAGTATTAAAGGGAATTTGCCACCTCATTTTTGGCCTATGAGATGTGGCCACCGCCATTAGGGGCTTATCTACAGCAATCTGTAATGCTGTAGAAAAGCCCCCAATGTAACAAGAAAGATAAGAAAAACGAGTTAGATTATACTTACCCAGGGGTCCGGTCCGGCACCTCCCATCTTCTAGTGATGACGTCCTCCTCCTTACTTCTGCTGCGGCTCCTGTGCAGGCCGAAAGAGTGCAGAGTAAGTATATGCCTGTGCAGGAGCCACAGCAGAAGTAAGGAGGAGGACGTCATCGCTAGAAAATGGGCGGCGCTGGACCAGATCGCGACACCCATCGGACCGGACCCCGGGGTGAGTATAATCTAATTTGTTTTTCTTATCTTTCAGGTTACAGGATGCTGTAGATAAGCCCCTGATGGCGGTGGTCGCATCTCATATGCTAAAAATTAGGTGACAGATTCCCTTAAAGTCTTGCTTGCCAGAGGGATCAAATACTTATTTCTCACTGCAAAATGCAAATAAATTTATATAATTTATACAATGTTATTTTCTGGATTTTATTTTTGATATTCTATTTCTCAATGCTAAAATTAACCTACCCTTAACATCATAGACTGTTCATGTCTTTGTCAGTGGGCAAACTTACAAAATCAGCAAGGGATCAAATACTTATTTCCTCAACTGTAATTCACATTGACATGCATTAGCATGATAAAGTGCAACTTTTTTCTTTTTAATCACAAATTTATGGTTTGACTCGCAAACAAATGTACACCGTCAATTCAAACAGTTCACAACGCTGGTGAACAATGTCAGGCACCAACACAAGGGCTTCCCCATAAAGCCTTGCAACTTCACAGTACATGGACTAGCGCATCCAAACAGGGGGGACTATCACAGCCAGTATAAAAGATGAGGGACAGCCAACCAGCATTATTTTAGGATGTTACAGCTTAGGGATAGAAGGTAAGAGCAAACAACTCATTCCACAAAGGGGCAGAAAAATATCTAAATCTAATTGTGGTGTTGTACTGCAGTGCTGAATCACTTTAAAATTGGAAGTCTTAGGGCCCCATCACACATAGTGACGCACCAGCGATCCCGACAACGATATCAACGATAGGATCGCTGGTGTGTCGCTACATGATCGCTGGTGAGCTGTCAAACAGGCAGCTTCACCAGCGATCAGGACCAGCGACACGCGGGTAACAAGCGACGCACGTCGCTTAGTTACCTGCAGTGTATCTTAGCTACCAGCGCGCTGATGCAGGGAACTGGTAGTCAAGGTACTCATCGGGTTTCTAAGGGGCGAGCGGCACTTAGAAACCCGATGTGTACCTTGGTTACCAGCTCCCTGCATCAGCGCGCTGGTAACTAAGGTACACATCGGGTTTCTAAGTGCCACGTGCCCCTTAGAAACCCGATGTGTACCTTGGGTACCAGCTCCTGCTCGCTGGTCTCCCGCCTGTCACACGCAGCAATGCGTGCTGGCTAGCGGGAGACCAGCGACCCCAAAAAGGTTCAGAGGTTTCCACAGCGATCAGCGATACCTGGCAGGGGGGCCAGTCGCTGATAGCTGTCACACACAACGATGTCGCTGGTGAGAACGCTGTTGAGTCTCAAAACTTGTGACTCAGCAGCGATCTCGCTAGCGAGATCGCTGTTTGTGACGGAGGCTTTAGTCTTCAAGATTCAGGTGAAGCATAGTCAGTGTGATTGAATTGATTGATCTGTGATAATTTATTGTAGCAGAACCTTAAAAACAGAATTTTTTATTTTTGCCATACACTGCAATCAAAGAGGGCAGTTTAAAACCCCTCTGTCCTATTTTTGCTGTTAACAAAAAATGATGAAACCAAATCTTGTACAGTTATGCTCATAAGTTCACACAGCGTCAGACTGGAACACCTTGGGCCCACCAGAGAAAATCATTCTTGGGGCCCACTATGTAGCTACATAGAGATAAATACAAGACCACCAATTGTGCGGTAAAACACGCTAATATCCGTGTATAATATAAGGTAGTACAAAACTTAATTATGTAGCAGGAGTTGGGGTAGCCTCCCCCATAGAATATAAAGCAGGTTCCTCATATAGTATAATGCAGCCAACTCATAGAATATTATGCAGCCCCCTCATAGAATATAACGCAGCCCCCTCATAGAATATAATGCAGCCATCTAATAGAATATAGCCCTCTCATAGGGTATAATGCTGCCCCCTCAAAGGGTATAATGCACCCCCTCATATGGTATAATGCACCCCCTCATTCGGTATAATGAACCCCCTCATAGGGTATAATGCTGCCCCCTCATGGGGTATAATGCTGCCCGCTCATGGGGTATAATGCTGCCTCCTCATAGGGTATAATGCTCCCTTCTCATAGGGTATAATGCTGCCTCCTCATAGGGTATAATGCACCCCCTTGCCACAAACCGCCGCTGACACGGGTATGTCAGCAGACGGAGGGCTGTCACAGGTGCAGGGGGGCTTATCTTAGTTATCCCACCGCTGACACGTGACAAAAACAGCAAGCTAGTCTTGCCCTAACAATTTATCACGGGGGGGGTTATTTTGGATGCCCCACCACTGCTAACAATCTTCCACGAACTGTGGGGATTTATGGATATCCCACTTTTCAGTTCCACTTTGGAACTCGCAGCTCTCCGGCGCTCCCCTTACCCTCAGGTCAGTGAGGGAACTACACCTAGGATAATTAGTCACCGGACGGGCAGCTTGCTGTGCACGGGCGATTAGACCACTGCAGTAAGGGAATTATCAATGCTTTGGCCACAGCCACCCAATCAGCATATATCACCCTTCCGTCACTGCCAGCTAGCCCAACCAGCCAAAACACACCACGCCGCCACCAGCTCCAGGTTTCTCTGCTTAATTTACAGACTTAATAAAGGGGTTCAATGCCAACCCAATCAGTAGTGTAATTATCTTAAAGGCGCTTAAGTTCATTTCTTAGAGCATGAAGACAGACTAATAAGTTTACGATTTATTCCCCAAAGTGGGACAGTGATTACAAAGATAAAATGATTTTACAAAGTTGAGATATCAGATATGTACATTGCAAATATAAAATAAATGGAATTAAAAACAGAAATTAAACTTACAGTTGCTTAATGGTCTTTAGGCAAGCCATGTGGACGGGGGAGGGGCAGCCAGCCATACATCCCTGTTGTGAACTCATTTTCTGGTCTGCCTCTGGTTTCTGGTGAGGGAACTGTTTGTGCTGACAGAGGAGTTGTGGGTTCTCTTTCCGGGCTCCTTCTGGTTGTGGCAGGAGGTAGTGAAGCTGATCTAAATAACAGAGACCTGCCACCTGATAATGAGGATGACGATTGGACATCTGGAGTCTCAGACTGGATTTAAGACAGCCGACTCCCTATTTCCTTGGCTGGTGATTCTGTTATGATTGGGTCACCGAGGAGGAAAACAAAACCAAGCTAAGTCACAAAAAACCAGAGAGGTTGGTAACTACGTTGATTGCAGACCCCTGATCCTAACCGCACAACTAACAGCAGCCGTGGAGCGTACCTACGATGATTCTAAATGCCTTGTCACAGCCGGAGGACTAAATAAGCCTAAAGCAAGAAAAGGGGAAATCTAAACTGCCCCAGAGCAGACCCAAAAGGAATAGACAGCCCCCACACATGTATTGACAGTGAAACAAGATGAAAGCACAAACACAGGTAGGAAAATAGGCTGAGCAAACGATGGGGCCCACACTAACTAGAAAGGACAGGAAAGGAAAGATACAGTCTGCAATCACGCCAAAAAACCCTGCAAAAAATGTCCTACACTTCTGATAGCAAAAAAACCCCTGAAGTCACTAGACTTCACCCACTATATCAGCACTCTGGCATATTCTGAGAACAGAGCAAAAAGAGGCCAATGTAATAAGGGACAAAAAGCAAACTGGCACATACAGTAACATAAGAGTGGAAATTCAGCACAGCCCCAGCCGGGGCTGGCTGACCACACAAAAACTGAATAGACAAAACAAATCAAATGTGAACATTAGCAGAGAAAACTTAGCTTGAGAAGACAGGAACTGAGCTGGAAACCAAGACCTCAGGAGGCAGGAAAAAAAATCACAATCATGGGAATAGGGAGTTGGCTGTCTTAAATCCAGTCTTAAGTCCAGTGAATACTCATTTCTCTTTAGCAGCAGGGACAGGGGCTCCTGCATTCCTGTCACCCGCTGCTACTCCGCTGGCATGGGCCCCCATAGCAGCTGCATGGTGTGCGACACACCACTGGCTGGGGCCCCTGGAGCAGCGGTGACCCTAGACAACTGCTGGCCCTGTATGCCAGCAGGTGCCAGGGCCCACCAGATGTCAGGGCCCACCGGAGAATCCTCCGGTTCTCCGGTGGGCCAGTCCGATGCTGAGTTCACATTCCCCTGCAGAATTTTTGCTTTCTTGGCCTGTTTATCAGAGAATATGAATGACTAGCTGAATGGCCCGGCGTTGCCCGGGCACAGTAATTAACTGTGGTTAGTTATAACAAATTATAATGATTATCCTTCATCCCATAGTCCAGTGCCCATATACTCATCATATATATCCTCCATCCCATAGTCCAGTGCCCATATACCCATCATACATATTCTCCATCACATAGTCCCATACCCATATACCTATCATACATATCCTCCATGACATAGCCCTGTGCTATGGTCACTGATCTCATAATAGGTTGCAACCATTATGACATCATCATCGATACACACACACACACACACACATTCATTTTTATATAAATAGATAGCACCAAAACTTTTTCTCCACTCATGTTTAGTAGTTGGGTGAAGCCATTTAATGTCAAACTACTGTGTTTTCTCTTTTTAAATCATAATGACAACCCAAAACATCCAAATGATCCTGATCAAAGTTTACATACCCCATTTCTTAATACCATATATTGCCCTATCTAACATCAATGACAGCTTGAAATCCTTTGTGGTAGTTGTGGACAAGGTTCTTTTTTTCTCAGATGGTAAAGCTGCCCACTCTTCTTAGCAAAAAGCCTCCAGTTCCTGTAAATTCCTGGGCTGTCTAGCATGAACTGCATGCTGGAGATCTCCCCAGAGTGGCTCAATGATATTCAGGTCAGGAAACTGAGATGGCCAATTCAGAACCTTCATTTTGTTCTGCTGTAGCCAATGACAGGTCGACTTGGCCTTGTGTTTTGGATTGTTGTCATGTTGGAACTTCCAGGTACGTCGCATGTGCAGCAGTATTTGCTGATAATGTGCTGCATTCATCTTTCCTTCAACTTTGACCAGGTTTCCTGTGCCTTTGTAACTCACACATCCCCAAAACATCAGCGATCTACCTCTGTGCTTTACAGTAGGAATGGTGTGCCTTTCATCAAATTATGGTTGTGTCCAAAAATTTCAAATTTGGTCTCATCACTCCATTGAAATGACCCGATGTGTCACCCCTGTGGCTGAATCAACCACTGTGATGCTGTATAGGTAATTATGACAGATGGATACTGGTTTGGATTAGGGTTATGGTTAGGGGTGTGTTGGGGTTAAGGTTGGAGTTAGAATTGCGGGGTTTCCATTGTTTAGGTACATCAGGGGGTTTTCAAAAGTGACATTGGGCCACTAGAGTTGAGAGAAATGGGTCGAAAAAATTCAAAAGTCGCCGACATTCGCCAAAGTCGGGTTTCATGAAACTAAACCCGACCTTAGTGTGAGGTCGGCCACGAGAATGGCGACTTTAGCGCCAAAGTTGCAGCCAATCAGGAAGAACGGACACTGTGAGCAACGTGATGACATAGGCAGCGGTCACCACCATCTTGGAGAAGGGCATGCAAGTGATTGCCTTGCTTTGTGGGGCATTACAGGGGGTATAAAAGGGCGTGTACGCCGACCGCCATGTTACTCATGCTGATCTCAGAATAGGGAGAGCTGCTGCTGCTGATTCTGTAGGGAGAGCGTTAGGAAGGCAAAAAGAAAAAAAAAACTGCTTCTGCTGATAGCGCTTTTCACTGTAGTTACTGTGCAGTGAAAGGTGAAGATTTTTGCTTTTGTGCAGCATCGCTGGTGGTAATTAGCCTGCCTTTTAAGGCTAGCTGCATTGCTGTGTGCACACTGGTGTTCAAACTGCTTTTTTAAAAGCAATCCAAATTTTATTGTTTTGTCCTGGTGAGGTACTGAGCGTTCATTTTTTCACACACCGTACAGCGGTGTACGCTCCTCACACAGTACCGTGTAACGGCTGTTATCACGGCCAAATTGAAGCTATCTAAGTGTGTGACTCTGTAAGGAAAAGCCGAGGAGTTTTTCCGTTCTTACAGACCTACACCTTATAGTTTTTGTCCATTTTTCAAACAGTATATCTGCTGTTTGATTACATTCAAAACTAGAGAGAGACAGCGTGTGTCAGTCCATATACAAAAACACGGAGCTTGACAATTTTACATACACCGTACAGCGGTGTATATGTACGCTCCTCTCACAGTACCGTGTAACGGCTGTTATAACGGCCAAATTGAAGCTATCTAAGTGTGTGAATCTGTAAGGAAAAGCCGAGGAGTTTGTCCGTTCTTACAGACCTACACTCTAGGGAGATTCCAATTCTGCCCAATTCTATATACACCTTGTAGTTTGTCATACACTAGGCAATTTCTGCCTGTCACATTGCGGTGTAATATACACAGGGCTTGACAGAATCCAACTGTGTCCTGAAGTCTAGAGAGATTCCAATTCTCCCCAGTCCTCTATACACCTTTCTTACACCATCCAGAATCTGCCTGTCAACTTTCGGTGTAATATAAACAGGGCCTGACAGAATCCAATTGTGTCCTGAAGTCTAGAAAGATTCCAAATCTCCCCAGTCCTCTATACACCTTTCTTACACCATCAAGAATCTGCCTGTCACATTGCAGTGTAATATAAACAAGGCATGACAGAATCCAACTGTGTCCTGAAGTCTAGAGAGATTCCAATTCTTCCCAGCCTTCTATACACCTTTCTTACACCATCCAGAATCTGCCTGTCACAGTGCGGTGTAATATAAACAGGGCCTGACAGAATCCAACTGTGTCCTGAAGTCTAGAGAGATTCCAATTCTCTCCAGTCCTCTATACACCTTTCTTACACCATCCAGAATCTGCCTGTCACATTGCTGTGTAATATAAACAGGGCCTGACAGAATCCAATTGTGTCCTGAAGTCTAGAGAGATTCCAATTCTCCCCAGCACTATATACACCTTTCTTACACCATCCAGAATCTGCCTGTCACATTGCAGTGTAATATACACAGGGCTTGACAGAATCCAACTGTGTCCTGAAGTCTAGAGAGATTCCAATTCTCCCCAGTCCTCTATACACCTTTCTTACACCATCCAGAATCTGCCTGTCACATTTCGGTGTAATATAAACAAGGCCTGACAGAATCCAATTGTGTCCTGAAGTCTAGAAAGATTCCAAATCTCCCCAGTCCTCTATACCCCTTTCTTACACCATCAAGAATCTGCCTGTCACATTGCGGTGTAATATAAACAAGGCATGACAGAATCCAACTGTGTCCTGAAGTCTAGAGAGATTCCAATTCTTCCCAGCCTTCTATACACCTTTCTTACACCATCCAGAATCTGCCTGTCACAGTGCGGTGTAATATAAACAGGGCCTGACAGAATCCAACTGTGTCCTGAAGTCTAGAGAGATTCCAATTCTCTCCAGTCCTCTATACACCTTTCTTACACCATCCAGAATCTGCCTGTCACATTGCTGTGTAATATAAACAGGGCCTGACAGAATCCAATTGTTTCCTGAAGTCTAGAGAGATTCCAATTCTCCCCAGCACTCTATACACCTTTCTTACACCATCCAGAATCTGCCTGTCACATTGCGGTGTAATATAAACAGGGCCTGACAGAATCCAACTGTGTCCTGAAGTCTAGAGAGATTCCAATTCTCCCCAGTCCTCTATACACTTTTCTTACACCATCCAGAATCTGCCTGTCACATTGCGGAGTAATATAAACAGGGCCTGACAGAATCCAACTGTGTCCTGAAGTCTAGAGAGATTCCAATTCTCCCCAGTCCTCTATACACTTTTCTTACACCATCCAGAATTTGCCTGTAACAGTGCGGTGTCATATAAACAGGGCCTGACAGAATCCAACTGTGTCCTGAAGTCTAGAGAGATTCCAATTCTCCCCAGTCCTCTATATACCTTTCTTACACCATCTAGAATTTGCCTGACACGGTGCGGTGTCATATAAACAGGGCCTGACAGAATCCAACTGTGTCCTGAAGTCTAGAGAGATGCCTATTCTCCCCAGTCGTCTATACACCTTTCTTACACCATCCAGAATCTGCCTGTCACATTGCGGTGTAATATAAACAGGGCCTGACAGAATCCAACTGTGTCCTGAAGTCTAGAGAGATTCTAATTCTCCCCAGCCCTCTATACACCTTTCTTACACCATCCAGAATCTGCTTGACACATTGTGGTGTAATATAAACAGGGCCTGACAGAATCTAACTGTGTCCTGAAGTCTAGAGAGATTCCTATTCTTCCCAGTCCTCAATACACCTTTCTTACACCATCCAGAATCTGCCTGTCACATTGCGGTGTAATATAATCAGGGCCTGACAGAATCCAACTGTGTCCTGAAGTCTAGAGAGATTCCAATTCTCCCCAGTCCTCTATACACCTTTCTTACACCATCCAGAATCTGCCTGTCACATTGCGGTTAATATAAACAGGGCCTGACAGAATCCAACTGTGTCCTGAAGTCTAGAGAGATTCCAATTCTCCCCAGTCCTCTATACACCTTTCTTACACCATCCAGAATCTGCCTGTCACATTGCGGAGTAATATAAACAGGGCCTGACAGAATCCAACTGTGTCCTGAAGTCTAGAGAGATTCCAATTCTCCCCAGTCCTCTATACACCTTTCTTACACCATCCAGAATCTGCCTGTCACATTGCGGAGTAATATAAACAGGGCCTGACAGAATCCAACTGTGTCCTGAAGTCTAGAGAGATTCCAATTCTCCCCAGTCCTCTATACACTTTTCTTACACCATCCAGAATTTGCCTGTAACAGTGCGGTGTCATATAAACAGGGCCTGACAGAATCCAACTGTGTCCTGAAGTCTAGAGAGATTCCAATTCTCCCCAGTCCTCTATATACCTTTCTTACACCATCTAGAATTTGCCTGACACGGTGCGGTGTCATATAAACAGGGCCTGACAGAATCCAACTGTGTCCTGAAGTCTAGAGAGATGCCTATTCTCCCCAGTCGTCTATACACCTTTCTTACACCATCCAGAATCTGCCTGTCACATTGCGGTGTTATATAAACAGGGCCTGACAGAATCCAACTGTGTCCTGGTCTAGAGAGATTCAAATTCTCTCCACTACTATATACACCTTGTACCTTGTTTTACCGTACCATATAGTTGGTGGTTTTTTGGGTACATTCTTCCCAAAAATGAGGAAGTGTGGTGGAAGAGTCCGTGGAAGTGGGCGGGGGATGGCAGCAGGTAATGATGGTGTTGGTGGTGGATCTGCTTGTAGTGGCAAAAGCAAAATAGCACCTAATGCAGGAGGTGTTGAGCCTGCGTCATTGTCTGGCTCTACAAGGCCTCTAAGGCTCCCTTTTCTGGGAGTAGGTAAACCGCTTTTAAAGCCGGAGCTTCAAGTACAAGTTTTGGCTTACATTGCTTACTCAGCCTCCAGCTCTATTGCCTCCTCTTCTGAAGTTTTAAAAAATAAAAGCACTGAGTCGTCATTGGAGGCTCATGGTCATGAACCACACCTTTCCTTGTGTCCTTCACCCCAACCAAAATTGAAGAATGCGGCAGGCCACACTACAGATTACTCCATGGAGCTGTTTTCACATACCATGTTATCCATTGGGGGAAGAGGGTGCCAATAGCTCAGTAGAGGAGGAGGAGCATCCGCAGTGGGCATCGACATCACAACAGCTGTTATCTGGCAGGCCCGGAGCAGTCCAAAAACAGGTTAGAAAAACCAAAAGAGTTGCAGGACAGCTTGGCCAGATGGTCATAATAGCACAGCATGCAAGGCCTCAAAATGTCTTCCATAGTAGGAAGAGTGCAGTGTGGCACTTTTTTGAACAAAATCTTAATGATCAGGCAAAGGTTATCTGTAAGAAGTGCGCAAAGACCTTTAGCCGAGGGAAAAATCTGATAAATTTGAATACCAGTTGCATGCTAAGACATTTAACCACCATGCACTTGCAAGCATGGACGGACTACCAAAACTCACGTACCACATGTGCAACTGCTCCCAAAGAAGGTAGTTAGCAACACTACATTGTTTCCCCCACTGTAAGCCCACCGGTTAGCACACCACCAGCAGCAAATGTTGAGTTGTCGTCGCAAGGGCAAATCAGTCAGGGAATCACACAGTTATTGCAACGAAATTCTGAATCTAGGCCATCAGAAAGAACACCAACTCCATCACGATCATCAACCCTCTCTCAGTCCGCCATGTCCGCCACCAGTTCGACCAGCTCACCCTACCAGAGACTATGAGTAGGACAAGAAAGTACTCATCCTCTCATCAGCGTAGACTGGGTTTGAACGCCCACATTGCCAAACTAATCTCGTTAGAGATGATGCCAATCGGTTGATTGAAAGTGCAGCTTTCCGTGAACTCATGACCTACACAGTACCACGCTATGACCTATCCAGTCGCCACTTCTTTTCTCGCAAAGCCATCCCAGCCCTTTACCTTCATGTGAAAGACCGAATTGTACATGCACTCAAGCAATCAGTGAGTGGAAAGGTGCACCTCACAACTGATGCATGGTCCAGTAAGCATGGCCATGTCTGTTACGTGTCCATCACTGCGCACTGGGTTAATGTGGTGGATGCAGGGTCCATAGGGGACAGCGGTGGTGGGACAGTGCTGCCTAGCCAACGGTATAGGAAACAGTTGGCTGTAGGCGTTCGACCCTCCTCCTCCTCGTCCAGAAGCGAAAGCTCGTCCACAGAACGCAGTCGCACGAGCACTCCATCCGCAGCTGCCAGTGTTGCACACGAGGTGTCCCCCTATCGATCAGCTAGTGGAAAGCGTCAGCAGGCTGTGTTGAAGATGAAGTGTTTGGGCGACAGACACACCGCGGAGGTACTGGCCGACTACTTTCAGCGACAAACTGAGTCATGGCTGGGCAGTCTACATCTTGAGGCAGCCATAGTAGTTAGTGATAACGGCCGGAATTTTGTGGCAGCCATAGCCCTTTCAAAACTCAGACACATACCTTGCTTGGCTCACACCTTGAACCTGGTGGTGCAGTGCTTCCTCAATAATTATCTGGAGTTAACAGGCCTGCTCCAGAAGGTCCGAAGACTGTGCTCGCACATCCACCGGTCGCCGGTACACTCCAGTCGTATGCAGAAGCTGCAGCGATTGCTCCACCTTCCCAAGCACCGCCTAATTATCGACATTGCAACAAGGTGGAATTCCACCCTGCACATGGTTGAGCGTCTGTGCAAACAGAGGCAGGCCATAATGCATTTGTGGGAGGATACACGGGCAGGCACTTTGAGGGCAGACATGGAGTTGACAGGTGTGCAGTGGTCGAAGCTGAAAGACCTCTGTAAAGTCTTTCAGTGTTTTGAGGAATGCACACGGCTGGTAAGAGCAGACGACGCCATCATTAGCATGAGCATCCCACTTATGCGTCTGCTCATGCAAACTTTGACGCACATTAAGGAGCAGGCGTCTGCAGCCGAGGATGATGAGGAAGAGGAGGAGGGAAGCCTTGATGACAGTCAGCCATTGTCTGCTCCGGGAACTCTCCTGGACGAGGAGGAGGAGGATGATGATGGGGATGATTATTTAGGGGAGGAGGATGCTTCTCGTGGGGCAAGAGAAAATGTTGGTGTGGCATGGTCTGGTAAGGGGTTTGTGCATGACTGGAGGGATGTGGATTTGCCAGAAAGTGCTCCTCCACCCAGCACTCGCAGTGCATCATTGACACCGGGAACATTGGCCCACATGTCAGATTATGCCTTGCAGATCCTAAAAAGGGACCCCTGCATTGCCAAAATGATGAACGATGATGACTATTGGTTGGCCAGCATCCTGGATCCACGCTATAAAAGCAAATTCCAAAATATCATGCCACAGGAGAACCTTGACCTAATATTGGCAAACAAACAGGCAACTCTGGTAAACTGGTTGGTTGAGGCATTCCCAGCACACAGCAGCGGTGATGGTTCTCACACGAGCCGTAGGGGCCGGGGGCAACTTGGACGAGGTGTTGATGGTGCACACATCAGAAGTGGCTTTGGAGACAGCGGTTTCATGACCATGTTGTGGACTGATTTTTCAAGTCCCACTCACACGACTGGTAATACTGCATCGATTGAAAGTGACAGGAGACAGCACTTGTCAACTATGGTTACAAACTACTTCTCGTTCCATATCGATGTTCTCCCTCACTGCCTCCTCCCCCCATGGCCGGGGTCACCACCTAGCGCACGCAACCATGCGAGTGCCGTTGCCCTGGACAGGTGGGTGGGCCGACTCTTGGGCGCGGGCACTGGCACAGGGTCCCTCATAGTGCAATCAAGTGTCTCTGACGGTGGGGGTGCACACCCGCCATCAGACACAGCGCCATACTATGAGGGGCCCAGTGCCAGTACCGACGCCCACGAGTGGGCCCCCCTTGCTTGGGCAGGGCCCCAGCATTTGCAATGTTTACCTCTCCCTGCTCCTCCGCTGTGTAGTCTGGGCTGTCAAATCCTTCACTGGGACTGCCACTACAAATTTGGTGAACTGATAGAAGATGATGGTTAAGACGTAGCTATGCCCTGTCCCGCTGGCCGGGCTCCAGCTTCAGATGATCAATGTCTTCCATTTCTTATGGACGTCGAATCACAATGAGATGCAGTGGTGGTTTCTCATCAGCTTTCACAGTTTTCCTACCCACAGACGTGTGACATTCCAGCGCACATTTTTAAATGTGCCCTCTCATGCCAATCCAATTGAATTGCCTACGGTCTGTGGCTTCTGTGTTTTGCACTCCAAAGTTACGTGACAGATCATGATAGGCAGTGAGCACCATGTTTACATTTCTCCCTGTGATCAAAATTGGATGAATATGAGTAACGGCGATGAGATCAACGGTACTGCGATACAACAACACTTTTTTCACAAAGAAAGGTTTTTGCAGTCTCCACTCACTAATTAATTGAGGGTCAGCATCGCCTCTGAGAATTGTGACGGAAGTTTTTCCCGTGAATAGTAATTCCTAGATTTCTGCAGTCACTAGACTTTATGTCAGTTATTGTATGTATCTCATTTCCTATTGCGGAGAGTCTGGACTGTCTTACGGAGACAGAAATATATATGAAGATTAAAAAATACCACCAAAAGTGTCTACTGGTGTACGCTTCAAATACATTTCCTTTTTTCGACTTTTTAGATTGCTGTCTAATCCATACAGAGAACACGGAGATTTTAAATGTTTAAACTATGCTATATATACCTGCTATCCAGTGATAATGTACCCTTTCTCACCTTTGTGCAATCATGTCTAATCCATACTGGGCCTGAGACCGTCTGAGCCTGCCTCCTTATCTATAGACATAGGTTTTTAATGTGTAAACTATGCTACATATATACGTGTTATCCGGTGAAACTGTACCCTTTATCAACTTTCTAGAATCTTGTCGAATCTATACTGGGCCTAAGAACGGCTGCCGAGCTGTTCAGCAAGCTACAGCACCTGTGGTTTGGACACGTAATTTTTTGCATTTTTTCAGGAATGTCGGTTAGGCCTAATTCAGGAATTGCGGTTGACCTGCACTTACTGAAAAATCATCGTTCTCGGGGAATAATTGGAATCACAGATCCCCATCACTAACGGTCTTCAGCGGGTTATCTGCACCTGTAAGCGACAAAAGCTGGTCCTTTAAGTGTAGCATGCATGCAGCCCCGGACATGTAAGGCCATGATAGACCTGTTATTGCTCGATCTCGCGTGCCAGAGCCTCGCGTATCCCTCTAGTAAGCTTGACGCGTACCGAGGGGGCATGCCGGAGTCTCGGTCGTTAACGAAATAAAGCTGACAAATTGCTAGCACAACTACAATCGGACATACCACACACAGAATCGACAAAACTTTCAATGTATGCATCTTTTCTTGAGGTGGCATGGTTGTGGTTTCCCTGGTGGAGTCCAATTAAGCCGCAGGCTCCACTCCTGGTGGTGCCCTTTTGGACATTCCTTTAAGGTTCAGCTTTGCAATTATACTGCCCCCGGAAAGCAAACACTTTGCCTTCATGGACGCTGTTTGGAGGTTCGTGGGAATAACACCGCCCAATCGCCAGTTGGCATAATTTATTGGTGGGAAGTCCGACGGTATATGATCGTGTTCGATTTCAGAGTTTTTTTTTTGGTTTGTATATTACATTTTTATTCCAGCCTTTCTTGACTTCATAAGGGCATGACAAGCCTATATATGTGTCTCCTCCACCTCCTCCTTTTACTCCTCCACCTCTTTTCTAAATGTAGTTGCCCTTTTCCATATGATAATTTTTGTCTTCTGAGCATTTTTTCGGCTTTGGGACACCTTTTAAGGTGTTTTGTAATTGTTTTCTATGTGTTTGTGTTTGTGTTTGCCTGCCATTGTTTTCAATATGGTTCGACGAACATTCGACAAACTTGCCTCCTGTGCGACGAACCAGGGGTGGCTCAACACTACTCCTGATATATAGACGTACATTGCTAATGTTTAAACTATGCTATATATACCTGCTATCTGATGATACGGTACACTTTGTCTACTTTTTATATTCTTGTCTAATCCATACTGAGCCTGTGAACGTCTCTGTGTGACTGATGGAATATATATGGAGATTGACAATTATCCTTTGACTGAATAGAGCTGTACGCTTCTGATACAGTGCCATACATCTAATGTTATTTTGTGTCTATTTTGTGCTAAATTTTGAAGTTTGGTGGAAGAGGCCGCGGACGTGGGCGTGGGGGGGCCAGGTGGTGCTGATGGTGGTGGTGCATCTGCTAGTAGTGGCAAAAGCACAATAGCAGCTGAGTCAGGAGGTGTTGAGCCTGCATCATGGTCTGGCTCCGGAACTCCTGGAAGGCTACCTTTTCTGGGAGTAGGTTAACCGCTTTTAAAGCCGGAGCATGAGGAACTGGTTTTGGCTTACATTGCCGAAACAGACTCCAGCAAATAGGCCCTCCTCTTCTGAAGTTTCAAAAAATGCAAGCACTGAGTCATCAAGTGCTGACTCCTGGTCAGGAAGAACCCCTTTCCTTGTGTCCTGCACCCCCACCAAAGTGAATGATGCAGCAGGCCACACTTCACATTAGTCCATGTAGCTCTTTCTATCCTACCATGCCTGGGTTATCAAGTCAAATCGTGAGTTCCCCAGTCCAAGATGAATCTGACATGGAGTGTGGGTGGCCAGCCAGGGCAGTGGGGTTAATTGGTACCGGGCCGTTGCCTCACAGGGATGTGTCACGGTGGTGGTGACTCATTCTGTGGCCCTGGGCGTCCATGCAAAGGGGTGAATTACGTTTATAGGTGAATGATACGTGACCCACCTGTGGTTTCTGGCTAGATTGACCAGCGCTGCAGTGTCGCTTCTCAGGGACAGATGTTGTGGTGCAGCTAAGATGTAGAAGCCCTGCACAAGTAGGGCCATAGTCCCAGGGCAGATGAAAGAGTTGGTAGATGGTGTGCAGTGCAGGATGTAGCAGAGCCATGTGCCAGGCGCAGGAGAAAGATTACAGACACAGTCGTGCAGTTCCTTTACCTGTACTTGGTAAGTGCCGTCCAGGACCCAGAGTACAAATGTAGAAGGAGTTGGTCAGCCTGGAAGCCAATTTGGAATTCTCTCTCTGCAGATAGGTAGTGTGGCCTCCGTTCTAGCGCTTATCTGAGGTACTCGCAGTGCTGAGTTCAATGAAGTTCCCCCTGTTGACTCTCTTTTGGAACTTTCTCGTATGGTAGGCAGCCGTAGCCTTTTCCTTCTGGCTCCCACATGTCGCTGCTGGGGTCTCCGAGCCTTAGTTGGGTACAGAGCATTTACAACTGCTACTTCCTCCGGTTTCGGCTGCAGGAACGTAAGTGTCCCTACAAACTCGGAGACCGGAATCTGGACCATGCGCTCCAGCTAGGAGTGAGCCTTACCTCTGCTCATCCTCCAGCTCCCCTTCTCACGTCCACACACTTCCCCTTCCCTTCACAGACTGCCCTAACTTACCTCCTCCCGACCACAGAGAGCAGCTCCTCAGCAGTCAGGTTCAGAGGTCTCCCTGCTGTCCTGGAGTGGGAAATGTGTTGTGTGTTGGTTTAACTGCTAGAGAGATCCTTCGTTGCTCCCAAGCATGACATCACACTCCCTAGGAGGAAGGTAATGCCACTGTGGTGACCGTACTCCTGGGGGCGCCACAAGTGCACTGATGCCCAGCCATTGCTAGATGATTCTGCTGGTACATTGACCCAGACCGCTACATTCCCCTCGCACTCTACACAGCCAGAATGTGACCCTGATGAAAATCAGGTTACCCTTCCCATATACTGTACCACCTTACACGGTGACAACGAGGAAGGTGCAGATGAAAGTGCAGGTTTGGCCCACCCGCCGTCAGACACACCGCCGTACTATGAGGGGCCCTGTGCCAGTGCTGTCGCCAACGAGTGGGCCCCCCCCTGCTTACTCAGGATCACAGCACTTGCAAAGTTGAAATACTTACCTCTCCCTGCTCCACCGCCATGATATCTTCCGCGTTTCCTGACAGTGATATTCTGATCAGAGAGCGCAATGACATCACGTCTGTACGCCCAGACTAGTACAGGGATTCCCTAGCGAGGAGACTTATTTGAGGAGACTTATTTAATTGTTTTCAATGTTGGGACAGCAATTTTTGGGGAGCACTATACTCTGGAGAATGATATATCAGCCACTGGAGCAGCATTTGCAGGACCCATTATACACTAGAGCATTAGAAATGGGGCCCATTATATATGGAGCATTATTTGGGCCCATAAGACAGTGCAGCTTCATCCATGGGGACCAACATATACTGTAGCATTATGTGGAGCTCATCATATACTGTTTCAAACATTATATGGGACGAATGATTCTGTATGGAGAAATATATGGGCCTCATTACTCTGTATAGCGCACTACAGTATGCGGTGGCCATAATACTGTATGGAGTAATATACTGTCCGTTTTTGGAGCTATTGGAGAATTTAAAATGGATATCAGTCATGAGATGTAAAAAGTGAAGTATTTTTCATTGTACTATACAGCTATTTCTCTGCCGTATCGGAGCATCATGAGTTGTGCTATGTGTTAAAGGGGCGCTCTTTGGCCCAGGGCACATGAAAACCTGGAGCCAGCCCTACCCCCCCACAAATTTAGCCAAATAACCCCCATTTTTCAGTGCGTAACTAGTATTATGAAGTAAATTAAGGTTGAAATGCTTCAGTAATAAGAATTGATGTTTTTGGCATTCAAAAGGGCACTGTAGGTGTGTTTCCTGTCCTCCACTCCCTGCCGACTTTGCTTCCCCATTCACTTGCATTGGGTTTCGTGTTTCAGTCGGCCTTCGACTTTTCACAAAAATCGGCCGATTTCGTTCGACTCGACTTTTGCGAAAGTTTCATGAAACCCGACTCAACCCGAAAAAAGGCAAAGTCGCTCATCTCTATGGGCCACCATTGATTCCAGCCAATTTTGAGTTCCAAAAGTCAAACAGTGCTCCCTCCCTTCTGAGCCCTGCCATGCACCCAAACAGTGGCTTTCCTCTACATATGGGGTATCGGTGTACTCAGGAGAAATTGCACAACAAATTTTGTGGTCCATTTTCTCCTGATACCCTTGTGAAAATAAAAAAAAATGGTTCCAAAGTAAAAATTTTTTTGTGCAAAAAGGAAAATGTTCATTTTTTTCCTTACACATTGCTTTAGTTCTTGTGAAGCACCTCAAGGGTTAATAAATTTCTTTGAATGTGGTTTTGAGCACCTTGTGGGGTACAGTTTTTAGAATGTTGTCACTTTTGGGTGTTTTCTGTTCTATTGACCCCCCAAACTCACTTCAAATGTGAGGTGGTCCCTAAAAATATCTGTCATGATTCTGGACAGGATGGTTCTGCCTCCATCCTGGTCAGGTCAGGGTTAATTCTATTTTGACTGTCTTTGGTTCTAATGCGGCTATTTAATATAAGTAGTTCCTGGTTTGGTGTCGATGATACTTCTATATACTCGGTTTGTGGTTGCTGACCCAGGTTACTCGTCCGTAATTGTTGTGCCTCTGTGCAGAGGTTTGCTGTGTATGACCCAGTTTGTCCCCTGACTTTTGCCTCTGTATCCTGTGTTGTACTGTTCTGTCCTTCTTGGTTATCTGACTCCTTGGCTCGTCCCAGTTTACTCTCTGTCTCATTCCTAGGTACCACGCTCTCGTCTGGCTTTTGACCCTCTGCTCTCCTTTGACTACATTAACATTCTGTGCCCTGTACTCTGCGCTCTCATCTGCCTTCCCTGTCCTCATGCGTGGTGACTCCACCCCCTGTTATCATGTGACTGCTTAGTTACAGGTCCTGTGCTCACTGCTTAGTCTCAGGTCCTTGCGCACTGCGTGCCTTGCTCTTCCACTACCTGTGCTCATTCACATGCCCCCTGATAGCATCCCCTAGGCTGCCCCAGTGACACCATCGGTGTCATAACATTATCACCGACCCTTACATTTTTCAGGGATCTAACCTGACCAAAATGATGCAGAACCTATCGGTAGATCAAAGAGCGTTGATTGCTTCTCACCAACAGGTACTGAGGGAGTTGGCAGATACAGTTAATACTGTTCGGGGTGCCTCTTCTTCATCTGACAATGTGGAGGGTACTGTGTCTGATGTTTCTCTATCCTCTCCTGAACCCTCTGTCAAACTTCCGGATACCTTTTCTGGGGATAAAAGAAAATTCTCGGTGTTTATGGAGAGCTGTAAATTACTTTTTTCCCTACGTCTTCGGTCCTTGGGTGATGAGAGTCAAAGGGTGGGGATAGTTATTTCCCTGTTACATGAGGGGCTGCAATCATGGGCTTTCTCCCTATCCCCTACCTCCCCTGAGAGAATGTCGGTTAATCAATTCATCGAGGCCTTGGGTCTAATTTAAGATGAACCTGATTGAGTGAGATTGGCAGAGGACACAATTATGTCTTACCGAGGGAAAGCTCTCTGATGAGTGGTACTGTTCGAAGTACAGGTGATGGGCACTAGAAGTATCCTGGAACGACTCAGCATTCAGGGGCTATTCCAAAGGGGTCTCTCCGAGCATTTAAAGGATGCCTTGGGCCTGGACCCACCACCCGATTCTCTGAACGAGGCCATGACCGAAGCCGTTCGTATGGACCGCATGCTGAGAGAGAGAGAGAGAGGGAGAAGTCATGCAACGTGAAGCTCCTCTATTGCCAATTAAACCGAAGCCTTCGTTTTCGGTTGAGTCCATGGAGGTGGGGGCTGTCTCCATGAAGGAAAAGGAGATGAGACATCACAGAGAAAAAAAAACTCTGCTTCTAATTGTGGAGCGCCCGGTCATTGGATAAAGGACCGTCCCTCTTTCCCCCCATTTTCCAAGGTCTCGGTAAATGACTAGATTTCTGTAACTGCAGAGGAGATTACCCAAACCCACGGGTACTTTTTTCCTCAGTCTTCAAACTATTGTTAAAAGTGGAAGTTGGTGTGAACAATTGCTTTTTCCCCCCCCTCTTCTGCTTTTGCAGATTGCGGGTCTTCAGTAAACTTGATTGACTCAAGGTTGGTGGCCCTTTATGAGATAGGGACAGTCAGGTTGGACAAACCCATGAGAGTGGTGGCTATTGACTCAACCCCTTTCACCAAGGATGGGATCCATTCCATTACTAAAGAATTCATCCTTAATGTGGGGTCTGTTCATCTGGAGCATAAAGCCTGTTTTGTTCTGTACAACTTCCCTGCAGGTTTGGTTTTAGGGTTTCCTTGGCTACAATGTCATAATCCAGTCATTGACTGGGAGGCCCGGGAGATTGTTAAATGGGGTTCCAACTGTGAAAAAAAGTCTGAATTCTGTGTATGTGTCATCCGGTCTAGAGGGTATTACGGAGTACCTGAAGGACTTTGAGGACGTGTTCTCTGAAAGTCAGGATGAGGGGCTTACCACCGCACCGCATTTTTGATTGTGCCATTGACCTGATTCCTGGGGCTAAGTTGACTAAGGCCCAATTGTTTAATCTTTCTGGTCTCGATCGGGCTGCCATGAAGGAGTACATATCTAAGAGTCTCCGCAAGGGTCATATCCATCCTTCTGTGTCTCCTGCTGCTGCAGGTTTCTTTTTTGTTAAAAAAAAAACAGACAGTGGTCTCTGCCCATGCTTTGACTTTCTTGAACTGAACAAGCTTACTGTAAGAAACACATATACCCTCCCATTCATTCTTGATTTGTGTAATCAATTGTCCGGGGCCAAATGGTTTTCAAAACTGGACTTGCGGGGGGAATATAACCTTATTTGGTTGTGGAAGGGGGATGAGTGGAAATCTGCATTTCTCACCTCAGAAAGACTGTTCAAAAGTGTAGTTATGCCGTTTGGTTTGACCAATGCTCCTGCGGTATTCCAAAACTTCATCAATCATGAGTTCTCTGATTTTATTGGGCGGTTTCTGGTCATATATTTAGATGACAATCTGGTTTATTCATTTGATAAGCAGACACATATTGGTCACCTTTGGGTGGTTCTTCAAAGACTCAGGGTGCACCAACTTTTCGCTAACCTAGAGAAATACTCGTTTTTTGTTCAGTAACTACCTTTCTTGGAGTTCATTGTCTCTAGTGAGGGGTTTCGTATGGATCCCAAAAAGGTTCAGGCCATTGTGATTTGGGTGCAGCACCGGGACCTGAAAGGCCTTCAGCGCTTCTTGGGATTCGCCAATGATTACTGGAGGTTTATTAAAGGGTTCTCTCAGATGGTCAAGCCCCTCACCAAGTTGACACAGAAGGGGGCTGATGTTACGAACTGGTCTGCCTCAGCGGTAGCGGCATTTCTCACTCTGAAAAAATTCTTTTTGACTGCCCGGATCTGGTTCAACCACATCCATCTGAAGCCTTTGTTGTGGTGGAGGTTGATGCCTTGGAGGTGGGGGTGGGGGCAGTGTTGTCCCAGGGGCCCACCACTTTGACCAATCTGAGATCATGCGCCTTCTTCTCCAAGAAGTTCTCCACGGCGGAAAGACATTATGACGTGGGTAATCGGGAACGTCTTGCGGTTAAGTTGGCCTTTGAAGAATGGAGGCATTTTTTGGAGAGGGCGGTTCACCCCAATATTATAGTTAATAAACAGAAGAACCTGGCTTAAATTGAGTCTGATAAAAGGTTAATCCCTTCGCAAGCTAGATGGTCACTTTTTTTCCTTGTTCCAGTTCTCGATCACCTTTCCTCCGGGATCCAAGAATGCCTTGTCTCGAAGTCTGAATCCAATTTTTCCCCCCGAGCCTCCATCCTCCATTCTTCAACCCGGGGTGGTGGGGGCTGATGTGTCAGCAGGTTTGGAGCAGGAGATTCGGGAAGCCCTGTCTTAGGCTCCCCTGTCCAAGCCGGTGGAAAAATTGTTTATTCCTGTTCAATTTCAACTCAGAGTCCTCCAGGAGTTCATTGATTCAGCGCTGAGTGAACATCCTGGGATTTCGGCTACTTTTGGGGCCATCACGAGGGTTTTTTGGTGGGCCTCTCTTACGTCTGATGTGAAGAAATTTGTGGTGTCTGCCTGTGAAGGTTGTGCCCACGCTAAGAGCTCTCATAACCAGCTGGCCAGGGAATTGGTACCTTTGCCAGTTCCTGATAAACCATAGACACATTTGTCCATGGATTTTATCACCAATCTTCCTCCTTCCAAGGGTAATACTGTCATCTGGGTGGTGAAGGACAGGTTTACGAAGCAAGCACACTTTGTACCCCTAGTGGCACTGCCCTCTGCTGAAACCTTGTCTAGGTTGTTTGTTCAACATGTGGTTCATTTGCATGGTGTACCCTTGAATGTGGTGTCTGACCATGGTGTGCAGTTTGTGTCCAGGTTTTGGAGGGCATTTTGTAAAAGGTTGGGTATTGAGTTGTTCTTTTTGTCTGCATACCATCCGGAGTCCAATGGACAGACCAAATGGACCAATCAGTCATTAGAGCAAATTTTGCGCTGTCTTTACACTTCCAGTCAAGATGACTGGTCCGATGCCTTGCCTTTATCAGAGTTTGCGTTCAATAACCGTTTTAACCACTCTACAGGTACCTCCCCTTTCTTCTGTAATTATGGGTTTAATCCACACTTTGGGGAGTTTTCTCGTCTGGACTCCGGGTGTCCGGGGGCTGATTTAGCTGTACAGCAGTTGGGGAATTTGTGGCAAGAGGTCCAAAAGAATATTGGGGAGGCTCATAGGAAGTTTAAGATTTTTGCGGACAAGAGACGGATGGTGGGACCCACTCTTCAGGTTGAGGATAAAGTGTGGCTGTCTACTAGGTATATTAAGCTTAAGGTTCCTTCGATGAAATTGGGGCCTAAGTTTATTGGCCCTTATGAGATCACAGAGGTGGTTAACCCAGTGGTGTTTATTTTGCGCCTCCCAGTGTCTTTTTAGACTTCCAATGTATTCCATAGGGCCCTGCTGAAACCATTGGGGGCTGTGGAAGAAGCATCATTGGGTCCCTTGCCGCCTGTATCGGTGGATAGTCAGGAGGAATTTGAGGTGGAGCGCATCTTGGATTCCCGGTTGGTCCGCCGTTCCCTCAAGGATCTTGTCAACTTGTGCACTGAGGACCGATCCTGGGTTCCTGCCCTATCGGTTCATGCTGATCGTTTAATGCGCTCCTTTCATGCCCGTTTCCTGGGAAACCTGTGGGTCCGGTGGACCCCTGTTGAGAGGGAGGTACTGTCATGACTTTGGACAGCATGGTTCCACCTCCATCCTAGTCAGGTCAGGGTTAAGTCTAGTTCGCCTCTCTTTGATTCTGGGGTGGCTATTTAATGTTGGTAGTTCCTGGGTTTGGTGTCTTTGATACTTCCATATACTCCATTTGTGGTTGCTGACCCAGGTTACTCATCCGTAATCGTTGTGCCTCTGTGCGTGTGAGCTTTGCTGTATGACCTGGTTTGTCCCCTGATTTTTGCCTCTGTATCCTGTGTTATACTGCCCTGTCCTTCCTGGTTATCTGACCACTTGGCTCATCTCGATTTACTCTCTGTCTTATCCCTAGGTACCATGCTCTCGTCTGGCTTTTGAGCCTCGGCTCTCCTTTGACTATGTTAACATTCTGTGCGCTCTACTCCGGTCTCTCAGCTGCCTTCACTGTCCTCACGTGCGGTGACTCCACCCCATGTTATCATGTGACTGCTTAGTTCCAGGTCCTGTGCTCACTGCTTAGTCTCAGGTCTTTGCGCACTGCGTGCCTTGCTCCTCCACTCCCTGCTCTTGTTCATTTGCCCCCTGATAGCACCCCCAAGCTGCCCCCCAGTGACACCATCGGTGTCATTACAATATGGTTTTGTAATTTTTTTTTTAAATAAGAAATCGCTGGTCAACATTTAACCCTTATAATGTCCTAACAAAAAAATTATGTTTCCAAAATTGTGCTGATGTAAAGTAGACATGTGGTAAATGTTATTTATTAACTATTTTGTGTGACACCTCTCTCAGAATTAAGGGCATAAAAATTAAAAGTATGAAAATTGCAAAATTTTTAAAATGTTTACCAAATTTCTATTTGTATTGAAGAAATTTTACCACTGACATGAAGTACAATATGTCACGAAAAAACAGTCTCAGAATTAGTGTGATACATTGAAGCGTTCCAAAGCTGTAACCTCATAACATGTCAGTGGTCAGAATTGTAAAAATTAGCCTGGTCAATAAGTACCAAATTGGCTCTGTCACTAAGGGGTTATAGGCTCGTGTAGATAATCATATTATCAGTCCGACAAAACATCAATCCACAGCGTTCGATTTGTTTCCTCTGACTGGGGGAGGGAGAAAGAAAAAAAAAATTGCCCAGTGTGAACTAGTTAGATCCAATAATGATTGAATTGCACTTGGCCATGAAAGTCATTTTAAAAATTGGACTGTACTCAGATTAAATCTGAGTGCAAACCGATTTCCATGGACTGACAGAATGGAGAAAACAGAGAATTTTTTTTTTTACATCTTCTCCTCATACGAGAGAAACAGATCACACAATGACCATGGAACATGAGACGTGGCAGCAGTAAACATCCGTGGGTTTGCAGGGCAGGCTTCTGCCTAGAGCGCTGCCTTCTGTCTCCCTGAGGGGGTTGCACATTTTGGGGGCAAAAAAAGATAGCCCTGCTCTGGCTGTGGGGTGGAAGTAGCGGCGGTGAAGTGGGTCACAGGAGTCTCCGGCTACCAGTGTATCCGCTATTAAAGCTAATGAATATTCACGACTCCCCATGCTCTTAGTTGCACCCACCTCTATGCACAGAAGCCAGCACAGACAGGTGGGCATGACTATGGTTGTGGAGAGCAGTGAACATTCATTCTCTTTAATAGCGGGCTTCTCGCAGCTGCTGGGCCATCACGTGTGTCCGCTATTAAGAGAAATGAATATTCACTGCTCCCCACTCTCATATTCGCTGGTGTGGGGAGCAGTCAATATTCCAGCCTCTGACATGGACTTGTGGGGGCACATAGCAGTGATGCACATAACCGCTTACACACTTAAGTCAGTTGCCAGCACCAGAACAAGACGCCGCGGTGTAAGGATCGGAAGGAAGCTTAGTAGAATCTTTTCTTTTTATGTGTGCAGCATGATGGGGGTCATATATAACAGCCAGGATGGGGTGCCATATATACCAGCCAGGATGGGGGTGCCATATATACCAGCCAGGATGGGGGTGCTGCAAGCGACTAGAAGGAAGCTTAGTAGAATTTTTTTTATGTGTGCAGCATGATGGGGATCATATACACCAGCCAGGATGGGGAGCCATATATACCCTGATGATGATGATGCTATATATAACAGCCAGGATGGGGGTGCCATGCATGTCAGCCAGGATGGGGTGCCATGTATACCAGCCAAGATTAGGGTGCCATGTATACCAGCCAGGATTAGGGTGCCATGTATGACAGCCAGGATTAGGGTGCCATGTATACCAGCCAGGATTAGGGTGCCATATAAACTAGGATTGGGATGCTCTCTATACCGTGATGTTGGTGCCACCTATACCAGAATGGGAGACCATCTATAGTAGGATAGTGGGCTATACAGTTGTGTGAAAAACTGTTTGCCCACCTTCCAGATTTCCTATTTGCTTGCATGACTGTCACTTTTAAAATGTTTAAAATGACCAAACAAATTTAAATATTAGACAAAGATAACATAAACAAACACAAAATGCAGCTTTTAAATGAAGGTCTTTATTATTGAGGGAAAAAGAAATCCAAACCTACAGGGCAGATATGTATACATGCGCGCACACACGCACACACGCGCAACCCCCCCACACGGCTCTTTCAACAGAAGCTCCGGTATGAGTCGTGATGACATTTTTGACACATACCGGAGACACTGATAACCACATAACCAACACATAACGCCGGACACGAAAAATCAGACAGCGACGGTTCTTTCGCTGTCCATCGTTTGCTAGAATGAAAGCCTATGGGCGCAGGATCCGTCGTCATCCATCAAATGATGGATACCGGCGACGAATCTGTTTTTTTTAACTGGGCATGCTCCTGACAGGTTAAAGCACAAAAGAAAGAATAGATATATACATTGTAAACCCATTCCACACCAGGAGAAAAAGAATACCTGCAATTTGTGGACTGCCAGCAACAGGATGAAGACACCCAGAGCATCTCCCCTGGAAGCAGCCCAAGCAACCAGCTTCCAGAACCCCAGGAGGGGACAACTAGCCATAATGTTTGCCTAAACTAACTTTGTTACCCAGGAGGGTATTTGTACCTTTGTGCCTGTTTTTCTATGTTGTTTGGTTTGTTCATGATGCTTTTGTTTTTCCAGTTGTTGCCCAGTTTTATTGGCAGCGTTTTTCATACTTGAACTGTGGAGATCATGGACGCTGAGTGATCCGTAACTGTCATTGTAAATAGTTTGCGCCTCTTTAGGTGCCCTCTCTTGGTTTTACATAGGTCTTTTATAAATAAGGACTACCTCATCGTGGAGCATGGCTCCTACCAAAAGGACACTGCAAGAGATCCCGGCTGGGAGCGGTGTCCAGCACTTACAAGAATTATTGAAGTTTTGATGTGAAGTATTTTATAATGTGCCTTATGATAGTATTAATAGAGGATAGCTTTTATATAGAATCTAGTTAATATCAATGACAAATAGGAATGTTTTAATAAAGAGATTTGAATAAAGATGAAGATTTGGAAGATGCAGGTGACGAACCAGGCATCAGAAGTTGTCACTTAGGGTTAATAAAAGAAAGTAGAAAATGTGTAAGAAGAAGTGATAATGCTTGAAATAGCACTTTAAATTAGGTAGCATAACTTTAAACTTTAGAATTGTTTGCAACGTTCCAGAGACAGTGCCTCTCATATTGAGAAGATTAGATAGGAACTGTTTGTTTTGCATTACAAAAATTTTGTATGTTCCTGTATTTGTCAACTTCTGTTTTCTTGCAGCCCGCGGATGTGCTGCGTTTAACGGGGGTATGTGGTGCCCCTGAGGGTTCAGTCGCCACAGAGGTACTGCACCTCCTCCTGAGGTGTGGTGCCCCACTATCCAGGTACGGTGGAGACACCTGACCACACTCCAGCACCTGCACCCCACACCACAAAGTAGTGTAGCAAAGCACCTTCGGTGGCTCCCTGCTTGGAGTGTAGCATAGCACCCCTTGGTGGCTCCCTGCTTGGAACACGAAATGTGCTGGGAGGTGGGTGGAGTTTAGTTTACCTAAAAGAGCGGGAAGAGTTGAGTGAGTCAGTCAGTCAGTCATTCATTCAGTCAGAGTGAGGATGTAGAAGGACAGAGAGTGGGACTGAGAAGATCCCCGGGAGAGGGATGGAAGAAGGAAGTCCTGCAGCAGGCCACAGTGATCTGGGTCTGCTGGCACAGGAAAGAGACAGGAAGCTTGACTCTCCATTGGGAAGAAGGATTAGCACGGAACATAAGGAGAATAAGAGAACAAGGACCAGAGTTAGAGGAGAAACCTTTTCAAGTTCTAAGCGCAAGGCCGGGGTCCGGTCCCCGAGGTTGTACGAATACTAATGGTCCTGCAGCAGACACCGGAGGAATAGAAGTAGTGACCACTTTATTCCCACACAAGACTTGGGGGCACAACAGCAACATATTAGTGAGTCGGGACTTAGTAGCAAGGAGTCCCCGAAGCAGGCTACAGCTGTCTGCGAAACAAGTAGAGTTCATAGGAACATCTGACAGGAGGAACTCCAGTGTAACTCAGTACTAGGAGTACTTCATTCAAAGGCGCTATAAGAGGAGACATTCAGAAAAGGCACATATGTTGGCGGAGTGTTGGAAAGGAGTACTTCATCTTGCCTGGAAGTTGGCTGAGCTCCTGACCCGGAGGACATGGCATGGATGCGGGCACCTGTACCTGCAACAGACTGTGAGCAAAGCTTTGGAACTACATGCCCTGGTGTCCTCCACTTATTCCTGCGCCAACCTGCCCAGCACTCCTACATCCCCTGCACCTGACACTACACCATCTACGTGTCACTTCACCTACTCTGCCCTGGGACTACAGCCCTGCTTGTGGAGGGCTATAACATCATTGCTGCACCACACCATCTGTCCCAGAGGATCTGTCTCCAGCGTCAGCTTACATCTCTATTACCGAACACCACAGGTGGCGTCACGAATCACTTATAAACTTTCATCGCCATAAGCACACTGCAACAACCCCTTTTACAATGGGCGCCCAGGGCCACGGGCCGGGTTCCAGCTGCCGTGACATCTCCCATTGAAGCTCATCGGGCCCGATATCGAGTACCCCACAGCCCTCGGAGGGCGACCGACTAGCAGCCATCATCCAGGAAGAAGGGAATGATCTGGGATTCTTAACTTCCTGGATTATGGGATGCTCATGGGATGGCAGGAATGCCTCCCATGATGTCACTTCCCATTTGCTGCGGTTTTAATTTACAAAACCACAGCAAATGAGCTTAAAATCCACAAATATTTTTCATATTTGTGGATTTCAAGCACTCCAATTCAAGTCTATGGCGGTGCAATCGCCGCGGTTCCGCAAAATTAATGAGCATGCTGCGTATTTTCCCACACTCCGATTCTGCTGCTGAAAAATACGCGACATGGGCACAGTAATTGCGGAATGTAATTAAAATGAATGGGATGCGTTTTGTAAGCTTTTTATAAGCGTTTCTGCAGCGGCAAGATCACTGCGGAAACGCTTTAAAAACGCAACGTGGGCACACAGCCTTATTCCTTACTAGTTCCCCTTTCCTGACATCCGTAATCAGTCTGGCACTTAATTCTTGCTTTCCTTCAGAACGTGCTCTCTGATAGGGTCTCCCTTTCTTGCCACACAAACACCCATTTCAATGCAGGTCTGTGAGCAACAAGATTATAGGTCTATTTACTTCTCAATACTTTAATAATCTGATAACAGGAAAATGTATTCCTTTATGCCCACTTTTCTCCTCCCAGTCTGTGCTGGTCTCAAGAGTAAAGCATGGCTGCAGCTAATGCAGAACACAAACCAGATATAACAACATTTGAAGCATGTTAATGCATTATATAACCATATAAGCTTCAAGGTGGTGCAGGCAGCTTCTCAACTCCTTTACAATCACACTTCTCTCAAACTTTGATCAGAGTTTGATCAGGGTGTGATTAGCATAATCAGCCTGATTCTCTCAAATGAGAGCCTATATGCTAGTGTCAACCTAGCCTAATGCAAATTTGCATGGAGGATCCTGGATCTATAAAGTGCTGAGTGGTATTTTGACAGTGCGCCAGGTGTCTGCTTTAAAAAAAGCAAAGCAAGATTTAACAACATTTTTTGCATTTTGTAATTTAGGCTTTATTCAAATGTGTCAAACGCGTGAAAATTGTCTTGGCTTCCAGAGGTACAAAATGTAAAAAAAAAAAAAAAAAAAAAAAATCACACTGCCAGTTAAAGGTATTTTCCTACTCCACAGCCATGCCTCTTGCATACTTGTAATACTTCTGGATACCTTATAATTGTAACATTCATCTTCCTAAATTTATTTTTCCCTGATGAAGGACAGTAAGAGCAAAATGTCACAATTATACAGTGTTAATTGGATGAATAAATTGTGCCATTAAAATTCTGTAGAGTGCCAGGTTCTTTTATAATTTGAAATGAAAGGCATTAGATCGCAATCTCAAACTCCTAGTTGCAGTTTCTTTTTGCTTCTACATTGTGTATGTGTAAAGCCATACCAACAATACTATGCTGGGTCTTCAATTTTTCCTAAAATTGTAAAAACTTATCAGCCATTATTTTCAACTCAGATTCTTAAGAAAATGTACATTTATAAAAGTTTCAAAAATAAGCAACTATAGGTGGTGGAGCATACTTCCGAGCTCACATC
The DNA here is from genome assembly GCF_039654945.1 of Dendrobates tinctorius. Classification (NCBI taxonomy): domain Eukaryota; kingdom Metazoa; phylum Chordata; class Amphibia; order Anura; family Dendrobatidae; genus Dendrobates; species Dendrobates tinctorius. The sequence continues at coordinate 14,033,461 of NW_027361686.1, read as the reverse complement.
ACTGCAGCTAAAGGGCCTGTCACACTAAGCGATATCGCTAGCAATATCGCTATAACGTCACTGTTTTTTGAGACGTTACAGCGATATTGCTAACGATATCGCTATGTCTGATACTTACCTCCGACCGCTCCCCCGCTGGTTATCGCTGATCGCGCGAGAACGTCCTGGACTGTTTCTCGTCGTCAGCTTCCTGCTGGGGCTCCCTGCTGTGACGACGAGCGACGCGTGGATGAGGGCGGGAGGACGTCAGGATCGCCGCGTCTGACAGGTAAGTAGCGACCCCCGACCCCTGCGATGTCGCTGGTGAGATCTGCCTGTGTGGCAGCTCACTAGCGACCACTTAGCGATGTACCAGCGATCCTGACCACTGTCTTATTGCTGGTCGGGATCGCTGGTGCATCGCTAAGTGTGACAGTACCTTAACAGTCGTGATGACACATATCTCCCCTTAAGGACTTGTTCGGTGGCTCTCTTACAATGTGAATGTAAAGGGCCCGTCACACTAAGCGATATCGCTAGCAATATCACTATAACGTCACTGGTTTTTGTGACGATGCAGCGATATTGCTAGCGATATCGCTATGTCTGATACTTACCTCCGACCGCTCCCCCGCTGGTTATCGCTGATCATGCGAGAACGTCCTGGACCGTTTCTCGTCGTCCGCTTCCTGCTGGGCTTCCTGCTGTGGCGACGAGCGACGCGTTGACGCGGGCGGGAGGATGCAGGATCGCCTCATCTGACAGGTAAGTAGCGACCCCTGACCCCTGCGATGTCGCTGGTGAGATCTGCCTGTGTGGCAGCTCACTAGCGACCACTTAGCGATGCACCAGCGATCCTGACCGCGTCATATCGCTGGTTGGGATCGCTGGTGCATCGCTAAGTGTGACAGTACCTTAAGCACAGTCTTGTTATCTGTAGGAAAAGAAACAAAACATAGAATTGTTATTCATGACTTTGTGGGGAGGGTTCTGCCTATGCCCTACAAAAAGGGTATTGATGGAACCCCCAACTAAGCAATAAACTTGAATAAGTCAAAAACGTGCAGTTTGGGACTTTATTAGACCTTTTAAATAGGGTAAAACAGCATAGTAGATTGTGCAGAATTAGTATCTACAGTCATGGCCAAAAGTTTTGAGAATGACACAAATATTAATTTTTACAAAGTCTACTGCTTCATTTTTTCTAATGGCAATTTGCATATACTCCAGAATGTTATAAAGAGTGATCAGCTTAACAGCAATTACTTGCAAAGTCAATATTTGCCTAGAAAATTAACTTTATCCCCCAAAACACATTTCAACATCATTGCAGCCCTGCCTTAAAAGGACCAGCTAACATTGTTTCAGTGATTGCTCCATTAACACAGGTGTGGGTGTTGATGAGGACAGGGCTGGAGATCAATCTGTCATGATTGAGTAAGAATGACACCACTGGAAACTTTAAAAGGAGGCTGGTGCTTGGCATCATTGTTTCTCTTCTGTTAACCATGGTTATCTCTAAAGAAACATGTGCAGTCATCATTGCACTGCACAAAAATGGCTTAACAGGGAAGAGTATCGCAGCTAGTAAGATTGCACCTCAGTCAACAATCTATCGCATCATCAAGAACTTCAAGGAGAGAGGTTCCCTTGTTGCCAAAAAGGCTCCAGGGCGCCCAAGAAAGACCAGCAAGCGCCAGGACCGTCTCTTAAAAGTGTTTCAGCTGCGGGATCGGGCTACCAGCAGTGCAGAGCTTGCTCAGGAATGGCAGCAGGCAGGTGTGAGTGCATCTGCACGCACTGTGAGGCGGAGACTCTTGGAGCAAGGCCTGGTCTCAAGGAGGGCAGCAAAGAAGCCACATCTCTCCAGAAAAAACATCATGGACAGACTAATATTCTGCAAGAGGTACAGGGAGTGGACTGCTGAGGACTGGGGTAAAGTCATTTTCTCTGATGAATCCCCTTTTCGATTGTTTGGGACATCTGGAAAACGGCTTATTCGGAGAAGACCAGGTGAGCGCTACCACCAGTCTTGTCTCATGCCAACTGTCAAGCATCCTGAAACCATTCATGTGTGGGGTTGCTTCTCAGCCAAGGTAATGAGCTCTCTCTCAGTCTTGCCTAAAAACATAGCCATGAATAAAGAATGGTACCAGAATATCCTCCAAGAGCAACTTCTCCCAACCGTCCAAGAGCAGTTTGGCGATCAACAATGCCTTTTTCAACATGATGGAGCGCCTTGCCATAAAGCAAAGGTGATAACTAAATGGCTCAGGGAACAAAACATAGAGATTTTGGGACCATGACCTGGAAACTCCCCAGATCTTAATCCCATTGAGAACTTGTGGTCAATCATCAAAAGACGGGTGGACAAACAAAAACCTTCAAATTCAGACAAAATAAAAGCATTGATTTTGCAAGAATGGACTGCTATCAGTCAGGATTTGATCCAGAAGTTGATTGAGAGCATGCCAAGGAGAATTGCTGAGGTCCTGAAGAAGAAGGGTCAACACTGCAAATATTGACTTGCTGCATTAACTCATTCTAACTGTCAATATAACCTTTTGTTACTCATAATATGATTGCAATTATATTTCTGTATGTGATAAAAACATCTGACAAACACACATAAAAACCAGAGGGCAGCAGATCATGTGAAAATATAATATTTGTGTCATTCTCAAAACTTTTGGCCATGACTGTACAACGATATACTGTAGTCACTTTTGCATAGTAGCCTGCAATACCTCACTACAGTCCCTATTTGCATAGCTGATCCTTTAATTTTAATAAGCATATGCACTTTGTCATGACTGCCTAATGCCCCCGTTACACACTGCGATATCGCTAGCAATATCGCTGTAAAGTCACCGATTTTGTGACGTAGTAGAGATATTGCTAGCGATATCGCTACATGTGATACTTACCTCCGACCGGCTCCCCCGCTGGTTATCGCTGGTCGCGTGAGAACGTCCTGGATCATTTCTCGTCGTCAGCTTCCTGCAGCGCTTCCTGCTGTGACGACAAGCGACGCGTGGACGCGGGCGGGAGGACGTCAGGATCGCCTCGTCTGACAGGTAAGTAGCGACCCCCGACCCCTGTGATGTCGCTGGTGAGATCTGCCTGTGTGACAGCTCACTAGCGACCACTTAGCAATGCACCAGCGATCCATATCATTGTCAGAATCGCTGGTGCATCGCTATGTGTAACGGTAGCCTTAGACCCAAGAGACCCTGATTTGTGGGAGGGAGGCGGTGAACGAGGTTATTGTACTTTTTCTTTTGACATTTATCCCAGTCACGGTTTATGAAGCACACACAATGGTTCTTTTGTTGGCATAGAACTGCAGTTAGGGACTTTGGATGATAACACTCTTGTTTTCATGTTTCAACCTAATGAACAAAACAGGAAAAACAGAAAAAACAAGGGCACTCCTTATTGTCTTTCTCACTGAAGAGAGGAGAGGAGAGAACCAAATGAAATGACCTACCGGAGTTGTGCAATGTCAAAACAAGACTCTCTGTAAAGCATATACAGCAGCTGCAGTAATAGAATATTTGCCCACTGTTCCTTTTTGTCTCAACCTGGAAGGTGCTGGCGATTAGTGGCTTTTTTGTGAGAAACACAGCTCTTTTCTTTCAGAATACAGCACTTGTCATAGCAATATAGGCGGCTCTATCAGGTAATGCTACCTGTAACATATTTTTTTATTTGCTAGCCAAACTGTACCCTCTGAAAATAAATGGTTGGTGTGAAAAGGTTCTGAGATAGGATTCTAGCTGCATTTTTATCACTTAGGCCGGGGTCACACTGGCGAGGAATACGGCCGAGTGAGAGGCGCTAAAAGCACGCATTACACACGGACCAATGATTCTCTATGGGGTCCCTCGCACCAGGCGTATATTTCTCATCCGTATTCTACGGTCCGTGCCAATCACAGCATGCTGCGATTGTCAGCGTACTACGCCCGTAGTACGCCAATGCAAGTCTATGGGTGCGCAAAAAATACGGATTACACACGGACCAGACGTGTGACCTGCGAGCAATACGCACCCAGTGTCCTTTAGAAAAGCCGGCAATTCAGTGCGCGATACAGTAAACTCACACTGACAGGTTTAATAACACAAACGAAAGAATAGATATAGAAACATAGTATACATACATATATATATATATATATATATTTATATACATGTTATTGAGACACATATATATATATATATATATTTATATTTCACAGAGTTCTTCATAGCAGAATAGCCGCTAATTCAATTGCTGGCTATTGTCATATCATTCCCCAACCCGACATGAAATTACACATGGTTACATACAGTAAACCATTTCATTTCATGTTTTGTTTTGTATGTCTTTCATTAGTAATTAGATGAGGATTGATGTGTAAAATTTGGGAGGTGTAGGTGTTAATTTAAGGGGTTAATTCGTTGTTAAAAAATGTGTGTGCTCCCGCATTGACAAATTACCGCGGGAGCCCACAGGTCCCAAACATGCTGAATGGGGAATCGGGCATGGCAAGCGAGTACTCGGATACTCGCCAAACTCCAAGCAGCCAGATGCTCAAACGAGCCTCGAGTAGTGCAGAGCAGGCTCACCCATCACTAAATAGTATCTTTCCTTGTCCCACAGAACTCAGTCCTATTTAGGCCCATGCCTTTGGCATTGCAAGCTCTGGGGTTTTGTGACTCAGCGTCCTAGCCAAGGACCCTTCTCTGGAATGCCCCTATGAGTAGCCAGTCACCTTTCCTCAGAATCTCACCGCTTCTGTCCTTAGGTCTCCTCCTACTGTAGATCACCACTGCTCTCTTTACTCTCCAAACCCTATCTGACTAACTACAGTAAGCAGTCACTTGCCCTAACACTAAACCCTCCTACTATGGGCTAGTCCCAAACATTAACTCTACCCTATCTTACCCTATCATCACTACCTAGATGACAGTCAACTACCTATCTCTACACAACTTATCTTACATTATAGACTTTGTCTTACATTATCACATCATACACTGTACATTACTTTTAATATTAATAAACACTATACATAACCACATCACAATATATACAAAGATGTATGACAATACACATTGCACATCCATGCTATTGGTGTCTTTAGGGGTAGGAATGGTGCAGCACAGACCACCACCCTTACACAGTATATGAAGTTTTGCACTCCTTTATATTGCTTTGCTTGTGAGTGTAAAGGTCTGCTTTTATGTGAGTTTTAAATGTATGTTTTATGATGTTCTGTTTGCACATCATGAAAACAGAATTTGTCAAATAGTCTGTATTTCTATGCAGCCGCACGCTCCAGTCCCGAGTGCCGGCGGCAGTGCCCGGTATTGACATGCAAGACTTGTGCGAGTTTCTCGCATGTCTGACCCCGGCCTTAAAGAGGTATTCACACACATAGGGAGGGACCCATCAGTCTTTGAGAACACCTTGACAATGGTTGATGGGCAGATATACTTTGACCAAAATTTATACTAAGCGTCCCATTTTTTTTCTTAATATTCAAAAGCCGTATTGCCATTCATATTTCATACTAGCTGAAGAGCCCGGCGTTGCCTGGGCATAGTAACCAACTGTGGTTAGTTATAACAAATTATAATGATTATATTGCACATAAAAACATTTCACATCATATATTCAACACTACAGATCTGCAACACAAATGAACTAAACGATTACCCAAGTATTGATAGTATTTTATTTTCAACTCATTCAAGAGCCTTTTGATAAATAACATGTGTATCTGTGTATCTAACCCTCTCCTGTGTGATACTGACTGCTGAGCCGTGTATCTAACTGGTCCTGTGTGATAATGTCTGCTGAGCTGTGTACCTAATCCTCTCCTGTGTGATACTGTGTGCTGTGCTGTGTATTTAATCCTATCCTGTGTGATACTGTCTGCTGAGCAGTGTATCTAATCCCGTGTGATACCGTCTGCTGAGCCGTATATCTAGTAACATAGATCTTCAGTCTAACGCTCTCCTGACTGAGCTACTTTGGCCATATTAAATTGCAGGGACTCCTGCTGACGTCACTGAGGCTGCAGGGAGTCCCCGCAATTTAATACAAAGAATTAACCCCTTAAAGTAACCCCTACAAGTCCAAAATTTTAACCACAAACCCTCATCTAATTAATAGTGATAGACATAACAAAAAAAACATGAAATGAAATGGTTAACTATATGTAAACCATGTGTCATTTCATGTCGGGCAGGAGAATAATTATACAAAAGCCGGCAAATGTTTCTGCGGCTATTCTGCTATGATGAACTGTATGAACTTGTAATATATATATTAATGTGTCTCTATGACATGTATAAAATATATATATATATACAGTGGGGCAAAAAAGTATTTAGTCAGTCAGCAATAGTGCAAGTTCCACCACTTAAAAAGATGAGAGGCGTCTGTAATTTACATCATAGGTAGACCTCAACTATGGGAGACAAACTGAGAAAAAAAAATCCAGATAATCACATTGTCTGTTTTTTTTTCATTTTATTTGCATATTATGAAGGAAAATAAGTATTTGGTCAGAAACAAAACTTCATCTCAATACTTTGTGATATATCCTTTGTTGGCAATGACAGAGGTCAAACGTTTTCTGTAGGTCTTCAGAAGGTTGCCACACACTGTTGTTGGTATGTTGGCCCATTCCTCCATGCAGATCTCCTCTAGAGCAGTGATGTTTTTGGCTTTTCGCTTGGCAACACGGACTTTCAACTCCCTCCAAAGGTTTTCTATAGGGTTGAGATCTGGAGACTGGCTAGGCCACTCCAGGACCTTGAAATGCTTCTTACGAAGCCACTCCTTCGTTGTCCTGGCGGTGTGCTTTGGATCATTGTCATGTTGAAAGACCCAGCCACGTTTCATCATCAATGCCCTTGCTGGTGGAAGGTAGGTTTGCACTCAAAATCTCACGATACATGGCCCCATTCATTCTTTCATGTACCCGGATCAGTCGTCCTGGCCCCTTTGCAGAGAAACAGCCCCAAAGCATGATGTTTCCACCACCATGCTTTACAGTAGGTATGGTGTTTGATGGATGCAACTCAGTATTCTTTTTCCTCCAAACACGACAAGTTGTGTTTCTACCAAACAGTTCCAGTTTGGTTTCATCAGACCATAGGACATTCTCCCAAAACTCCTCTGGTTCATCCAAATGCTCTCTAGCAAACTTCAGACGGGCCCGGACATGTACAGGCTTAAGCAGTGGGACACGTCTGGCACTGCAGGATCTGAGTCCATGGTGGCGTAGTGTGTTACTTATGGTAGGCCTTGTTACATTGGTCCCAGCTCTCTGCAGTTCATTCACTAGGTCCCCCCGCGTGGTTCTGGGATTTTTGCTCACCGTTCTTGTGATCATTCTGACCCCACGGGGTGGGATTTTGCGTGGAGCACCAGATCGAGGGAGATTATCAGTGGTCTTGTATGTCTTCCATTTTCTAATTATTGCTCCCACAGATGATTTCTTCACTCCAAGCTGGTTGGCTATTGCAGATTCAGTCTTCCCAGCCTGGTGCAGGGCTACAATTTTGTTTCTGGTGTCCTTTGACAGCTCTTTGGTCTTCACCATAGTGGAGTTTGGAGTCAGACTGTTTGAGGGTGTGCACAGGTGTCTTTTTATACTGATAACAAGTTTAAACAGAAGCCATTACTACAGGTAATGAGTGGAGGAAAGAGGAGACTCTTAAAGAAGAAGTTACAGGTCTGTGAGAGCCAGAAATCTTGATTGCTTGTTTCTGACCAAATACTTATTTTCCACCATAATATGCAAATAAAATGAAAAAAAAACAGACAATGTGATTTTCTGATTTTTTTTTCTCAGTTTGTCTCCCATAGTTGAGGTCTACCTATGATGTAAATTACAGACGCCTCTCATCTTTTTAAGTGGTAGAACTTGCACTATTGCTGACTGACTAAATACTTTTTTGCCCCACTGTATATTTGTGTCTAGATCTATTCATTCTTTATTTAACCGGTCTCTGTGATTTTACTGTATTGGAAGAATTGCCGGCTTTTTCTAAAGGACACCGGGTGCGATTTTATCGCAACTCACATATCTGGTCCGTTTTTAGTCCCATTTTTTCTCGCCCCCATAGACTTGTATTCTCGAATCCGATCCGAAAATCGGTGACAATCACAGCATGCTGTGATTGTCTCGGTCAGAGGATGGGATGTGATAAAAAAAATCGCATGATGTGAGCTGCCCCATAGAATAACATTGGGACAAATGCAATTCGATTTTTTATCGCATTGCATTCGTCCGATTTAATTGCCAGTGTGACCCCGGCCTTACCCATAAATGCAGGCATTGTTGAGAGAGGTGTCCACATTCACCCAGGAATTCAGACATCAGCCTTAGGGCACATACCCATGTGCAAGAAAAAAACTGTCCGATTTCTGGACCGAAAAAACGGATGAGTGCTTTGCGAGTGTCCTGTGACCGTAATGCGATTTCCATGCGATTTTTCCACGGAACATGTGTATGACAGGCGTATGCAATCCATATGCAATGCGATTTTAACATAAGCTTTTACATGTAAAAACTCACGTTAAAATAGCATTGCAAAAAAAAATGTACACATCATTTTAAAACAAAATAATCCTCAAAACATACATATAGTGTGTGTAGATAGATATAGGTAAAGCCGGCAGATGCCGTATACAGTAAAGAATAGAATAGGTTTGAATAGAATAGATAGACAAGATATATACACATAGTATAGGTGTATATATATACTCAGGTCTGGCGGGTCAGGCAGGGCCTCTGGGCATCATCAGTGACTAGTGCTGACATCACTGAGGATGCCCAGAGGCCCCGCCTGACCTGAGGTGAACTCGGCAGCGTGGGAAAATGTTCAGAAACTTTCCCACGCTACAGAGTTCATGTCTGGTCAGGTAGGGAGGTTGCGCAGGCAGGTTTTCATTCATTCCTCATTGGCTTACAGCCGGGGCAGTCACATTAGCACCTCTCCCAGTTGTAAACTATTTGACTCCTTGATGTGGATTGTGCCATGGGACATGACTAGACGGCGGATAGGTTGCTTTTTTATCTTTAATTTTTTACAGGAGAACGATGGCTTCGCTTGGATTGGGAGTTTAGTAAAGATGGCAAAAAGGTGTGCTTAATTATTTCTTTAAAAGACTTTGTTCTTAATGTATGTTTTTTTAACCCTTTCAAGCTAGTTGATTAATAATGGATAGGTGTCTTATTGACACCTCTCCGTTAATAATCAGGCTTAATGTTACCTTACAATAGCAAGCTCTAAGTGTTGGAATTGGCACCTTTTCTGGGGTGGCTGGGGGCAGATGTTTTTAGCTGAGGAGGCAATAACCATGGTCCCTCTCTAGGCTATTAATATCTGCCCTCAGTCACTGGCTTTCCCTCTCTGCCAGAGAAAATTACGAGGGAGCACACACAATTTTTTTCCGTGAATTGATTCTTTAACACCTACAGCTCCAATATTTTGCACACACACACACACACACACACACACTAACAACATTAGTTAGGGGTATATATAAATCCAACTGATATGTAATGATTTACTGTATGTAAACCATGTCTCATATCCCGTCGGCTTCTGCATTGACTTTACAAAAGCCGACAAATGAATTACCGGCTATTCTACTATGTATCTCTCGAAAATATAAAAATATGTCACCGACTAATATATGTATATATATACATATATATATATATATACACATACAAACACACACACACACCTATTTTATGTATATACAGTTGTGGCCAAAAGTATTGACACCCCTGCAATTCTGTCAGATAATACTCAGTTTCTTCCTGAAAATGATTGCAAACACAAATTCTTTGGTATTATTATTTTCATTTAATTTGTCTTAAATGAAAAAACACAAAAGAGAATGAAGCAAAAAGCAAAACATTGATCATTTCACACAAAACTCCAAAAATGGGCCAGACAAAAGTATTGGCACCCTCAGCCAAATACTTGGTTGCACAACCTTTAGCCAAAATAACTGCGACCAACCGCTTCCGGTAACCATCAATGAGTTTCTTACAATGCTCTGCTGGAATTTTAGACCATTCTTCTTTGGCAAACTGCTCTAGCATTTTCTTGTGCTTTTTGAAGTGTGTTTTGGGTCATTGTCCTGCTGGAAGACCCATGACCTCTGAGGGAGACCCAACTTTCTCACACTGGGCCCTACATTATGCTGCAAAATTTGTTGGTAGTCTTCAGACTTCATAAAGCCATGCACACGGTCAAGCAGTCCAGTGCCAGAGGCAGCAAAGCAACCCCAAAACATCAGGGAACCTCCGCCATGCTTGACTGTAGGGACCGTGTTCTTTTCTTTGAATGCCTCTTTTTTTCTCCTGTAAACTCTATGTTGATGCCTTTGCCCAAAAAGCTCTACTTTTGTCTCATCTCACCAGAGAACATTCTTCCAAAACGTTTTAGGCTTTTTCAGGTACGTTTTGGCAAACTCCAGCCTGGCTTTTTTATGTCTTGGGGTAAGAAGTGGGGTCTTCCTGGGTCTCCTACCATACAGTCCCTTTTCATTCAGACGCCGACGGATAGTACGGGTTGACACTGTTGTACCCTCGGACTGCAGGGTAGCTTGAACTTGTTTGGATGTTAGTCGAGGTTCTTTATCCAACATCCTCACAATCTTGCGTTGAAATCTCTTGCCAATTTTTCTTTTCCATCCACATCTAGGGAGGTTAGCCACAGTGCCATGGGCTTTAAACTTCTTGATGACACTGCACACGGTAGACACAGGAACATTCAGGTCTTTGGCGATGGACTTGTAGCCTCGAGATTGCTCATGCTTCCTCACAATTTGGTTTCTCAAGTCCTCAGACAGTTCTTTGGTCTTCTTTCTTTTCTCCATGCTCAATGTGGTACACACAAGGACACAGGACAGAGGTTGAGTCAACTTTAATCCATGTCAACTGGCTGCAAGTGTGATTTAGTTATTGCCAACACCTGTTAGGTGCCACAGGTAAGTTACAGGTGCTGTTAATTACACAAATTAGAGAAACAACACATGATTTTTCGAACAGTGCCAATACTTTTGTCCACCCTCTTTTTTATGTTTGGTGTGGAATTATATCCAATTTGGCTTTAGGACAATTCTTTTTGTGTTTTTTCATTTAAGACAAATTAAATGAAGATAATAATACCAAAGAATTTGTGTTTGCAATCATTTTCAGGAAGAAACTGAGTATTATCTGACAGAATTGCAGGGGTGTCAATACTTTTGACCACAACTGTACATGTATTCTATCTTTTGTATTATAACGTCAGTGTGATTTTACTGTATAGCCACATACAAATTGCCGGCTTTTCAAAGGACACCGTTGCGTAAAAATCGAACAGCACTCTCATAGTCCGAATGCTGTCCGATTTTTTTCTCGCACCCATTGACTTACATTGGCGCACCTTGTCTGAGAATCGCAGCATTACGCAGCATGCTGCGATTTTTTCTCAGTCCAATTTTGGCTGAGAAAAAAACTCACAGATGAGATGTCACCTATTGAATAACATTGGTCCAAGTGCAATCCAATTTTTTATCGGATTGCACTCGTTCGTATTTCTTGCGAGTATGAGCCCTTAGAGAGGTATTCACACACGTAGGGAGGGACCTATCAGTCTTTGAGACCACCTTGATGATGGTTGATGGGCAGATATAATTTGGCCAAATTTTATGTTAATTGCCTCATTTTTTTCCCAATATTCAAAAGCTGTATTGTTATTCATATTTCAGATACAGTGGGGGAAGTAAGTATTTGATCCCTTGCTGATTTTGTAAGTTTGCTCACTGACAAAGACATGAACAGTCTATAATTTTAAGGGTAGTTTAATTTTAACATTGAGAGATAAAATATCAAAAATAAAATCCAGAAAATCACCTTGTATAAATTATGTAAATTTATTTGCATTTTGCAGTGAGAAATAAGTGTTTGATCCCCTACTAACTCTTAAGATTTCTGGCTCCTACAGACCAGTTAGATGCTCCTAATCAACTCATCACCTGCATTAAAGACAGCTCTTACATAGTCAGCTTATAAAAGACTCCAGTCCACAGACTCAATTAATCAGTCAGACTCTAACCTCTGCAACATGGGTAAGACCAAAGAGCCTTATAGGGATGTCAGGGACAAGATCATAGACCTGCACAAAGCTGCAATGGGCTACAAAACCATAAGTAAGACACTGGGTGAGAAGGAGACAACCGTTGGTGCAATAGTAAGAAAATGGAAAAATACAAAATGACTGTCAATAAACATTGATCTGTGGCACCATGCAAAATCTCAACTTGTAGGGTATCCTTGATCATAAGAAAGGTGAGAGATCAGCCTAAAACTACATGGAGGAACTTGTTAATGATCTCAAGGCAGCTGGGACCACTATCACAAAGAAAACCATTGGTAACACATTACGCCATAAAGGTTTAAATTCCTGCAGTGCCCACAAGGTCCCCCTGCTCAAGAAGGTACATGTGCAGGCCCGACTGAAGTTTGCCAAAGAACACCTGGATGAAGGTGCTGTGGTTAGATAAGACAAAAATTGAAGTATTTGGCATTAACTTAACTCACCTTGTTTGGAGGAAGAGAAATGCGCCTTTGATCCAAAGACTCCATCCCCACTGTCAAGCATGGAGGTGGAAACATTATGTTTTCGGAGTGCTTCTCTGCTATGGGCACAGGACTACTTCACCGCATCAATGAGAGAATGAATGGAGCTATGTACCATAAAATCCTGAGTGACATCCTCCTTCCCTCCGTCAGGACATTAAAAATGGGTCCCGGCTGGGTCTTCCAGCAAGACAATGACACAAAACATACAGCCAAGGCAACAAAGGAGTGGATCAAAAAGAAACACATTAAGGTCATGGAGTGACCTAGCCAGTCTCCAGACCTTTATCCAAAAGAAAACTTATGGTGGGAGTTGAAGCTACAAGTTGCCAAGCGACAGCCTCAAAATCTTATTGATTTAGAGATGATCTGCAAAGAGGAGTGGATGAAAATTCCTCCTGACATGTGCGCAAACCTCATCATCAACTATAAAAAAAATCTGACTGCTCTTCTTGTCATCACTGGTTTTGCCACCAAGTATTAAAGGGAATCTGGCACCTCATTTTTATCCTATGAGATGTGGCCACCGCCATCAGGGGCTTATCTACAGCATTCTTTAAAGCTGTAGATAAGCCCCCGATGTAACATGAAAGATAAGAAAAATGAGTTAGATTATACTCACCCAGGGGTCCAGTCCGGTCCAATGGGTGATGCGGTCTGGTCCGGCGCATCCCATCTTCCAGCGATGACGTCCTCCTCCTTACTTCTGCTGCGGCTCCTGTGCAGGCGTACTTACTCTTCCCTGCAGAGGGCAGAGCAGAGTACTGCAGTGCGCAGGCGTCGGGAAAGGTCAGAGAGGTCTGGCACCTGCGCACTGCAGAACTTTACTCTGCCCTCAACAGGGCAGAGTAACTACACCTGCGCAAGAGCCACAGCTGAGGTAAGGAGGAGGACGTCATCGCTAGAAGATGGGAGGCGCCGGACTGGACCGCGACACCCATCGGACCGGACCCCGGGGTGAGTATAATCTAACTTGTTTTTCTGATCTTTCAGGTTACATCGGGGGCTTATCTACAGCATTACAGAATGCTGTAGATAAGCCCCTTATGGCGGTGGCCGCATCTCGTATGACAAAAATGAGATGACAGATTCCCTTTAAGTCTTGTTTGCCAGAGGGATCAAATACTTATTTCTCACTGCAAAATGCAAATAAATTTATAACATTTATACAATGTGATTTTCTGGATTTTATTTTTGATATTCTATTTCTCAATGTTAAAATTAACCTACCCTTAACATCATAGACTGTTCATGTCTTTGTCAGTGGGCAAACTTACAAAATCAGCAAGGGATCAAATTCTTATTTCCTCAACTGTAATTCACATTGACATGCATTAGTATGATAAAGTGCAACTGTTTTTGGTTTTAATCACAAATTTATGGTTTGACTCGCATATGAATATGAATGACTAGCTGAAGAGCTTGGCATTGCCGGGCATAGTAACTAACTGTGGTTAGTTATAACAAATTATAATGATTTTCCTCCATCCCAAAGTCCAGTGCCCATATACCCATCATACATATCCTCCATCTCATAGTCCTGTACCCATATACCCATCCAGTGTCGGACTGGAGCACCTTGAGCCCACCAGAGAAAATCATTCTTGGGGCCCACTATGTAGCTACATAGAGATAAATACAAGACCACCAATTGTGCAGTAAAACACACTAATATCCGGGTATAATATAAGGTAGTACAAATCTTAATTATGTAGCAGGAGTTGGGGTAGCCTCCCCCATAGAATATAAAGCAGCCCCCTCATATAGTATAATGCAGCCAACTCATAGAATATAATGCAGCCCCCTCATAGAATATAATGCAGCCATCTCATAGAATATAGCCCTCTCATAGGGTATAATGCACCCCCTCATAGGGTATATTGCTTTATAGATATAGCGTTAGATAGATATAGATAGAAAGATCGATGTAGAAATAGATTGTAGATATAGAGATAGATAGTAGATAATGGATAGATAGATAGATAGAGATAATAGATAGAGATAGATAGAGATAGATATAAAGATAGATATAGATAGAGATATACATAAAGATAGATATAGATAGAAATATAGATATAGAGATAGATCGATAGATAGATAGATATACAGATAGATAGAAAATAAATAATGGATAGATAGATAATAGCTAGATAGATAGATATAGAGATAGATAGCTATAGATAGAAAGATATAGCGATATAGATAGAGATAGATAATAGATATAGATAGATAATAGATATAGAGATATAGCAATAATAATAATAAAAATATAGAGATATATAGATAGATATACAGATAGATAGCTACAGAGATATAGAGATAGATATAGATAGATATAAATAAAAATAGATATAGAGATAGATATAGAGATAGATATAGAGATAATAGATATAGAGATAGATAGATAGATATAGAGATAGATATAGAGATATAGATATATATATATATATATATAGATAGATAGATAGATAGATATAGAGATTGATAGATATAGAGATAACAGATATATATAGAGATAGATATAGAGATACAGAGATAGATAGATCTAGAGATAGATAGATAGATAGATAGATAGATAGATAGATATAGAGATATAGAGTTAGATAGATATAGAGATATAGGGATAGATATATATAGATATAGAGATAGATAGATAGATAGATAGATAGAGAGTGATCGATAGATAGATAGATATAGATATAGAGTTGGATATAGAGATAGATAGATAGAGATAGCTATAGAGATAGATAGATATATATATATATATATATATAGAGATAGATAGATATAGAGATTGATAGATAGATATAGAGATAATAGAAAGATATAGAGATAGATAGATAGATAGAGATAGAGCGATAGATAGATTGATAGATATATAGAGAGAGAGATATATATATCGATATAGATATAGAGATAGATAGATAGAGATAGATATAGAGATTGATAGATATAGAGAGAGAGATAGATATAGATATAGATATAATAGATAGATATATAGAGATAGATATAGAGAGATATATAGAGATAGATATAGAGATATATATAGAGATAGATATAGAGATATAGAGATAGATAGATAGATAGATAGATATAGAGATATAGAGTTAGATAGATATAGATAGAGATATAGAGATATCTATAGAGATAGATAGATAGATAGATAGATAGATAGATAGATAGAGAGTTGGATATAGAGAGAGATAGATATAGAGATAGATATAGAGAAAGATATAGAGATAGATAGAGATAGATATAGAGATAGATATGGAGATACATATAGAGATAATTATATAGATAGATAGAATAGATACTTATAGAGATAGATACAGGAAAGATGTATATCTTTGTACCGTGTTAGCCAGTAGATAGAAAAATATTCAGAATTGAGAGTCCTCAGTGGTTGATACCTTTTAATGGCTAACTGAAAAGATCGTAACACATTGCAAGCTTTCGAGACTACTCAGGTCTCTTCTTCAGGCTAAATCTGAATCTGAAGAGTCACATATTTATGCACAGTACAACACAGAAAAAATGCAATGGATAAGACGAGTGACGTGAAGCAGAACTATCAGTTTGGGAGAGGGAGAAACATAAATATTGGACCAGTACATAGATAAGGAGGCAATGAAGGAAGCAAACAGGCAACTTATGGACACACGCTACTATAGAAAATTGGAGTCGGATCCTACACAGGACTATTACAAGGAACTAAACAAGTTGGTATCTTGTCTGCCTGACCAGTCCATAAGAGCCGGTGATGACCTGATACCAGAGACTCCAAGAATAGGGACATTCTACATGCTTCCCAAAATCCACAAGTCTGGAAATCCAGGAAGACCAATTATTTCGTGTGTGGGCACCCTTACTGAGCAGGTATCTGGATGGGTAGAGGGTATTCTTAAACCACTGGTGAAGGATACACCTAGCTACATTCAGGACACAACTGACCTATTGAATAAACTAGTAGCAATAGGTCCTCTACCAGAAGGAACCATCCTGGCCACCATGGATGTGGAATCTTTGTACTCTAATATCCCCCACCAAGATGGATTAAATGCCTGCAAATTCTTCATGGAAAACACAGGGACTGATGCTGATGCTGTGGTGAAACTTATAAAATTCATCCTCACCCACAATTACTTTGAATTTGACAGCAAGATCTATCTACAAGAGACTGGCACAGCTATGGGAAGTAAAATGGCTCCACAGTATGCAAATCTTTTCATGGCCAAGCTTGAAAGCGACTTTTTGTCCTCATGCCCTATCAGGCCCCTGGCCTACTACCGCTTCATTGATGATATTTTAATCATCTGGACGGAGTCTGAGCAACAGCTAAAGATGTTCCACGAACAGTTTAATCAATTTCATCCCACCATCAATTTAACACTCAACTACTCCAGCACTGAGATGAACTTTTTGGACACCATCATTAAGCTAAAAAACAATGAAATAGAGACATCCCTGTATCAAAAGCCAATCGACCGTCCAACATACCTTAAAGGGGACAGTTTCCATACAAAACACATAAAGAACTCTATTATCTATAGCCAACCCATCAGATACAATCCAGTGGCGTAACTACCGGGGTAGCAGCCGAAGCGGTTGCTTTGGGGCCCGGCCCATATAGGGGCCCGGGTCCCCGGCTCCAATCGGCGCTACCCGGGTAGTGCAATTAACTACAACTTCTCCCCTAGCAATGCATGCCTCTTGCACTTGCAGCCCCCGGCCGGTGCTTATTTCATCTTCAGTTCTCCGGTGTTCTTCCTGCTTTCAGCGTCCGCTCATTACCTATGCACATAAGTAATGAGCGGCTCATTACATATGCGCTATATACACCATGTGGTGATGGGTGCTATATACACCATGTGGTGCTGGGTTTTATATACCATGTGGTGCTGGGCACTATATATATACCATGTGGTACTGGGTGCTATATACCATGTGGTGCTGGGTGCTATATACCAGGTGGTGCTAGGCGCTATATACCAGGTGGTGCTGGGCGCTATATACCAGGTGGTGCTGGGCGCTATATACCATGTCTTGCTGGGCGCTGGGTGCTGTATACCATGTGGTGTTGGGTCAGCAGCTAAAAATATAAAATTATCAATGCTTAACTAATTTGATTGTATTAACTGAGTTACAGGATTAGGAATAATTGTGTTACATTATTTCTAATTCTGTTACTTAATGTGACTCTAGTATGCATTATCAGTAAGGGGGTGTGTCTTGAAGGGGGTGTGGTTTTGAGGGGCTGTGTCTTTAAGGGGGCCCCGTTTAAAAGTTTGCTATGGGGCCCAATCAGTTCTAGTTACGCCCCTGATACAATCGTATATGTTCCAACCCCATGGATAGAGACAAACACCTTGGTCGCCTCAAAAAGACCTTTTTGAATCAGGGCTACTATCCAAGAACAATTGAAAACCAAGTTACAAGAGCCACCAGAATGTCAAGGAATCACCTGCTACATTACAAAGCTAAAGAAGAAAATAACCGGGTGCCTCTAGTAGTCACCTACAACCCAAATCTGGAAGTGCTAAGGGGAGCTGCACGGAAATTACAACCTTTACTACAAAAAGATGCTCGATTACAATCCATTTTTCCAGATCCCCCACTGCTGTGTTTTAGACAGCCCCCAAATTTAAGAAGCATCATTGTCAGAAGCTCCCTGTCCTCTCCAACAGCTGCAGGAACCTTTCCTTGCAACCAGAAAAAATGTAAAACTTGTCCATTTATAATGACCACGGACAAGATAAAGATCCCCAACTCACATCAGGACTACAAGATCCCAGGTACTTTCAGCTGCATCACATCTAATGTGGTGTACTTAATTATTTGTACTAAATGTCCAACTGGGGGTCTGTATGTGGGGGAGACAGGGCAAAAGCTTAGAACAAGGATGAATGCTCATCGTCACACAATAAGAGAAAAAAGAATGGATCTACCTGTGGCAAAATATTTTTGTATCCCTGATCACAGCAACATGGATATGAAATTACTGGTATTGAAAGGTAACTTCACATCTCAGAGAGAGAGACGTGTTTGGGAGTATAAATTTATGACGACCTTTGACACTCTCAGTGCTGGAATGAATGTGTCGCATGGATTTATGTCTTTTTACATCAATTAAGGAATTTGCTTTCAAGACCTGGTGGGGGCATCACACCACATCAGGAGACCCCAATCAGAGGACTATAAAACATCTGGACTCATTATCTATGTACTGGTCCAATATTTATGCTTCTCCCTCTCCCATACTGATAGTTCTGCTTCACGTCACTTGTCTTATCCATTGCATTTTTTCTGTGTTGTACTGTGCATAAATATGTGACTCTTCAGATTTTGTATTAGTCTAGCCTGAAGAAGAGACCTGAGTAGTCTCGAAAGCTTGCAATGTGTTACCATCTTTTCAGTTAGCTATTAAAAGGTATCAACCACTGAGGACTCTCAATTCTGAATATTTTGCTATAGAGATAGATAGATATATAGATAGATATAGATAGACATAGAGATAGATATAGATAGAAAGATAGATATAGAGATAGAGCGATAGATAGATAGAGTTAGATATAGATATAGATAGATATAGAGAGAGATAGATATAGAGATAGATATAGAGATAGATAGATAGCTAGAGAGATGGAGAGATAGATAATGGATAGATAGATAGATAGATATATATAGATAATAGATATAGATAGATAGATAAAGATAGATAAGATAGATAGATATAGATAAATAGATATAGATGATAGATAGATAATAGATATAGAGATAATAGATATAGAGATAGATAGATATAGATAGAAAGATATATATAGAGATAGATAGATAGATAGATAGATAGAGAAAGATAGATAGATATAGAGATAGATAGATATAGATAATATATATATAGAGAGAGAGAGAGAGAGAGAGAGATATGGCCGAAGTAGCTCAGTTGGGAGAGCATTAGACTGAAGATCTAAAGGTCCCTGGTTCGATCCTGGGTTTCGGCAACATCCTTGTCGAAGTCAGGATGGCTGAGCGGTCTAAGGCGCTGTGTTCAGGTCGCAGTCTCTACTGGAGGCGTGGGTTCAAATCCCACTTCTGACATCAACTTTTCATTTCAAGAAACTTTATTGAGAATGCTGGGTCTGGGGGAAAATATATGTAAATGGGTAAGTAACTGGCTTATATTCTCTAGCTGGGTCGCTGTGACCAGTGGGGTACCGCAGGGGTCGGTGTTGGGACCTATTCTCTTCAACATATTTATTAACGATCTGGTAGAAGGTTACACAGTAAAATATTGTTATTTGCAGATGATACAAAACTATGTAAAGCAGTCAATACAAGAGAAGATAGTATTCTGCTACAGATGGATCTGGATAAGTTGGGAACTTGGGCCAAAAGGTGGCAGATGCAGTTTAACAATGATGATAAATGTAAGGTTATACACATGGGAAGAAGGAATCAATATCACCATTACACACTGAACGGGAAACAACCGGGTAAATCTGACATGGAGAAGGACTTGGGGATCCTAGTTAATGATAAACTTACCTGGAGCAGTCAGCCTCTGTACAAATCTCTGGTAAGACCGCACATGGAGTACTATGTACAGTTTTGGGCACCGGTGCTCAGGAAGGATATAATGGAACTAGAGCGGGTACAAAGGAGGGCAACAAAATTAATAAAGGGGATGGGGGAACTACAATACCCAGAGAGATTAGCAAAATTAGGATTATTTAGTCTAGAAAAAAGACGACTGAGGGGCGATCTAATAACCATGTATAAGTATATAAGGGGACAATACAAATATCTCTCCGAGGATCTGTTTATACCAAGGAAGGTGACGGTCACAAGGGGGCATTCTCTGCGTCTGGAGGAGAGAAGGTTTTTCCACCAACATAGAAGAGGATTCTTTACAGTTAGGGCAGTGAGAATCTGGAATTCCCTGCCTGAGGAGGTGGTGATGGTGAACTCAGTCAAAGGGTTCAAGAGAGGCCTGGATGTCTTCCTGGAGCGTAACAATATTGTATCTTACAGTTATTGTTAGGTTCTTTAGAAGGACGTAGATCTGGGGATTTATTCTGACAGAATTTTATAGGCTGAACTGGATGGACTAATGTCTTTTTTCGGCCTTACTAACTATGTTACTATGTTACTATGTTACTATATAGAGATAGATTGATATAGAGATAGCTATCTAGATAGATAGATAGAGAGAGAGACAGATAGAGAGATAGAGATATAAAAAAAACAAATCACAATACTCACCTTTCCTCCTCGCTCCCACGCTGATTCCGGCAGCCGGCTTCAGTGTCAGGAGCTGCCCCCTCTGCCAGACACACAGCGGGTGCGCGATGTAGTGACGTCATCGTGCACTGGCTGTGAGTCAGGAGCAGAGGGGACTGAGGGCGGCGCCGGCCCTGATTCACAGGTGCAGAGCGGCTTAATGGGCTGGGGGCGGGGCCTCTGGGGGTGGAGACTGTGAAATGATATTCACTGCTTTGCAGTGAATATTCATTTCTCTTTAGCAGCCGGGACAGGGGCTCCTGCCTCCTGTCACACGCTGATGCTCCACTGGCAGGGGCCCCATAGCAGCTGCATGGTGTGCGACACACCACAGGCTGGGGGCCCCTGGAGCAGTGGGAGCCCTAGGCAACTGCTGGCCCTGTATGCCAGCAGGTGCCAGGGCCCACCAGATGCCAGGGCCCACCGGAGAATCCTCCGGTTCTCCGGTGGGCCAGTCCGACGCTGTACCCATCATACATATCCTCCATCCCATAGCCCCGTGCTATGGTGACTGATCTCATAATGGGTTGTAACCATTATGACATCATCGTCACCATGGCAACCTATTATGACATCATCGTCGATACACACACACACACACACCATACTCGTTTTTATAAAAAGATAACACCAAAACTTTTTCTCCACTCATGTTAAGTGGTGGGTGAAGCCATTTAATGTCAAACTAAAGTGTTTTCTCTTTTTAAATCATAATGACAACCCAAAACATCCAAATGACCCTGATCAAAGTTTACATACTCCATTTCTTAATACTGTGTATTGCCCTCTCTAACATCAATGACAGTTTGAAATCTTTTGTAGTAGTTGTGGATAAGGTTCTTTTTTTTCTCCGATGGTAAAGCTGCCCACTCTTCATAGCAAAAAGCCTCCAGTTCCTGTAAATTCCTGGGCTGTCTAGCATGAACTGCATGCTTGAGATCTCCCTAGAGTGGCCCAATGATATTCAGGTCAGGAAACTGAGATGGCCAATCCAGAATCTTCACTTTGTTCTGCTGTAGCCAATGACAGGTCAACTTGGCCCTGTGTTTTGGATCATTTTCATGTTGGAACTTCCAAGTACATCGCATGTGCAGCAGTATTTGCTGATAACGTGCTGCATTCATCTTTCCTTCAACTTTGACCAGGTTTCCTGTGCCATTGTAACTCACACATCCCCAAAACATCAGTGATCCACCTCTGTGCTTTACAGTAGGAATGGTGTATCTTTCATCAAATTATGGTTGTGGCCAAAAATTTAAAATTTGGTCTCATCACTCCATTGAAATGACCCGATGTGTCACCCCTGTGGCTGAATCAACCCCTGTGATGCTGTATAGGTGATTATGACAGATGGATCCGGGTTGGAATTAGGGTTATGGTTGGGGTGTGTTGGGGTTAAGGTTGGAGTTAGAATTGCGGGGTTTCCATTGTTTAGGTACATCAGGGGGTTTTCAAAAGTGACATTGGGCCACCATTGATTCCAGCCAATTTTGAGTTCAAAAAGTCAAAGGGTGTTCCCTCCCTTCTGAGCCCTGCCATGCACCCAAACAGTGGCTTTCCTCTACATATGGGGTATCGGCGTACTCAGGAGAAATTGCACAACAAATTTTGTGGTCCAATTTCTCCTGATACCCTTGTGAAAATAAAAAAAAATGGCTCCAAAGTAAATTTTTTGTGAAAAAAGTAAAACGTTCATTTTTTTCCTTACACATTGCTTTAGTTCTTGTGAAGCACCTCAAGGGTTAATAAACTTCTTGACTGAGGTTTTGAGCACTCGAGGAGTACAGTTTTTAGAATGGTGTCACTTTTGGGTGTTTTCTGTTCTATTGACTCCCCAAACTCACTTCAAATGTGAGGTGGTCCCTAAAAATATGTGTCATGATTCTGAACAGGATGGTTCCGCCTCCATCCTGGTCAGGTCAGGGTTAATTCTAGTTCGACTCTCTTTGGTTCTGATGCGGCTATTTAATATTAGTAGTTCCTGGGTTTGGTGTCAATGATACTTCTATATACTCGGTTTGTGGTTGCTTGCCAAGGTTACGCATCTGCAATTGTTGTGCCTCTGTGCATGTGAGCTTTGCTGTGAATGACCCAGTTTGTCCTCTTCCTCTTCCTCTCTAAAGAGGCAATTTGCATATTATTTTCCCAGAGGAGCATTGCACGGCGAATAAGCCTCCTTACCTTGACAAGCCAGAGCTTGTATGTCACTCTCCACAAGGAGAAACCTTACCCCTTAGACCTCAGTCCAGAGCCTCTCACCTAGCCCAATCTGTTCTCATACTTTGCACTGACGAGGGGCAAAGTTTCCTGAATACCTTGAGTGCTGTCTCTTGGCCTTCCGGCATCACCACTTCAGTGGCTTAAGCCGGTTGCTGCTTTTGAGAGATAGCCAGGACGATTCGAGGAGGAGATCCTTGGAGTTGTGGACGATTGGAGTCCGACTTCAATTCTCTGGGACCGGTGAGAGCCGGGTTAAAAATGGATTCAGGATTGACATTGCTGAAGATAAGAAGTTGCATTTTTCCCTGGGATATATGGTCAACATGGTGTTTTATGACATCCTGAAGATTCGGAAGTCCGATGTAATATGCCTGCAGGAGTTTAGGAGGGAAGGCAGGTATGTACTGGTGCTATCTTCTATGTCGGCTTGCCAGAATTTGTTTACTGCCCTGAAAAATGGAGTTGCAAATCCTTTGCTGGAAGGTCTTACCTTTACTGTGCTGTACTCTGAGGGAGATATCCCACTTGTAGTTTTCATGCACTACCCTTTTGTTTCCCTGGAGGACATTGCTTTATTTTTGAAAAGACATTGCATTTATGTTCAGTACTCCCACAGGGTCTTGAATGGAGAAGGGCTCTGGACCGGGAAGTACAAATTTTTTGTGAGATTTGGGATGGATCCCCAAGGCCCGGGAGGCATCCATTACCCTCCTCTTAATTTTTCTATTGGAAAAATAGTGTTTTTTTGGTCTTTCCACATGCCCCGATGTATTGCAGGAGTGTAAAAATTTCAGGCATACCCAGGAGTGTTGCAAGGAGATGCCAACTTGCAGAAATTGCAATGCTTCTGGCCATATGGCAAAAGACTGCACAAATCCTGTTATGTGTAATGCTTGTGGTGAGGAGGGCAATAAGTATCGGGACTGTAAGGCCAGGATCAGTCCTAGGTCTTACGCTGAGGGCTCAGGTGGGGCAGCTGTGCCCCCTGCTGCTGTTGTTGACATTCCACAGGTTTCAGACCCAGATCTTATTGAGGAACCTGAAATCATGGATGCACATGAGGATGCCCTGCCCCAAACGGAGTCTCCCAGCCCAGAGCTGGTAGTTTTGGAAGTTGCTGATGTTGAATGTGAGCTCCCTCATCAGTCTTATGTCTGTGGGGAGGGGTAGTTGGAGAGTACTCTTGGCAATACCCCCAGTGTATCTTGGTTTGCTACTGTGGAGGAGTTGGCCAGTTATGGAGATCAAGGTGACTTCACTCTTGCGAGGTCCTCTGAGGATGAGGAGCCTGGAACTTCCTGTAAGAAGCCCTGAACAGATTGGGCAGACCCTGGTGAAGTTGGTTTAAGTCCGGTGAGTGAACGTAGTTACCATCAGAATGTCTTCTCTCCTGACACCAATGCTTTCTTAGGCATTCCCGAAGACGTAAACAGATTCAGGGAGTTGCAGTTCCAGATGGAAGACGAAAACGGCTGAAGAAGAAGTGACGTGTTTGTCGTCATGTAAATAACACAGTCAGTTATGGCTCCCCAAGCTGGTTGGGGCATTGCGTCCCTGAATATCAGGCAAATTAGATCCAAATTCAGGAGGGCAATCGTTCTAGATTATATTAAACAGATGAATGCTCACATCTTTTGTCTTCAGGAATGTGGGATTGTGGACTCTCCAAGCGATAAGGACTGGCCTTACAGACAGCATATATGGTCTGGCTCATGTGTTAATAGGAATGATGGTGTAGGGATATTAATGGGTAACAAGGAGATTAGTTTAGATAGCTACATGGTGGTAGAGGTGGGTAGATGTATAATTGCCCATGTTAGCTATAGGGGGTGGTGGGCTAGAATTATTAATGTGTACTGTCCATCAGGACACGACAGGAAAAAGGAGAGTCTGGCACTTTTGGAAAAATTAAGTTTGTTTCTTCTGGGCAAAATGCCTACAGTTTTAGTTGGAGACTTTAATTGCGTCACAGAAGGGAATTGTGACATAACTGGTAAAAAGTTATCCAATCTTATTTCTGATTTTTCCCTTCTAGATGCTGCTGCTCTGAAATTTGGCATCTCACCGCCACCAACGTACCATGCTGATAGGGGTGGTATTGCATCCAGGATAGATAAAATGCTGTTTTACAAAAATATGTTGTGTATAAATTTTGAACAAAATGCTGTACCTTTTTCTGATTATGAGTGTTTGAGAGGTGTGTTTAGTGCGATTGATGACCGTGTGTATGGGGGTGGGGTTTGGAAGCTGAATGTAAGATTGTTAGAAGATGAGGATGTGATGAAAGAGTGGAGAGTATGTAAGAGGGATTTTGCATGTGTGCTGGAATGGTGGGAGTGGGTTAAAGTGTGTTGCAAAAAATTCTTCAAAAAATAAAAATGGGGCTATAAAAAAGCTGCTATTTATCGGAGTAGATTTGATGATTTAAACAGGCATTTAGACTGGTTAAGGAAGTGTGGAGAAAGTGGGATGGATGTGTCTGATCTGCTGGCTGAGACAAAGAGTGAATTAAAGAGTGTTATGGATGAAAAAGGGAAAGAAATCATCTATCGCACCAAAATAGAACATCTTGAGAAAGATGAAAATGCACGAGGTTCTTTTTTTTTTTTTTTTTTTAAATTCGTTTTTATTGAAAATACTATAATACAACATTATCACAAATGTACAACACAGGTCAAAGTAACATAAATGTGTAATTATGCAACCATTGTAGTATAAACAAAGAGCTCCGGTCTTAACCCTCTCCCACCCTGGGCCCTCCCCCAACCTTTATTTGACTGGTTCAACTGTGACTCGCTAACTGTGTGGCTTCCCAAGCCTGCCAATCCCTGGTGAACTTCTGTAAGGCATTATTTTTGTGGGCTAGCATTTTTTCAAAAATAAACGTGGTATTAACTGCTTGAGCTATGGCCTCTTTCTTAGGAATAACATCTTTTTTCCACTGTTTAGCTAATAGGAGTCTTGTCGTTAACACAATATGAGCCGTTACCACCCTAGAGCACGGCGGGAATGCATGTATGTTTAAGAGGAGGAGTGCCACCTCGGGAGACGGCTGGACGATCTGTCCCTCTACAAGTGAAATAAGTCTAAAGGCGTGATCCCACAAAGAAGTTAAGTGGACAATCCCAAAATATATGATATAAGGACCCCACCTGATTACAGTTTCGCCAACATAGGTGTGAGGTGTTGGGGAACATGGAATGGAGCTTCACGGGAGTAAAATACCAGCGGAGTATCAGCTTCAAGTGTGATTCAAAGTGGGACGCACACCTAAACGTCCATCCTGCCAATTTAATTGCTCTTAACCAGTCCTTGTCAGGTATGGCTTTACCAAGGTCTTTTTCCCAAGATATGAAGGGTATAGATTTTACAAATCTGCTCTTATGTTCTAATAATATCACTATTAACCCTATATGGGAAGTTTAGATATTTCTTTAAAATGTATTGTACCCGGAGATATGAGAAATGGTCTTTAAAGGTCAAGCCAAACTTGTTTTTCAACTGGGCAAAGGTAAAAGAGTGCGATCTTCAACTATATCGCTTAATACCTTGATCCCGCCTATCTTCCAATGGTACAGGTCAAGGTCCTCTGATAACACCTCCAGAAGTTCTAAATGTGCCTCGAGAGGCAATGCAGGGATGTGTGTCTGAGTGGAGGAGTGAACCTGAAGCCAATTAGACAGGGAGTGCTTAGTCCCCAGGTTCCGTGGGTCAACCAGAGCTGCCCATAGCACCGCCCTGAGATCGTGTGAGGGTGCAAAATGTGCCTCTATTTGGGACCACCTACTTGGAGGTCGCGATTCCACCAGTTCTTCAACCGGCTGAGTTGAGTTGCTATATAGTAATCGTTCACATTAGGGAGTCCCCCCCACTGGCTTTGTGCATTGCAACAAAGGTCTCGACAACCGAGGCTGCTTTCCTCCCCAGATGAAGGTGTTCAGAAGCTTATGAGAACGTTGAAAAAACACCTTCGGAGGTGATATCGGCACCGTGCAAAATAAATATAACATTTTGGGCAGTAATAACATCTTAAACAGTGCAATACGACCCACCCAGGAGACTTCAAATTTCTGGAGTCTGCTCATCTCTTTCTCAATATCTGCTAGTAGGGGGAGATAATTGGCTTTGTACAAATTAGTGGAGGATGATGTTACCAACGTTCCCAGGTATGAAATTTGCTCCATCTGCCAGTCCATCCTCATAATGGCCTTAAGGTGTTTCAACTGCGGTAATGGTATGTTAAGAGGTAGAATTTGAGATTTATTCTCATTAATTTTGTAGTAAGATAGGAGGCCAAATTTTTCAATAATCTCTAGAGCTGCTGGCAAAGACTCCAGGGGACGTGCTAACGTCAATATCACATCATCAGCATACAACGTGATTCAATGAGATTGTTTCCCCATCTCTATGCCCCAGATATCTGGACTTTGTCTGATTGCTTGGGCAAGTGGTTCTAAAGCTAAAATGAACACTAGGAGGGAGAGAGGACACCCCTGCCTAGTGCCATTTGTAATGGGGAATGTGTTGTGAGTAAAGTTGAGTGAAACAGGTCAAAAAATTTCAAAAGTCGCCGACTTTTGGTAAAGTCGGGTTTCATGAAACAAAACCCGACCCTAGGGTGAGGTCGGCCACGAGCTCGGCGACTTTAGCGCCAAAGTCGCGTTTCAAAAGTTTGTTTTCCGCCCTTTTTCAGCCAATCAGGATCCACGGACACTGTGGACAACGTGATGACATAGGCAGGGGTCACCACCATCTTTGAGAAGGGCATGCAAGTGATTGGCTTGCTTTGGTGGGCGTCACAGGGGGTATAAAAGGGCATGCACGCCGACCGCCATGTTACTCATGCTGATCTCAGAATAGGGAGAGCTGCTGCTGTTGATGATTCTGTAGGGAGAGCTTTAGGCAGGGAAGAAGACACCAAAAACTGCTTCTGCTGCTAGCGATTTTGCCTGTGCAACACACCAGTCACTGTGTGTGCAGTGCAAGTGGAGGCTATATTTTGCTGGATCAGCTGTGTTGGTTGTTAGGCTGCCTTATAAGGCTTCCTGATAGCTGCATTGCTGTTTTCCCACTGCTCTGCAAACTGCTTTTTTAAAAGCAATCCAAATTTTTTTTTTGTCCTGGTGAGGTACTGAGCGTGCATTTTTTCACACCATACAGCGGTGTACGCTCCTCACACAGTACCGTGTAACGGCTGTTATCACGGCCACAGTGAAGCTATCTGTGTGTGACTCTGTAAGGATAAGTCAAGGACATGTTCCGTTCTTACAGACCTCCACCTTCTAGTTTTGTCTGGTTTTCAAACAGTTAAGTATATTTGCTGTTTGATCACATTCAAAACTATAGAGAGACAGTGTGTGTCAGTCCGTATACTTAAAAAACACGGAGCTTGATAATTTTACGGACACCGGACAGCGGTGTATGTGCACGCTCCTCTCTCAGTACCGTGTAATGGCTGTTATCACGGCCACAGTGAAGCTATCTGTGTGTGACTCTGTAAGGATAAGTCGAGGACCTGTTCCGTTCTTACAGACCTCCACCTTCTAGTTTTCTCTGGTTTTCAAACAGTTAAGTATATTTGCTGTTTGATCACATTCAAAACTATAGAGAGACAGCGTGTGTCAGTCCGTATACTTAAAAAACACGGAGCTTGACAATTTTACGGACACCGGACAGCGGTGTACGTGCACGCTCCTCTCTCAGTACCGTGTAACGGCTGTTATCACGGCCACAGTGAAGCTACCTGTGTGTGACTCTGTAAGGATAAGTCGAGGACATGTTCCGTTCTTACAGACCTCCACCTTCTAGTTTTGTCTGGTTTTCAAACAGTTAAGTATATTTGCTGTTTGATCACATTCAAAACTATAGAGAGACAGCGTGTGTCAGTCCGTATACTTAAAAAACACGGAGCTTGACAATTTTACGGACACCGGACAACGGTGTACGTGCACGCTCCTCTCTCAGTACCGTGTAACGGCTGTTATCATGGCCAAAGTGAAGCTATCTGTGTGTGACTCTGTAAGGATAAGTCGAGGACTTGTTCCGTTCTTACAGACCTACACTCTAGGGAGATTCCTATTCTGCCCAATTCTATGTACACCTTGTAGTTTGTCATACACTAGCCAATTTCTGCCTGTGACATAGCGGTGTGATATTCACTGGGCCTCACACAATCCAACAGTGTCCACAAGTGTGTTCAGAAATTCTACATCTCCCCTGTCCTATAGTGACATTTTTCACACCTACGACATTGAGCCTGTGACATAGCGTTGTGATATTCACTGGGCCTCACACAATCCAACAGTGTCCACAAGTGTGTTCAGAAATTCTACATCTCCCCTGTCCTATAGTGACATTTTTCACACCTGCGACATTGAGCCTGTGACATAGTGCTGTGATATTCACTGGGCCTCACACAATCCAAGTGTCCACAAGTGTGTTCAGAAATTCTACATCTCCCCTGTCCTATAGTGACATTTTTCACACCTACGACATTGAGCCTGTGACATAGCAGTGTGATATTCACTGGGCCTCACACAATCCAACAGTGTCCACAAGTGTGTTCAGAAATTTTACATCTCCCCTGTCCTATAGTGACATTTTTCACACCTGCGACATTGAGCCTGTGACATAGTGGTGTGATATTCACTGGGCCTCACACAATCCAACAGTGTCCACAAGTGTGTCCAGAAATTCTACATCTCCCCTGTCCTATAGTGACATTTTTCACACCTGCGACATTGAGCCTGTGACATAGCGTTGTGATATTCACTGGGCCTCACACAATCCAACAGTGTCCACAGGTGTGTTCAGAAATTCTACATCTCCCCTGTCCTATAGTGACATTTTTCACACCTGCGACATTGAGCCTGTGACATAGCGTTGTGATATTCACTAGGCCTCACACAATCCAACAGTGTCCACAAATGTGTTCAGAAATTCTACATCTCCCCGTCCTATAGTAACATTTTTCACACCTGTGACATTGAGCCTGTGACATAGCGGTGTGATATTCACTGGGCCCCACACAATCCAACAGTGTCCACAAGTGTGTTCAGAAATTCTACATCTCCCCTGTCCTATAGTGACATTTTTCACACCTGCGACATTGAGACTGTGACATAGCGGTGTGATATTCACTGGGCCTCACACAATCCAACAGTGTCCACAAGTGTGTTCAGAAATTCTACATCTCCCCTGTCCTATAGTGACATTTTTCACACCTGCGACATTGAGCCTGTGACATAGCGTTGTGATATTCA
The DNA here is from genome assembly GCF_039654945.1 of Dendrobates tinctorius. Taxonomy (NCBI): domain Eukaryota; kingdom Metazoa; phylum Chordata; class Amphibia; order Anura; family Dendrobatidae; genus Dendrobates; species Dendrobates tinctorius. The sequence continues at coordinate 14,003,077 of NW_027361686.1, read as the reverse complement.
CTGGGCCTCACACAATCCAACAGTATCCACAAGTGTGTTCAGAAATTCTACATCTCCCCTGTCCTATAGTGACATTTTTCATACCTGCGACATTGAGCCTGTGACATAGCGGTGTGATATTCACTGGGCCCCACACAATCCAACAGTGTCCACAAGTGTGTTCAGAAATTCTACATCTCCCCTGTCCTATAGTGACATTTTTCACACCTGCGACATTGAGCCTGTGACATAGCGTTGTGATATTCACTGGGCCTCACACAATCCAACAGTGTCCACAAGTGTGTTCAGAAATTATACATCTCCCCTGGCCTATATACACCTTGTACCTTGTTTTACATTACTATATAGTTTGTGGGATTTTGTGTACATTTTTACCAAAAATGAGGAAGGCTGGTGGAAGAGGCCGTGGAATTGGGCGCGGGTTGCCAGCTGGTAATGAAGGTGTTGGTGGTGGATGTGATGGTAGTGGCAAAAGCAAAATAGGACCGAATGCAGGAGATGTTAAGCCTGCGTCATCGTCTGGCTCCACAAGGCCTCGAAGGCTTAGTTTTCTAGGAGTTGGCAAACCGCTTTTAAAGCCAGAGCTTCAGGAAAAAGTTTTGGCTTACATTGCTGACTCAGCCTCCAGCTCTATCGCCTCCTCTTCTGAAGTTGTAAAAAATAAAAGCACTGAGTCGTCATTGGAGGCTCATGTTCATGAACCACACCTTTCCTTGTGTCCTTCACCCCAACCAAGATTGAAGGATGACGCAGGCCATACAACTGATTACTCCATGGAGCTGTTTTCACATACCATGCCTGGGTTATCAAGTGAAATGGTGAACTACCCAGGCCAAGATGAATCTGACATGGAGTGCACTGATGCACAGCCACTGATAGATGATTCTGCTGGTACATTCACACTCAGAGCACTACATTGTCCTCGCAGTGTAATGAGCCAGATTCTGACCCTGATGAGACTCAGGTGCCCCTTCCCGCATACTATACCACCATACACGGTGACACAGAGGAAGGTGCACATGACATTGAAGATGAGGTGATGGATGACCCAGTTGTTGACCCAGATTGGCATACATTGGGGGAAGAGGGTGCTGCTTCCAATAGCTCAGATGAGGAGGAGGAGCATCCACAGCAGACATCGACATCGCAACAGCTGTTATCTGGCAGGCCCGGAGCACTCCAAAGACAGGTTCCAAAAATCAAAAGAGTTGCTGGACAGCTTGTCCAGACGGTCAAAATAGCACAGCGTGCTAGGCCGCAAAATGTCAGTGAGTGCAGTGTGGCACTTTTTTGAACAAAATCCTCATGATCAGGCCAAGGTTATCTGTAAGAAGTGTGCAAAGACCTTTAGCCGAGGGAAAAATCTGAAAAATTTGAATACCAGTTGCATGCTTAGACATTTAACCAGCATGCACTTGCAAGCGTGGACACAACACCAAACCTCAAGTGCCACATGTGCAACTGATCAAAGAAGGTAGTCAGCAACGCTACATTGTTTCCCCCACTGTAAGCCCACCGGTTAGCACAGCAGCAAATGTTGAGGTGTCGTTGCAAGGCCAAAGCAGTCAGGGAATCCCACTGTTATATCAACGAAAGACTGAATCTAGGCCATCAGAAAGAACACCAACTCCATCACCATCATCAACCCTCTCTCAGTCCGCCCTGTCCACCGCTAGTTCCACCATATGCAGCTCTCAAGTCCAGCTCACCCTCCCAGACACTATGAGTAGGTCAAGAAAGTACTCAGTCTCTCATCCGCGTACACTGGGTTTGAACGCCCACATTGCCAAACTAATCTCGTTAGAGATGATGCCCTATTGGTTGGTGGAAAGCGCAGCTTTCCGCGAACTCATGGCCTATGCAGTACCACGCTATGACCTACCCAGTTGCCACTTCTTCTCTCGCAAAGCCATCCCAGCCTTCCACCATCATGTGAAAGATCGCATTGTCCATGCACTCAAGCAGTCTTTGAGTGGAAAGGTGCACCTCACGACAGATGCATGGTCCAGTCAGCATGGCCATGGCCGTTACGTGTCCATCACTGCGCATTGGGTTAATGTGGTGGATGCAGGGTCCACAGGGGACAGCGGTGGTGGGACAGTGCTGCCTAGCCCATGGTATAGGAAACAGCTGGCTGTAGGCATTCGACCCTCCTCCTCCTCCAGAAGCGAAAGCTCGTCCACAGAGCGCAGTCGTACAAGCACTCCATCTGCAGCTGCCACTGTTGCACACGAGGTGTCCCCCTATCGAGCAGCTAGTGGAAAGCATCAGCAGGCTGTGTTGCAGATGATGTGTTTGGGCGACAGACACACCGCGGAGGTGCTGGCCGAGTACTTTCAGCGACAAACTGAGTCATGGCTGGGCAGTATACATCTTGAGGCAGGCAAGGTAGTTAGTGATAACGGCCGTAATTTTGTGGCAGCCATAGCCCTTTCAAAACTCAGCCACATACCTTGCTTGGCTCACACCTTGAACCTGGTGGTGCAGTGATTCCTCAACAATTATCCGGAGTTAACAGCCCTGCTCCAGAAGGTGCGAAGACTGTGCGCGCACATCCGCCGGTCGCCTGTACACTCCATTCGTATGCAGAAGCTGCAGTGATTGCTCCACCTTCTCAACCACCACCTCATTATCGACATTGCAACAAGGTGGAACTCCACCCTGCACATGGTTGAGCGGCTGTGCGAACAGAGGCAGGACATAATGCATTTGTGGGAGGATACATGGCCAGGCACTTTGAGAGCAGACATGGAGTTGACAGGTGTGCAGTGGTCGAAGCAAAAATGACCTCTGTAAAGTCCTTCAGTGTTTTGAGGAATGCACATGGCTGGTATGCGCAGACGACGCCATCCTAAGCATGAGCATCCCACTTATGCGTCTGCTCATGCAAATTTTGACACACCTTAAGGAGCAGGCGTCTGCAGCCAATGTTGACAAGGAGGAAGAGGAGGAGGGAATCCTTGATGACATTCAGCCATTGTCTGCTCAGGGACCTCTCCTGGACGAGGTGGAGGAAGAAGAGGAGGAGGATGATGATGGGGATGGTTACTTAGGGGAGGAGGATGCATCTCGTGGGGCAAGTGAAAATGTTGGCGTGGCAAGGTCTGGTACAGGGTTTGTGCGTGACTGGAGGGATGTGGATTTGCCAGAAAGTGCTCCTCCAACCCGCACTCGCAGTGCATCATTGACACCGGGAACATTCGCCCACATGTCAGATTATGCCTTGCAGATCCTAAAAAGGGACCCCCGCATTGCCAAAATGATGAACGATGACGACTACTGGTTGGCCAGCATCCTGGATCCACGCTATAAAGGCAAATTACAAAACATCATGCCACAGGAGAACCTTGACCTAATATTGGCTAATAAACAAGCAACTCTGGTAAACCGGTTGGTTGAGGCATTCCCAGCACACAGAAGCGATTATGGTTCTCACACGAGCCGTACGGGCCGGGGGCAGCTTGGCAGAGGTGTTCGTGGTGCACACAGCAGAAGTGGCATTGGAGACAGGGGTTTCATGACAATGTTGTGGACTGATTTTTCACGGACCGCTCACACAACTGGTAATACTGCATCGATGGAAAGTGACAGGAGACAGCAGTTGTCAACTATGGTTACAAACTACTTTTCCTCCCATATCGATGTTCTCCCGCACAGGTTATTCCCCTTTGACTATTGGGCCGCTAAACTGGACACCTGGACTGAATTGGCACAATATGCCTTACAGGAGCTCGCTTGCCCAGCTGCAAGTGTGCTATCGGAAAGAGTCTTCAGTGCTGCTGGATCAATCCTGACAGAAAAAAGGACCCGTCTGTCAACCCAAAATGTGGATGATCTAACCTTCATTAAAATGAACCATGCATGGGTTTCCAAGGATTTTGTCCCACCTTCCCTTGATGACACATAGGTTGCCAGAAAAATGGCTTGCTTTGGTCCTCCTCCTATTCCGCGAACTTGACCTATTTCGCCTTTTGCAGCAGCTGAATGTCCCACATCAACATATGCCACTTTGTAAACCGCCCTAACTGGGCTGCCCCCCCATGGCCGGGGTCACCACCTAGCGCACGAAACCGTGCGAGTGCCGTTGCCCTGGACAAGTGGGTAGGCCGACTCTTGGGCGCGGGCACTGACACAGGGTCCCTCATAGTGCAATCAAGTGTCTCTGACGGTGGTGGTGCACAACCGCCATCAGACACACCGCCGTACTATGAGGGGCCCAGTGCCAGTACCGACGCCCACGAGTGTGCCCCCCTTGCTTGGGCAGGGCCCCAGCATTTGCAATGTTTACCTCTCCCTGCTCCTCCGCAGTGTAGTCTGGGCTGTCAAATCCTTCACTGGGAGTGCCACTACAAATTGATTGAACTGAAAGATGATGGTTAAGATGTAGCTATGTCCTGTCCTGCTGGCCGGGCTCTAGCTCCAGATGATCAATGGCTTCCATTTCTTATGGACGTCAACTCACAATGACATGCAGTGCTGGTTTATCATCAGCTTTCACAGTTTTCCTACTCACAAACGTGTGACATTCCGGCGCACATTTTAAAATGTGCCCTCTCATGCCAATCAAATAGAATCGCCTACGGCCTGTGGCTTCTGTCTTTTGCACTCCAAAGTTACGTGACAGATCATAATAGCCAGTGAGCACCATGTTTACATCGCTCCCTGTGATAAAAATTTGATTGAGATGAGTAACAGTGATGGAATCAACGGAAGTGCGATATAGCAAGACTTTATTCACAAAAAAATGTTTTCACTGTCTCAACACACAAATTAATTGAGGGTCAGCATCGCCTATGAGAATTGTGACGGAAGTTTTTCCCGTGAATAGTAATTCCTAGATTTCTGCAATCACTAGCCTTTATGTCAGTAATTGTATGCATCTCATATCCTATTGCGGAGAGGCTGGACTGTATTACTGAGACAGAAATATATATGAAGATTTAAAAATAACACCAAAAGTATATAGTTGTGTACGCCTCAAATGCATTTCCTTTTTTCCACTTTTTAGATTGCTGTGTAATCCATACTGAGAACACGGAGATTTTACATGTTTAAACTATGCTCGGCTTTGTGCAGTGGATGATTTTGCAAACTCCCCTCTCCCGCTCTCTGACCACAATCTTCTTTCATTCTCTATAAAGAACTGCCAGGCTGCTCAGGTCACCCCCACTGTCCAGACTTATAGAAACATACAGGCCATTAACACCCAGAAACTTCTGAAGAACTTGCAGTCTTCATTGGCCCCTATCTCCTCCCTCTCATGTCCTGATTCTGCATTGAAGCATTACAATGAAACACTTCAAAGTGCCCTGGATGAATTTGCACCCCCTATAAATAGAACACCACAACGCAGACGGCGACAACCCTGGCACACGGTGCAAACACGTTTCCTGCAGCGGTGCTCCAGGTGCGCCGAACGTCTGTGGAGAAAATCCAATCTACACGAAGATTTCATCCATTTTAAGTTTATGCTTAGAACATACAACACTGCCCTTCACCTCTCCAAACAAACCTATTTCAACACCCTCATCATCTCACTGTCCAATAACCTGAAACGTCTCTTTGACACTTTTCATTCTCTACTCAATCCAAGAGTACAGGCCCCAACCACAGAGCTCCGAGATGATGATCTGGCCAATTACTTCAAAGAAAAAATTGACCAGATCCGACAGGAAATTATCTCCAAATCCCCTCATACCATGCACTGTCCTCCCTCCCCCACTGCATCTAACTCACTCTCTGATTTTGAACCAGTCACAGAAGAAGAAGTAAGCAGGCTCCTTGCATCTTCTCGCCCAACTACTTGCACCAGTGACCCATTTCCGTCACATCTCCTCCAGTCCCTTTCCCCTGCTGTCACCCCTCACCTAACTAAAATATTTAACCTCTCTCTCTCTCTTCTGGTATTTTTCCCTCATTTAAGCATGCCATCATACATCCACTCCTTAAAAAACCATCCCTCGACCAAAACTGTGCCGATAACTATAGACCTGTCTCTAATCTTCCCTTCATCTCTAAACTCCTGGAACGCCTGGTCCACTCCCGTCTTATCCGCTATCTCTCAGAAAACTCTGTTCTCGACCCTCTCCAATCCGGTTTCCGCTCTTTACACTCCACTGAAACTGCCCTCACTAAAGTCTCTAATGATCTGCTAACAGCTAAATCAAATGGTCATTACTCCATGCTAATTCTCTTGGATCTCTCTGCAGCATTCGACACTGTGGATCATCAGCTCCTCCTCACTATGCTCCATTCCATTGGCCTCAAGGACACCGTTCTCTCCTGGTTCTCCTCCTATCTCTCCGACCGCTCCTTTACTGTTTCTTTTGCCGGTTCCTCCTCCTCTCACCTTCCCCTTACTGTTGGGGTTCCTCAAGGATCGGTTCTAGGCCCCCTCCTCTTCTCCTTGTACACTGCCCCTATTGGTCAAACAATCAGTAGATTTGGTTTCCAGTACCATCTCTATGCTGATGACACCCAATTATACGCTTCTTCTCCTGACATCACGACAGCCTTTCTAGAAAACACTGGCGATTGTCTAAACGCTGTGTCTAATATCATGTCCTCACTATATCTGAAACTGAACCTGTCAAAGACTGAACTCCTTGTGTTTCCTCCCGCTACTAATGTACCTACACCCGACATTGCCATTTCCGTGTGTGGTTCCACTATTACTCCCCAGCAACATGCCCGCTGTCTTGGGGTCATACTTGATTCCGAGCTTTCCTTTGCCCCCCACATTCGATCACTGGCTCGCTCTTGTCATCTGCACCTCAAAAACATTTCTAGAATTCGACCTTTTCTTACTTTTGACTCTGCAAAAACTCTTACTGTTTCTCTTATTCATTCTCGTCTCGACTATTGTAACTCTCTTCTAATCGGTCTCCCTCTTACCAAACTCTCCCCTCTCCAATCTGTCTTGAATGCTGCAGCCAGGATCATATTCCTCACCAATCGTTACACCGATGCCTCTACCTTGTGCCAGTCATTACACTGGCTACCCATCCACTCCAGAATTCAGTATAAACTTATTACCCTCACCCACAAAGCCCTCAATGGCTCAGCACCACCCTACATCTCCTCCCTACATCTCAGTATACCACCCTACCCGCACCCTCCGTTCTGCTGATGACCTGAGGTTAGTATCCTCAATAGTCAGAACCTCCCACTCCCGTCTCCAAGACTTTACACGTGCCGCTCCAATTCTTTGGAATGCACTTCCCAGGTCAATACGATTAGTCCCCAATCCCCACAATTTTAAGCGTGTCCTGAAAACGCATTTATTCAGACTGGCTTATCGCCTCAACACATTAACCTAACCTATCTTCCTGAACGTCCCCTTTCTAGCGCTTGTGGGGGAAGCACTCACAGGACCGTGGTTCACTGAAGCGCCTCCTGTCTAACAGATGTTCCTCAGACTTTACTTGTATGGCAGACAGCTGTAGCCTTTTCCTTCTGGCTCCCACACGTCGATGCTGGGGCCTCCGAGCCTTAGTTGGGTACAGAGCATTTATAGCTGCTACTTCCCCCGGTTTCTGCTGCTGGAACGTCAGTGTCTCTACAAACTCGAAGACCGGAATCGGGACCATGCGCTCCAGCTAGGAGTGAGCCTTAACTCTGCTCATCCTCCAGCTCCCCTTCTCACGTCCACACACTTCCCCTTCCCTGCACAGAGTGCCCTAACTTACCTCCTCCCGACCACAGAGAGCAACTCCTCAGCAGTCAGGTTCAGAGGTCTCCCTGCTAGCCTGGAGTGGGAAATGTGTTGTGTGTTGGTTTCACTGCTAGAGAGATCCTTCGTTGCTCCCAAGCTTGACAACACACTCCCTAGGAGGAAGGTAATGCCACAGTGGCGACCGTACTCTTGGGGACGCCACAAGTGCACTGAGGCCCAGCCACTGCTGGATGATGCTGCTGGTACATTGACCCAGACCACTACATTCCCCTCGCACTCTACACTGCCAGAATCTGACCCAGAGGAAACTCAGGTTCCCCTTCCCACATACTATACCACCTTACACAGTGACAAAGAGGAAGGTGCAGATGAAAGTGCAGGTTCCTTGAGCAGGTGGGGGGGCATACTCATGGGCGATGGCACTGGCACAGGGCACCGCATAGTACGCAAAAGTGTCTCTGCCGGTGGGAGGGCCTAAACAGCCAAGTGCAGAGAGATGGAAGATGGGGACGACAAGGAGTTCAGAATAGTGCAGGGATTCCCTAGCAAGGAGACTTATGTAATTGTTTTCAATGTTGGGACAGCAATTTTTGGGGAGCACTATACTCTGGTGAATGATATATGGGGCCCACCATACACTGGAGCATTCCAAAGGTGGACATCAGACACTGGAGCAGCATTTACAGGGCCCATTATACACTAGAGCAGTAGAAATGGGGCCCATTATATATGGAGCATTATTTGGGCCCATAAGACAGTGGAGCTTCATCCATTGGGACCAACATATACTATAGCATTATGTGGAGCTCATCATATACGGTTTGAAACATTATATGGGATCAATGATTCCATATGGAGAAATATATGGGCCTCATTACTCTGTATAGCGCACTAAGCGCTGGCCATAATACTGTATGGAGTTATATACTGTCCGTTTTTGGAGGTATTGGAGAATTTAAAATGGATATCAGTCATGAGATGTAAGAAGTGAAGTATTTTTCATTGTACTATACTGCTATTTCTCTGCCGTATCGGAGCATCATGAGTTGTAGTATGTATTAAAGGGGCGCTCTTTGGCCCTGGGCCCACGAAAACCTGGAGCCAGCCCTACCCCCCACAACTGTAGCCAAATAACCCCCATTTTTCAGTGCGTAACTAGAATTATGAAGTAAATTAAGGTTGACAAGCTTAAGTAATAAGAATTGATGCTTTTGGCATTCAAATGGGCACTGTAGGTGTGTTTCCTGTCCTCCTCTCACTGCCGACTTTAATTCCCCATTGACTTACATTGGGTTTCGTGTTTCAGTCGGACCCCCGACTTTTCCCTATAGTCGGCCGATTTTGCTCAACCCGACTTTTGGAAAAGTCGGGTTTCATGAAACGAAACTCGACCCTAAAAAAACAAAAGTCGCTCAACTCTATTCGTGGGTATTCGGTGCTCGGCGAGTAATGCGGTACTCGCGGTACTCGAAACATAGCGAGTATTTCACTACTGTCCTCGCTATTCGGTTCTCCTACCCAGCAGTTGCCAATCACAGTTATGGTTGTGGGCGACATTACTGTGATTGGCTGGCCGCCCAGCGTCATCATAGGCTATTACTCATCATAGCCTGGCACCAAGCCCTGCCTGCCGCCTCCATTTTCTGCACATTGCATGCAGAACACAGCTAGTGTAGGGAGAGTGTGAGCAGCTGCTAGGGAGAGTTGTGTTTTTTTGGTGCAAATCATCCAGAAATCCTCTGTAAAACCCAAAAGCTCTTTTCAGAGCTGAAAGTATAAGGTCAGGGACTGAGTAGTGACCGTTTTCCCAGCTTTTTTTTGGGTCACAATTACCCCTGCAGGGCAGGTTTTTTGTGCTGTTGTGGTGCTGTGCTCACAGCGAATAGGACGCATGCACGGTACTGCACACCTGACACGCAACCAGCACCACTGTCTTGTGTGGTTTCTGGGGTGCATATTCTTGCCTTAAACCTCAGGGCAATTTTTTTGTGCTGTTGCGGTGCTGTGTTCACAGCGAATAGGAAGCACACACGGTACTGCACAACTGACACGCAGCCAGCACTGCTGTCTTGTGTGGTGTCTGGGCTGCGTATTCTTGCCTTAAACCTCAGGGCAATTTTTTTGTGCTGTTGCCGTGCTGTGTTCACAGCGAATAGGATGCACGCACAGTACTGCACAACTGACACGCAGCCAGCACCGCTGTCTTGTGTGGTGTCTGGGGTGTGTATTTTTGCCTTAAACCTCAGGGCAATTTTTTAGTGGCAGCACCGCTGTCTTGTGTGGTTACTGGGGTGCGTAATCTCACCTTAAACATCAGGGCAATTTTTTTTTTGCTGCTGCGGTGCTGTTTGTAAAACACAAAGCAGTACTAGACTGTAGTGCTACCTTCCACAAAGCACTAACTTCTCCTTGTACCCCAATATCTGCATCTGAACATCTGCAACTATGGCAGAATATCACGTGAACCCGTCCTGTGTGGCGCGACCAGCAGGCCGATAACTGAAACAACAAGACACGGCACGTGAAACTGTCCTGTGTGACACAGCCCGCAGGCCGGTAACTAAAACAACAAGACACGGGGGAAGGGGAAACAGTTACAATGGTGGGCCCTGCGATAGGGAACGCGGATGTGGAGACCTCCTGCACTCCCCTGAGTCAGTGTCCCTCACACTCCTAACGTTCCCTAGGCCGGTTCCGCACCGGGCGCCAATCAGGATACCTGTCACCCTAGCACACCCTACACCTATCCCTTGCTAGGGAGCTGGGTGGTGCAGGCACTGGCCCCACTGCTGTACTAATACACACCAGGGAAAAATACAAACAGGGAAACACCACTTAGCTTTGCTCTGTTGCTCTTGCTCCCAGCAACAGAGTCCACCACCAGAATGCAGCTTTCCTCCTGAATAGCTGCCACCAAGCTCTGTCAGAGCTGCAAGGAAATCCCCTCTGACTCCTTCCACACCAGGGCTCTGACTAAGCTGCCAGGACCTCTCTCTCGATCCTTCCTCCACCAAGGATGGTTGAAATGACCACTATCACTAACAGTGATTGCAACACCTGACACTCTTTTATAGCAGAGCCAGAGCAATCACCTGCTTTATAATCATGCACTAAACTAAAGAAACCAGAGTGCAATGATGCTCACCACCACCGGGGGCAAACTAGAACAAAAGACACCACTGTGTAATAATCCTAATGGCCACCGGGGGCAAAACCAAAACTTAAGCACAAGCTTAAGTAAAAAAAAAAGGTTACATGTGCTTTTATCTGTCATGATCCAGCATGGATCATGACAGTACCCTGTCCTTAATGAGAGGCCTCTGGACCCCCAAGACCACTCCTCATCAGGGAGCTACCTACAGTGGGGACGCCCCGGTCCAGAGTTCACCCCAGCAACTACCTGCACTTCAGTTTTATGACAAACGAGCACCGCTGGTATTGGCAATGTATGTTCTGGAGGAACCACACATCTCCAAAGCACCGATCTGGGGAACGAGAGGTGTATGGGCAAGTATGTGGGTAACTCCAGCTGGTAAGCCTCCGAGCCCTAGACAGCCAACACCAGATACGGCCCGATTACCTGAGAATTCCAGACCCCCGCAACACACTTCCACTGGATGTTTTTGGTGGCCACCCATACAAGCTCGTTCACACACAGGTCCGGACCTGAATGTTTATTGCCACACATTCGCTTGTCAAAATAGGGTGAACTCTTTCTGGCACTGACAGCAGAGGCATCCCCCTGTGTCACCACACTCACACCACCGCAATTCACCAAGAGAAACACCACCCTCCAACCCCTTCCACCACGAGGTCTCCACCTCCCAGGGTTGGCTAATGGCGGGGGTTGAGACTTGCCCCTACTCCCCTACAGCATCTCCGCTGCTCTCACTGGAGAGGAAGGGGATGATTGTAGAGAGACGGCAGAGACAGTAGCCCCTAGGCAGCAGCCCTCACACGGCTGCTCCCAGCTGACTACTTCCCTAGTCCGCCAATCTAAAACCGGGTTGTGTTTCTTAGACCTAGGGGGGCCCACAACGATAGGTGCTGGATTTCCCGCTAAGACGTAGTATGGCTGGGGCACATCCTGATGTCCGCTATGCAGCTCAATGTCTTCTACGACTTGGTTTAACCCTCCCGGGCTCAGTGGGACAGAGTTAATGGCCTGGACGCTTATGGGTTTGCTCAGCGTCTTACACCTCAGACTATGAGTCTGGACAACCTGAGCATCCACCCGACTGACTTCTGCTCCACTGTCCACAAGCACTGGTATGCCCTCAGGTACCTCGCCAACCATCACCTCTGCTGACATAGTACCTTCTGAGGGTGAGGAGGAAATATAAACTCCCAGGTCGTCTTCCTCCACATGACCAGGGGGGCACGGTTTCTCTGGCAGAACAGAATTTTCGGCATCAGTGCCCAGGACTAAATCATTAGTCTGCTCACTACAGGGATGTACCTCTTCACCTTGGGGAACACCAGGCAGCACCATGGGGACACCGACTCCACCCACCTGCCTGGGTACGTCCGCCTGTATAAGCAAGTCCTGCTCCCCATTAGGGACTCCATGGCACATCCTAGCCAAAGCCGTATATGGACCCTCTAGTTGAGGCAGAGGGTAGGCCTCAGACCTATAATTCCGCTGCAGGTGCTGCTGAACCACATCATTCAACTCCTCACTAATCTCAGTGAGGGCCAGCAACAACTGCTCACTGATCTGAACTTGGCCCATGGCTCACCTGAGGGAAAAAAAATGTTATTGTTGGTGATAATGTCACGTGGACCCGTCCTGTGTGACGCGACCAGCAGGCCGGTAACTGAAACAACAAGACACGGCATGTGAAACTGTCCTGTGTGACATGGCCCGCAGGCCGGTAACTAAAACAACAAGACACGGGGGAAGGGGAAACAGTTACAACGGTGGGCCCTGTGATAGGGAACGGGGACGTGGAGACCTTCTGCACTCCCCTGAGTCAGAGTCCCTCACACTCCTAACGTTCCCTAGGCCGGTTCCGCACCGGGCGCCGATCAGGATACCTGTCACCCTAGCACACCCTACACCTATCCCTTGCTAGGGAGCTGAGTTGTGAGTTCATTTTCCCCTTCACCGTCGATGTCTGATGAACTCCCTCTTCTGGTGAAGGAAGGTAGTGAGGCTGATTACCAAACACCTGATCTGGTAGATGATGACTGGGTAACAGGAACTGCTGACTGGATATAAGGCAGCCGACGCCTTTCTGAGTCGCTGGTGATTTCTCTGCTGGATTCTTGGAGACCAGTCTGATTCCTGCTTCCCAAAGATAAGTTTTTGCTCTGCTATTGAACTTATTAGTTTTGTTTTGTTTACCTTGTTTTTTGGAGTTCAGCCATCCCCGGTCGGGGGTGTGCTGAGTTCCATTTTTGTCTCTGATCAGTTTGTCTCTTTGCTCTGTCTTCAGAATTTACCTGAGTGCTGATATAGTCATTTTGAAGTCCTAGCTACTTCAGGGCCTGTTTTTCCTATCAGACGGTTGGGACATTTTTTGGTAGGGTTTTTTACGGATTGCAGACAGCAGCTTTTCTATCCTGTCCTTTTTAGTTAGCTTGGGCCCCATCGTTTGCTCAACCTATCTTTCTATCTGTGTTAGTGTTTTCATCTTGCTTCACCGTCATTATATGTTGGGGCTGCCTATTGCTTTGGGGTCTGCTCTGGGGCTGTTTAGATTTCCCCTTTCTTTCTTTAGGCCTAATTAGTTCTCCGGCTGTGATCGAGGGGTCTAGGGCATCGTAGGAACCCCTCACGGCTACTGATAGTTGTTGTGGACAGGATCAGGGGTCTGCAATCCGATAGCTACCAACCTCTCTGGTTTTCTGGACTTAGCTTGTATTTTTGCTTTTTCCTCCTTCGGTGACTCATTCATAACAGAATCAAAACTTATCTTTGGGAAGCAGGAATCAGACTGGTCTCCAAGAATCCAGCAGATAAATCACCAGCGACTCAGAAGGGCGTCGGCTGCCTTATATCCAGTCAGCAGTTCCTGTTACCCAGTCATCATCTACCAGATCAGGTGTTTGGTAATCAGCCTCACTATCTTCCTTCACCAGAAGAGGGAGTTCATCAGACATCAACGGTGAAGGGGAAAATGAACTCACAACAGAGCTGGGTGGTGCAGGCACTGGCCCCACTGCTGTACTAATACACACCAGGGAAAAATACAAACAGGGAAACACCACTTAGCTTTGCTCTGTTGCTCTTGCTCCCAGCAACAGAGTCCACCACCAGAATGCCGCTTTCCTCCTGAATAGCTGCCACCAAGCTCTGTCAGAGCTGCAAGGAAATCCCCTCTGACTCCTTCCACACCAGGGCTCTGACTAAGCTGCCAGGACCTCTCTCTCGATCCTTCCTCCACCAAGGATGGATGAAATGAACACTATCACCAACAGTGATTGCAACACCTGACACTCTTTTATAGCAGAGCCAGAGCAATCACCTGCTTTATAATCATGCACTAAAGAAATCAGAGTGCAATGATGCTCACCACCACCGGGGGGCAAACTAGAACAAAAGACACCACTGTTTAATAATCATAATAGCCACCAGGGGCAAAACCAAAACTTAAGCACAAGCTTAAGGAAAAAAAAAAGGTTACATGTGCTTTTATCTGTCATGATCCAGCATGGATCATGACACAGAAAAATCCAAAATTCCTAAAAAGGCTGTTGTGAAGGGACAGGTATGTGGACATGGGGTTGTTGGTGCCCAACAAGGCACAGAGTCTGGGAGATCGAAGAAGGTTGATGCATCTAGGTTCCTGGTGAAATTTCCTGGTCTGGAACATAAACGGGCCTGGAAGCCAGAACAAGAGCAGATACTGTCTTGGATGGCTGATAAGGCCTCAACAAAATGTTCTAGCAGCACCCAATAATCCATGACAAAGCAGTCTACTGTCCATACAGATAACGCTGGGCCATCTGATTCTCAAACTGTTCCTAGTTCATCACCCGGTCAGGAGTCACAGGAAACATTTGACCCCAACCTTGGTCACTCCGAGGATCTGTTTGATCCATTTCCTTGCATTGCCTCTGGTCTCTCACCGCACAACATTGAAGAGGAACATGAGGGGGTATCGTCTGTTGATTATGGCCAAATATTTGAAACCCCACGGCCAGAAAAAAGCCACTTTCATCCTCGTGATATACCAGGTGAAGAGGTGGAGGCAGATGGTGATGACACACAGTTGCCATCTGGCCAGTTGCCAATATCAACACAGAAGGAGGATGACATGTACGACGAGGTGGTCGATGATGAGACCACCGATCCGACCTGGACCGTTGGCATGCATAGCCAGCACAGCAGCACAGAGGATGAAGGTGGATACATAGCACCAACAAAGCCACCAAGGGCTACTGGTTTGAGTAGTGTGCGAAGTGTGTCAACTGTTGCCAAGAGCAATTCCTCTGAGTCAAGGCAAGGGTGCGTTCAGCCGCTGTCTGGAAATTTTTTTCCGATAGTCCTTCTGAACCAAATGTTGTCATCTGCCATAGGAAGCTGAGCAGAGGCCAGGGCAAAGGCAACTGGGTCGCCCTCCCAGGGCCGTGGGGTACTCGGTACCGGGCCGGGGTCAGGGGGATGTGTCACAGCAGCGGCGACCCGGTCCATGGCCCTGGGCGCCCAAAAATCAATGGGAGTTTGTAATGTAGTTTAAGTGGAATAGTTCGTGACGCCACCTGTGGTGCTCGGCAAGGGAGGTGTTAGGCCGACGCTGCATGCGGATCCTCTGGGGCTGGTGGTGTGTTGCAGCATAGATGGCGTAGCTCACCACAGGTGAAGCAGTAGCCCCAGGGCCGTGTAGTTGCAATGGTTGAGGAGAGGCGCAGGCGGTGTAAATGATGGTACTCAGATATAGCGGTGCTGAGCGGGTTGGCGCAAGAATGAATGGAGGACACCGGGGCTTGTAGTTCCAAAGCTTTGCTCACAGTCTGCGGTACACAAGGGTGCCTGCCTCCGGGCCGTGTCCTCCGGGTCAGAGGCTCAGTCAACCTCCAGGCAAGATGGAATGCTCCCCTTCAACACTCCCCCAACATGTACCTTTCTGAACGACTCCTCTATAGCGCCTTAAAGTGTGAAGATCTCCTAGTACTGAGTTACACTGGAGTTCCTCCTGACTAATGTTCCCAAGAACTCTACTTGTACGGCAGACAGCTGTAGCCTGCTTCGGGGACTCCCTTCTCCTGAGTCCTGGCTCTCTATCCAGTTGCTTTTGTGCCCCAAGTCTTAGATGGGAGTCGTGCATTTACAGCCAACTACTCCACCGGTGTCTGCTGCAGAACCATGTGTCCATACAACTTCGGGGACCGGGCCCCGGCCTTGTGCTGAGAACCTATAGGCAGGGTTCCTCTTCTAACCCACGTCCTCTCTGTTCTCCTTACTCCTTCATTCCGTACTTGTCTTTCTCTCTCTTATGGAAGTTTAGGTTTCAGTTCTACGTCTTTCTCCTTCTTTTCCTTTCCCGTGCCAACTGGCTCAGATCACTGAGGCAGCTGCAGCACTCCTTCCTCCATCCCTTCTTCCAGGGATCCTCACTCCTGTCTGAGTGACTTCCTACCCGACTGACCTTCTGTCAGACTGACCTGTCATCCTACACTTTCCCACTCTTTTATGTACCTTAACTCCACCCACCTCCCAGCACATCCAGTGTTCCAAGCAGGGAACCACCAAAGGTGCTCTGCTACTCTCTAAGCACTGAGCTGCAATGTGGTTGTGCAGAACTACCCTGTTGTGTGGGGTGCGAGTGTTGGAGTGAGGAAAGGAGTTCCCACCTTACCCGGACAGTGGGGCACTACACCTTAGGAGAAGGTGCAGTACCTCTGTGGTGACCGAGCCTCAGGGGCGCCACACAACCAAAGCACCACCAGTATGCGGAAACACATGGCAGCCAAGCACTCTAGTCGGTGGGCTGAACAACAGGGTACCAAATCAGTGTCTGCGACTGCGGGTCAAACCACTGCCATGTCGGACGTGATACATCCTTTCCAATCTGCTGGGCAGGAAGCAGGTGATCATCATACCTCTTGTTCACAAGCTGCAGTTGCACAGACACAGGCCACAACAAGCTCATCCACTTGTTTGTCCCTGAAAAGCATCCAATTGTCCGTGCCCAAGATGTATGAAAGGACGTGTAAATACCAAGCCATGCACCCACAAGCACAAATACTGAATGCGCACATTGCCAAGTTGCTAGCTGTGGAGATGTTGCAGTTTAGGCTTGTTGGGACACAGTCTTTCCATAATCTTTTGGCTGTAGCTGCCCCACGATACTCGGTTCCCAGCCGGCACTATTTTTCCCGGTGTGCCGTCCCCGCGTTACACCAGCACGTCTTAAACAATCTAAAGCGTGCTGTCACCAACGCCGTAACCGGGAAAGTCCATATTACAACAGACACGTGGACAAGTACTTGTAGCCAGGGATGATACATCTCTGTCGCGGCACACTGGCTCAACCTGGTGGAGGGTGGGACAAAGTCTCAAACTGGACCATCAACACATCCTACCCACGCCACGAATAGCGGGCCCAACCTCAATCAGGGTTTCCGCCTCATCATATACGTCCAGTCTCCCCTCTTCCTCCTCCTCCGCCTCATCATCCTATGCTGAATTACCATCCACATCACTCCCAAGTTGGGAGCTGTGCAGCAGCGCATCAGCAAGGTGGCAAAACGCTCTGATGAAGCTGATCTGCTTAGGTGAAACGTCACACACTGCAGCAGAGCTGTGGCTAGGAATAAAACAACAGACCGATCAGTGGCTCTCCCCACTGCAACTCCAACATGTCTGCATTCTCTGTAGTCAACCGTGTGCATGTATCTGTGATGATTGCCCCAGCGGCACTGAAAACACGCTCTGACATCACACTAGCAGCAGGGCAGGCCAGCACCTCCAAGGCATAGAAGGAGAGGTCGGGCCAACTATGCAGCTTGGATACCGAGTAATTAAATGGTACAGAAGCGTCAGGAAGGATGCAGGTTTGGTCACTTAGATAGTCATTGACCATCTGTTATGGTTGCGGATCGCACTAAATATAAAATATAATAAAGTGCGATCGCAACCCAGAGTCCACCATGCGGAGATGACAAACTGCTGCTCGGTAATGGCGGACGTTATATGGCGGTACAATAGAGGAACACACGGGGTTAACTCCACCTAGTGTGTACAGAGGCGGACTCTGTTACCTCACAGAGTCGTCCCCAACTGCCAAACACAAATGCCGCAGCCTGTTTATGCTCACAGAGCTCGGCAATGTGAGCACTGGTGTATAGACACAGGACTCTACCCCTGAGACACTGGGTTAGAGTCCCTCTAGTCAAACTAGTGCTTGGCACCGCAACAGTGGTGCCAAGAAGAAACAAATAAAATAACTAAAGTGCACTATGTGCGAATTGCACTGCTCTGGTGGACGCCACTAACCACCCGGAACAATGGAGGAAAGTGCTAAACTGGCGCACGGCATCGCACTGGCGGATGCAGCTGCTTAATGTGGTACTGAAGGTGCCCTGCTCAGGATGGCACCATATGGCACAGAGTGAGGTGCTAAGATGTGGAAGCACTGTGGCGCAGACCAAGCCACTAGTAGGCACTGACTCTAACTCTTTAGCCCTATACCATATGTATCCAAGGGAGCGGAGTCATAATGAGTCAGTTACCAGATACATGCATCCATCATCACTCACACAATATACAATAAGAGTCTATACTAGCACATGGCCGAGCGGCCATGCGGCTCTTTTATAGCGACGTCCTTCCGGGACCTTCCCAGTAGTGGACCAATCCGAGCAGGAACGGGACCGCGCATGTGACCTCCGGCCTCCAATGAGAGGTCGTCCCACGGGCATGCTCAGTACCCAAAAGACAGGACTTAGTCCCAGAAGCGCCTGTTACGTGTTACAGAACCACTCAGCACCCAGAAAATGTTGTGCAGTTATATGTATGTATAATAGGTTCTATGTGAGATGCATGTCCCTAATGCATCAGTTCACAGGCTGCGCCCCTGGGCAGAGGGGACACGATATTCTCCTTTTGTTCGCCCTCCGCCCACCTTTGTAATTCCTACAGTAAACATCGGCAGGCTCCGGCCATCTGCGGCTTTTGTAATGTATGTCTGGCCTGCCGCTTTTCTTTTGGCCGGCCCTCTGTATCTGTGTGATATATTCTGTGTCCTGTGAGTAAAGTGTGGTCAGACTGGAAATACATGGAGAAGCAGTGATCTTTTATATGCGCCCATGTAACCAAGGAATTCCAGCCAGCGTCACTCATTCAGACTCCAGCCAACGCAGAGCGGACCTCCGAAAACACGGGGTGGTACTGAAAGAGGTACCCCAGCTTGCATCGATCCATCGGTATCCAGAGGCGGTTGCGTTGCCTAACATACTGGCAGAGACGGTGGCGGCCACCCTGCTCCAGATGTTCTCACGGGTTGGATTTCCCCGGGAGATTATCTCGGACCAGGGTACCATGTTTACAGCAGAGGTGACCAACCAACTGTGGAAGCTGTGCGGCGTAAAGTCCATTAGATGCGCCTCGTACCACCAGCAAACCAATGGGTTGTGTGAACGCTTTAACGGGACATTACAGTATACGGGAGACGGGTAAGGGGACCCCTAGACTTAGTGCTGGAACACTGGGAAGGGGAGGGCCTCATAGAAGGGGTACCTATTGTACCCTATGTGCTGGAATTCCGGGACCGCCTACAGGAGCTGACTCAGGCTGTACGTGAGAACATGCAGGCGACCCAGCAGTGCCAGCGCATATGGTACGATCAGAGGGCCAGAGAGCGCACTTTGGAAATAGGACAGAAGGTCCTGGTGTTAGAGCCCACTAAGCAGAATAAGTTTCAAGCTGCATGGCAGGGGCCCTACCAGGTAGTGGGGAAAATAGCCGACACAACCTATAATGTCGCCGATTGTGTCGACCCCAGGGTTATCCGCATGTTCCACGTGAATATGCTGAAACCCTACCTGGAGCGCCCTGAAGAGGTAGTGGCCATCTGTGCACCTGAAGCAGAGGATTTAGCCGGACTTCCCTTGCCGGATGTCTTAGGGGAAAGGACTCAGTCTAAAACATGGGACCAGGTACACTTGGGTGAAGACCTAGGCCCCCGGGAGAGACAGCAGGCGGAGGAGTTGTTGAGGCAGCGACAGAGGATGTTTTCGGGGAGACCAGGGTACACTCGCTTGGCACAACACAAGGTTGAGACCCAGGATCAGACCCCCCTGCGACAAAACCCCTTCCGCGTCCCTGAGTCTGTACGAGAGGGGATGCGACAAGAGATACAAGACTTGCTGCGTTTAGGGGTCTTTGAAGAGTCAGATAGTCCCTGGGCATCCCCCGTAGTGTTAGTGCCCAAGAAGGATGGGACTACAAGGTTTTGTGTAGACTATCGTAGGCTCAATGAGAAAACAGTGACGGATGCAAACCCCATGCCGCGTGTGGATGAGTTGTTAGACCGGCTGGCGGGGGCAAAGTATTTGACCACCATCGATCTATGCAAAGGCTACTGGCAGACTCCCCTTAGTCCTGATGCTATTCTCAAGTCGGCATTTGTCACCCCGTTTGGCTTATTCCAGTTTCGAGTTATGCCATTCGGGATGAAGAATGCCCCGGCGACCTTCCAAAGGCTGGCTGACCGGCTTCTGGATGGTCTCCAGGACTATGCTTGTGCCTACCTGGACAACATCACCATCTACAGTGCGACATGGGAAGAGCATCTAAATCACCTAGAGACAGTATTGGACAGGATCCACCAGGCCGGAATCACCCTGAACCGAAACAAGTTTCACGTGGGCAAAGCAGAGGTTCAGTATTTAGGGCATTGGGTGGGAAGTGGGAAACAGCGACCAGAACCAGCCAAGATTGAGGCCATAGCCAAGTGGCCCATCCCACGCACTAAAACTCAGGTCATGGCGTTTCTAGGGACAGCAGGGTATTACAGGAAATTCGTTCTCAATTACAGCAGCGTAGCCAAGCCCCTCACTGATCTGACCCATAAGAACCAACCCGCCAGGTAACCTGGACCTCAGAGTGTGAGGAAGCCTTCCGCCAACTAAAGGACGCCCTCACCAATGCCCCTGTATTGGCCGCACCCGATCCAACTAAACGTTTAATTGTTCACACAGACGCTTCTATGTTTGGATTGGGGGCAGTACTGAGCCAAGTCGGGCCGGACGGCCAAGAACACCCGGTGGCTTACCTGAGTCGGAAACTACTGCCCCGTGAAGTAAGCTATGCGGCCATCGTGAAGCAGTGCCTGGCGGTAGTATGGGCACTCAAGAAGTTGCAACCATATTTGTATGGACGATAATTTTCCCTCCTAATGGACCATAATCCCCTAGTCTGGCTTAATCGGGTCTCCGGAGACAACGCCAGATTGCTGCGGTGGAGTTTAGCCCTACAACCTCTGGACTTCACCATCCACCACAGACCCGGCAAACAAAACGGTAACGCCGATGGACTAAGTCGACAAACGGAACTTGTACCAACCCCATAAACTTCGGTCATCCCCAAACCGATCCATTGAGGATCAGACTGTGTATGCCAATTGCGTCGCTGAAAAGGGGAGCCGTGTTACGTGTTACAGAACCACTCAGCACCCAGAAAATGTTGTGCAGTTATATGTATGTATAATAGGTTCTATGTGAGATACATGTCCCTAATGCAACAGTTCACAGGCTGCGCCCCTGGGCAGAGGGGACACGATATTCTCCTTTTGTCCGCCCTCCCCCCACCTTTGTAATTCCCACAGTAAACATCGGCAGGCTCCGGCCACCTGCGGCTTTTGCATTGTATGTCTGGCCTGCCGCTTTTCTATTGGCCGGCCCTCTGTATCTGTGTGATATATTCTGTGTCATGTGAGTAAAGTGTGGTCAGACTGGAAATACATGGAGAAGCAGTGATCTTTTATATGCGCCCACGTAACCAAGGAATTCCAGCCAGCGTCATTCATTCAGACTCCAGCCAACGCAGAGCGGACCTCCAAAAACACGGGGTGGTACTGAAAGAGGTACCCCAGCTTGGTAGACCCCGTTACAGTGCCTATTTGCTGCTGACTCAAGGATGGAGTTATAGCAGAGCCAGAAGAAGCAACCAGACGCCTAGCATCAGCCTGGGCAAGACGCCTGGACCGATGTCTTTGCTGAGCAGGAATCTCTGCGGCTGCAGAGGACATGGCTCGAGATTTCCCCTGTGCAGTGGGGGAAACTCGACACCTAACACCATCTTGTTCAACTTCTCCCTCCCTGACATTGCTACTGTTCCAGCTAGTCCTTGGTGATGAGCCTGTTTATTGAACATGGCCCAGTTTGTGGACATTTTACCACCACCTCTTTTGGACCTGCTTGGCGTATCTCTCCCAATTAATGCATGCTGTGGCACAGAGCTTGTATCTCTGCTAGCAGTGGTGTCTGAGGGTGCTGTTGCCATCAAATGATTGACAACGGCCTTCTTGAAGGATTCCATTGTGAAACCCCTTGGTGACTGTAACAGTAGCGAAGGAAATTTGTCCTTGTACCGTGGGTTTAGAAAGGTGGCCAACCAGTATAGGTTGCTATTGAAAATGTGGATTACTCGAGGGTCTTGGCACAGACAGTCAGATATGAAGTGTGCCATGTGTGCCAAGCTGCAAAGAGGCAAATGTTCTGTGACCCCTGAAGGAGGAACAATACCCATCCTCTCCTCACACTGACTCTCCTCCTCCACTTCAGCCCACCCATGCTGGACAGACATGAAGCTTGGGTTGGGATTCCCCTCTGTAGCATGAGGTGTCCCCTCGGTACCACTGAAAAAGAAATCCTCTCCCTTCTCATTTTCATCATCATCTTCATCTCCCAATGTTACCTGATGATATTGGCTGGGCTGGGTAGGATCACCCATTGTGAAATCTTGCTCCATACCCAGTTTCTGGGCACGCAAAGATTCCATTTTTTGATTCTGCAGTGATTTTGTTTCAGCAGACATAGCATAGGGATGGTTACGCTGATAATAGCCTGATCACCGCTCACAAGCTTGGTGCAGTACTCAAAGTTATCAAGCACCTCACAAATAACAGCGATCCACACCCACTCGAAAGTTGTTATGTGTCTTGGCTGAGTCTCAGTGTGACGGGCATGTTTAAGATGGTATTCAGAAAGTGCCCTCTGCTGCTCACTTACCCTTGCCAACATATTATATGTTGAGTTCCACCGTGTTGGCAGGTCACAAATGAGTCTATGGTTTGGCAAATTAAATTGCTTTTGAAGACCTGCAAGACCGGCAACAGTGGTTGAGGAGTGGCGGAAATGGGTGCAAATATGGCGCACCTTCTCAAGTAGGTACGGCAAGTCAGGGTATGTTTTTATAAATTTCTGCACCACTAGGTTAAGCACATGAGCCATGCATGGCAGGTGTACCAGGTTCCCGAGCTTTAAAGCCACCACCAGGTTACGCCCATTGTCGCAGACAACCAGACCAGGCTGACTGATAAAATTTAACAAGGACTGGATTTCGCAACAGTATTTAAGCCCTCCAGATGACAGTATCCCAATCTAAAGTCACCCAAAACGTTATTTTTTTTTAAACTGGTGATCACGTCCATCCCTTCCCATACAAGCCCCTTTTCTTCTTCTGCTTCTGTACTTCATGGTCAATAAGCTAAAAAAAAGTTACATTAATTAATATTTCCCATCGGAGCCACTTGTGATGAGAGGGAGACCCTTCTTCCTTCATCAACCATGGTATCATGCCCCTTGGGCTAATTTTTGGAGACACTATGGCTACGCCTGGACACTGAGCACTGCAACCTCTATGCTAGTAGTCTTAGCTACGTCATAATTGTTTGGCTCTTCAGACCTGTCTTGCTTCCTTCATCAACTATGATACAGCCCCTAGGGCTAATATTTTGAAGACACTATGTCTATGCCTACACATTGGCCAGTGGCACAACAAGGACAGTAGTCCAAGCTTTATAATTGTGAATTCCTTGTGATGAATATGATGATGGGTGGCTTCTTCCTGCGTTAACCATAACCCAGCCCCTAGGGCAGATTGCTCTCCTTACACCACTTACACAGTTAACTTTCAGAAGATTTCCTCTTTCATCACTCGCTCTTACAACAGCACTTCTGATATATCACTGGCACTGCGTAAGTGGCGTACGAGTCCCGCTCTTCTGGCAAAAAACCACAGGACTTCAAATAGTGTTTGTACATTCTAGTGAAGCAGTTGTGTAAAATCACTCGTGCAGGCCCTGACCAGTTGCCCCCATGTTATTTAAATTTGCTTACAGCATACATTTTTTTTTAACAATTACACATTTTTTAGCCTTTTCCTCAGCCCCCAGACCACTTTGTAGGGTCCAGCAGACATTTACTTGCATTTTCCATTGATTATCATTGGACTTTCTACTTGTACCGAATACCCGAGTATTATGGTATACTTGGTACGAGTATAGCGAGTCCGAATACTTCACTACTCGCTCATCCCTAATTGTCATGTATAGGTATTCCTAGACTCATAAAGGCTAGACATCAAGGAAATGTACTCCAGACCATGGAATAGTCTGTGGCTGAGCAATATAATTCTGATAAGGGTATATGTGCACCTTGAGTAAAATTTCTGAACTATTTCTGCATCTCTAGTCAGCAAAAACGCAGCTACAAAATGCACATTTTTGCCTGCGTTTTTGATTGAGTAGAGCGATGTCAATGGTGAAAAATTCAGGTAAAAAATGCACAGAGAATTGACATGCTGCAGATTATTTTCTGCGCCAAACCTGCAAGTCAAAAATGCTCAACGTGTGCCTGACAAGTCAGGTTTCTCATTCACTTTGATGGCATCAGGTTTTGCTTCAGGTTTTGTCACAAATCCATGCTGAAAAAACATGACAAAAATGCATCAAATCGATAAAATTTGGAACAATTTTTTTGAGGTTCATATAGCAATGAAATGTACTCCAAACCACGTAATAATCTATGTGTGAGGAATATAATACCGATAAATTTTGAACAAGTTTTGGAGGCTTATATAGCAACAAAATGTACTCCAGACCACGGAATACTTTATACACTCACTGGCCACTTTATTAGGTACACCTGTCCAACTGTGTGTTAAGACTTAATTTCTAATCAGCCAATCACATGGCGGCAACTCAGTGCATTTAGGCATGTAGACATGGTCAAGACAATCTCCTGCAGTTCAAACCGAGCATCAGTATGGGGAAGAAAGGTGATTTGAGTGCCTTTGAACGTGGCATGATTGTTGGTGCCAGAAGGGCTGGTCTGAGAATTTCAGAAACTGCTGATCTACTGGGATTTTCACGCACAACCATCTCTAGGGTTTACAGAGAATGGTCCGAAAAAGAAAAAAAATCCAGTGAGCGGCAGTTCTGTGGCCGGAAATGCCATGTTGATGCCAGAGGTCAGAGGAGAATGGGCAGACTGGTTCGAGCTGATAGAAAGGCAACAGTGACTCAAATTGCCACCCGTTACAACCAAGGTAGGCAGAAGAGCATCTCTGAACGCACAGTGCGTCGAACTTTGAGGCAGATGGGCTACAGCAGCAGAAGACCACACTGGGTACCACTCCTCTCAGCTAAGAACAGGAAACTGAGGCTACAATTTGCACAAGCTCATCGAAATTGGACAGTAGAAGATTGGAAAAACGTTGCCTGGTCTGATGAGTCTCGATTTCTGCTGCGACATTCGGATGGTAGGGTCAGAATTTGGCGTAAACAACATGAAAGCATGGATCCATCCTGCCTTGTATCAACGGTTCAGGCTGGTGGTGGTGGTGTCATGGTGTGGGGAATTTTTTCTGGGCACTCTTTGGGCCCCTTGGTACCAATTGAGCATCGTTGCAACGCCACAGCCTACCTGAGTATTGTTGCTGACCATGTCCATCCCTTTATGACCATAATGTACCCAACATCTGATGGCTACTTTCAGCAGGATAATGCGCCATGTCATAAAGCTCGAATCATCTCAGATTGGTTTCTTGAACATGACAATGAGTTTACTGTACTCAAATGGCCTCCTCAGTCACCAGATCTCAATCCAATAGAGCATCTTTGGGATGTGGTGGAACGGGAGATTCGCATCAGGGATGTGCAGCCGACAAATCTGCGCCAACTGTGTGATGCCATCATGTCAATATGGTCCAAAATCTCTGAGGAATGCTTCCAGCACCTTGTTGAATCTCTGCCACGAAGAATTGAGGCAGTTCTGAAGGCAAAAGGGGGTCCAACCCCTTACTAGCATGGTGTACCTAATAAAGTGGCCAGTGAGTGTAGGTGAGCAATATAATACCTGTAGATTTTGAACAAGTTTTTGGAGACTTATATACCAATGAAATGTAATCCAGACCACAGAATACCCTATGTATGACCAATATAATAACAATAAAATTAAAAAAAAAATTTTGATGATTATATAGCAATAAAATGTACTCCAGACCACGGAATAGTTTGAGTGAACAATATAATAACAATAAAATTTTTAATAAGTTTTTTGAGCCTTTTATAGCAACAAAATGTTCCCAATAAGATGTAACACCCTATACGGTGTAACGTGTATCCACTATCTGTGGATGGGGAGTACTCACTTGGCTGGTCATTGAGGAATACGCTGGAATGCTCAGGGTTAAAAAGTCCATTTCCTTTATTAAGGTACAGCATAAACCAAAGCTCAGGTACTTTGTGATATACAGCACCCTGTTCACCGTCCGGCAACCAATCGGCTCTACAGTACCCACAGTCCTCGCTGAGCCCTGGAGTGCCTAACACGTAATAGTGTTAGTGTTGAGCATTTCGATACCGCAAGTATAGATAACAACCACAGGAATGCCTGTCACAAATAAGAATATGATGAAGAAGAATAATAGGAAGAAGATGAAGAAGTAGAATATGAAGAAGAATAATAGTTGAATAAGAAGAATATGAAGAATGTAAAAAAAAAAGAATAATAGGAAGTAGGGGGAAGAAGAAGATGAATAAGGTGAAGAAGAAGTTGATGAAAAAGATGCTGCTGCTGTTCAGGATCATGAAGGAGAAAGCGTGGGAGAAGTAAAAAAGAAGGTGAAGAGCATGGAAGTAGTGAAACATACATATCTGACAAAATATAAAAGAGGTTAACATAGTCAATATCTTTGTAACTCCGAACGTCTTAAAAAACAAAAATTTATCCCTGCTATTCCATTTGATTGGGCTAAACCTCTATGCCTTTAATGTCTCCTCCACCTCCCCCAATACATTCTATATTATTCTTAGTTGTTTTTCTTCATGCAGAATTAACCTACAAGGAAAGAAAGGGTTTTTTAATTCCGATATTTCGGTCCCATTGACTTGAATGGGACTTCCGGGATCGGAATCGACGATACCCGATACTCTTTGGATATCGGCCGATCCAATCCGATCCGATATTTCTCAAAATCGGACGGTATCGCTCAACACTAATTAGTGTCCATTAGCTGTCTGTAACCACCGCACCAGTTCCCGGATACCTCTTATCCTTAGAGGCGTCCACTCCGGAGGTAGTTCATAGGTCTCCTCACCCTGGCTCACTCTAGCCAGCACTGCCACCCGCAAACAAACATACAGGCTCCATCTTGGGTGTCCAGACACTCCCCCTGGGGTGGGATACGTAGGTGACTGGATCCACCCATCTCTCCAAGTCACCTGGAAGCCTTCCCAATGTATAGTAAGCTCCAGCAATAGATCTGCTGAGCCAAAACAAGCCCAGGTTTCAATCACAGGGCCAACTACCTCTGTGATACATACCTCCCATTAATCACATGGCCAGTTGCCATACCACATACATCACCCCTCTGCCTAAAGCCGTGGGGCTTGGCACTTTCTATCACCCGACAAGAGACCCTTCTCGCAAATTAGAAAAACACGGCACTCAATGAGGAGAGAGGTGCACAAGTCGGGTATCCAGCCACCTAACAATGTAGTACAAAAACTTGGCACTCAAAAAGAAAAATTGATTTGACAGTTCCTTTATTGTGAAAGGCATCCAGTTGAGAACATTCCTTTAAACGTTTTCAGTCATACAATTGACCTTCATCAGAAACAGAATTTTTTTCACAGTTGGTTTTAACTGAGAGGAGCTGTAATGGAAAATTCCATATATTATTATTAAAGAACCGCTGTCGTGAGTAGGCACTATTCAGTACTGGGTATATTGCTGCTGGGGTGAGAGACGCTCTCACCCCTGCAGCACAAGCGTCCAGCCACAGGCCAAGCGCTATTCCTCTGCACCTTCGGTGCTCTTCCTAAACAGCGCGTTCACCCTCCCTGTGACACACGTGTCTCACCGCCAGAACAGACCATTTGGATAATCACAGCACCCACCTGTGGACATTCATGCCTGTCACAAACAATACAGGATAGTTTCCTGAATATATTACAGCTGCTGCCTCTCAGTCGTCTGTTTCCACACATTATTAACGAATATACCCAGTACTGAATAGTGCCTACTCACGACAGCGGTTCTTTAATAATAATATATGGAATTTTCCATTACAGATCCTAGCAGTTAAAACCAACTGTGAAAAAAATTCTGTTTCTGATGAAGGTCAATTGTATGACCGAAAATGTTTAAAGGAATGTACTCAACTGGATGCCTTTCACAATAAAGGAACTGTCAAATCAATTTTTCTTTTTGAGTGCCAAGTTTTTGTACTACAAGAGACCCTTCTCGGTCGTCTCTGACAGTCAAACCATCTGTCAAAGTCAGTCCCTACCACTGAGCCCTTTAGCAACCATCCGCCATCCAACTCCGTCACCTCGTCTGATAGAGTTGCCCCTTTGTCATGCCACCCCCATCCCCAGTGGTCAGTACGGTGTTGCAATTTCCTGACACCCATACCTTCTGTCTGGTCTGACTCTCTTGCACCACGTCCACTACAGGGTCTCCCACCTAGGTCACTTAACACTGAGCTAACAGAAGAGTCACTACTTCTAAGCCTTCCTTGTCCTCGTCCATCAATCCACCCTCGGTTGTCTCTCTGTTGGCAATTTTTCCTACTGTCTTTATTACACAAAGAGCAGTTGTTCCAATTATCGTCAGGTTGAGTACTTCCACCCTTTAGAGGACTCCTTCGCCTCTCCATACCTCGGGTTGAAAGTGGCCTCCATCTTCTTCGCATTTCCTGCAGCTATTTATTAATCTGCTGTCTCTCAAATCTTAGCTGCTCTACCTCTCTTAGTCTCTTAGGTAAGCCATGCGATATTCCAACAGTATTCGGATATTCTTCAGGCTCCCAATGATCTGACAATGAAGATTGGAATCTGCTCATCTTCACCAGCTACCTGGGCATCGTCTTCAGCCGGAATCCTCACTCTCGCCACACCAGACTTATCTACGATCTTCTGCATTATTTTGCCAAGTCTCCCAAATGATTTTTCTCACCAGATTCCTGGGCACTTGAATGATGTCCTCCATTAAATCCCACCAACCTTGGGCTTTCTTTGCACGCTTCAGACGTTGAGCGGCTTCCTCATTCCTCAACAGGATCCTCTGTTTCGTGCGAAGACAGTGTAGGTGCATGTCACTCTGGATAGCCAACCGTTTCACCTTGACTTCCCTAGTCGACAGTATCACTAACTGCTTAGACTCTGATACCCAGTTCACACTGCATGCTTCCACTGTCTTTCTAAAGGCCTCATGCACATCCTTACTGGCACAAGCTTCCCGCATGCCCTCAGGTACCCCACTGGAAGAGCGAAGTCTCACCTTCTCGGACATAGTGTTTGGTCTCCTCAATCTGAGAGGCAGAGCGTTTTTTCAAGATGTCAACCTCCTTTGTGAGGCCGTCTGAATGGCATTCCCCTTGCTGGATTTCTTCTTCTCTGGGGACCACTTCTTTGGTCAGTCTCTTTAGCTCAATCTCCTTCATTGCGATCAGATCGAGAGAGCGTGACAGTTCATTCTGTAGAGCGTAGAACTCATTTTTCTGTCTGTTTATGTATTTCTGCAGCTGGGCCTCAGCCTGCTGCTTAGCCTCCTGCTCGATCTTGAGCTCTCGGAGGACTTTATCCCATTCCCCTGCAAGGCAGTGATGCTCATCCTCTCTCCGGAGAAGTTCCTGCTGATGCTTCTCTTGGGCCTCTCTGATGCATGCGTTCTTCTCCTCCAAGTCTGTGGATAGTTCCCGGAGGGCTTGTTCACTTTGTGACCTCGTTTTCCGCATTGAACTTATTTTTGACTCTAAAGCAGCGAATCTCTCAGATTTCTGTTATTCCAAATGCTTTAATTCGGCCTGTAAATCTGCCACTTTTTACTTCTCATGGGGTAACTCTTTAGCGAGGTCCTGGAATTCCTGCTCCTTGTTGCAGCAGGACATTGCCAGCTAAGACAAATGTTCTGCGTCGTCCTATTGAGCAGAGCGCAGCTTCTTGGTGGAGCGGATGTCCTTGCAATTCCTTCTCTCCGAGCTGAGCCTTGGCTGTTGAGATCTCGGACTCCAGGTAACGCACCTGTTGCAGCTGCGCAGAGTTAGCAGTTTCCAAACTAGACAACCTTCAACCTCTCATTCGCCAGCTGCTGACAGACCTCATCGTGCTCTTTTTCCAATCTTTGGACGTGCGCTTCCACCTGGCGGAAGCTGTTGATTTGATCCTCTCGTTGCCGAATGGCAGTGATCGATTCAGATAGCTTCTCCTGCAGGCTCTCCGTTTTTGCTCGGAGTTATTCACCTATTGCGTTTTTCGCTGTTGGATCTCTTCCGTCACCCTGTGTCTGTTTTACCTTCCGCACATCATCGACTACCTCTGTGCTAGGTTTTGTCATTGGTATAATGACCCCCTTATCAAAGACATTAACCTTATTGGCACCTGAACCTGTCTCTTCTTCACCCCCCTTCTCAGAGGGTGCAGCCTGTCCTGCCTTTCTGGGGCCACTGTCTCTGGCAACTAGAGGAAGACTTGCCATTTTTACCCGGCTCCCTCTTAACACAGTCTTTCCCCCTCACATCACAGTCTGAATGAGAGTCACCAATACTCACCCTGTCATCCTGGAACAAGTCCCCACTTAAACAGGTGTCAGACCCATTTCCTGGAGCTACCCCGTTTTCAACGGTCACACACTGTTTGTCCACTCTGCTAAGTCCCAGAGTTGGTCAGACCCTCACTTCCTTCCGGTCACCCCTAACTTTGGACTATCGACCTTAGGGGGCACTACCTCCTCCTCTTTATGCATCCCACCACCAGGAACCCCTACAGCCTCGTGCTGCAGTAGAGCTCCCTTAGGGTCACTCCAGCTCCCCTCTGAGCAACTTGACATTCTCCTTTCTTCCCACAAGTTCCAAAACAATTCAAAGTCCTCACCAATTACAATAGGTATGGCAAATCCAAGACTACAGGGATATTGTGAGATATGGAAAAATGATATCTACTTCATGTCATTTTCCAGTCTGATGATATTCGTTATCTGATGCTGTGACCCAAAATACTTGCTCCCAAACTCAGCACGCCCACCCTTGGGATTCCCTAGGCCTAATGCTTTTCTTTAATTAACTCTAGCAAGAAGTATTTTGAAGTCTCTCTCCGGGGTGGCCCAAAAGAACATAGATTCTGTGTCCCCGGCAATTATCACAAAGGTGTGAACTCTTGTGCAGTTACAGCCAACTGGCTCCCTTTGTTCATTTAGGCTGACATCTTGGCACAACAGATCTCAGGCTAACCAGTGCAAGGCTCTGAGATATGGAATCTAGAAAATGACCTATAATAACAGAATGCAATATCTCAGACCCTAGTCGAGCACATTATCGGAATCTGCATTCCTTTCCCCACGAGCCCATAACATCCGGCCACTCCTAGCACTCTGCGTTATTGGCTTACAAAGCATAGCAATCCAGAATTAAATACAGCAGCCGTATTTAGTATCTATGCACAGATCAAATCCAGCAGAAACGAGTGGTGCCGGTGCCGGCTTATTTAGAGTTTCAGGCGGTGAGTTATGGACATTCACCATTCTGGCCTGGAAAACCATACTCTCAGATATGGAAGGAGGGAGGCGTGCCAGCCCAGGGGTGGGAGGGAACAGCCTAGGATATAAAAGGCAGCTCCTCATTTTGAGCTCAGTTTTCTACTGGCAAGAGGACTGTTAGCTGACACGACCAAGGAAATCCCATAACTATGATTTGGACCTGTGATCCATCAACGCCTCCTTGTGGTCACATGCTACATAACACGGTAATTGTAACCTATCTGTACCTTACCCTTGTACTACATTCCTGACTGTATATATTTGCTCTAGTATATATATCTGTATTGTTCTATTGTGCCTTTTTGGGGATTAAGTATAAAATTAATCTTGGGCTGCTCATTTATCTCAATACATGAATCCCCATGTCCGCATGCTCAGTTGGTTATTATATGCTACCCGGGTTGATTTCTGACATGATATAAGCCTACGGTCGGATGAGGCTTATATTGAACGAGGAACTGGTGGCAGCATACCGTACTGTAAGTATTCCAGACATTCCTTTGTGCCTGTTCATCCTTATCCAAGATGGAGCCTTGTATCTTGCCTTGTCATGAAACTTTCTGTCTGTCCTGATTATTTAAGTCCGGGCCGTGTGTTCCTCTTTGCCTGAGTATTTGGTTGCTGTTGGCTCCTGAGCTCCTGCCTATCTACTGGTGGACTCCCTGCTGCTGCTGCTCATTACTTGGTGCACTGCCTCTCCACGTTATGCTGCTTACAGTCCTCTTTGCATCACCCTGATGCTGTCTGTGCTTAACTACTGTCTGGACTTCTAATGTGGAACTATTCGTCTCTGGATCTGCTGTGGCCTGTAAAGAATCATGACAACACCATCTCCTGTAGGCCTGTGTTTGTTGGGCTGCGGTGCCGGACTTGTGCGGTACTTTCAGCCCAAAAAGGTACATATGTGACCTTCTCCTGTTAATGCTACTCCCGTATAATGCTGGTCTTCTACGTTTAAGTGCCATGTGCATTTCCACCCATATGATTGCTGGATTTCTACACTTTAGTGCTGTGTGCATGCTTATTCATAATATAGCTGGACTTCCTTATTAAACACGGTGTGCTTACTCTCATACTTACTGCTGGACAGTCATGTTTAGTGCCTTGTGCATGCACACCTGCATCATATTACTTTTGGGCTGGATCATATTAACAGTCGCACCACACTCTTCAGTTACACTGGACATTTCCATATTGTGCTGTGCATTCGTTACTGTTGCAGGAAGTGCTATTAGTTTTGTTTTACTTGCATTATTCTATATTGTGCGATATTTTTGTTGCTGTTGCAGGAAGTGCTCTGTTAATTTTGTTTCTCTTTTCAATATACTCATTTGCATCAACTTTTGTCTCAGTTTCGTATTATCCCACGCAATCAGATTCAGTAACACCCTTATAATTGTTACATGTACTGTGTTAGTGAGGAGTCCTGACAGTGACAGCAGGGAGGTTTATATATATCCCCAGCCTGAACTGGGACCGCCTAAATAATGCGTACCTATAAGGGAAGCCTTTCCGGCAACTATTTGCCCTCGGTGAAGTTCCCTGACTGACCTGGGGCAAATGGTGGCACCAGAGAGCCGATCCCTGCTGGGTCCTTCTCTCCCCTCCTCAGAGGTGAGTGAAAGTGACACACCCCTCCACTGTGCAATCCGTCACAGACGTCAAGGCTGGGTAAGATTGTGGGCTTCTCAATGATTACCCTGGACACCTGATAATCCCTACGGACCCAATAGATGCAGTGGACTTCCAACTTCCTTCCGTCCTTCCGGGAATCAGATAGACAGGGAGTGTGGCACTCACCAAAGTCGTCGGGCTTCCTGTGTCTAGAAGTCCACTCACACTCTCTGCATTGACTTCCACTGTACACCTCTGTGACATCTTGTTAGATGGATAGACAGTTCATAATCCCGGATATGCGCTGTTCTGGCAACAGTCCTTTGGCACATTCGCTGCCACCCCTTTTTGAGTCACCGCCCCCTTTTGGGACTCCATCCCTTTTTTGGCAACCATCCCTGTTTGGGTCACGGCCCCCTTTTAGGACTCCACCCCCTTTTGGGCAACCATCACTCCTTGGGGTGTATGCCATGGACTCCCCATGGCCCTCTCAGGCCCCTCACCGCCTGTGCATGGCAGTTTTACTGCCCTAATAATTCCACACAGTGAGGCTCCACTGCACTGCACAGCTCTGCATGGTTCCGCAAGGCTCTGCCCCTTTCTGCACGGCTGTGCATGGCGCCGCACTACTCTGAATGGCTCTGCAAGGCTCTGCCAGGCTCTGCACCGCTCTGCAGATTTCATGGACCCGCTGATCCACAACAAGCCGCCCAACATTCATGGACCCATTGATCCATAGCAAGCCGCCTGGAGTTTGTGGACCCGCCGATCCATAGCAAACACCTGCCATAGCCATCCCAGGTACCTCCTGGACCAATGCCCGCAGTCTAGCACCAACTGTAATGTGTCTCCACTATCTGTGGATGGGGATTACTCACTTGGCTGGTCGTTGAGGAATGCACTTTAACACTCAGGGTTAAAAGTCCTTTATTAAGGCACAGCATAAACCGAAGCTCAGATACTTGGTGATACAAAGCACCCCGTGCACCGTCCGGCAACCATTCGGCTCTGCAGTACCCACGGTCTTCGCTGAGCCCTTGTGTGCCTAACACGGATTAGTGTCTGTTACCTGTCTGTGACCACTGTACCAGTTCCCGGATACCTCTTATCCTTAGAGGCATCCACTCTGGAGGTAGTTCACAGGCCTCCTCACACTGGCTCACTCTAGCCACCACTGCCGCCCACACACAACATACAGGCTCCATCTTGGTTGTCCAGACACACCCCCTGGGGTGGGGTATGTTGGTGACTGGACCCACCCATCTCTCCAAGTCACCTGGAAGCCTTCCAAATGTATAGTAAACCTCAGCAATAGATTTGCTGAACAAAACAAGCCCAGGCTTCCATCACAGGGCCACCAACCTCTGTGGTACATACCTCCCATTAATCCCATGACTAGGCGCCATACCACAATGGGTAAGCAGTAAGATACTGATACATTTTGAACATGTTTTTGGAGGCTTATAGAGAAATTAAATGTACTCCATTCCACTGAATAGTTAATGAGTGATCAATATAATAACAATAGCATTTTTAAAAAGTTTTTGGATGGTTATATACTAACAAAATGTACCCAAGAACACGTAATACTGTATGGCTGAGGAATGTCACCCAACTAATTTTTTTTATTTTTTTGAGTCTTATATATCACAACAATGTACCCCCTAACATGGAATAGTGCATGGGCAAGAAATGTGAAGAAACAAGCACAATTTTCAAACGCTTTTTTCTACTGTTATATACCACAAACAAGTAACATAAAGTATGTAATACTGTATGGATGAGAGCTCACATAGTAAAAATGGTTATCCAGCTCGCCCACAAACTGAAGTCCTTGGGTAGTGCAGGTACATGAAGGCCTGTGTTGGCAGCAGGAAATGAAGACAACTTGGTATTGAAGATGAGTAATCTAATCCTGAACTATTTTTCTATGCTTTTGTACATTTTACATACCACCGTAATGCAACAATAAAAGTGTTAAACTGTATGGGTGAGTCATTGAATCCATAACAACATTTAGAATGAAAATATTTGAAAGTGCAGTTGATGTACTTATACAGTCACAAAGACTTTATGAAAAGTGCAAAGCCAGACAAAAAATAAGATTAGGGTCCTCTGTAGACCCCTGAAGGGCAACAAATGGCGGGCCTCATTAAAATATTGACTATTACAAACAATTTAAATCCTGCTGTCATCTTGTGGTGTGGGGTGTGGAAAAGTGTAGCTAATGCAGGCTTTGTTAATTTTTATGAGAGTGCGCCTGTTTGAATTCTCTGTTGACAGGCAAAGGCACCTGTCAGTGGCACTAAAAGCCCGCTCAGGCAAGACGCTAGTGGCAGGGTAGCACTACAGTGCCAAGACATAGAGAGACAGCTCATACCAGGCGTCCAGCTTTGAGACTCAGTAGTTGAATGTCACCACAGAATTAGGGAGCATCTTGGTTTGGTCGGCCAGGTATTGCTTGACCAACATTAAAAACGTTTTCTTCCATGTCAAAAATACCCAGTCATCAGGCCTTTTGCGCTGGACTGGTGTCATGAAATTGGCCCATGCCTCCTACAATGTACCACCACCTATACTGTGTGTCTCCCTGGCTTTTCCTCCTTGGGTGGGCAAGGAAGCTTGCCTCCTGCCGCTACCGTTGTCTGATGGGAATTTTTTCAACATATTTTCTACAATGGCCTTCTGGTATAGCACCATTTTAGAAGACCTCTCCTCCTCAGTAAGTAGAGATGCAAAATTCTCCTTGTAGCATGGGTTTACTAGGGTAAAAAAACAGAACTCTTTTTTGATCAAGATACATAAAGTCGGCCATATGTGCCAAGCTACATACAGCCAACATTTCCCTGTGTCATGACGACTCTCCATCTCCTCTTCCTCCATCTTCCTCCTGATTTCGATCCTCATCCCATCTATGTAGGAGAGACGGAATGAAGGTTGTGTGGCTACTAGCCTCTGTTGCTCTAGCCACCAGCTCCTGTTCTTCCTCCTCAATGTCTACCTCCTCTATGTTACCCAATACGCACTGAGCAGATGAGAAGAGGCTTTGCTGGTCACAATCTCTCTTTGTCATATCTTCCTCCATCCCCATCTGGTCTGCATGCAAAGCCTCATGTTTAATTGTGATCAGCAACTATTTACCGTAAGTAGGCACAGAAGTGGGATAATTGCACTGACTATGGTGTCGACGCTCACCATCTTTGTTGAGGCCTCAAAGTCTTTTAGAACCAAATTAATGTCAGACTTCCTTGTCCACTCTGTAGTTGGTATGTAAAGAGGCTGACCAGAATATCCATGTGTTTGTTGTAGCTGGTACTCAACCACTGGCCTCTTCTGCTCACAAAGCCTTGCCAGCTTGTGCAGTGTGGAGTTCCAGCATGTGGTGATGTTGCACACCAGTCTAAAAGTAATCCTAAATAATACATACATTTTAATTATTGAATATATTGAATTTTGTATTACATGGATTTGTAACAAAAATAAAAACAAAATTTCTAAAATTATATTTTTTCTCATGCAGATATCATGAACATGCTACTAAAATATAAAAGTTATTTTATATCACTAGCAGCATTCTGTTTTCTTCTGAGCATCATTTATTACCAAAATTTCGGAAAGGTAAGCTTGGACATTTTTTTCACATAATTTCTTTATAAGTTTCATGTACAGTGGGGCAAAAAAGTATTTAGTCAGTCAGCAATAGTGCAAGTTCCACCACTTAAAAAGATGAGAGGCGTCTGTAATTTACATCATAGGTAGACCTCAACTATGGGAGACAAACTGAGAAAAAAAAATCCAGAAAATCACATTGTCTGGTTTTTTTTCATTTTATTTGCATATTATGGTGGAAAATAAGTATTTGGTCAGAAACAAAATTTCATCTCAATACTTTGTGATATATCCTTTGTTGGCAATGACAGAGGTCACACGTTTTCTGTAAGTCTTCACAAGGTTGCCACACACTGTTGTTGGTATGTTGGCCCATTCCTCCATGCAGATCTCCTCTAGAGCAGTGATGTTTTTGGCTTTTCGCTTGGCAACACGGACTTTCAACTCCCTCCAAAGGTTTTCTATAGGGTTGAGATCTGGAGACTGGCTAGGCCACTCCAGGACCTTGAAATGCTTCTTACGAAGCCACTCCTTCGTTGCCCTGGCGGTGTGCTTTGGATCATTGTCATGTTGAAAGACCCAGCCACGTTTCATCTTCAGTGCCCTTGCTGATGGAAGGATGTTTGCACTCAAAATCTCACGATACATGGCCCCATTCATTCTTTCATGTACCCGGATCAGTCGTCCTGGCCCCTTTGCAGAGAAACAGCCCCAAAGCATGATGTTTCCACCACCATGCTTTACAGTAGGTATGGTGTTTGATGGATGCAACTCAGTATTCTTTTTCCTCCAAACACGACAAGTTGTGTTTCTACCAAACAGTTCCAGTTTGGTTTCATCAGACCATAGGACATTCTCCCAAAACTCCTCTGGATCATCCAAATGCTCTCTAGCAAACTTCAGACGGGCCCGGACATGTACAGGCTTAAGCAGTGGGACACGTCTGGCACTGCAGGATCTGAGTCCATGGTGGCGTAGTGTGTTACTTATGGTAGGCCTTGTTACATTGGTCCCAGCTCTCTGCAGTTCATTCACTAGGTCCCCCCGCGTGGTTCTGGGATTTTTGCTCACCGTTCTTGTGATCATTCTGACCCCACGGGGTGGGATTTTGCGTGGAGCACCAGATCGAGGGAGATTATCAGTGGTCTTGTATGTCTTCCATTTTCTAATTATTGCTCCCACAGTTGATTTCTTCACTCCAAGCTGGTTGGCTATTGCAGATTCAGTCTTCCCAGCCTGGTGCAGGGCTACAATTTTGTTTCTGGTGTCCTTTGACAGCTCTTTGGTCTTCACCATAGTGGAGTTTGGAGTCAGACTGTTTGAGGGTGTGCACAGGTGTCTTTTTATACTGATAACAAGTTTAAACAGGTGCCATTACTACAGATAATGAGTGGAGGAAAGAGGAGACTCTTAAAGAAGAAGTTACAGGTCTGTGAGAGCCAGAAATCTTGATTGCTTGTTTCTGACCAAATACTTATTTTCCACCATAATATGCAAATAAAATGAAAAAAAAACAGACAATGTGATTTTCTGGATTTTTTTTTCCCAGTTTGTCTCCCATAGTTGAGGTCTACCTATGATGTAAATTACAGACGCCTCTCATCTTTTTAAGTGGTGGAACTTGCACTATTGCTGACTGACTAAATACTTTTTTGCCCCACTGTATATACTGTGCATGTGTTATTATATTGCTAATTTATAGTTGTTGACAATTACTTTTAGCATATGTACTACTGTGATGCACTCTTATATGTACTGTACTGCTTCAAACTGGTCATAATGATAACTGCCATATGTAAATGCAGAAAAAAAATGTTTACCCTTCAGCCCCAAGCCTTTTTTCACCTTTCTGCCTGGCCCAAATTTTATAATTCAGACCACTGTCACTTTGTCGCTTCAATGTGTCACAGTAAATCTGAGATTTTTTTTTCATGACATGTTATACTTTATGATTGTGGTAAGTTACGGATGATATTTTTTGTGTTTTTTGTGAAAATATCAGCATTCTGGTGAAAATTTTTAAAATGTTGAAATTTTCAAACTTTCAATTTTTATATCTTTAAACTAGTTAATCATACTGTTAAAAATAATTAATAAACAACACTTACCATATGTAGAGATGAACTCGTGAATTCTCTATTTAGTGTGTTCAAAAAAGCTACAGTTAAAAGTTTGGTTCAGACCCCATTATACATGGAGCATCATATGGGACCCATCATTTACTGGAGCATCTTATGTGGCCCATTATATACTGGATAATTGTATGGGGCCCATTCAGTAGCGTAGCTGCCGGGGGGCAGAGGTTGCGGTCGCCCTGGGCCCCGTGCTCTGAGGGGGCCAACCCGGAGCTACGTTACTGGAGCTGTATCGGCGTTCACAGAGCACCTATACAGTTACATTCTGCGGCAGAGCAGGGAGATTCAATCTCCCTTCTCTGCCACCCGGCCACTATGGAGTTCCCGACTAGGTGGGGGGGACGGTGCTAGAAATGACCCCCCCCGCCCGTCATTGCAAAGTGCAACTGCATCGGCTGCATGCAGATACAGCTGACCGCATTCATGAGAAATGGAGCACTCTGCTCCCTCTCCCATCATCCCCCCTTAACATCTGACATCACTGATGCAGACACTGACAGGGTCTGCATCACTGATGCAGACACTTTGCCCGTCATTGCAAAGTGCAACTGCATCGGCTGCATGCAGATACAGCTGACCGCATTCATGAGAAATGGAGCACTCTGCTCCCTCTCCCATCATCCCCCCTTAACATCTGACATCACTGATGCAGACACTGACAGGCAGGCAATGCACGTCACTGATGCAGGCAATGACGTCACTACTCGGCACCCACTGTACGGAGATGTGCGGGTGCTCTGAGCAGCGGAGGAAAGAGGAGAACAGGAAACTCATGTGAGTATTGGACTTATTTACTTTTAGGGGTGCTGCCTTATACTATACAGAGTATGCCTATGGGGGCTGCCTTATACTATAGAGGACACCATTGTTGAAAAAAATCCTAAAAAACCTAGACTGGAATTTGCCAAACTACATGTTGACAAGCCACAAAGCTTCTGGGAGAATGTCCTATGGACAGATGAGACAAAAATGGAGCACATCAGCTCTATATTCACAGATGTAAAAATGAAACATATCAAGATAAGAACACTGTCCCCACTGTGAAACATGGAGGAGGCTCTGTTATGCTCTGAGGCTGCTTTGCTGCATCTGGCACAGGGAGTCTAGATTCTGTGCAGGGTACAATGAAATCTCAAGACTATGAAGGGATTCTAGAGAGAAATGTGCTGTCCAGTGTCAGAAAGCTTGGTCTGAGTCGCAGGTCATAAGTCTTGTAACAGGATAATGACCCAAAACACACAGCTAAAAACACCCAAGAAAGGCTAAGAGGAAAACATTGGACTATTCTGAAGGGACCTTCTATGAGCCCTGACCTAAATCCTATTGAGCATCTTTGGAAAGAGCTGAAACATGCCATCTGGAAAAGGCAACCTCCAAACACGAGACAACTAGAGTAGTTTGCTCTTAAGGAGTGGGCCAAAATATCTGTTGAGAGGTGCAGAAGTCTCATTGGCATTTACAGGAAACGTTTGATTGCAGTGATTGCCTCAAACGTTTGTGCAACAAACTATTAAGTTAAGAGTATCATCATTTCTGTCCAGGCCTATTTGTTGAATTTAATTTTTAAAACAATTCTGTGGACGC
Source organism: Dendrobates tinctorius (assembly GCF_039654945.1). Lineage (NCBI taxonomy): Eukaryota > Metazoa > Chordata > Amphibia > Anura > Dendrobatidae > Dendrobates > Dendrobates tinctorius. Next base: position 13,962,469 of record NW_027361686.1, on the reverse strand, counting down.
ATGGTTGAAAAGCAATGTCTGACTTTCATTTGTTGATTTTCAAAGATGTTTTATTTAATGTTACCTTTCTCAGATTCAAGTTATTTCTGTCACCATTGTGGGTTTTTCTGTCATAAAATGAGGAGTACCAACAATTTTGACCACGTGTGTATAACTGTGCTGTAATCTCCTATATGTTCTGCAGGACTGGTATCTATTATCTACCACTGACCATATGGCAGTAATATCAATGTTGGTTTTTATATAGAGACTAGCTGAACAGCCCTGCATTGCCCGGGCATAGTAACTAACTATGGTTAGTTATAACAAATTATAATGATTATATCTATATATATATATATATATATAAAGTTGAGTGTATAGCCCCACCCACTCTGCATAGCCACATTCACTATAATATCCCACATCATCCCGCCAGCAAGAGCCACCAGACTACTATCCCTGATATCCCACATCATCCCGTCAGCCAGAGCCATGAGACAACTACCCCTAATATCCAACATCATCCCATTAGAGCCACCCGACAACTACCCCTAATATCCCACATCATTCCGTCAGCCAGAACCACAGGACTACTACCCCTAATTTCCCACATCATCCCATCAGCCAGAGCCACCCAACTACTACCCCTAATATCCCACATCATCCCATCAGAGCCACCGGACTACTAGCACCAATATCCCACATCATCCCATCAGAGCCACCAGACTACTACCCATAATATCCCACATCATCCCATCAGAGCCACCAGACAACTACCTCTAATATCCCACATTATCCCGTCAGCCAGAGCCATGGGATTACTGCCCCTAATATCCCACATCATCCCGTTAGAGCCACCTGACTACTACCCCTAATATCCCACATCATCCCATCAGCCAGAGCCACCGGACTACTACCCCTAATATCCCACATCATCCCATCAGCCAGAGTTACCAGACTACTACCCATAATATCCCACATCATCCCGTCAGCCAGAGCCACCGGACAACTACTACTAATATCCCACATCATCCAGTCAGAGCCACCGGACTATAACCCCTAATATCCCACATCATCCAGTCAGAGCCACCGGACTATAATCCCTAATATCCCACATCATCCTATCAGCCAGAGCCACCGGACTACTACCAATAAGTTCAGATCAAAAACAGAGCATTTGAATGGTAAAACATCATTTCTTTTATTAATTCAAATATCAAAATTTAAAAGACGTTCATGTTCACAAAATTAGTGCAAGAAAAAAGGGACAGACAACTCCCATTAGAATGTGTTTTTGCTGCATTGTATTGGACCTCATAGCTAATAAACATAAGATCAATAACCTCTTTAGATCAATTTATGTGCGCTGGTAGTGGCCCATACTAAAATATCTGCTGTTCAATTAGAAACATGCAAGGTGCACTCACTACACAGCTGGTATGACATAGGCTGAGATAAACTCCAACCTAGGCTATCCTAATAGTGTATCTAGGTTATGATTGTGAATTACAACTCACTATGACCTATACAAGAGGGTATACATAACATCCAATTGATACTGAAGCTACTGAGGCCATTACCTGGATCCTGGCAGCGTTGGTATAAGTCCTGTGGGAGACACTTCCCTCCACCCCGACGTGCACGTTTCGCCCAGCTTCCTTGGGGGGCGTGTCTAGGCTGTGGGTGTGTTGAGTTAAAATACGAGTCTCAGCCAATCAGGGGGAATCTTTCTCCTAAGCTTCAACCAATGAACTAAACTCTTTCATCTAATGCTGTACAGGACGGTTGTAATGGCGCATGCGTCAATCGCGCTCCACTCCTCTTTAATAAATAAACATACCGCCGCCGTCACGGTGACTAGCCTCCTATCCTCCACCATCTGAACAATGAGGAGGACGAGCGCCATCAGCATATAAGACCGCGGCTCGCATGTCTGGAGAGTGCCGATCCGCGCATGCGCGCTTCCATCCCTGGAACTGCTCATACTTCAGGCCCAAATAACTAAACAGTTGAAGCAAAAAGGAAAAGCTAATGGATATAAAGCCAAAATAAAACTACTATGTGCACCATGTTCATCAATAATAATCAAGACGGGCAAACGTTCACTATCTGATACAAATATACATATTCATAATTGCCTCAGAATATTCAACCTAACCGCCTTTCCTTGCTATATTTCACCAATTACCATGGATAAGAAATTAAGTAGGCATATATACGGATTAGATTGTTAAATCAAAAGTCAAAATAAATCCCTATCAAAAGATGCCCCTTTGAAGCCTAATTAATGAATAATGTTGCCGACATATCAATTATCCGATCTCAGTTTTGAGGAGATCCCCAAAAAATGGATAATTTTTACTTGGCCTCCCCATCTACCATATACCATCCAGACCCATTCTTTTGATAGGTATTTATTTTGACTTTTGATTTAACAATCTAATCCGTATATATGCCTACTTAATTTCTTATCCATGGTAATTGGTGAAATATAGCAAGGAAAGGCGGTTAGGTTGAATATTCTGAGGCAATTATGAATATGTATATTTGTATCAGATAGTGAACATTTGTCCGTCTTGATTATTATTGATGAACATGGTGCACATAGTAGTTTTATTTTGGCTTTATATCCATTAGCTTTTCCTTTTTGCTTCAACCGTTTAGTTATTTGGGCCTGAAGTATGAGCAGTTCCAGGGATGGAAGCGCGCATGCGCGGATCGGCACTCTCCAGACATGTGAGCCGCAGTCTTATATGCTGATGGCGCTCGTGCTCCTCATTGTTCAGATGGTGGAGGATAGGAGGCTAGTCACCGTGACCGCGGCGGTATGTTTATTTATTAAAGAGGAGTGGAGCGCGATTGACGCATGCGCCATTACAACCGTCCTGGACAGCATTAGATGAAAGAGTTTAGTTCATTGGTTGAAGCTTAGGAGAAAGATTCCCCCTGATTGGCTGAGACTCGTATTTTAACTCAACACACCCACAGCCTAGACACGCCCCCCAAGGAAGCTGGGCGAAACGTGCACGTCGGGGTGGAGGGAAGTGTCTCCCACGGGACTTATACCAACGCTGCCAGGATCCAGGTAATGGCCTCAGTAGATTCAGTATCAATTGGATGTTATGTATACCCTCTTGTATAGGTCATAGTGAGTTGTAATTCACAATCATAACCTAGATACACTATTAGGATAGCCTAGGTTGGAGTTTATCTCAGCCTATGTCATACCAGCTGTGTAGTGAGTGCACCTTGCATGTTTCTAATTGAACAGCAGATATTTTAGTATGGGCCACTACCAGCGCACATAAATTGATCTAAAGAGGTTATTGGTCTTATGTTTATTAGCTATGAGGTCCAATACAATGCAGCAAAAACACATTCTAATGGGAGTTGTCTGTCCCTTTTTTCTTGCACTAATTTTGTGAACATGAATGTCTTTTAAATTTTGATATTTGAATTAATAAAAGAAATGATGTTTTACCATTCAAATGCTCTGTTTTTGATCTGAACTTCAATATAGAGTTTGATCTTGGGTTTTCTATTTGATTGTCATAAGAGCATTACTCTGGATGATTTTTTGGCTGGTTTAAGATTACTACCAATAAGTGTGTATAACTGTGCTGTAATCTCCTATATGTTCCGCAGGACTGGTATCTACCACTGACCATTTGGCGGTAATATCAATTTTGGTCTTTATATAGAGACTAGCTGAAGAGCCCTGCGTTTCCCGGGCATAGTAACTAACTACGGTTAGTTATAACAAATTATAATGATTATATCTACACATATAAAGCTGAGTGTATAGCCCCGCCCACTCCATATGGGTCGCCCGCCAGGGCCGTGGGGTACTCGGAGACGGGCCCGTTGATTTCAATGGGAGATGTCATGGCAGCGGTGACCTGGTCCGTGGCCCTGAGCGTCCATTGTAAAAGGGGAATGTTGAATGTGTGGATGATGATTAAAGTTTATTAGTGAAAGATTCGTGACGCCACCTGTGGCCACCTGTGAAGATGTTAAGCCGACGCTGCAGACAGATCCTCTGGGACAGATGGTGTGGTGCAGCAATGATGGTGTAGCCCTCCACAGGCAGGGCTGTAGTCCCAGGGCAGTATAGGTGAAGAGATAGGGAGGAGACGTAGATGGTGCGGTGTCAGGCACAGCGATGTAGCAGTGCTGAGTGTGTTGGCGCCGGAATAAGTGGAGGACACCAGGACATGTAGTTCCAAAGCTTTACTCACAGTCTGTTGTACATACAGGTGCCCGCATCCATGCTGTGTCCTCCAGGTCAGGAGCTCAGCCAACCTCCAGGCAAGATGAAGTACTCCGTTCCACTACTCCGCCAACATATGTGCCTTTTCTGAACGTCTCCCTCCTTAGCGCTCGTAGTGAAGTACTCACAGTACTTAGTTACACTGGAGTTCCTCCTTTCAGATGTTCTTAGAACTTTACTTGTACGGCAGACAACTGTAGCCTGCTTCAGGGACTCCTTGCTGCTAAGTCCCGGCTCACTCTCGTTGTTGTTGTGCCCCCAAGTCTTGTGTGGGAATAAAGTGGTGACAACTGCTATTCCTCCGGTGTCTGTCGCAGGACCATTAGTATCCATACAACCTCGGGGACCGGACCCCGGCCATGTGCTTACAACTTGAGGAAGGGCTCTGCTCTAACCCTAATCCTTAGTTCACTTCTTCTCCTCACGTTCCGTACAAATCAATCTTTCTTATGGAGAATTAGGCTTTCTGAATATCTCTTTCCTGTGCCGGCAGACCCAGGTCACTGAGGTCTGCTGCAGCACTTCCTTCATCTATCCCACTCAGGGGATCCTCTCTCTGACTCCTCGTCAGACTGACTGCCCTAGTCCCTAATCATCTCCCGCTCTCTTGTGCAGACTAAGCTCCACCCACCTCCCAGCACTCTTCGTGTTCCAGGCAGGGAGCCACCAAAGGTGCTTTGCCACACTACTATGTTGTGTGGGATGCAGGTGTTGGAGTGTGGTCAGTTGTCTCCACCTTACCTGGATGGTGGGGCACCACACCTCAGGAGGAGGTGTAGTATCTCTGTGGCGACTGAACCCTCAGGGGCGCCACACATATAGCCACAGTCACTATAATATCCCACATCATCCCGCCAGCCAGAGTCACCAGACTACTATCCCTGATATCCCACATCATCCCATCAGCCAGAGCCACCAGAGAATTACCCCTAATATCCAACATCATCCCATTAGAGCCACCCATCAACTACCCATAATATCCCACATCATTCCATCAGCCAGAACCACCAGACTACTACCCCTAATATCCCACATCATGCCATCAGCCAGAGCCACCCGACTACTATCCCTAATATCCCACATCATCCCGTCAGCCAGAGCCACCGAACTACTAGCACCAATATCCCACATCATCCCATCAGAGCCACCGGACTACTACCCCTAATATCCCACATCATCCCATCAGAGCCACCGGACTACTACCCCTAATATCCCACATCATCCCATCAGAGCCACAAGACAACTACCTCTAATATCCCACATTATCCCGTCAGCCAGAGCCACGGGATTACTGCCCCTAATATCCCACATCATCCCGTTAGAGCCACCCAACTACTACCCCTAATATCCCACATCATCCCATCAGCCAGAGCCACCGGACTACTACCACTAATATGCCACATCATCCCATCAGCTAGAGCCACCGGACAACTACTACTAATATCCCACATCATCCAGTCAGAGCCACCGGACTATAACCCCTAATATCCCACATCATCCTATCAGCCAGAGCCACCGGACTACTACCAATAAGTGTGTATAACTGTGCTATAATCTCCTATATGTTCCGCAGGACTGGTATCTACCACTGACCATATGGCGGTAATATCAATGTTGGTCTTTATATAGAGGCTAGCTGAAGAGCCCTGCGTTGCCCGGTCATAGTAACTAACTACGGTTAGTTATAACAAATTATAATGATTATATCTATACATATAAAGTTGAGTGAATAGCCCCGCCCACTCCATATAACCACAGTCACTATAATATCCCACATCATCCCATCAGCCAGAGCCACGGGACTACTACCCCTAATATCCCACATCATCCCATCAGCCAGAGCCACCAGACTACTGTAGGGGGAGGACTGACCCATGGACCTGTCTGTGATGGAAAGAACATGTAAAGGATGATGTGCATTATGCTTTATTGTATGTGTATGGTTAACAGCTGGGAATTAGTGCAGGACGACATAGTACCAGGCTTTGGCCACAAGATGGAGACAGAGAGCAGTGAGAAAAGGACATGACAGCAGCTTTAGGCTAGGGAAACCGCAAAGTCATGGTGGGCGGAGTTACGGGGGACTGAAAGGGGATTTCCTAGGAGGGGAGATAAAAGGAGGGAGAGTCCCGCAGGCAGTGCAGACACCCAGGAGGAGACAGAAGAGATAAGAGCTCAGGAGAAGATGGAGAGAGGACGAGCTCAGAAAAGAGAGAGGAGAGACGGAGACTCAGAGAGGGGGTGGCCCTAAGAGGACAGCTGCAGGTCAGGGAGGCGCTGACCAGAGATGGCGTGGGATACTGGACAGCTGGGCATCGAAGGATCAGTAAGTGTCCCAGCGGGCAGACTTGGTCAGGGGAAACGCTGTGGCCGTGGGTCTAACGGCAGCCACGGTGGAGGAACCCAGGGTCTTCGCCAAACAGGAGTAGGAGGAGGTGACAGGTACCCAGGCCTAGGAGCAGGAGCTGGTGTGATTGTGGTGGATGTCAAGAGGACATCCATGTTTGCTGTGGATGTCAAGAGGACACCCAATAAAGTTTTGGACCTGATTGAATGGATTCCTGTGTCTGCCTCCAGTCTGTTCCACAGCCGAAAGGGACCATCCCCCAGTTGGCACATGTACCTACACTACTACCCCTAATATCCCACATCATCCCGTCAGCCAGAGCCAACGGACTACTATGCCTAATATCCCACATCATCCCGTCAGCCAGAGCCACCGGACTACTACGCCTAATATCCCACATCATCCCGTCAGAGCCACAGGACTACTACCCCTAATATCCCACATCATCCCGTCAGCCAGAGCCACCGGATTACTGCCCCTAATATCCCACATCATCCCGTCTGAGCCACTGGACTACTTTGCCTAATATCCCACATCGTCCTGTCAGCCAGAGCCACCGGACTACTACCACTAATATCCCACATTATCCCGTCAGAGCCACCGGACTACTACCACTAATATCCCACATCATCTCATCAGCCAGAGCCACTGGATTACTGCCCCTAATATCCTACATCATCCCGTCAGAGCCACTGGACTACTACCCGTAATATCCCACAACATCCCGTCACACAGAACCACCGGACTACTACCCCTAATATCCCACATCACTAATATCCACATCATCCCATCAGAGCCACCGGACTACTACCACTAATATCCTAAATCATCCTGTCAGCCAGAGACACCGGACTACTACACCTAATATCCCACATCATCCCATCAGCCAGAGCCACCGGACTACTACCACTAATATCCCACATCATCCCGTCAGCCAGAGCCACCGGACAACTTCCACTAATATCCTACATCATCCATTCAGAGCCACCGGACTACTACCACTAATATCCCACATCATACCATCAGAGCCACCGGACTACTACCCCTAATATCACACATCATCCCATCAGAGACACCGGTCTACTACCTCTAATATCTCGCATCATCCCATCAGCCAAAGCCACTGGATCACTACCCCTGATATCCCACATCATCCTGTCAGAGCCACCCAACTACTACCCCTAATAACCCACATCATGCCATCAGAGCCACCGGACTGTTACCACTAATATCCCATATCATCTCATCAGAGCCACAGGACAACTACCCCTAATATCACACATCATCCCATAAGAGCCACAGGACTACTACCATTAATATCCCACATCATCCCGTCAGAGCCACTGGACTACTTCGTCTAATGTCCCACATCATCCAGTCAGCCAGAGCCACCAGACTACTGCCCCTAGTATCATATATCATCCCGTCAGCCTGGGGTAAGAACCAAAGCACTGAGTGGAACGGTCCTAACTTCCATACTGGGGATCCCTTTATGAGAGATCTGGGGTCAGAACCAGAGTGCTGAATGGAACGGTCCTATCTTCCATACCAGGGATCCCTTTAAGAGAGGCCTGGAGTCAGACCCAGAGCGCTGAGTGGATTTGCCCTGACTTCCATACCAATAATCCCTTTAATAAAAGCCTGGGGTCAAAATCAGAGCGCAGAGTGGCTTTGCCCACACTTCCATGCCGGGGATCCCTTTAAGAGGGGCCTGGGGTCAGAAATAGAGCGCTGAGTAGAATTGCCCTAACTTCCATACCAATGATCCCTGTAAGAGAGCCTGGGGACAGAAACAGAGTGCTGAGTGGAATGGTCTTAGCTTCCCTATCGAGGATCCCTTTAAGAGGGGCCTGGGGTCAGAACCAGAGTGCAGAGTGAATTTGCCCTCACTTCCATACTGGGGATCCCTTTAAGAAAGGTCTGGGGTCAGAAACAGAGCTCTGAGTGGAAAGGTCCTACCTTCCATACCGGGGATCCCTTTATGAGAGACCTGGCGTCAGAACCAGAGCACTGAATGGATTTGCCCTCACTTCCATACCGGCGATCCCTTTGAGAGGGGTCTGGGGTCAGAACCAGAGCGCAGAGTGGATTTGCCCTGACATCCATACAGATGATCCCTTTAATAGAAGTCTGGGGTCAGAAGCAGAGCGCTGAGGGATTTTACCCTAACTTCCAAACCAGAGATCCCTTTAACAAGGAAGATGTGCCTATGGGACTGGAAGGAGGATGTGTGATGGTTATATGGGCACTGGGCTATAGGATGGAGGATGTGTGATGGGTATATGGGCGCTAAACTACATGATGAAGGATGTGTGATGAATATATGGGCACTGGACTATGGGATGGAGGATATGTATGATGGGTATTGTCACGTCACCGCTTCCTTCTGCTGTGCCACCGCTCCCTGTGCCCCATCAGACTCACCCGATTACAGCTTCCTGGCGCGTCCCGGTCTGTTCCCCTGCTCTGATGACATCGCTTGCTTCCTCCTGGGCGCGCGCTCCCCGCAGCTCTCTCCATGCACGAGCACTTCCTCCTCTCTGAGCCGGTCACTCTTCCTGGTCCTCTCTATGGTCAGGAGGACCCTGACCCGGTAGCTCCTTCCCATGCTCCCATATCAGGCCGTCGCTCCTTAGTGACGCTGCCTGATCGTCACTTGCCTTCCCTTGTGATTCTGGCCCCTCTTGCTGGCGTTCGCCGCCGCTACCTCCACATCTCGTCCCCTGGCTTGCTCTCTCACATTTGTTACCTGTTCTCTTCTATGTTCCAGTGTTCCTGCCTTGCCAGCCCACAGCTCCAGTCTCCTGTGTTCCTGCCGCTCTTCCCTGGTCCAGTCTCCTGTGTTCCTGCCGCTTTACCCTGATCCAATCTCCTGTGTTCCTGCCGCTCTACCCTGGTCCAGTCTCCTGTGTTTCTGCCGCTCTACCCTGGTCCAGTCTCCTGAGTTCCTGCCGCTCTACCCTGGTCCAGTCTTCTGTGTTCCTGCCGCTCTACCCCGGTCCAGTCTTCTGTGTTCCTGCCGTTCCACCCCGGTCCAGTCTCTTGTGTTCCTGCCGTTCTACCGGTCCAGTCTTCTGTGCTTCTGCCCTAGGTACCAGCTGCCGCGGTAATAGCTTCCCCTGGGCCTGTCCCTAACACTTCCTGTATAGGGGGTGGTCCACCTGGTCCGCTCGCCCAGGGGAGGTTCGTTGCCGTGGTCCAGTGGGTTCACTTTCAGGGTTCCTAACAGTACGATCAGGCCATGAATCCCGCTGGTGCCTCAGCAGCCACCCAGAAGGAACTGGCGACTCTACGAGACAACCAGGCCCTTTATTATGACTTTCTTAAAGTCTATGTAATCCCGGTTATCGGCACTACAGCCCTCTGATCCTGGTAGTGCCTCTCAGCTGGCCAGTCTCCAGCAGGAACTGGTCCAGCAACACGATACTCAGGGCCATATTTTAAATTATATGGCCTCGGTGGACAATCGACTCCTCTCTCCAGTCTGCACTTTGAGTTGCTACCTCAGCAATATCCCATGGATCGTGCCAAGGTGGCTTTTATGGTATCTCACTTGGAGGGTGAGGCATTGGCCTGGGTAAACCCCCTCAGGGAGCCAGACGATTCGGTGGTTTCTCAGCTTTCCACGTTCCTCGAGACCTTTCGCAAGGTCTTTGACGAACCGGGACGCCTGGCCTCAACTACGGAGTCCCTCTTTAATCTCCGCCAGGGTACTCTCTCGGTGGGCCAATATGCCATTCAGTTTCACACCCTGGCCTCTGAGCTCGGGTGGAATAATGAGGCTTTGGTGGGAGCATTTTGGCGGGGCTTGTCTGCTCGTATCAAGGACGAGCTGGCGGGTCGGGATACTCCCACGTCCCTGGAGGATCTCATTTCCCTGGTGACTCGCATTGACCTGCGATTCCAGGAGCGCTCCCGCGAGTCTGCCAGGGAGAGAAGACTTCCTCGTGTTTCCCTAGCAACCCACAGCCCCTCCGGTCCGCGATTTGGCTCTACCTCCGCTGTCCCGACGTCGTCGGAAACTATGCAGGTAGATCGCCTCAAACCGGAAGAGCAGCGCCGCCAGGAGAGGTTCGACAAGGGACTCTGTCTGTACTGCGGCAGTTCCTCCCATCTTCTGCGCTCCTGTCCAGTGAGGCCGGGAAACGCTTCTGCCTAGGACAGGTAAGAGAGGCCTCCCTAGGTGTTAGTGATACCTCTCTCCCTTGACCCTTTCTGTCCTATTGAATCTTGGTTCCTCCCGCGTCTCTGAGCTGGCTTATATTGATTCAGGGGCTGCCGGGAATTTTATCCAGCTCGAGGCGGTCAAAAGTTGCGGATACCTGTCAGATCCTTGGAGTCTCCTCAGGAGTTAGCTTCTGTCGACGGCGCTCCCCTGCAGGAGGTCATTACCCTGGTCACCGAAGAGGTGGAATTACAAGTCGGAGCCCTACATCGGGGGAAGATAGCTTTCTTGGTATTGCCCTCGCTATCCCACACGCTCCTCTTAGGTCTTCCGTGGTTAAGGACCCATGAGCCCGTCCTCGATTGGCGATCTGGGGACATTCTTCATTGGGGTCAGTCGTGCCACTCTGTGTCTTCTTCCCGTTCAGCCAATCAAGTCGCCTAGGATTCCAGCGGCGCCTGTGGGTTTGCCTTCAGCCTATTGGTCCTTCGCGGACGTTTTCAACAAAAAGGAGGCAGCCCCCACATCGTCTTTATGACTGCCTCATCGATCTTGTGCCAGGTTCTACACCACCCCGGGGCCGAATTTATCCCTTGAATCCTCTCGAATCTCGAGCCATGTCCGAGTATGTCCAGGAAAATTTGGCTAGAGGCTTTATCCGGAAGTCTTGCTCACCCGCAGGCGCGGGCTTCTTTTTCGTGAAGAAGAAGGATGGGGCTCTTCGTCCGTGCATCGACTACCGGGGCCTCAATGATATCACTATCAAGAACAAGTACCCGCTTCCCCTTATTCCTGAGCTGTTTGATCGATTGCGGGGGGCATGAATTTTCACCAAACTGGATCTCCGTGGGGCCTACAATCTCATCCGCATTCGCCCTGGTGACAAATGGAAGACCGCGTTCAACACCAGGGATGGCCACTACGGGTATTTGGTCATGCCCTTCGGCTTGTGCAATGTTCCTGCAGTGTTCTAGGAATTCGTGAATGACATTTTCCGAGATCTCCTGTACTCTTGTGTGGTAGTGTATCTGGACAACATTCTTGTCTTTTCCTCGGATTTGGCTACCCATAGGAAGAGTGTTCGTCTAGTTCTCTCACGCCTGAGAGAGAATCGCTTGTATGCGAAACTGGAGAAATGCTCCTTTGAACAAACCTCTCTTCCATTCCTGGGGTACATTGTTTCTGATTCAGGCTTAAGCATGGATCCAGAGAAAGTGTCAGCCGTGCTGAACTGGCCGCAACCTCATGGAGTCAAGGCAATTCAACGATTCCTGGGTTTTGCCAATTACTACCGGCAATTCATCCCTCATTTTTTGTCCTTGACCGCACCCATCTCCTCTCTGATTTGTTAGGGGGCCAACCCGCATGTTTGGACCTCAGAGGCCGAAGAATCCTTCCTTGCCCTGAAGCAAGCCTTTGCTTCTGCTCCAGTTCTTCACCGCCCGGAGACTAACAAACCTTTTATTTTGGAGGTGGATGCTTCTGCCATCGGGGCCGGAGCCGTACTCTCCCAGAGATCCCCGTCCGGGCGACTGGTCACCTGCGGCTTCTTCTCGAAGACGTTCTCCTCTCCGGAACACAATTACTCCATTGGTGACAGGGAGCTTTTGGCCATCAAGATGGCGTTGCAGGAGTGGCGGTACCTTTTGGAAGGAGCTGTGCATCCTTTTAAGATCTACACGGACCATAAGAACTTGGCTTACATCCGATCGGCACAGAGACTAAATCCACGACAAGCAAGATGGTCTTTGTTTTTCGCTCGGTTTGATTTTGAATTGCACTTTTGCCCGGGTAGTAAGAACCTCAAGGCTGATGCGTTGTCCAGATCCTTTCTTGCGACCGATGCCGAGGAAGACCCTACGCACATCCTGGATCCCTCCAAGATCATCACAGTGGCACCCCTCTGGTTGTCTACCCTACCACCGGGTAAGACCTTCGTCCCAGTGAACAACCGGAAACGAGTCCTGCATTGGGGTCATGCTTCCAAGCCATGTTGGGTTGAAAAAGACCCTTCGTCTGGTCTCATGCTACTATTGGTGGCCTACTCTTCCCCAAGATGTTCGTAGCTTTTTAGCCTTGTGTCCATCCTGTGCCAAAAACAAGGTTCCCAGGCAATTACCTTCTGGACTCTTGCACCCGCTTCCAGTTCCTTAGGCCCCCCTGGCAGTACATTGCTATGGACTTTATCACTGACCTACCTCGCTCTTCTGGATGTACTGTCATTTTGGTCGTTGTGGATAGATTCTCCAAGATGGCCCATTTCATCCCTCTGTCTGGACTCCCTTCGGCTCCTGAATTGGCGAAGATTTTTATCCACCATATTTTTTGTCTCCATGGCTTCCCTCAACGTATTGTCTCTGATAGAGGAGTCCAGTTCACTTCCCGATTTTGGAAAGCGCTCTGCAAGTTTATGAACATCACGCTGGATTTCTCCTCCGCTTATCACCCTCAGACCAACGGTCAAGCAGAGCGTACTAATCAAATTTTGGTTAATTACCTCCGTCACTTCTCCAACGCTCACCAGAACGACTGGTCTGACTTGCTTCCATGGGCCGAATTTGCGTGTAACAACCATGCCAACGAATCTTCTGCCAAGTCTCCCTTCTTTATTGTCTACGGGCTACATCCAGGCGTGCCTCTACCAGTTCCTCCTGTCTCGGGTGTGCCGGCCACTGATCTTCTGTCTGGGGAGTTCTCCAGGATCTGGCAGGAGACCAAAACCGCTCTAGAACAAGCGCAGGTTCAGATGAAGAGACACGCAGACAAAAGGCGCTTGGACCCACCTCTCTATCATCCTGGCGACAGAGTGTGGTTATCCTCCAAGTTCATCCGCCTTAGGATTCCTTCGCACAAATTGGGTCCCCGGTATGTTGGACCCTTCGAGGTCTTATCTCGCATCAACGACGTCTCTTACAAGTTAAAGCTCCCTGCCTCGCTTCGCATCCCCAATTCCTTTCATGTTTCTCTTCTGAAACCTGTGGTCCTCAACCAATTCCATGCCACTACCACCCGCACCCCCCAGCCTGTTTCCGCCGATGATATCTTTGAGGTCAAAGACATTCTCGCCATGAAAAGGCTAAGGGGAAAGACCTTGTTTCTGGTCGATTGGAAAGGTTTTGGCCCTGAGGAGAGATCCTGGGAGCCTTGGGAGAACATTCAAGCTCCCCGTATTTTGGCAAGATTTCTCTCCAGCCTTGGGAGGGGGGCGCGTAAGGAGGGGGGTACTGTCACGTCACCGCTTCCTTCTGCTGTGCCACCGCTCCCTGTGCCCCGTCAGACTCACCAGATTGCAGCTTCCCGGCGCGTCCCCGTCTGTTCCCCAGCTCTGACGACAGCGCTTGCTTCCTCCCGGGCACGCTCCCCGCAGCTCTCTCCATGCATGAGCACTTCCTGCTCTCTGAGCCGGTCACTCTTCCTGGTCCTCTCTATGGTCAGGAGGACCCTGACCCGTGAGCTCCTCCCCATGCTCCCATATCAGGCCGTCGCTCCCTAGTGACGCTGCCTGATCGTCACTTGCCTTCCCTTATGATTCTGGCCCCTCTTGCTGGCGTTCGCCGCCGCTACCTCCATGTCTCGTCCCCTGGCTTGCTCTCTCACATTTGTTACCTGTTCTCTTCTATGTTCCAGTGTTCCTGCCTTGCCAGCCCACAGCTCCAGTCTCCTGTGTTCCTGCCTCTCTACCCTGGTCCAGTCTCCTGTTTCCCTGCCGCTCTACCCTGGTCCAATCTCCTGTGTTCCTGCCGCTCTACCCTGGTCCAGTCTCCTGTGTTTCTGCCGCTCTAGCCTGGTCCAGTCTCCTGAGTTCCAGCCGCTCTATCTTGGTCCAGTCTTCTGTGTTCCTGCCGCTCTACCCCGGTCCAGTCTTCTGTGTCCTGCCATTCTACCCCGGTCCAGTCTCTTGTGTTCCTGCCGTTCTACCCCGGTCCAGTCTTCTGTGCTTCTGCCCTAGGTACCAGCTGCCGCGGTAATAGTTTTCCCTGGGCCTGTCCCTAACACTCCCTGATAGGGGGTGGTCCATCTGGTCCGCTCGCCCAGGGGAGGTTCGTTGCCGTGGTCCAGTGGGTTCACCTTCAGGGTTCCTAACAGGTATATGGGCACTGGACTATAGGATGGATGATGTGTGATGGGTATATGGGCACTGGACTGTGGGACGGATGATGTGTGATGGATATATGAGCACTGGAATATGGGATGAAGGATGTGTGATGGGTATATGGGCACGGGACTATGGGATGGAGAATGTGTGGTGGGTATTTGGGCAATGGACTATGGGATGGAAGATGTTTGATGGGTATATGGGCACTGGACTATGAGATGGAGGATGTGTGATGGGTATATGGGCATGGAACTATGGGATGGAGGATGTGTGATGGGTATATGGGCACTGGACTATGGGATGAAAGATGTGTGATGGGTATATGGGCACGGGACTATGGGATAAGGCATGTGTGATGGGTATATTGGCACTGGACTATGGGATGGAGGATGTGTGATGGGTATATGGGCATTGGACTATGAGATGGAGGATGTTTGATGGGTATATGGGCACTGGACTATGGGATGGAGGATGTGTGATGGGTATATGGGCACTGGATTATGGGATGGAGGATGTGTGATGAGTATATGGGCAGGGAGGGGGTGATTCATTTCTGTCATGTGCTCTCTCCACCTTTCTGGGGGGCAGACAATGGCTGGAAGCTTATGTTCCCGGGGATGGTAGATTTCTCTCACCCAGTCACTGTCTGCTGAGGTGTGGAGGAGTTGGAAAACTGTTGCATATAGCAAACAATCACAGCTCAGCTTCATTTAAACAGCTCTGGTGAAATGAAAGATGCTTAGTGATTGGGTAGGGCTATGTGGAGTGGGTGTGGCCGATACACACACACATTCATTTTTATATATAGAGATTATTTTCAGCAGCATCGCTGTCATCTCTTGAGGTTCTGCTACATCCACTATTAGGGTGTGTCACCCAGTTGTAATCAAGTTTACTTGGTTAGGGGTCCACTCAGAAGCTTCTCCCCCCCCGAGCCGAAACCCTAGCTACGTCTATGGGCCCATTATATATGAATCAATATATGGGGCCCATTCTGTATGGAGCATTATATTTTGTCCCATTATATATGAAGCAATACATGGGACCCATTCTGTTTGGAGCATTAAATGGGGTCCATTATACTGTATGGAGCATTATATGGGGCCCATTATTCTGTATGGATCATTATATGGGGCTCATTATACTGTATTGAACACTATATGGGGCTCATTAAACTGTTTGGAGCAATATATGGGGATCATGAATACTGTATGAAGCATTCTATGCGGCTCATTATATTGTATGGAGCATTACATGAGGTCCATTATTCTGTAAAGGGCCCGTTACACACAGCGATCTCGCTGGCGAGATCGCAGATTTTGTGACACATCAACGATCTCTCCAGTGAGATCGATGTGTGTGACATCCAGCAGCGATCGGCCCCCCTGTCGGGTATCGCTGATCGTGCTCGATCGTCCTGTGCCATTTTTTCATCGCTGATCTCCCGCTGGCCAGTGCACATCGCTGCGTGTGGCAGTGCGAGCCAGGGATGAGCGATGCTGCACGCTGGTTACCAATGTAAATATCGGGTTTCTAAGGGCTGCGGGACCCTTAGAAAACCGATGTTTACCCTAGATACCAGCGTGCACTGCAGGCAGGGCGGGAGGTGGAGGCAGAGCACAGACCGGAGTAGCTCTGCTATCTGCTACTCCAGTCTGTCAGACCGGAGTAGCAGATAGCAGAGCTACGCCGGTCTGTCTGTGTGCCGCTCTGCCTCCACCTTCCACCCTACCTACAGTGCACGTTGGTATCTAGGGTAAACATTGGGTTTCTAAGGGCCCCGCAGCCTTTAGAAACCCTATGTTTACGTTGGTAACCAGCGTGCTCGCTGTTCCTGATCGCTGGAGGGGCTGTCTCACCAGCAATCAGCTAACAATGTCCCAGCGATCCCATCCACGTCGGATCGTGGGTGGGATCACTGAGACATCGTTATGTGTAACGGTACCCTAAGAAGCAATTTATGAGGCTCATTCTGTATGTAGCATTATATGGGGCACATTATTCTTTATGTAGCACTAGGTGTTGCCCTTAATACTGTATGGAGGACTATACTGTCTGCTTTCTGAGCTATTGATATCACTCATGTAATGTAAGAAGTACCGTAAGTCTTTGGCATTGCACTATACCTAAATTTCTCTGCCTTGTCTGTGGAGCATGACTTGTGGTTTGTGTTAAAGGGACCCACTGAGACTCTTTCGCCTGGGCCCACGAAAACCAGGAAGTGGCCTTAGCTAAGGGGTTAAATCTCTTTAATTAGTCAGTAAATGTTGAGGTAATTAGTTTACCTAACAGGCTGGACAGAATCAATACAGTTGTGTGGGGCTAGACAACACACGGGTCAAAAACAACTTAAGTCAATGAGCTGGTGTTATTATTTTGGGAAGGGACCGATATCCATAGAGGTTACCAGTAGAGATGAGCGACTTTGCCTTTTTTCAGGTCGAGTTGGGTTTCAGGAAATCGGCCGATTTTTGGGAAAAGTCGAAGGCCGACTGAAGCACGAAACCCAATGCAAGTCAATGGGGAAGCAAAGTCGGCAGGGAGTGGAGGACAGGAAACACACCTGCAGTGCCCTTTTGAATGCCAAAAACATCAATTCCTATTACTGAAGCATTTCAACCTTAATTTACTTCATAATACTAGTTACGCACTGAAAAATGGAGGTTATTTGGCTAAATTTGTGGGGGGTAGGGCTGGCTCCAGGTTTTCATGTGCCCTGGGCCAAAGAGCGCCCCTTTAACACATAGCACAACTCATGATGCTCCGATACGGCAGAGAAATAGCGGTATAGTACAGTGAAAAATACTTCACTTTTTACATCTCATGACTGATATCCATTTTAAATTCTACAATAGCTCCAAAAACGGACAGTATATTACTCCATACAGTATTATGGCCACCGCATAGTGCGCTATACAGAGTAATGAGGCCCATATATTTCTCCATACAGAATCATTGGTCCCATATAATGTTTGAAACAGTATATGATGAGCTCCACATAATGCTACAGTATATGTTGGTCCCCATAGATGAAGATGCACTGTCTTATGGGCCCAAATAATGCTCCATATTTATAATGGGCCCCATTTCTAATGCTCTAGTGTATAATGGGCCCTGTAAATGCTGCTCCAGTGTCTGATGTCCACCTTTGGAATGCTCCAGTGTATGGTGGGCCCCATATATCATTCTCCAGAGTATAGTGCTCCCCAAAAATTGCTGTCACAACATTGAAAACAATTAAATAAGTCTCCTCGCTAGGGAATCCCTGTACTTGTCTGGGCGTACAGACGTGATGTCATTGCGCTCTCTGATCAGAATATCACTGTTAGGAAACGCGGAAGACGTCATGGCGGTGGAGCAGGGAGAGGTAAGTATTTCAACTTTGCAAGTGCTGTGATGCTGAGCAAGCGGGGGGGCCCACTCGTTGGCGACGGCACTGGCACAGGGCCCCTCATAGTACGGTGGTGTGTCTGATGGCAGGTGGGCCGAACCTGCACTTTCATCTGCACCTTCCTCATTGTCACCGTGTAAGGTGGTACAGTATATGGGAAGGCTAACCTGAGTTTCATCAGAGTCAGATTCTGGTTGTGTAGAGTGCGAGGGGAATGTAGTGGTCTGGGTCAATTTACCAGCAGAATCATCTAGGAGTGGCTGGGCATCAGTGCACTTGTGGCGCCCCCAGGAGTACAGTCGCCACAGTGGCATTACCTTCTTCCTAGGGAGTGTGATGTCATGCTTGGGAGCAACAAAGGATCTCTCTAGCAGTTAAACCAACACACAACACATTTCCCACTCCAGGCCAGCAGGGAGACCTCTGAAGCCCTTCCTCCCGACTTCCCAGCCCTCCACCTTCAAAACCAACTTCTCCACCATTACAGAAGATCGACTCTCCACTCTACTCTCAAGATCACATCTCACCACCTGTGCACTCGACCCGATCCCATCCCACTTCATCCCAAACCTCACCACAGTCTTCATCCCAACCCTAACCCATCTCTTCAACCTATCACTAACAACTGGTGTTTTCCCCTCAAGCTTTAAACATGCCTCCATCACACCTATCCTCAAAAAGCCCTCTCTTGACCCATCCTCTGTATCTAGCTATCGCCCTATATCACTTCTCCCATACGCCTCCAAGCTACTGGAACAACACGTCTACCTTGAACTGTCCTCCCATCTCTCTTCTTGCTCCCTCTTCGACCGCTTACAATCTGGCTTCCGGTCACACCACTCCACTGAAACTGCCCTTACTAAGGTCACCAATGACCTCTTAACTGCCAAGAGCAAGCGACACTACTCTGTCCTCCTCCTCCTGGACCTGTCGGCTGCCTTTGACACAGTGGACCATTCCCTATTATTACAGACCCTCTCATCCCTCGGCATCACAGACTTGGCCCTCTCCTGGATCTCATCATACCTAACAGACCGGACATTCAGCGTCTCCCACTCACACACCACCTCCTCACCTCGCCCCCTATCTGTCGGAGTCCCACAAGGTTCAGTCCTAGGGCCCCTGCTGTTCTCTATTTACACCTTTGGCCTGGGACAGCTCATAGAATCTCATGGCTTTCAGTATCATCTTTATGCTGATGACACACAGATCTACATCTCTGGACCAGATATCACCTCCCTACTAACCAGAATCCCTCAATGTCTGTCCACTATTTCATCCTTCTTCTCCACTAGATATCTGAAACTCAACATGGACAAAACAGAATTCATCATCTTTCCCCCATCTCACGTGACCCCCCCTACGAACCTATCAATTACAGTAAATGACTGCCCACTCTCCCCAGTCCCACAAGCTTGCTGCCTCGGAGTAATCCTTGATGCTGATCTCTCCTTCAAACCACATATCCAAACCATTTCCACTTCCTGCCGACTTCAACTCAAAAATATTTCACGCATCCGTTCATTCCTCACCCAAGAATCTGCAAAAACCCTAGTCCATGCCCTCATCATCTCTCGCCTTGACTACTGCAACCTCATGCTCTGCGGCCTCCCCTCAAACACTCTCGCACCCCTCCAATCTATTCTAAACTCTGCTGCCCGACTAATCCACCTGTCCCCCCGCTATTCCCCAGCTTCTCCCCTCTGTCAATCCCTTCACTGGCTCCCAATTGCCCAGAGACTCCATTACAAAACCCTAACCATGACATACAAAGCCATCCACAACTTGTCTCCTCCATACATCTGTGACCTCGTCTCCCGGTACTTTCCTGCACGCAACCTCCGATCCTCACAAGATCTCCTTCTCTACTCCCCTCTTATCTCCTCTTCCCACAATCGCATACAAGATTTCTCTCGCGCATCACCCCTACTCTGGAACTCTCTACCACAACATATCAGACTCTCACCTACCATCGAAACCTTCAAAAAGAGCCTGAAGACCCACCTCTTCCGACAAGCCTATAACCTGCAGTAACCACCGATCGACCAAACCGCTGCACGACCAGCTCTACCCTCGCCTACTGTATTATCACCCATCCCTTGAAGATTGTGAGCCCTCGCGGGCAGGGTCCTCTCTCCTCCTGTACCAGTTATGACTTGTATTGTTTAAGATTATTGTACTTGTTTTTATGTATAACCCCCTCACATGTAAAGCGCCATGGAATAAATGGCGCTATAACAATAAATAATAATAATAATAATAATAATAATAATAATAATAATAACCTGACTGCTGAGGAGCTGCTCTCTGTAGTCGGGAGGAGGTAAGTTAGGGCAGTCAGTGAAGGGAAGGGGAAGTGTGTGGACGTGAGAAGGGAAGCTGGAGGATGAGCAGAGTTAAGGCTCACTCCTAGCTGGAGCGCATGGTCCGGTTTCCGGTCTCCAAGTTTGTAGGGACACTGACATTCCTGCAGCCGAAACCGGAGGAAGTAGCAGTTGTAAATGCTCTGTACACAACTAAGGCTCGGAGGCCCCAGCAGTGACGTGTGGGAGCCAGAAGGAAAAGGCTACGGCTGCCTGCCATACGAGAAAGTTCCAAAAGAGAGTCAACTGGGGGAACTTCATTGAACTCAGCTGCGAGTACCTCAGATAAGCGCTAGAACGGAGGCAACACTACCAATCTGCAGAGAGAGAATTCCAAATTGGCTTCCAGGCTGACCAACTCCGTCTCCATCTGTACTCTGGGTCCTGGACAGCAGTTATCAAGTACAGGTAAAGGAACTGCACTACTGTGTCTGTCATCTTTCTCCTGTGCCTGGCACACGGCTCTGCTACATCCTGCACTGCACACCATCTACCAACTCTTTCATCTGCCCTGCGACTACGGCCCTACCTGTGCAGGGCTTCTAAATCTTAGCTGCACCACAACATCTGTCCCAGAGAAGCGACACTGCAGCGCTGGTCAATCTAATCAGAAACCACAGGTGGCGTCACGTATCATTCACCTATAAACGTAATTTACACCTTTGCATGGATGCCCAGGGCCACGGAACGGGTCACCACCTCCATGACACATCCCTCTGAGACACCGGCCCGGTACCAATTAACCCCACTGCCCTGGCTGGCCACCCACACTCCATGTCAGATTCATCTTGGACTGGGGAGTTCACGATTTGACTTGATAACCCAGGCATGGTATGATAGAAAGAGCTATATGGACTAATGTGAAGTGTGGCCTGCTGCATCATTCACTTTGGGTGGGGGTGCAGGACACAAGGAAAGGGGTTCTTCCTGACCAGGAGCCAGCACTTCACGACTCAGTGCTTGCCTTTTTTGAAACTTCAGAAGAGGAGGGAATATTTGCTGGAGTCTGTTTCGGCAATGTAAGCTAAAACCAGTTCCTCATGCTCCGGCTTTAAAAGCGGATAACCTACTCCCAGAAAAGGTAGCCTTCCAGGCGTTCCGGAGCCAGACCATGACGCAGGCTCAACACCTCCTGTCTTAGCTGCTATTGTGCTTTTGCCACTACCAGCAGATGCACCACTACCATCAGCACCAGTTGGCCCCCCCACGCCCACGTCCGCGGCCCCTTCCACCAAACTTCAAAATTTAGCACAAAATAGACACAAAATAACATCAGATATATGGCAATGTATCAGAAGCGTACAGCTCTATTCAGTGAAAGGATAATTGTCAATCTCCATATATATTCCATCAGTCACACAGAGACGCTCACAGGCTCAGTATGGATTAGACAAGAATATAAAAAGTAGACAAAGTGTACAGTATCATCAGATAGCAGGTATATATAGCATAGTTTAAACATTAACAATGTACGTCTATATATCAGGAGTAGTGTTGAGCCACCCCGCTAGTGTTTTGGTTCGTTGCACAGAAGGCAAGTTCGTCAAATGTTCGTCGAACCATATTGAAAACAATGACAGGCAAACACAAACACATACAAACACATAGAAAACAATTACAAAACACCTTAAAAGGTGTCCCAAAGCCGAAAAAATGCTCAGAAGACTAAAATTAACATATGGAAAAGGGCAACTACATTTAGAAAAGAGGTGGAGGAGTAAAAGGAGGAGGTGGAGGAGACACAGATATAGGCTTGTCATGCCCTTATGAAGTCAAGAAAGGCTGGAATAAAAATGTAAAATACAAACCAAAAAAAAATAATTCTGAAGTCGAACACGATCATATACCATCGGACATCCCACCAATAAATTATGCCAACTGGCGATCGGGTGGCGTTATTCCCACGAACATCCAAACAGCGTCCATGAAGGCAAAATTTTTGCTTTCTGGGGGCAGTATGATTGCAAAGCTGAACCTTAAAGGAATGTCCAAAAGGGCACCACCAGGAGTGGAGCCTGCGGCTTAATTGGACTCTTCCCGTGAAACCACAACCATGCCACCTCAAGAAAAGATGCACACATTGAAAGTTTTCTCAATTCTGTGTGTGGTGTGGTATGTCCGTTTGTAGTTGTGCTCGCGATTTGTCAGCTTTATTCCGTTAACGAACGAGACTCCGGCATGCTCTCGCGGTACGCGTCGAGCTTACTAGAGCGATACGCGAGGCTCTGGCACGCGAGATCGAGCAATAACAGGTCTATGATGGCCTTATATGTCTGGGGCTGCATGCGTGCTACACTGAAAGGACCAGCTTTTGTCGCTTACAGGTGCAGATAACCCGCTGAACACCGTTAGTGATGGGGATCTGTGATTACAAATATTCCCCGTGAACGATGATTTCCCAGTAAGTGCAGGTCAACCGCAATTCCTGAATTAGGCCTAACCGGCATTCCTGAAAAAATGCAAAAAATTACGTGTCCAAACCACAGGTGCTGTAGCTTGCTTACCAGCTCGGCAGCCTTTCTCAGGTCCAGTATGGATTCCACAAGATTCTAGAAAGTTGATAAAGGGTACAGTTTCACCGGATAACACGTATGTATGTAGCATAGTTTACACATTAAAAACCTATGTCTATATATCAGGAGGTAGGCTCA
Source organism: Dendrobates tinctorius (assembly GCF_039654945.1). Taxonomy (NCBI): domain Eukaryota; kingdom Metazoa; phylum Chordata; class Amphibia; order Anura; family Dendrobatidae; genus Dendrobates; species Dendrobates tinctorius. The sequence continues at coordinate 13,939,204 of NW_027361686.1, read as the reverse complement.
GACGGTCTCAGGCCCAGTATGGATTAGACGTGATTGGACAAAGGTGAGAAAGGGTACCATATCACTGGATAACAGGTATGTATAGCATATTTTACACATTAAAAATATATGTCTATAGATCAGGAGGCAGACTCAGACGTTCTCAGGTCCAGTATGGATTTGACCAGATTGTACAAAGTTGAGAAAGGGTACATTATCACTGGATAGCAGGTATATATAGCATAGTTTAAACATTTAAAATCTCCGTGTTCTCAGTATGGATTAGACAACAATCTAAAAAGTCAAAAAAAGGAAATGTATTTGAAGCGTACACCAGTATACACTTTTGGTGGTATTTTTTAATCTTCATATATATTTCTGTCTCAGTAAGACAGTCCAGACTCTCTGCAATAGGAAATGAGATGCATACAATTACTGACATAAAGTCTAGTGATTGCAGAAATCTAGGAATTACTATTCACGAGAAAAACTTCCATCACAATTCTCATAGGCGATGCTGACCCTCAATTAATTAGTGTGTGGAGACAGCAAAAACCTTTCTTTGTGAAGAAAGTGTTGCTGTATCACAGTGCCGTTGATCCCATCGCCATTACCCATATCCGTCCAATTTTGATCACAGGGAGAGATGTAAACATGGTGCTCACTGCCTATCATGATCTGTCACGTAACTTTGGAGTGCAAAACACAGAAGCCACAGGCCGTAGGCGATTCAATTGGATTGGCATGATAGGGCACATTTAAAAATGTGCGCTGGAATGTCACACGTCTGTGGGTAGGAAAACTGTGAAAGCTGATGAGAAACCACCACTGCATCTCATTGTGAGTCGACGTCCATAAGAAATGGAAGCCATTGATCATCTGAAGCTAGAGCCCGGCCAGCGGGCCAGGGCATAGCTACGTCTTAACCATCATCTTCTATCAGTTCACCAAATTTGTAGTGGCAGTCCCAGTGAAGGATTTGACAGCCCAGACTACACAGCGGAGGAGCAGGGAGAGGTAAACATTGCAAATGCTGGGGCCCTGCCCAAGCAAGGGGGGCCCACTCGTGGGCGTCGGTACTGGCACTGGGCCCCTCAAAGTACGGCGGCGTGTCTGACGGCGGGTGTGCACCCCAACCGTCAGAGACACTTGATTGCACTATGAGGGACTCTGTGCCAGTGCCCGTGCCCAAGAGTCGGCCCACCCACCTGTCCAGGGCAACGGCACTCGCACGGTTGCGTGCTCCAGGTGGTGACCCCGGCCATGGGGGGAGGAGGCAGCCCAGTTAGGGAGGTTTACAAAATGGCATATGTTGATGTGGGACATTCACCTGCTGCTAAAGGTGAAATTGGTCAAGTCCCTGGAAAAGGAGGACCAAAGCAAGCCATTTTTCTGTCACCCTATGTGTCATCAGGGTAAGGTGTGACAAAATCCTTGGAAACCCATGCATGGTTCATTTTAATGAAGGTTAGATCATCCACATTTTGGGTCGAGAGACGGGTCCTTTTTTCTGTCAGGATTGATCCAGCAGCACTGAAGACTCTTTCCGATAGCACACTTGCAGCTGGGCAAGCGAGCTCCTGTAAGGCATATTGTGCTCAATCAGGCCAGGTGTCCAGTTTAGTGGCCCAATAGTAAAATGGGAATGACCTGTGAGGGAGAATATCGATATGGGACGAGAAGTAGTTTGTAACCATAGTTGACAACTGCTGTCTCCTGTCACTTTCAATCGATGCAGTATTACCAGTCATGTGAGCGGGACTTAAAAAATCAGTCCACAACATGGTCATGAAACCCCTGTCTCCAACGCCACTTCTGAAGTGTGCACCACCAACACCTCTTCCAAGTTGCCCCCGGCCCCTACGGCTCGTGTGAGAACCATCACCGCTGCTGTGTGCTGGCAATGCCTCAACCAACCGTTTAACAGAGTTGCTTGTTTGTTAGCCAATATTAGGTCAAGGTTCTCCTGTGGCATGATGTTTTGGAATTTGCCTTTATAGCGTGGATCCAGGATGCTGGCCAACCAGTAGTCATCATCGTTCATCATTTTGGCAATGCGGTGGTCCCTTTTTAGGATCTGCAAGGCATAATCTGACATGTGGGCCAATGTTCCCGGTGTCAATGATGCACTGCCAGTGCTGGGTGGAGGAGCACTTTCTGGCAAATCCATATCCCTCCAGTCACGCACAAACCCTGTACCAGACCTTGACATGCCAACATTTTCTCTTGCCCCACGAGAAGCATCCTCCTCCCCTAAATAATCATCCCCATCATCATCCTCCTCCTCCTCTTCCTCTTCTTCCTCCACCTCATCCAGGAGAGTTCCCGGAGCAGACAATGGCTGACTGTCATCAAGGCTTCCCTCCTCCTCTTCCTCATCATCCTTGGCTGCAGACGCCTGTTCCTTAATGTGCATCAAAGTTTGCATGAGCAGACGCATAAGTGGGATGCTCATGCTTAGGATGGCGTCGTCTGCGCTTACCTGCCGTGTGCATTCCTCAAAACACTGAAGGACTTTATAGAGGTCTTTCAGCTTCGACCACTGCACACCTGTCTACTCCATGTCTGCCCTCAAAGTGCCTGCTCGTGTATCCTCCCACAAATGCATTACGCCCTGCCTCTGTTCGCACAGCCGCTCAACCATGTGCAGGGTGGAGTTCCACCTTGTTGCAACGTCGATAATTTGGCGGTGCTTGGGAAGGTGGAGCAATCGCTGCAGCTTCTGCATACGACTGGAGTGTACCGGCGACTGGCGGATGTGCGAGCACAGTCTTCGGACCTTAAGGATCAGGCCTGTTAACTCTGGATAATTACTGAGGAAGCACTGCACCACCAGGTTCAAGGTGTGAGCCAAGCAAGGTATGTGTCTGAGTTTTGAAAGGGCTATGGCTGCCACAAAATTCCGGTCGTTATCACTAACTACCTTGTCTGCCTCAAGATGTAGACTGCCCAGCCATGACTCAGTTTGTCGCTGAAAGTAGTCGGCCAGTACCTCCACGGTGTGTCTGTCGCCCAAACACATCATTATCAACACAGCCTGCTGACGCTTTCCACTAGCTGATTGATAGGGGGACACCTCGTGTGCAACACTGGCAGCTGCGGATGGAGTGCTCGTGCGACTGTGATCTGTGGACGAGATTTCGCTTCTTGAGGAGGAGGAGGAGGGTCAAACGCCTACAGCCAACTGTTTCCTATACCGTGGGCTAGACAGCACTGTCCCACCACCGCTGTCCCCTGTGGACCCTGCATCCACCACATTAACCCAGTGCGCAGTGATGGACACGTAACGGCCCTGGCCATGCCGGCTGGACCATGCATCAGTTGTGAGGTGCACCTTTCCACTCACTGACTGCTTGAGTGCATGGACAATGCGGTCTTTCACATGATGGTGGAGGGCTGGGATGACTTTGCGAGAAAAGAACTGGCGACTGGGTAGGTCATAGCGTGGTACAGTACTGCGTAGGCCATCAGTTCGCGGAAAGCTGCGCTTTCAACCAACCGATAGGGCATCATCTCTAACGAGATTAGTTTGGCAATGTGGGCGTTCAAACCCAGTGTACGCGGATGAGAGGATGAGTACTTTCTTGTCCTACTCATAGTCTCCGGTAGGGTGAGCTGGACTTGAGAGCTGCATATGGTCGAACTAGCGGTGGACATGGTGGACTGAGAGAGGGTTGATGATGGTGATGGAGTTGGTATTCTTTCTGATGGCCTAGATTCAGTCTTTCGTTGCAATAACAGTGTGATTCCCTGACTGATTTGCCCTTGCGACGACAACTCAACATTTGCTGCTGGTGGTGTGCTAACCGGTGGGCTTACAGTGGGGGAAAAAATGTAGTGTTGCTGACTACCTTCTTTGGGAGCAGTTGCACATGTGGTACGTGAGTTTTGGTAGTCCGTCCACGCTTGCAAGTGCATGGTGGTTAAATGTCTTAGCATGCAACTAGTATTCAAATTTCTCAGATTTTTCCCTCAGCTAAAGGTCTTTGCGCATTTCTTACAGATAACCTTTGCCTGATCATTAGGATTTTGTTCAAAAAAGTGCCACACTGCACTCTTCCTACTATGGAAGACATTTTGAGGCCTTGCACGCTGTGCTATTTTGACCATCTGGCCAAGCTGTCCTGCAACTCTTTTGGCTTTTGTAACCTGTTTTTGGACTGCTCCGGGCCTGTCAGATAACAGCTGTTGTGATGTCGATGCCTGCTGCAGATGCTCCTCCTCCTCTTCTGAGCTATGGGCAGCGGCACCCTCTTCCCCCAATGGATGCCAATCTGGGTCAACAACTGGGTCATCCATCACCTCCTCTTCAATGTCATGTGCACCTTCCTCTGTGTCACTGTGTATGGTGGTATAGTATGCGGGAAGGGGCACCTGAGTTTCATCAGGGTAACATTCTGCCTCAGTACACTGCGAGGACAATGTAGTGCTCTGAGTGAATGTACCAGCAGAATCATCTATCAGCGGCTGTGCATCAGTGCACTCCATGTCAGATTCATCTTGGCCAGGGTAATTCACGATTTGACTTGATAACCCAGGCATTGTATGTGAAACAGCTCCATGGAGTAATCTGAGTGTGGCCTGCCGCATCCTTCAATTTTGGTTGGGGTGAAGGACACAAGGAAAGGTGTGGTTCATGACCATGAGCCTCCAATGACGACTCAGTGCTTTTATTTTTTAAAACTTCAGAAGAAGAGGCGATAGAGCTGGAGGCTGAGTCAGCAATGTAAGCCAAAACTTGTTCTTGATGCTCCGGCTTTAAAAGCGGTTTACCTACTCCTAGAAAAGGGAGCCTTCGAGGCCTTGTGGAGCCAGATGATGATGCAGGCTCAACACCTCCTGCATTAGGTGCTATTTTGCTTTTGCCACTACCAGCAGATCCACCACCAACACCAACACCATCATTACCAGCTGCCAACCCCCTCCCACTTCCATGGACTCTTCCACCACACTTCCTCATTTTTGGGGAAAATGTACCCAAAAAACCACCAACTATATGGTACTGTAAAACAAGGTACAAGGTGTATATAGTAGTGGGGAGTATTTGAATCTCTCTACAGACTTCAGGACACAGTTGTATTCTGTCAGGCCCTGTGTATATTACACCTCAAATTAACAGGCTGATTCTGGATGGTGTAAAAAAGGTGTATAGAGGACTGGGGAGAAATGGAATCTCTCTACAGCCTTCAGGACACAGTTGGATTCTGTCAGGCCCTGTGTATTTTACACCTCAAAGTAACAGGCTGATTCTGGATGGTGTAAAAAAGGTGTATAGAGGACTGGGGAGAAATGGAATCTCTCTACAGACTTCAGGACACAGTTGGATTCTGTCAGGCCCTGTTTATATTACACCGCAATGTGACAGGCAGATTCTGGATGGTGTAAGAAAGGTGTATAGAGGACTGGGGAGAATTGGAATCTCTCTAGACTTCAGGACACAGTTGGATTCTGTCAGGCCCTGTTTATATTACACCGCAATGTGACAGGCAGATTCTGGATGGTGCAAGAAAGGTGTATAGAGGACTAGGGAGAATTGGAATTTCTCCAGACTTCAGGACATAGTTGGATTCTGTCAGGCCCTGTGTATATCACACCGCAATGTGACAGGCAGAAATTGCCTAGTGTATGACAAACTACAAGGTGTATATAGAATTGGGCAGAATTGGAATCTCCCTAGAGTGTAGGTCTGTAAGAACGGACAAACTCCTCGGCGTTTCCTTACAGAGCCACACACTTAGCTTCAATTTGGCTGTGATAACAGCCGTTACACGGTACTGTGAGAGGAGCGTACACCGCTGTACGGTGTATGTAAAATTGTCAAGCTCCGTGTTTTTGTATGCAGACTGACACACGCTGCCTCTCTCTAGTTTTGAATGTAATCAAACAGCAAATATACTAAACTGTTTGAAAAATGGACCAAACTATAAGGTGTAGGTCTGTAAGAATGGACAAACTCTTCAGCTTTTCCTTGCAGAGTCACACACTAAGATAGCTTCAATTTGGCTGTGATAACAGCCGTTCCACGGTACTGTGAGAGGAGCGTACACGTACACCACTGTATGGTATATGTAAAATTGTCAAGATCCGTGTTTTTGCATACTGACTGCCACACGCTGTCTCTCTCTAGTTTTGAATGTAATCAAACAGCAGATATACTAAACTGTTTGAAAAACGGACAAAACTATAAGGTGCAGGTCTGTAAGAATGGACAAACTCCTCGGCTTTTCCTTACAGAGTCACACACTTAGATAACTTCAATTTGGCCGTGATAACAGCCGTTACACGGTACTGTGTGAGGAGCATACACCGCTGTACGGTGTGTGAAAAAATGAACGCTCAGTACCTCACCAGGACAAAACAATAAAATTTGGATTGCTCTTAAAAAAGCAGTTTGAACACCAGTGTGCACACAGCAATGCAGCTAGCCTTAAAAGGCAGGTTAATCATCACCAGCGCTGCTGCACAAAAGCAAAAATCTTCACCTTTCACTGCACAGTAACTACAGTGAAAAGCGCTATCAGCAGAAGCAGTTTTTTTTTTCTTTTTGCCTTCCTAACGCTCTCCCTACAGAATCAGCAGCAGCAGCAGCTCTCCCTATTCTGATATTAGCATGAGTAACATGGCGGTCGGCGTGCATGCCATTTTATACCCCCTGTGACGCCCCACAAAGCAAGGCAATGACTTGCATGCCCTTCTCCAAAATGGTGGTGACCGCTGCCTATGTCATCACGTTGCCCACAGTGTCCATTCTTCCTGATTGGCTGAAAAAGGGCGCTAAAGTCGCCGACCTCGTGGCTGAACTCACGCTAAGGTCGGGTTTCGTTTCATGAAACCCGACTTTGGCGAAAGTCGGCGACTTTTGAATTTTTTCGACCCGTTTCACTCAACTCTACTCGCCAGGCCAGATGGTCGCTCTTTTTCTCCTGATTCCATTTCACCCTTCATTATTTGCCCGGTGAGAGGAACGTCCGGGCCAATGCCCTCTCTCACTCCGTGGTGTCATCAGCGGAGGATGAGACTGAACTTCGGCTGATCGTCCCATCCGAGAGCCTGAGGACCGTGGCTCCAGTCGCTCTTGAGTCTGTGCCCCCGGGCAAGACCTTTGTCCCTGCCAGTCTGTGACCGGAGGTTCTCTCTTGGGCTCACGCATCCAGGGTGGGCGGTCACTTTGGGACGAAGCGGACAACTGAACTCCTGGCGAGAACATATTGGTGGTCGCATATGGCCCGGGACATCGGAGACTACATTCGGGTGTGCGTCTCTTGTGCCCAAAACAGGTCTTCTCTGCAAAGGCCTGCTGGGCTACTTTACCCGGGAAATGATCGGCATGGACTTCGTGGTGGGTCTGCCCAAGTCCAGTGGCAGCATGGTTATCTGGGTTGTCACCGACCATTTCTCCAAGATGGTGCACCTGGTGCCACTCTCGCAGCTACTTTCTGCACGGGGCCTGGCAGCGTTATTCATTAGGCATGTCTTTCGCTTGCATGGAATGCCAGACAAGATAGTCAGTGACCGGGGTCCCCAGTTTGCATCTCGGTTCTGGAGAGAGCTTTGTAGTCTGCTCAGCATTAAGCTAAATTTCTCCTCGGCCTATCATCCCGAGACGAATGGGTTGGTAGAGAGAGCCAACCAGACCCTGGTCACATACCTACGAAATTTTGTCTCGACCAGGCAGGATGACCGGGCATCCTTGCTACCATGGGCGGAGTTTGCTTTAAACAACGTAGTGGCCAATTCCATCGGCCAGACCCCATTCCTCCTTAATTATGGCCAGCATCCGCACGTCCCTGTCCCTATGCCCGTGTCATCCACCGATTCCAGGGTGGCAGACTGGGCGGTGGAGGCTCGTGACATTTGGGATCGCACTCAGGATGCTATCCGGGCCTCCAAGGAGAGAATGAGGGTCTCTGCCGACACGCACCGGCGCCCTGCTATGACCTTTGCTCCTGATGACTTAGTGTGGCTCTCCGCCCACTAACATCAGGCAGCGGGTCGAGTCCACTAAGTTCGCACCTCGCTACATTGGCCCCTTCAAGGTCCTTGAGCAGATCAACCCCGTGGTCTACCGTCTGGCCCTTCCACCACACTTGGCTATCACTGACACCTTCCACGTGTCCCTCCTTAAGCCTGTCCACATGTCCCGGTTCTCCTAGTCATCTGCCGGGACATCAGACTTGTCCTCGGTTGAGTTTGAGGTTAATGCCATCGTGGGATGCAGGGTGGTACGTGGAAAAAAGTTTTATTTTGTGCACTGGAAGGGTCATGGCCAAGAGGATCAGACCTGGGAGCCAGTGGAGAACATCCGCGCTCCACTTCTCATTGCGGCATTTGAGCGTAGCGAGGCTCAGGGAGGAGGGGGCCCTGGGGGGGGTAATGTCAAGCATCGGGTTCCTGCCGCTGCACAGGAGGAATCTCGAGCCTTGCCTTCTGCAGTCTCCCATTCCTCTCCGGCCACAGAGGAGGCTGCTAAACAGACTGGTTGATCCCGGCGCCCTGCTCAGACTAGCACTGTTGGTTTGGTTGCTGCTGTCACCTCTGGTCCAGCTACAGCAATGCATGCTGGTCAGCAGCGATCTACTCCAGGGACTAAGTCCCCCTTTTGGTCCACTGAGCATGCCCGTGGGACGATCTCTCATTGGAGATCGGAGGTCACATGTTCAGGTCCTGCTCCTGCTCTGATGGGTTCATCAGGAAGGTCCCGGAAGGTCGTGGCTATAAATGCCTCGCGTGGCCGCCCCGCCATGCGCTATGAAAGAGATTAATTCTTATTGTTATAGTGGTATGATGATGGATGTATGATGGATGTATGAGACAGGTGAATGACTCATTATTAGAGTTGAGCGACTTTTGGTTTTTTAGGGTCGAGTTTCGTTTCGTGAAACCCGACTTTTCCAAAAGTCGGGTCGAGCAAGATCTGCCGATTATAGGGAAATGTCGGGGTCGTCCCGAAACACGAAACCCAATGTAAGTCAATGGGGAATAAAAGTCGGCAGTGAGAGGAGGACAGGAAACACACCTACAGTGCTCATTTGAATGCCAAAAGCATCAATTCTTCTTACTTAAGCTGGTCAACCTTAATTAACTTCATAATACAAATTACGCACTGAAAAATGGGGGTTATTTGGCTAAAGTTGTGGGGGGGTAGGGCTGGCTCCAGGTTTTCATGTGCCCTGGGCGAAAGAGCGCCCCTTTAACACATACCACAACTCATCATGCTCCGATACGGCAGAGAAATAGCGGTATAGTACAATGAAAAATACTTCACTTTTTACATCTCATGACGAGGCCCATCTATTTCTCCATACAGAATCATTGGTCCCATATAATGTTTGAAACAGTATATGATGAGCTCCACATAATGCTACAGTATATGTTGGTCCCCATGGATGAAGCTCCACTGTCTTATGGGCCCAAATAATGCTCCAAACATAATGGGCCCCATTTCTAATGCTCTAGTGTATAATGGGCCCTGTAAATGCTGCTCCAGTGTCTGAAGTCCACCTTTGGAATGTTCCAGTGTATGGTGGGCCCCATCTATCATTCTCCAGAGTATAGTGCTCCCCAAAAATTGCTGTCCCAACATTGAAAACAATCAAATAAGTCTCCTCGCTAGGGAATCCCTGTACTAGTCTGGACTCCTCGTCGTTCCCATCTTCCATCTAACTGCACAGTATTTCAACCTTGCAAGTGCTGTGATCCTGAGCAAGCAGGGGGGGCCCACTCGTTGGCGACGGCACTGGCACAGGGCCCCTGATAGTACGGTGGTGTGTCTGATGGCGGGTGGGCCGAACCTGCACTTTCATCTGCAGCTTCCTCTTTGTCACCGTGTAAGATGGAACTGTATATGAGAAGGGTAACCTGAGTTTCATCAGGGTCAGATTCAGGCCGTGTAGCGTGCGAGGGGAATGTAGTGGTCTGGGTCAATGTACCAGCAGATTCATCGAGCAGTGGCTGGGCATCAGTGCACTTGTGTCGCCCCCAGGAGTACGGTCGCCACAGTGGCATTACCTTCCTCCTAGGGAGTGTGATGTCATGCTTGGGAGCAACGAAGGATCTCTCTAGCAGGTTAACTGATTGGGCGGCGTTATTCCCACGAGTCATGACCCTCCAAACAGCGTTCATGAAGGCAAAGTGTTTGTTTTACGTGGGCAGTATGGTTGCAAAGCTGAACCTTAAAGGAATGTCCAGAAGGGCACCACCAGGAGTGGAGCCTACGGCGTAATTTGACTCAACACGGGCAACCTCAACCATGCCAGCTACAGAACAGATGCACACATTGCAAGCTTAATTCCGTTAACGAACGAGACTCCGTCATGCCCCGCGGTCCGAGTCTGGCTTACTAGAGGGACACGTGAGGCTCTGGCACATGAGATTGGCCAATAACTGGTGTGTCATGCCCTTACATGTCCGTGGCTGCATGTGCGCTACACTGAAAAGGCCAGCGTTTGTCGCTTACAGGTGCAGATAACCCGCTGAACAACGTTAGTGATGGGGATCACTGATTACAATTATTACTCGCGAACAATGATCTCCCAGTAAGTGCAGGTCAACCGCAGTTCCGGAATTAGGCCTAACCGTCATTCCTGAAAAAATGAAAAACTTACGTGTGCAAACCACAGGTGCTGTAGCTTGCTTAACAGCTCGCCAGCCGTTCTCACGCCCAGTTTGGATTACATGTGATTGCACAAAGGTGAGAAAGGGTACCGTATCCCCAGATAACATGTATGGATAGCGTACACATTCAAAAGATATGTCTATACATCAGGAGGCAGGCTCAGACGGTGTTAGGCCCAGTATGGCTTGCACGTGATTGCACAAAGGTGAAAAAGGGTACCGTATCCCCGGATAAAATGTATGGATAGCGTACACATTCAAAAGATATGTCTATACAGCAGGAGGCAGGCTCAGACGGTGTTAGGCCCAGTATGGCTTGCACGTGATTGCACAAAGGTGAGAAAGGGTACCGTATCCCCGGATAACATGTATGGATAGCGTACACATTCAAAAGATATGTCTATACATCAGGAGGCAGGCTCAGACGGTGTCAGGCACAGTATGGATTTGACGGCCCAGACTACACAGCGGAGGAGCAGGGAGAGGTAAAGATTGCAAATGCTGGGGCACTGCCCAAGCAAGGGGGGCCCACTCGTGGGCGTCGGTACTGGCACTGGGCCCCTCATAGTACGGCGGTGTGTCTGACGGCGGGTGTGCACCACCACCGTCAGAGACACTTGATTGCACTATGAGGGACCCTGTGCCAGTGCCCGCGCCCAAGAGTCGGCCTACCCACCTGTCCAGGGCAACGGCACTCGCACGGTGTCGTGCGCTAGGTGGTGACCCCGGCCATGGGGGGGGGCAGCACAGTTAGGGAGTTTTAGAAAGTGGCATATGTTGATGTTGGACATTCAGCTGATGCAAAAGGCGAAATAGGTCAAGTCCCAGGAAGAGGTGGACCAAAGCAAGCCATTTTTCTGTCACCCTATGTGTCATCAGGGGAAGGTGGGACAAAATCCTTGGAAACCCGTGCATGGTTCATTTTAATGAAGGTTAGATCATCCACATTTTGGGTTGACAGACGGGTCCTTTTTTCTGTCAGGATTGATCCAGCTGCACTGAAGACTCTTTCCGATAGCACACTTGCAGCTGGGCAAGTGAGCTCCTGTAAGGCATATTGTGTCAATTCAGGCCAGGTGTCCAGTTTAGCGGCCCAATAGTCAAAGGGGAATGACCTGTGTGGGAGAACATCGATATGGGAGGAAAAGTAGTTTGTAACCATAGTTGACAACTGCTGTCTCCTGTCACTTTCCATCGATGCTGTATTACCAGTTGTGTGAGCGGTACTTGAAAAATCAGTACACAACATTGTCATGAAACCCCTGTCTCCAACGCCACTTCTGCTGTGTGCACCATGAACACCTCTGCCAAGCTGCCCCCGGCCCGTACGGCTCGTGTGAGAACCATCACCGCTGCTGTGTGCTGGGAATGCCTCAAGCAACCGATTTACCAGAGTTGCTTGTTTATTAGCCAATATTAGGTCAAGGTTCTCCTGTGGCATGATGTTATGTAGTTTGCCTTTATAGCGTGGATCCAGGATGCTGGCCAACCAGTAGTCGTCATCGTTCATCATTTTGGCAATGCGGGGGTCCCTTTTTAGGATCCGCAAGGCATAATCTGACATGTGGGCCAATGTTCCCGGTGTCAATGATGCACTGCGAGTGCTGGTTGGAGGAGCACTTTCTGGCAAATCCACATCCCTTCAGTCACGCACAAACCCTGTACCAGACCTTGCCAAGCCAACATTTTCTCTTGCCCCACGAGATGCATCCTCCTCCCCTAAGTAATCATCCCCATCATCATCCTCCTCCTCCTCTTCTTCCTCCAACTCGTCCAGGATAGGTCCCTGAGCAGACAATGGCTGAATGTCATCAAGGATTCCCTCCTCCTCTTCCTCCTCGTCAACATTGGCTGCAGACGCCTGCTCCTTAAGGTGCGTCAAAGTTTGCATGAGCAGACGCATAAGTGGGATGCTCATGCTTAGGATGGCGTCGTCTGCGCTTACCAGCCGTGTGCATTCCTCAAAACACTGAAGGACTTTACAGAGGTCTTTCAGCTTTGACCACTGCACACCTGTCAACTCCATGTCTGCTCTCAAAGTGCCTGGCCGTGTATCCTCCCACAAATGCATTATGACCTGCCTCTGCTCGCACAGCCGCTCCACCTTGTGCAGGGTGGAGTTCCACCTTGTTGCAATGTCGATAATAAGGCGGTGGTTGGCAAGGTGGAGCAATCGCTGCAGCTTCTGCATACGAACGGAGTGTACAGGCGACCGGCGGATGTGCGCGCACAGTCTTCGCACCTTATGGAGCAGGGCTGTTAACTCCGGATAATTTTTGAGGAAGCACTGCACCACCAGGTTCAAGGTGTGAGCCAAGCAAGGTATGTGGCTGAGTTTTGAAAGGGCTATGGCTGCCACAAAATTACGGCCGTTATCACTAACTACCTTGCCTGCCTCAAGATGTACACTGCCCAGCCATGACTCAGTTTGTCGCTTCAAGTACTCGGCCAGCACCTCGGCGGTGTGTCTGTCGCCCAAACATATCATCTGCAACACAGCCTGCTGACGCTTTCAACTAGCTGATCGGTAGGGGGACACCTCGTGTGCAACAGTGGCAGCTGCAGATGGAGTGCTCGTACGACTGCGCTCTGTGGACGAGCTTTCGCTTCTGGAGGAGGAGGAGGGTCGAACGCCTACAGCCAACTGTTTCCTATACCGTGGGCTAGGCAGCACTGTCCCACCACCACTGTCCCCTGTGGACCCTGCATCCACCACATTAACCCAGTGCGCAGTGATGGACACGTAACGGCCCTGGCCATGCCGACTGGACCATGCATCAGTTGTGAGGTGCACCTTTCCACTCACTGACTGCTTGAGTGCATGGACAATGCGGTCTTTCACATGATGGTGGAGGGCTGGGATGGCTTTGCGAGAGAAGAAGTGGTGACTGGGTAGGTCATAGCGTGGTACTGCATAGGCCATGAGTTCGCGGAAAGCTGCGCTTTCCACCAACCGATAGGGCATCATCTCAAACGAGATTAGTTTGGCAATGTGGGCGTTCAAACCCAGTGTACGCGGATGAGAGACTGAGTACTTTCTTGACCTACTCATAGTGTCTGGGAGGGTGAGCTGGACTTGAGAGCTGCATATGGTGGAAGTAGCGGTGGACAGGGCGGACAGAGAGGGTTGTTGATGGTGATGGAGTTGGTGTTCTTTCTGATGGCCTAGATTCAGTATTTCGTTGATATAACAGTGGGATTCCCTGACTGCTGTGGCCTTGCAACGACACCTCAACATTTGCTGCTGTGCTAACCAGTGGGCTTACAGTGGGGGAAACAATGTAGCGTTGCTGACTACCTTCTTTGTGATCAGTTGCACATGTGGCACTTGAGGTTTGGTGTTGTGTCCACGCTTGCAAGTGCATGCTGGTTAAATGTCTAAGCATGCAACTGGTATTCAAATTTTTCAGATTTTTCCCTCGGCTAAAGGTCTTTGCGCACTTCTTACAGATAACCTTGGCCTGATCATGAGGATTTTGTTCAAAAAAGTGCCACACTGCACTCTTCCTACTTTGGCAGACATTTTGCGGCCTAGCACGCTGTGATGTTTTGACCCTCTGGACAAGCTGTCCAGCAACTCTTTTGATTTTTGGAACCTGTCTTTGGAGTGCTCCGGGCCTGCCAGATAACAGCTGTTGCGATGTTGATGTCTGCTGTGGATGCTCCTCATCTGAGCTATTGGAAGCAGCACCCTCTTCCCCCAATGGATGCCAATCTGGGTCAACAACTGGGTCATCCATCACCTCCTCTTCAATGTCATGTGCACCTTCCTCTGTGTCACCGTGTATGGTGGTATAGTGTGCGGGAAGGGGCACCTGAGTCTCATCAGGGTCAGAATCTGGCTCTGTACACTGCGAGGACAATGTAGTGCTCTGAGTGAATGTACAAGCAGAATCATCTATCAGCGGCTGTGCATCAGTGCACTCCATGTCAGATTCATCTTGGCCTGGGTAATTCACCATTCCACTTGATAATCCAGGCATGGTATGTGAAAACAGCTCCATGAAGTAATCAGTAGTATGGCCTGCGTCATCCTTCAATCTTGGCTGGGGTGAAGGACACAAGGAAAAGTGTGGTTCATGAACATGAGCCTCCAATGACGACTCAGTGCTTTTACTTTTTACAACTTCAGAAGAGGAGGCGATAGAGCTGGAGGCTGAGTCAGCAATGTAAGACAAAACTTTTTCCTGATGCTCTGGTGTTAAAAGCGGTTTGCCAAATCCTAGAAAACTAAGCCTTCGAAGCCTTATGGAGCCAGACGATGACGCAGGCTCAACACCTCCTGCATTCGGTCCTATTTTGCTTTTGCCACTACCATCAGATCCACCACCAACACCATCATTACCAGCTGCCAACCCCTGCCCAATTCCACGGCCTCTTCCACCAACCTTCCTCATTTTTGGTAGAAATGTAGACAAAATCCAACAAACTATATAGTAATGTAAAACAAGGTACAAGGTGTCTATAGGACAGGAGAGATTTAGATTTTCTGCACACACTAATGGACACTGGACACTTTTGGATTGTGTGAGGCCCACTGAATATCAGAGCGCTATGACACAGGCTCGATGGCACAGGTGTGAAAAAAGTGTCTACAGGATAAGGGAGATTTTGAATTTCTGCAGACACTTGTGGACATTGGACACTTTTGGATTGTGTGAGGCCCACTGAATATCAGAGCGCTATATCACAGGCTCGATGGCACAGGTGTGAAAAAAGTGACTACAGGATAAGGGAGATTTTGAATTTCTGCAGACACTTGTGGACACTGGACACTTGGATTGTGTGAGGCCCACTGAATATCAGAGCGCTATGTCACAGGCTCGATGCAACAGGTGTGAAAAAAGTGACTACAGGATAAGGGAGATTTTGAATTTCTGCAGACACTTGTGGACACTGGACACTTGGATTGTGTGAGGCCCACTGAATATCAGAGCGCTATGTCACAGGCTCGATGGCACAGGTGTGAAAAAAGTGACTACAGGATAAGGGAGATTTTGAATTTCTGCAGACACTTGTGGACACTGGACACTTTTGGATTGTGTGAGGCCCACTGAATATCAGAGCGCTTTGTCACAGGCTCGATGGCACAGGTGTGAAAAAAGTGACTACAAGATAAGGGAGATTTTGAATTTCTGCAGACACTTGTGGACACTGGACACTTTTGGATTGTGTGAGGCCCACTGAATATCAGCGCTATGTCACAGGCTCGATGGCACAGGTGTGAAAAAAGTGACTACAGGATAAGGGAGATTTTGAATTTCTGCAGACACTTGTGGACACTGGACACTTTTGGATTGTGTGAGGCCCACTGAATATCAGAGCGCTATGTCACAGGCTCGATGGCACAGGTGTGAAAAAAGTGACTACAGGATAAGGGAGATTTTGAATTTCTGCAGACACTTGTGGACACTGAACACTTTTGGATTGTGTGAGGCCCACTGAATATCAGAGCGCTATGTCACAGGTTCGATGGCACAGGTGTGAAAAAAGTGACTACAGGATAAGGGAGATTTTGAATTTCTGCAGACACTTGTGGACACTGGACACTTTTGGATTGTGTGAGGCCCACTGAATATCAGAGCGCTATGTCACAGGCAGAAATTGGCTAGTGTATCACAAACTACAAGATGTATGTAGAATTGGGCAGAATAGGAATCTCCCTAGAGTGTAGGTCTGTAAGAACGGAACAAGTCCTCCACTTATCCTTCCACAGTGACACACAGATAGCTTCACTGTGGCTGTGATAACAGCCGTTACACGGTACTGTGTGAGGAGCGTACACCGCTGTATGGTGTGAATAAATGCACGCTCAGTACCTCAGCAGGACAAAAAAAAATTGGGATTGCTTTTAAAAAAGCAGTTTGCAGAGCAGTGGGGAAACAGCAATGCAGCTGTCAGGAAGCCTTAGAAGGCAGCCTAACAACCAACACCGCTGATCCACCACAATATAGCCTCCCCTTGCACTGCACACACAGTGACTGGTGTGTTGCACAGGCAAAATCGCTAGCAGCAGAAGCAGTTTTTTTTTCTTCTTCCCTGCCTAACGCTCTCCCTACAGAATCAGCAACCTCTCCCTATGCTAAGATCGGCAGAAGTAAGATGGCGGTCGGCGTGCACGCCCTTTTATAACCCCTGTGACGCCCACCAAAGCAAGCCAATCACTTGCATGCCCTTCTGAAAGATGGTGGTGACCCCTGCCTATGTCATCACGTTGTCCACAGTGTCCGTGGATCCTGATTGGCTGAAAAAGAGCGCAAAACAAACTTTTGAAACACGACTTTGGCGCGTAAGTCGCCGACCTCGTGGCCGACCTCATCCTAGGGTCGGGTTTCGTTTCATGAAACCCGACTTTGCCAAAAGTCGGGGACTTTTGAAATTTTTCGACCCGTTTCACTCAACTCTACTCATTATGACTCCCCTCCCTCGGTTGTGTATGAGTTAGGGTCAGAGTTAGAGTCAGCACCTAGTACTGGCACTGCCTAGCACCACAGTGCATTCAGCTCTCACATCCGTTAGCGCCAGAGGGTGCCAGTCAGCACAGGCATCACAGCGCAGTCGCAGCGTCCGTCTGTACGACGCCATGCACAGATATTGTGCTTTCCAGCACCAAGCTCAGGCTGGTTAGTAGCGACCGCAAGTGCAGATGCAGTACACGCTCAGAGCGGTAGGCTAACGTTTGCTGTGCCCTGTGACGGTTAACAGGGCACAGCGTTCCAGGGGGAACTTTCCCTGGCTCCGCAGTAGCGGTTTCGGGTGCAAGTGGGGCTAGAGGGACACTGTTCTCGTGTCTCGGACGCAGAGTCCTGTGACCTCATGCTAGCGCTCCTCTAGCCGTAGCCTGTGAGGTTAACAGGCTCCGGCATCGGGTTCTGCGGACTCTGTGCAGTAACAGAGCCCGCTTTCTATCACACCGGATCAGTGGCTCCCCACCGGTGTCCAGCAAGAATTTTACTACATGCTGTCCGTTGTTGTATAGCAGCAGTATACCATCTCTGCACGGTGGACCACGGGTTGCGATCGCACTTGCCTATATTTTATATTCAGTGCAATCCGCAACCCTAACACCAGGCACCGGTAATTTACTTGTGGACAGAAGGTTCTACTACTAGTACCGATATGCAAAAACAAGCTGCAAGTCATGTGAGGGATCCATTCACCATTGCCAGGAAAAGCATGAATACTGACTGCATTGTAGTCTTGGATTGAGTAGGTGTTTGTCATGCTCCTAGATTCAATACCTTGAGTTTGGCTTCGTGGTTGACTTCTCTGAGTGCTGAGCAACAAGGAGACACACAAACGTGTTCTGCTATTCGGACTGCAGTCTGGCTGTAGGAGTTTTCCTTTGTCTGCCTATCACCTGTTGGGTGCAGCTTTGTATTCTGCCCTGTTGCTGGCATTTCCTGCTGTTGATAGATTCACTTAGATGCTCTGACATTCTATTGCTGTTTGGCGCCAGTCAGTGAGCTTTCAGCTAAGGATTTTTGCTGCTTTGCTGTTTCTTTGTTATACTTTGCACCTATTTTCTGGTTATCATTTAGAAACAGGCAGTATATTCATTATCATTTGCTTTATTCTTTGTTTAGGATTTCATTATCTACTTTACTCACTCTGGGATCTTTCCTTTGTTCAGCATGCTTATCCTCTTGTAGGTAATTCACACTCTGCTCTGCCTCGGTTCTTTAGGAGGAACGTGATGGAACTTAATGGCCATTTAGGCAGTGTATGTTCATTTGGAAGTTCTTATTTTGTTATTAGGGCTTTTTTTTTACCTGCAGGCACCATTAGGTACTGTGGTGTCAGGATATCTAATGTGCACAGGAACTGCCAGGGTCATTTGCATTTTTTTTTAGTGTATAAGCTATTTTTCAGAGTGAGTTGCTGCACAGGCATAGTAGTGTTTGTGGAAGGACTTACCATATCGGCTTATGAGGAAAGGGAGGTCATCAACTTAGCAGTTTCTTGTCCCCCTTTAGATGACCCAGATATGAGCCAGATCCGGACTTATTGGTGGATTCTAAAAGGGGAATGGGGGTAATGGATATTCTGTGGGGAGTAGCGACTTGGTCTATCACAGAAACAGCATTTAACATCTCCTTGGAACATATGTACCCCTGTTTCCGCATCAGCCTGGTCAAACACCCTGGTCCAGCATTATGTCAACACAGGGGTAGAAACTCAGACAAACTGCCTACCAGATGAAACCTCCAGTGTTGGCAATATTGAAGACCAAAGTGGATGACATATTGAATATGGGATCATAATTCCTTTCCATAGCTCATGTGTAGTGTTGTGGCCCAAAAAGGACAACAGTACTCGTGTCTTTGTGGGCAATAGGTGACTCAGTGAGGTCACTGTTACAAATGCCTACTACCTGCCTCGGGTAGATGAACTACTGGACAGGTTAGGGGCATCTTAGTTCATAAGAACCATCTGAGTAAGGAATGCTAGCAGATCCCACTCATAACAGAGGCTCAAGAGAAGTGCACATTCATCATCCCTTTTGACCTGTATAAGTTCAAAAGCATGTCACTTAGGATAAAGAATGCAAAGTTTACCTTACAAAAGATGGTGGAACAGTCGCTAGAGGGATGTCAGAGATATGCCCAGGCCTACCTGGATGATATTGCTGTATTAAGCAACACCTGAAAAGAGCATCTTCAACACATGTCCCAGGTGCTGCAGAGGGTAGCGAAAGCCCAGTTCACCATCCCACCCAACAAATTAAAGATGGGGATGGCTGAGGTTCTATAAGTGGGACATCAGTGGGAATTGGTTGCATTCATCCAGAACCTGCAAAAGTAAAAGCCATTCTCCAGTGGCTCCGCCCAGTAAGCCAAAAACAACTCCTTGCATTCTTAGAGACCGCAAATTATTATTGAAAGTTTATCCCCAATTACAGTACAGTAGCTAAGTCCCTCACTGACCTCATCATCAAATGGTACGCTTGAAACGTCATCTGGACCCAGAATACGAGTCCACATTCCTCCAGTTGAAAACTCAGCTAGCATAGAGCCCAGTCCTGACTAATCCCGACTAAGGCTGGTTTCACATTAGCGTTTTTTAGAGCAGCGCGTCCATGAGCCCCTATGTTTAACATGGGGGCGCATGGTCAAGCGATTGCACGTGTTTGTATGCGTTTTCATGCGCATGCTTTTTTTGTTGTGTGCGCCTAGGCGCGCCGGACACAACCTGTTGCATTTTTGGTCCATCCAACCTGTGTCAAAAAAACGAATGCGCACGGAATACGCCAAAATAACACATTACAATCTATGGGAACACAGGCAAGTGCATGGACATGCGCACACCTGCATTTAAAATCGCATACGTTTTAAGAGTTAACATGGCTAGGAGCGCATGCGCCTAAAAAAACCAAACGCATGCAAAACACATGTGTTTTTTGCATGCATTTCTATTGCGCACAAAGCGCGGTGCTAAAAAACGCTAATGTGAAAGTAGCCTTAGGCTGGTTTCACATTAGCATTTTTTAGCGCAGCGCATTGTGCGTGTCCATGCGCATGCGCCCCTATGTTTAAAATGGGGGCGCATGGTCTAGCGTTTGCACGCGTTTGTATGCGTTTTCGTGCGCATACTTTTTTTGTAGTTTGCGCCTAAATAACACATTACAGCCTATGGGAACGCAGGCGTGCGCATGGACATACTCACACCTGCGTTTAAAATCGCATGCATTTTAAGAGTTAACATGGCTAGAAACTGGTTAAAACGCATGCGCCTAAAAAAAGCAAATGCATGCGTTTCTATTGCGCACAAAGCGCAGTGCTAAAAAACGCTAATGTGAAACTAGCCTTAATCCACCTATTCAATGTCCAAAGAGATGCATCAGATACAGAACTGGGAGCCGTATTTAGCCAATTGGGGGCCGACGGTCAGAAACACCCAATAGCCTATCTGTCCCAGAAGCCCTTGGACCAAGAGAGTGCATATCTCACAATAGAAAAAGAATGCCTGACCATAGTCTACAAAGGATGGGTGAGGATACAATATGTGAGGATAGCGTTGCTTGAGCAGATGTATGGTGAAGCAATGGTTAGTGTAGGTTGTAGGCTTGTCGGAACAGCTATTTCTTCAGGTTCCTTTTGAAGGTTCCCATGGTAGGCGAGAGTATGATATGTTGAGGCACGCAGTTCCAGAGTATGGTATCTATGGGAGAAATCTAGTATGCAATTGTGGGAAGAGGAGATAAAAAAGGAGTAGAGAAGGAGATTTTGTGACGATCGGAGGTTGCGTGCAGGTAAGTATCGGGAGAATAGGTCAAAGGTGTATGTAGGAGACAGGTTTTAGATCGCTTTGTATGCCAAAGTTGGGGTTCATAACCGGATTCTCAGGACAATCTGGAAGTCAGTGCAGGGATTGACAGAGAGGAGAAGCTGGGGAATAGCGGGGTGACAAGTGGATTAGTCGGGCAGCAGAGTTTAGGATAGTTTGGATAGGTGCGATAGTGTTAGAAGGGAGTCCATAGAGCAGGAGGTTGCAGTAGTCGAAGCAGGAGATGATGATTATATGCACTAGTGTTTTTGCAGATTATGGTTGAGTAATCTGCAGATTCAAGAGATATTTTTGAGTTGAAGTTGGCAGGAAGGGGAAAGGGGTTGGATCTTAGATTAGAAGGAAAGGTCATAGTCAAGCCATTGATTTTGATGGTTAGGTCAGTTATGGGGGGGTTGAATGATATGGTGGAAGGATGATGAATTCAGTTTTATCCATGTTACGTTTTAGAAATATAGATAAGAAAGATGAAATAGAGGACAGACATTATATGATTCTGGTAAGGAAGCGATATCAGGTCCAGAGAGGTAAATCTGTATGTAATCAGCATAGAGGTGATACTGAAGCCGTGAAACTCTATGAGTTGTCTCAGGCCGAAGGTGTAGATGGAGTAGAGCATAGTCCTAAAACTGAACCTTGGGGGACACTAACAGATAGGGGGTGAGATGGGGTCAATGAATGTCCTGTCTGTTAGTAATGAAGAGATCCCAGATAGGGTCAAGTCTGCCAAGTCACTTGGATTTGGCAGTTAGTAGGTAGTTGATGACTTTAGCCTGGGTAGTTTCAGTGAAATGGTGCAGTCATAGGCCAGAATGTTAGCGATTAGGCTATGTGCACACGTGTGCATGAAAACCGGACTCCTTCCCAGAAAACGCGCGTTTTTTTCTGCGCGTTTATTGTGCGTTTTTTGCATAAAAAAAAAATTATTGAGCATGATCGTTTTTTACCGCGATGCGTTTTTTTCGCGGAAAAAACGCATCAATATGCACAAAAAGTGCAGAATTCATTAAAATGAATGGGATGCTTCTTTTAAGCGATTTTTAAGCGGTTTTGCCAGTAAAAATGCTTAAAAAACGCAGAAAAAACGCTTACATGTGCACACACCCTTAAAGAGGCAATAGGAGGATAGATTTGAGGACAGTTCATAATGGACGTGTTGTTGCACTAGGTTTGAGAAGTGGGCGATAGCTATACGCAAAGGATGGGTCAAGGGAGGCCTTTTTGAGGATGGGTGTAATCGAGGTATGTCTAAAGCATGAGGGGAAGGCAACAGTTAGTGACAGGTTGAAGTGGTGGGTTAGTTTTGGGATGAAGACTGTTGTAAGGTTTGGAATAAGGTGGGATGGGATTGGGTCAAGTTCACAGGTGGTGAGATGTGATTTGGAAAGTAAAGAGGAAAGTTCATCTGTGATGGTGAAGTTGGTTTTGAAGGAGGAAACTTGAGCAGTTATGAGAAGGGCCTGTGGGGACTTTAGGAAAAAGGTTTGCCTTATGTTGTCAATCTGCTGCATAAAGAATGAGGCAAAGTCTTCAGCTCAAGAGTTGGATTGGGGTGAGTA
This sequence comes from Dendrobates tinctorius, assembly GCF_039654945.1. NCBI lineage: Eukaryota > Metazoa > Chordata > Amphibia > Anura > Dendrobatidae > Dendrobates > Dendrobates tinctorius. The sequence goes on along the minus strand of NW_027361686.1, from coordinate 13,916,765 downwards.
TTGGGAGGACAGGAAGGATGATGATTAGGTTGTAGATTCCACTTGGTGTGAACGCAGAGGCACACAGCTGAGTAGCTCATCAGAGGAGATGGAGGAGGAGGAATTCAAGTGGGTTACACAGACAGTGAGTAATGCAACCACGACATGCACTGCATCCTTAGTTACAACTCTGGCTGTGGCAAGCAGCGGTCGCGGGTCTGAAGTTCGCTGCGACTTCAAAGTATGATTAGCCTGGCCCTTTTTTGAGACCACAAAGGATGACTCAACTCACGTTATGTGCCACCTTTGTAAAAAAATACATAGTAGAGGCTAAAAATCCATTAATTTGCTTATTACATGCATGAACTGGAACATGTGCGATCAATATGTGTCAGTCTTGGAATCTCACTGAACTAAAATGCGGACTAGTGGGCCTCGCTAACCACTGGCCAGCCCATTAACCACATCTGCTGCTCTTTCTTCTCTGTCAGTGTGTCAAGTGTTTTCACACAGTTCTCCTGCCGCAGACCCTTCACTTGTTTACATGCTACAATTGTGGTGAGTGAGAGCCTGTCAGCTGTTACAGAAGTGGACATGCTTACTGTTTTTGACCGATCTCAGAAACTGAGCACATCACGTCTTTCTCAATCCACCATAACATCTGCGCTTGAACCTCACTCACAGTCCGGCAGTTTGTCGTGTTCACCCTAATCCACCCTCTGTTAGCACAGCAGCCAGCCCTTGTTTATGCAGTTGTTGTCATGTAAAATATTGTTTCTTCCAACACATGCAAAAACCTACAAGAAGCTAAATAAACATAAACCCTACTGTAACTAAATAAGTAAAAAGCAAAAATGCATTTAAATAACACAGAGTTCTTAGTAATAATGTTATTGATCAAAAATATCATAAAAGCCTTCCCACCATCGACAAGGTGACCCTGATCGGGGCGGTCTTAGTCTGTCTAATATTAAAAACCTTGTCAGACTTGACCTCAATGTGTGAATAAGGGCAGACAAAAGTCCGGGTCCCAACCTGTGGACACCAGTCTAGGGAAGACTCTAAATGTTATTTCCAGCTCAGGAGAGAGGGAGGCCATACCCCGGCTTGCACAGAATGCAAAAATACAAAGAAAAAACACAAAAATTGAACTTGATTTAAGTTGGTATACATGCAGCACATAAACGCATGTTCACTTTGGCCATAAAGCATACAAAAACCTGCAAGAAGCAAAATAAACATAAACCCTACTGTAACTAAATAAGTAAAAAGCAAACATGCATTTAAATAACACAGGGTTCTTAATAATACTGTTCTGTCCTCACTAATTGAAGCAGACTTCATGTAGCTTATACAGGCAGCTAAACCGCTATACCTGGGTCCAATAAGGAGACTGTAGGTTGAATCTGTACTTTATTGAACGTGGTGGTATATTGATGCCGTGAAACTACAAACAAAAACATATATATACACTGAGTCAATACAAGGTACATCAGGGATTCATGTCATACATAATACAATAAGAATAAACATCTGCACTACTAGCTGAGGAGGGGGAAACTAACTGAGCAGGCTGATCTGAGACAGAAATTAGATATAGGAAGCATTTTTACGTACCAGCAATGCTGACACAAGGGGAGAAGAGGAATGAGATGCTTTCAGGATGCAGGCAGGGCAAAAATAGAGAACTGGAGGGAAAATGGGGGATGGACTAACCATGATCCTTTGCAAAGCTTACCAGGGTGCCTTGCAACCTTCCCAGAATACATTGTGAACGGAGGGAAAATAGAAGCAAAAATGAAAGTAAAATAGGATAACACTGCAGTTATGACTCTGTGGTTAATCCTAATTTCATGGGGTAGAAAGGGTAAGAGGTGAGTCATCTAGGTAAGAGATTGAACAGAGCCGGACCAGATCAGGGGTGTGTCTCAGAAGTTGAAAGTTGTGAGAGGCCATGAGAAGTGGCTAGAGATAGAAGCTGGGATGCAGATGAGCATGTGAAGCCGTTGAAGTCTCCCAAGATAAGGGTTGGCAGTTCAGAGGACATTAAGAATTGCAGCAAGGCAGGAAAGTGGTCAAGGAAGTGGGTGGGTGAGCCTGGGGACAGTATATGGCTGCTTCTCAGAGAGGGGGGGATGGAAGACCCTGATGATGTGAACTTCAAAAGAAGAATGGTGTCCAATCGGCCTGTATTTATTAATTTGCTTAAAAACAGGATTGGTGGTGGCAGTGAGGAGTGTGGTGTTATTGTGGAGATACCAGTGATTGTACAGAGGTATATACACATATTCCATGCATTGTAATCTGGAGGTGTATATGCCATATTCTATCAGTTTTCCGATAGCTAATTATTGTTAACATAGTCTGCATTAGGCTTATGCGGCACTCTTATAAGGTGCTCAAGTAGCAATTACCATTTCTTAATGTGGTTTCATTGTTTATCCAGGCTTTACAGCATTTATTATTCATCATTGATCCACCATATGGTGACGTGGCTCTTTTACTCTATTTAAATCGCTGTTACTAGAGTTGAGCGAAACGGCTCGGTCATATTCAAAAGTCGGTGACTTTCACTGAAGTCGGGTTTCATGAAACGAAACCCGACCATAGCATGAGGTCGGCCACGAGGTTGGCAACCAGAGCGCCAAAGTCGCGTTTCAAAAGATGCTTCCAGCGCCCTTTTTCAGCCAATGATGGAGGACGCACACTGTGGGCAACGCGATGACATAGGCATCGGTCACCACCATCTTTGAGAAGGGCATGCAAGTGATTGGCTGGCTTTGTGTGGCGTCACAGGGGCTATAAAAGGGCGTGAACGCCGACCGCCATCTTACTTATGCCGATCTTAGCATAGGGAGAGCTGCTGCTGCTGATTCTGTAGTGAGAGCGTTAGGCAGGGAAGAACCAAAAAACTGCTTCTGCTGTTAGCGATTTCCACTTACAACACAACAGTTTGTGTGCAGTGACAGGGGAGGCTATATTTTTGTGCATCAGCTCTGTTGGTTATTAGGCTGCCTTATAAGGCTCCCTGATAGCTGCATTGTTGTCTGCACACTGCTGTGCAAACTGCTTTTTTAAAAGCAACAATACTTTTCTTCCTCTTTTCTGCACAGTTACCAAGCGTTCATTTTTCCACCCTTTTGTGTGTGCAGCAGTCCTGCTTATTAGGCTGCCTGCGTCCATACTTGGACAGAGAGCATCACTGTCAGCGTCCTCAAATCTCTAGTGAGATCCAAATTCCCACTAATCCTATAGGCATCCTCCACCTTGTCATACACCATCCAATTTCAGCCTGTTACATTGAGGTGTAATCTCTCCTGGGCCTGAGACAATAGTTCAGTGTCCTCAAATCTCTAGTGAGATCCAAATTCTCACCAATCCTATAGACACTCTCCACCTTGTCATACACCATCCAATTTCAGCCTGTTACATTGAGGTGTAATCTCTACTTGGCCTGAGACAATAGTTCAGCATCCTCAAATCTCTAGTGAGATCCAAATTCTCACCAATCCTATAGACACCCTCCACCTTGTCATACACCATCCAATTTCAGCCTGTTACATTGAAGTGTAATCTCTACTGGGCCTGAGACAATAGTTCAGCGTCCTCAAATCTCTAGTGAGATTCAAATTCTCAGCAATACTACATATACCCTCCACCTTGTCATACACCATCCAATTTCAGCCTGATACATTGAGGTGTAATCTCTACTGGGCCTGAGACAATAGTTCAGCGTCCTCAAATCACTAGTGAGATTCAAATTCTCACCAATACTACAGTCATGGCCAAAAGTTTAGAGAATGACACAAATATTAATTTTTACAAAGTCTGCTGCTTCATTTTTTCTAATGGCAATTTGCATATACTCCAGAATGTTATAAAGAGTGATCAGCTTAACAGCAATTACTTTCAAAGTCAATATTTGCCTAGAAAATGAACTTTACCCCCCAAAACACATTTCAACATCATTGCAGCCCTGCCTTAAAAGGACCAGCTAACATCGTTTCAGTGATTGCTCCATTAACACAGGTGTGGGTGTTGATGAGGACAGGGCTGGAGATCAATCTGTCATGATTAAGTAAGAATGACACCACTGGAAACTTTAAAAGGAGGCTGGTGCTTGGCATCATTGTTTCTCTTCTGTTAACCATGGTTATCTCTAAAGAAACACGTGCAGTCATCATTGCACTGCACAAAAATGGCCTAACAGGGAAGAGTATCGCAGCTAGAAAGATTTCACCTCAGTCAACAATCTATCGCATCATCAAGAACTTCAAGGAGAGAGGTTCCCTTGTTGCCAAAAAGGCTCCAGGGCGCCCAAGAAAGACCAGCAAGCGCCAGGACTGTCTCTTAAAAGTGTTTCAGCTGCGGGATCGGGCTACCAGCAGTGCAAAGCTTGCTCAGGAATGGCAGCAGGCAGGTGTGAGTGCATCTGCACGCACTGTGAGGTGGAGACTCTTGGAGCAAGGCCTGGTCTCAAGGAGGGCAGCAAAGAAGCCACTTCTCTCCAGAAAAAACATCATGGACAGACTGATATTCTGCAAGAGGTACAGGGAGTGGACTGCTGAGGACTGGGGTAAAGTCATTTTCTCTGATGAATCCCCTTTTCGATTGTTTGGGACATCTGGAAAACGGCTTATTCGGAGAAGACCAGGTGAGCGCTACCACCAGTCTTGTCTCATGCCAACTGTCAAGCATCCTGAAACCATTCATGTGTGGGGTTGCTTCTCAGTCAAGGGAATGGGCTCTCTCTCAGTCTTTCCTAAAAACACAGCCATGAATAAAGAATGGTACCAGAATGTCCTCCAAGAGCAACTTCTCCCAACCGTCCAAGAGCAGTTTGGCGATCAACAATGCCTTTTTCAACATGATGGAGCACCTTGCCATAAAGCAAAGGTGATGACTAAATGGCTCAGGGAACAAAACATAGAGATTTTGGGACCATGGCCTGGAAACTCCCCACATCTTAATCCATTGAGAACTTGTGGTCAATCATCAAGAGACTGGTGGACAAACAAAAACCTTCAAATTCAGACAAAATAAAAGCATTGATTTTGCAAGAATGGACTGCTATCAGTCAGGATTTGATCCAGAAGTTGATTGAGAGCATGCCAGGGAGAATTGCTGAGGTCCTGAAGAAGAAGGGTCAACACTGCAAATATTGACTTGCTGCATTAACTCATTCTAACTGTCAATATAACCTTTTGTTACTCATAATATGATTGCAATTATATTTCTGTATGTGATAAAAACATCTGACAAACACACATAAAAATCAGAGGCCAGCAGATCATGTGAAAATATAATATTTGTGTCATTCTCTAAACTTTTGGCCATGACTGTACATACACCCTCCACCTTGTCATACTCCATGCAAATTCAGCCTGTTACATTGGGGTGTAATCTCTACTGGGCCTGAGACAATAGTTCAGCGTCCTCAAATCTCTAGTGAGATTCAAATTCTCACCAATACTATATACACCCTCCACCTTGTCATACACCATCCAATTTCAGCCTGTTACATTGAGATGTATTCTCTACTGGGCCTGAGACAATAGTTCAGCATCCTCAAATCTCTAGTGAGATTCAAATTCTCACCAATACTACATACACCCTCCACCTTGTCATGCACCATCCAATTTCAGCCTGTTACATTGAGGTGTAATCGCTACTGGGCCTGAGACAATAGTTCAGCGTCCTCAAATCTCTAGTGTGATTCAAATTCTCACCAAAACTACATACACCCTCCACCTTGTCATACACCATCCAATTTCAGCCTGTTACATTGAGGTGTAATCTCTGCTGGGCCTGAGACAATAGTTCTGCGTTCTCAAATCTATGGTGAGATTCAAATTCTCACCAATAGTAGATACACCTTCTACCTTGTTTTACAGTACCATATAGCTGGTGTTATTTTGGGTACATTTTCACAAAAATGAGGAAGTATGGTGGAAGACGCCATGGAAGTGGGCGGGGGTTGCCAGCTGGTCCCGATGGTGGTGGTGGCGTTGCATCTGTTGGTAGCGGCAAAAGCACAATAGCACCTAAGGCAGGAGGTGTTGAGCCTGCATCATCGTCTGGCTCCACAAGGCCTCGAAGGCTCTCTTTTCTTTGAGTAGGTAAACCACTTTTAAAGCCGGAGCTTCAGGAACAAGTTTTGGCTTACATTGCTGACACAGCCTCCAGCTCTCTCCTCCTCATCTGAAGTTTCAAAAAATAAAAGCACTGAGTCGTCAGTGGAGGCTCCAGGTCAAGAACAACACCTTTTGTTTTGTCATTCACCCACACCAAAAGTGAAGGATGTGGTAGGCCACACTACCGATTACTCACTGGAGCTCTTTTCACATACCATGCCTGGGTTAGCAAGTCAAATCGTAAATTCCCCCATCCAAGATGAATCTGACATGGAGTGCACTGATGCACAGCCACTGCTAGATTTTTCTGCTGGTACATTCACTCAGAGCACTACATTGTCCTTGCAGTGTACTGAGGCAGAATCAGACCCTGATGAAACTCAGGTGCCCCTTCCCGCATACTATACCACCTTACACGGTGACACAGAGGAAGGAGCACATGAAATTGAAGAAGAGGTGATGGATGACCCAGTTGTTGACCCAGATTGGCATCCATTGGGGGAAGAGGGTTCCGCTGCCAATAGCTCAGAAGAGGAGGAGGAGGATCCGCAGCAGGCAACGACATCGCAACAGCTGTTATCTGGCATGACTGTAGCAGTCCAAAAACGTGTTACAAAAACCAAAAGACTTGCAGGACAGCTTGGCCAGATGGTCAAATTAGCACAGCATGCAAGGTCTCAAAATGTCTTCCATAGTAGGAAGAGTGCAGTGTGGCACTTTTTTGAACAAAATCCTAATGATCAGGCAAAAGTTGTCTGTAAGAAGTGCGCAAAGACCTTTAGCCGAGGGAAAAATCTGAGAAATTTGAATACCAGTTGCATGCTTAGACATTTAACCACCATGCACTTGCAAGCGTGGACGGACTACCAAACCTCTCGTACCACATGTGCACCTGCTCCGAATGAAGGTAGTCAGTAACGCTACATCGCTTCCCCCACTGTAAGCCCTCTTGTTAGCACACCACCAGCAGCAAATGTCGAGGTGTCGTCGCAAGGGCAAAGCAGTCATGGAATCACAATGTTATTGCTATGAAAGACTGAATCTAGGCCATCAGCAACACCACCAACACCATCACCATCACCAACCCTCTCTCAGTCCGTCATGTCCACCGCTAGTTCCACCATATGCAGCTCTTAAGTCCAGCTCACCCTACCAGAGACTCTGAGTAGGACAAGAAAGTCATCATCCTCTCATCTGCGTACACTGGCTTTGAATGCCCACATTGCCAAACTAATCTCGTTAGAGATGATGCCCTTCCGGTTGGTTGAAAGCAAAGCTTTCTGCGAGCTCATGGCCTACGCAGTACCACGCTATGACCTACCCAGTCGGCACTTCTTTTCGCGAAAAGCCACCCCAGCCCTCCACGTGCATGTGAAAGACCGCATTGTCCATGCACTCAAGCAATCAGTGAGTGGAAAGGTGCACCTCACAACAGGTGCATGGTCCAGTAGGCATGGCCAGGGCCGTTACGTGTCCATCACTGCTCACTGGGTTAATGTGGTGGATGCAGGGTCCACAGAGGACAGCGGCGGTGGGACAGTGCTGCCTAGCCCACGTGCTGTGAGTTCATTTTCTGGTCTACCAGTCAGGCTCCCTCTGGTGGTAACAGGAGGCAGTGAGGCTGATTTAATCAGTAGAGATCTGCCACCTGATAATGAGGATGATGATTGGACCTCAGGAATCTCAGATTGGATTTAAGACAGCTGACGCCCTACTCTGGTGCTGGTGATTCCTTCTGCTTGTCAGGTCTTGGTTCTCAGCTCTGTTCCAGTTAGCTTAAGCTTAGTTTCTCTGCTAATGTTCACACTTGATTTTGTTGTTCTATTCAGTTTTTTGTGTGGTCAGCCAGTCCCAGCTGGGACTGTGCTGAATTTCCACTCTTATTTATCTGTATTTACCAATTTTTTTTTGTCCCTTATTAGATTGGCCTCTTTTTTGCTCTGTCTCAGAATATTTCAGAGTGCTGATATAGGTTTAGAAGTCTAGTGACTTCAGGGTTAATTTTGCTATGTGGTAGGATCAGGGATCTGCAATCTGCATAGTTACCAACCTCTCTGGTTTTTCTGGGCTTAGCATGTTTAGGTTTTTTTCCTCCTCGGTGACCCATTCATAACAAAATCACCAGCCTAACTGTAGACTCTAGGGTACTCCAAAGACGGAAAGAATTTAAAAAAAAAAAAGTGTCAGAATTTTTCTTTTATATATATTTTTTCCTCTTTTTCTCTGGAGCCGTAGGAGGATTTTTTTTTTTCCCTAATGGAGATTAAGCAATTGTCTCATCTTGTGGAGCAACTTGCTGCTGAAGTGCTGGGAATTTCCACCTACCTCATTCAGTCACATGCTGCTGAACCTAAGATCCCTGCTCCTGATGTGTTTTCTGGGGATCGGTCTAAATTTCTGAATTTTAAGGATAATTGTAAATTATTTTTTGCCTTGAAGCCTAACTCATCAGGGAGCTCTGCGTAGCCGGTTAAAATTGTCATCTCCTTGCTGCGCGGCGATCCCCAGGATTGGGCTTTTTCTCTGACACCTGAAAATCCTATTCTGACTAATGTGGATGCATTTTTTCAAGCCTTGGGTTTGCTGTATGATGAACCTAATGCTGTTGATCAAGCTGAGAGAACCCTGCTGGCATTAAACCAGGGTCAGGATTCTGCAGAGTTATGCTGTCAAAAATTCCGAAAGTGGGCGGTCCTTACTACATGGAATGATAGTGCTTTGGCAGCTCTCTTTCAGAAGGGTTTATCAGAGACCGTAAAAGATGTTATGGTGGGATTTTCTGTTCCCTCTGGTCTGGATGATTCCATGTCATTAGTCATTCAAGTTGATCGGCGTTTACATGAACGTAAAACTACAAGGGAGGCGCTGCCACCTTTTCAACAAACGTCTGAACCTATGCAATGTGATGGGGTTTTGTCTAGGGTGCAACGTCAGGAGTTTAGAAGGCGTAATAAGCTGTGTTTTTTCTGTGGTGACGCCTCTCATACTATTTCTGTCTGCCCTAAATGAGAGAAACGTTTTGCACACACATTTGCTGTGGGCAGTGTACAACCTAAGTTCCTTTTGGCAATTACTCTGATCTGCTCCTTATCCACGTTTTCCACTAAGGCTTTTGTGGATTCAGGAGCAGCGTTGAATCTGATGGATTTGGACTTTGCTAAACATTGTGGTTTTTCCATGACGCCTCTGCGGACGCCTATTCCTTTGAGGGGTATTGATGCTACTCCTTTGGCGGAGAATAAACCTCAGTTTTGGACCCATGTGATAATGCGAGTTACCCCAGACCACCAAGAAAATTGTAAATTTTTGGTGCTGCATAATTTGCATGATACTATTGTTCTGGGTTTTCCCTGGTTGCAAACTCATAATCCAGTTTTGGAATGGAAATCTGGGTCTGTGGTGAGTTGGGGTTGTCATTGTGTTCTTAGGGACGCTTCTATTTTCTCCACCTCTCCTCAGTCTCATGATATTCCTGATTATCTGGCCGATTTTTCTGATGTATTTAGTGAGAGTAAGTCTGCATCTTTGCCTCCTCATAGGAGTTATGACTGTGCAATTAAGTTGATGCCTCGGTGTAAATTTCCCAAGGGTCGGCTTTTCAACTTATCAGTACCCGAACATGATGCTATGCGATCCTATATTAAGGAGTCGTTGGAGAAGGGTCATATTAGACGATCCTCGTCACTTTTAGGTACTGGGTTTTTGTTTGTGGCCAAGAAAGATGGTTCATTAAGACCGTTTTATTGATTATCGTTCCCTTAACAAGATGACGGTTAAATATCAGTACTAGAGTTGAGCGACTTTTGCTTTTTTAGGGTCGAGTTTCGTTTCATGATACCCGACTTTTCCAAAAGTCGGGTTGAGCAAAATCAGCCGACTATAGGGAAAAGTCGGGGGTCCGACCGAAACACGAAACCCAATGTAAGTCAATGGGGAATTAAAGTCGGCAGTGAGAGGAGGACAGGAAACACACCTACAGTGCCCATTTGAATGCCAAAAGCATCAATTCTTCTTACTTAAGCTTGTCAACCTTAATTAACTTCATAATACTAGTTACGCACTGAAAAATGGGGGTTATTTGGCTAAAGTTGTGGGGGGGTAGGGCAGGCTCCAGGTTTTCATGTGCCCTGGGCAAAAGAGCGCCCCTTTAACACATACCACATCTCATGATGCTCCGATACGGCAGAGAAATAGCGGTATATGAGAAAAAAAGGGAAGAAAATAATCCAGCTCACCGTACTGCCTTGCTGGTAAAATCCAAATCCTGCGCACGGCTTTGACTAGGCAGTCAATCAATTGTGGGAAGGAAAAAAAGGAGAAATTCCAGCGCCAGAAATGGAAAATTAAAAATCCATTTAATTGTGCCAATACATATAAAAATTCCAGCAGGTACAGCATATCAGTCGGATGACTGCAGAACAACGCGTTTCGACGCCTCAGGTCTTAATCATGTTCTGACATTAAATGCAACCAACTTCCGTTTATTGGATTCTCCCACCTGCACAAATCAGAAGCACATGTGTGGACTACTCCAAAGCAGCTCCCGATATGGTAATGGTGGGAGAGCCAAACCAGGAAAAGAAAACAGTCAATGTAGACAACATAACATAAATGACATATATAATTTAAAAGGAAGATATATATACTCCTAATGTAAGATGAAAAAGATGAATATATAGAGAAGAGAAAAAAAAAAAAATATATAATTGCAATAACATATTTTAACGTACATATCACATATTCATATCCCATACATAATATGCTAAAAATTAGATCAATAGGTTACATTACAACCTCTGAATAAAAATATGGGACAAACATATTCAATAATGTAATATAAGATCTTGTCGGCTATTCATACCATCCGGATATCTAGTGCAGAGGGTGAAAATCCAGAAGGACTCCCTGTTCAATAATTTCCTTCTGTGGTCTCCACCCCGAATCGGTCTATGCACCTGTTCTATTCCCATAAAATGAAAGCCGCTAACATCCCCTTTGTGAACTGTGGCAAAATGCTTTGATACTGCAGAAACCGCAACAACATTGTGATTAGACACATCTGAGAGATGCCTCCTGATTCTAGCCTTCAAGGGTCCCGTGGTGCAACCCGTGTATTGAATATTACAAATATTGCATGTTATTAAATATACAATATAAGAAGAATTACAGTTTATTAAATTTTTAATGGTAAATGTTTTTTTGTTTACCATAGAAAAAAATGTTTTTCCTTTTTGTACAAAATTGCAAGTTTTACATCTAGCTGCACCGCATTTACAAAAACCCTTTAATGTGATCCAGGAGGATCCCTCCGTCTGGCCACTGTCACTTATGAAAAGACTAGGGGAAAGAATAGTAATAAGTGTAGGTGCCCATTTAGCAACATACCTAATATTATTCTGAATCACCTGTTTTAAAATAGGATCCTCATTGAGAATTGGTAAGTATTTTTTCACGATACTAGTAACAGTATTAAACTGATTACTATAATTGGTTGAAAAGACAATATTGTTATTAGATTTATTTTTCATATAAGATGATTTATATTTAAACAATAAGTCTTCCCTGTTGATTTCCCTTACGATTGATTTAGCTCTATTGAGGATCCAGGGACGATACCCCCTCTTGGAAAGCCTGTTGCAAACCTGACTTTCTTCCCTATTGTAATCACTAGATTGGGAACAGTTTCGTTTTGTTTGAATCAATTCTCCTACCGGAATATTATTCTTGGTCTGTGCCGCATGGCAAGAATCCGCCGTTAGAACGGAATTAGTGGCAGTAGGTTTATGATAAGGGGTGACTATGACAACATCCAAGTCACTAATAGATAAGGTGACGTCCAGAAAATTCATTGTAGTCAAATGATGGTAAAAGGTAAATTTTAAATTAAATTCATTGGTATTCAAATATGAAACAAACTCTTGTATACTATCCTCTGGACCACACCAAATCATCATCAGATCGTCCAAGTATCTGCCATACCATAGCAGGCATTTGGAAAATGGGTTCTCATCAGAGTATAGGAAATCCTCCTCCCACCTCGCCATAACAATATTTGCAAGGGAGGGGGAGAAGCGAGCTCCCATACTAACTCCTCTGCACTGCAAATAAAATTTTTTATCAAAAGAAAAATAATTATGCTTTAGGAGAAAATCAATAGATGAGACTATAAAATCTTTTAAACAGGTGTCATAGTCACTAAATCTGTCTAGATGTTGAGATAGACAGCGTAATGCAACGTTATGAGGTATAGATGGATATAAAGAAACTACATCGCAGGAGAGCCAAGAGTAATGAGATTTCCAACAAAAATTATCCAAAGCCTTAACAACCTTTTTAGTATCCCTGATATAACCTGGTATATCAAGAATCAAAGGTTGAAGAAAATGATCTATCCAACCTCCCAAATTCTCCCCCAATGAGCCAATGCCTGAAACTATTGGTCTCAGTGGGGGAGGAAATACGTTTTTATGAACTTTTGGGAGACAATGGTATATCGGAACCACAGGGTTTTTATTAAATAAAAAATCCTTAGTTTTCTCATTAATGGCACCCACACAGACCCCCTCCTCCAGACATTTAAACAATAAATTATTATAGTGCCTGCTATGGTATGGCAGATACTTGGATGATCTGCTGATGATTTGGTGTGGACCAGAGGATAGTATACAAGAGTTTGTTTCATATTTGAATACCAAGGAATTTAATTTAAAATTTACCTTTTACCATCATTTGACTACAATGAATTTTCTGGACGTCACTTTATCTATTAGTGATTTGGATGTTGTCATAGTCACCCCTTACCACAAACCTACTGCCACTAATTCCGTTCTAACGGTGGATTCTTGCCATGCAGCACAGACCAAGAATAATATTCCGGTAGGAGAATTGATTCGAACAAAATGAAACTGCTCCCAATCTAGTGATTACAATAGGGAAGAAAGTCAGGTTTGTAATAGGCTTTCCAAGAGGGGGTATCGTCCCTGGATTCTCAATAGAGCTAAATCAATCGTAAGTGAAATTAACAGGGAAGACTTATTGTTTAAGCATAAACCATCTTATATGAAAAATAAATCCAATAACAATTTTGTCTTTTCAACTAATTATAGTAATCAGTTTAATACTGTTACTGGTATCGTGAAAAAATACTTACCAATTCTCAATGAGGATCCTATCTTAAAACAGGTGATTCAGAGTAATATTAGGTGTGTTGCTAAACGGGCACCTACACTTAGTACTATTCTTTCCCCTAGTCTTTTTATAAGTGACAGTGGCCAGACGGAGGGATCCTCCTGGATCACATTAGAGGGTTTTTATAAATGCGGTGCAGCTAGATGTAAAACTTGTAATTTTGTACAAAAAGGAAAAACATTTTTTTCTATGGTAAGCAAAAAAACATTTACCATTAAAAATTTAATAAACTGTAATTCTTCTTATATTGTATATTTAATAACATGCAATATTTGTAATATTCAATACACGGGTTGCACCACGGGACCCCTGAAGGCTAGAATTAGGAGGCATCTCTCAGATGTGTCCAATCGCAATGCTGTTGCGGTTTCTGCAGTATCAAAGCATTTTGCCACAGTTCACAAAGGGGATGTTAGCGGCTTTCATTTTATGGGAATAGAACTGGTGCATAGACCGATTCGGGGTGGAGATCACAGAAGGAAACTATTGAACAGGGAGTCCTTCTGGATCTTCACCCTGGGCACTAGATATCCGGATGGTGTGAATAGCCGACAATATCTTATATTGCATTATTGAATACGTTCGTCCCATATTTTTATTCAGAGGTTGTAATGTAACATATTGATCTAATTTTTAGTATATTATGTATGGGATATGAATATGTGATATGTACTTTAAAATATGTTATTGCAATTATATTTTTTTTTTCTTTTTTCTTTTTTTTTTTCTCCTCTTCTCTATATATTCATCTTTTTCATCTTACATTAGGAGTATATATATCTTCCTTTTAAATTATATATGTCATTTATGTTATGTTGTCTACACTGACTGTTTTCTTTCCTGGTTTGGCTCTCCCACCATTACCATATCGGGAGCTGCTTTGGAGTAGTCCACACATGTGTTTCTGATTTGTGCAGATGGGAGAATCCAATAAAAGGAAGTTGGTTGCATTTAATGTCAGAACATGATTAAGACCTGAGGCGTCGAAACGCATCGTTCTGCAGTCATCCGACTGATATTCTGTACCTGCTGGAATTTTAATATGTATTGGCACAATAAAATGGATTTTTATTTTTCCATTTCTGGCGCTGGAATTTCTCCTTTTTTTCCTTCCCAGAAATAGCGGTATAGTACAATGAAAAATACTTCACTTTTTACATCTCATGACGAGGCCCATCTATTTCTCCATACAGAATCAATGGTCCCATATAATGTTTGAAACAGTATATGATGAGCTCCACATAATGCTACAGTATATGTTGGTCTCCATGGATGAAGCTCCACTGTCTTATGGGCCCAAATAATGCTCCAAACATAATGGGCCCCATTTCTAATGCTCTAGTGTATAATGGGCCCTGTAAATGCTGCTCCAGTGTCTGATGTCCACCTTTGGAATGTTCCAGTGTATGATGGGCCCCATCTATCATTCTCCAGAGTATAGTGCTCCCCAAAAATTGCTGTCCCAACATTGAAAACAATGAAATAAGTCTCCTCGCTAGGGAATCCCTGTACTAGTTAGGACTCCTCGTCGTCCCCATCTTCCATCTCACTGCACAGTATTTCAACCTTGCAAGTGCTGTGATCCTGAGCAAGCAGGGGGGGCCCACTCTTTGGCGACGGCACTGGCACAGGGCCCCTGATAGTACGGTGGTGTGTCTGATGGCGGGTGTGCCGAACCTGCACTTTCATCTGCAGCTTCCTCTTTGTCACCGTGTAAGATCGAACTGTATATGGGAAGAGTAACCTGAGTTTCATCAGGGTCAGATTCAGGCCGTGTAGCGTGCGAGGGAAATCTAGTGGTCTGGGTCAATGTACCAGCAGATTCATTGAGCAGTGGCTGGGCATCAGTGCACTTGTGTCGCCCCCAGGAGTACGGTCGCCACAGTGGCATTACCTTCCTCCTAGGGAGTGTGATGTCATGCTTGGGAGCAGCGAAGGATCTCTCTAGCAGGTTAACTTATTGGGCGGCGTTATTCCCACGAGTCATGACCCTCCAAACAGCGTTCATGAAGGCAAAGTGTTTGTTTTACGTGGGCAGTATGGTTGCAAAGCTGAACCATAAAGGAATGTCCAGAAGGGCACCACCAGGAGTGGAGCCTACGGCGTAATTTGACTCAACATGGGCAACCTCAACCATCCAGCCACAAAAAAGATGCACACATTGCAAGCTTAATTCCGTTAACGAGCGATACTCCGTCATGCCCCGCGGTCCGAGTCCGGCTTACTAGAGGGACACGCGAGGCTCTGGCACATGAGATTGGCCAATAACTGGTGTGTCATGCCCTTACATGTCCGTGGCTGCATGTGCGCTACACTGAAAAGGCCAGCGTTTGTCGCTTACAGGTGCAGATAACCCGCTGAACAACGTTAGTGATGGGGATCTGGGATTACAATTATTACCCACGAACGATGATTTCCCAGTACGTGCAGGTCAACTGCAGTTCCGGAATTAGGCCTAACCGTCATTCCTGAAAAAATGAAAAACTTACGTGTGCAAACCACAGGTGCTGTAGCTTGCTTAACAGCTCGCCAGCCGTTCTCAGGCCCAGTATGGATTACACGTGATTGCACAAAGGTGAGAAAGGGTACCGTATCCCCGGATAACATGTATGGATAGCATAGTGTACACATTCAAAATATATGTCTATAGATCAGGAGGAAGGCTCAGACGGTGTCAGGCCCAGTATGGATTACACGTGATTGCACAAAGGTGAGAAAGGGTACCGTATCCCCGGATAACATGTATGGATAGCATTGTGTACACATTCAAAATATATGTCTATAGATCAGGAGGCAGGCTCAGATGGTGTCAGGCCCAGTATGGATTACACGTGATTGCACAAAGGTGAGAAAGGGTACCGTATCCCTGGATAACATGTATGGATAGCATAGTGTACACATTCAAAATATATGTCTATAGATCAGGAGGCAGGCTCAAACGGTGTCAGGCCCAGTATGGATTACACGTGATTGCACAAAGGTGAGAAAGGGTACCGTATCCCAGGATAACATGTATGGATAGCATAGTGTACACATTCAAAATATATGTCTATAGATCAGGAGGCAGGCTTAGATGGTGTCAGGCCCAGTATGGATTACACGTGATTGCACAAAGGTGAGAAAGGGTACCGTATCCCAGATAACATGTATGGATAGCATAGTGTACACATTAAAAATATATGTCTATAGATCAGGAGGTAGGCTCAAACGGTGTCAGGCCCAGTATGGATTACACGTGATTGCACAAAGGTGAGAAAGGGTACCGTATCCCCGGAAAACATGTATGGATAGCATAGTGTACACATTCAAAATATATGTCTATAGATCAGGAGGCAGGCTCAGACGGTGTCAGGCCCAGTATGGATTACACGTGATTGCACAAAGGTGAGAAAGGGTACCGTATCCCCGGATAACATGTATGGATAGCATAGTGTACACATTCAAAATATATGTCTATAGATCAGGAGGCAGGCTCAAACGGTGTCAGGCCCAGTATGGATTACACGTGATTGCACAAAGGTGAGACAGGGTACCGTATCCCCAGATAACATGTATGGATAGCAGAGTGTGCACATTCAAAATATATGTCTGTAGATCAGGAGGCAGGCTCAGACAGTGTCAGGCCCAGTATGGATTTGACGGCCCAGACTACACAGCGGAGGAGCAGGGAGAGGTAAAGATTGCAAATGCTGGGGCCCTGCCCAAGCAAGGGGGGCCACTCGTGGGCGTCGGTACTGGCACTGGGCCCCTCATAGTACGGCGGCGTGTCTGACGGCGGGTGTGCACCACCACCGTCCGAGACACTTGATTGCACTATGAGGGACCCTGTGCCAGTGCCCGCGCCCAAGAGTTGGCCTACCCACCTGTCCAGGGCAACGGCACTCGCACGGTGTCGTGCGCTAGGTGGTGACCCCGGCCATGGGGGGGGGAGGCAGCACAGTTAGGGAGTTTTAGAAAGGGGCACATGTTGATGTTGGACATTCAGCTGATGCAAAAGGCGAAATTGTTCAAGTCCCAGGAAGAGGAGGACCAAAGCAAGCCATTTTTCTGTCACCCTATGTGTCATCAGGGGAAGGTGGGACAAAATCCTTGGAAACCCATGCGTGGTTCATTTTAATGAAGGTTAGATCATCCACATTTTGGGTTGACAGACGGGTCCTTTTTTCTGTCAGGATTGATCCAGCTGCACTGAAGACCCTTTCCGATAGCACACTTGCAGCTGGGCAAGCGAGATCCTGTAAGGCATATTGTGCCAATTCAGGCCAGGTGTCCAGTTTAGCGGCCCAATAGTCAAAGGGGAATGACCTGTGCGGGAGAACATCGATATGGGAGGAAAAGTAGTTTGTAACCATAGTTGACAACTGATGTCTCCTGTCACTTTCCATCGATGCAGTATTACCAGTTGTGTGAGCGGTACTTGAAAAAATCAGTCCACAACATTGTCATGAAACCCCTGTCTCCAACGCCACTTCTGCTGTGTGCACCACGAACACCTCTGCCAAGCTGCCCCCGGCCCGTACGGCTCGTGTGAGAACCATCAAAGCTGCTGTGTGCTGGGAATGCCTCAACCAACCGGTTTACCAGAGTTGCTTGTTTATTAGCCAATATTAGGTCAAGGTTCTCGTGTGGCATGATGTTTTGTAATTTGCCTTTATAGCGTGGACCCAGGATGCTGGCCAACCAGTAGTTGTCATTGTTCATCATTTTGGCAATGCGGGGGTCCCTTTTTAGGATCTGCAAGGCATAATCTGACATGTGGGCCAATGTTCCCGGTGTCAATGATGCACTGCGAATGCTAGTTGGAGGAGCACTTTCTGGCAAATCCACATCCCTCCAGTCACGCACAAACCCTGTACCAGACCTTGCCACGCCAACATTTTCACTTGCCCCACGAGATGCATCCTCCTCCCCTAAGTAATCATCCCCATCATCATCCTCCCTCCACCTCGTCCAGGAGAGGTCCCTGAGCAGACAATGGCTGAATGTCATCAAGGATTCCCTCCTTCTCTTCCTCCTCATCAACATTGGCTGCAGACGCCTGCTCCTTAAGGTGCGTCAAAGTTTGCATGAGCAGACGCATAAGTGGGATGCTCATGCTTAGGATGGCGTCGTCTGCGCTTACCAGCCGTGTGCATTCCTCAAAACACTGAAGGACTTTACAGAGGTCTTTCAGCTTCGACCACTGCACACCTGTCAACTCCATGTCTGCTCTCAAAGTGCCTGGCCGTGTATCCTCCCACAAATGCATTATGGCCTGCCTCTGTTCGCACAGCCGCTCAACCATGTGCAGGGTGGAGTTCCACCTTGTTGCAATGTCGATAATGAGGCGGTGGTTGGGAAAGTGGAGCAATCACTGCAGCTTCTGCATACGAACGGAGTGTACAGGCGACCGGCGGATGTGCGTGCACAGGCTTCGCACCTTCTGGAGCAGGACTGTTAACTCCGGATAATTGTTGAGGAAGCACTGCACCACCAGGTTCGAGGTGTGAGCCAAGCAAGGTATGTGGCTGAGTTTTGAAAGGGCTATGGCTGCCACAAAATTACGGCCGTCATCACTAACTACCTTGCCTGCCTCAAGGTGTATACTGCCCAGCCATGATTCAGTTTGTCGCTGAACGTACTCGGCCAGCACCTCCGCGGTGTGTCTGTCGGCCAAACACATCATCTGCAACACAGCCTGCTGACACTTTCCACTAGCTGCTCGATAGGGGGACACCTCGTGTGCAATAGTGGCAGCTGCAGATGGAGTGCTCGTACGACTGCGTTCTGTGGACGAGCTTTCGCTTCTGGAGGAGGGTCGAACGCCTACAGCCAACTGTTTCCTATACCGTGGGCTAGGCAGCACTGTCCCACCAGCACTGTCCCCTGTGGACCCTGCATCCACCACATTAACCCTGTGAGCAGTGATGGACACGTAACGGCCCTGGCCATGCCGACTGGACCATGCGTCAGTTGTGAGGTGCACCTTTCCACTCACTGACTGCTTGAGTGCATGGACAATGCGGTCTTTCACATGATGGTGGAGGGCTGGGATGGCTTTGCGAGAGAAGAAGTGGCGACTGGGTAGGTCATAGCGTGATACTGCATAGGCCATGAATTCGCGGAAAGCTGCGCTTTCCACCAACCGATAGGGCATCATCTCTAACGAGATTAGTTTGGCATTGTGGGCGTTCAAACCCAGTGTACGCGGATGAGAGACTGAGTACTTTCTTGACCTACTCATAGTCTCTGGGAGGGTGAGCTGGACTTGAGAGCTGCATATGGTGGAACTAGAGGTGGACTGAGAGAGGGTTGATGATGATGATGGAGTTGGTGTTCTTTCTGATGGCCTAGATTCAGTCTTTCGTTGATATAACAGTGGGATTCCCTGGTCTGATTTGGCCTTGCAACGACACCTCAACATTTGCTGCTGTGCTAACCGGTGGGCTTACAGTGGGGGAAACAATGTAGCGTTGCTGACTACCTTCTTTGTGATCAGTTGCACATGTGGTACTTGAGGTTTGGTGTTGTGTCCACGCTTGCAAGTGCATGCTGGTTAAATGTCTAAGCATGCAACTGGTTTTCAAATTTCTCAGATTTTTCCCTCGGCTAAAGGTCTTTGCGCACATCTTACAGATAACCTTGGCCTGATCATGAGGATTTTGTTCAAAAAAGTGCCACACTGCACTCTTCCTACTTTGGAAGACATTTTCCGGCCTAGCACGCTGTGCTATTTTGACCATCTGGACAAGCTGTCCAGCAACTCTTTTGATTTTTGGAACCTGTCTTTGGAGTGCTCTGGGCCTGCCAGATAACAGCTGTTGCGATGTCGATGTCTGCTGTGGATGCTCCTCCTCATCTGAGCTATTGGAAGCAGCACCCTCTTCCCCCAATGGATGCCAATCTGGGTCAACAACTGGGTCATCTATCACCTCCTCTTCAATGTCATGTGCACCTTCCTCTGTGTCACCGTGTATGGTGGTATAGTATGCGGGAAGGGGCACCTGAGTCTCATCAGGGTCAGAATCTGGCTCATTACACTGCGAGGACAATGTAGTGCTCTGACTGAATGTACCAGCAGAATCAACTATCAGTGGCTGTGCATCAGTGCACTCCATGTCAGATTCATCTTGGCCTGGGTAGTTCACCATTTCACTTGATAACCAAGGCATGGTCTGTGAAAACAGCTCCATGGAGTAATCAGTTGTATGGCTTGCATCATCCTTCAATCTTGGTTGGGGTGAAGGACACAAGGAAAGGTGTGGTTCATGAACATGAGCCTCCAATGACGACTCAGTGCTTTTATTTTTTACAACTTCAGAAGAGTAGGCGCTAGAGCTGGAGGCTGAGTCAGCAATGTAAGCCAAAACTTTTTCCTGATGCTCTGGCTTTAAAAGCGGTTTGCCAACTCCTAGGAAACTAAGCCTTCGAGGCCTTGTGGAGCCAGACGATGATGCAGGCTCAACACCTCCTGCATTCGGTCCTATTTTGCTTTTGCCACTACCATCAGATCCACCACCAACACCATCATTACCAGCTGGCAACCCCCACCCAATTCCACGGCCTCTTCCACCAGCCTTCCTCATTTTTGGTAAAAATGTACACAAAATCCCACAAACTATATAGTAATGTAAAACAAGGTACAAGGTGTATATAGGACAGGGGAGACCTCAAATTTCTGAACACACTTGTGGACACTGTTGGATTGTGTGAGGCCCAGTTAATATCACACCGCTATATCACAGTCTCAATGTCGCAGGTGTGAAAAATGTCACTATAGGACAGGGGAGATGTAGAATTTCTGAACACACTTGTGGACACTGTTGGATTGTGTGAGGCCCAGTTAATATCACACCGCTATCACAGGCTCAATGTCGAGAGTGTGAAAAATGTCACTATAGGACAGGGGAGATGTAGAATTTCTGAACACACTTGTGGACACTGTTGTGTGAGGCCCAGTTAATATCACACTGCTATGTCACAGGCTCAATGTTGCAGGGGTGAAAAATGTCACTATAGGACAGGGGAGATGTAGAATTTCTGAACACACTTGTGGACACTGTTGTGTGAGGCCCAGTTAATATCACACCGCTATGTCACAGGCTCAATGTTGCAGGTGTGAAAAATGTCACTATAGGACAGGGGAGATGTAGAATTTCTGAACACACTTGTGGACACTGTTGTGTTAGGCCCAGTTAATATCACACCGCTATGTCACAGGCTCAATGTCGCAGGTGTGAAAAATGTCACTATACGACAGGGGAGATGTAGAATTTCTGAACACTCTAGTGGACACTGTTGTGTGAGGCCCAGTTAATATCACACCGCTATGTCACAGGCTCAATGTCGCAGGTGTGAAAAATGTCACTATAGGACAGGGGAGATGTAGAATTTCTGAACACACTTGTGGACACTGTTGTGTGAGGCCCAGTTAATATCACGCCGCTATGTCACAGGCTCAATGTCGTAGGTGTGAAAAATGTCACTATAGGACAGGGGAGATGTAGAATTTCTGAACACACTTGTGGACACTGTTGCATTGTGTGAGGCCCAGTTAATATCACACTGCTATGTCACAGGCAGAAATTGGCTAGTGTATGACAAACTACAAGGTGGATATAGAATTGGGCAGAATAGGAATCTCCCTAGAGTGTAGGTCTGTAAGAACGGAACATGTCCTCAATTTATCCTTACAGAGTGACACACAGCTTCACTCTGGCCATGATAACAGCCGTTACACGGTAGTGAGAGAGGAGCGTGCACGTACACCACTGTCCGGTGTCCGTAAAATTGTCAAGCTCCGTGTTTTTTAAGCATACGGACTGACACACGCTGTCTCTCTATAGTTTTGAATGTGATCAAACAGCAAATGTACTTAACTGTTTGAAGAGCAGACAAAACTAGAAGGTGTAGGTCTGTAAGAACGGAACATGTCCTCAACTTATTCTTACAGAGTGACACACAGATAGCTTCGCTGTGGCCATGATAACAGCCGTTACACGGTTGTGTGTGAGGAGCGTACACCACTGTATGGTGTGGAAAAATGCACGCTCAGTACCTCACCAGGACAAAAAAAAAAATTTGGATTGCTTTTAAAAAAGCAGTTTGCAGAGCAGTGGGAAAACAGCAATGCAGCTATCAGGAAGCCTTATAAGGCAGCCTAACAACCAACACAGCTGATCCAGAAAAATATAGCCTCCACTTGCACTGCACACACAGTGACTGGTGTGTTGTACAGGCAAAATCGCTAGCAGCAGAAGCAGATTTTGGTGTCTTCTTTCCTGCCTAACGATCTCCCTACAGAATCAGCAGCAGCAGCTCTGCCTATTCTGAGATCAGCATGAATAACATGGTGGTCGGAGTGCACGCCCTTTTATACCCCCTGTGACGCCCCCTAAAGCAAGCCAATAACTTGCATGCCCTTCTCAAAGATGGTGGTGACCTCTGCCTATGTCATCACGTTGCCCACAGTGTCCGTGGATCCTGTTTGGCTGAAAAAGGGCGGAAAACAAACTTTTGAAACGCGACTTTGGCGCTAAAGTCGCCGAGCTCTTGGCCGACCTCACCCTAGGGTCGGGTTTCGTTTCATGAAACCCGACTTTACCAAAAGTCGGCGACTTTTGAAATTTTTTGACCCGTTTCGCTCAACTCTAATCAGTACCCGTTACCTCTGATGTCTGATTTATTCCACAGAGTTAAGAGTGCCTGCTAGTTTACTAAGCTTGACCTCAAGGGGCGTATAATCTTATTCGCATCAAGCACGGGGATGAATGGAAGACAGCGTTTAATACTCCGGAGGGACATTTTGAGTACCTGGTGATGCCTTTTGGGCTCACTAATGCCCCTTCTGTCTTCCAGTCCTTTATGAATGATATTTTCCGTGACTTTGTGGATAAGTTTTTGATCATCTATCTGGATGATATTTTGATCTTTTCTAGTGATTGAGATTCTCATGTGGAACACGTCCGGACTGTGTTCCGGATTCTGAGGGAGAATTCCCTGTTTGTTAAGGGATCGAAATGCCTCTTTGGTGTACAGAGGATTTCATTTTTGGGATTTATCTTGTCTCCATCGACTATTGAAATGGACCAGGCCAAGGTACAGGCCATTTATGATTGGGTTCATTCTACTTCTTTGAAGGCCCTCCAGAAGTTTTGGGTTTTGCTAATTTCTATCGTAAACTTATAGGTAATTTTTCTGGTATTATCAAACCACTGACTGATCTGACCAAGAAGGGCGCTGATGTGCTGAATTGGTCTCCTGAGGCTGTCTCAGCATTTCAGGAGCTTAAACGGAGATTTACTTCAGCTCTGGTTTTACGGCAACCTGATGTCTCACTTCCATTTCAGGTGGAGGTAGATGCTTCTGAGATTGGTGCAGGAGCTGTTTTGTCCCAAAAAGACCCTGTGACTTCTAAGATGAATCCCTGTGCCTTCTTTTCTCGAAAGTTCTCCCCATCTGAACCCAACTATGACGTGGGGAATTGGGAATTGTTGGCCATGAAATGGGCATTTGAGGAGTGCAGACATTGGTTGAAGGGAGCTAGACATCAAGTTGTGGTCCTCACCGATCACAAGAATTTGATTTATCTGGAGTCGGCCAAACGCTTGAATCCTAGACAGGCTAGATGGGCCTTGTTTTTCACGTGTTTTAATTTTGTGGTTTCTTTTCTTCCGGGCACTAAGAATGTTAAGGCAGAAGCCCTTTCTAGGAGTTTCTTTGCCGATTCTCTTAATGTGACCGAGCCTACTACCATCCTAGGTGAGGGGGTAGTTCTTTCTGCCATTTCTCCCGATTTGAGACGCGCCCTGGAGGAATTTCAGGAGGATAAACCTGAGCGTTGCCCTATGGGAAGATTGCATGTTCCTGACCAGTGGAAAAAGAGAGTGATGTCTGAAATTCATTGCTCCACATTGGCTGGTCATCCAGGTATTTTTGTTACCAGAGATTTGGTGAGTCGATCCTTTTGCTGGCCTGCCTTATCTAGTGATGTCAGGAATTTTGTACAGTCCTGTGGGACTTGTTCTCGGTCTAAACCCTGTTCTCGTTCTAGTGGGTTGCTGATGCCCCTGCCGGTGCCCAAGAGGCCATGGACCCATATCTCAATGGATTTTATTTCTGATCTTCCTGTCTCTCAGAGAATGACTGTTATCTTGGTGATTTGTGATAGATTTTCGAAGATGGTCCATCTTGTACCACTCCCAAAGTTGCCATCTTCTGCTGAGTTGGTGCCCTTGCTTTTACAACAGGTGGTTCGGTTACATGGGATTCCTGAGAACATTGTGTCCGACAGAGGAGTTCAGTTTGTTTCCAGATTCTGGAAAGCCTTTTGTTCCAGTCTGGGAATTCAGTTATCCCTCTCCTCGGCGTTTTATCCCCAGACCAATGGACAGACTGAGAGAACAAACAAGACCTTGGAGTCTTATTTAAGATGTTTTATATCTGCTGATCAGTTTGATTGGGTCTCATTTTTGCCCTTGGCCGAATTCGCGCTGAACAATTGAGCCAGTTCCGCCACTTTGATGTCACCCTTTTTCTGTAATTTTGGGTTTCATCCTCGATTCTCTTCAGGGCAAGTGGAATCTTCGTCCTGCCCATGTGTGGACACTGTGGTTGAGAGAATGCAGCAAATATGGGACCAAGTGGTTTATAAGTTGTCACTCTCTCAGGAAAAGGCCCAGCGATTTTCCAACCGGCATAGGACCATTGGTCACCGGTTTAAAGTGGGTGATATGGTTTGGTTGTCGTCTAAGAATATTCCTATGAAGGTTGCATCTCCAAAATTTAAGCCAAGATTTATTGGACCTTATAAGATTTTGGAGATTCTTAATCCTGCTTCTTTTCGATTGGCTGTTCCAGTTACGTTCAAGATCCATAACGTATTTCACAAATCTCTGTTAAAGAGGTTTATTGAGCCAGTGGTTCCTTCCTATGGCAGCACCTCCTGACCCTGTGTTGGTTGAAGGCAATGTGGAATATGAGGTACAGAAAATATTGGATTCTCGTTTGGTTAGACGGAGACTCCAGTATTTGGTCAAATGGAAGGGTTATGGCCAGGAGGATACTTCTTGGGTCTCTGCCTCTGATATTCATGCCAATAGACTGGTTCGTGCTTTTCACCGGGCCCATCCTGATCGGCCTGGTGGCGTGGATGAGGGTTCGGTGACCCCTTCTCAAGGGAGGGGTACTGTTGTGAGTTCATTTTCTGGTCTACCAGTCAGGCTCCCTCTGGTGGTAACAGGAGGTAGTGAGGCTGATTTAATCAGTAGATATCTGCCACCTGATAATGAGGATGATGATTGGACCTCAGGAATCTCAGATTGGATTTAAGACAGCCGACGCCCTACCCTGGTGCTGGTGATTCCTTCTGCTTGTCAGGTCTTGGTTCTCAGCTCTGTTCCAGTCAGCTCAAGCTAAGTCTCTCTGCTAATGTTCACACTTGATTTTGTTGTTCTATTCAGTTTTTTGTGTGGTCAGCCAGCCCCAGCTGGGACTGTGCTGAATTTCCACTCTTATTTATCTGTATTTACCAATTTGCTTTATGTCCCTTATTAGATTGGCCTCTTTTTTGCTGTCTCAGAATATTTCAGAGTGCTGATATAGTGGGAGAAGTCTAGTGACTTCAGGGTTAATTTTGTTATCAGAAGTGTTGGACATTATTTTGTAGGGTTTTGGGCAGATTGCAGACAGTGTCTTTCCTTTCCTCTCCTTTCTAGTTAGTTTGGGCCCCATCGTTTGCTTAGCCTATTTTCCTACCTGTGTTTGTGTTTTCATCTTGTTTCACCGTCAATACATGTGTGGGGGCTGTCTATTCCTTTGGGGTCTGCTCTGGGGCAGTTAGTTTTTCCTTTTCTTGCTTTAGGCTTATTTAGTCCTCCGGCCGTGACGACGCCTCTAGGTTCATCGTAGGCACGCTCCACGGCTGCTGCTAGT
Source organism: Dendrobates tinctorius (assembly GCF_039654945.1). Taxonomy (NCBI): domain Eukaryota; kingdom Metazoa; phylum Chordata; class Amphibia; order Anura; family Dendrobatidae; genus Dendrobates; species Dendrobates tinctorius. The sequence continues at coordinate 13,890,552 of NW_027361686.1, read as the reverse complement.
TGTGTGGTAGGATCAGGGATCTGCAATCTGCATAGTTACCAACCTCTCTGGTTTTTCTGGGCTTAGCATGTTTAGGTTTTTTTCCTCCTCGGTGACCCATTCATAACACCCACGGTATAGGAAACAGTTGGCTGTAGGGGTTCCACCCTCCTCCTCCTCCAGAAGCGAAAGCTTGTCCACAGAGCGCAGTCGCACGAGCACTCCATCCGCAGCTGCCAGTGTTGCACACGAGTTGTCCCACTATCGAACAGCTAGTGGTAAGCGTCAGCAGGTTGTGTTGAAGATGATGTGTTTGGGCGACAACAGACACACCGCGGAGGTACTGGCCAACTACTTGCAGCGACAAACTGAGTCATGGCTGGGCAGTCTACATCTTGAGGCAGGAAAGGTAGTTAGTAATAACAGCCGGAATTTTGTGGCAGCCATAGCCCTTTCAAAACTCAGACACATACCTTGCTTGGCTCACACCTTGAACCTGGTGGTGCAGTGCTTCCTCAATAATTATACGGAGTTAACACCCCTGCTCCATAAGGTGCGAAGACTGTGCTCGCACATCCGCCGGTCGCCCGTACACTCCAGTCGTATGCAGAAGCTGCAGCGATTGCTCCACCTTCCCAAGCACCGCCTAATTATCGACGTTGCAACAAGGTGGAACTCCACCCTGCACATGGTTCAGAGGCTGTGCGAACAGAGGCAGGCTGTAATTCATTTGTGGGAGGATACACGGGAAGGCAGTTTGCAGGCAGACATGGAGTTGTCTGGTGTGCAGTGGTCGAAGCTGAAAGACCTCTGTAAAGTCCTTCAGTGTTTTGAGGAATGCACGCGGCTGGTAAGCGCAGACGACGCCATCATAAGCATGAGCATCCCACTTATGCGTCTGCTCATGCAAAGTTTGACGCACATTAAGGAGCAGGCGTCTGCAGCCGAGGAAGAAGAGAAGGAGGGAAGCCTTGATGACAGTCAGCCACTGTCTGGTGAGGGAAGTCTGGTGGACGAAGTGGAGGAAGAAGAGGAAGAGGAGGAGGATGATGGGGATGATTATTTTGGGGAGGAGGATGCTTCTCAGGGGGCAAGAAAAAATGTTGGCATGGCAAGGTCAGGTACAGGGTTTGTGCATGATTGGAGGGATGTGGATTTGCCAGAAAGTGCTCCTCCACCCAGCACTCGCAGTGCATCATTGACACCGGGAACATTGGCCCACATGTCTGACTATGCCTTGCAGATCCCAAAAAGGGACCCCCGCATTGCCAAAATGATGAACAATGATGACTACTGGTTGGCCAGCATCCTGGATCCACGCTATTTAGGCAAATTCCAAAACATCATGCCACAGGAGAACTTAGAGCTAATATTAGCTAACAAACAAGCAACTCTGGTAAACCGTTTGTTTGAGGCATTCCCAGCACACAGCGGCGGTGATGTTTTTCCAACGAGCCGTAGAGGGCAACATGGAAAAGGTGTTCGTGGTGCACACAGCCGAAGTGGCGTTGGACACAGGGGTTTCATGACCATGTTGTGGACTGATTTTTCAAGTACCGCTCACACGACTTGTAATACTGCATCGATCGAAAGTGACAGGAGACAGCAGTTGTCAACTATGGTAACAAACTACTTCTTGTCCTATATCGATGTTCTCCCTCACCGGTCTTTCCCCTTTGACTATTGGGCCAGTAAACTTGACACCTGGCCTGAATTGGCACAATATGCCTTACAGGAGCTCGCTTGCCCTGCTGCTAGTGTGTTATCTGAACGAGTCTTCAGTGCTGCTGGATCAATCCTGACAGAAAAAAGGACCCGTCTGTCGACCCAAAATGTTGATGATCTAACCTTCATTAAAATGCATGGGTTTCAAAGGATTTTGTCACACCCTCCCCTGCTGACACGTAGGTTGCCAGAAAAATGGCTTGCTTTTGTCCTCCTCTTCCGCGGACTTCTCCAATTACTTCATTTGCAGCTGCTGAATGTTCAACATCAACATATGCCATTTTTTCCACCTCCCTAACTGGGCTGCCTCCCCCCACAGGGCCGGGGTCACCACCTGGCGCACGCACCCGTTGAGTGCCGTTGCCCTGGACAGGTGGGTGGGCACACTCTTTGGCAACGGCAGTGACACAAAGTCCCTCATAGAAGAATCAAGTGTGTCTGATGGTGGGGGGTGCACACCCGCCATCAGACACACCAGCGTACTATGAGGGGCCATGTGCCAGTACCGACGCCCACAAGTGGATCCCCCCTGCTTGCTCAGGGCACCAGCACTTGCAATACTTTCCTCCCCCTGCTCCACCGCTGTGTAGTCTGGCCTGTTAAATACTTCACTGGGACTGCCAATACAAATTTGGTGAAATGATAGATGATCGTTAAGACGTACCTATGCCCTGTCCTGCTGGGTTCTATCTTCAGATGATCAATGGCTTCGATTTGTTATGGACGTCGACTCACAATGAGATGCAGTGGTGGTTTATCATCAGCTTTCAAGGTTTTCCGACTCACAGACGTGTGACATCCCTGCTCACATTTTTAAATGTGTCCTCTCATGTCAATCCAGTAGAATCCCCTACGGCCTGTGGCTTCTGTCTTTTGCACTCCAAAGTTACCTGACAGATCATGATAGGCAGTGAGGACAATGTCTACATCTGTCCCTGTGATCACAATTTGATGGAGATGAGTAACGGTGATAGGTTCCACGGTACTGCGATACAGCAAACCTTTCTTCACAAGAACTCTTTTCACTGTCTCCACAGACAAACTAATTGACGGTCAGCATCGCCTCTGAGAATTCTCCCAGGAGTTTTTACCGTGATTAGAAATTCTAAAATTTCTGCAATCAGTCGACTTTCCGTCTGTACTTGTATCCATCTCATTTCCTCTTGCGGAGAGTCTAGACTGTCTTACTGAGACTGAAATATATATGAACATTGAAAAATACCCCAACAGTGTATACTGGTGTACGCTTCGAATACATAACCCTTTTTCTACTTTTTAGATTCTTGTCTAATCCATACTGAGACTGTGAGTGTCTTTGTCGGACTCCGGAAATATACACGCAGATTTTTAATGTTTAAACTATGCTATATATACCTGCTATCCAGTGATACTGTACCCTTTCTCAACTTTCTACAATCACGTCGAATCCATACTGGGCCTGAGACCGTCTGAGTCTGTCTCCATATAAATAGACATAGGTTTTTCAGGTGTACACTATGCTACATATATACCTGTTATCCGGTGATACTGTACCCTTTCTCAACTTTGTACAATCACGTCAAGTCCATACTGGGCCTGAGTCCCTCTGAGTCTGCCTCCTGATATATAGACATAGGTTTTTCATGTGTAAACTATGCTACATATATACCTGTTATCCGGTGATACTGTACCCTTTCTCAGCTTTCTACAATCTTGTTGAATCCATACTGGGCCTGAGAATGTCTGAGTCTTCCTCCTGATTAGAGATGAGCGGTGTTCGAGTCGACCTGTTCGCCAAGTTAAAATTCCAGCTTTTTTGGGCGGTGTTCGAGCCATTCGTCGAACTCGAACACTTTGCTTAAAATTTGGCTGTTCGAGGTTCCGTTCGAGAACGGTTCGTTCACCAAAAGCGTAACTTCATTTTCACATTAATAATGGTTTTCAATGTTAATAGACTGTTTCATGGCATAGTAGCGGTGTGTGGTAGCAAGCAGTGTAGTACACCTGTGAAGGAGCTACACCGTGTGAGTTTCTAATTATTTTTTACCGCATCTTGTCCAAAAAATCCTTTTGGGCCTTGTAGCACTGTCTGCTACTCAGCAGAGGAGCCCACCAGTGAACCAAGCTATGCCGCCTGTTTATGTAAGAACTGCGTGCTACTCAGCAGAGGAGCCCAGCTGTTAAGCAAGTTACAGTACCTGTGGTTTGGACACAATTTTTTTATTTTTTCTGGAATCCCGGTTAGGCCTAATTCCGGAATTCCGGTTGACCTGCACTTACTGGGAAATCCTCGTTCGCGGTGAAGAATTTTAATCCCAGATCCCCAGATGACATCACGTCTGTACGCCCTCTGCCTGAACAGTCCAAGTGCAGTGAGGTGGAAGATGGGGATGACGGGGAGTCTAGACTAGTACAGGGATTCCGTAGTGAGGAGACTTATTTAATTGTTTACAATGTTGGGACAGCTATTTTTGGGGAGCACTATACTCTGGAGAAAGATAAATGAGGCCCACTATACACTGGAGCATTCCAAAGGTGGACATCAGACACTGGAGCAGCATTTACAGGGCCCATTATGCGCTGGAGAATTAGAATTGGGGCCCATTATATATGGAGCATTATTTGGGCCCATAACACAGTGGAGCTTCATCCATGGGGACCAACATATACTGTAGCATTATGTGGAACTCATCATATACTGTTTCAAACATTATATGGGACTGTTTCAAACATTATATGGGACCAATGATTCTGTATGGAGAAATATATTGGCCTCATTTCTCTGTACGGCGCACTATGCGGTGGCCATAATACTGTATGGAGTAATATACTGTCCGTTTTTGGAGCTATTGGAGAATTTAAAATGGATATCAGTCATGAGATGTAAGAAGTGAAGTATTTTTCATTGTACTATACCGCTAATTCTCTGCCGCATCAGAGGATCATGAATTGTGGCATGTGTTAAAAGAGCCCAGTGACACTCTTTGGCCCAGGGCCCATGAAAATCTGGAGCCAGCCCTACCCCCCCACAACTTTAGCCAAATAACCCCCAGTTTTCAATGTCTAACTATTATTATAAAGTAAATTAAGGTTGACAAGCTTAAGTAATAAGAATTGATGTTTTTGGCATTAAAATGGGCACTGTAGGTGTGTTTCCTGTCCTCCACTCCCTGCCAACCTTGGTTCCCCATTGACTTGCATTGGGTTTCGTGTTTCTGTCGGCCTTCGACTTTTCATGATAATCGGCCGATTTCGTTTGACCCGACTTTTGAGAAAGTCGAGTTTCATGAAACCCGACTCGATCCGAAAAAAGGCAAAGTTGCTCATCTCTACTGTAGCTGTTACCATTAGTCACCTCTCCAATCTTTGCTACACTTTTTGCTGTGATATTCGCTTGATTTGATGATCTGGAATCATGCTCATGGTCTTTTCCTTGCTACTTTATTATGATACTTTGAGTACTTAATTCTTATGTCCTTCATGTATAATTTCTAATTTTCAGTTTTTTAATATATATTTCATCTTAGATCCCTTTTTCTTTATTTTTTCATTTATTTTGGACTGATGTACAACAATTTATGCATGTGTGGTAATTATGTCTGTTTGTCTGTTGTATTTTAGTTCTGAGGAAGGCCATTTAGGCTGAAACGTCAACTTTTTTATGTGAATCCTTCTGTTTTTTCTATTCGTGCAATAAATATATTATTTCAGCATTGAAGGAGTGCCAAGTTGTATTTTCTTCTAATTATTGCGAACAGCCTGTGGTCTCTTCGGTAAATCAGCACCCAATGAGTAATTGTCTGGACAGTAGGGGCCAGCTGAGAGCTCTTCGCTCCAAAGATCACAGCGGGTGGTTCTGTGTGACTCCTGGCCTATGATCTTTGAGATAATTGAATGGCCAATCCAATCTGTTGGTCACGGAAATACAGCCTTTCCACCTTGTGGGACCAGTTGCCATTATTTCTCTAAGAAAGATGTGCCTGAGCTACACCAGCATGTCACATGTCACAGAAAATATCACCCAGTCCTTGAAAAAATTGATGTGTGACAGGGTGCATTTCAACGTTAACACCTGGTCGAGCAAGCAGGGTGCTTGGGGATGGATAACTAAAACAATATATGAGAAGGTTGCCGGATGCAGTAACGGACAGGAGGCAGAGTTAGGGTTAACATTAATTTTACTTGAACAGGGGGATACTCCAGGCAGGGAGGAGAAGGGAGAAACAGGGGTATAGCAGATGATATTAGCACAAAGGGTGTGCAGGGTGAGGTAACAATTGTAATAAGTAAAGCAACTGTTCATTAAGGGTTAACTTATCAGTCTACCGGCTTCCTGACTGCAGAGGTTCAAACGGTGGCGCCAAGGCAGCTAGTGTGTGATGAGTCCGATGTCGTCCTGTAGGTGTTGATAATCTGGTTCCCAGAGGTGATGGTGAGTCCTTGACGTCTTATACGGTCCTGGGTCCAGGATTCGTTGTGCGGAGTGAAGTGCAGTCTCCAACACTGCCGTAGCTTAACGTAGCTCGACAGATGTATGCGGGTGAGAAAGGACACAGTTCACGATGAGTCACCCGATCCTTCTTAAGTGGCACACGCGTGGTATTTACTGGCACCTTCAAATGCGGGGGCCAATGGGCACTTAACACGTCTCTGGTCACAGTCTTTGTACATTGTCGCAGAGACTCTATCCCTACCCTTCGCTATCACTGTGCTCAGAGGACGGAGCACCAAACTTCCCCTGCTGCGTGCTGCGTGTTCCCACCAAGTCTCCCCGCTCATTTGCGCTCTCAGGCTTTTTTTTAGCTTAGCCCCTCCCCCTGCTGTCCAGTGCAAAGGTCAGTCCGGGTTTCTAAGTTTTACCCCGGACAACAAACGTGACAACCCAGACAGTTCTGGACCCGGCGCAAGAGGTACCCTGTTATGATTGAGTCACCGAGGAGGAAAAAACAAAAATGCAAGCTCAGCCCAGAAAATCAGAGAGGTTGGAAACTAGTGGATTGCAGACCCCTAATCCTATCACACAACTAGCAGTAGCCGTGGAGTGTTCCTACGGTGATCCTAGACACCTCGTCTCTGCCGGAGATCTAAATAAGCCTAAAGAGAGAAAAGGGAAAAACTGACTGCCCCAGAGCAGACCCCAAAGCAATAGGCAGCCCCCAACATATAATGACGGTGAAGCAAGATGAAAACACTAACACAGATAGAAAGATAGGATGAGCAAACGATGGGGCCCAAGCTAACTAAAAAGGACAGGACAGAAAAGCTGCTGTCTGCAATCCGAGAAAACCCTGCTAAAAGTATTACCAACACAACTGATAAGCAAAAAGGACCCTGAAGTCACTAGACTTCGAACCCTATATCAGCACTCAGAATATTCTGAAAGCAGAGCAAAAGAGAACACTGATCAAGGAATAAGAATCCAGCACACCCCCAGCCGGGGATGGCTGAACTCCAAAACAAGGTAAACAAAACCAAAACTAATAAGTTCAATAGCAGAGCAAAAACTTATCTTTGGGAAGCAGGAATCAGACTGGTCTCAAAAAATCCAGCAGAGAAATCACCAGCCACTCAGAAGGGCGTCGCCTGCCTTATATCCAGTCGGAAGTTCTTGTTACCCAGTCACAATCCACCTGATGAGGTGTTTGATTTCTTTCATCCAAATCAGCCTCACTACCTTCCTTCACCAGAAGAGGGAGATCCTCGGACACAAAAGGTGAATGAACAGATGAGCTCACAACAGTACCCCCAGTCTGGTTCTTTTTCTTACAACTACACATCATAAGAAGTAGAAGTAAACAACTAGACAACAGGGCTTGGTGAAATAAACTACTAAATACCTAAAGTTGGATGACTAAACTACTGTACATCAGAAGATAGAGAACTAAACTACTAGACAACAGGGCTTGGAGAAATAAAGTACTAAACACCTAAAGTTGGATAACTAAAACAATACACACCAGAACTAAATTACTAGACAATAGGGATTGGAGAACTAAACCACTACACACCAAGGGATGGTAAACTAAATACTAGACACCAAGGTGTCACTAGACAGCAAATTTTGGAAACTCCAAGGCTTTCAGGACAAACCTCTGTATGTAATCCTTTCTCCACTGCTTCTGCCTCCTCCACCTCCTGTAGGTACCCCACCAGTGCCCTCAACCTCTCCCTTAATGAGACAAACTTTCCAACAGTGCAAAGAATATACCCCCACCACCGAACTTCCCAGCTGGGATAACTGCAATCAGGTAGTGTTTAAATTCTTATGCCTTGGAGAACGCAGTCACACAGCTCAAGCATTGTGGACAGCTATCCAGGCCGAGTTAGAGCAATGGCTGTCTCCATTGAACCTGGAGTCGGTGAAGGCCGTGTGCGATAACAGTGCGAACCTGGTGTCAGTCCTACGCCGGGCACCCTCACACACGTGCCTATCATGGCTCATGTCCTCACCTTGGTGGTACAGCAATCTCTATACCACTATCCCAGGCTAGACTAGGCTGTGGTATTGTTTTTAGTGTGCTGCATTTATCTCACGTTATTGCAGTCTGTGACACCTTTGTTGTGGCTTCTATGCCTGCTGTTGCTACTGCTGCTGATGTTGCAAACAATTTTATGAATTGTGAAGATTACAAATTGGGTCTCAATCTGGTGGGCTGCCTGTAGTGGAAAGCGATTTCAAAGCCCCATTATACTATTTCTACTCTAGGGAAATTCATAATGTCTGTAAAGCGCTATGGAATTAATGACGCTATATAAGTGAGTAAAAGAAATAAAATAAATTGATGCCACCTTAGTGGTGTCTGCCCCTAATTTTTGAAAATTTTTGGACTCCAAGCTGGGTCTTCATCATGTGTCTTGCCTGAATTTGGCAGGGCAATCAGACCACAAGGCCTACATCTGTCACTCATCCACCTACTATTTATCAATGTTTAAGGTGCAAATGCTTCTCCAAGCTCTGTCCCAGGCCCTATCTCATACTAAAATGTGAAATGTGGCCTGCTGGCTGGAGCACACAATTAGCACAAAAGATTTCTGTACTGAGATGTAGCCTGCTTTCTGTAGCACGCCATTAGTCAAAACAATTTAGATTCAGAAATGCGGATGTGGCGCCCTTGTGGCTTAGTCGCCACAGAGGTACTGCACCTTCTCCTAAGGTGTAGTGCCCCACCACCTAGGTAAGTTGGGAACTCCTTTCCACGCTTCACCACTCGCACCCCACACGACAGGGTAGTTCAGCACAACCACATTGAGGTGTCTCTCTCCTCCTAGACATTAGGAGTGCCTTGGTTTTTCCTTGCTTGGAACACTGGATGTGCTGGGAGGTGGGTGGAGTTGAGATCCATATAAAAGAGTGGGAAGGTTTAGAATTACAGGTCAGTCTGACAGGAGGTCAAGTGAGAGAAGGTCAGTCTGACGGGAGGTCAGGCAGGAGTAAGACAGTCAGTCAGGAGAGTCTGAGGATGGGTCTGAGAAGAAGGAGTGCTGCAGCTGCCTCAGTGATCTGAGCCAGCTGGCACGGGGAAGGAACAGAAGGAGAAAGATGTAGAACTGCAACCTAAGCTTCCATAAGAGAGAGAAGGATCAGTGCGGAACGAAGGAGTAGGAGAACAGAGAGGAGACGTGGGTTGGAAGAGGAACCCTGCCTATAGGTTCTCAGCGCAAGGCCGGGGCCCGGTCCCCGAGGTTGTATGGACACTTATGGTTCTGCAGCAGACACCGGTGGAGTAGTTGGCTGTAAATGCATTACTCCCATCTAAGACTCGGGGCACAACAGCAACTGAATAGAGAGCCAGGACTCCGGAGAAGGGAGTCCCTGAGAGAGGCTACAGCTGTCTGCCATACGAGTAGAGTTGTTAGGAACATCTGACAAGAGGAACTCCAGAGTACCACGGTACTGGAGCTCTTCACACCTTAAGGCACAATAGAGGAGTCGTTCAGGAAAGGTACATGTTGGCGGAGTGTTGGAGAGGAGAAGCCTGACTTGCTCGGGAGGTTGGTTGAGTCTCTGACCCGGAGGACATGGCATGGAGGCAGGCACCAGTGTGTACCACGGACTGTGAGTAAAGCTTTGGAACTGCAAGCCCTGGTGTCTTCCATTCATTTGTGCGCTAACACCGTCAGCACCGCTACATCTGGGTACCAGCATTCCTCACACCGCCTGTGCCTATCCTCATCTATCCCAATTACACTGCCCTGGGGTTACAGCTTCACCTGTGGGGAGCTACACCATCTTTGCTGCAACACACCATCAGCCCCAGAGGATCTGCACGCAGCTTTGGCTTAACATCTTGCTTGCCAAACACCACAGGTGGCGTCACGAACTATCACATAAACTATATCACAAACCACCATTGATTTGGGCACCCAGGGCCACGGACCGGGTCACCGCCGCTGTGACACCTTTCCCCCTGACACCGGCCCGGTACCGAGTACCCCACAGCCCTGGGAGGGTGACCCATGGACTCCTGGCTGGAGAAAAACTAGTAGAATGAAATATTTATATACTTAAATGTGGCCTTGTTTCAGGAACATGCTATTAGCATTAACAATTTTTATTTTCAAATGTAGACAAATGAATGGCAAAAAATATTGCCAGCACAAACAAGTTTTCGGGAGAAATGTGGCCTTACTTCTGGACCACAGTATTACCTCAAAGAAGTTATACAGTGGGGAAAAAAAGTATTTAGTCAGTCAGCAATAGTGCAAGTTCCACCACTTAAAAAGATGAGAGGCGTCTGTAATTTACATCATAGGTAGACCTCAACTATGGGAGACAAACTGAGAAAAAAAAATCCAGAAAATCACATTGTCTGTTTTTTTTTCATTTTATTTCCATATTATGGTGGAAAATAAGTATTTGGTCAGAAACAAAATTTCATCTCAATACTTTGTGATATATCCTTTGTTGGCAATGACAGAGGTCAAACGTTTTCTGTAAGTCTTCACAAGGTTGCCACACACTGTTGTTGGTATGTTGGCCCATTCCTCCATGCAGATCTCCTCTAGAGCAGTGATGTTTTTGGCTTTTCGCTTGGCAACACGGACTTTCATCTCCCTCCAAAGGTTTTCTATAGGGTTGAGATCTGGAGACTGGCTAGGCCACTCCAGGACCTTGAAATGCTTCTTACGAAGCCACTCCTTCGTTGCCCTGGCGGTGTGCTTTGGATCATTGTCATGTTGAAAGACCCAGCCACGTTTCATCTTCAATGCCCTTGCTGATGGAAGGAGGTTTGCACTCAAAATCTCACGATACATGGCCCCATTCATTCTTTCATGTACTCGGATCAGTCGTCCTGGCCCCTTTGCAGAGAAACAGCCCCAAAGCATGATGTTTCCACCACCATGCTTTACAGTAGGTATGGTGTTTGATGGATGCAACTCAGTATTTTTTTCCTCCAAACACGACAAGTTGTGTTTCTACCAAACAGTTCCAGTTTGGTTTCATCAGACCATAGGACATTCTCCCAAAACTCCTCTGGATCATCCAAATGCTCTCTAGCAAACTTCAGACGGGCCCGGACATGTACAGGCTTAAGCAGTGGGACACGTCTGGCACTGCAGGATCTGAGTCCATGGTGGCGTAGTGTGTTACTTATGGTAGGCCTTGTTACATTGGTCCCAGCTCTCTGCAGTTCATTCACTAGGTCCCCCCGCGTGGTTCTGGGATTTTTGCTCACCGTTCTTGTGATCATTCTGACCCCACGGGGTGGGATTTTGCGTGGAGCACCAGATCGAGGGAGATTATCAGTGGTCTTGTATGTCTTCCATTTTCTAATTATTGCTCCCACAGTTGATTTCTTCACTCCAAGCTGGTTGGCTATTGCAGATTCAGTCTTCCCAGCCTGGTGCAGGGCTACAATTTTGTTTCTGGTGTCCTTTGCCAGCTCTTTGGTCTTCACCATAGTGGAGTTTGGAGTCAGACTGTTTGAGGGTGTGCACAGGTGTCTTTTTATACTGATAACAAGTTTAAACAGGTGCCATTACTACAGGTAATGAGTGGAGGAAAGAGGAGACTCTTAAAGAAGAAGTTACAGGTCTGTGAGAGCCAGAAATCTTGATTGCTTGTTTCTGACCAAATACTTATTTTCCACCATAATATGCAAATAAAATGAAAAAAAAAACAGACAATGTGATTTTCTGGATTTTTTTTTCTCAGTTTGTCTCCCATAGTTGAGGTCTACCTATGATGTAAATTACAGACGCCTCTCATCTTTTTAAGTGGTGGAACTTGCTCTATTGCTGACTGACTAAATACTTTTTTTCCCCACTGTATTTTGAAATGTGAACTCCTGCGTAGACAAAAATATTGCCAGCACAGCATATTATTCTTCCAAAATGTAGCATTGTTTCAGGACAATGGTATATTAGCACAAGAACTTTATATTTTCAAATGTGGCCTTCTGATTTGCCAGTGAAACACAGTTTTAGCACAAACAATTGGAGTAGCTAATTGGGCCTCGGGATTGTAAAACTATATTAGACCTAACAATTTTTAAGTGAAAATCTGTTCTTCTGATTTGCCACCGAAACACAGTTTTAGCACAAATGATTTGGAGTAGAAAATGGGGCTTCCGGAAACTGTCACACGGTTTTTGCACAATCTACTTTGATGCTTTATCGACTGATTTCACACAGGACAGGATCCTATCTATTTCACGGACAAGCTCACTTTCAGCACCAGCACTAGAGCAGGAGTGACCGCTTTGCACTGACACTAAGAAAATGGTGCCAGAAAACCAAGATGTCCGTTTTTTATATGGCCAAGGACATGTGACTTCGGCAACCAATCACAGAACACCTTATGTCATGACGATGTTTATGATTTCTGCGCCCTGATTGGTTGCCGAAATCAACACACATAAAGTTAAGGGGAAAAAAAGTGCATGCTGCTCCTCTAATCTCTTTAGACGCTCCTTTAACCTCTCCACATCCCCTCCCCTCAATAAACACATCCCTCCATCACCCCCGGGGTTATTTAGGTTCTCTATCCCTACATAGTGTTGATGTCAGATTATACAGCAAAAAAAACCTGCTTGCATATTCTCTTTAACTTGTCAATTAGACTGCATGGTGAACTCTGTAAAAATATGTAAATATAAAAAAGCAAATTTCAGATTTCATGTATTTTGTACAGTACATGTCTACTACAAAATGAAATAAACTTTGACCAAAAAGTAGTACTGTATATACCAAAATGTAGTACAAGTAAAAACTACCAATAAAAGGGTTAGGAAACCAGCTCACCTCATCGGTCCTAGGCGTTCAGGAGCAGGGACACTGTGACACGTTTGAGTAGAAAGGAAAATGAAAAAAAAAAATCCAGCTCCTAAAATTCCAAAATTTAAAATCATGAATCCACAGGTAAAAAGCAATGCATTTGCCAGATGGTTAAAAAAAAAAAAAAGTGTCAGAATTTTTTAATATATTTTAATTAATGGAGATTAAGCAATTGTCCGATCGGGTTGAGCACCTCGCTGCTGAAGTGCTGGGAATTTCTGCCTATCTCACTCAATAATCTGCTGGTGAACCAAAAATTCCTGCTCCTGAAGTGTTTTCTGGGGATCGGTCTAAATTTTTGAATTTTAAGAATAATTGCAAACTTTTTCTTACCTTGAAACCTAACTCATCGGGGAGCTCTGTACAGCAGCAGGTTAAGATTGTCATTTCCCTGCTGCGCGGCGATCCCCAGGACTGGGCCTTTTCTTTGACACCCGGAGATCCTGTTCAGGCCAATGTGGACGCATTTTTTCAAGCCTTGGGGTTTTTGTATGATGAACCTAATGCTGTTGATTAAGCTGAGAAAACCTTATTGGCATTAAACCAGGGTCAGGATTCTGCAGAGTTATATTGTCAAAAATTCCAAAAGTGGGCGGTCCTTACTAAATGGAATGATGATGCCCTAGCAGCTCTCTTTCAGAAGGGTTTGGCAGAAACCGTAAAAGATGTTATGGTGGGATTTCCTGTTCCCTCTGGTCTTGGCGATTCTATGTCATTGGCCATTCAAGTTGATTGGCGTTTAAGTGAACGTAAAACTACACGAGAGGCGTTGCCGCCTTTTGAACGAACATCTGAACCCATGCAACGTAATAGGGTTTTGTCTAGGGAGCAATGTCAGGAGTTTAGAAGGCGTAATAAGCTGTGTTTTTTCTGTGGGGATGCCTCTCATACTATTTCTGTCTGCCCTAAACAAGAAAAAATGTTTTGCTCACACATTTGCTGTGGGCAGTGTACAGCCTAAGTTCCTTTTGGCAATTACCCTGATCTGCACCTTGTCTACATTTTCCGCTAAGGCTTTTAAAGATTCAGGAGCAGCTATGAATCTGATGGATTTAGACTTTGCCAAACATTGTGGTTTTCCCATGCTACCCATGCAGACTCCTATCCCTTTGAGGGGTATTGATGCTACTCCTTTGGCGGAGAATAAACCCCAGTTTTGGACCCAGGTGATAATGCGGGTTGCCCCGGACCACCAAGAAAATTGTAGATTTTTGGTTTTGCACAATTTGCATGATATCATAGTTCTGGGTTTTCCCTGGTTGCAAACTCATAATCCTGTTTTGGATTGGAAATCTGTGTCTGTGGTGAGTTGGGGTTTGTCAGTGTGTTCTTAGTGACACTCCTGTTTTCTCCACCTCTCCCCAGCCTCATGATATTCCTGATTATTTGGCTGATTTTTCTGATGTATTTAGTGAGAGTAAGTCTGCGTCTTTGCCTCCTCACAGGAGTTATGACAGTGCAATTGAGTTAATGCCCGGGTGTAAATTTTCCAAGGGTCGGTTTTTCAACTTATCAGTACCCGAACATGATGCTATGCGATCTTATATCAAGGAGTCGTTGGAGAAGGGTCATATTAGACCATCCTTTTCACCTTTAGGTGCTGGATTTTTGTGGTCAAGAAAGATGGTTCATTAAGGCCATGTATTGACTATCGTTCCCTTAACAAAATCACTGTTAAATATCAGTACCCGTTACCCCTGATTTCTGATTTATTTTCCAGAGTTAAAAGTGCCTGTTGGTTTACCAAGCTTGACCTCAGGGGGCGTATAATCTTATTCGCATCAAGCACAGGGATGAATGGAAGACGGCGTTTAATACTCCGGAGGGACATTTTGAGTACCTGGTGATGCCTTTTGGGCTCACTAATGCTCCTTCTGGCTTCCAATCTTTAATGAACGATATTTTCCGGGACTTTGTGGATACGTTTTTGATCATTTATCTGGATGATATTTTGATCTTTTCCAGTGATTGGGATTCTCATGTGGAACATGTCCAGACTGTGTTCCGGATTTTGAGGGAAAATTCTCTGTTAAGGGATCGAAGTGCCTCTTTGGTGTACAGAGGATTTCATTTTTGGGATTCATTTTGTCCCCGTCTGCTATTGAAATGGACCCGGCCAAGATACAGGCCAAATATGATTGGGTTCAGCCCACTTCTTTGAAGACTCTCCAGAAGTTTTTGGGTTTTGCTAATTTCTACCATAAATTTATAAGTAATTTTTCTGGTATTGTCAAACCACTGACTGATCTGACCAAAAAGGGCGCTGATGTGGTGAATAGGTCTCCAGAGGCAGTCTCGGCATTTCAAGGGCTTAAGCAGAGATTCACTTCTGCTCTTGTTCTATGGCAACCTGATGTCTCACTCCCATTTCAGGTGGAGGTAGATGCTTCTGAGATTGGTGCAGGAGCTGTTTAGTCCCAAAGCGATCCGGTGACTTCTAAGATGATTCCCTGTGCCTTCTTTTCTCGAAAATTCTCCCCATCTGAATATAACTATGATATGAGGAATTGGGAATTGTTGGCCATGAAATGGGCATTTGAAGAGTGGAGACATTGGTTGGAGGGAGCTAGACATCAAGTTGTGGTCCTCACCGACCACAAGAATTTGATTTATCTTGAATCAGCCAAATGCTTGAATCCTAGACAGGCTAGGTGGCCCTTGTTTTTCACACATTTTAATTTTGTGGTCTATTTTCTTCCTGGCACTAAGAATGTTACGGCGGACGCCCTTTCTTGGAGTTTCTTTGCGGATTCTCTTATTGTGACCGAGCCTACTACCATTCTAAATGAGGCTGTAGTTCTTTCCGCCATCTCACCCGATTTAAGACGTGCCCTGGAGGAATTTCAGGAGGTCAAACCTGAACGTTGTTGTATGTCCCTGACCAGTGGAGGAAGAGAGTAATGTCTGAAATTCATTGCTCTGCATTGGCTGGTCATCCAGGTATTTATGGGACCAGAGTTTTGGTGAGTCGGTCTTTTTGGTGGCCTGCCTTATCTTGTGATGTCAGGGAATTTTGTGCAGTCCGGTGGGACTTGTTCTCGGTCCAAGCCCTGTTCTCGTTCTAGTCGGTTGTTGATGCCCCTGCCAGTGCCCAGGAGGCCATGGACCCATATCTCTATGGATTTTATTTCCGATCTTCCTGTCTCTCAGAGAATGACTGTTATCTGGGTGAATAGTGATAGATTTTCTAAGATGATCCATCTTGTACCACTCCCAAAGTTCCATCTTCTTCTGAGTTGGTGCTCTTGTTTTTACAACAGGTGGTTCGGTTGCTTGGGATTTCTGAGAACATTGTGTCAGATAGAGGAGCCCAGTTTGTTTCCACATTTTGGAGAACTTTTTGTTCCAAACTGGGAATTCAGTTATCTTTCTCCTCTGCATTTCATCCTCAGACCAATGGGCAGACTGAGAGAACAAACCAGACTTTGGAGTCCTATTTGAGATGTTTCTTATCTGCTGATCAGGATGACTGGGTCTCATTTTTGCCCTTGGCCAAATTCGCGCTAAACAATAGAGCTAGTTCTGCCACTTTGATGTCGCCCTTTTTCTGTAACTTTGGGTTTCATTCTCGATTTTCTTCAGGGCAGGTGGAATCTTCAACCTGCCCAAGTGTGGACACTGTGGTAGAGGGAATGCAGCATATTTGGGACCAAGTGGTGGATAAGTTGTCCCTCTCTCAGGAAAAAGCCCAATGGTTTTCCAACCGACATAGGACCATTGGTCCCCGGTTTAATGTGGGTGATATGGTTTGGTTGTAATCAAAGAATATTCCTATGAAGGTTGCATCTCCAAAATTCAAGCCAAGATTCGTTGGACCTTATAAGATTTTGGAGATTCTTAATCCTGTTTCTTTTCGATTGACTCTTCCAGTTACGTTTAAGATCCTGTCATGTCGGACGCTGTTCACACCACAGCGTCCGGCAGGCAGCGGTAGTTCCATCTCCGTCCACTATAGCCTCAGTGGCGCCGGCTTGATTTTACTCAGGTTATCTGGGGTTAATCTAGCTGGAAATCAGGTGGGATGTTTGGTCACGCCCACGGTCTTTAAATAGTCGTGCTGGCCTGTGGGCGTCGCCGATTATAGCTTGTGTTTTGTGCCAAGTGGTTCCGGTCTGGAGTGGAGGTGTTGGAGAGAGAAATTCATAGCTGGTGTCGTATGATCCGTTGTTACCTTTTCGTCTTCCTATATTTGTGCTTTGTTTTGCCCTGTTCACATTATAGTATTGTCCTGTGTGGTTGCGGCGCGGTGTGGTTTGAGTTCTCCCTGTCTGTCATTACTGTGTGGGTTTTGGTGGTTTGACAACTCACTGGGTGGAGGGTGGAGGGTTCAGCTTAGGGCTGAGCAGGAGATAAGGAGAGGCTGGAGGCTCAGGCATTTGCACCTTTAGCAAAAACCCTGGGTTGAGGGTCAGACAGGGTTTTCCCTAGTTTGAGGGACTCCGCAGGGGCCCGGGTTTTGTCAGCCTCCTTCGACCTAAGCCTCGCATAACATTATAATCGGCCCAACATTTTTCCATGGATTCCATGACTTCCATAAACCGCCAGTTGGCGGCGCTGTCCGTACAGGTCACCGAGTTGAAGGGGGCAGTTCAGCAGCAGGGCCTGGTTGTAGCTAATGTGCAGGCGGCTTCTGCTGGTGCAGGTGCAGAGCCTAAGATTCCGCTGCCTGAACGATTTTCTGGGGAACGCAGCAAATTTGTCATCTTTCGGGAGGCCTGCAAGTTATACTTTCGCATGCGCCCGGTCTCCTCAGGTAATGAGGCTCAGCGGGTGGGTCTGGTGTTATCATTACTGAGTGGGGACCCCCAAGCATGGGCGTTTTCCTTACCAGCCGACTCTGCTACATTTCATTCGGTTGAGAATGTTTTTTCAGCACTCGGGCTCATTTATGATGACCCCGACAGATTAGCTTTAGCAGAATCTAAGATCCGCGCCCTCCGTCAGGGGGAACGTATGGCGGAAGACTATTGTTCAGAATTTCGCCGTTGGGCAGTAGACACACAGTGGAACGACCCAGCGCTGCGGAGTCAGTTTATTCATGGGGTCTCAGAAAGAGTTAAACAGGCCCTCCTGATGTATGAGACTCCTGCTTCGTTAGAATCTGCCATGAGTTTGGTTATCCGTATTGATCGCCGTTTGCGTCAAGGGGCGCAGGAGACGCTGCCTCTGGGGGAAAGCAGGGGTGCCAGTGTGGTTGCTGCAGGTGAGCCCACGGAACCTATGCAAATCGCTGGGGTATCACATGTGCAGCGTCGCGTTCCTGGGTTCAGGAAGCATGGAGCATGTTTTTACTGTGGTAAAAGAGATCATTATGTAAATGCTTGTCCTGTGCTACCAAAGAAAGTCGCACCGGCGGAAAACTGGTAAGCTCAGAGGGTATGGAGGAGGCCCAACTGAGCGTATGCATATCCTCCATGATGGTATCTCAATGTATGCTCCCTGCCAGGGTTATTATTGCGGGCAGAGAGCTACCAATATCAGTGTTTGTGGATAGCGGTTCAGCCACCAATCTCATGGATGAGGAGTTTGCACGCATGGCAGGTTTCAAGATCGAAAAACTCCCTCATCCTATTCGCGTGGTTACCATTAATGCCGCTCCCCTCCCACAGGGGGAGATTACTGAGTTTGTAGCTGAGGTTAAACTCCACATTGGGGTCCTACATTCTGAGTGGGTTACATGTAAGGTACTCAATAATCTCCCAGCACAAATAGTCCTGGGTTTCCCATGGTTGTCTAAGCACAACCCGGTGATTGACTGGAGAACCCAGGACATAGTCCAGTGGAGCAGTTTCTGCCAGGAAAATTGCTTGGCCACATGTGTGTCCGCCGTGAAGTCCAGCCTTCCGGAGGCATTGCTGGATTTTGCGGACGTATTCTCTGAGAGGGGTTGCTCAGAACTACCTCCACATCGAGCCTATGACTGTCAAATTAGGTTAAAACCCGGGGCTAAATTGCCTAAGGCGAGGATGTTTAGTATTTCTGGTCCGGAGAGACAAGCTCTTAAGGACTACATTGCGGAGAGTTTAAGTAAAGGGCACATCCGGCCTTCATCCTCACCTGTAGCAGCGGGGTTTTTCTTTATTAAGAAGAAAGATGGGGGGTTACGCCCGTGTCTGGATTTCCGGGAGTTAAACCAGATTACGGTCCGTGATCCCTACCCGATGCCTCTGATCCCTGATTTGTTCAACCAGGTGGCTGGTGCGAAGTGGTTTTCCAAACTTGACCTCAGGGGGGCATATAACCTCATAAGGGTCCGTCAGGGGGATGAGTGGAAGACGGCATTTAATACCCCTGAGGGTCATTTTGAAAGCCTAGTTATGCCATTTGGGTTGACAACCGCGCCTGCTGTGTTCCAACATTTCATAAATGATGTATTTGCTCATTTGCTGGGGAAATTTGTGATTGTGTACCTGGATGATATCCTTATTTATTCGAGCGACCAGGACACTCATTTAGAGCATGTCAGGCAGGTGTTACAGCTGCTCCGTGAGAATAAGCTCTATGCTAAGCTTGAAAAATGCGTGTTTTTTGTTCAAGAGTTGCCTTTTTTGGGATATATTGTGTCCGCCGCAGGGTTTAAAATGGATGCCGCGAAGGTGCAAGCGGTGCTGCGATGGGAACGGCCTGGTAATCTAAAGGCGCTCCAGCGGTTCCTTGGGTTTGCCAACTATTATAGGAAGTTTATTAAGAATTTCTCTACTATAGCCAAACCGCTCACGGACATGACGAAAAAAGGTACCAATCTCGCTATCTGGTCTGAGGATGCGGTGCGTGCATTTGAGCTTCTGAAGAACCGTTTTGCTTCAGCCCCCATTCTGGTGCAACCGGACGTATCTAAACCTTTTACGGTGGAGGTCGATGCGTCTGAGGTGGGAGTGGGGGCAGTACTGTCACAGGGCTCGTCCTTGAGCAAATTGCGTCCATGCGCCTACTTCTCCAAGAAGCTGTCGCCGGCCGAACGGAATTACGACATCGGCAACAGGGAGTTGTTGGCCATCAAATTGGCTTTTGAGGAATGGCGACACTTCTTGGAGGGGGCAGCTCACCAGGTCACAGTCATCACCGACCATAAAAACCTGCTCTATCTGGAGTCGGCCAAGCGTCTGTCTCCCAGGCAGGCTCGCTGGGCATTGTTTTTTACACGTTTTAACTTTCTGGTGACTTACCGTCCTGGGGCGAAAAACACCAAGGCGGATGCCTTGTCCAGGTGTTTTCCGGGGGGAGAACCTCGGGAAGAGCCGGTACCCATCCTCCAGGAAGGTGTAGTGGTTTCGGCTCTTACGACTGAGGTAGAGGCGGAGATTGCCGAGGCCCAGGAGGAGGTACCACCAGGACTTCCCGCTAATAAGTCGTTCGTACCCCTTCATCTTCGTCTTAAAGTGTTGGGGGAACACCACGACTCGGTCCTGGCCGGTCATCCAGGGGTTAGGGGCACCTTGGAACTGGTATCGCGCCGCTTCTGGTGGCCAAAAATCCGGCAGGATGTGGTTTCCTACGTGACAGCTTGCATCACGTGCGCCAGGGCCAAGTCGCCCAGAACCCGTCCTGCTGGCACTCTACAGCCTCTGGGGATACCTAGTAGGCCATGGACAGAAATCTCCATGGACTTTATCACAGACTTGCCTGCCTCGGCGGGGAACACGGTCATCCTGGTGGTGGTTGATCGATTTTCGAAGATGGCGCATTTTGTGTCGTTGCCTTCCTTGCCCAACGCGAAGACGTTGGCTCAGGTCTTTGTGCAGGAGGTGGTCAGACTGCACGGAGTTCCGTCGGACATAGTGTCTGATAGGGGTACCCAGTTTGTGGCGAAGTTTTGGAAAGCTTTTTGCTCACGATTGGGGATCAAGTTGTCTCATTCGTCGGCGTTTCATCCGCAGTCAAATGGTCAAACTGAGCGCATGAACCAAAATCTGGAGCAGTATTTGCGATGTTTTGTGTCTGACAACCAAGAGGAGTGGTCGACGTTCCTTCCCTTGGCCGAGTTCGCATTAAATAATCACCGCCAAGAATCATCGGGAGAGTCTCCGTTCTTTTGTGTTTATGGGCACCATCCTCAATTTTGTACCTTGCATCAGGGGGGCTCTGGGGGCGTCCCAGAGGAGGACCGGTTAGGAGTTCAACTATCATCGGTCTGGAGGAGGGTGAAACAGCGATTGCTGAGCATGAGGGCAAGATACAAACGTGTGGCTGACTCTAGACGCGTGCCAGGTCCGGACCTGTGTGTGGGTGATTGGGTGTGGTTAGCTACTAAAAACATAAAACTCAAAATTCCATCATTGAAATTGGGTCCAAGGTTTATTGGCCCTTTTAAGGTTGCTGCCATCATAAACCCGGTTGCTTTTCGGTTGGAGCTTCCTGCGGTATACAAGATACACAACGTGTTTCACAGGTCTTTATTGAAAAAGGTGGTAGGCTCTGTGGACACGACGCCGATGCCACCTCCAGTCATGGTGGATGGCAATTTAGAGTTTGAAGTCTCCAAAGTGGTGGACTCTCGAGTACTGCGCCGTACTCTTCAGTATTTGGTGCACTGGCGGGGGTATGGTCCGGAGGAGAGGTCTTGGGTTCCAGCCTCAGACATACATGCGGAGCGGCTGGTCAGTTCCTTTCACCGCCGTCATCCGGACAAGCCGGGTCCTATGAGTCTTGAGGGCCCTGGGGTCCCTCGTAGAAGACGGGGTACTGTCATGTCGGACGCTGTTCACACCACAGCGTCCGGCAGGCAGCGGTAGTTCCATCTCCGTCCACTATAGCCTCAGTGGCGCCGGCTTGATTTTACTCAGGTTATCTGGGGTTAATCTAGCTGGAAATCAGGTGGGATGTTTGGTCACGCCCACGGTCTTTAAATAGTCGTGCTGGCCTGTGGGTGTCGCCGATTATAGCTTGTGTTTTGTGCCAAGTGGTTCCGGTCTGGAGTGGAGGTGTTGGAGAGAGAAATTCATAGCTGGTGTCGTATGATCCGTTGTTACCTTTTCGTCTTCCTATATTTGTGCTTTGTTTTGCCCTGTTCACATTATAGTATTGTCCTGTGTGGTTGCGGCGCGGTGTGGTTTGAGTTCTCCCTGTCTGTCATTACTGTGTGGGTTTTGGTGGTTTGACAACTCACTGGGTGAAGGGTGGAGGGTTCAGCTTAGGGCTGAGCAGGAGATAAGGAGAGGCTGGAGGCTCAGGCATTTGCACCTTTAGCAAAAACCCTGGGTTGAGGGTCAGACAGGGTTTTCCCTAGTTTGAGGGACTCCGCAGGGGCCCGGGTTTTGTCAGCCTCCTTCGACCTAAGCCTCGCATAACAGATCCATAACGTGTTTCAGAAATCTTTGTTGAAGATGTTTGTTGAGCCAGTAGTTCCCATGGCGGCGCCTCCTGACCCTCTATTGGTTAAAGTCAATGTGGAATATGAGGTAGAAAAAATATTGGATTCTCGTTTGGCTAGACGGAGACTCCAATACTTGGTCAAATGGAAGGGTTATGGCCAGGAGGATAATTCTTGGGTCTCTGCTTCTGACATTCATGCCGAAAGATTGGTTCGTGCTTTTCACCGGGCCCATCCTGATCGGCCTGGTGGCGTGGATGAGGGTTCAGTGACACCTCCTCAAGGGGGGGTACTGTTGTGAATTCGCTTTCTGGCCTCCCTCTGGTTACTACTGAAGGTAGTGGAGCTGGTCAAATTGACAGAGGGGTTGTGAGTTCTCTTTCTGGGCTCCCTCTGGTGGTTACTGGAGGTAATGGAGCTGATCTGATTAACAGAGGCTTGCCACCTCATAATGAGGATGACGATTGGAGATCTGGGGTTTCAGACTGGGATTTAAGACAGCTGACTCCCTCTATCCCTGCTGGTAATTTTCTTCCTGCCTCCTGAGGTCTTAGTTTCCAGCTCAGTCCCTGCATGTTCAGCTAAGTGTTCATTTGCTATTCTGTTCACATTTGATCTGTTTTTTCTATCTCAGTTTTGTGTGGGTCAGCCAGCTCCAGCTGAGGCTGTGTTGAATCACCATCCATATGTTACTGCTTGTGCCAGTTTGTTTTTGTCCCTTATTAGATTGGCCTCTTTTTGCTCTGCTTTCAGAATATACCAGAGTGCTGATATAGTGGGCGAAGTCATGCGACTTCAGTATTTTTTGCATCAGACGTGTTGGACTTTTTTGAAGGGTTTTTTGCGTGATTGCAGACAGTGTCTTTCCTTTCCTGTCTAGTCAGTGTGGGCCCCATCATTTGCACAGTGTATTTTCTTGCCTGCGTTTCTGTTTTCATCTTGTCTCACCGACAATATATGTTTGGGTTCTATCTATTCCTTTGGGGTCTGCTCTGGGGCAGTTTAGATTTCCCCTTTCTTGCTTTAGGCTTAGTTAGTTCTCCAGCTGTGCCGAGGCGTCTAGGATCATCGTAGACACGCTCCATGGCTACTGCTAGTTGTGTGGATTGGATCAGGGGTCTGCAATCCGCTTAGTTACCAACCTCTCTGGTTTTCTGTGGCTTAGCTTCAGCTTGCTCTCCTCCACGGTGACCCAATCATAACACTTAACTGGGAATATTTGAGAGACACCCTGACCAAATTTGGTTTCAATCAAAAAACACTCTCTTTAATCTTTGCCTTATATTAGAATCCTAGCGCAAAAATTTATGCCAACAATAACCTATCTGAATCCTTTCCCATATCAAACGGTACCAGACAAGGTTGCCCTCTCTCTCCGCTCTTTTTTACACTGGCCATTGAAACTCTGGCCGACAAGATCAGAAATAACCCATCTATTTCTGGCTTTAAAACTGACTCGAGAGAATTCAAAATCAGCCTATTTGCAGATGATATTTTCTTAACACTGATGGATGCTATCAAATCAATTGAGGTTTTATTATCTACCTTGGATTTCTTTTTGACAATTTTGTATTTCAAGATCAATTGTCAGAAATCCAAAGGTTTATACTTCTTCATTAATAGCCAAACCATCAATCATCTTACCAAGACTACAAATTTTGAATGGGTGGAGAGAGAAGTTACCTATCTTGGGATAACTATTTCCAAGAATTTTGATCTAACTATATCTTCCAATATGGAATCTATTTTAAAAATTATTGTTAATGATCTAAAAAAATTCAGAAAATGTGGTCTCTCTAGGCTGGGAAAGATATTAGTTATAAAAACTTTCATCCTTCCGAAAGTCTTATATATCTTTAGGACCTTACCCCTAGCTATTCCTGCAGATTTTTTAGACAGAATCCAAGCAACTGTTAATTCATTTGTTTGGAACGGGAAGAAAGTTAGGGTGGCGTCAGACATTTTATATAAATCCAAAAATAATGGTGGCATTGCGCTTCCCAACATTAAAGCCTATTATTTATCTAGTTTGGTTAAACATAGTGCATACTGGGTTAACAAAAATAACTCTCCCGCATGGACCCATCTAGAAGATTTGATTAATAACCACTGCCCCCTACAGGACATAATTATTAATGACCTTTTAGACCACACTTATCTAATCCTAAATTTCCCATCTTCCAGGCGTTGACTAGCGCTTCGACTATACTAGCTAAACCTAACAAGACAAGAAACAAACTAGAATTAACAACAAACTTCCCTATTTCCTTGCTCACTACTAGAGTTGAGCGATACCGTCCGATACTTCAAAGTATCGTATCGGATGGTATCGGCCGATCTTTAAAAAAAGTATCGGTATCGCCGATTCCGATACCGGAAGTCCCATTCAAGTCTATGGGACTTCCGGTATCGGAATAAGAAAAACCCTTTCCTGCCCTTGTACAGCCTCTCTGGGGTCTGTACGGGCCTTTCGGGGGGCTGTGCCGGCCTGCCAGGGGGTCTGTGCAGGCTCCGGTGGTCTGTGCCGGCCTGCCGGGGGGCTGTGCTGGCCTGCCGGTGGTCTGTGCAGGCTCCGGTGGGCTGTGCCGGCCTGCCGGGGGGCTGTGCCGGCCTGCCGGGGGGCTGTGCCGGCCTGCCGGTGGTCTGTGCAGGCTCCGGGGGGCTGTGCCGGCCTGCCGGGGGGCTGTGCCGGCCTGCCGGTGGTCTGTGCAGGCTTCGGGGGTCTGTGCAGGCATCGTCCGATGGGACTACAAGTCCCATCGGGCGATGCCTGCTACCATGACAGTGATTGACACATTAGCCAATGATGGGACAGTAGTAGTCCCATCATCCGGCTAATGTGTTGAATGTAAAAAAAAAAAAAAAAAATTACATGCTACATACATACAACATGCATACTACATACATGCTACATTCATACTACATAAATACTACATGCAACATACATACTACATATATATTACATACATACTACATATATACTACATGCATGCTACATACATACTGCATGCTACATACATACTACATGCTACATACATACCACATATATACTACATACATACTACATACATACTACATGCATGCTACATGCATGCTACATGCTACATACATAACACATATATACTACATGCATGCTACATACATGCTACATGCTACATACATACTACATATATACTACATGCATGCTACATACATGCTACATACATACTACATATATACTACATGCATGCTACATACATACTACATGCTACATACATACTACATATATACTACATGCATGCTACATACATACTACATGCTACATACATACCACATACATACTACATACATGCTACATGCTACATACATACTACATATATACTACATGCATGCTACATACATACTACATACATACTACATGCTACATACATACCACATATATACTACATACATACAATACATTCATACAATACATACATAGACATACAGTACATATAACATAGAGTAACATACTTACCAATACTTGTCACATTGTTCCCCGAAGCCATTGTCTTTTCCGGAATAAATATTAACATAACAAACCACAAAAATACTCACCCACGATCCGAAGCAGTCCACGAGTGTGTCCCACGACGATCTTGGGTAGAGAACTGCAGCATCAGATGATGCTGCCGTTCTCTACGGGCTGCAGGAATCCAATGACGGAAGGTAGGTATCCTTCCGCACTGTATTCCTCCGCCACTTAAAAAAAAAAAAAGTCCCTAGTCTCACTTTATGCCATTGCTGTGTGGGAATTTCCCACGCAGCAATGGCATAAAGTGAGACTAGGGATTTTTTTTTTTTTAAGTGGCGGAGGAATACAGTGCGGAAGGATACCTACCTTCCGTCATTGGATTCCTGCAGCCCGTAGAGAACGGCAGCATCATCTGATGCTGCAGTTCTCTACCCAAGATCGTCGTGGGACACACTCGTGGACTGCTTCGGATCGTGGGTGAGTATTTTTGTGGTTTGTTATGTTAATATTTATTCCGGAAAAGACAATGGCTTCGGGGAACAATGTGACAAGTATTGGTAAGTATGTTACTCTATGTTATATGTACTGTATGTCTATGTATGTATTGTATGAATGTATTGTATGTATGTAGTATATATGTGGTATGTATGTAGCATGTAGTATGTATGTAGTATGTATGTAGCATGCATGTAGCATGCAGTATGTATGTAGCATGCATGTAGCATGCAGTATGTATGTAGCATGCATGTAGTATGTATGTAGCATGCATGTAGTATATATGTAGTATGTATGTAGCATGCATGTAGTATATATGTAGTATGTATGTAGCATGTATGTATGTGGTATGTATGTAGCATGTAGTATGTATGTAGCATGCATGTAGTATATATGTAGTATGTATGTAGCATGTAGTATGTATGTGGTATGTATGTAGCATGTAGCATGCATGTAGTATGTATGTAGCATGCATGTAGTATGTATGTAGTATGTATGTAGTATGTATGTAGTATGTATGTAGCATGTGTGTAGTATGTATGTGGTATGTATGTAGCATGTAGTATGTATGTAGCATGCATGTAGTATATATGTAGTATGTAGTATGTATGTAGTATGTATGTGGTATGTATGTAGCATGTAGTATGCATGTAGCATGCATGTAGCATGCATGTAGTATGTATGTAGCATGCATGTAGTATGTATGTAGCATGCATGTAGCATGCAGTATGTATGTAGCATGTATGTAGCATGTATGTAGTATGTATGTAGTATATATGTAGTATGTATGTAGCATGTAGTATGTATGTAGTATTTTTTTTTTTTTTTTTAACATTTAACACATTAGCCGGATGATGGGACTACTACTGTCCCATCATTGGCTAATGTGTCAATCACTGTCATGGTAGCAGGCATCGCCAGATGGGACTTGTAGTCCCATCGGACGATGCTTGCACAGACCCCCGGACATCAGCACAGCCCCCCGGCAGGCCGGCACAGCCCCCCGGCAGGCCGGCACAGCCCCCCGGCAGGCCGGTACAGACCCCCACAGGGTGCACAGACCACCGGCAGGCCGGCACAGCCCCCCGGCAGGCCGGTACAGACCCCCACAGGGTGCACAGACCACCGGCAGGCCGGCACAGCCCCCCGGCAGGCCGGTACAGACCCCGGGCAGTCCACACAGCCCCCCGGCAGGCCGGCACAGCCCCCCGGCAGGCCGGCAGAGACCCCCGGAAGGCCCGAAATGACGGCGCATCATGATGATGTCAGGCTGTCAATCAACTTTGAACTTCCGATTCCGATGCCGAATTCCAATATTGAAAAAATATCGGAAGTCGGTATCGGAATTCCGATACAGCAAGTATCGGCCGATACCCGATACATGCGGTATCGGAATGCTCAACACTACTCACTACCATTTATAAAATCGATCTTCCGGATAATTGGAAACAATCGGGAATCAAAAAAGTAAGAGACTTGCATAATGGGCTGAATTTTATACCCTTTAAAGAAGTCAAAGAAAAATTTAATCTAACCTCCCAAGATTTTATGTTCTTTTTAATTTTATAAGATAGCATTCGTAAATTTATAAGCAACAAGAATCCGAAGGCAGAAATTATTGCTATATTATTAGAAAATCCTAATAATAAATTTTTGTGGAGCACCAAAAATCTTTACAGTTATTTAAATACAGATAATACCTTCCATAAAAACTCGTATATGGTAAAGTGGGAATCAGAACTAAATATTTCTATTACCCACGAACAATGGGAAAACGCTATCAGAAACCCATATTCATCCAACATTTCTATGATTCTTCACGAGGCTTACTATAAAACCTTCGTTAGATGGTATTACACCCCTTCTCGCCTAGCTCATATTGACCAAAAGAACCCACCCTTATGTTCGAGGAATTGCGGACTACACGGTAATCTTCTCCATACTTTTGGAGTTGCCCTAACGCTAAAAGCCTGTGGAAACAGGTATCGATATATATTGATTCCCTTCTCAAGAGGCATTACCCGTTAACTCCAAAGGCGGCTCTGCTCTCTATTGACCTTGAAGAGTCCGACCCTTCGATAAGGTTTGTTATAATATTTTCTTGTTGGTTAGGAATTCCCTGGCATTGTACTGGAAAAGAGTGGATGTGCCAAAGTTTTCAGACATTTTGGAGAAAATCTCTTTACAGTACTCTTTGGAACTATGGTTTGCTATTATTAATAATAACTTAAAGAAACACGCAAAGAAATGGGACAAATGGAAATCAATTTCTGTTACCGCTTAAACCAAAGATATACTTTATTGTCCAAATAATAAATGACATCTGCGCTACGGTACGGCTGATGGAATACTCTCACAGATCTGGTTAACACATAACCTTTCTTATTTTTTTTTTTTTTTTTTTTTATTATACTGGTCATTAAGTGCCTACAGTTTTTTTATGATATAATCTTAAGTTAGATACAGTTTATACAGTTTACATCTGCATTAATTTCATATGCAAAGCTATGGAAATGAACATTTGGAGTTTTCTAGTTTTTATTGTCACCCCATTTCCCTTCCCTTTCCTCCCCCTCTCCTATTTGTACCCCCTCCCCCTTTTCCTAAAACTTTACATTTCCCTCCTCACTCCTTATTAAAACTTCCAAATCAATGAAAACAGTTAAATACAAAGCAATGCATTTTGAATGCAGGCATATGTTCTTTATCAAAGCTATGTGGAAATAAATGTTGATGAAATTATATACAAGAAGGGGACCAATAAAATGGTTGAATAAAAATCACATGTTACAGTCAACATAATTGGCTGAAAAGTCAATAGCAACATCCTTGTAACTGAACAAGATATTTACAAAATTTATCTCGATCTATCCAAAAAAGCAAAAAAAAGGAGAAAGGAAGGAAACACATGAAATGTCTCAAAAACACTCAAAAAACATAATGCACTATGCAGGGCCAGGGGAACTCGGTACCGGGCCTTTCAGGCTCTTTTGAGGGGGAAAGTGTCACGGTGGTGATGGTGACCCAGTCCGTGGCCCTGAGTGTCCAATAAAGAAGATGGAAGTTTAAATCAGGGGAAAGATGGTAGGATAATTAATAGGAAAAGGGGAATCATGACACCTCCCATGGTACTCGACTAGGGTAGCCGACACTGCTATGCAGTTCCACTGGGACGGTGTTAAAGCAGCCAAGATGGTGACGCTCTCCATGGGCAGAGCTGTGTCCCAGGGCAGTAGAGATGGAACTGGTGAGCCGGAGATGGTGAATGCAGTGTATGGCAGGCGAGTTGTAAATGACACCAAGGACACAGTTGGGTGCAGTTTCTTGGTTTTTACTCACAAGTCTTGTGCACAAGATGACTCGCTTGGTACTGTGTCCTCCGAGGGAGGGGTCCGGCAGACTCCCAGGTAGATCAGGAACACCTGTTCAAGACTCCTCCTTGTGTCTCCTCTCTAGGCCGTGTCTCTGCGCTGATCTCTCCCTTCCTTCCTGCCCGGTGCCTTCACAAGCAGTGTCCCAAGCTGGCAGCCACGGATCACACCGGGTGAGGCCCCGGGGTCCTTTATCCCTACTGCTGCCTTTTTGAGGAATGTTTGTGGTTGTGGCTGAGGTACTTGCAGTCACTTCAGCCTCCAGCTTTCTAGCTGAGCCTTGTAGTTCTCCACTAGCTTCGGGGGCCAGCTCCCCCACCGCAGCCTGGTCCTTCCCTTCCGGGATGCGGGCCCCATGGGTGGCTAATTGCACTCACCGTGCCCCAAAGACCCTTTCCTTCCAGACCAGGAGCATGGTCAAAATGTTTCTCTCTTCTCTGACCCTCAGTCCTCTCATGGCAATCCTGCTCTTACGCTGTCCTGTCACCGTCACTACTCTCTGGAAAGATCTATTTACCTCAGACTAGCTCCACCCACCAACTGTCACCTTTCACTCTCTGATTGGATGCCCACAATCACTCCACTACCTAAGCTCCTCCCACTCTACCTACCTTTCACACTAACTCCCCAACACCCTTTCCTAGCCAATGTGTGTTGAGTGCGAGTGTTAGGAGTCCTGGGTGGTGATCCCTCCTTACCTGAGGATGGGATACCACACCTCTGGATGAGGTGCAGTACCTCTGTGGCGACCGGACCCTCAGGGGCGCCACATTACAGTCAACATAATTGGCTGAAAATCAATAGCAACATCCTTGGAACTGAGCAAGATATTTACAAAATTTATCTCGATCTATCCAAAAAAGCAAAAAAAGGAAAAAAGAAGGAAACACATGAAATGTCTCAAAAACACTCAAAAAACATAATGCACTATCAGTACTGAAACATAATCTCTTTGTGTGCATTTAAACCTTTAGGAAAACATTTGCCAAGGCTAGAAAACTAGTTGAGTCATCTTCTGATATCTCCTCCACTTAATGGGGTAATGACTCTTTCAATGCCAAATTCTTGGAAACAGTTCTTGTGGCATTGATTTTGAGCTACAAAATGTTTGGATGCATGAGAGATCATACAGTGTGAACTAGTGGAATAAAGAATATCAATTAGGCTGGTTTCACATTTGCGGTTGTGTCCGCAGCATTTATGCCGCATACTTCTGCATGCGTCGTGTTTTCCTATCTTTAACATAGTTGACACAGGTTCATGCGATTGGATGCTTTTTGCCGCGTTTGATTACGCATGCGTCGTTTCAGCTTGTGCGGCTGGGCGCAGCTAACGTAACAATTTTGGAGGCTGCAATTTGCAGCCGCCTTCTGCATGCGGCCTATTGCGGAAAGGAATGCGTTGAAACAATGCACTACAGTCTATGAGAACGCATGCGTTTGCAAGCACACGCGATTGCTTGCGTTTTCTTACTCATGTATTTAAATGTAAACCTGTCTAGACAGTAATTAGTCACCCCCACACAAACATAGATAAAAAGAGTGAGTGGGCACTGCCAGTCAACTACTCTACAGACTGGGAAGCAGACTACAAGCTGTGCAGGGAAGAATCTCAACTTTGGACAATGTGAGTATTAAAAGTGAATGTCTGTCTGTCCTTCTTTCTCTCTTTAGTATGTACTAATTTCTGTCTTTTTTCTTGCAGCATTTGTAGGAGGAGCCATCCCCGCTGTGTGCCCTGGCCGGAACCAAGGGGGCTGTCTCCAAGGTTCCTAGGAAAACTGTTTCCGGGGGACAGAATTAGAGAACGGGACATAGTGTTACGCTGTGGACACAGGTGACGAGAGTGGACCCACTGGACCGTGGCGCCGAGCTCTCCCCGAGCGAGCGCACCAAGTGGACCGACCCCTATACAGGGACCGTTAGGGAACAGACTCGGGAAGTTCTAGCGCCACGGCAGCCAGGACCAGGGGTCGGCTCAGGAGGGTGAACAAGTGATGAGGAACAGAGGAAGGTCCAGAGAGGAACCAGGGTGACCAGGGTCCAGAGGCTGCGGAAGAGGAAGAAGGACGGAGGAAGGCGGGGTTCCAGGAAGAGGTGAACTGAAAAGGAAGGAGACACAGGGGTTAGGCAGGAGGAACGGACCGGAGGGACAGAGGAACACTGAGGACACAGGCAGAAGACACAGGAACTAACAGGAGGCACAAGACACAAGGAATAAACTAGAGCTCAGCTAGCAAGGAACAAGCAGCAGGGAGCGCGGCCTAGACAACCGAGAGGCAACTCAATAGTCAGGCGCCTCCACTAAGGGAGGGCGGCCTGAAATACCTGGTGGTGGCCTCTGATAGGTCGGGGGGCCGGTCCGGGTCAGGTCACGGCAGACAGGTGGCTGCCGGTAGGAGCGTGCGGCTTATCCCTCCGGCGCGTGCGCAGAGGCACAGTGCGCGCGGCCGAGGGAAGTGGAGGAGAACGTCGGGACGCCGGCCGCCGGAAAGCAAGGAGAGCGGAGGCGCGCGCGCAGGACGCGTCAGAGGAGAGAGTCGGGGCAGAAGCAGGAGCGGTGAGTATGGCAGCGGGAGCGGCGCTAACAGTACCCCCTCTCTTACACTCCCCTCCACTGCGTCTGGCTAAAAACCTCTTAAGAATGCGTGGAGCATTGATATTCTCCTGCGGCTCCCAGGATCTCTCCTCGGGACCAAACCCTTCCAGTCGATCAAAAAAAAGGTTTTACCTCTAACTTTTTTCGAGGCCAGGATGTCTTTTACCTCGAAGACGTCATCAGACGTAACAGGAAGAGGAGAAAGGTTCGGGGCCGGGTGAAACCGATTCAGGACAACCGGTTTAAGGAGAGAGACGTGGAAGGAGTTGGGAACCCGAAGCGACGCAGGCAACTCCAGTTTGTAAGATACGTTGTTCAGACGTTTGAGAATCTTGAAAGGCCCAATGTAGCGCGGTCCCAACTTGTAGGAAGGGAGCTTTAGCCTAATGTACTTGGCCGACAACCAAACTTGTTGACCTGGGAGGTAGTTTGGAGCATCCAAGCGTCTTTTGTCAGCGTGCCTCTTCATGCGTTCCCCAGACCTCCGGAGGGCCTCCTTAGTTTCGGACCAGATCCTAGAGAACTCTTGGGTCAGGGAGTCGGCTGCAGGCACACCGGAGGAACCGGACAAAGGTAGAGGAACACCAGGGTGCATGCCAAAGACTACGAAAAATGGAGACTTGGCTGATGACTCGCTGGAATGGTTATTGTAGGAGAACTCTGCCCAGGGAAGTAGATGGACCCAGTTATCCTGATGAGCGTTAGAGAACTGCCGTAAGTAAGACGCTAGTGCCTGATTAACGCGTTCAACCTGACCATTGGACTGGGGATGGTATGCAGATGAAAAGTCCAGTTTTATCTCTAGAAGTTTACACAAGGCCCTCCAAAACCGAGAGGTGAACTGTACCCCTCGATCGGAAACAATATGCTGTGGAAAGCCGTGGAGGCGGAAGATGTGCTGGATAAAAATTTTTGCCAACTCTGGAGCGGAGGGCAGCGCAGGTAGAGGAACAAAATGGGCCATCTTGGAGAAGCGGTCGACAGCTACCAGGATAGTCGTAGATCCGGAAGACTTAGGCAGAT
Source organism: Dendrobates tinctorius (assembly GCF_039654945.1). Lineage (NCBI taxonomy): Eukaryota > Metazoa > Chordata > Amphibia > Anura > Dendrobatidae > Dendrobates > Dendrobates tinctorius. The sequence continues at coordinate 13,857,302 of NW_027361686.1, read as the reverse complement.
CCGTGATGAAATCCAAACCAATATGTTGCCATGGAACCGAAGGAATCGGGAGAGGAAGCAGAAGGCCGGCGGGTGGTCGCCTAGGAATCTTGACCTTGGCGCAAGAGGGACAGGAGGCCGTGAAGTCTGTCACATCCTGGCGGAGTGAGGGCCACCAGTAAAAACGAGCGATGAGCTCAAATGTCTTCTTGACTCCGACATGTCCGGAAACTTTAGAGGAATGTCCCCAATGCAGTACCTTTTCTCTTTCAGCATCAGGGACGTAGGTCTTGCCGGGGGGAGGAGTAATCAGTCTCACCGGGGCCACAGTGATGATCTTAGCGGGATCGATAATGTGAGTTGGTTCCTCCATCAGATCAGAGGGTTGCAGAGACCGGGACAATGCGTCCGCCTTGATGTTCCTTGGCCCGGGACGGAAACGCAATTCAAAATCGAACCGACCAAAGAAGAGGGACCATCTGGCCTGCCGAGGGTTAAGTCTCTGGGCTGACTGGAGATATGCAAGGTTCTTGTGGTCGGTAAAGATGGTAAACGGATGGACCGAGCCTTCAAGGAGGTAACGCCACTCCTCGAGCGCCAACTTTATGGCCAACAGCTCGCGATCCCCGATGGCGTAGTTACACTCAGCCGGCGAGAAGGCCTTTGAAAAGAACCCGCAGGTAATCAGGCGGCCGGACGGGGACCTCTGTGAGAGCACTGCACCTGCTCCGGTGGAAGAGGCGTCTACCTCCAGGATGAATGGCTTATTAGCCTCGGGTCGGTGTAGAACAGGTGCGGTCGCGAAGGCTTGCTTCAGGCAGGAAAAGGCCTCTTCAGCCTCCGGAGGCCAGGACGAGGAGTTGACGCTCTTGCGAGTGAGACTGGAGATGGGTTTGATGATGGACGAAAAATGTGGCACAAATTGACGGTAATAGTTGGCGAAGCCGAGGAACCTTTGAATCGCCTTGACCCCCACAGGGCGAGGCCATCGAAGAATAGCCGACAGTTTCTCAGGATCCATCTCCAGCCCAGAATCTGAAACGATGTAGCCCAAGAAAGGCAAGGAAGACTGCTCAAAGAGACACTTCTCAAGCTTCGCGTAGAGGCGATTCTCCCGCAGACGTTGTAAGACCAGACGAACACTCCTCCTATGGGACGCCAGATCCGGGGAAAAAATAAGGATGTCGTCCAGATACACCACCACGCAGGAGTACAACAAGTCTCGGAAGATATCATTGACAAACTCCTGAAAGACCGCGGGAGCGTTGCAGAGACCGAAGGGCATAACCAGGTATTCGTAATGCCCGTCCCGGGTGTTAAAGGCGGTCTTCCATTCGTCACCAGGGCGAATGCGGATGAGGTTGTAAGCCCCGCGTAGATCCAACTTAGAGAAAATGCGGGCTCCCCGTAACCGGTCAAAGAGTTCAGGAATGAGAGGCAACGGATATTTGTTCTTCACAGTAATGTCGTTCAGGCCCCGGAAATCAATACAAGGACGGAGAGAACCGTCTTTCTTCTTTACAAAGAAAAACCCGGCTCCGGCCGGGGAAGAAGATTTCCGTATGAACCCTCGAGCTAAATTCTCACGAATATACTCGGACATGGCCGTAGTCTCTGCAGGGGACAAGGGATAAATTCGCCCTCGGGGCGGAGTGGTCCCGGGTCGCAGATCAATAGGGCAGTCATACGGGCGATGCGGGGGAAGAACCTCTGCCTCCTTCTTGTCAAATACGTCAGAGAATGCCCAGTATGCGGCTGGTAGAGCCTCGGGACCCGAGGAGGCTGGTGGAGGGTTAGCCGGGCGGACAGGCCCCAGACACTTCTCTTGGCAGGGATGCCCCCAGCGGAGGACCTCACCGGAACTCCAATCCAAGACAGGTTCATGAGTCCTAAGCCACGGAAGACCTAGCAGCACAGCATGGGAAAGGTTGGGAAGGACGTAGAAAGCGATCCGCTCCTGGTGCAAGGCCCCAATTTGCAGACACACCTCCTCTGTTACCAGGAACACGGATTCACGTAGGGGTCTACCATCTACTGAGGCGATGACACGTGGAGTCTTCAGGGAGATCACAGGAATCTGATACTTCTTTACCTCCTTCAACCTAATGAAGTTCCCTGCCGCGCCCGAGTCCACATAGGCCACCTCCGAACCACGTCTCTGACCCAAAACCAACTGAACTGAAAGGGTAAGGGGGTGAGAGGAGTGAGACACACCTAGATCGGCCTCTCTTACCTGCCCTAGGTGGAGGAGTTTCCCGGTCTCTCAGGACAGAAGCGTAGGAAGTGAGACGCGCTGCCGCAATACAGGCACAGACCCTCCATCATTCTCTCCTTACGGCGCCGTTCTGCCAACTTGACCCGATCCACCTGCATTGGCTCAGACGCCGGACTGGAGGATGCCCCAGGCGGATGTGGACTGGACGGCCTGTGAAAAGAAGCAGATGGTCTCAGCGGTCTCCTGTCCCTAGCAGTCTCTCTAGCGCGTTCCTGGAACCGAAGGTCGATGCGTGTGGCCAACGAAATTAAATCCTCCAAGGAGGTTGGGGTGTCTCGCCCTGCCAGCTCATCTTTAATTTTGCCTGAGAGGCCACGCCAGAAGGCCCCAACCAAAGCCTCGTTATTCCACCCCACCTCGGAGGCCAAGGTACGGAACCGGATGGCGTATTGTCCGACCGTAAGAGCGCCCTGGGAGAGGCAAAAAAGAGACTCCGTGGCGGAAGCCAACCGTCCGGGCTCGTCAAAGACCCTACGGAATGTGTCAGTGAAGGTCTGGAGACTGGAGACCACGAGATCGTCCCGCTCCCACAGGGGATTTACCCAGGAGAGTGCCTCTCCCTCCAAATGGGAGACAATGAAGGCAACCTTGGCCCGATCGGTGGGGTATTGATGGGGCAGGAGTTCGAAGTGCAACCTGCACTGATTCAAGAAGCCTCTGCACAACTTGGGGTCGCCGCCATACCGAGGCGGTCTACCAAGCCTGGGAGGCGGAGAGGGTCCGGGATCTGAACTGCGGGACGAATCGCGTCCGGCGGCCGATTGAAGGGAAAGCAGCCGATCGTCGACCGAAGCCATATACGAAAGAATATGGGATTGGGTGTCCCGTTGTTGAACCAGCTCCTGCTGGAGACTGGCCAGTTGGGAGGCGTTACCAGGATCAGCGGCCTGCAAGGCCGACAAGCGGGAATCCATGGTCTTCATGAAAGACATAATACGGGTCTGGTTCTCCCTAAGGAAAACCAACTCCTTTTGGGTAGCGGCCCCGGCGGGGTCCATGGCCTGACTATACTGTTACTGTTACGCTGTGGACACAGGTGACGAGAGTGGACCCACTGGACCGTGGCGCCGAGCTCTCCCCGAGCGAGCGCACCAAGTGGACCGACCCCTATACAGGGACCGTTAGGGAACAGACTCGGGAAGTTCTAGCGCCACGGCAGCCAGGACCAGGGGTCGGCTCAGGAGGGTGAACAAGTGATGAGGAACAGAGGAAGGTCCAGAGAGGAACCAGGGTGACCAGGGTCCAGAGGCTGCGGAAGAGGAAGAAGGACGGAGGAAGGCGGGGGTCCAGGAAGAGGCGAACTGAAAAGGAAGGAGACACAGGGGTTAGGCAGGAGGAACGGACCAGAGGGACAGAGGAACACTGAGGACACAGGCAGAAGACACAGGAACTAACAGGAGGCACAAGACACAAGGAATAAACTAGAGCTCAGCTAGCAAGGAACAAGCAGCAGGGAGCGCGGCCTAGACAACCGAGAGGCAACTCAATAGTCAGGCGCCTCCACTAAGGGAGGGCGGCCTGAAATACCTGGTGGTGGCCTCTGATAGGTCGGGGGGCCGGTCCGGGTCAGGTCACGGCAGACAGGTGGCTGCCGGTAGGAGCGTGCGGCTTATCCCTCCGGCGCGTGCGCAGAGGCACAGTGCGCGCGGCCGAGGGAAGTGGAGGAGAATGTCGGGACGCCGGCCGCCGGAAAGCAAGGAGAGCGGAGGCGCGCGCGCAGGACGCGTCAGAGGAGAGAGTCGGGGCAGAAGCAGGAGCGGTGAGTATGGCAGCGGGAGCGGCGCTAACACATAGAGAGTTCCAGAGAGGTTGAGGGAGGAGCCAGTATAAAAAGGTCTGAGGATGCCAGGAGGGGTGAGTCAGCAGAACAGTAGAGGCGGAGGAAGGAAGCCAGGAAGCGCCAGAGAGCAATAGCAAAAGCCAGAGCCAGAGCAGGGCGGGGAGAGCAGCGACCAGAGAGACTGCAAGGCGACTCACCACAGGCAGAAGGGAGACGCACCTAGCCATCCAGGAGGAAGATGCCGACCTTTCAGCCGCGCTCCTAGTGGCCGCCACTGCCCGACTTCACCCCGCGGGTGTGGCCCGTCCGCTCCCACCCATGGCAGCCGCCGCCAGACTCCGCCCCACGGGTGCAGCCCATCTGCTCCCGCCCATGACAACCCCCGCCCGACTCCACCCCACGGGTGCGGCCCATCAGCTCTTGCCCGCAGCAGACGCCGCCGCGCTCCAGTTCGCGGCTGCGGCCTGTCCGCTGCCAGCTGTGGTCCCTACAACACCGTTCGTGGATGTGGCCGCCACTCTCGAGCCCCCAAGCGACACCGCACCGCCTCCACCAGGGGGCACCGCCTTGCGAACTCTTCCGGGGCCTGTTGTGCCTCCACCTCGCCTGGGCACAGGAACGCCCGAAGTCTTCATCAGATCCTTGTCGGCTGGGCCCAGCGGCTGCAACGCCGAAGCATCATCGTTCAGGACCCTGCTGGACATCAGAGAGGATAAGTTACACATTTATAACTAAGGTCCCGTAGTCGGACATACCGCGGCCCTATAGTGACCGGCCTTCGCCGGGTTAGTCGTGTTCGCATTACCGTGTGTTTCTTGTATTGATCCCCTGTGAGGGCAATTATTGTTAGCTTGATCGGTTGCTCAAGACAGCCCCAAAGGCATCTATAGATATAAAAGTTACACCTTAAAGCTCAAACCGTCTTACACCTCGTCACTGCATCCCCCGTACCTGCGAGTACTACAAATTCATAATGTCTTCATCTTCTTCTGAGGAGTGCCCTGGCCCTGAACATGCTGGACAGGAAAGTGAAGTGAGTAGATTTCCTACTGATAGGTAAGTATTGTCTGTCACATATACACATGTGGCAAAATCTTTTTTTTTTCCTTTTTCAGAACAGTTCTTCATCTGGAACAGAGCTGGAGCAGCCAGCGCAAGGTCGGGTGGCAAGACATTGTGTAAGTATACTTGACTGATTGTACTCTGTTTTTTTTCCTGACTGTACTATTCTTGCCTGTATTTCTTCACTTTGCTTCTTTCTTCCCTTTTTGGTCTTTACTCCTAATCTTATTTTTTTCTTGACTTTACTTATTTACTTATTCTTGCCTGCTTTCTTATCTTTACAACATTAATGTCTTTTTTCTAGGTTACAGAACGGGAGGAAGATGTAATTGATAATGATCTCCTATTTTCCCTGGTCGAGGAGCGAGTCCCGTTGTGGGACAACCGGGTTCAGCAGCACTCGGACATCGTGGTGATCCGGCGCCTATGGAATCAGGTGGCCAGAGAGATGCTGGATGGATGGGACAACGCCCCGCAATGGGTCCTCAAGGCATTTCGTAAGTATTTCAATGTCGTGTGCTGCGGCAGTGACCTTGGCCGGGATCACACAAATGTGTGCGATGCAATAAACTCCTGCGAGTTTCTCGCATCACACACAGTTGTGTGATCCCGGCCGAAAGTGCATTGTCTAAAAATTTCTTCTTTTTTTCACAGTGCACAAAGTCAGAACACGTTCGCTTCAACAAGGACTTTCGCATTGAGAGCCAGGCTAAAAGTGGTTCTGGGGCAAGGATGAGAAAATACAAATACCACCGCATGCTGGCATTTTTGAGACCGGTCCTTGCCCAGAGAACATAAGTATTTTTGTGGTGTATTGGATTGTGTTGTATTGCCTAATCTGTATTTTTCTATTCCACAGGAGTTGGCGCTTTTTCTATTGTAAATGTTTGGTACTAATGTTTATCTTCTCTTTTCACAGCACCTGGAGCACCACCCTTGAGCCTGGTTCTGGAGCAGCCCTTCATCGAACAGCCATGGACCCGTCCCAGCCATCCACCAGCGAAGCAGCAAGTGGGCCGGCAACCCAGACTGGAGACCAGGAAGCTGGTCCATCAGGTGTTCCCCTGTCCCAGGCCTCCTCCGCCTCTTTTTATGTTGCGTCTTCCCAACTGCGGCAGAAGGCCTCCGACAGGACACTCATGCCTGAGTTCATGCACTTGATCTTGATCTTTAATGATGGCCTCAAGGCGCTGGGAGACAGACTGGAAAGCGGTTTGAACCTTATGAAGACACTTATCCAGGATGTCAACCGAATCCTTGACTATCTGAAAGCCGACCTCCAGAGGCCAGCACATCATTTTTTTAATCAGATAGAACAAGGCATGTCAGAACACCTTACACCTGATCTCCAGATCAATGGCATGCAGGCCTGCAATGTTGCTTACATGCAGGCTATGCAGCAGACTCGGTACTTGCAGCAGTCAGTGGTGGCACTTCCACAGGTGCCACCACCATTCCAAGCCCTGCTGGACACCACTACAGCGCCACCACTATGCCGAATGCTGCTGCACAGTCCACAGCCACCACCATGCAGAGTGCTGCTCCTGCTTGGACCTCCTCCACCACAACCACCACCACCACCGACATGCTGCAGCAACCGGACCCTGGCAGGACATCCACCAGCATGCAGCAGCAGCAACTGGACCCTGGCAGGCCATCCACTAGCAACAGGCCGCAGCAGCACCAGGATCCTGCCAGAACGTCCACCAGCACCAGGTCGCAGCAGCATCAGGATCCTGCCAGGATGTCCACTAGCACCAGGTCGCAGCAGCACCAGTATACTGCTAGGCCATCATCCAGTACCATGGCGCCAGACCAAACCACGCCAATGCTCCACAGAAGACAGCAACGAAGAACCCAGGACAAAGACAGCAAGAAAAAGAAGCAAAAGATTCTTGCACTCCCTCCCCCCTCACCTCCCAATGTGTCTGTGATGTCCGGTTAGTCTCTACCTTCCAGTGTGTCTCTCCTGTCCCATGCCTCCAATCCCATCGCTGACCTCCCTGACCCCACTAGTTTCAGCGCCCCTTCCCCTGCAACCCCTGCGTCATCTGTACTAAACCATTCCTCCCAGCTCAACACCCCCCCAAGTTACGTCACTTTACCCCTAGTCATCGAAGTTAAATGTATTTTTTTTTGTAGATAAATCTGTGTTTTTTTTGGCCCCTACTACGGTTTGGTTATTTGTGTATTACACCGCCGGCAACACACACCGTGCGCCGACTAAACAAACTGTGCCGTTCACTTTCTGTATTTGACACCTCATAGCTCCAGGAGTGAGAGAAATAGAACACTGCAGATTTGCTTCTTGTGTTTGGTATGGAGCTATGAGTTGTCAAAAACAAATATAACTTGTATTTTCTCCAGCATTTCTTCAGTGTGCGTAATCTATAGTTACGCAAACTGAAGAAATGATGGAGGTAATACAAGGCATATCTACACTCACTTGGACAGGTGTTTGAAATAGTGAATTCAGTATGCACAAAACCCAGCATCCTGAATTAACTATTTCTGACAACTGGCCTGGTGAGTATAGATATGCATTTTATTACCTCCATCGGCTCTTCAGTGTGCGTAATATATAGTTCCGCAGACTGAAGAGACGATGGAGGTAATACAAGGCATATCTATACTCACCTGTCCAGGTGTACGAAATAGTGAATTCAGGATGATGTGTTTTGTGCATCCTGAATTTCACTATTTCTGAAACCTGGACCGGTGAGTATAGATATGCATTGTATTACCTCCATGGTCACTTCATTATGGGTGCAATTACACAGACTGAAGAGATGATGGATTGAATGACATCACCTACAATACCCCTGATATAATAAGTGGATTAGAGATGAAAGACATAGGAGACTCGGTACAGGTATGAATACAGTTTTTTTATTTACACCAAACATTAGGAACATTTTAACGTTACAGTTACTGACAAAACACAACACAACATTTTATTAAACCATTTCATCTTTCCATGCCACACACGTCCCATATCAGAAACAAAATAGCCAGCAAGTTGGTCCCTCATTTGGGCAACTTCAACTGTTGACCGCAGAGGGTGATGATGGTAATCTGGCAATGGGTGTTAAACAGGTTCATCAATTTCAATGTTCGGTCGCTCTTTAGCCATTATGTAGTTATGCAGAACCACACAGGCTTTGACCACCTCAACGACTGTCTCCATTTTTAGATTAATGGCAGTTCCAGGAATGCGCCATTTGGAGACAAGAATCCCAAAGGTACACTAAACTGTTCTTCGGGCCCTGGTCAGTCTGTAGTTAAAAATCCTTTTAGTGTGGTTCAAGTCCCGACTGAAGTAAGGTTTCAGTAGGTTTTCCCACATCTGAAAGACCTCATCCCCAACCATAACAAGGGCATGGGAGGGCCTTGAGTGTTGGGAAGAGGTCGTGGCAGGGGGAAATAGAAATTTTTTCCTACAAGCGTTGGCCCATATCAGAGTTTTTAAAAGTCTGAGTGTCACTGCCACGGCCAAAAGCTCCAATATCCACAGAAATAAAGCGACAGTCCAGCATCTGCTATCGCCATGAGCACTACAGAAAAATATTTCTTGTAGTTGAAGTACTCCGATCCAGTTCTGGTGGGTTTGGTAATCCGAATGTGCTTTCCATCCTCTGCTCTCAAACAGTTAGGGAAATTACACACTCGACAGAAGTTTTCTGCTATTTCAAGTCACATGTCCACGGTGGGTAGGGGGATAAATTCATCCCGGAGAACGTTCCACACCGCAACTATTCCAGACAGGGTGGAAATTCCGGTACTGAAAATGGAGCGATGATAAGCTCTCTCCGGTAGACGGGGTTTAGCTAAACACTGAAAGGAAAAAAAACATAATACAAGACAGAATAATAATAATTATGACAAGCATTTTTTTGTTAAAATATTATGTACCTTAATGTGACCAGGAGACGTTCCTCAGCAGGAATGGCTCTACGGAGCTGGGTGTCCTGTCTATGGATGGCTCCTTGGACAAGACCAAGCAAATCCCGGAAGGTCTCTTGAGAAATCCTGGTATACTCTGGGTTGGCATTGAGCTTGCTGTATAGGGTGTGGTAGGCCCCATGGCGCTCCCGGACTTCAATAAAATGGGGTGTCTACAATAACGCCGACGCTGTATTCTCCGTCTTTCTCTGTTTCTTTGTTGCTCACATGCAAACGTAAAGGCAAGAAACATCTTTATATCCAAATCCAGGTTGAAATATAAGCCCTCCATGCGAAGATCCATCATACCGCAGGATACAGGAGCAAAATCTGAAGTTTTCACCTGTCCAAGGGTCTATATAAAGATAATCAATAAGACACACCCACTGTTGTCTTATTCGTGGTGTCTGTTTTTCTAGATTTTTCTTCAGTTAAAATTTCAACTATGCGCACAAAAAACACAAACGCATGCAAAACGCAAGCAAAAGCATTCAAACGCTGCGTTTTTTTCACTGCATGTGTAAGCAAATGCGTCTAAAAAACGCAGCATTTGCATGCGGTTTTTTGTGCGTTTCATATTGCGGAAGATGCGCTGCGGATTCAACCGCAAATGTGAAACTAGCCTTAGATGTTCAAAGATTCAAGCTTTCGATTTTCTTGTGGTACAACACACATACAGTGAAGGAAATAATTATTTGATCCCTTGCTGATTTTGTAAGTTTGTCCACTGACAAAGACATGAAAAGTCTATAATTTTAAGAGTAGGTTAATTTTAACATTGAGAGATAGAATATCAAAAGTAAAATCCAGAAAATTACATTGTATAAATTATATAAATGTATTTACATTTTGCAGTGAGAAATAAGTATTTGATCCCCTACCAACCATTAAGAGTTCTGGCTCCTACAGACCAGTTAAGGGGGTTTTACACATAGCGATATCGCTAGCAATATCGCTAAAGCTACTTTCACACATCAGGTTTTCGGCGTCAGGCGCGATCCGGCGTCGTGCCGGAACGCCGGATCCGGCAAATGTTTTGTAAAACCTGATGTGACGGATCCGGTTTTCTGCCGGATCCGTCTTGTTCTTGACAGACAAAACCGGATCCGTCTCATCCGGTTCATCCGTTTTTCTATCCGTTTTTCGACGGATTACGCCGAATCCGGTTTTTAAAATTGACCCTTGTGGCCTTCCGAACGGGATTGGCTACTGGAAAACTATATATAGCGTGTTCCTACAGCCCTTCTTTGACAGGTTGTAGAGGAGAAAGTGCAGGTTGGAGAGAAGAGCAAGTTACTGGCGAAGATGGATGTTGTGATTGGAAATATTTTGAAGAATTTGGCGGATTTTATAGCGGAGGCGAATCGTTTGAGGGTGATTGTTCTGGAGAAGGAGAGAGCGAGACAGCAGCGCATCAGGCATCGTAGACGACGTTTGTGGATCCACCCCATCACAGCCAAGAGAATGACGCGTGGGGTCTATTCTACACTCTGCATGGACCTTCGACGAAACCCGGATAAATTTTTTGGATATGTTCGGATGAAAATGGAGAATTTTGATTACTTGGTGGAGCGCATTGCACACCTCATAAGAAAAGCGGACACCTATTGCCGCTTCTCTGTTTCACCCGCAGAGCGTCTGATGGTGACTTTAAGGTAAGCCACATTTATTGGATGTGCTCGCATCAGAGCACACTTTCACTGCAATCTTGTTGGTGGTAGTTTGTATCTCCAAGTGTTATAGCTGAGTTTTGGTATGTAATGCTGTGATTTAAAACTAATTTATTGTTTTTTAATTCACCACAGATTTCTTGCAACTGGAGAATCCCTTTCGTCACTGCATTTCCAGTACAGACTCGGGATTTCCACCATATCTGGAATAGTGAAGTACACATGCCGTGCACTGTGGGACTCCTTTTAGCTGAAGAGTTTTTACCAGAGCCCACAACAGAGAGGTGGATTGAAATTGCTGACAAGTTTCAACAGATATGTCAGTTTCCCAACTGCTTGGGCGCTGTGGACGGGAAACATATCCGCATTGTAAAGCCAGCCGGATCGGGATCGGAATATTTCAATTACAAGAAATATTTTTCAATTGTCCTCATGGCCATCGCTGACGCGGAATACAAATTTATTGCTGTTGATATTGGGGCCTATGGCCGCTCCAATGACTCTCAAGTTTTCAAACTGTCTGCCATGGGGCGTAAACTGTATGGAAACACCTTCCAGTTCCCACCACCTAGACCGCTGCCGCAAACATCTGGTCCACCTATGCCATTTGTCTGTGTAGGGGATGAAGCCTTCCAGCTGTCAGAACACCTTTTGAAACCGTACTCTAGCAGAGGATTGACAAGACCAAAACGCATTTTTAATTACCGCCTCACAAGAGCAAGAAGAATGGTTGAATGTACCTTTGGTATTCTGACAGCCAAATGGCGGGTCCTATTGACTGCGATCAACCTCAAGACAGAAACTGTTGACGAGGTGATCAAAGCTTGCGTGGTACTCCACAATTTTGTTATCTGCAAGGAACCCATTTCCATTGAGGACACCTCTGAAGAAACCACCTTGCAAGATTACCATGACATTACCACTAGAAGTTCTGTGACGGTTTCAGTAATGAGGGACAATTTTGCACTATACTTTACGTCACCTCAAGGCAGAGTACACTGGCAGGATGACAGAGTGTGAAAGATTTGTGCCCTAACCAAACTTGTGTACCTTCTGTACCAACAGTATATACCTTTGCCAACCAAAGTTGGCTATCTTGTCATGGTCTCTATTTTTAGCTTTAGGCCACAGGTGTGTACCTGGTTGTGTTTTATGCAAAGTATTTCACCTTTTAACAAAAGTTGTGTACATTGTTAGGAAATCACCAACAATAAACACAACTTTTTAGGTGAAATACTTTGCTTCAAACACAACCAGGAACACAACTGTGGCAAAAAGCTAAAATTTACCCACAGTTATATACCTGGTTTTGAATACCTTTTTACCTTTTAAATACCCTGTATTTAACCTTTTTTTTAAACATATTTCGCCGCAGAAAGAAATGACAGACAACCAGTGTAAACAATAATTTAACTTTTATTTAAAATATTTTTTTTTTGTAAACTGTTTTTAAAGTTAAAAAAACTTTTTTAATAAAGGTTTGAAACCAACTGGGCATTTTTATTACAAAACACATCATAAATCTGTGTAGTGTGGGGTGGAAATACTGCTGGAGGGGCTGCGGGACGCTTCGACAATGGGAGTGTGGAGAGAGGACTGGGATCGTGGTGGGGAAGGAACAGTTAGAGGTGATGGTGTGGAAAAAGCTACAGAATGGGTGGACATGTGGGAGGCAGAAGAGGTGGTGGGCGGTGGAGTGGAGGGTTGGGCAGGGACTGTAGGAGCAGATGATGTTGATGGAAAGTTGTATGGGGAAGGAGTTTGGTACGGGGAAGGAGTTTGGTACGGGGAAGGAGTTTGGTACGGGGCAGGTTGCTGGAAGTGGGGAGATGTCTGGTACTGGGGAGGTTGCTGGTACTGGGGAGGTTGCTGGTATGTAATAGGAGGGGGAGGATGGAAAGTGGCTGGAGGGGGTGCAGATGTAATAGGAGGGGGAGGATGGAAGGTGGCTGGAGGGGGTGCAGGTGGAGGAACTACAGTGGTGGGAGGTGGAGGTTGGGAGGTAACCTGCTGTAGAGCACCGTGGCACGAATGCATTACATGCATCTGCTGGGTAGGAGATAGTGTTGCCATGCGCTCCACAACAGACCTGAAAAAGGTGTGGTTTGGCGAAGATCTTGCTTCTGAATGCATGGTTTGCAGAAGTGTCTTCACCTCCAGAATGCTGGAGTTGATCTGCTGAAAGCCTGCGGAGAATTGCTCTGACAAGACTTTTAGACAGTTCTGGAAAGATGCATTCAGATGCAAGAACTCTGGCGCATAACTCTTTTCCTGACCCCTCTGCCGCTGCCGCCCAGTACCCGCAGGTGTACTAGAGGTGGCAGGGGCAGAAGGGTGGGGTAAAGGGAAAGCGATCTCCTCACCAGCAGCTTCATGTAATGTAGGCGGCCACGATGCTCCTGTGCTGGTGGATGGGACAGATGGGTCGAATGTGTGGGAAGGCTGGGAAGGTGCAGATGTACCGGGGTGGTCGAAGTCTCCCTCGGTGCCGGTCTCCTCAGGGATCGCCTCAGAAGGGTCCAATCGTGCAGGCTCCCGAGTGCTGCTCACCGTGCTGTGGAATAAAGAGAAAAAAAAACAATTCAAATAGTGACATGGTATGGCCCTGGCTGAAAAAAAAAAGTTACATCTAAACATTTTTTTGTCACATGTGGTGTGTAATATTTACCTTCTGGTGAGCATTGTATCCCGGAGGAACGACAGGGCTCGTGCGTACTTGTACTTGCTCCTGCGTCCTCCAGATCCACTCGGGGCCCGCATCTCTTTATTGAACTCCTTCTTGAAACGATCCCTCACAGACCGCCACCGCTTCACAATTCTCTCCCCTGAAATGAGAAAGGACAAAGTGGTTAGTATACAACATCAGTGTTTCCCAAACTCCAGTCCTCATGGTCCCCAGGGGTCATGTTTTCAGGATTTCAAAGTAAATAGAAATCCTGAACACATGATCCGTGGGGACCACGAGGACTGGAGTTCGGGAAACACTGGTTTAAATCAAGCAACCGGTAATGTATATACTTACGCTCTTTAATCTGGGCCCGAGCTTCGAGGTCTTCCCAGCGGTCCACAAGGAGCGAACAGATTTCCTCCCAGAGTCGTCGGGTAACGATAAGGTCAGCGTGGCGGCGGTCAGCCATATTCCAGAGCGGCTCCCTTTCTCTGACGAGATCGATGAGGTGGTCCACATCGATTCCTCCATCCTCACCGTCAGAGTCGGGAGCACGCTGTGAAGGCTGTTAAAGAAAACGACAAAAATAACATAATTAGCCTCCACAAAAGAAATGAAATAAAAAGTGCAAAAAAACAAAGCAAAAATATTTATACTTACACGCTGGTGACCGCCGCGTTGCTGTCGCCGACGACCCTGGGAGGCACTGCGAGGACCTCTTGGCCGAGCACCAGATTGGGAAGACTAGAGAAGAAAACAAAAAATGTTATGTCTTTGGATGTAGGCATTTGTTTGCTGTGTGTGGTCTGCAGAACATTGTTTTCTATGTGTTGTGTGTAGTGTGATGTTGTGTTTCTGCGTTTGATGCAAAAAACTTACCAATTGTGAGCCCACTCCAAGTGTCTGTCCACCCCTTCCTTCTTCTTCTGGGAGCTCCTCTTCATCTTGTGATTCCTGTTTTGAAATAAAAGGCAATGAATAGACATATATTACAGAGATGATGGATTTTGGAAATAAAAACTTACCGTCAAATGCTGACGATGCGAGGGAGGGCTCCCAGAAGAAGATGTGCTGTCTTCCTGCTGGCCAGACTCCATGGCTGTGGGTGGTGTTCCTGCTGCTGCCATTGCTGCTGCTGCTGCATCTATTGGGCGGCTGTTGAATAAAGAGAAACAAAGGGCCAATGAATATCTTGATATTCAATAGCCCTAGTTTGGAGGAATGGGGGATTTGATAATTACCGTCTCTCATCTGCTGCTGGACTCCCCTCCCGTTGTTCAGCATGCTGCTCCATTTGGGGTGGTGCTGATGGTGCTGCTGCAGATGTCTGCTGCCTTCTCCTGCTCCTGGTTCTTGGCTTGGGTGGCATGTTGGGTGTGGCTGAGGGTCCCACTGTCTTGCTTTTATATATGTCTTGTGGGCAGAGCTACTGAGCATGCTCAGACCAAAAAAAACGGATCCGGCCACCGGATCCGGCTGTCGCCGGATCAGGCGCATTGCGGTGCTCATAGGCTGTCATTGTATGAAAAAGCCGGACACGCCGGATCCGGCGTGTCCGGCTTTTTCGCCGGAGACAAAAAACGTTACAGTAGCCGTTTTTTCCAGACGCCGGATCGCGTCACATTGCCGGATCCGGCAAAAATCGGATGAAACGCATGGCCATCCGGCTCGATCCGGCTCTAATGCAAGTCAATGGGGGGGAAACCGGATCCGGCATTGCATTTCGCTGGATCCGGTTTTTGTCAAAAGCGCCGGATCGCGCCTGATGGCGAAAACCTGATGTGTGAAAGAGGCCTAAAACGTCACTGATTTTGTGACGTTATAGCGATATCGCTAGCGATATCGCTATGTGTGATACTTACCTCCGACCGGCTCCCCCGCTGTCCATCGCTGATCGCGCGAGATCGGGCGGCTCCATTTCTCGTCGTCAGCTTCCTGCTGGGCTTCCTGCTGTGTGAGACGAGCGACACGTGGAGGCGGGCGGGAGGACGTCAGGATCGCTGTGTGTGAAAGGTGAGTATCGTGCGCTGCGTCACTGCTGCATCACTGTGAGATCTTTCTGTATGAAAGCTCACTAGCGATCATTTAGCGATGCACCAGCGATCCTGACCGGGTCGGATCGCTGGTCGGATCGCTGGTGCATCGCTAAATGTAAAAGGGCCTTTAGATGCTCTTAATCTACTGTTTACCTGCATTAAAGACAGCTGACTTACATAATCACCTTTATGAAAGACTCCTGTCCAACTACTCAATTAATCAGGTAATACAGATGGTTAGCACTCAGCCAGAGAGTTCGAGTTCGCGGTGCCAGTGAGAAGGAACGGATAGTCCCAGAATCGCACAAACAATGTATAGTCACTGCACACGCTGATTGTACTTAATGTGAAGTAAATTTATTGCTTGACAGTGAGGAAGCGACATCAAACGACGTTTCGGCCACATCGGCCTTTATCACAAAGTCGCTGTAATAAAATACATACATAAAAATATCAAAAAATTGTAAACTTTATACAAAATATATACACATAGTATCTAGAGAGCATGGAATATAAGCACTAGAATTATTTAGAAAGATGTGGAGACATCAAACACGTGAAACTGAGAGATAACGCGGTTGATAAGAAACATGAAGGAGCGTGGTCATACCCTTTTCAATTGAATGCAACGTGGCGCAGTGTAGATCATAAGCTATGAGTCTTTTCTTTTCTTTCTCCCAGTCTCTCGTCTTGATGTCCCTACTGGGAACGTGAAGAAAATCTGAGCCAGATCTGATTTTAGATAAAATTGTTGATCCTAGTGCATCGTCGTACATAAATGTTTCAGACGTCATGGATACTGGGTCGGTGCTAATAACCAAAGAAAACTGATACTAGGTAATACAGATGGTTAGCACTCAGCCAGAGAGTTCGAGTTCGCGGTGCCAGTGAGAAGGAACGGATAGTCCCAGAATCGCACAAACAATGTATAGTCACTGCACACGCTGATTGTACTTAATGTGAAGTAAATTTATTGCTTGACAGTGAGGAAGCGACATCAAACGACGTTTCGGCCACATCGGCCTTTATCACAAAGTCGCTGTAATAAAATACATACACTGTCACGACGATGCACTAGGATCAACAATTTTATCTAAAATCAGATCTGGCTCAGATTTTCTTCACGTTCCCAGTAGGGACATCAAGACGAGAGACTGGGAGAAAGAAAAGAAAAGACTCATAGCTTATGATCTACACTGCGCCACGTTGCATTCAATTGAAAAGGGTATGACCACGCTCCTTCATGTTTCTTATCAACCGCGTTATCTCTCAGTTTCACGTGTTTGATGTCTCCACATCTTTCTAAATAATTCTAGTGCTTATATTCCATGCTCTCTGGATACTATGTGTATATATTTTGTATAAAGTTTACAATTTTTTGATATTTTTATGTATGTATTTTATTACAGCGACTTTGTGATAAAGGCCGATGTGGCCGAAACGTCGTTTGATGTCGCTTCCTCACTGTCAAGCAATAAATTTACTTCACATTAAATACAATCAGCGTGTGCAGTGACTATACATTGTTTGTACTCAATTAATCAGTCAGACTCTAATCTCTACAACATGGGCAAGACCAAAGAGCTTCACCAAAAAAGAAATACAGATGGCACTCACCGGTTAAAATCTTCTTTATTCTATTTCTTTAAAACATCGGCATAGGGAGGATGGGAGCAGGAGTGGAGATGACGACAGCTGTTTCGCGCTGCAGTGGCGCTTCTACTGGTCTCAGAGGGGAGTGAGCCCAGTCTCACTTCTTAACAGAGGGAGACAATCAAACCCCACCCCCACTGCTTCAACACATATGCAGCCATTATCAATGACAGTTAAAATATTCTAGAAAAACAAATAAAAAAACACATATACAATCATGAAAGCTTATTATAGGAAAACAGACATATCCAATCTCTCATTTAGACCAGCAGATTCTTGTGCCCGAGTGCACATGATCCATATGGCCTCTCTTTTCAATAGAAGTTTATGTAAATCTCCCCCTTGCGCTGGAAGATACACCCTTTCCTAGCCAGCAAAAGAAAGTACCTCTGGATTTCCTCCATGAGATTCCCTGACATGTTTAATTAGGCGTGGGACACCTTTACCTGATCCAACCGAATTATAATGCTCCCTAAATCTCACATATGGGGGGGAATGGTCTTACCGATGTAAAAAGCTTTACAACAACATAAAACAACATAAACCACGTGAGTTGTTTTAAAGGTGATAAAATCCTTAACAACATGAGACACTCCCCCGATGCACAGTGTTCTATCTACAATATGGTAACTACAGAATGGACAGTGGCCACACTTAAAATTACCATGTGGGACACTCTTGCTTAACCAATTGCTTTGTTGCTTCACCATCCATTTTTTTACTACTTTGTCACCCAAGGTAGTACCCCGTCTATTGGAAATAATGGGACCCCTTGCTGCCACCTCTACAATATCCTTATCACGCTCCAAAATATGCCAGTTCCTGCGAATGGCAGATCGTATAACCCCATCCATAGGGCCAAATTTGAAACAAAAAACAAATCTCTTTTCAGATTCACAGGCAGGACTACGATTGCGACCTCCTGCCTGATCAGCCCTAACCTTAGCCTCATTAAGAAGACCATTAGGATAGCCCCTACAACGGAACCTATCACATAATTCCTCTGCTTGCTGATTATACCCTTCCTGAGTATTAGTAATTCTCTTCAATCTCAATAATTGGCTATAAGGGAGAGACCGTTTTACATGATTTGGATGGAAGCTGTCAAACCGAAGAACAGCATTTGTGGCGGAGGGTTTACGAAATACCTTGGTCTGCAACTCACCATCTACAACACTGATCTGTACATCCAAAAATTCGAGGTTAAGACCTCCATATCTAGACGTGAACGACATATTCTTGCCATTGGACTTATTTAAGTACTGTACAAATTCATCAAATGATTCACGGGGTCTGTCCCATATCATGAATATATCGTCCACATAGCGCACAAAAAGTCTGATATGTCTCAGAAAATTGTTCCCCACATTGTACACATAGTCCTCCTCCAACACAGCTAGAAAGAGGTTCACGAAAGTACAAGCAACCGGAGTCCCCATCGCAGTCCCAGTGCATTGTAAAAACCATGCGTCTTCAAACTTAAATGACAAAACTGTCACTTCTCTTTAAAGACCCCAAAATCCTCCACAAAACCACAATACCTAGATCCTGGGGGATCCTCGTGGATAGGCTTTCTACATCAATCGACACCAAAGAGAAGCCTGCTTGCCATGCAATGCCTCTAAATGCCCCCAAAAATTCATCAGTGTCTTTGATGTAGGAAGGGATATCTTGCAATACGGGGCGCAACAACCAATCCATGTATTGTGACAATGGTTCTGTGAGGGATCCAATCCCTGACACAATGGGGCGTCCTGGTGGAGCAATAGGGGATTTATGCACCTTAAAGAGAAGTGACAGTTTTGTCAATTTTGTATGCGAAGGGGTTGATTTTGTTTTAAAACACAATGCATTTAAGTTTGAAGACACATGGAGGACTATGTACAGATGTACAGATCAGTGTTGTAGATGGTGAGTTGCAGACCAAGGTATTTGGTAAACCCTCCGCCACAAATGCCGCTCTTCGGTTTGATAGCTTCCATCCAAATCATGTAAAACGGTCTCTCCCTTATAGCCAATTATTAGGATTGAAGAGAATTAATAATACTCAGGAAGTGTATAAACAGCAAGCAGAGGAATTATGTGATAGGTTCCGTTGTAGGGGTTATCCTAATGGTCTTCTTAATGAGGCTAAGGCTAGGGCTGATCAGGCAGGAGGTCGCAATCGTAGTCCTGCCCGTGGATCTGAAAAGAGATTCGTTTTTTGTTTCAAATTTGGCCCTATGGATGGGGTTATATGATCTGCCATTCGCAGGAACTGGCATATTTTGGAGCGTGATAAGGATATTGTAGAGGTGGCAGCCAAGGGTCCCATTATTTCCAATAGACGGGGTACTACCTTGGGTGACATAGTAGTAAAAAAACGGATGGTGAAGCAACAAAGCAATTGGTTAAGCAAGAGTGTCCCACATGGTAATTTTAAGTGTGGACATTGTCCATTCTGTAGTTACCATATTGTAGATAGAACACTGTGCATCGGGGGAGTGTCTCATGTTGTTAAGGATTTTATCACCTTTAAAACAACTCACGTGGTTTATGTTGTTTTATGTTGTTGTAAAGCTTTTTACATCGGTAAGACCATTCCCCCCCTATATGTGAGATTTAGGGAGCATTATAATTCGGTTCGATCAGGTAAAGGTGTCCCACGCCTAATTAAACATGTCAGGGAATCTCATGGAGGAAATCCAGAGGTACTTTCTTTTGCTGGCTTGGGAAGGGTGTATCTTCCAGCGCAAGGGGGAGATTTACATAAACTTCTATTGAAAAGAGAGGCCATATGGATCATGCGCACTCGGGCACAAGAATCTGCTGGTCTAAATGAGAGCTTGGATATGTCTGTTTTCCTATAATAAGCTTTCATGATTGTGTGTGCTTTTTTATGTTTTTCTAGAATATTTTAACTGTCATTGATAATGGCTGCATATGTGTTGAAGCAGTGGGGGTGGGGTTTGATTGTCTCCCTCTGTTAAGAAGTGAGACTGGGCTCACTCCCCTCTGAGACCAGTAGAAGCGCCACTGCAGCACGAAATAGCTGTCGTCATCTCCACTCCTGCTCCCATCCTCCCTATGCCGATGTTTTAAAGAAATAGAATAAAGAAGATTTTAACCGGTGAGTGCCATCTGTATTTCTTTTTTGGTGAAGTTGTTGTGCCTATTGCTTTGGAGTGGCACCCGGTCTATGGAGAACTTCTTATACTGCACGCACTTTTAGGCGGCAGTTCACACAGGCATGTGCACAATGAATGCATTTTCTTGCTGTGCGGATTAATTCCTGGTTGGAGATATTTATGACCAAAGAGCTTTCTAAGGATGTCAGGGACAAGATCATAAACCTGCACAAAGTTGGAATGGGCTACAAAACCATAAGTAAGGCGCTGTGTGAGAAAGAGACAACTGCTGGTGCAATAGTAAGAAAATGGAAGAAATACTGTCAATCGACATCAATCTGGGGCACCATGCAAAATCTCACCTCGTGGAGTATCCTTGATCACGAGGAAAGTGAGATATCAGCCTAAAACTACACGGTGGGGGACTTGTTAATGATCTCAAGGCAGCTGGGATCACAGCAACCAAGAAAACCAGAAAACCATTGGTGACACATTACGCCCTAAAGGTTTAAAATCCTGCAATGCCCAGAAGGTCCTCCTGCTCAGGAAGGCACATGTGCAGGCCCATCTGAAGTTTGCCAATGAACACCTGGATGATTCTGTGAGTGATTGCGAGAAGTTTCTGTGGTCAAATGAGACAAAAATTGAGGTCTTTGGCATTAACTCAACTCGCCATGTTTGGAGGAAGAGAAATGCCGCCCATGATCCAAAGAACACTGTCCCCACTGTCAAGCATAGAGGAGGAAACATTATGTTTTGGGGGTGTTTCTCTGCTAAGGGCACAGGACTACTTCACTACATCAATGGGAGAATGGATGGAGCCATGTACCATAAAATCCTGAGTGATAGCCTCCTTCCCTCCACCAGGACATTAAAAATGGGTCGCGGCTGGGTCTTGCAGCAAGACAATTACCCAAAATATACAGCCAAGGCAACAAAGCAGTGGCTCAAAATGAAGCACATTAAGGTCATGGAGTGACCTAGCCATTCTCCAGACCTTAATCCCATAGAAAACTTATGGAGGGAGTTGAATTCCAAGTTGCCAAGCATCAGCCTCAAAATCTTAAAGATATAGAGATGATCAACAAAGAGGAGTGAACCAAAATTCCTCATGACATGCGCAAACCTCATCATCAACTACAAAAAGCATCTGACTGCTGTGCTTGCCAACACAGGTTTTAACACTAAGTATTAAGTCTTGTTTGCCAGAGGGATCAAATACTTATTTCTCATGGAAAAATGCAAATAAGTTTATATTTTTTATACAATGTGATTTTCTGAATTGTATTTTCGATATTCTATCTCTCAATGTTAAAATCAGCATACAATTCCAATTATAGACTGTTCATCTCTTCGTCAGTGGGCAAATGTACAAAATCAGCAAGGGATTAACTAATTATTTCCTTCACTGTACATTTTCTTACAATTTCTTATTTGGAGGGGCAATGTGGCTGTCATATCAGAATTTATCTGATACCTCAACACCAACCGTTGCAACCTGACATTTGCACATTCTGTACATCCCTGTGATATATATTTTTGGGATTCACAACTGAAAGGCATTCCATATGACACTGTTCATGTTTTTACATATTCTAAACCCATGTCAGGCAACACTATTCTGATTAACAGCTAAAGACATACCAGGAACAGTTTTTAATCAATTTCATCCCATCATCAACTTAACACTCAACTACCCCGTGTACTGAAATTAACATTTTTACACCATCAATAAGCTACAGAACAATGAAATAGAGATGTCCCTTTTTCCAGAAACCAATCAACTGTCCAACATACCTTAAATGGGACAGTTTACATCCAAAACACATAAAAAACTCTATTGTCTACAGCCAAGCCATCAGATACAATTCGGATAGGTTCCAACCCTATGGTCCTTGCTGGCCTCAAAAAGACCTTTTTGAATCAGGGCTACTAGACAAGAACAATTTAAAATCACATTACAAGAGCCACCAGAATATCAAGAAATCACTGAAAGGCTATGTGCACACGCTGCGGATTGGTCTGCGGATTTGTATCTGCGGAACCGCAGGTAAAACCGCAGGTAAAATGACCTGCGGTTTTACCTGCGGATTGGCCTGCGGTTTATCACCTCTACAATGGAGAAGATGGTAAACCACAGCAGAATCCGCAGAAAACAAGTGACATGTCATTTCTTTCTGCGGATTCAAAACCGCAGCTTTTCCGCAGTTAAAAATCCGCAGCATGTGCACAGCGGATTGTAAATCACATAGACTTACATTGTACTGTACAATGTCTGCAGACCTGCTGCAGATCTGCAATGGCCAAAACCACAGCGGATCCGCAGCAAAAAACGCAGCGTGTGCACATAGCCTTAGGGCTGGCGGAATGCACCAAATAATAAAAAGATGATAATAAGGTGCGTTCGCAGCCCTTGGGTCCAACGTGTAGAGATGTTAATGGCTGCTCGGTAATGGCGGTGTTGTGAACTCATTTTCTGGTCTGCCTCTGGTTTCTGGTGAGGGATCTGGTTGTGCTGACAGAGGAGTTGTGAGTTCTCTTTCCGGGCTCCCTCTGGTGGTGGCAGGAGGTAGTGAAGCTGATCTAATTAACAGAGACCTACCACCTGATAATGAGGAAGAGGATTGGACATCTGGAGTCTCAGACTGGATTTAAGACAGCCGACTCCCTATTCCCATGCTGGTGATTTTTTCCTGCATCCTGAGGTCTTAGTTTCCTGCTCAGTTCCTGCCTTCTCAAGCTAAGTTGTCTTTGCTAATGTTCACATTTGATTTGGTTTGGTCTATTCAGTTTTTTGTGTGGTCAGCCAGCCCCGGCTGGGGCTGTGCTGAATTTTCCACTGTTAGGTCACTGTATGTGCCAGTTTGCTTTTTGTCCCTTATTAGATTGGCCTCTTTTTGCTCTGTTCTCAGAATATGCCAGAGTGCTGATATAGTGGGAGAAGTCTATTGACTTCAGGGTATTTTTTGCTATCAGAAGTGTTGGACATTTTTGCAGGGTTTTTTTGGTGTGACAGTATCTTTCCTTTCCTGTCCTTTCTAGTTAGTGTGGGCCCCATCGTTTGCTCAGCCTATTTTCCTACCTGTGTTCATGTTTTCATCTTGTCTCTCCATCAATACATGTGTGGGGGCTGTCTATTCCTTTGGGGTCTGCTCTGGGGCAGTTATAGATTTGCCCTTTTCTTGATTTAGGCTTATTTAGTCCTCCAGCTGTGACGAGGCGTCTAAAATCATCGTAGGTATGCTCCACGGCTACTGTTAGTTGTATGGTTAGGATCAGGGGTCTGCAATCTGCGTAGTTACCAACCTCTCTGGTTATCTGTGACTTGGCTTGGTCTTGTTTTCCTCCTCGGTGACCCATTCACAACAGGCGGACACTAAATGGCGGTATTGCACTGGACACACGTGGGTTAAACGCCACCCAATATGTAGTAGCGACGGGCTCTGTTGCTTCACAGAGCAACGATACTGCATAACACAGATGCTGTACCCAGTGAACTGTCAAAGGGCACAGCTGAGTCAGCGCTAGTGTGCGGTCACGAGACTCTGCCCCAAGGACGCAGGGTAGGAGCCTCTCTAGATCCACTATGCGCACGGCGTCGCACTCTTGCGAATGCCAATAATAGACACTGGCTACTGTGGAGTACAGACCAAGTGCACAGTGGTGTACAGGAAAAGCCACTACTTGGTGCTGAAGCTAGGCCCTGACTCTAGCTCCTACCTGCACTAGACACTACCTGGCAAGGCTGATCAACACATGCGTACCAAGGGTAGGTGTTTCATAATGAGTCCAGTCACCAGAGACATTCATACGTGCATTACTGTTGAGCATTCCGAATATAGGGTATCGGCCGATATACGCAGTATCGGAATTCCGATACTGAGTTCCGTTACTTTTAGCATATCGAATACCGGAATCGGAAGTTCCCATAATGCTATGAGCCAGTTTGATTTGATTCAGCCAATGAGGAATCCTAAGAAGTGTGGGCACATCCTGTTAGGCATGTAGGCATGTTAACTAATGGCATGGCTGTGATTGGTTGCTGAAATTATGTCATGATGCACTCTAAAAGCCGCCGTCGCCATTTTGGGTTCACTCTGCTGTGAATTCAGTTAGGGACTGGGCGCTGCTCTTGTGACTCTGAGGGACAGTTAGAAATATCGATTTGAAGATTGTGCTTTACCCAGGCTAGTTTAGCAACTCCTGTGAGAAGCTTTCTTTTGCCTTGCAGCGCTGTTCACAGCTGTCTGCAAGGTCTGTGTGAGTACAGCTCATGCTGTAGTGTGTCCTGCACCACCTCTGGTTGTAGGCCACTCAGCGTGCGTCACTGCCTCATACATATTTATTTTTGTTTTATTGCTGCTCATTTTTCATTAATTATCCTATTAGTGTGCATCCATCCGTATCCATCTACATTGGTTGCAAACACTATATAGGAGTAGACAGCGGAGCCTTTCTGCAGCCTTTCAGTGCTAGTGCACAGTTCTCTGCACTGTTCACGGCTGTCTGTGAGGTCTCTGTGTGTGAGTGCAGCTCATGCTGTAGTGTGTTCTGCAGCCACCTCTGGTTGTAGTCCGCTCAGCGTGCGTCACTGCCTCATACATTGTTCTTTTTTGCTGTAGTGCTGCTTATTTTTCCTGAATTTCTCCTATTAGTGTGCTTTCATCTGTATCCAGCTAGATTGTCTGCAAACACTATATAGGAGTAGATAGAGGAGCCTTTTTTCTGGCTTGTGCCCTGCAGCCCCAGCCAGATTAGTATTAGCCTATTTTTTGGAGCCTCATCTGTTGCATTGTAGGTTACCTTCCTGCATTGTAATAGCTAGAAAAGTTTGTGATACTATCGCTTTCACATCTTTGGTCACATCCTTTTTGTTTTTTTGAAAAAAAAACGTAAATAAAGTTCACCAAAAACTCCACTTGACAGTTGTGTAGGACACATAAGCTCATATTAAAGTGTAGTCCACACACTTTATAAAATTAGTGTTTCTTATACCTGTTAGCAGCTGTTCAGGAATAAGCACACTAAGCCCCATCTTTGTACTTTTCTGCCTATCTTTATCAGTCTACCAAGATGAAGAAGGCAGGGAGTAAGGCACGTGGCCGTGGGCGTGGAGTTTCAGCAGGGAGAGGACGTGGGGATTTTGTGCCTGCAGCGGGCACCAGTGACTCAGCATCCCCCAGTTTTACCAGGGAACAGTCCTTTATGCGCAGCTTTGTAGGACCTCGCCGTACCCCACTGCTACGGGACGAGCAAATTGAAGCCATTGTCGGATGGATGGCAGCTAACGCATCGACTTCAATTACTTCCACATCCTCTCAGGGCCAGAGCACTGAAGAGCAACCATCTGTCACCACCTGCCAAATTGCCCAGGCATTCAGAGAGCCCTGGACAGGAGCCATCTTTACTTCTGTTCTCTGAATCCCTTGGCTTGGAAACAGGGGGCCAGCCAAGCAGCATTCTAGAATATGAAGAAGAGGGAGTATGCAGTGATGCGCAACTGCTTTGTCCCTCTGAATCTGAAGAGCTGGTTGGCCAGTGCCTATGGTCAGCACACCTCAGTACGCATTAGATGATGAGACTCAGGTGCCACTTTCTGGTGCGTACTGTGCTGGCGAGACTACCCAGGAGAAGCAGGTGTTTGAAGAGGGGAGTGTAGATGATGAGGTCCTTGACCCATCATGGCGTGAGGAACAGGAAGGTGGTGGGAGCAGCTCTGAGGAAGAGATTCCCCGAACGGCCAAAACAGGAGGGAGAGGGAGGGGGCAGACTTGGCTGCCTGTAGCCTCCACTTCGGCACCCATTAGGAGCATTCCTCTTCCAAAACCCAAAA
Organism: Dendrobates tinctorius; assembly: GCF_039654945.1. NCBI lineage: Eukaryota > Metazoa > Chordata > Amphibia > Anura > Dendrobatidae > Dendrobates > Dendrobates tinctorius. The sequence continues at coordinate 13,831,297 of NW_027361686.1, read as the reverse complement.
TGGGCGCTCCCAGGATTTGCAGCTTGTGGTCCTTTTTTGACACAGTTGCAGGTGACATTTGCTTTGTCAAATGCAAGCTGTGTAATCAGAAAGTTAAAAGAGGGAAAAGTGTCAGCAACCTCAATACCACAAATATGTGGAAACATGTGTGGACCAAGCACGTGGTGGAGTTACAAAGACACACTGAAGACATAGGCCAACCTACAGCACCACCTACCACCTCTTCAGCTCGTGTTGTAGCCTCTTCCTCCAGCTCACACACAGCTGGTTTGGCTTCCTCACAGGATCGCCATGGAAGAACCTCTGGCACTGTTGTCCAGAAACCCAGTGACATTCCACCCACAGCACCACGTTCCCTGTCATCTTCACACTCCCAGACCACTCTACAGCCATCGGCAGCACAGGCATGGGAGAAAAGGTGGTGATACTCTGCAAACCATCCCCGAGCACAGGCTCTGAATGCTGGCATTGAAAAACTACTGGCCCTTGAAATGCTCCCATTCAGGCTGGTGGAGACTGACATCTTCTGTAACTTCATGGCATTGGCAGTCCCACAATACACCATGCCCAGCCGCTTTTATTTCAGCAGGCAAGCCATCCCTGCCCTGCAAAAGCATGTGGAGGGAAAAATTAAACATGCGCTACTAAACGCCGTCAGTAGCAAGGTCCACCTGACCACCGATGCGTGGACCAGTAACCATGGACAGGAACGATACATTTCCCTCTCTGCCCATTGGGTCAATGTTGTGGATCTGGGTACAGATCTTGAGAGTGGCGCTGTACGTGTTCTGCCAACTCCAAGGATTGCAGGAATCCAGTCTGTACACATTGACTCCTCCGCATACTCCAGTTCCTCAGAATCAGCGCTGCAGGAGCCGTCACGGTCTACCTCCACATGGACCCGTGAACGCTTACCTGTTAGGACCGATATGAGCACAGCCATGGTCAAACGTCAACAGGCCATACTGAAATTAATTTCTTTGGGGAATCGAAGCCACACAGCGCAGGAGCTCTGGAATGCCATCAAGTAGGAGAGCGATGTGTGGTTTGTGCCAGCGAATCTCCAGTCAGGCTTGGTAGTGTGTGACAATGGCCGAAATCTGGTGGCAGCTCTGGGCCTAGGCAACCTCACTCACATCCCACGTCTGGCACATGTGCTCAACTTGGTTGTGCAGAGATTTCTGAGGGACTATTCGGATCTTGATGCACTGCTGCACAAGGTCCGCATAGAGTGCGCTCACTTGCGGCGTTCCAGCATGGCAAGATCGCGCATTGCAGCTCTGCAGCGCTGATTCCGCCTTCCGGAACATCACATCATATGTGACCTACCCACCAGGTGGAATTCAACGTTACATATGTTGGAGCAGTTGTGTGAGCAGCAGGCAGCAGTAATGGAGCACCAGCTGCATCAGCCGCAAACAAGTCGCACTGCGCGCCGGTCACACTTCAGCACCACTAAGTGGGCCTCTATGAAGTACATCTGCCACGTTTTGCGTGCCTTCGATGATTCCACATGGATGTCGAGTGCAGATGATGCAATAGTCAGCATGACTGTCCCCCTTATCTGCCTGCTTCAAAAAACACTGCAAGCACTATGGGAGGAGGTTTTGGAAGAGGTGGAGGATGAGGAGTCACAAATGCCATCTGCTTCTGGACAATCTGCGCAATGTGTTCCTCACAAAGGCCTAGGCAGGGGACACTTTGTGAGGAGGATGAGGAGGAGTCAATGGAGGAGGAAGACATCTCTCCAGAGGAGGGAGGTACACAATGCTCTAGTAGACAGTATGTAGAGCGAGGGTGGGGTGATGCAGAGCAGGCAGAGATCACGCCTGAACCATGGGACAGTGTTTCTTGGACAGTTGGGAGTCTGCAGCACATGGTTGATTTCATGCTGCAGTGCCTGAGAAAGGACCGCCGCATCGCACACATTCTCAACACAGCTGATTATTGGGTGTACACCCTCCTTGATCCTCGCTACCGGGACAACTTACAAAGACTCATAACACCGTTGAACCGGGAGCGTAAAATGCGGGAGTACCAAGACACACTGGTGCATTCCATCATGTTCCCCATTCCACCCGAGAGCAGTGCTGCTAGTGCTTTACAAAGCAGTTCTGTGCGTCAAGGCAGTGGAGGAAGCTCTGCACAAAGAGGGAGCAGAAACAGCGCCTCAGCACAAGGCAAGACCAATATGGCCAAAATGTGGCAAAGTTTTGTGTGCCTGCCACAAATGTCTACACCATCACAGACGGCTCCAGTCAGCAGGAGGCAACGTTTCCGTCAGATGGTGACAGACTACATGTCTTGCCCTCTCAATGTACTCCTAGACGGCTCTTCCCCCTTCAAGTTTTGGGTCTCTAAGCTGGATACTTGGCCAGAGCTTAGCCAGTATGCATTGGAGGTGCTGGCTTGCCCTGCTGCTAGTGTATTATCGGAACATGTCTTTAGTGCCGCAGGTGGTATACTAACAGACCGTCGCATGCGACTATCCTCCAATAAAGTTGACTGGCTTACTTTTCTCAAAATGAACAAGGCCTGGATCTCGCCTGAATTTGCCAGTCCTCTTCCAGAATAAATAATTGGTTGGCAACAGTATCCAGGTCTCCTGTTGTGTTCATGTTTCTACCACCTGAAATGTAATCCCTGGGCTCCAACACCGCCAGTTGTTGCTCAGAAGTGCCATCTGCACAGAAAAAAACACTAGCTCCTGTGTTAGTGGGGTTCAGTAACGCCAGCTGCTCCCCTGCTGTGTGTCCGGCAATGTCTTCTGCTCCCTCCACATTCAAACTACATCAGATATTAAACTTGCTCCAATTAGGCCACAGCGTACACCATGATGGATCCTGGGCTCCAACACCACCAGATGTTGCTCAGAAGTGCCGTCTGCACAGAAAAAAACACTAGCTCCTGTGTTAGTGGGGTTCAGTAATGCCAGATGCTCCCCTGCTGTGTGTCCGGCAATGTCTCCTGCTCCCTCCACATTCACCCCCCATCAGATATTAAACTTGCTCCAATTTGGCCTCAGCCTCCACCATGATTGACCCTGTGCTCCAACACAGCCAGTTGTTTCTCAGAAGTGCTGTCTGCACAGAGAAAAACACTAGCTCCTGTGTTAGCACTAGAACTACCGCATATTTTAAAATACCTATAACTACCATTAGGGGTCATTTTGACCCCCATTCAAAAGTACTGACTCTGGAGTAAAAATAACTTTTTTGTTGCCAACAAATTAAAGAACATTTATTTCAACTTAGTAGGAACTGTGTTAAGATCAAGTACAGCAAATATTTTCCTTTTACATGGTCACAGCATGCGGTGTCCAACAGTTAGCACAAACAGTACTTTCTTCCACTTTCCCGGTGCATTTTCCACAAACTGGTTTGTTACAGCTTGCGCAAGTTTTAGTTGTTTTGTTTTCGTTGCATCTTCCAACTCCACATTTTCGACGCTTGCGGATTTCTTGTCCTTTTGTTTGTGGTTCAGATATTGCAGATGATGGGCCACTTCTTCTGACTCATTTTCAGATAAATTCTGAAGACATTTCAAAATGTTACCACTTGTCAGACCCCTCTGCTTACTCATGCTTCAAATATACATTGCAAAAAGGGACTTGTAAGATCGCAGAAGTAATAAAACGACACTGTACAAACATGCAGAGTTGTAGCTTCAACTGTAATGTTTGCTACTGAAGTGCAGACAGAAATCGCTACAAGAGACATGGATCAAACATGTTCAGACAAGTTTAGACAAAACAAAATGCTGAATCATCCCTGATATGCAAAGATACAATTACACTCTACAGCTGGGCAGAAGCACTGTGATTTTCTGTACTCCGTAATATTAGGTGACTTGCCTACTACTACTTTTATGTATGGGGTCAAATTGACCCCTTCAGTACTTATAGGTATGAATTGTAAAATCCGGGCCCCTGAAAAAGTTACAATTCATTTTTGTGTCCTAAAGTATACACTACCATGAATAAATAAAAGTCACAAAAAGTCAGAACTCATTTGTTAAAATTTTAGAAATTATAGGAAAAAGAAATAGCAAAAGGGTCAAAATGACCCCTCTGGTAGTTCTAGTGTTAGTGGGGTTCAGTAACGCCAGCTGCTCCCCTGCTGTGTGTCTGGCAATATCTCCTGCTCCCTCCACATTCAGACTACATCAGATTTTAAACTTGCTCCAAGTAGGCCTCAGCCTACTCCATGATTGACCCTGGACTCCAACACTGCCAGTTTTTGCTCAGAAGTGCCGTCGGCACAGAGAAAAACACTAGCTCCTGTGTTAGTGGGGTTCAGTAACACCAGCTGCTCCCCTGCTGTGTGTACAACAATATCTCCTGCTCCCTCCACATTCAAACTACATCAGATTTTAAGCTTGCTCCAAGTAGGCCTCAGCCGACACCATGATTGATCCTGGGCTCCAACACCGCCAGTTGTTGCTCAGAAGTACCGTCTGCACAGAGAAAAACTCTAGCTCCTGTGCTAGTGAGGTTCAGTAACGTCAGCTGCTCCCCTGCTGTGTGTCCGGCAATGTCTCCTGCTCTGTCCACATTCACACTACTACTGATTTTAAACTTTCTCCAATTAGGCCTCTGGCTCCACTCTGTCTCTAGTATTTACTCTGGGCTCCAACACCACCAGCTGCTGCTCAGAAGTGCCATCTGCACAATCGACACTTGCTCCTGTGTTACTGGGGTTCAGTAAAGTCAGCTGATCCCCTGCTGTGTGTCCGGCAATTTCTCCTGCTCTGTCCACATTCCCACTAGAGAGATTTTAAACTTGCTCCAATTAGGCCCCTGTCGCCACACTGTTTGTAGTATTTACCCTGGGTTCCAGCACCGCCAGCTGGTTCCCGGCAGTGTCTTTGGCACGGGTACTCCCTCCTGCCCAGCCTGGTTCCAGACCGCCAGCTGTTTCCAGGTAGTGTTAACGTCACTTTGCCACCAAAACTTTGTCCTGTCGTGTTGCGTCGGGTTAGCCGACTCTATGGTGCCTGCAGTTTAGGTGCTTCCTATGTGGGCTGCAGGATCTGGCAATCAAGGCTGGTTCCGTAGTGCCAATAGGACAAGCACCCCCTGTAGGACTGTGGGTTTCGGTAACTGCGGCCAGCTCGCGGCCTTGCAACTTTGTTTTTCATGGGTACCTTCTGCTACCCATCCGGGTTCCAGCATCGTCAGCTTGTTCTCGGCAGTGTCTTTGGCACGGGTACTCCCTCCTGCCCAGCCTGGTTCCAGCATGCCAGCTGTTTCAGGGAAGTGTCAACATCACTTTGGCACCAATACATTGTCCTGTCGTGTTGCGGTTGGGTTAGCCGACTCTATGGTGCCTGCAGTTTAGGTGCTTCCTATGTGGGCTGCGGGTTCTGGCAATAAAGGCTGGTTCCGTAGTGCCAATAGGACAAGCACCCCCTGTAGGACTGTGGGTTTCGGCAACTGCGGCCGGCTCACGGCCTTGCAACTTTGTTTTTCATGGGTACCTTCTGCTACCCATCCGGGTTCCAGCACCGTCAGCTGGTTCTCAGCAGTGCCTTTGGCTTAGGTGCCTCCTTCTCGGTATCCGAGTTCCTGCAATGTCTGCTGGTCCTTGGTAGTGCTTTCTAGCACAGGTACCTCCTGCTTAGTAACCGGGTTCCAGTACCATCAGCTGGTCCTCGGTAGTTCCATTGGCTCTTGTTCCTTCTGCTACCCATTCGGGTTCCAGTACCGTCAGCTGGTTCTCGGCAGATCCTCAGCCTTCTTGTACCTTCTGCTACATTTCCAAGTTCAAACTTTTTGAAATAGTTTTTGGTAATCACTCTGGATGTCCCTGACGACGACCCTGAAGATCACCCCAAAGAAGACCAAAAAGATGACCCTGAAGAAGATGACCAAGAGGACAAAGAACATGAAGACAACCACCAAGATACAGAACAACAAGAGACAGAAGACCAAGAAGCAGAAGAACAAAAAGCAGAAGAACATTAAGCATAAGACTAAAAATCAGAGCAAAAGATATTATCTAAATTATAAGCAGAAGAAGACTAAGCAGTGTATGGGGGCGAGTCTGTTCCTCCTCGTGGTGCCCCTGGAAAATGCCTGCTGCTGCAGGACAAACTGAACGTGGACAAATCCTGTTGTAAATCTTTTGTGACAGGCAGAACGGCTGGTGTAATCTTCAAACTTTTATAGATAACAACTACAGGAATGCGTGTCACAAATATGAATATGATGAAGAAGAAGAATAGGAAGAAGATGAAGAAGTAGAATATGAAGAAGAATAATAGTTGAATAAGAAGAATATGAAGAATGTAAAAAAAAGAATAATAGGAAGAAGGTGAAGAAGAAGATGAATAAGGTGAAGAAGAAGTTGATGAACAAGATGCTGCTGCTGCTGAGGATCATGAAGGAGAAAGTGTGGGAGAAGTAAAAAGGAAGGTGAAGAGCATGGAAGTAGTGAAACATACATATCTGACAAAATATAAAAAAGTTAACATAGTCAATATCTTTGTAACTCCGAACGTCTTAAAAAAAATTATTCCTGCTATTCCATTTGATTGGGCTCAACCTCTATGCCTTTAATGTCTCCTCCACCTCCCCCAATACATTCTACATTATTATTAGTTGTTTTTCCTCATGTAGTATTAACCTACAAGGAAAGAGAGGGTTTATTTTAATTCCAAAATTTCTGTCCCATTGACTTGCATTGGTTTCCGGCATCGGAATCGGCGATATCCGATACTTTTTGGGTATCGGTCCGATCCAATCTGATCCGATATTTCACGATATCGGAAGGTATCGCTCAACACTAACATGCATACAACACTTACTCCATATTGTCTATACTAGCGCACGGCCGTGCAATCCTTTTATAACCGCAGCCTTCCAGGACCTTCCTGATGGCCCGATCCGAGCTGCTTGAGGACCTGAGCATGTGAACTCTGACCACCAATGAGCGGTCGTCTCACGGGCATGTTCAGATGGAGAAAAGCAGGACTTAGTCCCAGGAGCATCTGCTCGCTGCTAGCCAATCCTAGATGCTATAGCTGAACATGGAGCAGCAGCAGCAACCAGATGTATAGCATTAACCTGAGCAAGATGCTGGAACTGATGTCTCTGCTGAGCAGGAACCTCTGTGGCTGCAGAAGAATGGTAGGCTGCAGAGGACATGACTTGAGATTCCCACTGTGCAGTGGCGGGAACTTGATGCCTAACAATCACCTCATGATTTTCTTGCAAGCAGTACAAATAATAATATAAAAAACATTTTGGGAATTACAATTAATAAAACTTATGATTTTATATTGTGTTACCCTGGAGTTGTCATACAAATGTGTTATTTTAGAATGCTGACAGGTTCTGCAACAACCACTACCCCATCTATAAGATCCTGGAATTTTGAGCCATGTTTTATGCTGTGAGTGAAACAAACTAGAAGAAAATTGCCTAAAGCTAAGGCTTTTTTAGCTACTACTTGAAAACCAGATTGGAATAAATGAGATAAAGAGGGGTCCTCATAAAGAATCTAGGTGTTTATGACTAATGGATTTAATATAATTAAACTGAGGAATGTAGCATAATGATAACACCATTTGCTACTTTCATAATGCATTTTTTGGGATATATTTTTAGGAGTGACTAAATCTTGGATTCAATTACTTTAGATGCACTAATTTCTATCCAGTGAGGGTATCCTGTTATAAATGGGTCACCGAGGAGGATGGCAGGTATAGGCTAAGCCACCAGAAGACCAGAGAGTTTGGTAACTAAGCGGATTGCAGACCCTGATCCTATCCGCACAACTAGTCGTAGCTGTGGAGCGTTCCTACGATGCCCTAGATGCTTCGTCACAACCGGAGGACTAACTAAGCCTAAAGACAGAAAGATGAAATCTAAACTGCCCCAGAGCAGATTCCCAAAGGAATAGACAGCCCCCAAACATATATTGTCGGTGAGACAAGATGAGACACAAACACAGGCAGAGAACAGACTGAACAAATTGTGGGGCCCAAGCTGTCTAGACAGGACAGGACAGAAAAGATACTGTCTGCAATCACGCACAAAACCCTGAAAAAGTCCAACACTACTGATATACAAAAAACCTGAGATCACACGATCTCACCCACGCTAGATCAGCACTCTGGTATAAACTGGCAGCAAAGCAAAAAGATACTAACAAAACAGGGGACTGAACAAGCTGCAACATATGAAGCAGGGCCCAGCGCTGCCCCCAGCAGGGAGCACGCTGAACCCTAGCAGCAAAACAGAAAACAAAAAAAGACATAACCAGATTAGATGCAAAGGAATAGCAAAAGGATCACTTAGCTGAACCATGCAGATGAGGGGACAAAAGAGCTCCAAATGCACACTGAGGAAATCACCAGCAATCTCCAAGAGCAGCCAGCGCAATTATATGCTCCCAGCCAGTAATCCCAGGTTTCCAATTATCGTCGTCAGGTGGGAAACTTCCATCCACCTGGCCAGCCCCACTACTCTCAACAACCACCAGAGGGAGCAGAGGGAGCTTCGGCTCAGAACTCCGAGCAAGAGAATTCACAACAGTATCCCCTTATTTTAAGGTTGTTTTGTGAGAGATCTAGTTCCGTGGACAAATTACTATTGTCACTGCAATTTCTTTTGATATGAGTGAACTAACCCGATGGAATAAATCTGACCATGTATTTAGGATGGCTGTTGCGAAAATGAAGAATAATGTTGCCTGACATGGGTTTGGAATATGTAGAAACATGAACAATGTTGTATGGAATGCCTTTTAATTGAAAATCCAAAAAAGATATATCAAAGGGATGAGCAGAATGCGTAAATGACAAGTTGCAATTGAATAAATTCTGGTATGGCAGAGACATCGCCTCTCCAAATAAGAAATTGTAAGAAAATGTATGTGCATTGTACCGCAAGAAAATTGGAAGTTCAAATCTCTGAACATCTAACTGATATTCTTTTGTTCCACCAGTTCACACGGTATAATCTCTTATGCATCCAAACATTTTGTGACTCACCTGTCAACTCCACAAGAACTGTTTCCAAGCATTTGCCATTGAAAGAGTCATTAACCCATAGAGAGGAGTAGATGTCAGAAGATGCCTCTTAACTAGAGAGGCGTTCTAGTTTTAAATGCACACACATAAATCATGTTTCAGTATTCATAGTGCATTATGTTTTTTGAGTGTTTTTGAGACATTTTTTGTGGTTTCTTCTTTTCTGCTTTTTTGATAGATCGAGAGTACTTTTGTACTTGTCTTTCATTTATTTACAAGGATGTTACTATTGGCTTTTCAGACGACTATGTTGGTTTTAACATGTTTTCATTCAACCATTTTATTGGTCCTCTTCTTGTATATAGTTTCATAAACATTTATTTCCACAAAACTTTGATAAAGAACACATGCGTGTATTCGGAATGTGTTGCTTTGCACCTGTGGAGTCATGATTTAAAATGTTTGAAATAAATTTTGGAATTTTAGGAGCTGAAATTTTTCTTAAAAGCTTCATCTTATCTCACAAAAGAAAAATCAGCTCCATCTATGGAAAAAGTAAAAACAAATATCAAAATACTATGATAGCTAACTAAGTAACTAGATATAAAAAAAATAAATTTAGTTGAGTCAAGATCATATTGAAAAGTAGTAGTACTGAATAGTGATTAGTATTTAAAATAGAAATAAAAATAAAAAAAACAAAATTGCTGTTTTTTTTGTTATTTTTGCCTCCCAAAGAAATAGTTTTTAAAAAATATCATAATATGGTGAGATGGTACTGATGAAATCTACATCTTGTCTTGCAAAAAGTAAGCCCTCACACAGCTTTGTTGATGGAAAATTGTGAAACTTACAGGTCTAAGAATGTGGCAAACTCACAGCATTTTTTCTTCAGAGTGCATTAATTGTACAAAAATAAAAATAAATAAATAAAACTATATAAATTTGGTATTTTCATGTTCATACTGACCCACAGGATCATGTTAACACTATACTTATGCAGCACAGCAAATAATGTTCAATTTAAAATGCATAAAGACAGTGGTTAAAGTGCTGCTTTGTGTATATACAGTCATGGCCAAATGTATTGACACCCCTGCAATTCTGACAGATAATACTCAGTTTCTTCCTGAAAATGATTGCAAACACAAATTCTTTGGTATTATTATCTTCATTTAATTTGTCTTAAATGAAAAAGCACAAAAAGAATTGTCCTAAAGCCAAATTGGACATAATTCCACACCAAACACAAAGAGAGTGGACAAAAGTATTGGCACTGTTCGAAAAATCATTTGATGCTTCTCTAATTTGTGTAATTAACAGCACCTATAACTTATCTGTGGCACCTAACAGGTGTTGGCAATAACTAAATCACACTTGCAGCCAGTTGACATGGATTAAAGTTGACTCAACCTCTGTCCTGTGTCCTTGTGCGTACCACATTGAGCATGGAGAAAAGAAAGAAGACCAAAGAACTGTCTGAGGACTTGAGAAACCAAATTGTGAGGAAGCATGAGCAATCTCAAGGCTACAAGTCCATCTCCAAAGACCAGAATGTTCCTGTGTCTACCGTGCGCAGTGTCATCAAGAAGTTTAAAGCCCATGGCACTGTGGCTAACCTCCCTAGATGTGGACAGAAAAGAAAAATTGACAAGAGATTTCAACGCAAGATTGTGCGGATGTTGGATAAAGAACCTCCACTAACATCCAAACAAGTTCAAGCTGCCCTGCAGTCCGAGAGTACAACGGTGTCAACCCGTACTATCCGTCGGCATCTGAATGAAAAGGGACTGTATGGTAGGAGACCCAGGAAGACTTCACTTCTTACCCCGAGACATAAAACAGCCAGGCTGGAGTTTGCCAAAACTTACCTGAAAAAGCCTAAAACATTTTGGAAGAATATTCTCTGGTCAGATGAGACAAAAGTAGAGCTTTTAGGGCAAAAGCATCAACATAGAGTTTACAGGAGAAAAAAGAGGCATTCAAAGAAAAGTACACGGTCCCTACAGTCAAACATGGTGGAGGTTCCCTGATGTTTTGGGGTTGCTTTGCTGCCTCTGGCACTGGACTGCTTGACCGTGTGCATGGCATTATGAAGTCAGAAGACTACCAACAAATTCTGCAGCATAATTTAGGGCCCAGTGTGAGAAAGTTGGGTCTACCTCAGAGGTCATGGGTCTTCCAGCAGGACAATAAACCAAAACACACTTCAAAAAGCACTAGAAAATGGTTTGAGAGAAAGCACTGGAGACTTCTAAGGTGGCCAGCAATGAGTCCAGACCTGAATCCCATAGAACACCTGTGGAGAGATCTAAAAATGGCAGTTTGGAGAAGGGACCCTTCAAATATCAGGGACCTGGAGCAGTTTGCCAAAGAAGAATGGTCTAAAATTCCAGCAGAGCATTGTAAGAAACTCATTGATTGTTACCAGAAGCGGTTGGTCGCAGTTATTTTGGCTAAAGGTTGTGCAACCAAGTATTAGGCTGAGGGTGCCAATACTTTTGTCCGGCCCATTTTTGGAGTTTTGTGTGAAATGATCAATGTTTTGCTTTTTGCTTCATTCTCTTTTGTGTTTTTTCATTTAAGACAAATTAATTGAAGATAATAATACCAAAGAATTTGTGTTTGCAATCATTTTCAGGAAGAAACTGAATATTATCTGACAGAATTGCAGGGGTGTCAATACTTTTGGCCATGACTGTACCTACCTATTAAGAGCTAAAATAGCTTGTTAATGAGTGCTATAAACCACAGAATGATGCCAATGAAAAATGCACCTCCTCTTGAAAAAAAAAATGTAAAAAAAAATAACAAATGGTGTTTAATAATATAAGTCACCCACTCACAACTGATTGTCATACCACTGAAGGAAAATACCAGACTCTAATTTCGCATTAAAATTATCTGATAAGCATAAAGGTTCACATACTTTTCTTACTGCCAAACATGTGATATGTATCATTTTCCTTACATATTTTTAGATAACTGCTTATATTTAGTTCTAATGTCTACTTTTAGGATTTGTGTGAAAATCTGGTGTTTTTAGTGAAATTTCTACAAAAACATCGAAAGTTCTGAAAGGGTCACAAATAATTATGGAGGGATGAAGGACAAAGTCTGAAAATATTTGTGGCAACTAAAAGCAATGGACATTAGTGTATTTCTTTCTTTAGATTTTCTTATAGTTTCAAAGTTGCTGTAACTAAAACATTTGTCTTTTCTTGTTTTTGGATAGTTTGGCAGACCTGTGGTTACATTTCATTTATCAACTGCAACACCGGAGAAAGAAAGTGAAATTCAAAGGACAGTAAACAGAATTTACCATCAATTCGATGAAACAATCCCCAAGATAAATGTTACAGAGAAAAAAAAAACAACCAGCGCTAAACATAGCAAAGTCTTCTTGAAGTATCCAAAAGACAGATACTGTGTTGGGGACCAATTAGTAGTCCAAGTTGATATGTTTGACTACTTGGGCAAAATGAAAACTTATGGAGGAGATTACTTAAGGGCAAGAATCTCATCAAGCGCTTTTGGAGCAGGATCTTCTGGGAGGATTGAGGATTTCAATAATGGTACCTATCACGTTCATTTCATCTTATACTGGGAAGGAACAATTAATATTACTGTTTTCATGATGCATCCAAGTGAGGGCGCGTCAGCCCTGTGGATTTATAGAAACAAATGGGATGGCTATGTAGACCATGTTGGCAAGTTTGCAGCACCTCATCAAGAAAAAGAGGTAATATGTGGACTTTACATCAATCAAAGCAAAGAGCTGTGTGATTATAAAGATGAGAGAGATGAAGAACATTTTTATTGTATCAAACCTAAACATTTTAGCTGTAATTCTCTTACTCATGTGAAGAGCTGGAGGAGACATGACAATACACCTTTCACAAATACTGAAAAGAGCCTTTTTGACAGGTAAGATAATCATGCAACATTGTCAAAAGATCGCAGCCAGGGCGGTTGCACTGAACTCACCACGCTGTTATCTTTTTGTCATGAACAGCTTTCTGCTGCCTTCTATCAACCAGACAATTTTATGATTGCTGCCAATAAATGGAGGAGGCTGCAGGCTGTCTCCATTAATAGGCCCGATATTGGGAAACTAACAGTGAGCATAGGGTATATACAGTACACTTCTAATTCCAACTCATGGAGTATATACAGTTGTGTGAAAAAATGTTTGCCCTCTTCCTGATTTCCTATTCTTTTGCATTTTTGTCAATCTTAAAAGAAATCCAAGCCTACAGGGCCCTGTGAGAAAGAGTGATTGTCCCCCAATCTTAAAACATAAATTAACTGTGGTTTATCACATCTTTAGGAAACTGAGTTCAAATTCGCCTGATTCCTGCCACACATGTTTGCAATCAAGAAATCACTTAAATAAGACTGACAAAGTGAAGCAGACCAAAAGATCTTTAAAAGCTAGACATCATGCCAAAGATATTCTGTAACAAATGAGGAACAAAGAAATTGAGATCTATCAGTCTGGAAAAGGTTATAAAGCCATTTCTCAAGCTATGTGACTCCAGCGAACCACAGTTAGAGCCACTATCCACAAATGGCAAAAAACATGGCTCACTGGTTAATCTTCCCAAGTATGGCCAGCAGACCAAAATCATCCCAAGAGCGCACCGATGACTCATCCAAAAGGTCACAAAAAACCCCACAACAACATCAAAAGATCTGAAGGCCTCACTTGCCTCAGTTAAGGTCAATGTTCATGACTCTACTATAAGAAAGAGACTGGGCAAAAATGGCCTTCATGGCAGAGTTACCAAACAAAATCCATAGCTGAGCAGTAAGAACATAAGGTCTTGTCTCAGTTTTGCCAGAAAACATCTTGATAATCCACAAGACTTTTGGGAAAATACTCTGTGGACTGACGAGACAAAAATTTAACTTTTTCGAAGGTGTATGTCCCATTACAACTGGCGTATAAGTAACACAGCATTTCAGACATGGAACATCATTCCAACAGTAAAATATGGTCGTGGTATGTGATGGTCTGTTTAGCTGCTTCAAGACCTCGAAGACTTGCTGTTGTAAATGGAACAATGAATTCTGCTGTTTTCAAAAAAACTTGAAGGAAAATGTGAGGCCATCTGTTCATAACCTCAAGCAGAAGCACACTTGGGTTATACAGCAGGACAGTTATCCAAAACCCACCAGTAAGTCCATCTCTGAATAGCTTAAGAAAAGCAATATTTAGACTTTGGAGTGGTGTAGTCAAAGTCCAGTCTTTATTCTCTTTGAGATGCTATGGCATGACCTTAAAGAGGCAGTTCATGCTTGGAAACCCTCCAATGTGCCTAACTTACCACAATTCTGCAAAAATGAGTGGGCCAAAATTACTCCATAGCATTATAAAAAACTTATTGCCAGTTATCGCAAACACTTGATGCGGTTGCTGCTGCTAAGGGTGGCCCAACCAATTATTAGGTTTCGGAGGCAAATGCTTTTTCACAAAGGGTACTGTAGGTTTGGATTTCTTTTTCAGTGCATTTTGTGTTTACTTTTGTTAGCTTTGTCTAATATTTAAATTTGTTTGGTGATCTGAAATATTTATGTATGACAAACAAACAAAAGAATAGGAAATCTGGAAAGGGGCAAACCCTTTTTAACATAACTGTATATACCCCATTATGGTCACTGCTAACTCCACAAATAACCCAAGAACTACTCGCTGCCGCATCCGGTTGATTTGTTTTTTTTCACAGGTCGATCAGACGCCTGACAGTTGCGTATGACTTACTTTCAGGAGAGTGGTTTACAGAACAAAAGGAATATAACTATATAAATATAAGATAATAACACACTGGCGCAAATCCACTAGACAAGGAAACGGGAGTGCAATATTCCCGGATGCAGCAGGTGATTAACAGGCTCTGTGATGGTGCCTGTTTGGAAAAGCAGAAAAGCTGGTAGAAAATGGTATAACACCGCGCAATACTGGGAAACTCAAAAGGGTGAATCAGATTACTCGCTTGTAAATAAATTGAGAAAATGGAATGTCCTGAAGCTGTTTGCCTGTACTTGAATATATGTGATGCCTTTTAATTAGATGAAAAAGCTGTTAAAATAAAATAAAAATACAACCAGTTATAAATAAATGAACACTAATGTTTGCCTGAAAGTGAACCCCTTAGGCTGAGTGCAGACGTACTTTTTGGCCCTGCGGATTTTTCCGCGCAGAATGGAAGAAATCCGCAGGTCAAATGACCTGCATTTTTCCTGCGGATTTCTTCCATTTTTCATGCGGTTTTCATGCGGTTTTTGTGCGGTTTTCCATTGCGGTTTTCCCCCTGCGGATTTGGTGACAGGGGAGATGGAAAACCGCACAAAAGAAGTAACATGCTGCGGATTTTGTACCGCGGGAAAACCGCGCGGAAAAATCCGCAGCGTCTGCACAGCGTTTTTTTTTTACATTGATTTTAAGGCTACTGTACATCACAATGCAGAAATGCAACGTTTCTGCGCGGTAAAATCTGCTGCGGAACTGCTGCAAATCTGCATCGTGTGCACACAGCCTTTAGGGTCGAAAACACTGACCTGAACTTGTTCACAATAGTGCATCAGACTATGTAGACGGTATACCATGAAACAGCTGTAGTATGGATATCAGAAAGAAAGGTGCGTCAAACTCTTGATATGATTTAAAATGCTGAGCCAAAAAATAGATAATGAATAAAGGAAAATACCACCAAATATTGGTTGACTGGTTAGAGGCTGTATGCTAACCTTGCTGGGTGCTATTTTCTAAGTATCCTCAGTTGAACCAGGAATATCCTGAATGCTGTGCAGATGCACATGAAGGCAGATCACCTGCAACGTGGATGATTATCAGTAACGGCCTGTGCCCGCTAACGTGGTGCAGGAATATATGGCACTTACTTGGCTGACAGGTGATCAATGGTGCAGGCATGAGGTGATAACGGTTGCTGCTAAACTGTGAAGCAGTGGGAGCCACCGCTGCCTCGCATACTCCGGCCGTGAGCAACGCTAAGGAGATCGGTGCGTGGTGGGGGCGGGGGTGTAGCGTGACATCACACTAGGGAAAGGATGGTGGCTCGCAAGTGGCACAGATCCGACGCGTTTCGAGAGAAGACTTCTCTCTTCATCAGGGATGTGCCTCCGAGTGTGTGAACCATCCTTATATAGCATTCTAAGCCTGTATAGAATGATCACCTGACCCATAGGAGCCTGGCTTGAACTCCTCCTATCTTATATAAAGAGACTAGTGTGTCTGCACAAACAAAGCTGATTGTGGCTACTTGTGACTAACCCTTAGTCAAACAAAGAGGGTTTGAAGATAAATCATATTGGTTCCAAAACTTTTTTGTAAAATGGACATGAAAAAATAAATAAAAAATGAAAAATACTAAAAAATGGGTAATAACCTATATTCAGACACATATTAAAAACTATGACTGAAAAAATAAAAAATGTACTAAAAATGTATGTTCACCTATCAACGCCCAATCATAGCGAGCAGGGTGCCTTATTGAGAACTGAATTTGAATCCATGCACACAATTCAAGGGCTAATCCCGTAACCAGATGCTTGCATAATACTGGAAATATATTCAACCTTCAGATATTAAATTCAATTTGAACCCTATTAGTTTGCTCGATAGGTTCAAAATGTCATTAAAAATGTCCTAAAAAATGTCTAATTATACACTGGGGAAAAAAAAAAAAATTATATATATATATAAATATATACACACACACAAGTGCATCTCACTAAATTAGAATATCATCAAAAAGTTAATTTATTTCAGTTCTTTAATGCAAAAAGTGAAACTCATATATTAGATAGTGTGTAGAGTCGGTGGTGGGCCGAGCTGGGGGGGGGTGGTCCCTCTTTCACTACCGCGCAGAGGTGACACAGAGACAAGATGGAGGCAGTTACTGGGTACAACAGGTCCAAGTTTATTTCTTTACTTGCCGTTCACCTAACGGCCTCCGCAACACACCGCACTTCTCTTCACTTGTCGGCTCTTCGATTTCAGAGCCGTTTTCACACTGTCACCAGGGACGTATTTGTACGTACCGTCCCTCCTTCAGTGTTTGACGTTCCTGACAGGTCCGTCACTGTGGCCGCCCTAGGCCCATAAACCAACTGCGCTTCCACTGGTCAGTCGTCGTGTTAAATACGGTATCCTGCACCCACTGCCACGTCTCTTCTGCGGTACCTTCCTGTCAGGACCACCCCCCTGACGTTCTCTCTCCTCAGTCCCCCTGGTCGGATTCTCCTCAGAGCGCACAGACTGTCGCAGTCTTCCTGTCACCTGAGCTCCCCCTGGGGACTGGAACTTTCTGGAACCCTCCCTCAGAATTTATAGCTCACCCGGTTCCTTGAAACTGTCACTCCAACCACGCCCCCCATGACCAACGGTTTCTAAAGCCCTAAGCTGCTGTCAAGTCCTTTGCTCACACTCCTCCCTGCCATCTAATGTCCACCCAAGGTAGTGCACGTCCACTACACTTTCCTAGTTGTTTCCCCCGGTAGTAACTGACATCTACCTACACTGTGCAAACCTTTCCTTCTTCACTCAGACTAGTCCGTCCGTCAGGTCACCTTCCCTACACTCTCCCTTCCTTTGTCCATTGTCGTCCTCGACAATAGTCATCCCTGCCTTCGTCGTTCTGAAGCTACACCTCGTTCTGTTGTCGGACCAGCTGTTGGGCCAAACCCACTTTCTGCGGGGGCCGAACCATACTGGGAGCACTATGCTCTGAGCAGCCTACTGCTACTCACCAGCGCGCACGCCACATGACAACGTCTTTCAAACTGGGCAAGGTACACCCGTATTCTCTCTACGGCGTGTATCTTTCCCCTACTCTCCCCTTCTGTTACCTTTCACTATTCGGTACGCCATGATTGAGGTCTCTTACCTTCCAGATCATTACCAGTGCCCGCCTTCCTTGGACCTGGACACTCCTCCGCTTTCCGTATCCCCGTTCTGTCAGGTAAACATATTTTCGTATATAAAGAACATAGAAAGAAGAAAGAAAGAGAGAGAGAAAATAGTTGCATCAGTTAAACAACAACAAAACTTTTCTTTCTAAATGCAACTGTCCTTATAATCTGCACAAAGGTGCATTGAACTCCTGACAGTCTATCCTCCTCTCAGTGGACAGAGGTGAGGGCCCCACAGCCGTGGAACTCCTGGGGGAACCGAGAGTGTCCATATCAGTCCTTTTTCACGGGGGTCCGCTTTGCTCAGGCTCCGCCAGTACTGCCACCGCATAATACCCGCGGGGGCAGTATTCTTTATAGTAGGAGACGAAGTCCCCTTCTTGCAGGGCCCGGCCATGACGTATGGATGCTACATTCATGTACACTTTCTGGCCAGACTGGTCACGAATGAAACCGTACCCCCTGTCCGTGTTGGTGTACACCAGCTGTCCCCGTGATCTTTCCACCGCCATGCCAGCCTCCCCCTTGTCATGCAGCTGTTTCCAAACCGCTTTCTCCCGTGCCTTCTTTCCCTTAATAACCTTCGCAACCCAAACGGAGGGTACCGCACCAGTCCCAGAGTCCGGTGGGCGGGAGCTTGCTGAAAAATGACGTGGGGCAGAGGCGGCCGATGATTTCTGTGGCTCAGCAGCCGCTGGGGCCGGGTGGCGGATGCAAGCAGCCGTGTTTCCGGGGGGCTGGTCCACAGGGCCTGTCACACAGGCCACAGCCGGTTCCAATGCAGGCATAACCGTGGCCGCAGGGTAGGCCGCATCCAAAACTTCCAGCAGAGCCGGAGTGACAGCCGGTTCTGGTGATGGCGGTTTTTCCGGCCGAGAGAGCACAGACGCATCTTCTGTCAACAAGCTCCGCCCTGGTGACTCCAGGCGGGATGGCTCAGGGACGGGGGCAGGGGTCTCACTCAACTCTGCGTATCCCATAAGGTCCTCTGCAGCCCGACCTTCCGGTTTGCTGGAGACCGCGTGCTGTGGCAGAATGGTGGGGGCCGCTTGCGGAGACACTGGTAGTGTCGGGGGTACGCTCACCTTCCCCGGCGCTGCAGCCTTCATCACATCAACACGCGGCTTTCCCCGCAGCCTCCGTCCCCCGCTCCACTGTCCTGCGGGCATCTCCCCCAGACTCGGGGGCTCCGCTGGGAAGTCCTCTGCCGGTACTGGTGGTGGCCGCTCTCGCTGACTCCGCTCAGGCTCCGCACAGGCTCCGCTTCTTGCCCATGGACCCGAGGATGACGTCTTCTGGCTCACTTCGTTCTCCCGCCGCCATTGCCACTCCAGGCGGCCGATGCCCCGGCACCCGCAGCGTCTCATACCGTCCGGTGGGCAGCAATCGAATGGTGCCAAACAGCCACAACCAAGTCCTACTTCTGTGCCACTCCTCCTGCTGGGTGGGGCATTGGCAGGCCTTTCCACCCATCTGTTAGGGTCCAGTACATGAGAGCGTCGGCCTCCGGGCACATACTGCTGTCCACGGGGGTATGTTGGAGGGGGTCCCAGTCCATTCAACACGACTGCAAACACCCGGACCTCTCCCCTGCGCTGTAGTAATGCTGCCATCTTGCGCAGCTCCTGATACCGCCCCGGATCTTCTGTCAGCATCACGGAGTCACCACAGCGCTCCCAATTTGTAATCCACAGGTAAGCCAATTGTAATCCACAGGTAATTGTAATCCAAACAGAGTAGTCCAAGTCCTTTTCCATTCTTTGAGGCAGGCCTGCCGCAGAAGATGATGTATTAGCGGCGGCGATCCTGCCGACTACGCCAAATGTAGAGTCGGTGGTGGGCCGAGCTGGGGGGGGTGGTCCCTCTTTCACTACCGCGCAGAGATGACACAGAGACAAGATGGAGGCAGTTACTGGGTACAACAGGTCCAAGTTTATTTCTTTACTTGCCGTTCACCTAACGGCCTCCGCAACACACCGCACTTCTCTTCACTTGTCGGCTCTTCGATTTCAGAGCCGTTTTCACACTGTCACCAGGGACGTATTTGTACGTACCGTCCCTCCTTCAGTGTTTGACGTTCCTGACAGGTCCGTCACTGTGGCCGCCCTAGGCCCATAAACCAACAGCGCTTCCACTGGTCAGTCGTCGTGTTAAATACGGTATCCTGCACCCACTGCCACGTCTCTTCTGCGGTACCTTCCTGTCAGGACCACCCCCCTGACGTTCTCTCTCCTCAGTCCCCCTGGTCGGATTCTCCTCAGAGCGCACAGACTGTCACAGTCTTCCTGTCACCTGAGCTCCCCCTGGGGACTGGAACTTTCTGGAACCCTCCCTCAGAATTTATAGCTCACCCGGTTCCTTGAAACTGTCACTCCAACCACGCCCCCCATGACCAACGGTTTCTAAAGCCCTAAACTGCTGTCAAGTCCTTTACTCACACTCCTCCCTGCCATCTAATGTCCACCCAAGGTACTGCACGTCCACTACACTTTCCTAGTTGTTTCCCCCGGTAATAACTGACATCTACCTACACTGTGCAAACCTTTCCTTCTTCACTCAGACTAGTCCGTCCGTCAGGTCACCTTCCCTACAAGTGTTAGGTATCTGGTTTCTGCGTCTGCTCTGCAGGAATCCAGAGCCTCAGATCCTGCGGTCTCCTGCTGTCTATCTACTGCAGAGAAGATTACTTTGTAGCAGACCGCTCCAGAGACTAAGTTCCTCTGTGCTCCTACTGGGTATGCTCACAAGGCGATCTTCCATTGGAGATTGGGAGTCATGTGCCCAGGTCCTGCTCCAGATCTCATTGGTCCATCTCGGAGATCTGGAAGGTCCCGCACGGCTATAAAAAGCGTGCATGACCGTTCGGCCATGCGCTAGTATAGACATTACTTGATAGATGTGTGAATGGTGACGGATGTATGATTCTGGTGACTGACTCAATTGAAACCCCTTCCCTCTGATATTTTGCATGTGGATAGGGAATTAGTTCAGCAGTCAGCACCAGTTAGTGGCAAGCCTTAGGCCACTGTGCACACCGCGCCTCTACACTAGCGTCCGATTGTGCTACTCCTCACGGCACTATCGTCTCGCAGCAGTGTCCTACGCCGCGTTGCAGTTGCAGCTCTCTTTGGCTCCCGCAGTAGCGACGCTGCACACACGGTAGGTTTAGACGGACGCAGTTCCTTCTGCCTTTGGTTCTGCACCTGTGACCTGATACCGTGTGTGCATATATCTGAGACCTATGACGCTAACAGGCTCAGCCTTTTTGTGTTTAACCTTACTGGCATCTCTGTGATTAAACAGACGTTTAACCCCGTGCACATTATACCACCATATTGTGCGTCTGCCATTACTCAGCAGCAGTTATAACACCTTCTGCACGGTGGACCCCGAGCGGCGAACGCACTTTATTATTTATTTTATTTAGTGCGTTAAGCCGTTCCTAACATTATGCTAACGCCAGGGTCTGGCTAGTAATGGCAGATCAGCAGCAACTCCTTCAGTGCATTCGCCAGCTAGAGGGCCGGTTGGCTACTCTGGAGAATGTTATCTCAGAGGCGAAGTCTTTGGAGTCTGCTGTACAGGCGATCGCAGAGACGGTTTGACGCATGTCCACGTCCTCCCCTGCGCCGACAGTTTCCCGCCTCCCATTGCCCGATAAATTTTCTGGCGATTGCGCCAGGGTGCAGGAGTGGGCCACGCCACTGTGGGAGCGTGGTGACCCTGAGGTTCGGACCGTTGCTCAGTTCTTAACATCTATCAAGCAGGTTTTCCTGGGACCATGGGTCACGCACGATACCTCTCTTCAGCTCCTTGCATTAACTCAGGAATCCCTCTCGGTCAGCCAGTATGCCGTTCGTTTTCAGACACTGGCTTCCGAGCTGGAGTGGTCTGATAGAGCCCTCATCCCTGTGTTTTGGAGAGGTTTAGCTGAGCATGTTAGGGATGCTCTATCTACCAGAGAGGTTCCTGCAAGTCTAGAGGAGCTGATTGCCATTGCCACCCACATTGATCTCCGTTTCTCGGAGCGTGGGCTGGAGTGTGCTCAATCCAGACGGAGGGTTACTCCGACTCCCAACCTCTTTGAACCTCTTCAATCACCCGAGCCAGAGTGTTCACTCCCAGAGCCCATGGAGGTGTCTCACGCCAGTCTCGAGGCGCATCCGGCACTAAGCTCCACTTACGGCTAACACTGTCAGCACTCTGTTCCCCAGGATAACGGGGCCCCGTAATGGCCAAACTCTGTGCCGCCGGGCAAGACCTTTGTTCCCCCTCGCCTTCGGCCGAAGGTTCTCGTGTGGGCACACGTGTCCAGGGCGGGTGGTCACTGTGGCTACATGCAGACCACAAAACTCCTGGCAGGGTAGCATTGGTGGCCGCACAGGGCTCAGGACATTAAAAAATATATTCGGGCATGCGCCTCATGTGCTCGGGATAGCCTCCTTAAACAGAGAGTGGAAACGTCCGCCGACACACCGCAGCGTTCCACTTCAACCTATGCTCTGGGCAGTTTTGCCGCTCCCATTGTCTCCCACGTGTCCCTTCTTAAACCTGGCGATCTTGCCACCTCTGATACCCTCCACGTGTCTCGGTTTTCCGTGTCATCTACCGGGACATCAGACTTGCCTTCGGACGAGTCTGAGACCTATGCCTCTAATGTGCACAAGGTGGTGGATTGGAAGGCTCAGAGGGGAGGGGGCCATAGGAGGGGGGGTAATGTTAGGCATCTGGTTTCTGCAGGAATCCAGAGCCTCACATCCTGTGGTCTCCTGCTGTCTATCTACTGCAGAGAAGATTACTTTGCAGCAGACCGCTCCAGAGACTAAGTTCCTCTGTGCTCCTACTGGGTATGCTCACGAGGCGATCTCCCATTGGAGATCGGGAGTCATGTGCCCAGGTCCTGCTCCAGATCTCATTGGCCCATCTCGGAGATCTGGAAGGTCCTGCACAGCTATAAAAAGCGCGCATGACCATTCAGCCATGCGCTAATATATACATTACTTGCTGGATGTGTGAATGGTGACGGATGTATGATTCTGGTGACTGACTCATTTGAAACCCCTTCCCTCTGATATTACGCATGTGGGTAGGGAATTAGTTCAGCAGTCAGCGCCAGTCAGTGGCAAGCCTTAGGCCACTGTGCACACCGCGCCTCTACACTAGCGTCCGATTGTGCTACTCCTCACGGCACTATCGTCTCGCGGCAGTGTCCTACGCCGCGCTGCAGTTGCAGCTCTCTTTGGCGCCTGCAGTAGCGACGCCGCACACACGGTAGGTCTAGACGGACGCAGTTCCTTCTGCCTTTGGTCCTGCACCTGTGACCTGATACCGTGTGTGCATATATCTGAGACCTGTGACACTAACAGGCTCAGCCTTTTTGTGTTTACCCTTACTGGCATCTCTGTGATTAAACAGTGATTGCTCTGCGCACCTGGGTGACGTTTAAACTCGTGCGCATTATACCGCCATATAGCACGTCTGCCATTACTCAGCAGCAGTTATAACACCTTCTGCACGTGGACCCCGAGCGGCGAACGCACTTTATTATTTATTTTATTTAGTGGGTTCCGCCGTTTCTAACAGATAGTCATTACACACAGAGTGATCTATTTCAAGTGTTTATTTCTGTTAATGTTGATGATTATGGCTTACAGCCAATGAAAACTCAAAAGTCATTATCTCAGTAAATTAGAATACTTTATAACACCAGCTTGAAAAAATGATTTTAAAATCTGAAATATTGGCCTACTGAAATGTATGTTCAGTAAATGCACTCTATACTTGGTTGGGGCTCCTTTGGCATCAATTACTGCATCAATGCGGCGTGCCAATGAAGAGAAAATCCAGCTCAACGATGAAGTGACAAACAATTCTTTATTCATTCAGATTTTTGCAAAAATAGAGGATAAAATTCAGCATAGTATGGACAAAAAAATTGCGTTATCAACACATTTCAGGTGTCACAGCACCCTTAGTCATGAGTGAATAAAGAATTATTTTTTCACTTCATCGTTGAGTTGGATTTTCTCTTCATTGGCATTCTATACGCCAAGACAAGGCAGTTCCGTGCTCCGAGCCTCATGATGTCCTGATCGGTGAGCTAGATTGTTTTATATTCATCAATGCGGCGTGGCATGGAGGCGATCAGCCTGTGGCACTGCTGAGGTGTTATGGAAGACCATGTTGCTTTGATAGCAGCATTCAGCTCGTCTGCATTGTTGAGTCTGGTGTCTCATCTTCCTCTTGATAATACTCCATAGATTCTCTATGTGGTTAAGGTCGGGTGAGTTTTCTGGCCAATCAAGCACAGTGATACTGTTGTTTTTAAACCAGGAATTGGTACTTTTGTCAGTGTGGACAGGTGCCAAGTCCTGCTGGAGAATGTAATTTCCATCTCCAAAAAGCTTGTCGGCAGAGGGAAGCATGAAGTGCTCTAAAATTTCCTGGTAGACGGCTGCGCTGACTTTGGTCTTGATAAAACACAGTGGACCTACACCAACAGATGACATGGCTCCCCAAACAATCATTAATTGTCACTAGACCTTAGGCAGCTTGGATTGTTTGTCTCTCAACTCTTCCTCCTGACTCTGGGACCTTGATTTCCAAATGAAATGCAAAATTTTCTTTCATCTGAAAACAACACCTTGGACCACTGAGCAACAGTCCAGTTCTTTTTCTCCTTGGCCCAGGTAAGACGCTTCTGGCGTTGTGTATTGGTCAAGAGTGGCTTGACTCAAGGAATGCAACACTTGTAGCCCATGTTTTGGATATGTCCGTGTGTGGTGGCTCTTGAAGCAATGGCTCCAGCAGCAGTCCACTCCTTGTGAATCTCCCCCAAATTTTTGAAGGGCCTTTTCTTAACAATCCTTTCAAGGCTGCGGTTATCCCAGTTGCTTGTGTACCTTTTTCTACTACACGTTTTCCATCCACTCAACTTTCCATTAATATGCTTGGTTACAGCACTCTAGACAGCCAGCTGCTTTAGCAATGACCTTTTGTGGCTTATCCTCCTTGTGGAATGTGTCAATGACTGCCTATTGGACATCTGTCAAGTCAGCAGTCTTCCCCATGATTGTGGAGACTGCTGAAACAGACTAAGGGACCTTTATAAATGCTTAGGAAGCGTTTGCATGTGTTTTTTTGTAAATGTTTCTAATATACTGAGATAATGACTTTTGGGTTTTCACTGTTTGTATGCCATAATCATCAACATTAACAGAAATAAACACCTGAAATAGATCACTTTTTGTATTGAAGAACTGAAATAAATAAACTTTTTGATGATATTCCAATTTAGTGAGAAGCAGCTGTATCATGTCTCCGGTTCTGCATTCACAGTTTTGAGGTTAAAGAATAACTGGCATTTAAATAGACGTTTCAGAAGCAGTAGCCGTGTGTTCATAAGAAATAACACTATTTCTAATCATTTTCTGATTTTCATCCTTTATTTTTTATCATGTTCCCTTCTGCTGGATTAATATCTAATTGCCAGGTTTGCCACGAATACAGAGGGGTGACTGCAATATTGTGTTCCCTAGATAGCATACAGAGAATTCAGAGACCCTCACCTTCCCCAGATGGAGGTCTCTGTTACAAGTATTGCCCTACATGGAGGGAATAAATATTTACTGCAAGAACAATATTTCTAATAATACCGCTATATAATATCAAATAATAGCACTATAACATGACTATATAATAACACCATGTAGTGACACGATAATGTTATTAAACTGATAATGGCTACTAAACCGCTGAATATATGTAGTAGCGCAGCGTGCCAAATCCAAAAGGTGTGTAATATATATACCATAAGGATTTGGCTCTGTTTGTCGGTTCTAGCAGTTATGTGGTTGCACATTCTTGATTTGCATACTTTTTGTCATACGCCGATTAGAGTCTTAGCTTACTGCTTTTTCAGCACCCTCTTGACATTCCTCCCAACTCTACACAAACCATATAGTGTTATAACCTCCATGTCCTGTATATTACTAGTGACCTCTTTTTTTGCTCCACATAATAACAGTGCTCCCTCTGTGCCCCAAGATAACAATAATGCTTCATATGTGTTTACTTGTAGTTATAATGCCCCCCTATACCTCCTTACAGTTATACAGCATCATATAGAAATAATGCCCCCTTTGCCTCCTTATAACAATAATTCCCCTTAACCCTTCATAATGTAGTAATATTGTTCCCTCTGTACTTCATCATTCTCCTCTGCTGCTTCCTTAGTTATTTAGCTCCATATAGAAAAATATTCAGGATTGAGAGTCCTCAGTAGTTGATACCTTTTAATGGCTAACTGAAAAGATGGTAACACATTGCAAGCTTTCGAGACTACTCAGGTCTCTTCATCAGGCATTGGCTAATACAAAATCTGAAGTCACATATTTATGCACAATACAGCCTAGAAAAAATGCAATAGATAAGACAAGTGACGTGAAGCAGAACTATCAATATGGGAGAGGGAAAAACATAAATATAAACATTGGACCAGTTCATAGATAAGGAGTCTGGATGTTTTATGGTCCTCTGATTGGGGTCTCCTAATGTGTTGTGATGCCCCCACACGGTTTTAAAAGGAAATTCCTTAATTGATGTAAAAAGACATAAATCTATGCGACACATTCATTCCAGCACTGAGAGTGTCAAAGTTCGTCATAAATTTGTACTCCCAAACTCAATCCTGAATATTTTTCTATCTACTGGCTAACACGGTACAAAGATATACATCTTTCCTGTTAGCTCCATATAGAAATTATGAACCATGGGCTGCCTTACCATAATCCCCTATGCCTTCTTTAATAACAATTCCTCAGTGACCTGCAATAATTATGACCTCATGCCTACTTTTTATAATAAAATTGCCCCTTGATTGCTTATGAAATAATATCTCTATGATTCCCGATAATGATCCCTCATTATATCGCTTTATAATGATGTCCCACAGCCCCTGTGCGCAGTTTATACAGTAAGATCCCACCACAGCTCCCTTTTACATAATATAATGGCCCATAGTTCCCTGTGCACAAGGTTTGACCCCCACAACTCCGCTATACACTGTATGATGCCCCACAATAATTAATTACCGTACATTAAAAAAATTATACTCACCCAATCCTGTTCCCCCCTCCGTCCACCGCAGCTGCTGTCTCTCCTCTCTTAGTTCGTTTGTAGGCCGGTGCAGGGTTGGGCGGCGCGATGACATTACTGTGTCACACCAAGAAGGATAGCCCGATACAAGAATTGGGGAAAGATACATACAGTATTTCTCTAATAACATATTGTATTGTCTTTGTATAAAAAAGTTTGAAAAAATAAAAACAATAGTGCCTCTCTGTAAGAGGTAGGATTGTACAGTAATTTTATATTTCCAGGCATTTTTATTAAAGACATCATCCAACCCTGGTGAAATCTTCAGCAAGCTCTGCATCTAGTTGTATCATAATGGCGTGAAATGCAGGCACCGTTGCCATTCGGCACTGCTTGCCATTTCTAGCATCTGTCACATGACCATAAGTTTATGATTTGTATGCTTATGTTCATGTGGCGATTGGAGTCTCAGTCGCTCGTTTCCAAAGAACACTACAAGATGCGGCTAAGACTCTAGTCAGTGCATGACAAGTATGTAAGCCTAGTTTCACAATTGTGCCTTTTTGCGCAGCGTATCGAGCGCACATGAAACGCATGTCAAAAGCACATGCAAACGCTTGTAAACGCTGCATTTTTTGTAGCATTGTGCGCATAACAACAAAAAATTGCAGCGTTTTTATGGGTTTGTAAGCGTTTTTCATGCGTTTGCATTTTTTATGCGCAATGAGCAGGAGAAAAAATCCTTAAAAAATTCTTGCAACACACTCCACCAATGGGACACCAGTGGGCGTGTCTTATGGAAATTCTTTATATAGCCCCTGTTTACAGCTGAATTCTTCACATTTGCTTGCATTTGCCTTGATAAACATGGATCTGCGCTGGAAGAGTTTTTACTTTGACTTGGATCTGGACATGAGGACGGCTCAGGCTTATAATAATAATAAATTTTATTTCTATAGCGCTGACATATTCCGCAGCACTTTACATTTCAGAGGGGACTTGTACAGACAATATACATTACAGCATAACAATAATCACATAGATCATAACAAATACCAAGAGGAATGAGGGCCCTGCCCGCAAGCTTACAGTCTATGAGGAAAAAAGGGGAGACACGAAAGGTGGGTGGTAACAGTTGCCCTGATTGTATGGACCAGCCATAATGTTAAGTGTGTAACAGTACAAACACAGAGGGCTAATGGATGCATAAAACACGTGGGAACATGATGCGGGGAACCTGGTTATGGTAAAAAACTTTTGGCTGTGCCACATAGGGATAGATTAGGTTAATGTGTTGAGGCGATAGGCCAGTCTGAATAAATGCGTTTTCAGGGCACGCTTAAAATTGTGGGGATTGGGGACTAATCGTATTGACCTGGGAAGTGCATTCCAAAGAATTGGCGCAGCACGTGTATAGTCTTGAAGACGGGAGTGGGTGGTTCTGATTATTGAGGATGCTAACCTCAGGTCATCAGCAGAACGGAGGGCGCGGGTAGGATGGTATACTGAAACAAGGGAGGAGATGTAGTGTGGTGCTGAGCAATGAAGAGCTTTGTGGGTGAGGGCAATAAGTTTGTACTGGATTCTGGAGTGGATGGGTAGCCAGTGTAATGACTGGCACAAGGTAGATGCATCGGTGTAACGATTGGCGAGGAATATGATCCTGGCAGCTGCATTCAAGACAGACTGGAGGGGGGAGAGTTTGGTAAGAGGGAGACCGATTAGAAGGGAGTTACAATAGTCGAGACGAGAATGAATAAGAGAAACAGTCAGAGTTTTTGCAGAGTCAAAAGCAAGAAAAGGTCGAATTCGAGAAATGTTTTTGAGGTGCAGATAACAAGAGCGAGCCAGTGATCGGATGTGGGGGACAAAGGAAAGCTCAGAGTCAAGTATGACCCCAAGACAGCAGGCATGTTGCTGGGGAGTAATAGAACCACACACGGAAATGGCAATGTCAGGTATAGGTACATTAGTAGCGGGAGGAAACACAAGCAGTTCAGTCTTTGACAGGTTCAGTTTCAGATATAGTGAGGACATGATGTTAGACACAGCGTTTAGACAATTGCTGGTGTTTTCTAGAAAGGCTCAGAGTCAAGTATGACCCCAAGACAGCGGGCATGTTGCTGGGGAGTAATAGTAGAACCGCACACGGAAATGGCAATGTCGGGTATAGGTACATTAGTAGCGGGAGGAAACACAAGGAGTTCAGTCTTTGACAGGTTCAGTTTCAGATATAGTGAGGACATGATGTTAGACACAGCGTTTAGACAATTGCCGGTGTTTTCTAGAAAGGCTGGCGTGATGTCAGGAGAAGAAGCATATAATTGGGTGTCGTCAGCATAGAGCTGGTACTGGAAACCAAATCTACTGATTGTTTGACCAATAGGGGCAGTATACAAAGAGAAGAGGTGGGGGCCTAGGATTGATCCTTGAGGAACCCCAACAGTAAGGGGAAGATGAGAGGAGGAGGAGCCAGCAAAATATACAGTAAAGGAGCAGTCAGATAGGAGGAGAACCAGGAGAGAACGGTGTCCTTGAGGCCAATGGAACGGAGCATAGTGAGGAGGAGCTGATGATCCACTGTGTCGAATGCTGCAGAGAGATCCAAGAAAATTAGCATGGAGTAATTACCATTTGATTTAGCTGATAGTAGATCATTATAGACTTTAGTGAGGGAAGTTTCAGTAGAATATAAAGAGCGGAAACCGGATTTGTGAGGGTCGAGAAGAGAGTTTTCTGAGAGATAGCGGAAAAGACGGGAGTGGACCAGGCGTTCCAGGAGTTTAGAGATGAAGGGAAGATTAGAAACAGGTCTATAGTTAGTGGCACAGTTTTGGTCGATGGATGGTTTTTTAAGTAGTGGATGTATGATGGCATGCTTAAATGAGGAGGGAAAGATACCAGAAGAGAGAGGTTAAATATTTTAGTTAGGCGAGGGGTGACAGCAGGGGAAAGGGTCTGGAGTAGATGTGACGGAAATGGTTGGAAATCGCCGAAAGATTCTGGACTGTCTGCAATTTCCCTAACTGGGAGCGGTGGAAGGGAAACACATCCAGATTATCAAGCCCAAAAGAACAGGCTCTGAGTACTACAACTATAAAAAGTACTTTTCTAATGTACTCATGGCCATTGCGGATGCAGACTGTATGTTTATTGCTGTGGACATTGGGGCATTTGGCCGTGGAAATGACTCCCAGGCTTTTAAGAACTTGGACATGGGCAGGAGGTTGTATGGCAACCATTTCAATTTCCCCATGCCACGTCCTCTTCCCAACACCGAAGCTCCGCCTCAGCCCTTTGTAATGGTTAGTGATGAAGCATTCCAGATGTGCCAAAACCTGCTCAAGCCCTACTCCAGCCGGGACTTGGACCACAACAAAAGAATTTTTAATTACAGTCTGAGCAGGGCCAGAAGAACAGTACAGTGTGCATTTGGTATACTTGTATCTAGATGGCGCATTCTTGGCACAGCCATTAATCTGAAACTGGAAACAGTGGATGAGGTGGTGAAGGCCTGTGTGGTTCTACATAATTTTGTACTTGCTAGAGAGCACCCAAATTTAGATCTTGATGATGTTGCTCCTAACCCATTGCCTGAATTTACTCAGCACCCTCTCAGGTCATCCGTTGAAGTTGGCCAAATGAGGGACCAATTTGCGGCCTACTTCAACTCAGATGTAGGACGGGTGGAAGAGGAAATGGTGTAAAAAAATTGTCTTGCTGGTATGTTAATGAAAACACTGTTTTGATACCTGTACTGAGTGCATTCTGTGTTTTTACACTCCCAATACTATTAGCAAGTAGCCAGGTGTATCAGTGAATTTATGATGCTGTGTTTTGTGCATCATGAATTCACTAATACTCCTGAGTAGGTAACTATACATACACACAAGTTGTATTACCTTTATAATCTCTACAGTGTGTGTTCAATTAACAGCGACGGTGAAGATAATACAACTAATATTTGTGTCACATGGGGCGATTTTACAAATAGTGATTTTTGGATTCACTGGCATACTTCACTTTTTATGCCACCGAAACATGTGACTATAAATATTATTTGTAGGATCAGCACTGTAAATTTATCACAAATAGGCAGGGGAATACACATTAAACTGCAGCATCACTACACTGTTCTTCAAATATATGGAGAGTTACGCAATGCTGCAGGTTCAAACTCATGTGTATTCACCTGCCCAGGTGTGATAGTGATGATGATACAAGGTCAGGGTATTTGTGAAGTATATATAACATTTATTTTCACCATCATTAATCAGTTTCTTCAACACACACGTAATAGAGTATGTGGTTAATTACAAGGTATATCTACAGTTCCTTGCCTTATCTCTAATAGCTAAATGATGATGGTACAAAATAGGCAAGGTAACAATAGATATGCCTTGCACTCAACACCATCCTCTATGCCAGGGTTTCCAAAATCTAGTCCTAAATGTCCACCAACAGATCATGTTTAAAGGATTTTTTTTTTTTTTTCCTCAGGTGATGCAGTTATCACCAGAGTAATGGAATTACTTGAAACATGATTTGTTTGCTGGCCTTGAAGACTGGAGTTGGGGAACCCTGCTCAATTCAGTCTGTGCAATACACCAGATATCTCCATTAGGCCGGGGTCACACTAACCGACGCAAAATACGGTCCGTAGTTTACATGCGTAATACGGATGAATGACCCCTAAATAGTGCTCCGTATGTCATCCGTAAGCACGGTGTTGTTGCGTATTTTGCGCATGTCAGCATCCGTATGTAATCCGTATGGCATTCGTATGCAATCCGTATGGCGAGATTTTCTCGCAGCCTTGCAAAATGGACATTTAACGGTTTTGAGGCCTGCAATCTATTTAAATCATTAGCCTGCACCCTATTTATTGCCTCAGGAACAGGTGGCTGCCTCCATTCTGTCCATTTGTGACCTTTCCTTCACTAGGTGTGTTGCTGTTGTATGTGCAACATGGCAAACAGTCGGAGTTTTAACACAACTAAGCAGGTTCTCTTCAATTGGCTTTTGTCACGCTGCTTTGGCCAACCATACCCAGTGATAGTGGATCCGCGGAGGAGGAGACGCATGTGGGTCCATCCACTTTTGAGGCAACGACTCACAAGAGGTCATTTTCACCACCTCTATTCTTCTATGCTGGAGCATCCTGTAAAATTCTACCAATACTGTCGCATGAGCCTTGCAACATTTGATCTACTCTTGGAGACAGTGCGCCCTGGGATAACCTTTCAGGACACAAGGATGCGCAAAGCTATATCTGCAGAGGAGCGACTTCTACTCACAATACGGTATGTACTACACAACCACATTCTCTATGTTCATAATAAGTTTGTATTTTTGGCTTATTGGACTAAGTTTAATGCCCTCATCTTAGTCCACATATGTTTCAACTTACAGACCAGAATGTTATGTGTAATATGTACTGAATCTCACTTAGTAATTGTGCAACCAAATATGTGTGTGTTAGTCGCTCTGAATTCCTAACAAGTTTGGTATGTATGTACCTGCTTTTTTTGGAATTTGTGCATTCTAAAATCTTCCTTTTCTGTTGTTCTTCAGCTTCCTGTCCACTGGCCTGTCTTATGCCACCCTCCACCATGAGTTTCTCATTGGAAGATCTACCATTTCTGGCATAGTCAGGTCAACATGTATTGAAATCTGGACAAGACTACATCAAGTCGTCATGCCCGAGCCCAGGATGGAAGACTGGTTGAGGATATCAATGGACTTTGAGTAGGAATGCCAGTTTCCAAATTGTATTGGGGCCCTTGATGGCAAACATATCCGGGTGCGTAAGCCGCCGAACTCTGGCTCCCAATTCTTCAATTATAAACAATACTTTTCTGTTGTATTGTTGGCTCTTGTCGACCCTCAATACAAGGTTATAATTGTTGACATTGGGGCCTATGGAAGGACGGGATACTCTCGAGTCTTCAATACTTCCATTATGGCTCGGTGGCTACGCACCAACCAGTTGGATCTACCACCACCACGCCAGCTACCAGGCTCCACTCAAGAATCAGTCCCTTATGTCCTTGTGGCAGATGAGGCGTTTCAGTTAACACACAATGTCATGAGGCTATATCCCCGGCGCAACCTTGACCACAGGCGCAGGATATTTAACTTGCACCTATCACGTGCTCGGCGACTGGTGGAGTGTTCCTTTGGCATTCTTTGTGCCAAATGGCAGGTACTCCAGTCTGCCATTCAGCTCAGTGAGCAAAATGTTAATGAAGTAGTTAAAGCCTGTGTTGTTCTGCATAACTTCACCAGGATACATGATTGTTCCTCCTCTGCTGGTGTTGTGCATAGGCCGGACAATGTGCGTAGGGAGAGACCACCTATCAACCCTCAACGTAGACCGCTCTCTGGGCTCAAAGTGCATGATATTTTCACTAATTATTTTATGTCACCTGAGGGGGAAACTTCTTGGCAAGAGCATGCTGTATCTATGTGATAATTTTTGGTTTTATGTGTGTCTAAATATATATATTTCTCCCCCTTCTGATTCTATGACTGTTTAATTGCATTGGTAAGTGTATGTTAGCATGCTGACATGGTTTTTGAGAATTGAGACAGAGACGTAAACTGTAGTAGACAAATTTTTACTTTTGCCTTTTTTTTTTTTTTTTTTTAAAGGCAAACATATTATTGCCATATGATAACTGGGGCAATGGGCCAAATTGGCCTTTTTGCAGATGTGAACATTTTAGAAAAATACAATTTTCACACATATCCAAACAAAACAGAATGTACGAACAAAATTGCTACGTTAGACATTTTGAATCCAAAGGAAAAAAGAGGTGGTCTCCATCAACAAAATTATATAAAAAAGATAAAACTCACATTTATTAGGAAGGTTTTCAAATCATATTAATAAGCCACCATGACAGGCAAGGCTACCTTACGCGTTTCTGACACATATTACATGTCTGTAAAAAAGACAATATTTCACCAAGCTATACTGGGAAAGTCAAAGGATCAAAATAGAGTACTCACTTGATAATATACAGAGAGAGCGTGATGTTCTTGAGGCTTTTCGCCTTGATTTGGGAATATATTTAGCTGCCAAAAAAGTGACTAATTGAATAAGGGCAACACGCCTTTTCTAGGCATTATCAAGTGAGTAGTCTATTTTGATCCTTTGGCCCATTCTTGTCACCAGCCAAAAGACCTGTGTATTTCTCGCAAGTCACATGTGTGGTCCGTGTGTGATCCGTATTTTTTGCGCACCCATAGACTTGCATTGGCGTATAACGGGCGTAGTACGCTGACAATCGCAGCATGCTGCGATTGGCATGGACCGTAGAATACGGCCGAGAAATATACGGCTGGTGCGAGGGACCCCATAGAGAATCATTGATCCGTGTCTAATGCGTGCTTTTAACGCCTCTCACTCGTCCGTATTCCTCTCTAGTGTGACTCTGGCCTTACTGATGTTTCTTATGTCAGTCTAGAACTAAATTGTTGTAAAAATAAAAACAACCAATCTACATGACTTGTCTTTTCCACAGCAGTCTCTACATTCTTGGAGTATTGCACAGACTGGATCCAGCAGGGTTCCCCAACTCCAGTCCTCAAAGTCCACCAACAGATAATTTTGTAAGGAAATCGATATCTCCGTTGATAACTGCTTCACAAGAGCAAAAAAAAGGAATTCCATACAACATGATCTGTTGGTGGCCCTTGAGGACTGGAGTTGGGGAACCCTGCTGGATCCAGTCTGTGCAATATTACAAGAATGTAGAGACTGCAGTGGAAAAGAAAAGTCATATAGATTGGTTGTTTTGACAACACATATCTCCAAGACTGACACAAGAATCTCCAAGACTGACACAAGAAACATGTCTCAGTAATGGAGATATCTCGTGGCAAAAACGCTAAGTGTACGGCGCAGTGTGTGTACGGCGCAGTGTACACAGTAACCAATCCAAATATTTTGAAAGCAGAATTGCACATTTATTTTTTTAAAAAAAAGATTTTATTAGGAACGACGTTTGGGGGAAGATTGGGATACTTTGGGGGTGTGGAGAGACGAGGAACGGCTGGAGGTTGAGGAAGGGGTTCTAGGAGAAGGGGCGACAAAAGTACTGGGGGAAGGGAGCTCTGGAATGGACATGGAGGCAGGTTGAGACACATTAGGAGAGGGTGGATGGACGAGCAAAGTTTTTTTTTTCTTTTCTTTGGCGCAGTAGTATCCTGCCTGGACCGACTTCCACCGTGTGACCACCTTACTTTGCTCGACCACTTGGAGATGGTGGACCGTGGCGTTGACCTGTAAAATATCGAATGCGGGTCATCACTCTGCTGCTCTGTGGTGGCGGTGCTCCTAGAAGGGGACAAAGTTGTGTCGGTGCTCATAGAAGTGGCGGCGGTGGATGTCATACGAGGAGACGAAATCGTGGCGGTGACGGTGATCCTTGGAGATGTAGTCGTGTCGGTGCTCCTAGAAGGAGGCTGCATGTCGGTGATCTGAGCAGAAGTTCTGGTGGGACTCCGAGGAGGAGAATTGGTGGCGGTGCTCTTTGGATGAGGAGTGCTGGTGGTGCTCCTTTGATGAGGAGTGCTGGTGGTGCTCCTTTGATGAGGAGTGCTGGCGGTGCTCCTTTGATGAGGAGTGCTGGCGGTGCTCTTTTGAGGAGTGCTGGCTGTGCTCTTTTGCTGAGGAGTGCTGGCGGTGCTCCTTTGATGTTGACTGGTGGTGTCGGTGGCCCAAGCAGGTTCTGTGGTGGTTTTGCTCCAAGCAGGTGGTGCTGTGGCGGTGGTGGTGCTCCATACAGGAGCAGCGCTTGCCATTGTGGTGGTGGCGGAGGAGTGTCCAGCAGTACTCAGACTTGGGGTGGTGTAGTGGTGTCCGGCTTCGCTGGGAATGCAGGTGGCCGTGCAGTGGTATGCAGCAGAAGTCGGTAGGGAGGTGTAGCGAGTCAGCGGTGGCACTGTTGGAAATGACACCACTGACTTCTGCACATACCGATTCTGCTGCATAGCCTGCAAGTAAGCAGTGTTGCAGGCCTGTAACACACTCAGCTGTTGCTCAGGACTAAGGTGTTCCGCCATGCCCTGTTCAATTTTACTGAAAAAATGGTGCGCTGGTCTGTTGAGGTCAGCCTCCAAATGGTCAAGGCGCTGGTCGATAGAGTGGAAGCGGTGTTGCATGTGGTTAAAACCATGTTCCATCAGGGAAAAACTGCTTTCCATTCTGGCGGACAGCGCCTTGAGGCTGGCCTGAAAGGCCTCGCTCAAGTACATGAACTCGGGCATGACAGGCCTGTCTGAGACCCTCTGCCGGGTAGTGCCCGCATAACCACTGACAGAGACCTGGGACAGGGGAACACCTGATGGACCAGCTTCCTGGTCACCAGCTGTCTGTGTTGCTGACCTGCAAGATGCTTCCTGGCTGTCGGATGGCTGGGACGGGTCCAAGGTCGATAGATGAAGAACCGTTCCTGGGACAGGTTGCAGGGTGCTGCTCCAAGTGCTGTGGAAAGAAAGGGAAAACATTAGTATCATGCACTAACAAGAAGCATCAGCTTTGGAATAGAAAAGCACATAGTAATAAAAAAAAAAAAAAATATGCTCTGCTGGCAAGGACCGGTCTCAGGAAAGCCAACTCGCGATGATAGCGGTACTTTCTTCTGCGCCTTGCCACTGAACCACTGCGAACCTGTCCCTCAGCACGAACATCAGTGTTGAAGCGGTCCTTCATCGAGCGCCAACGTGTGCGGATTTTGTTCACTGTTGGGAAAAAAAAGAAAAAACGTTAGATAATGCACTAAAGGCAACATAATTAGCAGCACACACACCTGATAGAACTTTGCAAACAGTCAATGCTGCAGCACAAAAAAATTCTATACACAATGCAGTCACTGTTGATCCTGAGGACACTGTTATGTTTCCTGCTAGAATATATGTAGCAGCCAAAACAATAGTATCATCAGGAGTATGAGTGAAAACAGGATCAAGACAGCAGTTCAATACAAAAAGCAATCACTGTTTTCCAGAAGGCATTGGTGTGTTTGATGCAAGAATATATCTTGCCACAAACACACCAGCTCGATCTGGACCATAAATCAATGCAGCTTCAAGACAGAAGATAAATACAAAAAGCAATCACTTTTCCAGAAGGCATTGGTGTGTTTGATGCAAGAATATATCTTGCCACAAACACACCTGTACCATCAGGACTATAAATCAATGCTGCTTCAAGACAGCAGTTCAATACAAAAAGCAATCACTGTTTTCCAGAAGGCATTGGTGTGTTTGATGCAAGAATATATCTTGCCACAAACACACCAGCACCATCAGGACCATAAATCAATGCAGCTTCAATACAGCAGTTCAATACACAAAGCAATCATTGTTTTCCAGAAGGCATTGGTGTGTTTGATGCAAGAATATATCTTACCACAAACACACCTGTACCATCAGGACCATAAATCAATGCAG
The DNA here is from genome assembly GCF_039654945.1 of Dendrobates tinctorius. NCBI lineage: Eukaryota > Metazoa > Chordata > Amphibia > Anura > Dendrobatidae > Dendrobates > Dendrobates tinctorius. Next base: position 13,793,830 of record NW_027361686.1, on the reverse strand, counting down.
CTTCAAGACAGCAGTTCAATACACAAAGCAATCACTGTTTTCCAGAAGGCATTGGTGTGTTTGATGCAAGAATATATCTTGTCAGAAACACACCAGCACCATCTGGACCAAAAATCAATGCAGTATCACAGAGCATCTTTATACTTACTGAACACCCTTTTTGAAGTTGGAGAGGCGCTGTCCCAGCCATCCATCATCGCTGCGGCCACCTCATTCCAGAGCTGCCGGGTCACCACTGTGTCTTTGTACTGCTGGTCACGGCTGTCCCACAATGGGATACGCTCCTCAACAAGGCGGATCAGGTGCTCGTTGTCGATGTACACTTCTTCATCATCCCGTTGTGGAACCTAGAAAAAATTGTAATTTTGGAGAATGAAAAAGATAGAAAAAGAAACAGAGAAGAAGCAAGATAAAATCTGACAATAAAGACAGAAAAAAAAAAGTAGAGATTCTATACTAACATTGCATCTCCTCGCCATGACTTGGCTACGCTGCTCCCGCACTTCACCTTCACTGGCCGTGTCCGATGTCTGTAAAAGAGAAAAAAAAATTATAATTTTGTAGAGGCAGCTAAACTTACCCAAAGGCAGCAACGGCCTCACCCCACGATCAGCTTGGGCCAGTTCTTGCCGAGATGGCGAATAGACCGATCCAGAAGAAGACTGAAATTTAAACAAAAAATACATTAGGACATTATAAAATTGTACAGGACACACAGACATTATGTTGAAGAATACTCACATTTTGACTTCTGAAGCTTGAATCCACAGTTGGAAGGCTCTTCTTTGTTCTTGTCTGGTCTCTGCAAGGCTGTCTGTAGAGTATTGGTCTGGCCCTGAAGACACCTTCTTTTATCAACACTCCTCCCAAACAATGTTGCTTGTTTAGTGGGAGGTTTAGATAAGTGTCTAGACATTGTTTACTGAAATTGCGTGCGCACAAAGCGCTGACGTGCGTGCATCCGAGCGCACGTCAGCGACCCCATAGACAGTAATGCTATTTTTGGGCGCACATGTGCACGCGCGATTTTTTTAACGATGTAGGCGGAACAAAAAATGCAACATGTAGCGTACGGCATGTCAGGGCGCACACCTGTAAAATGCACAGCGCACACTAAATGCTGATGAGCGCATGCAATCGCAAGACCCTGCGACCACCATGTTAGAGATAGGGAGCATTGCGCGTGCACCCAATAGCGCACAATGCTGTTATGAATGAGTCACCGGAGGAGGAGAAAACAAAAATACAAGCTAAGTCCAGAAAACCGGAGAGGTTGGTAGCTATTGGATTGCAGACCCCTGATCCTATTCACCACAACTAACAGTAGCCGCGGGGGGTTCCTACGGTGCCCTAGACCCCTCGTCACAGCCGGAGAACTACATAAGCCTAAAGAAGGAAAGGGGAAATCTAAACTGCCCCAGAGCAGACCCCAAAGCAATAGACAGCCCCCAACATGTATTGTCGGTGAAAAACAGATGAAAACACAAACACAGACAGAAAGACAGGCTGAGCAAACGATGGGGCCCAACTAACTAGATAGGACAGGACAGAAAAGATACTGGCTGCAATCCGCAAAAAAAACTACAAAAATGTCCCAACCATCTGATAGGAAAAAAGGCCCTGAAGTCACTAGAGTTCAAAATCACTATATCAGCACTCAGGTATATTCTGAAAACAGCGCAAAGAGATCATCTGATCAGAGACAAAAATGGAATTCATCCAGTCCCAACCAGGACTGGCTGAATACAAACACTAAGGAAACCAGACAAAATCTCATGGAATAATAGCAGGGCAAAACTTAGCTTTTAGTAGACAGGAACTAAAACTGGATGCCAGAGCTCAGAGCAGAAAGGATCACCAGCAAACCCTGCAGGGCGTCGGCTGCCTTATATCCACTCAGAAATTCCAGATGTCCAATCACACTCCGCCTGTTCAGATAACAGGTTCTTCCCATCCCAATCAATTTCACTACCTCTCTTCACCAGCAGAGGGAGTTCATCAGACATCAAAGTTGAAGGGGAAAATGAACTCACAACAGTACCTCCCCCTTGAGGAGGGGTCACCGAACCCTCATCCACGCCACCAGGGCGATCAGGATGGGCCCGATGAAAAGCACGAACCAATCTTTCGGCATGAATATCGGATGCAGTGACCCAAGAATTTTCCTCCTGGTCATAACCCTTCCATTTAACCAAATCCTTGAGTCTCCGTCTAACCAGACGAGAATCCAATATCTTCTCAACCTCATATTCCACATTACCTTCAACCAATACAGGGTCAGGAGGTGCCACCACAGGAACTACTGGCTCAACAAACCTCTTTAACAGAGACTTATGAAACACGTTATGGATCTTGAATGTAACAGGAAGAGCCAATCGAAAAGAGACCGGATTAAGAATCTCCAAAATCTTGTAAGGTCCAATAAATCTAGGTTTAAACTTTGGAGAGGCCACCTTCATAGAGATATTCTTTGATGACAACCAAACCATATCACCCACCTTAAACCGGGGACCAATGGTCCTATGCCGGTTGGAAAACCGCTGGGCCTTTTCCTGGGAGAGAGACAACTTATCCACCACTTGGTCCCAGATCTGGTGCATTCTCTCCACCACAGTGTCAACACCTGGGCAGGCAGAAGACTCCACCTGCCCTGAAGAGAATCGAGGATGAAACCCAAAGTTACAAAAAAAAGGTGACATCCATGCACGGGGACCCTAAGAGAACACAATATCCCGTACAAGTGGGGGTTCCCAGTGAAGTTGGTAATAACGAAAGATGGGCGCAAGCATGTGGCGAACAACTTGGAGCAAGCTTTACGCCTTTGTAAAGAATGGAATCTCCCTCTCAAGGATGGAGAGGTTCAGGGGAAAAATACAACACCACGACCAATCTTGGAGGAATGGTCTCAAGCGTGAGCAGCATGCAACAAGGAACTGGCTTAGTCTCCTGGAACAGGAAACGTAAATCCGGAGGAGGTTCTCTGTTGGTTGATATTTTTTAGGGGAGCTCTTATGGCTTCATTCTTTTCGGTTATACAAATTGAGAGCAGTAAAACCCGTTGGGGTAGGACTGTCCGGGTCTGAGAAGCCAGGGGTCAGTTATGGCAGGACCCCAACACTTACGGCTATCGGGACTTGGACATGGATCACTCTTCAGGATCTTCGGAACTCTGGTTTTTGGATTTGTTTTTGTTTTTGTTTTATTCTTTTCTTCATATGGAGATTTTTCATGCAGCCTTTTTGATTTTTTATTGCTTCCCAAATTTTATGGTTTTTTGTGCTGTTTTTCTCCAAATTTGGTACTTTTTCTGGCACTGGTCCAAGTTTGGGACTTATGTCAGGGCCCAGGCCGTATGTGGTCTATTAAGCGTTTGCTGGGTTCCCGATACCTTTGACAGGCAGCCTGTAAGGGCTCTCTGTATGTGTGCTTTAGAGGGCATAGTTATTAGTTTGAATGTTATTTGTGTTTACTGTTTTTTGCATTCACAGTGGCAGCACTTTACAGTCGGATCTTCAGGGGTGGGGAAAAGGGGTGAGAAGCAATTTGAATACGTGGGCGCCAGTGCCCAGGATAAGTATGAGTTTGTATGTTTCATGGCATGTTTGGTAAACCTACACAGGGGAGTATATCCCACCAGTATACCTTATACACAGCAGCAGCACTTAGCATTTTTAGTCACACTCATAGATGGTGATTAAGTTTTTATCTGTAAATGCCAAAGGTTTAAATTCCCCTTACAAGAGGTCAATATTATGGAAGGAGGCTCTGAGGACCAATGCAGACATATTGTGTATACAGGAGACTCATTTAAACAGTGAAGATACGAGTAGATTAAAACATAAAAGATTCCCTCATGTGATTCTAGCACCGGCGAATAGGAAAAAAGGTGGGGTGTCGATTGCAATAAGGGACTCGGTGGCCTTTTCTCTAACTAACCAAATTATAGATTCTCATGGAAGATACATTATACTACAGTGTTTAATCAACAACAACCCATACACATTAGTAACCATATATGCCCCCAACACAGGACAATATACTCATATTAAGAAAATAATAGCAAAAGCTGAAAGGTTCTCTTATAGTAGTAGGGGATTTTAATGTAGCGTTGTGGCCCAACATGGATACTACAACTAGATCAAATAAACTCAACCCTAGCCCACTTGCCAAACTGTTTCACATGCAAGAATTGTACGACATTTGGAGACTTAAAAACCCATCTACACGAGATTATACGTTTCTTTCTCACCCGCATAATACGTACACGAGAATTGATTTTTTTCTAGTTGATAAAACAATAATCCCTCGAGTATTAACCGCTAACATAGGTACTATAACTTGGAGCGACCATGCTCCTATCACATTAGAAATAGAAGAGAAGCATGTCACAGATAGATCCCCAATTTGGAGGCTCAATACTTATATTCTGAACCACCCCACTTATGCTTCACAAACGCAACAACCCATTCAAGACTATTTTACACAAAATGACAATGGAGAAGTATCGGACGCAACTCTATGGTGTGCACATAAGGCGGTCATGAGGGGGCATTTTATAAAGCAGGCTTCCCATTATAAAAAATCTAAGCAAACTGCAGTATATGATATTCAAACCAAATTGGGAAGATTACATAGATTGCACAAAAGATCATACTCTCCCACAAGAGCGGCCAAGATTTCAGACCTTCATAAAAGGCTACATGAGCTTAATTTACACACATACGAGCAACCCCTCAAAAAACTCAAAATGAAATATTATTGGCATGGAAATAAATCTGGGGAATTATTGGCTAAAGAGGTGAAAATACGTGCAGCAAAATCCCGTATCCCATATTTAAACAGCCCCAATAAGGGAAAAATAATAGACCCTCAGAGAATCGCAAACGAATTTGCCAACTATTATGAATCCTTATACAATTTAAAAGGAGATAATCAAACCCACCAACCAAGTGATGAAGAAATAGGGAGATTCTTAGACTCAATAAGCTTACCCACGCTATCACCCACACAGAAAGAAACATTATCTCAGGAGCTCACAATATTGGAAATTCATAGAGCTATTGATACCTTGAAGCTACATAAGGCCCCAGGACCAGATGGCATTCCAAACAACTATTATGTAAAATATAAAAATTTGATCTCTCCTTACTTGGTGAGAGTATTCAAAGAAGCCACCAAGAATGGTGCCTTTCCAGCAGAAATGCTGAAGGCTCATATTATCACCCTACCCAAACCAGGAAAGGATCCAAATACCCAGACAAACTTTCGACCAATTTCGCTTTTGAACACGGACGTCAAACTATTTGCTAAAGTACTATCCCTGAGACTTCTAGACATTCTTCCCAAGTTGATCCACTGGGATCAGGTTGGATTTGTCAAAAACAGGCAAACCAGTGATGGAACCAGACGCCTTATTGATTTAATTGCTGAGGTGGAAGGGAATCGTGCGCCTTCTCTGCTCCTGTCATTGGATGCGGAGAAGGCGTTTGACAGAATCCACTGGGGATTTATGGAAAGGACGCTTAGATGTTTTGGATTCGGGGGACCCATTCTGTCTTCCATTATGGCATTATACTCTGGGCCTTCGGCCCAGGTGTATGCAAATGGGTATCTGTCTCCTGGGTTTAATATCACAAACGGAACGAGGCAGGGGTGCCGCCTCTCCCCATTGATATTCGTCTTATTGATGGAACCATTTGTCCAGGCTATAAGAATGGAGAAAGAAATTTCTGGGATCAGAGTGGGCACTATGGAAAATAAGATAGGACTATTTGCTGACGACGTTATATTATGTGTCACGAATCCTGAAGTCTCCCTGCCCCATATATTTAGACTTATTACCCAATTCGGAAAAGCTAGCTATTGCAAAATTAATTTAAGTAAATGTTTAATTCTTGACATGGGTATCCCACAGGCTACAAAGCAGAAACTAATGGAACAATACCCTTTGACATGGAGGGCTGACTCAATTCCGTACTTAGGGATTCAATTAACTTACCCAATCAAAAATCTGGGGAAAATAAATTACGCACGTTTACTGCAGAATATCCATAAGGAGTTGCAGTCATTTTCTAAAGCAATGATATCCTGGTTGGGCCAGATTTCAGTGGTAAAAATGATGGTATTACCCCAAATTTTATATTATTTTCGCAACTTGCCTGTCCAAGTCCCACTTCACACCCTCCAAAGGCTCCAGTCCGCTTTAATGAACTACATATGGAACCAACGGAGAGCGAGAGTATCAGCGAAATTCTTGTTTTTGCCAATAAGACTTGGGGGGCTGGGATGCCCATGTGTATGAGCATATTATCGTGCTACGTTGTTAGATCAGTCAAGATGTTGGTGGGATGGAAACTCTACAAAGGCTTGGGTAAAACTGGAAGCGCAGATAGTGGGGCATCCCTCTATGGCCTCGTATATGTGGCATCTTCGATTGGCCAAAAAGGAGCAATTGCCAAGACACCCCACGATACGAGCAGGCGCAAACACCTGGTTAATGCAGACGATAGGACAGAAATTACTCCCTACAAGAATACATAAGCTTCCTATGAATGTAGTGGGTAACTTGATCCAGAATTTGGATTTGGGAGACTGGATCTTGAAGGGACTATTTAGAGTTGGAGATATTATGAATAACTCGGATCTCAGACCGTTTGGTGATCTAGTTAGAATGTTTGGGATACATCAGAGGGAATTTTATAAATTCCTCCAAATTAGACACCTATTAACAAGTATTAAAACAGATCAACAGGAATTGGTCTCACCATACGAAAACTTCTTTGAAGTCAACAAAGATACAAAAGGGGGAATATCAAGGGCGTATGAGGTCTTGAATGAAGTGGGCGGCCCGCACTCCCTACCATTTGTGGGGAAATGGGAAATTGATTTAAAAACACATTTTCGGGAAGAACAATGGGATTACTCTTTTCAAATACACAAAAAAATGTCCCACTGTATTAATCACTTGGAGATATCTAGAAAAATTGTGTACAGATGGTATTATACGCCAGCGCGTTTACAGAAAATATATCCTCAATTATCAGACAAGTGCTGGAGGTGTAATAAACAGCCAGGCTCGTTGCTTCACGTCTGGTGGGAGTGTGGGTTGATTCAACCTGTCTGGGCGGAGACACAACAATGCTTAAGCTCGATACTGGGCTATGGTGTGGAGCTGGGGCCCGAAACAGCCTTGTTGTCCATAGGCCTGGAAGACATGGACCATAACGATGCAATAATAACAGTACAATTTTTGACTGTGGTAAGAGGGTGTATTGCGAGCAAATGGAAAACTTTGCAGGTTCCTACTGTTCAAGAAATAAGGGCCAAGATGCGACATAATTGTAGTATGGAAAAGATGATAGCAATCAGCAATAATAGAGGGTATAAGTTTGAAGTTACTTGGGGAAAATGGCTGGAGTACTCGGATTCCAGGCGAGATTAGGTCAAGGGGCATGCTGGAGCTCAGGCTGTCTGGTGTATAGGTGGAGGTTCAATCATTGGGGTTTCAATGTTGCATAAGGATTGTTAAATTTGGAAACTGGAAACCAGAAAAGAGATAATTGCTTATTATTAAAGATAACCGACTGGATGCAATTGTTACTGCCCATAATCTGTATGTTTAATTTCTATTTTTATTGTTATACTTCAATAAAAAATTATGGTTTAATAAAAAAAGGTGACATCAAAGTGGCAGAACTGGCTCCATTATTTAAAGCAAATTCGGCCAAGGGCAAAAATGAAACCCAATCATCCTGATCAGCAGAAATAAAACGGGTCCATGGCCTCCTGGGCACCGGCAAAGGCATCAACAACCCACTAGAGCGAGAACAAGGTTTAGACCGGGAGCAAGTCCCACAGGACTGCACAAAATTCCTGACATCACGAGACAATGCGGGCCACCAAAAAGACCGACTCACCAAATCTCTAGTACCAAAAATACCTGGATGACCAGCCAATGCGGAGCAATGAACCTCAGACATCACTCTCTTCCTCCACTGGTCAGGAACATACAATTTTCCAATGGGACAACGCTCAGGTTTGTCCTCCTGAAACTCTTCCAGAGCACGTCTCAAATCGGGCAAGATGGCAGAAAGAACTACCCCCTCACCTAAGATGGTAGCAGGCTTGGTCACAATAGGAGAATCAGCAAAGAAACTCCTAGAGAGGGCGTCTGCCTTGACATTCTTAGTGCCCGGAAGAAAAGAGACCAAAAATTCAAAACGTGTGAAAAACAAGGCCCACCTAGCCTGTCTAGGATTCAAGCGTTTGGCCGACTCCAGGTAAATCAAATTCTTGTGGTCAGTAAGGACCACAACTTGATGTTTAGCTCCCTCCAACCAATGTCTCCACTCCTCAAATGCCCATTTCATGGCTAACAGTTCCCGATTCCCCACATCATAGTTACGTTCGGATGGGGAGAACTTTCGGGAAAAGAAAGCACAGGGATTCATTTTAGATGTTACAGGATCTTTTTGGGACAAAACAGCTCCTGCACCAATCTCAGAAGCGTCCACCTCTACCTGAAACAGGAGTGAGACATCAGGTTGCCGCAAAACCGGGGCAGAAGTGAACCTTCGCTTCAGCTCCTGAAAGGAAGAAACAGCCTCCGGAGACCAATTCAGCACATCAGCACCCTTCTTAGTCAAATCAGTCAATGGTTTGGCAATACCAGAAAAATTAGCTATAAATTTACGATAAAAATTAGCAAAACCCAAAAACTTCTGGAGGGCCTTCAAAGAAGTGGGCTGAACCCAATCATAAATGGCCTGTACCTTGGCCGGGTCCATTTCAATAGTTGACGGAGACAAAATAAATCCCAAAAATAAAATCCTCTGTACACCAAAAAGGCATTTCGATCCCTTGACATACAGGGAATTCTCCCTCAAAATCCAGAATATAGTCCGAACATGTTCCACATGAGAGTCCCAATCCTTGGAAAAGATCAAAATATCATCCAGATAGATGATCAAAAATTTATCCACAAAATCTCGGAAAATATCATTCATGAAGCACTGGAAGACAATGGGGCATTAGTGAGCCCAAAAGGCATCACCAGGTACTCAAAATGTCCCTCCGGAGTATTAAATGCCGTCTTCCATTCATCTCCCTGCTTAATGCGAATAAGATTATACGCCCCCCTGAGGTCAAGCTTGGTAAACCAGCAAGCACCTTTAACTCTGGAGAATTGATCAGAAATCAGGGGTAACGGATACTGATATTTAACAGTAATTTTGTTGAGGGAACAATAGTCAATACAAGGCCTTAATGAACCATCTTTCTTGGTCACAAAAAAAACAGCACCTAAGGGTGAAGACGATGGTCTAATATGACCCTTCTCCAACGCCTCCTTAATATAGGATCGCATAGCCTCGTGCTCAGGTACAGATAAATTGAAAAGTCGACCCTTGGGAAATTTACACCCAGGGCTCAGCTCAATTGCACAGTCATAACTCCTATGAGGAGGCAAAGACGCAGACTCATTCTCACTAAATACATCATAAAAATCAGCCAAATAGTCAGGAACATCATGCGACTGGGGAGAGGTGGAGAAAACAGGAGCGTCACTAAGGGCACAACGACAACCCCAACTCACCGCAGACACAGATTTCCAATCCAAAACTGGATTATGGATTTGCAACCAGGGAAAGCCCAGAACGATGGTATCATGCAAATTATGCAATAGCAAAAATCTGCAATTTTCTTGATGGTCTGAGGCGACCCACATTACCACCTGGGTCCAAAACTGAGGTTTATTCTTTGCCAAAGGAGTAGCATCAATACCCCTCAAAGGGATAGGCGTCCACAGAGGTGTCATAGGAAACCCACAACGTTTAGCAAAATCCAAGTCCATCAGGTTCAGAGCTGCTCCCGAATCTACAAAAGCCTTAGCGGAAAATGTGGACAGGGAGCAGATCAGAGTAATTGCCAGCAGAAACTTAGGTTGAACACCAACCACAGCAAATGTGTGTGCAAAACATTTCTCTTGTTTAGGGCAGACAGAAATCATATGAGAGGCATATCCACGGAAAAAACACAGCTTATTACGCCTTCTGAACTCCTGACGTTGCGCCCTAGACAAAACTCTATCACATTGCATAGGTTCAGACATTTGTTCAACAGGTGGCAACACCTCTCGTACAGTTTTGCGTTCACGCCAACGCCGATCAACCTGAATGGCTAATGACATAGAATCGTCAAGACAAGAGGGAACAGGAAATCCCACCATAGTATCTTTTACGGTTTCTGACAAACCCTTCCGAAAGAGAGCTGCCAAGGCACCATCATTCCAGGTAGTAAGGACCGCCCACTTTCGGAATTTTTGACAGTACAACTCTGCAGAATCTTGACCCTGGCTCAATGCCAACAGGGCCTTTTCAGCCTGATCAATAGCATTAGGTTCATCATACAACAACCCCAAGGCCTGAAAAAATGCGTTCACATCAGTCAGAATAGAATCATCAGGTTTAAAAGAAAACGCCCAATCCTGGGGATCGCCGCGCAGCAAAGAGATGACAATTTTAACCTGCTGCGCGGAGCTCCCCGATGAGTTAGGCTTCAAGGCAAAAAATAATTTACAATTATTCTTAAAATTCAGAAATTTAGACCGATCCCAAAAAAAACACATCAGGAGTAGGGATCTTTGGTTCAGCAGCATGTGAATGAGCAAGGTAGGCAGAAATTCCCCACACTTCAGCAGTAAGCGCTCCACACGATCAGACAATTGCTCAATCTCCATTGAGAAAAAATTCCTCCTACGGCCTCAGAGAAATAGAGGAAAAAATATACACAAAAAAAAAATTCTGACACTTTTTTTTTTTTTTTTTACAATTCTTTCCTGCTATTGAGTACCCTAGAATCTGCGGTATGGCTGGTGATTCTGTTATGAATGAGTCACTGGAGGAGGAGAAAACAAAAATACAAGCTAAGTCCAGAAAACCGGAGAGGTTGGTAGCTATCGGATTGCAGACCCCTGATCCTATTCACCACAACTAACAGTAGCCGTGGGGGGTTCCTACGGTGCCCTAGACCCCTCGTCACAGCCGGAGAACTACATAAGCCTAAAGAAGGAAAGGGGAAATCTAAACTGCCCCAGAGCAGACCCCAAAGCAATAGACAGCCCCCAACATGTATTATCGGTGAAAAACAGATGAAAACACAAACACAGACAGAAAGACAGGCTGAGCAAATGATGGGGCCCAACTAACTAGATAGGACAGGACAGAAAAGATGCTGGCTGCAATCCGCAAAAAACCCTACAAAAATATCCCAACCGTCTGATAGGAAAAAAGGCCCTGAAGTCGCTAGACTTCAAAATCACCATATGAGCACTCAGGTATATTCTGAAAACAGAGCAAAGAGATCAACTGATCAGAGACAAAAATGGAATTCAGCCAGTCCAAACCAGGACTGGCTTAATACAAACACTAAGGAAACCAGACAAAATCTCATGAAGTAATAGCAGGGCAAAACTTAGCTTTTAGTAGACAGGAACTAAAACTGGATGCCAGAGCTCAGAGCAGAAAGAATCACCAGCAAACCCTGCAGGGCGTCGGCTGCCTTATATCCACTCAGAAATTCCAGATGTCCAATCACACTCCGCCTGTTCAGATAACAGGTTCTTCCCATCCCATTCAATTTCACTACCTCTCTTCACCAGCAGAGGGAGTTCATCAGACATCAAAGGTGAAGGGGAAAATGAACTCACAACACAATGCGCTGCGCGATAAAACGCTAGTGTGAAACCAGCCTGAGCTGTGAAGGAAAGACTTTCTAAACTCTACTGTGGAAAACAAGGTGGCTTTCCTATGTTGCCGTGAGGAGCCACAAATAAAAGACAAGAAAGGAATCCAGATGAGGGAATCCACCATTTGTAGGAGCATCACTGGACCTGCACACAAGGAAAAGACCACGTTGCACTGAGCTTCCAGGAAGAAGTTTGCACCATCTTGCAAAGTTACAGGCCCCCAGGAATGGACTGAGATGCCAACGCTACTATGAGTGTTAACCTCCTCTGTGCACATGCTATGGTTTAAGATAGGCTGCAATAGATAGAGCATGGCAGCCGTATTGGCCAGGTTAGCAAAGGCCAGATAGCCTATAGTTAGTGTAGCATCATACATTACTTTACTGTGTTGTCTTGCCAGTTAGATAAATACACTAAGCTGTGATAGTTGGTGCTCTGTGCTGTTTGACGGCCCAGCTAAAGAATATTATCCTTGTAAATTGTCTGTTTTCATTGCATACCCCTGTTTCTACATTTTACTAAACACTGCATTCCTTGCCCGTAAATAAATTATCCCTTTGTTGTTTGCACATCACCTTGTGTACTGTAGTCTCCCTGCATTGTGGTAGTCCCCGGGCCATCGCTTCAAGTGGCGCTGCGAGCAGGGTTACTGTCACCAATATGCAGGCAGCAGGCGGCAAGGGTGAGAGTGCTAGTGTTGGTGGGAATGCTGTGGGCATTGGTGGAACCCCTGCAAGGACACTCCCTATGGGGACCATATTTAGTGTGCTTCCAAAATTATAACATCAGCACAGACTTTGAAGTGGACATTGCGTTGACTGCCTTGGAGGGAGAGGCCCATAAAAACGTCTGTCTACAGCCGTAATTCACCCGTACTACCCTGAAGGAGTTAGTGAAATTCTTGGAAGAGATCTACAGCAAGACTGCTAGCGCGAGACACCTTCGAGCCAAATTTTTCTCTAGACTGCAGCGGGAAGAGGAAAAGAACTCCCAATATGCGACAGCACTGCACGAAGTGTTGGCAGAAGTGCGGAGGAAAGAGATGGATGGGCTCGGTGGCATGGGCTCCAAAGACCGGATACTCCTGGAAAAATTCATTCTGGGACTGCACAAAACATCCTTGTGGGGAGCACTGTCTGTTATGAATGAGCCACCGTAGGAGGCAAAAACAGAAATGCTAGCTAAGTCCAGAAAACCAGAGAAGTTGGCAGCTATCGGAATGCAGACCCCTGAACCTATCAACAACAACTAGCAGTAGCCGTGGGGGGTTCCTACGATGCCCTAGACCCCTCGATCACAGCTGGAGAACTGCCTAGCCTAAAGACAGAAAGGGAAATCTAAACTGCCCCAGAGCAGACCCCAAAGCAATAGGCCGCCCCCAACATATAATGACGGTGAAGCAAGAAGAAAAAACACTAACACAGATAGAAAGATGGACTGAGCAAATGATGGGGCCCAAGCTAACTAGATAGGACAGGATAGGAAGGCTGCTGTCTGCAATCCGCGAAAAACCCTATCAAAATAAGAGCCAACAGACTGACAGGGAAAAAGGCCCTGAAGGCACTAGGCTTCAAAAAGACTATGTCAGTACTCAGGTATTTTCTGAAGACAGAGCAAACCGACAAAAAGGAATTCAGCTCACCCCAGCAGGGAATGGCAGAATCCAGAAAAGCAAGGCAAACTAAAACCAAAACACAAATGCAAAAAGGCAAAGCAGAAAACTTAGCTTTTGAGGAGCAGGAATCAGACTGGTCTCCTAGAATTCCACAGAGAAATCACCAGCGAGGCAGAAGGGCGTTGGCTGCCTTATATCCAGTCAGAGATCCCCGTCGCCCAGTCATCCTCTGCCAGCTCAGGTGCTTGGTAATCAGCCTCACTACCTTCCTTCACCAGAAGAGGGAGTTCATCAGACCTCAATGGTGAAGGGGAAAATGAACTCATAACAGTACCTCCCCCTTGAGGAGGGGTCACCAAACCCTCATCCACGCCACCAGGGCGATCAGGGTGAGCCCGATGAAAGGCACGCACCAATCTTTTGGTATGAATATCAGAGGCAGAGACCCAGGAATTATCCTCCTGACCATAACCCTTCCACTTAACCAAATACTGGAGTCTCCGTCTAGCCAGACGGGAATCCAGTATCTTCTCTGCCTCATATTCCATGTTACCTTCAACCAATACAGAGTCCAGAGGTGCCACCCCAGGAACTACTGGTTCAACAAACCTCTTCAACAAGGACTTATGAAACACATTATGGATTTTAAATGTGACAGGAAGAGCCAACCGAAAAGAGACCGGATTAATGATCTCCAAAATCTTGTAAGGCCCAATAAATCTAGGCTTAAACTTAGGAGAAGCTACCTTCATAGCGATATTTTTTGATGATAACCAAACCATATCACCCACCTTAAACTGGGGACCAATGGTCCTATGTCGGTTGGAAAACCGCTGGGCCTTTTCCTGGGAGAGAGATAACTTATCCACCACTTGGTCCCAGATCTGGTGCATTCTCTCCACCACAGTGTCAACACCTGGGCAGGCAGAAGGCTCCACCTGTCCTGAAGAAAATCGAGGATGAAACCCAAAGTTACAAAAAAAAGGTGACATCAAAGTGGCAGAACTAGCTCTATTATTTAAAGCAAATTCGGCCAAGGGCAAAAATGAAACCCAATCATCCTGATCAGCGGAAATAAAACATCTCAAATACGACTCCAAGGTCTGGTTTGTTCTCTCTGTCTGCCCATTGGTCTGAGGGTGAAACGCAGAGGAGAAGGACAACTGAATTCCCAGCTTGGAACAGAACATCCTCCAAAATCTAGACACAAACTGAACTCCTCTGTCAGATACAATGTTCTCAGGAATCCCGTGCAAGCGAACCACCTGTTGCAAAAACAGGGGCACCAACTCAGAAGATGGCAACTTAGGGAGTGGTACAAGATGAACCATCTTAGAGAACCTATCACAAATCACCCAAATAACAGTCATTCTCTGAGAGACAGGCATATCAAAGATGAAATCCATTGAAATATGGGTCCATGGCCTCCTGGGGACCGGCAAAGGCATCAACAACCCACTAGAGCGAGAACAAGGTTTAGACTGGGAGCAAGTCCCACAGGACTGCACAAAATTCCTGACATCACGAGACAAGGCGGGCCACCAAAAAGACCGACTCACCAGATCTCTAGTACCAAAAATACCTGGATGACCAGTCAATGCAGAGCAATGAACTTCAGACATCACTCTCTTCTTCCACTGGTCAGGAACATACAACTTTCCACTGGGACAACGCTCAGGTTTGTCCTCCTGGAACCCTTCCAGAGCACGTCTCAAATCGGGCGAGATGGCAGAAAGAACTACCCCTTCGCCTAAGATGGTAGCAAGCTTGGTCACCACAGGAGAATCAGCAAAGAAGCTCCTAGAAAGAGCGTCAGCCTTGACATTCTTAGTGCCAGGAAGAAAAGAGACCACAAAATCAAAACGTGTAAAAAACAAGGCCCATCTAGTCTGTCTAGGGTTCAAGCGTTTGGCCGACTCCAGGTAAATCAAATTCTTGTGGTCAGTGAGGACCACGACTTGATGTTTAGCTCCCTCCAACCAATGTCTCCACTCCTCAAATGCCCATTTCATGGCCAACAGTTCCCGATTCCCCACATCATAGTTACGTTCAGATGGGGAGAACTTTCGGGAAAAGAAAGCACAGGGATTCATTTTAGATGTTACAGGATCCTTTTGGGACAAAACAGCTCCTGCACCAATCTCAGAAGCGTCCACCTCTACCTGGAACGGGAGTGAGACATCAGGTTGCCGCAAAACCGGGGCAGAAGTGAATCTTCGCTTCAGCTCCTGAAAGGAAGAAACAGCCTCCGGAGACCAATTCAACACATCAGCACCCTTCTTAATCAGATCAGTCAATGGCTTGGCAATACTAGAAAATTTTGCTATAAATTTCTGATAAAAATTAGCAAAACCCAAAAACTTCTGAAGGGCCTTCAAAGAAGTGGGCTGAACCCAATCATAAATGGCCTGTACCTTGGCCGGATCCATTTCAATAGTTGACGGAGACAAAATAAATCCCAAAAATGAATTCCTCTGTACCCCAAAAAGGCATTTCGATCCTTTGACATAAAGGGAATCCTCCCTCAAGATCCAGAACACCGTCCGAACATGTTCCACATGAGAATCCCAATCCTTGGAGAAGATCAAAATATCATCCAGATAGATAATCAAAAATTTATCCACAAAGTCTCGGAAAATGTCGTTCATGAAGCACTGGAAGACAGAAGGGGCATTAGTGAGCCCAAAAGGCATCACCAGGTACTCAAAATGTCCCTCTGGAGTATTAAACGCCGTCTTCCATTCATCCCCATGCTTAATGCGGATAAGATTATACGCCCCCCTGAGGTCAAGCTTGGTAAACCAAATATCGAACGTATGAAATGTATAACTCATGGGAATCAAAAGTAGTGCGAACATATAAATCCCCTAAAACAAATTTTTTATTTAGTACATTAAAAAACACCTATCCCAGTGAAAAATGGTCAATGCCAAAAATAACCAGACCTAAACTGGGATGCTAAATAGCCCTACATTAAGGCTCACTGATACCTTCCTAGCCATGGAGATTGGCACCCTACAAACGAGAATTGGCACTCCCACTCAACGAGCACTGTCCCTCACTCCCCTACCAGTCCCTATTCAGACAGGAGGGAAAACAATAATCCGATAGTGCAGTAATGAAACTTCAGAATGCCCTAAGTTCGAGCAAAACCTCAAACAATTGATATTGTCCTGATAAGACCCCCACGCAGGGGTATATTAACCAATAAATTGCTTGTCACATACAGGTATGCCTCTCTGATATTATAGCAGTGAACATTCAAATTGCCTTAGGCTAAAATAGGACCCCAGGATAATATTAAAGATAAAAAATCTAATACCTCCACATCATGATCATATGTGACAGACTAATATGTCAGACAGACAGATAATACAGATTCACCCCTCTCAGGGGTATATTATGAATCATAGTATAATAAACACAGTCACTTATCATGTGCAGGTCAACCCCGACGTGTTTCCCCGTCTGTAGCGGTTCATCAGGAGGATCAATCAATAAACGTTATATCCATGTACGATACCCAGATGATGCATGATGGCACCGGTGGTCAGGAGAGGGTGGATTAATAACCCCCATGATGCAAAGCCACAAGTCAGCCCCACCCATTATCAGGTGGGCAAATCACGTAAGAGACGGTAGTGATAGCCCTAATACATCCACATGATACCGTAATCAATAGCCACCCTCAGCGTCAGCGTTGGCGTCCCACGTCATCACAACCGCCCCAGATACATGGCGGGCGGGTAGAGCCCCGGCGTGCGCTCCACAGTGGAGCGCATCCAAGATGGCGCCGGGACTTCCGGTTTCAGCAGACATAGTTAGGCTCCAATACCAGCATTCATTTTGCCCTCAAACACAGGGAGGAGCAAAGAGTATATACCTCATAGCGGGGCGCACCAAAGATGGCGTCGGGCCTTCCGGCCCTAGTCCTTATAACCCCGCCTCCATGGTTACCATGGGGAAAATAAGACGCTGGACAACACGCAGGGTGCAAGATACTCAAAAGTATAAAGTTTATAATTATATCGTTCATTTATACTAATATTCCACCAGCTGACTATTATTAGGGAGACAATATTGGGGACCAAAGATTCTATATATAGATGGAAATCAGCAAACCAATATAATAAATACATGCCGCCTTTTCAATGCAGCGTATGCCTAAAAGGCATCCTCAAATATGCCCTTCAGATAAAAAACCCCCATTAATCCAAAACATATATATATATATATATATATTAGGGAACAGTCGCCATATCAGGGAAACTCTTATTCCATCATATGAAGCAGGTATATGACATGCACTCATTCATCCCATCTGGGGAGAGGGACTGTAACCTGAAAATCCACTCACATTCCCTTCTCAGAATTATGTTATCCAGGTTACCTCCCCTCACTTTCGGCTTTATTAGTTCAATCATAGTGAAGGAGATATCGCTCACACAGCCTTGGTGTACTGCATTCATGTGTCTTGTGACAGGGGTATCTCTCTTATTTTTGATATCCCCCAAATGCTCCCCCACCCTAACCCTGAATTCCCTAGTGGTCTTACCCACATAGTCCCTGGGACACGTGCATGTGGCCTTGTAAACCAGACCTGTAGATCTACAGTTACCAAAATCTCAAATGCAGAAAGTTCTCCCATTATGTGAGCTCGTAAAAGTTTTACATTGCAACATATATTTACACCTGGAGCAATTACCACATTTGAAAAAACCAAGGGGTCTCCTATCCAACCATGTATCCGCCCCCCTTGGCCTTTGATAAAAACTATGGACAAGCCTATCACCAACAGACCTCCCCTTCCTATATGTAACACTTGGTTTCTGTGTTACAAGACCTCTCAAATTGGGGTCAGCTAGCAAGATACCCCAGTGTTTTTTGAGGACGTGATATACTTTATCCGCCTGAGCATCATAAGTTCCAATAAGCCTTACAATATTTTCATTTATATCATTCCTGGGTCCTTTTTTCTGAAGCAAAGAATGTCTGTCACTTACTAACGCCTCATGTTGCGGTCTATGCAATACCTGTGGGGGGTACCCTCTCATCTTAAACCTATTATATAGGTCCTTGGATTGTCTTCTATAAGAATTTAGATCAGAGCAATTCCTTTGGATCCTCAGGAATTGCCCCTTAGGGATCCCCTTCTTCAGTGGCTCTGGGTGATGACTTGTCCATCTCAAAAGATTATTAGTGGCGGTTGGCTTCCTATATGTGCAAGTGCTGATACCTCCATCAGCCATTTTAGTAATCGTCAAGTCTAGGAAATTAATGCTGTGCATATGACATTCATATGTAAATTTAAGTCCTACTGAGTTGACGTTAATCAGCTCAATAAAGCGGTTAAACTCAGCCTCTGGGCCAGACCAAAATATCAACATATCATCAATATATCTGGCCCAGAGGCTGAGAAAGATTATACGCCCCCTGAGGTCAAGCTTGGTAAACCAGCAAGCACCTTTAACTCTGGAGAATAGATCCGAAATCAGGGGTAACGGATACTGATATTTAATAGTAATTTTGTTGAGGGCACGATAATCAATACAAGGCCTTAATGAACCATCCTTTTTGGCCACGAAAAAAAACCCAGCACCTAATGGTGAAGAGGATGGTCTAATATGACCCTTCTACAACGCCTCCTTAATATAGGATCGCATAGCGTCGTGCTCGGGTACAAATAAATTGAAGAGCCGAACCTTGGGAAATTTACACCCCGGGCTCAGTTCAATTGCACAGTCATAACTCCTATGAGGAGGCAAAGACGCAGACTCATTCTCACTAAATACATCATAAAAGTCCGCCAAATAGTCAGGAACATCATGCGACTGAGGAGAGGTGGAAAAAACCGGAGCCTCACTAAGGGCACACCGACAACCCCAACTCACCACAGACACAGATTTTCAGTCCAAAACTGGATTATGAATTTGCAACCAGGGAAACCCCAGAACAATGGTATCATGCAAATTATGCAACACCAAAAATCTGCAATTTTCTTGATGGTTTGGGGCGACCCGCATTACCACCTGGGTCCAAAACTGAGGTTTATTTTTCGCCAAAGGAGTAGCATCAATCCCCCTCAAAGGGATAGGCATCCGTAGAGGTGTCATAGGAAATCCACAATGTTTAGCAAAATCCAAGTCCATTAGGTTCAGGGCTGCTCCCGAATCCACAAAAGCCTTGGCGGAAAATGTGGACAGGGAGCAGATCAGAGTAATTGCCAGAAGAAACTTAGGTTGAACACCACCCACAGAAAACGTGTGTGCAAAACGTTTCTCTCGTTTAGGACAGACAGAAATAATATGCGAGGCATCTCCACAAAAAAAACACAGCTTATTACGCTTTCTGAACTCCTGACGTTGCTCCCTGGACAAAACTCTATCACATTGCATAGGTTCAGACACTTGTTCAACAGGTGGCCACACCTCTCGTGCAGTCCTGCGTTCACGTAAACGCCGATCAACCTGAATGGCTAATGACATAGAATCGTCCAGACCAGAGGGAACAGGAAATCCCACCATAGTATCTTTTACGGCTTCTGACAAACCCTTCCGAAAGAGAGCTGCCAAGGCATTATCATTCCAGGCAGTAAGGACCGCCCACTTTCGGAATTTTTGACAGTACAATTCTGCAGAATCTCGACCCTGGCTCAATGCCAACAGGGTCTTTTCAGCCTGATCAATAGCATTAGGTTCGACATACAACCACCCCAAGGCTTGAAAAAATGCGTTCACATTAGTCAGACTAGGATCATCAGGTTTCAAAGAAAACGCCCAATCCTGGGGATCGCCACGCAGCAAAGAGATGACAATTTTAACCTGCTGCGCGGAGCTCCCTGACGAGTTAGGCTTCAAGGCAAAAAATAATTTACAATTATTTTTGAAATTCAAAAATTTAGACCGATCCCCAAAAAACACATCAGGAGTAGGGATCTTTGGTTCAGCAGCATGTGAATGAGCAAGGTAGGCGGAAATTCCCTGCACTTCCGCAGCGAGCTGCTCCACACGATCAGACAATTGCTTTATCTCCATTGAGAGAAAAAAAAATTCCCCCTACGGCCTCAGAGATATAGAGGAAAAAATATACACACTTTTTTTTTTTTTTTTTAAATTTTTTCCTGCTATTGAGTACCTTAGGATCTGCGTAAGGCTGGTGATTCTGTTATGAATGAGTCACCGTAGGAGGCAAAAACAGAAATGCTAGCTAAGTCCAGAAAACCAGAGAAGTTGGCAGCTATCGGATTGCAGACCCCTGAACCTATCAACAACAATTAGCAGTAGCCGTGGGGGGTTCCTACGATGCCCTAGACCCCTCGATCACAGCCGGAGAACTGCCTAGCCTAAAGACAGAAAGGGAAATCTAAACTGCCCCAGAGCAGACCCCAAAGCAATAGGCAGCCCCCAACATATAATGACGGTGAAGCAAGAAGAAAAAACACTAACACAGATAGAAAGGTAGACTGAGCAAATGATGGGGCCCAAGCTAACTAGATAGGACAGGATAGGAAGGCTGCTGTCTGCAATCCGCAAAAAACCCTATCAAAATAAGAGCCAACAGAGTGACAGGGAAAAAGGCCCTGAAGGCGCTAGGCTTCAAAAAGACTATGTCAGTACTCAGGTATTTTCTGAAGACAGAGCAAACCGACGAAAAGGAATTCAGCTCACCCCAGCAGGGAATGGCAGAATCCAGAAAAGCAAGGCAAACTAAAACCAAAACACAAATGCAAAAAGGCAAAGCAGAAAACTTAGCTTTTGAGGAGCAGGAATCAGACTGGTCTCCTAGAATTCCACAGAGAAATCACCAGCGAGGCAGAAGGGCGTCGGCTGCCTTATATCCAGTCAGGGATCCCCGTCGCCCAGTCATCCTCTCCCAGCTCAGGTGCTTGGTAATCAGCCTCACTACCTTCCTTCACCAGAAGAGGGAGTTCATCAGACCTCAATGGTGAAGGGGAAAATGAACTCATAACAACTGTCAGAACGGGTCCATGCAGATCCGGCTCTTTCATTTAGTCAAATCCTGGCAGAAGCAGTGTCCCAAAGCAAGGTTGACAGCTACGTGTCTGCGGTGATGTATGTCCAGGATGCCAATACCAGAAGGGACCCAAATCATCAGGAGGCACTGGACCAGGTAGTGCAAGACTTGCAGCGGTCTCTTGTCAGTATGCAAAACAAATTAACCTGGATGGAGCCAAGAATGGGAGAACAGTCTGACCCATCGTCCTCATATAACCACTCTTCAGCCCGACCCATAAGGGATCAGTGGGTGCAGGCCCCCTCCCATCAGACATCAGAGGCATGAAGACAGGCTCAGGGTGCCCCTCGGCAGAGAGAAAGAATCCAATGCTGGGAATGTGGAGGACAAGGGCACCTTTCCAGAGACTGCCAGAATTATGCTCAAAGCCAGCCTCAGCCACCGTTAAACTACCAACCCCCGCAGTAACGCGGCACTCTGCGGCGGAGGCAAGAAGAGAAGCCGCTCTTTATCATAAGGAACATTTGATTGCTGGGAGTCCCATCCTGTGTGCCGAATTTGAGGGTGTTCCAGTTGATAGATATGAGGTGACAAGTGACAACGATGCCAGAATCATATTTCAAACATCATTTTCAGGCCCTGGCCAAGCCAGAGAAGGAGACATTGATCAGGTTGTTTGCTGCCAATGATCAACCGATCCCAGTCACAGGGGTCGTGTGGATGAATATTCGAATCTGTGGGCAAGAAGTGGGAAAGAAAGGGATCCTGCTAGTCCATGAGCCCATCAAAGAATATGTGCCTGTGTAGGGTACGGCAACGAGGCAGGGATAACAATTGGGTGGTGGTGCTGCTGATGCTAGTGCAGATAGGCGGTGGAGGTGTTCTGTACTCACAGGAATGGGGGGAGTGACCCGCTTCTTGGCGTCGACAGGCACGAGACAGAGACAGGAGATGTATTCAACAGGTTCTGCTTTTATTGGCCGCCCTTATGACAACCAGCACAATGCATGACAAGACTTTTACACTGTTCTCTCTTGCAGACGGGACCGAGTACCTTCGCTAATTGACTTTCACCATTGAAGTGTACTTTGTGGCTCTTCCACCGTGGCTGCCCTAGGCCAATCCACCACGGCGTTTCACCCTACAAAGTCCACCAAATTACAGGTCCTCACAGACCGTCTCTGGCTGTGACAAACGTCCTTAAGGGTCACCCCCCGTAACCGTATCTGCTGTCCAAACTCTCTGAGGGGTTTCCTCTGTATAACAGACCCTCCTTCCTTGTGAGCTCCCCTGGCTGACTGAAGCTTCTAGAAGCTTACCTCAGTATTTATCCAGTCAGTCCAGGTAGCCGCGCCCACTGTCACCTGACAGTCACCTTTTCCCAATCAGAGTCACCTTGACCTCTGACAGTTAAGTAACGCTCGCATGGCAGTTACATAACCACTGTCGACGGTGCTCTCCAGTGACCTCTAATGGACAGACTCCCACATGACACCTTCTTTTCCTACCTCTCTGTCTTCTACTACAGACTGATCCGTACTCAGCTCAACCTCCCCACACCTGTAATATTGGGAATGAACATCCTACTAGAACTCAATTAGATAATGTTTACCAAATGGGGACCCAGTTATTGGAAGAAGGCTGCTACACACAAGCCTACTCAAGAAGCCCTTCAGCGATTGATCTGCATCTGTGGGACAAAGAAGAGTGTGCCGTCTTATCAGACGGTAGGGGTCATCAGGGCCCCAGTGAAAGAGCCTGTAATCCTGCCTCCCGACAGAGAAAGTATATTACACCTTCCAGTGGAGACTCATCGCAACCTTGACAGGCTGGAGGTGATTGTTCAGCCTGTGGTAGGCAGAGGAACTGACCAAGAAGTCATGATAGCTCATACGATAGCGGTGGTCCAGCGAGGACACGTGCCCATAAGAGCTTTGAACGTGGGCCCCAGGGAGGTCACCTTGCCGCGAGGGACAGATCTGGCCCGGGTGTACCTACACAAGGACGAAGTGATGAGTCAGTAGGAAATGTCTTTATCGCCAATAGAATATAGTACACTATAGGAACAAGAAAAGCGCAAAAAAGGTCTTATCCGGGTTGATATTAAAAATATAAAAGAAATTCACTCACCTATTGCAGGAGAGATCAGGCATGTACAATTAGTAGTCAGCTGCTGCATGTCCAAAGGTCAAACAAGTGACCGCTGATATAACAATTCTTATGGAAATAACTTATGGACTTCCATGTGCTGCTTGACAAAATACAGGATTCCAATTATGGTGGAAGATTAATCATTTATTACCAATGCGTTTCGAAGTAAGAACTACTTCTTCCTCAGGGGATGACAAACATAAGCAGATAGCAGTGTCTGCTGGGAGCTCCCATAAATCCAAGATAAAATCAAGGATTTGATGAATCCACTACTATAATTTGACCCCCTGGACTCGATCTGAATCCAACCTGCATTATTGGAAGACAAAATCAGAACAAAACAGGCACTACTCTAGCCCTGGGCTGAATGGCTGGGCTGACCACGGGGACACAGCAGGAGAACAGGCGCCATCTTACTACCCCAGGAGGCTGCAAAAGTCAACAGACTAAACTCCAGAGGCTCATTTCAAGGAGGTACCCTGTAATAGAAGCATTAAGTTTCTCCCTCTCTCTCCCTCTGTCCACTCTGACTGGGCCCCGTTACCTCCTGCCAGTCTCTGGTGCACTGGGTGCCGTGGGACTTCCCCTGTCTGCCTCCGAGGTCCCCTCTCTCCTCTCTCTTTCCTGCTCCCCCTCAGGAGTGAAGAGACTCCTGTTGCTGGAGGAGTTGCTGGGTTTTGACACTGTGGAGAGACACTTCTCCCCCTCCGTGCCCCTGTCAAAGCTTGCTGCTGGATCTGAAATAACGAGAGGGGGCTGGGGATTTCCCACCTTGCCCGACGCCATATTAGGCAAGGCTCTGATTACAGAGAGAGACAAGCTGGCTCCAGCATACAGAGAGGTGAAAATCACGTCTCTAGTCTTTACTACTGCCTTGGAACTCTGAGCTTAAAAAATAAATAGCTCACTTTCCTCAATTATTATGAGAAAGGTGCTAGCAGTATTCTAAACCTATAAATATATATATAAAAAAAGGGCACCAACATTGTAGTGAGGCTTTGCTGACGCCCAGTGCATGCTCTGTGAATCTGTGCATTTAATAAGTGGATAAGACATTCTGATCCTTGGCCTTCCAGGATGGCCGCCGGTGGGGAAGGACGCGCTTGAGTGTGCTCTGACAGCCCAGAACCAGACCCAGTTTATCTGGCTCCATCCGGCCTGCAGCATTGCCGATTCTGACCCACTTGTTACCCCACCTGGGACTAGACCTAACTACTAAGTCGGAGGAGCAGATATTAGTATTTGAAAACCCAAATATACTCTGTCAATAAGGGAACTTGCCTCCCTTCCCCAAGACCATACTGCACTGCTGATATGGATGCCTAGACTGCCATCTAGCGACGGCCAAGGGGGAATGCATATTTAATACATATACTTTTTCCTTTTTAAGAGTGGAAAACCTATAGCTCTCTGTGTGCAACAATGGGGAAAACCGGAGTCAAAACACAACGTACCACATCCAAATCTTTGAAATCTATTACACAAGCAGATGTGGACAAATTCTTGAACAAACAAACTGCCCCACCGGACCCCACCAGAACCCCAGGACATGCAGACCATGATTCAGAGGAAGACTCGGATTCTGATATTGAAAGCGACACTGATGAAGGCGATGACTCGAGAGACAACCGGGTCACACGCTCCTTCATTAAGCGAATCCTGTCCAAGGCCCTTAAACCCATCGGAAAAGAGCTTGCTGAAATTAAACAGGACCTGTCGCAACAGGGTCACAGACTGGAAGACATGGAACAAAGTCAAACAGCATTGGCTCAGCACTCTAACAGCCTCCTAGACAGCTTAACCCCTTACCTACAATTGACGTAATATTCCGTCCATGTGACCATGGACCTAATTACCATGGACGGAATATTACGTCACCATGATCAGCGGCGCCCACGTGGTGAGCGCCGCTGATCGCGGCCGGGTGTCAGCTAATTATCATAGCTGACACCCGGCACAATGTGTCAGGGGCGGTCACGGACCGCCCCCGACACGTTAACCCCTTGCACACCGCGATCAAACGCGATCGCGGTGTACCGGGGGTTAAAGGGAAGCATCGGCAGGGAGGGGGCTCCCTCCGTGCTTCCCTGAGCCCCCCACAGCAGCGCAATGTGCAGCGCTGCTGCGGGGGGCTCCTTTCCTCCAGGCCCCCGAATCCAAGATGGCGACGGGGGCCTTCGGGGGCCTGAGGAAGCTGGCTTCCTCAGTGCCTGCAAAGCACAGGCATGAGGAAGTCTGCAGCAGTGCCTGTGACAGATCGCTGATCTGTCACAGTGATCTGTGATGTGACAGATCAGCGATCTGTCACAGGACAGTGATGTCCCACCTGGGACAAGGTAATAAAGTAAAAAAAAAAAAAAAAAAAAAAAAAAGTGTTAAAAATAATTAAAAAAAAATCGCTAAATAAATTAGTAAAAAAAAAAAAAATATTCCCCAATAAATCCATTTTTTCAAAATAAAAAAAAACAAAAACAATAAAAGTACACATATTTGGTATCGCCGCGTCCGTAATGACCTGCCCTATAAAACTGTCCCATTAGTTAACCCCTTTAGCGAACCCCTTAAAAAATAAAAATAAAAAACGAAGCAAAAAATAATGATTTATTATCATACCACCGAACAAAAAGTGCAATAACGCGCGATCAAAAAGACACATATAAATATCCATGGTACCGCTGAAAACGTCATCTTGTCCCGCAAAAAACGAGCTGCCATACAGCGTCATCCACAAAAAATTATAAAAGTTATAGCTCGCAGAATAAAGCAATACAAAAATAATTATTTTTTATATAAAACCAACAAAAACATAAAAAAACGACCTAAATGAGGTATCGCTGTAACCGTACTGACCCGAAGAATAAAACCGCTTTATCAATTTTACCGCACGCGGAACGGTGTAAACGCACCCCCCCCAAAAGAAATTCATGAAATGCTGGTTTTTGTTCATTCTGCATCCCAAAAATCGGAATAAAAAGCGATCAAAAAATGTCACGTGCCCGAAAATGGTACCAATAAAAACGTCAACTCGTCCCGCAAAAAATAAGACCTGACATGACTCGGTGGGTCAAAATACGGAAAAATTATAGCTCTAAATATGTGGTGATGCAAAAACTACTTTTACAATAAAAAGCGTCTTTTAGCGTGTGACAGCCGCCAAACATAAAAACCGCCATAAATAGTAAATCAAACCCCCCGTTATCACCCCCTTAGTTAGGGAAAAGTAATAAAACTAAAAGAAAATGTATTTATTTCCATTTTCCCGCTAGGGTTAGGGTTAGGGTAGGGTTAGGGTTAGGGTTAGGGTTAGGGTTAGGGCTAGGGTTAGGGCTAGGGTTAGGGCTAGGGCTCAGATTAGGGTTAGGGGTGTGTTGAGGTTAGGGTTGGAGTTATAATTGGGGGGTTTCCACTGTTTGGGCACATCAGGTGCTCTCCAAAGGCAACATGGCGTCTGATCTCAATTCCAGCCAATTCTGCGTTGAAAAAGTCAAATGGTGCTCCTTCCCTTCCAAGCTCTGCCATGCGCCCAAACAGTGTTTTACCCCCACATGTAGGGTATCAGCCTACTCAGGACAAATTACAAAACAACTTTTGGGGTCCAATTTCTCCTGTTACCCTTAGGAAAATAAAAAATTGGGGGCAAAAATATAATTTTGCGGAAAAAAATGTTTTTTTTATTTTCACGCCCAGGCGTTATAAACTTCTGTGAAGCACTTGGGGGTTCAAAGTGCTCTCCACACATCTAGATAAGCTCCGTGGGGGGTCTAGTTTCCAAAATGGGGTCACTTGTGGGGAGTTTCAATAGTTTAGGTACATCAGGGGCTCTCCAAACGCACATGACACCCGCAGACCAATCCATCAAAGTCTGCATTCCAAAACGTCACTACTTCCCTTCCGAGCCCCGACGTGTGCCCATACAGTAGTTTTCTCCCACATATGAGGTATCAGCGTACTCAGGACAAATTGGACAACAACTTTTGGGGTCCAATTTCTCCTGTTACCCTTGGGAAAATAAAAAAATTGGGGACTAATTGATCATGTTTGTGGAAAAAATACGATTTTTTTATTTTCATGCCTGGGCATTATAAACTTCTGTGAAGCCCTTGGGGGTTCAAAGTGCTCACCACACATCTAGATACGTTCCTCAGGGGGTCTAGTTTCCAAAATGGGATCATTTGTGGGGGGTTTTCACTGTTTAGGTACATTAGGGGCTCTCCAAAGGCAACATGACACCCACAGACCATTCCATCAAAGTCTGCATTCCAAAACGTCACTACTTCCCTTCCGAGCCCTGACGTGTGTCCATACAGTAGTTTTCTCCCACATATGGGGTGTCAGCGTACTCAGGACAAATTGGACAACAACTTTTGGGGTCCAATTTCTCCTGTTACCCTTGGGAAAATAAAAAAATGGGGACTAAAAGATGATGTTTGTGGAAAAAATACGATTTTTTTATTTTCACGCCCGGACGTTATAAACTTCAGTGAAGCACTGGGGAGTTCAAAGTGCTCACCACACATCTAGATAAGTTCCTTGGGGGCTCTAGTTTCCAAAATGGTGTCATTTGTGGGGGGTTTCTACTGTTTTGGTACATCAGGGGCTTTCCTAACGCGACATGGTGTCTGATCTCAATTCCAGCCAAAAACGTCAAATGGCGCTGCTTCCCTTCCGAGCTCTGCCATGCGCCCAAATAGTGGTTTACCCCCACATGTGGGGTATCAGCGTACTCAGGATAAATTGCACAATATCTTTTAGGGTCCTGTTACTTTTGGAAAAATAAGAATTGAGGGTGAAAAGATCATTTTTGTGGAAAAAATATGATTTTTTAATTGTACTGCTGTACGTTATAAACTTCAGTGAAGCACTTGGGGGTTCAAAGTGCTCACCACACATCTAGATAAGTTCCTTGGGGGGTCTAGTTTCCAAAATGGTGTCATTTGTGGGGGGTTTCTAGTGTTTTGGTACATCAGGGGTTTTCCAATCGCGACATGGTGTCCGATCTCAATTCTAGCCAAAAACGTCAAATGGCGCTGCTTCCCTTCCGAGCTCTGCTATGCGCCCAAATAGTCATTTACACCCACATATGGGGTATCAGCGTACTCAGAACAAATTGCACAATAACTTTTAGGGTCCTGTTACCCTTGGAAAAATAAAAATTGGGGGTGAAAAGATCATTTTTGTGGAAAAAATATGATTTTTTAATTGTACCGCTGTACGTTATAAACTTCTGTGAAGCCCTTGTGGGTTCAAAGTTCTCACCACATATCTAGATAAGTTCCTTGGGGGGTCTAGTTTCCAAAATGGGGTCACTTGGGGGGTTTCCACTGTTTAGGTACATCAGGGGCTCTCCAAACGCGGCATGGCGTCCGATCTGAATTCCAGCCAATTTTGCATTGAAAAAGTCAAACGGCGCTCCTTCCCTACTGAGGTCTGCCATGCGCCAAAACAGTGGTTCCCCCCCACATATCAGGTATCAGCGTACTCAGGACAAATTGCACAATAACTTTTGCAGTCCAATTTCTCCTGTTACCCTTGGTAAAATAAAGAAAATTGAACCTGAAGTATTTTTTTTGTGAAAAAAAGTTAAATGTTCATTTTTTTTTTAATATTCAAAAAATTCCTGTGACGCACCTAAAGGGTTAATAAACTTCTTGAATGTGGTTTTAAGCACCTTAAGGGGTGCATTTTTTAGAATGGTGTCACTTTTGGGTATTTTCTATCATATAGACCCCTCAAAGTGGCTTCAAATGTGAAGTGGTCCCTAAAAATAAAATGGTGTTGCAAAAATGAGAAATCGCTGGTCAATTTTTAACCCTTATAACTTCCTAACAAAAAAAAATTTTGGTTCCAAAATTGTGCTCATGTAAAGTAAACATGTGGGAAATGTTATGTATTAAGTTTTTTGTGTGCCGTATCGCTGTGATTTAAGGGCATAAAAATTCAAAGTTGGAAAATTGCGAAATTTTCAAAAATTTTCGCCAAATTTCCGTTTTTTTCACAAATAAACGCAAGTTATTTGAATGCAATTTTACCACTAACATGAAGTACAATATGTCATGAGAAAACAATGTCAGAATCACCGGGATCCATGGAAGCGTTCCAGAGTTATGACCTCATAAAGGGACAGTGGTCAGAATTGTAAAAATTGGCCCGGTAGTTAACGTGCAAACCACCCTTGGTAGTGAAGGGGTTAAAAGCCCACAAAAACCAATTGCAAGATATACAGTCTACACTAGAGGACCATGAGAACCGTGAACGCAGAAACAACATTCGAATCAAGGGCCTCTCAGAATCTGTTGCATCTGATGCTCTGGCTAAAGCGGCCAAAGAGATCTTTGGAAAGCTATTGATAGAGGAGGATCCCACGGACATTGAGCTTATTCGAGTCCACAGGTCTCTATGCCCTAGACCAAAACAGGGCGACCCCCCCAAGAGATGTTCTATGCCGCTTTCTAGACTTTCGTACAAAAGATCTGATTATGCGCAGAGCTCGAGAGTCAGAGGACATAGTCTATGAAGGCGCAAACTTGAGACTGTTTCAAGACCTCTCAACCACCACCCTCAAGAAGCGATGGCTTGTTAAACCATTTACAGAAGTTCTAATCCAGAAGGGCTACCGCTTCCGATGGCTGTTTCCTTTTGGAATCTCTATCTCCTCAGATGAAAAAAGACTCCAGGTCAGGTCGTCCGCTGACATCAAAGATGTTTGCAAAACGCTGGATATCGTCCTCGAGACCTACCCCGACTTGGAGGTTTTCCATACAGCTTCTCTTCTTCGCCCTCTTCAACCCCCTTCTCCATGGCTTACTGCGAGCTCCCCCAAAGCGCAGAGGCCAAGAAGGAAGACGACAAAGACACCATCATCAAAAGGGGACACAGAGGCAACATTAACGTGTGACCTGCCTCTCATCTGATCTGAGTGCTTCCTTACTGTTATTAAGTGTTATATAACTTGATTGATCTTCAACTTAGAGTTATAACAGCTATCATACTAACGTACCTTATCCTTTTTTTATTTTTTATCCCATCACTCCCCACCCAACCTTCCTGAACCAAGTACCTTCCTGTTACTCTTAAGTAGCTATAGAGTTTGCATATCTTTTCTTATTGAGGTAACTTACTTGATGTGCTAATACAACTCCCTTCTTTTGTTTTTTATTGTTTTTTTTTTCTCCTATTTTCATCCCTCACCCACCCCTCCCTGGTTTTCCCTGTCCCCACCCCCTATACTCTATCTTGCCACAGAGTATTGGTCCATCTAAGCTATAGGTACTTCTTCACGTTTATGAAGCTTTAATATTTCCCCTATCGGTCGACAAATATGACTAACAGATCGATAGTTATGTTCTATATCTAATGATGTTCATCTTTTATTTCCTTTCTTTATTCACCCTTTCTTCTCTTCCCTCCTCCTCTTCCCCTGCATATCTGACTAGTTCTGACATCACAGCGTGAATGAGGCAACAAAGAAAATCTACTAAGTGTAGCCCGGCCACCTCCTACCACATTACCCATGGATACTCGAGATAAGGTATTTACCTTTGCAACATTCAATGCGCATGGCATGAACTCGCCGTCCACTAGGCGCTATACATTGACCCTACTTAAGAAACAAAGAGCAGACGTTCTATTAGTACAAGAAACTCACTTTAAGCCAGACAAAATTCCCAACTTTGAGCGGTCACATTATGACACATGGTTTCATGCAACCACCACGCAGACGGGCTCGAGAGGTGTCTCGGTGGCTATGGCAAGGGGGGTGCCCTTTCAGCTCTACAAAATGTTGTCTGACCCTCTGGGGAGGTATTTAATGATTAAGGGCCTGCTAGCCGGGAACTTGGTCACTATCTGCAGTCTATATGCCCCTAACAAGAAACTGCTGAAGTGGCTGTTGGCGGCATTGAAAAAAATTGAAGACTTTAAAAAAGGTATACTTATCATAGGAGGTGACCTAAATGTCGCGCTAGAGCCATTAATAGACACAACGAGAAAGAAAAGTGCAATATCCCTCAGAGATCTTAGCAGAATAAAACAACGGATCCAATCCTCACAAATAATTGATATCTGGAGATACCTGCACCCAAATGACCTAGATTTCACTTTTTTTTTCTCACCCCCACGGGTCCTACCATAGGCTTGACTATATCTCTATCCCCAAAAGATTTCTCTCCAATGCAAAAAGATCCAATATCTTACCTAATATATTCTCCGACCATTCAATAGTAACACTAGAGATGTCTCTGGCTAGGCCTTTCCCCTCCTGCAGAACTTGGCAGCTCAACGAATCGATCATGAATAGGCTCGTGACCGAATCACTAAAACACTCATCCAATATTTTGATCAAAATGATAATGGTGAAGTCTCAGCCCCGTCTTTATGGGAAGCCCATAAATCAGTTATTAGAGGAGAACTGATTTCAATTTCCTCCTACCTGAATAACCAAAGACAACAGCAGGTAAACACATTATACGCTGAAATAGCTACACTTGAGATTCAACATAAAAAACAAACTGAATCCCAAATTCTGGCACAACTATCTCAAAAAAGACAGCAATTAAAGGACATTTTAAACTCACAGTCTGCAAAATGGTACGCTTCTGGGGAACCAGAATGTTTGTACATGGAGACAAAGCTTCTAAGCTAAAGATCTCAAAAATCCGGCAGCGCCAATCTCGCACATATGTCCACTCGATTAAAAATTCGAAAGGCACCCGTACCCTCGATTACGATCAAATAAAATCAGAGTTCTTAAATTATTATAAACAACTCTACAACCTACGCCCATTTGAATCGTCTCAGGAGAGGGCCAAGAGAAGACAGCTTATTGAGTCTTTCTTGACCCGTTTAAAATTGTCAAAACTCTCGGATTCGCAGCGGCAATGGCTTGTTGAACCTTTTCTTCTAGACAAGCTCTGGTCCACCCTGTCAGGCTGTCCATCAGGTAAGGCACCAGGCCCAGACGGACTCCCCTCCATCTATTACAAGACTTTCCCCTCGATTCTCCTCCCTCGTTTATTAAACATGTGCAATTCTATACTGGGGGACGGCTCTTTCCCTACTCAGGCTTTAGAAGCCAGAATATCGTTAATCTATAAAGAAGGCAAGGATGCCGAATTGTGTAGCAGCTTCCGCCCGATTTCCTTGCTGAATGTTGACCTAAAGCTGTTCGCTAATATGGTTGCACAAAGAATTGCTAAATTCTTACCAGAATTAATCTCTTTAAACCAAACGGGCTTTGTTGGGGGAAGAGAGGCGAGAGATAATACACAAAAAATTCTTCATCTTATGCATTTTGTGAAGCAGAGACACCTCCCCTTGGTGCTTCTTGAGACAGACGCGGAAAAGGCTTTCGACAGGGTGGACTGGACCTACAGTATCTAGGTGAGATGTTGGCCGACTTTGGCTTCCCCTCCCAACTCATTTCGGCCATAATGAAGATGTATGGAGACCCCTCAGCACGTATTGGGATCAATGGTTCCTTGACTGACAAATTCGCTATTAAATATGGCACAAGACAGGGCTGCCCTCTCTCTCCAATTCTTTTCATCTTAACAATGGAACCACTATTATGTGCAATTCAGCAGAGTTTGGAG
The DNA here is from genome assembly GCF_039654945.1 of Dendrobates tinctorius. NCBI lineage: Eukaryota > Metazoa > Chordata > Amphibia > Anura > Dendrobatidae > Dendrobates > Dendrobates tinctorius. The sequence goes on along the minus strand of NW_027361686.1, from coordinate 13,760,757 downwards.
ATTGAAGGCATCACAATAGGTAAAATCCACCATAAGACTGAGGCATTTGCCGATGACCTGTTGGTCTTGTTGACAAACCCCCTTCGAGGCTTTCCTACTTTGATGGGAATCCTTGAGGAGTATGGTAACCTCACCAACTTTAACGTAAACACGTCAAAATCTGAAGCTTTAGACCTAAATATACCCGCCCACACGTTGAATAAGTTAAAAGAAATATATCCATTTACTTGGTCCAGTAGAAGTATTACGTATTTAGGTATTAAAATAGCCAGATCCAATAAAGAAATCTTCCAACTCAATTATTACCCCTTATTGGACAGAGTTCAGACCTCTATTAAGTCATGGAGAGATCCTTTCCTGTCATGGATGGGGAGGAAGAACCTTATAAAAAGCCTGATACTCCCCAAATTTCCGTACTTATTTTCAACCCTACCCATCCACGTCCCAAACTCTTTCCTCTCTTGCGTTAACTCCTTATTTTTCAAATACATATGGAAGGAAGCGAGGCCCCGTATAAACTCATGCACGTTGTCACTGCTGAGGCGCAGGGGGGATGGGAGCCCCTGACATTAAAAACTATTATTATGCAGCTGTGCTTTCCCGGTCGGTAGACTTGATAAGAAACACAAGTGACAAATATTGGGTCAACATAGAAAACATTATCTCACCTGTGCCTCTTAGGTCCCTTTTACTAACATGTACCAAGGGAAGGAAGTTTTCCTCTTTCTCCAACCCACTGACCTGAGCTTTGCTTAGGGTCTGGTCGAATCTTCATGCCTTCTTGACTCCTCCCTCGTCCCCATTACTGAGACTCTCAGATGTCTTACAACCTCCAATAGATGTTCTGAGGTAGGGAGGGGACCTGGTGCGGATACTGGGACATATTTCCATTGACCAGATTATGACTGGGGGGGCGCTCCTCCCGTTATCGGAATTGAACGACCTCTTGACACCCTCGAGCATTAATTTTCAACAATATAACTCTCTGAGAGAGCTATTGAAACACATACGTTACTGCCCAGACACCTTACGCAAACTAACACCATATGATTCCCTCTGCTCTAAATCGTCTAGGCCAACTAAGGTCCTATCAACAATCTACCTGATGCTTCTATCTAAAGATCTGCCCCCGAGGAGAGCTTACATTGCACATTGGCAAAAAGACTTGGGCTATAAACTCTCACAATCACAAATTGATCACATCTATGCGCATTCTCATGGCCCAACGAGCTGTGTGAAAATTCAAGAGAATGCTTTCAAAATTGTATCAGGATAGTACACTACACCAGCGCAGACATGCTTTTGGCGGTCTGGGGCGCAGGACAGTTGGTGCTGTGAGGGGAGTAAGGGAGATTTCTTACATATTTGGTGGACGTGTCCTGCCATCCAACCCTTCTGGGCGTTAACAGAGAAACTTGTTAGTGACATACCAGAGGTCTCGGTGTCGCTAACGCCGGAAACGGCTTTACTAAACCTTCCTTTGAGTTCCAAACAGAAGGGGACTTCCATACTAATTCTTAATATTATTGCTGCTGCCAAACTTTTAATCCCCACATATTGGGGTTCAATCCAGACTCCTACTCTCCACCAACTGCTGTCAAAGGTAGACCAATGGTTTCATATGACCGAAGTTGTTGCCTCGGTGAATAATTCACAGCGCTCCTTCGAAGAAAACTGGTGCTTATGGATCAAATACAGATCCTCCTTCAATCCATGAGCCGCACGAAACTCAACCTGTGATATTGTCAGACCCCCCCCTCTTACCCCCTCCTGTATCCTCTCTTACAGCTTCCTCTACTCCCTCTCTAATTATTTCTCTCTTTCCTTTCTCTGTCCTTTTTTCTTTTGCTGCAAAAAAAAATAAAAAAATAAATAATATATCTTTGTTACTGGTATTACACTGTCTGTACACTTGTGTATGATTTATACAGGGTCACATCACAATAAAAGAACGCCACTATTGGTTTTAATACCTTGACACGTTCTTTTATTGTGATGTGACCCTGTATAAATGTCAGTTGACACGTTCTTTTAATGTTATATGACCCTGTAAAAAAACGGTGCTTGTTCTTTGAACAAGGTGCGGTCCTAGTTTTGGACAGGGAACAATCCTGGCTTCCTTGGTGGAGCTGATCTGATTGTGAGTCGGATCCTTTTGCTGGATGCCACTATTTGTTTTGACACTTTGACACATTCTTTCATTGTGATGTGACCCTGTTTAAATGTCAATTGACACGTTCTTGTAATGTGGTGACCCTGTAAAAAGACAATGCTTATTTTTCAAGCAAGATTTAGAAATTAATTGACACATACATTTTCATGGAGATATTTATAGTTTTTATTGAGATATATATATATTCAATTTTTATTTTCCTAACTGGTATTTTAAATTCACAAAAAAGTGATTTTTTTAATATATTTTTTTCGTATATATATTGTTTTTGTGAATGTTTTGCCTTGTACATTCATTTATTCTTTTTTCTTCTTTTGTGATTTGTTCCTAATCTAGTACAGTGGATTAAGTGATCCACCGCTTTTTTCCAACTCTTTTCCTGCAGCGAGTTCGTTTTTTCGTTGAGATATTTTCTTTTTTCTTTTCTTTTTTCTTTTTTTTCTTTTCCTCTCTGTTTAAATTTTATCTATAATATAATAAAGGGATATTGTTATTTTATCAGGTAAAGATTAATGATTTTGTTGTTCTATATGTTTTAACTTTGACCTCTTGCAAAAGAACATGTGATTATTGGTGCCAATTTTCAAATATGGAGTGTATATAGTCTTGAGACAACACTATCTGCTTATGTTTTTCATCCCCTGAGGAAGAAGTAGTTCTTACTTCAAAACGCGTTGGGAATAAATGATTAATCTTCCACCATAATTGGAATCTTGTATTTTGTCAAGCAGCGCATGGAAGTCCATAAATTTGTTCCATAAGAATTGTTTTATCGCCGATAGAAGGTATGGGATGGACTCTGGCAGTCGCAGCAGGGCCCGAAGAGGCTCCAACCCCGGAGTGGAATGGGCGGGTCATCCTGGAACAAATGAACGTGGATGTGAAGGCCCTAGGCCCTGAGCGTGTGCAGGCAATAGAAGCTGTGCTGTGGGAAAATCAGGCCGCATTCGCTCATCACACCGAAAATTTTGGCTGTACCGAAGCAATCACACATGAGATACCGACCGGGGATGCTCGTCCAATTCGAGAACGATACCGGCAAATCCCACCCAAGATGTATCAAGAGGTAAAGACATTACTCAGGCAGATGCTGGACTCAAGAGTTGTGCAGAATAGTCAGAACCCCTGGACGGCCCCGGTGGTGCTCGTCAAGAAGAAGGATGGGACCATCCGGTTCTGTGTTGATTACAGGAAACTCAGTGCTTGCACTGTGCGAGACTCATACTTGTTACCCCGCATTGAGGAATCCTTGACAGCGTTGGGGAAAGCCAAGTACTTCTCCACCTTGGACTTAGCAAGTGGATAGTGGCAAGTAACCGTGGCAGAAAAAGACAAGGAAAAAAATGCCTTCATCCTCCCTATGGGATTGTTTGAGTTTACCCAGATGCCCTTCAGGCTCTCCAATGCTCCGGGCACATTTCAACGGCTGGTGGAAAAGTGTTTGGGAGACTTAAACTTTGAGGCTACCCTGATCTACCTGGATGACATCATTGTGCTCTCTGCCTCATTCGAAGACCATCTTGCCCGGTTTGGACAGGTACTTTGAAGACTGCGGGCTCATAATCTGAAGGTGAAGCCAAAGAAATGCCACCTCTTCAAGAGAGAGATCGAGTACCTGGGCCACATAGTGTCACAAGATGGGGTTCTACCCTCATCGGAAAAAGTAGCTGTTATCCAGAAATGGCCAGTCCCTCGAACAGTGAGGGAACTCCATGCTTTCCTTGGGCTCGCCAGGTACTAGCGACAATTTGTCAAAGATTTCGCAAAGGTGGTGTATCCCCAGAATGAGCTGCTGTGGGAGACCGCCGGAGTGCAAAAGACCCAGTGCATCCCATGGGACAAGAGGCGAGATGAGGCCTTCCAGGCTTTAAAGAATGCTCTTCAGCACTGATTTTGGCTTGCGCAGATTTTGATCAACCGTTCCTGTTGTACACAGACCGTCGCCTTCATGGACTCGGTGCAGTACTTTCCCAAATACAGGATGGACATGAGAGAGTCATCGGGTATGCTAGAAGATCACTGCGAGACAGTGAAAGAAACCCCCACAATTACAGCTTTTTCTGGTTAGAACTCCTGGCTCTGGTGTGGGTCATGACAGAGAAGTTTGCAGGCTTCCTGGCAGGGACCAAGATTCAAGTTCTAACGGACAATAACCCCCTGGCCCACCTTGAGAATGCTAAATTGGGGGCCTTGGAACAACGGTGGGTGGCTCGCCTGCCAAGTTTGAATTTACCATCCGTTATCGCTCTGCCACTGAAAATGCAAATGCCGACGGCCTGTCACGAGTGATGGTGAAAACACCAGTGGGGGATCTCAATGAACAACTCAAAGAGGAAGAAACCCCAGACTTCTGTTAGTTCAGGACACCAGTGGTTGCTGTCCAGTCAAGTAGGGAGGCCTGCGCGCTACCCCGATCTCTGGGGAGAGCCAATGAAGAATGGGGATGTGTTCAAGAATACAGAAGACAAAGGGCTGAGACAGATGAAATGCTGGGTAGCGCAGAAGGAGAAGCCAGGCAAACAAGAGAGGGATAGTCTGGATGCTGAGATGAAGAGTGTCTTACACCAGTGGGATAGGCTGGAGGTGTGAGAATCGGTGCTATATCGCAAGAGACAACAGCCAAAAGACACTGAAGTAAGATGGCAGGTGGTCATCCCAGGAGGAATGGCCCAAGAAGTGGCTAAAGAAGCCCACAAATTCGGAGCCCACTTTGGGTCCACAAAGACCTACCAGTGGTTACAGCGGTATGTGTACTGCCCCTGGTTGGAGTCTGTGGTAGAAGTTTGCTGGCAGTGTCGGGTATGTGACCTCGTTAAGAGTACTGAACAAAGGGCACCCATCCAGACCATACGCACTAAGGAACCGCTGGAAGTCTTGATGATTGACTATCTCCTCGTGGGACACTCAGCCCGGGGTCCACAGTACTGTTTGGTGATGACCGACCATTTCTCCAAGTTCGCGGTAGTCACCCCGACTAAAGATCAGACTGCCAAGTCGGCGGCGCGGGCCATTTGTTAAGACTTCATCTGAGTGTATGGGTGCCCAAAGCGCATCCACTCTGACCAAGGTGCATGTTTCCAAGGCATGGTGATGGAAGAACTGTATAGTTTGTATGGCATCGAGCGGTCCCAGACCACCCCTTACCACCCTCAAGGCAACGGAACATGTGAATGATTCAACCGAGCCCTGCTGCAAATGCTGAGGACATTGGAAGAGGACAAGAAGGCATGCTGGCCAGACTACCTGCCAGAGTTGGTCTGGACAAACAACAATTGGGTCCATTCCACCACAGGTTACACCCCATATCTGCTGCTGTTTGGAAAAGCAGGACGAAAGATCATTGAGTTGAAGTTAGAACAGCCCGAAGAGCTGATGGAGCGAACCGTCAATTCATGGGTGAAAGAAGATCGGCAACGATTGCAAACAATATGGCGGTTGGTGGGTCAGCAGCTACAGGAGAAAGAACATACGGGCCGTACACCGATTCTGGAGATACCACTCTGTCCCGGGGACCGAGTATTAGTCAGAGAGAAATGCCCCAGGGGTAAGCTAAGTGAGAGATGGGAAATACAGAATATAAAGTATTCGAGCTAGTGTATGCTGACGGCCCGGTCTACAAGGTGCAGGTAGAGAATGGGGCGTCCGCTCCTAGAGTGCTCCACAGAAATTTGCTGCAGCCATGCCGGTCCGATGCCCATCCTGTACCAGTGCCGCTTGAGGGTGATGCTCCACCTCCTGAACCTGTCTTGCTTGCTGGTGAAATCAATGATGAATGGTGGATTGGCCCTGACACTGTGGAGGGCCCTCAGCCGGACAGAGATGGCAATCTTCTGGAGGTACCACGTCCGCCATGTGACGATGAGTCCAGACAAGAGCCTAGTACAACTCCTGCAGCAAGTATTCCTCTGGAAGATTGTCAAGACATCCAGAGATCCCAGAGGTCTACTGCAGGGGTTCCACCAGCCCGATACATAGAACAGTGATCTCTGTCTGCTTCTCCGCTTGTATTTTCTCCCCTATAGATGCTGTTTTGCATTGCAAGTGCTTCTATCCCACTGCAACCTGGATGCTGTGATGGTCGAGGATGACCATGTTTAAGTAGGGAGGCATGTAAGGTGGTGACGTTGCTATGGACATTAGAGACAAGCTGCCACTTTAAGAGACAGCACCCCCTTGGTTAGACCAGGGGGATATTCTGCACTTACCTGCTGTAAAGACTGTTTGGTTTCTTCTGCCAGACTGGAGAGGGGAGGATTTGCTTTTCTGTGTGTGAGGAGAGCTGAGATTTCTGCAGTAACGACATGTGCCTGAGTTGTGAAGGAAAGACTTTGCAAACTCTGCTGTGGAAAACAAGGTGGCTTTCCTATATTGCCATGAGGAGCCACAAAGAAAAGGCAAGAAAGGAATCCAGAGGAGGGATTCCACCGTTTCAGGGAGCATCACTGGACCTGCACACAAGGAAAAGACCATGTTGCACAGAGCTTCCAGGAAGAAGTTTGCACAATCTTGCAAAGCTGCAGGCCCCCAGGAATGGACTGAGATACCAATGCTACTGTGAGTGGTAACCTCTTCTGTGCACATGCTATGGTTTAAGATAGGCTGCAATAGATAGAGCACGGCAGCCGTGTGGCCAGGTTAGCAAAGGCCAGATAGCCTATAGTTAGTGTAGCATCATACATTACTTTACTGTGTTGTCTTGCCAGTTGGATAAGTTCACTGAACTGTAATAGTTGGTGCTCCGTGCTGTTTGACAGCCAAGCTAGAGAATGTTATCCTTGTAAATTGTCTGTTTTCATTGCATACCCCTGTTTCTGCATTTTCCTAAACACTGCATTCCTCGCCTGTAAATAAATTAACCCTTTGTTGTTTGCACCTCATCTTGTGTACCATAGTCTCCCTGCACTGTGGTGGTCCCCCGGCCATCGCTTCACTGGGGCCATTGCATCCTGTCAGTTTATCGCCGGCTGTCTTTGAAAGCAGTCACATTAGTGACTGCTCTCAAAGTCATGAAGATTGTCATGGGACATTATGGATTATCTTCTCTCCAGACAGGTGAGGAATATTGTGGTTTATTATTTTATTTTTGTTGTAGGAGATGTTGGCGTCAGTGGCTTAGGCGTTTGGTGAGTATGGTGTTTAATTAAGATTCAATAAAGGAGTCTGTGTCATTATTTCAAACTAGCTGTACCCGGCTACGCGTTGCTGTGGCTGTCTGTTTAAATGGAAAAAAAAGAAAAGAGAAAACGCTCGTTTCTAATATGTTTAATTTTACAATGCTTGTGGATGTACAATAATTTTTGTTGTTCTATTGTCTGTGTAGATATAGTGATTAGAGTTGAGCGAAACGGGTTGATCAAATTCCTAAGTCGCCGACTTTTGCTGAAGTCGGGTTTCATGAAGCAAAATCTGACCATAGTGTGAGGTCGGCCACGAGGTCGGCCACCAGAGCGCCAAAGTCGCGTTTCAAATGATGCTTCCAGCGCCCTTTTTCAGCCAATGATGGAGGACGCACACTGTGGGCAACGCGATGACATGGGCATCGGTCACCACAATCTTTGAGAAGGGCATGCAAGTGATTGGCTTGCTTTGTGTGGCATCACAGGGGCTATAAAAGGGTGTGCACGCCGACCGCCATCTTACTTCTGCCGATCTTAGCATTAGGGAGAGGTTGCAGCTGCTGATTCTGAATAAGGGAGAGCGTTAGGCAGGGAAGAAGAACAAAAAAACTGCTTCTGCCACTGTACAACACAACAGTTTGTGTGCAGTGACAGGGGAGGCTAGATTTTGTGCTCCCTGGTAGCTGCATTGCGGTTTGCACACTGCTGTGCAAACTGCTTTTTTAAAAGCAAAAATACTTTTCTTCCTCTTTTCTGCACAGTTACCAAGCGTTCATTTTTCCACACTTTTGTGTGCAGCAGTCCTGCTTATTGTCAGCCTCCTAAAATCTCTAGGGAGATTCCAATTCTCCCCAGTACTATATACACCTTGTACCTTTGTCATACACCTGCCTATTTCAGCCTGTTAAATTGAGGTGTAATCTATAGTGGGCCTGAGATAATAGTTCAGCCTCCTAAAATCTCTAGGGAGCTTCCAATTCTCCCCAATACTATATACACCTTGTACCTGGTCATATACCTGCCTATTTCAGTCTGTTAAATTGAGGTGTAATCTATAGTGGGCCTGAGATAGTAGTTCAGCCTCCTAAAATCTCTAGGGAGCTTCCAATTCTCCCCAATACTATATACACCTTGTACCTTGTTTTACAGTACCTTATAGCTGGTGGTATTTTGGGTACATTTTTCCAAAAATGAGGAAGTATGGTGGAAGAGGCCGTGGAAGTGGGCGGGGGTTGCCAGCTGGTACTCAGGGTGGTGGTGGTGTATCTGCTGGTAGTGGCAAAACCACAATAGCACCTAAGGCAGGAGGTGTTGAGCCTGCATCATCGTCTGGCTCCACAAGGCCTCGAAGGCTCCCTTTTCTGGGAGTAGGTAAACCGCTTTTAAAGCCGGAGCTTCAGGAACAAGTTTTGGCTTACATTGCTGACACGGCCTCCAGCTCTATCGCCTCCTTTTCTGAAGTTTCAAAAAATAAAAGCACTGAGTCATCAATGGAGGCTCCTGGTCAGGAACAACACCTTTCCTTGTGTCCTTCACCCACACCAAAAGTGAAGGATGCCGCAGCACACAATTCAGATTGCTCCATGGAGCTCTTTTCACATACCATGCCTGGGTTATCAAGTCAAATCCTGAATTCCCCAGTCCAAGATGAATCTGACATGGAGTACATTGATGCATAGCCACTGCTAGATTTTTCTGCTAGTACATTCACTCAGAGCACTGCATTGTCCTCGCAGTGTACTGAGCCAGAATCTGACCCTGATGAAACTCAGGTGCCCCTTCCCGCATACTATACCACCTTACACGGTGACACAGAGGAAGGTGCACATGAAATTGAAGAGGAGGTGATGGATGACCCAGTTGTTGACCCAGATTGGCATCCATTGGGGGAAGAGGTTGCCGCTGCCAATAGCTCAGAAGAGGAGGAGGAGGATCCGCAGCAGGCATCGACATAGCAACAGCTGTTATCTGGCAGGTCCGTAGCAGTCCAAAAACGGTTTACAAAAACCAAAAGTGTTGCAGGACAGCTTGGCCAGACGGTCAAATTAGCACAGCGTGCAAGGCCTCAAAGCGTCTTCCACAGTAGGAAGAGTGCAGTGTGGCACTTTTTTGAACAAAATCCTAATGATCAGGCAAAGATTTTCTGTAAGAAGTGCGCAAAGACCTTTTGCCGAGGGAAAAATCTGAGGAATTTGAATACCAGTTGCATGCTTAGACATTTTACCACCATGCACTTGCAAGCTTGGACGGACTACCAAACATTACGTACCACATGTGCACCTGCTCCGAATGAAGGTAGTCAGCAATGCTACATTGCTTCCCCCACTGTAAGCCCACCGGTTAGCACACCACCAGCAGCAAATGTTGAGGTGTCGTCGCAAGGCCAAAGCAGTCAGGGAATCACAATGTTATTGCTATGAAAGACTGAATCTAGGCCATCAGCAAGACCACCAACACCATCACCATCACTAACCCTCTCTCAGTCCGCTATGTCCACCGCTAGTTCCACCATATGCAGCTCTCAAGTCCAGCTCACCCTACCAGAGACTCTGAGTAGGACAAGAAAGTACTCATCCTCTCCTCCACGAACACTGTGTTTGAACACCCACATTGCCAAACTAATCTCGTTAGAAATGATGCCCAACCGTTTGGTTGAAAGCGAAGCTTTCCGCGAGCTCATGGCCTATGCAGTACCACGCTATGATCTACCCAGTCGGCACTTCTTTTCTCGAAAAGCCATCCTAGCCCTCCACCTGCATGTGAAAGACCGCATTGTCCATGCACTCAAGCAATCAGTGAGTGGAAAGGTGCACCTCACAACAGATGCATGGTCCAGTAGGCATGGCCAGGGCCGTTACGTGTCCATCACTGTGCACTGGATTAATGTGGTGGATGCAGGGTCCACAGGGGACAGCGGCGGTGGGACAGTGCTGCCTAGCCCACGGTATAGGAAACAGTTGGCTGTAGGCGTTCAACCCTCCTACTCCTCCTCCTCCAGAAGCGAAAGCTCATCCACAGAGCGCAGTCGCAGGGATTGGAGAAGCAGGAAGCTTTTCTGCATATTTCCGGTGCATTCTGGGAAGAGTAGAAGAGTCGCCTTAAGCTGATCGATCGCTGGGACTTGCCGGGTCTCGCTGTTTGAGGACATCGCAAAACCAGGGATTGGAGAAGCAGGAAACTCATCTGCATATTTCCTGTGCATTCTGGGAAGAGGAGAAGAGTTGCCTTAAGCTGATCGATCGCTGGGACTTGCCGGGTCTCCCTGTTTGAGGACCCATCATAGAGTGCATCAGCAATAGCAATATGGAAGAGAAGAAAATCCACATGGTCACCTGCAACACATGCTACATGTTTACGGATCTTCCGGCCCAAAAACTCAACTTTACCTGTCAGAAGTGCAAACTTGATGCCCTCTTAGAGGAAAAGGTGCAGGGACTGGAAGAAAGAATAGCAACATTGAATGTAATTAAAGAACATGAGGACTTCTTGGATGAAGCAGAAGCAATCATTCAGGATACGGAAAGGGAGAAAAGCTTCAGCGCACATACAGAGGCTGGAGCCATGTGACGAAAAGAAGCAAACAGACCAAGTGGTCATCACTACCCACACAGCTTAGCAACCAATATGAAGCCCTCATGCTGGAGTACGAAAATGGCACAGGTCAGTATGATACCGTATCTACAAGAGAAGACACACTCTCAACAAAAGAAGTTACTCTGTGAACAAAAGCGGAAACAAATGGCACTCAAAAACACTCACGAGCAACAAGCAGTGCGTCCGGAAAGAAAAGAAGTGTGGCAGTTATGGGTGACTCACTACTAAGAGGCATGGAGGCAACTATCTGCAGGCCGGACATAACCGCACGAGAAGTATGCTGCCTCCCAGGAGCAAAAATCAAGGATGTGGCCAACAGGATACCAACTATCCTCAAATCCAAGGACTACTACCCTTTCCTACTGATACATGTAGGCACAAACGACACGGCAAGAAATGACCTACCAACTATCTGCGAAGACTTTGAAATTCTGGGGAAGAAAATAAAGGAACGGAACGTACAGGTTGTTTTCTCATCAATCCTCCCAGTTGATGGTCATGGCATCAGAAGATGGAATAGGATACTAGAGGTGAACAACTGGCTTCGACGGTGGTGCAGGCAGCAAGGATTTGGATTCTTGGACCATGGCGTGAATTACCTCTACGATGGACTTTTCGCAAGAGATGGGATACACCTCACAAAACCTGGGAAACACACATTCACCAGAAGACTTGTCACACTCATCAGGAGGGCTTTAAACTAGAAGAAGAGGGGATGGGAAGAAAAACAGCAGACAAGAACATGCAGCAGAAGGACAAACTAATCAAGGATACTAGATGTGGTAAAGAGGACCCAAGACAGGGTACTCAGAAGGAAGCTAAGAAAAAGGAAGCAAAACTTCTTTCCTGCATGCTGAACAACGCAAGAAGCCTGACCAATAAGATTGAAGATCTGGAGTTGGTAATGTATGAGGAAAAATATGACATAGTAGGAATAACTGAGACATGGTTAGACGACAGCTATGACTGGGCGGCTTACTTGCAAGGATATGATTTGTTTAGGAGGGATCGTAAAAAAAGGAAAGGGGGTGGAGTCTGTCTATATATAAAGTCCACTTTAAAGCCCACACTAAGAGAAGATATACAAGAAGGACATGAAGAGGTGGAGTCTCTATGGGTGGAGATACAAGGAGGGAAAAGTAATAAAATCCTCATAGGGGTTTGTTATAAGCCACCAAATATAACAGAAACCACAGAAAATGTATTATTGAAACAAATAGACAAAGCAGCAAATCACAATGAGGTGATTATTATGCGAGACTTCACTACCCCGACATAGACTGGGAAGCTGAAACCTGCATATCTCAGAAAGGAAACCAATTTCTGTCAGTGACCAAGGATAATTATCTGTCACAACTTGTGCAGGGCCCAACTAGAGGGACAGCCCTTCTGGACTTAATTTTAAGCAACAGGCCATATAGAATAACAGAAGTACGAGTCGATGGGCACCTAGGGAACAGTGACCACAATATAATACAATTCCACTTGTCCTTCAGTAAGGTGCCCTGGAAGGGAGTTACGAAAACACTGAATTTCAGGAAAGCAAAGTTTGATCAGCTTAGAGAGGACCTTCGCCGAATTGATTGGGACAATGTCCTCAAAAATAGGAGCACAGAAAATAAATGGGAAATATTTAAATCAGTTTTACACACCCATTGCGAGCTAGCCATACCGTACAGAAATAAAAGGGCTAGGAACAGGAGAACACCAATGTGTCTAAATAAGGATGTAAAAAGGGCAATAAATAACAAGAACAAGGCATTTAAGAAGCTAAAACAAGAAGGCAATGAAGAAGCATTAAAAAGTTATATATAAAAAAATAAAATGTGTAAAAAACAAATACATTTAGCAAAAGTGGAAACTAAGAGACTCATTGCTAAGGAAAGTAAACAAACCCCAAACTATTGTTTAATTATATAAACAATAAAATGATTAAAATTGATGGTGTCGGCCCTTTAAAGAACAATGAGGGTGAAATCATAGAGAGCAATGTGGGAAAAGCAAATGTTTTAAATACTTTTTTCTCAACAGTGTTCACACAGGAAAAGGATTTTCCAGGGGAAATGCAGAGTGATAATGTAAACTCCCCATTAAGTATTACCTGCCTAACCCAGGAAGAAGTGCAGAACCGCCTTAGTAAGATTAAAATTGACAAATCACCAGGCCCTGATGGCTTTCACCCTCGGGTATTAAGGGAGTTAAGTAATGTGATAGACAGGCCTCTATTCCTTATATTTAAAGATTCTATAGAAACAGGGTCTGTTCCTTTTGATCGGCGGCAAGCAAATGTGGTACCAATATTCAAAAAGGGGTGTAAAAGGGAACCTGGAAACTATAGGCCGGTAAGCTTAACATCTGTTGTGGGTAAAATTTTTGAAGGGTTTCTAAGGGATATCATTATGGAATATCTCAATGTTAATAAATGTTTAACTCCATATCAACATGGATTTATGAAGGATCGCTCCTGTCAAACTAACCTGATCAGCTTCTATGAGGATATAAGCTCTCAAATGGACCAAGGAGAATCACTGGATGTCATTTATCAGGGGCGTGGCCTGGACTGCAATGGCATAGGACGTGCAGTCTGAGTGCTCCCGGTGTCCATCACCCAAATCTACACACATCTACAGTTAAAAACCGTTTTATGGATTTATCCAAACAAAGGTCCCATCGGGCATAACATATAGCCCAACATCAGGCCTTTTTGGACTTTACCCCACAAGGATTCAAAGAGTTTTTGCAAGCGCCTGTGACCAGGAAACTAGGCCTCCCTGCAGAGGCCTACAAGGCCTGGACAATCTACCTCCTCTGAGCCTGAGCCCAGATAGGAAGATCCAGGCAGTCTCACCCCCCCAGCATCCATCCAGTCTCATACCGGACTTTACTTCTAAATTTCGCACCAAACAGGTCTATATTTGCAAAGCTACAGCCCCTGGAGCCTCATACTCTGGCAGAATCCGCCTCCCTCCCACATAACGGCTCTCTGGAGGCCCCCGCAACAAAGAAAAGAGAGGTTTCTCATTAACCTGCACAGGTCCCCCCCGAGACCCAGGTCCTCCCGAGTCCCCACCGCCATCCACGGTAAGGACGACTATACTATTAACTAAAAGAAGCAGACGCATCGGCGCTCATTATTAGAAAAGTCACTGCGCAGGCGCATAAGCCCCCAGCGCTGGCTGATAACCCCGAGCGCTGCAGGACAATAGCATACCAGGGATTCAAATACACAGCGCCCGCAGTCATTGCTGGACTCAGAGGGCTCCGACCTTACCGCCAACCCACGGGGCAGAGTCGCCCGTTGCAGAACCAGCTCACACAGAGCCTTAAAAGAAGAGCCAGCGGCTGACGAATCTGCCGCTGTGATAAAGTGGCTAGATTTACCTGAGCAGTGCGCAGGCGTGCACTACAACAATAGTATTCCCGCTGACAGCGGGCGAATCTTCTGCAGAGACATAATTGAGCATTCCCTCACTGCGCAGGCGCGCTCAGATCCTCCTCCCTCCTCCCATACAGGCTGATAACGCCGAGTAGTGCCACAGCGGCGGCTACAAGCTCACGAGAGCGTTGCAGATAGACACCGAGGGGGAGGTTGGTCAGCCTTTGAGCACCGCCACCAAACAGTTGGGAAAAAAAAAACAAAAAAAAACAAAAAAAAAAACATAACCATATCCAAAGTTAACCCCGGCAAGCAATAAACACAGAACAGAAAATGCAGTGATTCTACAAGAAAAGGACTGTGTTCACATTATTAATGTGCAAACATACCTGCAACAAGTCTTATTAATGCTAGAACTCCTAACAAAGCTCATCTAAAGGATTTACCTCACTCTTCCCCCAGGATACTCATGCTTTGGCTCACATATTGAATTGCCTAAATAACATGCACCCTGACCAAAAGGTCTAATAAATCATCCTAAAATCTGACTCCCACCTTCACTACCTTCAATAAACCGCATTTCCTCAAGCGGACAAAAGCACATTAAATAAGTCTTACCACATCCTGGCTTCCACGCATCGCCATTGTTAAAACAGAACTGTCCATTCTATCTATACTCGAATAATAAAGGTCAAATAGACCACTTGGACATCCGACCCTCATCTTCACTGCCTTCTTAAGGTCTAATTTTGTTTTACTGGTAACCCTAAGCAGCGAGTTACAACAACAAAATGAGCCAAATTAAACAAAACAGCCAAAAACAAAACAAAACATCTGCCTCTGCATCCTCTTTACCAACCAGGTCTGACAAGGACAAGGGGTATAAATCACATCCTTCTACTAACCTAACCAACATGACTAGCCCAACTAGATCCAGAACCCCTCATAAAACTACCACCAACATGGACACGTCAGTCTCCGCGAAAAGGGGAAAACCAGGGGCCTGGAGCGAACAATTTTCATCTCTAAATGAGCCTATAAATGACTCTGAAAATGAAAACGACTCATGGTCATCGCCAAACTTAAGTCCAGAAAAATCTAGGCTAAAATTGGACATATCAGACAAAATAGACCACGATAGCATCGAGGCCTACATGGCCTCTCTGGCAGATAAAATAAACAACAACCTCAAAATTACTCTGAAATCAACCCTGGAATCCCAGATGGAGAGCTTTAAATCCACTTTCGAGACTTTCAATCAAAAATTAGAGAGTCACGAAGCCAGGATGGTAAACATGGAAAAGAAAACTGAAGAAAATCATGAAGAAAACCAACGAATCAAAGCTGAACTCACCCAGCTAAAAAACAAACTGGCAGACCTAGAGGACAGAAGTAGGCGGAACAACATAAAAATCAGGGGGATACCTGAATCTGTCACCCCTGGTAACCTAGAAGAATATGTTAAAAAGGTGTTCAAAAAAATTGACCCAACCCTGTCAGCTCAGGACATGACCATTGACCGCATACATAGGCTGCCAAAGCCCACTCATCTACCAAAAGACCTCCCAAGAGATACTATCCTTCGTATCCATTTCTTCCACGTTAAAGAACAAACTCAAATCATAGTCAGGGACAAGGGTGGGTTCCCTGATCCATACTCACACCTCAAACTTTATGCGGATCTCTCAAAGGCCACGATTGAGGGTAGAAAGTCTTTCAGAGATATCACCACCCCACTCAGAGATAACAACATCCCATACAAATGGGGATTCCCGTTAAAATTACTTGTCCATATCAACGGCAAGACCAAAGCCCTACTATCTATAGAGGATGGCAGGAAATTCCTCAAAGACCTGAACATCAATCCCAGGAGCAAGCCGACCTCCTCTCCAGATGCTAAAGCGGCAACTTGATCCATCGTCTTGCCTGAAACTCTTTGTTGAAAAAGTCTAACATTGCGTCAAAATGTTGTGTATGACAACCTAATTTGCATTACATTGCAGGACCTAGTCTCTCTCACTTTTGGCCTGTAAAACAAAACTGGACTTACCATTTTACAGTTTTCTTGTTTAGTTTATTTCCTACAGACTATAGGTTTGTTACTTCACCCGTTGGGCCCGAGATGCCTACCACCAATATCATAGAAGATGACATCGGGGACACTCTACCACAAACATTTTCCCCTAAAGGTTAAGTAGTGACCGCTGGTGCGGCCTGCTTCAGGTGGCCCTCAAAAATTTTCAGTTAAGTTTGCTATTGTATTACGTTGTGTTTTCTCTAGTCTATTGTTCTAACAAGTATCTACCAATACACACTCTGCTACAAATCTAAGGTTTCACCTAGTATATGCTATAACGTGTCTGGTAATCACAGTAACTTTGGTTCAATCTTCCACAAATCACCGCTCTTAAGACATGAAGATCAGCTTGTCCACCTACAACGTCAGAGGACTCAACAGCCCTAGAAAACGGTATGTAATCCGTCATGAGGCAAACAAGTTGGGCTCTGACGTTGTGTGTCTACAGGAGACCAAATTCAAACAGGACTCACACCCAAGCTTCTCACATAAAAATTTCCCATATGCCTTTGAAGCCTCAGGTCCTAAGAAAAAAGCTGGAGTACTTACTCTAGTTAAAAATACAATTAATTTCAAACTTATCAAGGAAATTAAAGACGAAAAAGGACATTTCCATATTTTGATTTGCTCTCTAAATTACTCAATTTACACCATTGTGAATATATATGTGCCCAACCAAGGACAAATAAAATTCCTGAACAAATTACTCAAAAAAATCAGTAAAGTAAGAAAAGGTTCATTGATCCTTGCGGGCGACTTTAATATGGTCCCTAGTGGAAATATGGACTCCTCAGCTCAAAATAGGCACAAAACAAAAACTCTCAACAATTGGCTGTATAGTAATGAGTTATTCGACCTTTTCAGATGCATAAATACCACTTCTATTGAATACAGCCATTTCTCTGACCCCCACCATACTGCCTCAAGAATCGACTTGATCTTAACAGATATCTTTTCCCTCCCCAAATTCCATTCGGTCTCCATACTCCCAAAAACAATATCCGACCATGCCCCGGTAACTGCAGTGTTTACAGAAGGTCCAGTCACCAATCGCCATTTCCTATGGAAGTGTAATTCATCAATACTAAACATCCCACATATAAAAGCAGAAATTGGTTCAGCACTATCAAATTACTTTGGGGAGAACGAAGCAGGTCTCAACAGTCCCTATACTTGCTGGATCGCCCACAAAGCAGTCCTGAGAGGGGTCCTGATTCGGATCTCTTCAAGATTTAAAAAAGAAAATAGAGGAAAAATAACAAACTTACAGAACCAAATAAAAGGTAAAGAAACACTCCTAATCAACAACCTCAATTCCAGTTCCAACATCCAAACAGAACTCTCCAAGCTCAGACAAGAGCTCAGAACATTAATTTTCTCGTTCTACGATTCCGCAATTAAAACCAGTCAGTTTAAACAATACCAAAACCTGAATCGTCCCTCAAAGTACATGTCATACAGACTCAAAAATACTAGACGTAGGCACAGAATAGACGCTATCGCATCCGCCAAAAACATCCTCCTATCCCACCCACAGCACATAGTTAATTCATTTGCAGAATTCTATAAAAACCTGTACAACATTAACCAGGACTCCCCACAATCCTGCCCCAAACAATTCGATATCAATGCTTTTCTGGCATCAACAAACCTCCCAAAATTAGAAGAAACTCATATAGACCTTTTGTCTGCTCCATTCACAGTAAAAGAAGTCTTGGACACTATAAATCACCTCAAATCATTCAAAGCCCCAGGCCCAGATGGGTTCTCCAACGACTATTATAAATCCTTCGCTGACACGTTACCCCCACATTTAGCTAAAATCTTCAATACCGCTTCTAACTCTGGACACTTCCCCAAGGAAATGCTCGAAGCCACCCTCGTCCTGATTCCCAAACCAAATTCAGACCCAACATCAATGAGTAGCTACAGGCCAATCTCTTTGATCAATACGGACATAAAAATCTACGCCAAAATCCTTGCTAACAGATTAAGCTTCCTCTTACCGAAACTTATAAACAACGATCAAATAGGATTTGTCATTAACAGGCAATCGACAGATGGTACGAGAAGGCTGATTAACCTAATCAAACTAATCAACTCAAGAAAAACAAAAGCTACAATAATTTCGTTAGACGCCTTCGATCGACTTAATTGGGATTATTTAAATGCCACACTAGGAAAATTCGGCTTCTGCCAAGAATTCATCAGAAGTATTAGTGCTCTCTATGACAACCCCTCGGCCAAAATTTATGTGAATAACCACTTGTCACAACCCTTCCAGATAGCAAATGGTACAAGACAAGGTTGCCCTCTATCCCTGCTTCTGTTCATCCTGGCCATGGAGCCCCTAGCCCAACTAATTAGAGAAGACCCCGACATTTCAGGTATAAAAGCGGGCCATAAAGATTACAAAATCAGCTTGTTCGCTGACGACATAATTTTAACCATATCAGACCCAACCAAGTCAATAGTTAAAATCCAAAACCTGTTGTCCACATTCTCACAAGTGTCCTACTTCAAGATCAATGAGCAAAAATCCAAAATTCTCACCCTAAACCTGGATGACAATCAATTAGAAACCATTAAACATTTATCCTCCTGGAGTTGGTCACTCGAGCACATCACGTATCTGGGACTGAAATTTTCAAATAATATTACATCCCTGATTCCGCTTAATGTGAATGCCCTCATTAAAACCATCTCTGATGACACGCTTAGGCTAGTTTCACACTTGCTTTTTTTTGCAGCGCGTTTTTCCCGCAAAAAAACGCCTTGAAAAAACGCATACTAAAGCATACAACTGCTGCGTTTTTTTCAAGCATTTTTATGAGCATGCATGAAAAAAACGCAGCGTTTTTATGCGTTTGTATGCGTTTTTAGTGCGTTTTTACCGCGTTTGCGTTTTTTTCCAACATTAGGTGGCCCCTCACACTAACCCAAACCATGACTTTACTAACCCTAACCCTGACCCTAACCCTAACCCTGACCCTAACCCTAACCCTAACCCTGACCCTAACCCTTAACCAAACCATACTTAACCCTAACCCAAACCCTAAACCCTAACTAACCCTAACCCTGACCCTAACCCTGACCCTAACCCTAACCCTAACCCTGACCCTAACCCTTAACCAAACCATACTTAACCCTAACCCTAACCCCAACCCTAACCCTAACCCTAACCCTGATCCTAACCCTTAACCAAACCATACTTAACCCTAACCCTGACCCTAACCCCAACCCTAACCCTAACCCTGACCCTAACCCTTAACCAAACCATACTTAACCCTAACCCAAACCCTAACTAACCCTAACCCTAACCCTAACTTTAACCCTAACCCTGACCCTAACCCTTAACCAAACCATACTTAACCCTAACCCAAACCCTAAACCCTAACTAACCCTAACCCTAACCCTAACCCTGACCCTAACCCTTAACCAAACCATACTTAACCCTAACCCAAACCCTAAACCCTAACTAACCCTAACCCTGACCCTAACCCTTAACCAAACCATACTTAACCCTAACCCAAACCCTAAACCCTAACTAACCCTAACCCTAACCCTAACCCTGACCCTAACCCTTATCCAAACCATACTTAACCCTAACCCTGACCCTAATTCTATCCCTAACCCCAACCCTAACCCTGACCCTGACCCTAACCCTAAACCCCTTTAACTAACCCTAACTCTAACCCAAACCCCTAAATTCCATGGTTAACAAAAAAAAACGCATGTGCAAAAAAACGCATACATAAGCATGCCAATGCGCACATATGCGCACCCATAGGCTATAATGGCCATTTTTAGCGCAAAACG
Source organism: Dendrobates tinctorius (assembly GCF_039654945.1). Taxonomy (NCBI): domain Eukaryota; kingdom Metazoa; phylum Chordata; class Amphibia; order Anura; family Dendrobatidae; genus Dendrobates; species Dendrobates tinctorius. The sequence goes on along the minus strand of NW_027361686.1, from coordinate 13,740,601 downwards.
TGCGCATACGTGCGCATGCGCTTTTTTGCAGGGCCAAAAAATGCAACATGCTGCGTCTGGAAAATACCAACGCACACCCCAAAAAAACGCAGCGCATGAAAATCGCATACGTGCGCATGCCAGCGCGCAGGTATGCGCACCCATGTTAAATATAGGGGAAAAAACGCATGCGCACGTATGCGTTTTTTTCCAGCGCAAAAAAACGCAAATGTGAAACCAGCCTTACCTATGGAAAAAAAAGCTTATCTTGGTGGGGCAAAATCACCACTTTCAAAGCATACATCCTTCCAAAAATTTTATATCTCTTCAGATCACTACCCCTGCCTATGCCTACCTCACTTCTAACACATCTACAAGTCAAAATCAACAATTTCATTTGGGGAGGCAAAAGACCCAGGGTCGCAGCAAACATTCTCTACAGCAATAGGAGATTTGGTGGAGCTGACCTGCCCAACATATCGGCATATTATTCCTCCTTCTTAGTTAAGCAAAGCCTTTATTGGTGGCCAACCCCTGACCCTCCAGCATGGTACGAACTCGAATACACTCTGAATAACAACAATTCTCCATCTCGTCTCATATTGGAATCAATTCTGCTAAAAAGAGACCTTTCCCCATCACACCCCATCTTCCGGGCCACACTGGATGCTTGGAAGTTACTCGCTAAAACAAAAAAAGGATCTAGCAATAATAACCCACTTAGATCCCTTTCACTCCACATCATTACATCCCTTTTTGGACAAGAAGTAGCTCCGGTATGGGCGGACTATGGCATAAGGAAACTTGGAGACCTCTACGGAGAACACTCTATTACCCCCTTTAGCGTAATAAAGGAAAAATTTAAAATCCCCTCTTCCCTATTTTTCGAATATATAATCCTAAAAGATATCATAAGAAAATTCATAGAGATAAAATCAAAAATTTCAGAGCCCGCCATTAATATGCTTAATAACATTAACCATAAAATCTTCTGGAGCATACCCTACATTTACATATGGATGAATAAAAACCATGAACTAGTCAAAACTAGTAACTTATTGAAATGGGAGCAAGAACTCCACTTAACCCCTAATATAACAGACTGGGAACACGCTTGTTCTATCTCAATGTCCGCCACTATATCAATGTCTCTACAAGAGACCCACTACAAGATCCTATCTCGTTGGTTCTATACACCAGCTAGACTATCCAAAATCAACTCAGAAAACTCTTCACTATGTTGGAGAGGTTGCGGTCACCATGGAAACATTCTACACATATTCTGGTATTGTCCTTTAGTGAAACCCCTCTGGAGAGATATATCCCTCCTCATTAACTCTCTTCCCCCAAACCTATCACACTCTCTCCTCAACTAGCCTTGTTGTCCCTTAACTCTCAAGATATAGAAAATTCAGCCATCCCATTAATCATTCATATACTCCTAGTCACAAAAAGCTCCATAGCCTTCCATTGGAAGAGACCTGATCCTCCAAAAATTCAAGACATTAAAGAGAGAATCGCACTCCACAAGTCCTTCGAGCTAAAAATGGCTACTGTTAACAACAAACTTGATAAATTCACAAGTAAATGGTTCAGATGGATCAACCTATTCCCTCTAAGTTAAAGTTCTTCTCTGGACACTTAAATCAAGCTATTGTCTTATGTGATTGATAGTTTTGAATACATGATTGCAAATTGTTATTGTTATTGTTTGAATTATAAACTAACAGTTTACCATGGAAATGATAGGACCACTTGGTCCCTCCCTTTGTTCCCCCTCCCCCATCCTCCCTACCCGTCCCCATCATTGTTAAAACCCTTCAATAAAATTATTTGGAAAAGGATGTCATTTATCTCGACTTCTCTAAAGCATTTGACACTGTCCCACATAAAAGATTGGTAAGTAAGATGAGAAAGCTTGGGCTAGGGGAAAATGTGTGTAGATGGGTAGGTAGCTGGCTTAGTGATAGAAAACAAAGAGTGGTTATTAATGGTGCATACTCTGATTGGGCCAGGGTACTAGTGGGGTACCACAGGGATCTGTATTGGGCCCCCTACTATGTAATATATTTATTAATGATCTAGTGGATGGCTTACACAGTAAAATAGTATTTGAAGATGATACAAAACTATGTAAGGTAGTTAACACAAAGGAGGACAGTTTGCAACTACAGACAGATTTGAGTAAATTGGAGAATTGGGCTGAAAAATGGCAAATGAGGTTTAACACAGATAAGTGTAAGGTTATGCACATGGGAAGGAGAAACAGATGCTACAATTACTTACTAAATGGGAAACTGCTGGGGAAATCAGACAGGGAAAAAGACTTAGGCATCTTAGTCAATAAGAAGCTAAATTGGAGTGCCCAGTGTCAGGCAGCTGCCACCAAAGCAAATAGGGTCATGAGATGCATTAGAACAGGTCTGGGGACACGAGATGAAAACATAAATCTCCCTCTGTACAAATCACTCGTCAGACCACACTCCTGAGGAAGTGGTGATGGCCAACTCACTGAATGAATTTAAGAAAGGAGTGGTTGCTTTTCTTGTGAGTAACAGTATAGAAGGTTACAAATAACATAATATTATAGGTAGATGGTTGACCCAGCTTAGGGGAAGGAATTTTTTTCCCTATGAAGAAAATTGGCTTCTACTCTGTGGGTTTTTTGCCTTCCCCAGGATCAACAATGCAGAACAGCTGCACTAAAAATAGGCTGAACTAGATGGACATAAGGTCTTCCTTCAGCCTCCAAAACTATGTTACTATGTTATGTTATGCCATCCGCAGCTGCCAGTGTTGCACACGAGGTGTCCCACTATCGAACAGCTAGTGGGAAGTGTCAGCAGGCTGTGTTGAAGATGATGTGTTTGGGTGACAACAGACACACCGAGGAGGTACGGGCCGACTTTTTGCAGCGACAAACTGAGTCATGGCTGGGCAGTCTACATCTTGAGGCAGGCAAGGTAGTTAGTGATAACGGCTGGAATTTTGTGGCAGCTATAGCCCTTTCAAAACTCAGACACATACCTTGCCTGGCTCTCACCTTGAACCTGGTGGTGCAGTGCTTCGTCAATAATTATCCGGAGTTAACAGCCCTGCTCCATAAGTGCGAAGATTGTGCTTGCACACCCGCCGGTCACCCGTACACTCCAGTCGCATGCAGAAGCTGCAGCGATTGCTCCACGTTCCCAAGCACTGCCTAATTATCGATGTTGCAACAAGGTGGAACTCCACCCTGCACATGGTTCAGAGGCTGTGCGATCAGAGGCAGGCTATAATGCATTTGTGGGAGGATACACGGGCCGGCAGTTTGAGGGCAGACATGGAGTTGTCTGGTGTGCAGTGGTCGAAGCTGAAAGACCTCTGTAAAGTCCTTCAGTGTTTTGAGGAATGCACACGGCTGGTAAGCGCAGACAACGCCATCATAAGCATGAGCATCCCACTTATGCATCTGCTCATGCAAACTTTGACGCACATTAAGGAGCAGGCGTCTGCAGCCGAGAAGGAAGAGGAGGAGGGAAGGTTTGATGACAGTCAGCCATTGTCTGCTCAGGGAACTCTCTTGGACGAGGTGAAGGAAGAAGAGGAAGAGGAGGAGGAGGAGGATGATGGGGATGATTATTTAGGGGAGGAGGATGCTTCTCAGGGGGCAAGAGAAAATGTTGGCGTGGCAAGGTCAGGTACAGGGTTTGTGTGTGACTGGAGGGATGTTGATTTGCCAGAAAGTGCTCCTCCACCCAGCACTCGCAGTGCATCATTGACACCGGGAACATTGGCCCACATGTGTGATTATGCCTTGCAGATCCTAAAAAAGGACCCCCGCATTGCCAAAATGATGAACGATGACGACTACTGGTTGGCCAGCATCCTGGAGCCACGCTATAAAGGCAAATTCAAAAACATCATGCCACAGGAGAACCTAGAGCTAATATTGGCTAACAAACAAGCAACTCTGGTAAACCGTTTGTTTGAGGCATTCCCAGCACAGAACGGCGGTGATGGTTCTCCCACGAGCTGTAGGGGGCAACATGGAAGAGGTGTTCGTGGTGCACACAGCCGAAGTGGCGTTGGACACAGGCGTTTCATGACCATGTTGTGGACTGATTTTTCAAGTACCGCTCACACAACTGGTAATACTGCATGGATTGAAAGTGACAGGAGACAGCAGTTGTCAACTATGGTAACGAACTACTTCTCCCATATCGAAGTTATCCCTCACAGGTCATTCCCCTTTGACTATTGGGCCTGTAAACTGGACACCTGGCCTGAATAGGCACAATATGCCTTACAGGAGCTTGCTTGCCCTGCTGCTAGTGTGCTATCCGAAAGAGTCTTCAGTGCTGCTGAATCTATACTGACAGAAAAAAGGACCCGTCTGTCGACCCAAAATGTTGCTGATCTAACCTTCATTAAAATGAACCATGCATGGGTTTCAGAGGATTTTGTCCCACCTTCCCCTGCTGAGACGTAGGTTGCCAGAAAAAAGGCTCGCTTTTGTCCTCCTCTTCCTCGGACTTCTCCAATTCCTCCATTTGCAGCTGCTGAATGTCCAACATCAACATATGCCATTTTTTCAACCTCCCTAACTGGGCTGCCTCCCCCCCAAGGCCTGGGGTAACCACCTGGCACAGGGCCCACTCTTGGGCGATGGCACTGACACAGGGTCCCTCATAGTACAATCAAGTGTCTCTGACGGCGGGGGTGCACATGGGTCGCCCTCCCAGAGCTGTGGGGTACTCGGTACCGGGAGGGTGTCAGGGGATTGTGTCACAGCAGCAGTGACCCGGTCCGTGGCCCTGGTCGCCCAAGTAATGGGGGAATGTAGATAATTGAATGGAATAGTTCGTAATGCCACCTGTGGTGTTTGGCAAGCAAGATGTTAAGCCAACGCTGCGTGCAGATCCTCTGGGGCTGATGGTGTGTTGCAGCATAGATGGTGTAGCCCCCCACAGATGAAGCTGTAACCCCAGGGCAGTGAATAGGCGCAGGCGGTGTGAGGCATGTTGGTACCCAGATGTAGCGGTGCTGACGGGGTTGGTGCACGAATCAATGGAGGACACCAGAGCCTGTAGTTCCAAAGCTTTACTCACTGTTCGTGGTACACACTGGTGCCTGCCTCCGTGCCGTGTCCTCTGGGGTAGAGACTCAATGAACCTCCCAGGCAAGTCAGGATTCTCCTCTCCAACACCCCGCCAACATGTACCTTTCCTGAACGACTCCTCTATTGCGCCTTATAGTGTGAAGAGCTCCAGTACCGTGGTACTCTGAAGTTCCTCCTGTCAGATGTTCCTAACAACTCTACTTGTATGACAGACAGCTGTAGCCTCTCTAGGGGACTCCCTTCTCCGGAGTCCTGGCTCTCTATCCAGTTGCTGTTGTGTCCCAAGTCTTGGATGGGAGTAGTGCATTTACAGCCAACTACTCCACCGGTGTCTGCTGCAGAACCATAAGTGTCCATACAACCTCGGGGACTGGGCCCCGGCCTTGCTCTGAGAACCTATAGGCAGGGTTCCTCTTCCAACCCACAACTCCTCTCTGTTCTCCTAATCCTTCGTTCCGCACTGATCCTTCTCTCTCTTATGGAAGCTTAGGTTGCAGTTCTACGTCTTTCCCCTTCTGTTCCCTTCCCGTGCCAGGTAGCTCAGGTCACTGAGGCAGCTGCAGCACTCCTTCCTCCATCCCTTCTTCCAGGGATCCATCCTCAGTCTCTCCTGACTGACTGACCCTCTGTCAGACTGACCTCAGACTCTTCTCAGACTGATCTGTAATTCTAAACTTTCCCACTCTTTTATATTTAACTCCACCCACCTCCCAGCACATCTCGTGTTACGAAGCAAGGACCCACGAAAGGTGCTCTGCTACCCTCTAAGCATGAAGCCGCAATCAGGTCCATTGCTGAACTATCCTGTGTGTGGGTGCAGGTATTGGAGTGTGAAAAGGAGTTCACAACTTACCTAGGTGGTGGGGCACTACACCTTAGGAGGTGCAGTACCTCTGTGGCGACTGAGCCTCAGGGGCGCCACACAAACCCACCGTCAGGCACACCGGCATGCTATGCAATACTTACCTCTCCCTGCTCCACCGCTGTGTAGTATGGGCTGTTAAATCCTTCACTGGGACTGCCAATACAAATTTGGTGAACTGATAGATGATGGTTAAGACGTAGCTATGCCCTGTCCTGCTGGGCTCTATCTTCAGATGATCAATGGCTTCGATTTGTTATGGATGTCGACTCACAATGAGATGCAGTGGTGGTTTATCATCAGCTTTCACGGTTCCATTGCTGAACTATCCTGTATGTGGGTGCAGGTGTTGGAGTGCGGAAAGGAGTTCCCAACTTACCTAGGTGGTGGGGCACTACACCTTAGGAGAAGGTGCAGTACCTCTGTGGCGACTGAGCCTCAGGGGCGTCACATATCCCCCCGTTAAACACAGCACATCCGCGGGCTGCAAGATAACAAAGCAGACAGCAAAGAAACATACAAAAATTTTGTAATGCATAACAAACTTTTCTTATACTAATCTTCCTAGAATAGGAGGTACTCATCTTGAACGTTACAAACAATTCTATCTTAAATTATATCTAAAAATTTTTAATTCTAAGTGCAATTCTCAATTCAAAGTGCTATTCTCTGTAACACATTTTTCTCTCATTTTTCTGACCGCAAATACCTGGTCCGTCACCTGTCATTCTTTATTCATATCACTCATCTCTATATCAGACATTCCTAATTCTTCTATAAAAGCCATTTCTCAGTTACTAATACTCATATAAAACACATTATCAAATACTTCACAGTAAAACATTCAACAGTTATTCTTGTAAGTGCTGGACACCGCTTCCAGCCGGGATTTCTTGCAGTGTCCTTTGAGGTAGACATCATCTTCGAAAAGTGTCTTTTATATGTAAAACCAAGAGAGGGCACCTAAAGAGGTGCAACTATTTACAGGTGAGAGTTTTTGGATCACTCCAAGTTCATGATCGCTAGTTCAAAATTGGAAAAACGCTGCCATTGCCAAAACTAGGCAACAAAAGTGCTACCAACAAAACATGATAACAAAAAGGCACAACTGGTGCAAACAAACCCTCCTGGGTAATGAGATTTGAAAAGTGTTTACTTGTAGTCCCCTCCTGGGGTTCTGGAAGCTGAACTGGAACTGCTACCAGATTCAAGGTAATCGTTGACAATCTTTAAATATTCTTCCTCCCACGGTGTCAAGCCAGGGATCTTTGGTCTGGGCCGCTGTACTGGAGTGGATGCAAGAGCAGCCTGGTTCCTGGGAGCAGGTACCTGAGCAGTCTGGGTAACAACGGTGGGTGGAGGGGCAGCAACAGGTGACTTCGGCTTGTACCTCTCAATAAGCTCTTCTGGAATACGACATACATTCAGGGCATACCACCCCCGGAGCCCCTCATGTCGGGTGACGGTCACATACTCCCCAGGCTGCAGGTCTCTGTCAGGATGTCCCTTTCTCAGATGTGACTCGACATCCCTCCTGCTGAAGAACAAGTCACTAATTCTCTTGGGGTCCGCAATAAATCCAAAACCCCTCTCCTTGTTCACATTCAGCACTTGTCCCCATCCCGCTGCATCTCGGGGGCCGTAATGACCAGCATGGGCCCTCTCCTTCTGGGCCAGATCCGGGCCCAGCACAGCCATCTTTCTCTGCTCTCTCTCCCGATATTCCGCTGCCATCTGCCGGATGGTGGCCTGACATCCTGCCCAGCTCTCTTCTTCCTCCTGCTCTTCCCGGGACCGCTCCTTGCCCATCGGGGCCCACGGCACCACCGTTAGGGGTCCAGATGTTTCCCCCTGGGGACAGTCATCCCTGTCCCAGACCAGGTCTAGCATGACCAGGCCAGCCGCTGCAGCCGTGGTGCACGCTAGGGCCTTCCCATGTGGAGGAACCTCTGACGTACCTGAGGCCTCCTGGCGGTGCGGTCTCTGCTCCGGTGCAGGCTTGTGACAGTGGGCAGCTGCAGGGATATCCACCGGAATGGTTGGTCCAGGCATCGGTGGTGGTGAGGCCAATGGCAGCTCTGGGTCCGCGGGGGTTTCGGTCGGGACCTGCGCAGCCGTAACAGGTCCGGGCAGGTGCAGGGTCTCAGCTCTCGGATCCTCCGGTACACTCAGCCGCACAGACAGCATGGAGGTGAAAATCAGCGCTGCCGGAGGACAGTCCGGTGCAGCGGTAGCAGGTACCGGTGGAGCGGGTACCGCCGGTGTAGGCCCCTCCTGGGCCTGCTGCCGTCTCAGCTGCTCCAAGGCCTCCTGCCTCAGCTGCAGATGGGTGGCCAGTTCAGCAATTTCGTCTTCTAGTTTCTGGCGGTTCATTCTGGAGTTCGGGTCGGAGCCTTCAGCCATGGCGCCGGTGAGATCCGTTTCTCCGAGCTCCGCAGGCCTCCTTCCCCCACTCTCCAAAATGGCATTCTCGCGTTCTTCTTCCTGCCTCGGCCCCTTTCACGCCACTGGCTTCTTCTGCCTCTCCTTCCGGGGGGCGGCGTCTTCTTCCAGCGCCTCCATACCAAGCCAGTATACGAACCCCTCGGGGGGTGGGCTATGTATCTGTCACATAGTAATTCAGGCAGGGAAGGCCCAATACTCTTCGCGGTCTTTTCCTAGGACTTCCCATCTCTTCATGCCCTTCTTCTCCGCGCCAGCGGCGATTTCTAATGTCCATTTTGCAGTCTATAAAATTAGGTCTTCTGCACATTTTCAAAAGTTCAAAGTCTCACAAATTTCAGGCGCACAGAACCCGATGGTATATGGTCTCGTCATCCTGTTCGTGATGCCAAAATTGGGTCACCCTCCCAGGGCTGTGGGGTACTCGATACCGGGCCGGTGTCAGGGGATTGTGTCACAGCAGCGGTGACCCGGTCCGTGGCCCTGGTCGCCCAAGTAATGGGGGAATGTAGTTAATTGAATGGAATAGTTCGTGATGCCACCTGTGGTGTTTGGCAAGCAAGATGTTAAGCCAACGCTGCGTGCAGATCCTTTGGGGCTGATGGTGTGTTGCAGCATAGATGGTGTAGCTCCCCACAGGTGAAGCTGTAACCCCAGGGCAGTGAATAGACGCAGGCGGTGTGAGGAATGTTGGTGTACAGATGTAGCGGTGCTGACGGGGTTGGCGCACAAATGAATGGAGGACACCAGAGCCAGTAGTTCCAAAGCTTTACTCACTGTTTGTGGTACACACTGGTGCCTGCCTCCATGCCGTGTCCTCCGGGGTAGAGACTCAATCAACCTCCCGGGCAAGTCAGGATTCTCCTCTCCAACACCCCGCCAACATGTACATTTCCTGAACGACGCCTCTATGGCGCCTTATAGTGTGAAGAGCTCCAGTACCATGATACTCTGAAGTTCCTCCTGTCAGATGTTCCTAACAACTCTACTTGTATGACAGACAGTTGTAGCCTCTCTCAGGGACTCCCTTCTCCGGAGTCCTGGCTCTCTATCCAGTTGCTGTTGTGTCCCAAGTCTTGGATGGGAGTAGTGCATTTACAGCCAACTACTCCACCGGTGTCTGCTGCAGAACCATAAGTGTCCATACAACCTCGGGGACCGGGCCCCTGCCTTGCGCTGAGAACCTATAGGCAGGGTTCCTGTTATGAATGGGAAACCAAGGAGGAAAAACAAGACAACAAGCTAAGTCTCAGAAAACCAGAGAAGTTGGTAACTATGCAGATTGCAGATCCCTGATCTTAACCGCACAACTAGCAGCAGTCGTGGAGCGTTCCAACTTTGGTCCTAGACGCCTCGTCACAACCGGAGAACTACATAAGCCTAAAGCAGGAAAAGAAGAAAACTATCAGCCCCAGAGCAGACCCCAAAGGAAAGACAGCCCCCCACATGTATTGACGGTGAAACAAGATGAAAATACAAACAAAGGCAGGAAAATAGGCTGAGCAAACGATGGGGCCCGGCTAACTAAAAAGCACAGAAAAGGAAAGACACTGTCTGCAATCTGCCAAAAACAACCTGCAAAAATATTGTCCAACACTTCTGATAGCAAAATTAACCCTGAAGTCACTAGACTTCTAAACCTATATCAGCACTCTGAAATATTCTGAGACAAAGCAAAAAAGAAGCCAATCTAATAAGGGACAAAAAGCAGATTGGCAAATACTGATTAACAGTAGAGTTGAGCGAAACGGGTCGAAAAATTTCAAAAGTCGCCGACTTTTGGCAAAGTCGGGTTTCATGAAACGAAACCCGACCCTAGGGTTTTTTTTTAAAAGCAATCCAATCTCCCTTATCCTCTCGTCACTTTTGTCACAGCTGTGCCATCGAGCCTGTGACATAGCGCTCAGATAGCAGTGGGCCTCACACAATCCAAAAGTGTCCAGCGTCCACAAGTGTCTGCAGAAATTCAAAATCTCCCTTATCCTCTCGTCACTTTTGTCACAGCTGTGCCATCGAGCCTGTGACATAGCGCTCAGATATCAGTGGGCCTCACACAATCCAAAAGTGTCCAGTGTCCACAAGTGTCTGCAGAAATTCAAAATCTCCCTTATCCTCTCGTCACTTTTGTCACAGCTGTGCCATCGAGCCTGTGACATAGCGCTCAGATATCAGTGGGCCTCACACAATCCAAAAGTGTCCAGTGTCCACAAGTGTCTGCAGAAATTCAAAATCTCCCTTATCCTCTCGTCACTTTTGTCACAGCTGTGCCATCGAGCCTGTGACATAGCGCTCAGATATCAGTGGGCCTCACACAATCCAAAAGTGTCCAGTGTCCACAAGTGTCTGCAGAAATTCAAAATCTCCCTTATCCTCTCGTCACTTTTGTCACAGCTGTGCCATCGAGCCTGTGACATAGCGCTCAGATATCAGTGGGCCTCACACAATCCAAAAGTGTCCAGTGTCCACAAGTGTCTGCAGAAATTCAAAATCTCCCTTTTCCTCTCGTCACTTTTGTCACAGCTGTGCCATCGAGCCTGTGACACAGCGCTCAGATATCAGTGGGCCTCACACAATCCAAAAGTGTCCAGTGTCCACAAGTGTCTGCAGAAATTCAAAATCTCCCTTATCCTCTAGTCACTTTTGTCACAGCTGTGCCATTGAGCCTGTGACATAGCGCTCAGATATCAGTGGGCCTCACACAATCCAAAAGTGTCCAGTGTCCACAAGTGTCTGCAGAAATTCAAAATCTCACTTATCCTCTAGTCACTTTTGTCACAGCTGTGCCATCGAGCCTGTGACATAGCGCTCAGATATCAGTGGGCCTCACACAATCCAAAAGTGTCCAGTGTCCACAAGTGTCTGCAGAAATTCAAAATCTCCCTTATCCTCTCGTCACTTTTGTCACAGCTGTGCCATCGAGCCTGTGACATAGCGCTCAGATATCAGTGGGCCTCACACAATCCAAAAGTGTCCAGTGTCCACAAGTGTCTGCAGAAATTCAAAATCTCCCTTATCCTCTAGTCACTTTTGTCACAGCAGTGCCATCGAGCCTGTGACATAGCGCTCAGATATCAGTGGGCCTCACACAATCCAAAAGTGTCCAGTGTCCACAAGTGTCTGCAGAAATTCAAAATCTCACTTATCCTCTAGTCACTTTTGTCACAGCTGTGCCATCGAGCCTGTGACATAGCGCTCAGATATCAGTGGGCCTCACACAATCCAAAAGTGTCCAGTGTCCACAAGTGTCTGCAGAAATTCAAAATCTCCCTTTTCCTCTCGTCACTTTTGTCACAGCTGTGCCATCGAGCCTGTGACATAGCGCTCAGATATCAGTGGGCCTCACACAATCCAAAAGTGTCCAGTGTCCACAAGTGTCTGCAGAAATTCAAAATCTCCCTTATCCTCTCGTCACTTTTGTCACAGCTGTGCCATCGAGCCTGTGACATAGCGCTCAGATATCAGTGGGCCTCACACAATCCAAAAGTGTCCAGTGTCCACAAGTGTCTGCAGAAATTCAAAATCTCCCTTATCCTCTCGTCACTTTTGTCACAGCTGTGCCATCGAGCCTGTGACATAGCGCTCAGATATCAGTGGGCCTCACACAATCCAAAAGTGTCCAGTGTCCACAAGTGTCTGCAGAAATTCAAAATCTCCCTTATCCTCTAGTCACTTTTGTCACAGCTGTGCCATCGAGCCTGTGACATAGCGCTCAGATATCAGTGGGCCTCACACAATCCAAAAGTGTCCAGTGTCCACAAGTGTCTGCAGAAATTCAAAATCTCCCTTATCCTCTCGTCACTTTTGTCACAGCTGTGCCATCGAGCCTGTGACATAGCGCTCAGATATCAGTGGGCCTCACACAATCCAAAAGTGTCCAGTGTCCACAAGTGTCTGCAGAAATTCAAAATCTCCCTTATCCTCTAGTCACTTTTGTCACAGCAGTGCCATCGAGCCTGTGACATAGCGCTCAGATATCAGTGGGCCTCACACAATCCAAAAGTGTCCAGTGTCCACAAGTGTCTGCAGAAATTCAAAATCTCACTTATCCTCTAGTCACTTTTGTCACAGCTGTGCCATCGAGCCTGTGACATAGCGCTCAGATATCAGTGGGCCTCACACAATCCAAAAGTGTCCAGTGTCCACAAGTGTCTGCAGAAATTCAAAATCTCCCTTTTCCTCTCGTCACTTTTGTCACAGCTGTGCCATCGAGCCTGTGACATAGCGCTCAGATATCAGTGGGCCTCACACAATCCAAAAGTGTCCAGTGTCCACAAGTGTCTGCAGAAATTCAAAATCTCCCTTATCCTCTCGTCACTTTTGTCACAGCTGTGCCATCGAGCCTGTGACATAGCGCTCAGATATCAGTGGGCCTCACACAATCCAAAAGTGTCCAGTGTCCACAAGTGTCTGCAGAAATTCAAAATCTCCCTTATCCTCTCGTCACTTTTGTCACAGCTGTGCCATCGAGCCTGTGACATAGCGCTCAGATATCAGTGGGCCTCACACAATCCAAAAGTGTCCAGTGTCCACAAGTGTCTGCAGAAATTCAAAATCTCCCTTATCCTCTAGTCACTTTTGTCACAGCTGTGCCATCGAGCCTGTGACATAGCGCTCAGATATCAGTGGGCCTCACACAATCCAAAAGTGTCCAGTGTCCACAAGTGTCTGCAGAAATTCAAAATCTCCCTTATCCTCTAGTCACTTTTGTCACAGCTGTGACATCGAGCCTGTGACATAGCGCTCAGATATCAGTGGGCCTCACACAATCCAAAAGTGTCCAGTGTCCACTAGTGTGTGCAGAAATTCAAAATCTCCCCTGTCCTATAGACACCTTGTACCTTGTTTTACATTACTATATAGTTTGTTGGATTTTGTCTACATTTCTACAAAAAATGAGGAAGTCTGGTGGAAGAGGCCGTGGAATTGGGCGGGGGTTGGCAGCTGGTAATGATGGTGTTGGTGGTAGATCTGATGGTAGTGGCAAGAGCAAAATAGGACCGAATGCAGGAGGTGTTGAGCCTGCGTCATCGTCTGGCTCCATAAGGCTTCGAAGGCTTAGTTTTCTAGGAGTTGGCAAACCGCTTTTAAAGCCAGAGCATCAGGAAAAAGTTTTGTCTTACATTGCTGACTCAGCCTCCAGCTCTATCGCCTCCTCTTCTTCAGTTGTAAAAAGTAAAAGCACTGAGTCGTCATTGGAGGCTCATGTTCATGAACCACACCTTTCCTTGTGTCCTTCACCCCAACCAAGATTGAAGGATGACGCAGGCCATACTACTGATTACTCCATGGAGCTGTTTTCACATACCATTCCTGGATTATCAAGTGAAATGGTGAATTACCCAGGCCAAGATGAATCTGACATGGAGTGCACTGATGCACAGCCGCTGATGCATGATTCTGCTGGTACATTCACTCAGAGCACTACATTGTCCTCGCAGTGTACAGAACCAGATTCTGACCCTGATGAGGCTCAGGTGCCCCTTCCCGCACACTATACCACCATACACGGTGACACAGAGGAAGGTGCACATGACATTGAAGAGGAGGTGATGGATGACCCAGTTGTTGACCCAGATTGGCATCCATTGGGGGAAGAGGGTGCTGCTTACAATAGCTCAGATGAGGAGGAGCATCCACAGCAGACATCGACATCGCATCAGCTGTTATCTGGCAGGCCTGGAGCATGCCAAAGACAGGTTCCAAAAATCAAAAGAGTTGCTGGACAGCTTGTCCAGAGTGTCAAAAGATCACAGCGTGCTAGGCCGCAAAATGTCTGCCAAAGTAGGAAGAGTGCAGTGTGGCACTTTTTTGAACAAAATCCTCATGATCAGGCCAAGGTTATCTGTAAGAAGTGCGCAAAGACCTTTAGCCGAGGGAAAAATCTGAAAAATTTGAATACCAGTTGCATGCTTAGACATTTAACCACCATGCACTTGCAAGCGTGGACACAACACCAAACCTCATGTGCAACTGATCACAACGAAGGTAGTCAGCAACGCTACATTGTTTCCCCCACTGTAAGCCCACCGGTTAGCACAGCAGCAAATGTTGAGGTGTCGTTGCAAGGCCACAGCAGTCAGGGAATCCCACTGTTATATCAACGAAAGACTGATTCTAGGCCATCAGAAAGAACACCAACTCCATCACCATCATCAACCCTCTCTCAGTCCGCCCTGTCCACCGCTAATTCCACCATATGCAGCTCTCAAGTCCAGCTCACCCTCCCAGACACTATGAGTAGGTCAAGAAAGTACTCAGTCTCTCATCTGCGTACACTGGGTTTGAACGCCCACATTGCCAAACTAATCTCATTTGAGATGATGCCCTTTCGGTTGGTGGAAAGCGCAGCTTTCCGCGAACTCATGGCCTATGCAGTACCACGCTATGACCTACCCAGTCGCCACTTCTTCTCTCGCAAAGCCATCCCAGCCCTCCACCATCATGTGAAAGACCGCATTGTCCATGCACTCAGTCAGTGAGCGGAAAGGTGCACCTCACAACTGATGCATGGTCCAGTCGGCATGGCCAGGGCCGTTACGTGTCCATCACTGCGCACTGGGTTAATGTGGTGGATGCAGGGTCCACAGGGGACAGCGGTGGTGGGACAGTGCTGCCTAGCCCACGGTATAGGAAACAGTTGGCTGTAGGCGTTCGACCCTCCTCCTCCTCCAGAAGCGAAAGCTCGTCCACAGAGCGTAGTTGTACGAGCACTCCATCTGCAGCTGCCACTGTTGCACACGAGGTGTCCCCCTATCGAGCAGCTAGTGGAAAGCGTCAGCAGGCTGTGTTGCAGATGATGTGTTTGGGCGACAGACACACCGCCGAGGTGCTGGCCGAGTACTTGAAGCGACAAACTGAGTCATGGCTGGGCAGTGTACATCTTGAGGCAGGCAAGGTAGTTAGTGATAACGGCCGTAATTTTGTGGCAGCCATAGCCCTTTCAAAACTCAGCCACATACCTTGCTTGGCTCACACCTTGAACCTGGTGGTGCAGTGCTTCCTCAAAAATTATCCGGAGTTAACAGCCCTGCTCCAGAAAGTGCGAAGACTGTGCGCACACATCCGCCGGTCGCCTGTACACTCCGTTCGTATGCAGAAGCTGCAGCGATTGCTCCAAATTCCCAACCACCGCCTCATTATCGACATTGCAACAAGGTGGAACTCCACCCTGCACATGGTGGAGCGGCTGTGCGAGCAGAGGCAGGCCATAATGCATTTGAGGGAGGATACACGGCCAGGCACTTTGAGAGCAGACATGGAGTTGACAGGTGTGCAGTGGTCAAAGCTGAAAGACCTCTGTAAAGTCCTTCAGTGTTTTGAGGAATACACACGGCTGGTAAGCGCAGACGACGCCATCCTAAGCATGAGCATCCCACTTATGTGTCTGCTCATGCAAACTTTGACGCACCTTAAGGAGCAGGCTTCTGCAGCCAATGTTGATGAGGAGGAAGAGGAGGAGGGAATCCTTGATGACATTCAGCCATTGTCTGCTCAGGGACTTCTCCTGGACGAGGTGGAGGAAGAAGAGGAGGAGGAGGAGGATGATGGGGATGATTACTTAGGGGAGGAGGATGCATCTCGTGGGGCAAGTGAAAATGTTGGCGTGCCAAGGTCTGGTACAGGGTTTGTGCGTGACTGGAGGGATGTGGATTTTCCAGAAAGTGCTCCTCCACCCAGCACTCGCAGTGCATCATTGACACCGGGAACATTGGCCCACATGTCAGATTATGCCTTGCAGATCCTAAAAAGGGACCCCCGCATTGCCAAAATGATGAACGATGACGACTACTGGTTGGCCAGCATCCTGGATCCACGCTATAAAGACAAATTACCAAACATCATGCCACAGGACAACCTTGACCTAATATTGTCTAATAAACAAGCAACTCTGGTATATCGGTTGCTTGAGGCATTCCCAGCACACAGCAGCGGTGATGGTTCTCACACGAGCCGTACGGGCCGGGGGCAGCTTGGCAGAGGTGTTCGTGGTGCACACAGCAGAAGTGGCGTTGGAGACAGGGGTTTCATGACAATGTTGTGGACTGATTTTTCAAGTACCGCTCACACAACTGGTAATACTGCATCGATGGAAAGTGACAGGAGACAGCAGTTGTCAACTATGGTTACAAACTACTTTTCCTCCCATATCGATGTTCTACCACACAGGTCATTCCCCTTTGACTATTGGGCCGCTAAACTGGACACCTGGCCTGAATTGGCACAATATGCCTTACAGGAGCTCGCTTGCCCAGCTGCAAGTGTGCTATCGGAAAGAGTCTTCAGTGCAGCTGGATCAATCCTGACAGAAAAAAGGACCCGTCTGTCAACCCAAAATGTGGATGATCTAACCTTCATTAAAATGAACCACGCATGGGTTTCCAAGGATTTTGTCCCACCTTCCCCTGATGACACATAGGGTGACAGAAAAATGGCTTGCTTTGGTCCACCTCTTCCTGGGACTTGACCTATTTCACCTTTTGCATCAGCTGAATGTCCAACATCAACATATGCCACTTTTTAAAACTCCCTAACTGTGCTGCCTCCCCCCCATGGCCGGGGTCACCACCTAGCGCACGACACCGTGCGAGTGCCGTTGCCCTGGACAGGTGGGTAGGCCGACTCTTGGGCGCGGGCACTGGCACAGGGTCCCTCATAGTGCAATCAAGTGTCTCTGACGGTGGTGGTGCACACCTGCCGTCAGAAACACCGCCGTACTATGAGGGGCCCAGTGCCAGTACCGACGCCGACGAGTGGGCCCCGCTTGCTTGGGCAGGGCCCCAGCATTTGCAATCTTTACCTCTCCCTGCTCCTTCGCTGTGTAGTCTGGGCCGTCAAATCCATACTGTGCCTGACACCGTCTGAGCCTGCCTCCTGATGTATAGACATATATTTTGAATGTGTACGCTATCCATACATGTTATCCGGGGATACGGTACCCTTTCTAACCTTTGTGCAATCACGTGCAATCCATACTGGGCCTAACACCGTCTGAGCCTGCCTTCTGATGTATAGACATATATTTTGAATGTGTACGCTATCCATACATGTTATCTGGGGATACGGTACCCTTTCTAACCTTTGTGCAATCACGTGCAATCCATACTGGGCCTAGCACCGTCTGTGCCTGCCTCCTGATGTATAGACATATATTTTGAATGTGTACGCTATCCATACATGTTATCCGGGGATACGGTACCCTTTCTAACCTTTGTGCAATCACGTGCAATCCATACTGGGCCTAGCACCGTCTGTGCCTGCCTCCTGATGTATAGACATATATTTTGAATGTGTACGCTATCCATACATGTTATCCGGGGATACGGTACCCTTTCTAACCTTTGTGCAATCACGTGCAATCCATACTGGGCCTAGCATCGTCTGTGCCTGCCTCCTGATGTATAGACATATATTTTGAATGTGTACGCTATCCATACATGTTATCCGGGGATACGGTACCCTTTATAACCGTTGTGCAATCACGTGCAATCCATACTGGGCCTAACACCGTCTGAGCCTGCCTCCTGATGTATAGACATATATTTTGAATGTGTACGCTATCCATACATGTTATCCGGGGATACGGTACCCTTTCTAACCTTTGTGCAATCACGTGCAATCCATACTGGGCCTAGCACCGTCTGTGCCTGCCTCCTGATGTATAGACATATATTTTGAATGTGTACGCTATCCATACATGTTATCCGGGGATACGGTACCCTTTCTAACCTTTGTGCAATCACGTGCAATCCATACTGGGCCTAGCACCGTCTGTGCCTGCCTCCTGATGTATAGACATATATTTTGAATGTGTACGCTATCCATACATGTTATCCGGGGATACGGTACCCTTTCTAACCTTTGTGCAATCACGTGCAATCCATACTGGGCCTAGCACCGTCTGTGCCTGCCTCCTGATGTGTAGACATATATTTTGAATGTGTACGCTATCCATACATGTTATCCGGGGATACGGTACCCTTTCTCACCTTTGTGCAATCACGTGTAATCCATACTGGGCGTGAGAACGGCTGGCGAGCTGTTAAGCAAGCTACAGCACCTGTGGTTTGCACACGTAAGTTTTTCATTTTTTCAGGAATGACGGTTAGGCCTAATTCCGGAACTGCGGTTGACCTGCACTTACTGGGAAATCATCGTTCGCGGGTAATAATTGTAATCACAGATCCCCATCACTAACGTTGTTCAGCGGGTTATCTGCACCTGTAAGCGACAAACGCTGGCCTTTTCAGTGTAGCGCACATGCAGCCACGGACATGTAAGGGCATGACACACCAGTTATAGGCCAATCTCATGTGCCAGAGCCTCACGTGTCCCTCTAGTAAGCCGGACTCGGACCGCGGGGCATGACGGAGTCTCGTTCTTTAACGGAATTAAGCTTGCAATGTGTGCATCTTTTCTGTAGCTGGCATGGTTGAGGTTTCCCAGGTGGAGTCGAAATTAACCATAGGCTCCACTCCTGGTGGTGCCCTTCTAGACATTCCTTTAAGGTTCAGCTTTGCAACCATACTGCCCACTTAAAACAAACACTTTGCCTTCATGAACGCTGTTTGGAGGGTCATAACTCGTGGGAATAACGCCGCCCAATCAGTTAACCTGCTAGAGAGATCCTTCGTTGCTCCCAAGCATGACATCACACTCCCTAGGAGGAAGGTAATGCCACTGTGGCGACCGTACTCCTGGGGGCGACACAAGTGCACTGATGCCCAGCCACTGCTCGATGAATCTGCTGGTACATTGACCCAGACCACTACATTCCCCTCGCACGCTACCCGGCCTGAATCTGACCCTGATGAAACTCAGGTTACCCTTCCCATATACAGTTCCATCTTACACGGTGACAAAGAGGAAGCTGCAGATGAAAGTGCAGGTTCGGCCCACCCGCCATCAGACACACCACCGTACTATCAGGGGCCATGTGCCAGTGCCGTCGCCAAGTGGGCCCCCCCTGCTTGCTCAGGATCACAGCACTTGCAAGGTTGAAATACTGTGCAGTGAGATGGAAGATGGGGACGACGAGGAGTCCAGACTAGTACAGGGATTCCCTAGCGAGGACACTTATTTGATTGTTTTCAATGTTGGGACAGCAATTTTTGGGGAGCACTATACTCTGGAGAATGATAGATGGGGCCCACCATACACTGGAACATACCAAAGGTGGACATCAGACACTGGAGCAGCATTTACAGGGCCCATTATACACTAGAGCATTAGAAATGGGGCCCATTATGTTTGGAGCATTATTTGGGCCCATAAGACAGTGGAGCTTCATCCATGGGGACCAACATATACTGTAGCATTATGTGGAGCTCATCATATACTGTTTCAAACATTATATGGGACCAATGATTCTGTATGGAGAAATAGATGGGCCTCGTCATGAGATGTAAAAAGTGAAGTATTTGTCATTGTACTATACCATTTCTCTGCCGTATCGGAGCATCATGAGTTGTGGTATGTGTTAAAGGGGCGCTCTTTCGCCCAGGGCACATGAAAATCTGGAGCCAGCCCTACCCCCCCACAACTTTAGCCAAATAACCCCCATTTTTCAGTGCGTAACTAGTATTATGAAGTAAATTAAGGTTGACAAACTTAAGTAATAAGAATTGATGCTTTTGGCATTCAAATGGGCACTGTAGGTGTGTTTCCTGTCCTCCTCTCACTGCCGACTTTTATTCCCCATTGACTTACATTGGGTTTCGTGTTTCAGGACGACCCCGACTTTTCCCTATAATCAGCCGATCTTGCTCGACCCGACTTTTGGAAAAGTCGGGTTTCACGAAACGAAACTCGACCCTAAAAAACCAAAAGTCGCTCAACTCTAATTAACAGAAGTGGAATTTCAGCATAGCCCCAGCAGGGGCAGGCTGATTGCACAACAAACTGAATTGACCAACAAGTGCAAGTGTGAACATTAGCAAAAAGCAAACTTAACTTGAGAAGACTGGAAGAGAGCTGAAGTCCAGGACCTGAGAAGCAGACTGAATCACCAGCACCCAGATAGGGCGTCGGCTGTCTTATATCCAGTCTGATACTCCAGAGATCCAATCGTTATCTTCCTCATCAGGTGGCAGATCACTATTACTTAAACCAACCGCACTACCTCCTGTCACCACCAGAGGGAGAACGGAAGAGGAACTCTCAACTGGTGGAGCAGAAAATGAATTCATGACAGGTTCCTCTTCCAACCCACAACTCCTCTCTGTTCTCCTACTCCTTCGTTCCGCGCTGATCCTTCTCTCTCTTATGGAAGCTTAGGTTGCAGTTCTACGTCTTTCTCCTTCTGTTCCCTTCCCGTGCCAGCTGGCTCAGGTCACTGAGGCAGCTGCAGCACTCCTTCCTCCATCCCTTCTTTCAGGGATCCGTCCTTAGTCTCTCCTGACTGACTGACCCTCTGTCAGACTGACCTCAGACTCTTCTCAGACTGATCTGTAATTCTAAACTTTCCCACTCTTTTATATCTAACTCCACCCACCTCCCAGCACATCTCGTGTTACGAAGCAAGGACCCACGAAAGGTGCTCTGCTACCCTCTAAGCATGAAGCCGCAATCAGGTCCATTGCTGAACTATCCTGTGTGTGGGTGCAGGTGTTGGAGTGTGAAAAGGAGTTCGCAACTTACCTAGGTGGTGGGGCACTACACCTTAGGAGAAGGTGCAGTACCTCTGTGGTGACTGAGCCTCAGGGGCACCACACAAACCCACCGTCAGGCACACCGGCGTGCTATGAGGGGCCCTGTGCCAGTACCGCCGCCCACGAGTGGGCCCCCCCTGCTTGCTCAGGGCCCCAGCGCTTGCAATACTTACATCTCCCTGCTACACCGCTGTGTAGTATGGGCTGTTAAATCCTTCACTGGGACTGCCAATACAAATTTGGTGAACTGATAGATGATGGTTAAGACGTAGCTATGCCCTGTCCTGCTGGGCTCTATCTTCAGATGATCAATGGCTTCGATTTGTTATGGACGTCGACTCACAATGAGATGCAGTGGTGGTTTATCATCAGCTTTCACGGTTTTCCTACTCACAGACGTGTGACATTCCTGCCCACATTTTTAAATGTGTCCTCTCATGCCAATCCAATAGAATCGCCTTCGGCCTGTGGCTTCTGTCTTTTGCACTCCAAAGTTACCTGACAGATCATGATAGGCAGTGAGGACAATGTCTACATCTCTCAATGTGATCACAATTTCATGGAGATGAGTAACAATGATGGGATCCACGGTACTGCGATACAGCAAACTTTTCTTCACAAAGAACTGTTTTCGCTGTCTCCACAGACAAAGTAATTGAGGGTCAGCATCGCCTCTGAGAATTCTCCCCGGAGTTTTTCCCGTGATTAGTAATTCCAAAATTTCGGCAATCACTCGACTTTCCGTCTGTACTTGTATCCATCTCGTTTCCTCTTGCGGAGAGTCTGGACTGTCTTACTGAGACTGAAATATAAATGAAGATTGAAAAATACCCCAACAGTGTATACTGCTGTACGCTTCGAATACATTACCCTTTTTCTACTTTTTAGATTCTTGTCTAATCCTTACTGAGGCTGTGAGTGTCTTTGTCGGACTCTGGAAATATACACGCAGATTTTTAATGTTTAAACTATGCTATGTATACCTGGTATCCAGTGATACTGTACCCTTTCTCAACTTTCTACAATCTTGTCGAATCCATACTGGACCTGAGACCGTCTGAGTCTCCCTCATGATATATAGACATAGATTTCTAATGTGTAAACTATGCTACATATATGCCTGTTATCCAGTGATACTGTACCCTTTCTCAACTTTAGAAGTATTTAGAAGGAAGGACACAGCGATCTAGAATCATAGAATCGTAGAGTTGGAAGGGACCTCCTGGGCCATCTGGTCCAACCCCCTGCTCAAAGCAGGATTCGCTAAATCATCCCAGTCAGATGTCTGTCCAGCCTCTGTTTGAAGACTTCCATTGAAGGAGAACTCACCACTTCTCGTGGCAGCCTGTTCCACTCATTGATCACTCTAACTGTCAAAAAGTTTTTTCTAATATCTAATCTGTGTCTCCTCCCATTCAGTTTCATCCCATTGCTTCTAGTCTTTCCTTGTGCAAATGAGAATAAAGTTAATCCTTCTACAATGTGACAGCCCTTTAGATATTTGTAGACAGCAATTAAGTCTCCTCTCAGTCTTCTCTTTTGCAAACTAAACATTCCCAAATCCTGCAACCTTTCCTCATAAGACAGGGTTTGCAGACCGGTCACCATTCTGGTCGCTCTTTTCTGAACTTGCTCCAGTTTGTTGATGTCTTTTTTAAAATGTGGTGCCCAAAACTGGACACAATATTCCAGATGAGGTCTGACCAAAGAGGAGTAGAGGGAAATAATGACTTCACGTGATCTAGACTGTATGCTTCTGTTAATACATCCTAGAACTGCATTTGCCTTTTTTGCTGCTGCATCACACTGTTGACTCATATTCAGTCTGTGATCTATTAGTATACCCAAGTCTTTTTCACATGTGCTGTCACTTAGCCCTATTCCTCCCATTCTATATATGCTTTTTTCATTTTTATTGCCCAGATGTAGTACTTTGCATTTCTCCCTGTTAAAAACCATTCTGTTAGTTACTGCCCACTTCTCCAGTTTATTTAAATCTTTTTGAATCCTCTCTCTCTCTTCTCTAGTATTAGCTATCCCTCCTAGCTTTGTGTCATCAGCAAATTTAATCAGTTTACCCTCAATTCCTTCATCTAAATCGTTGATAAAGATGTTGAACAATACAGGGCCCAGGACAGAGCCCTGTGGTACCCCACTTGAGACATTCTTCCAACTGGATGTGCAGCCATTTACGACCACTCTTTGGGTCCGATCACTAAGCCAGCTATGAATCCACCTAACAGTTGCCTTGTCCATTCCATACTTAGTCATTTTTTCAATAAGGATTGTATGAGAGACTTTGTCAAATGCTTTGCTGAAGTCAAGATATACTATATCTACAGCATTTCCTTGATCCACCCAATCAGTGATACCGTCATAGAAGGAAATTAAGTTAGTCTGACATGACTTATTAGTTACAAACCCATGCTGACTCTGTTTGATCACTTCATTCTTATCCAGGTATTGACTTACATGTTGTTTAATAATTTGTTCAAAGATCTTTCCTGGTATAGAAGTCAGACTCACCGGCCTATAGTTGCCTGGGTCCACCTTCTTCCCCTTTTTGAAGATAGGAACAACATTTGCTCTTCTCCAGTCTTCTGGCACTTCTCCTGTTCTCCAAGAATTTTCAAAGATTATGGAGAGTGGTTCAGAAATTTCTTCTGCTATCTCCTTCAGTACTCTGGGGTGTAATTCATCTGGACCTGGAGACTTGAATTCATTTAGGTTAGCTAAGTGTTTCCTCACTATCTTTCTGTTTATAGATATCCTGGATTCTTCTATTCCCTTAATAGGACAGTGAATAACAGTTGGTGTTACATTTCCTTTCTGAGAGAAAACAGATGCAAAATAGGAATTTAAAAGTTCAGCCTTCTCAACATCCTGTCTTACCATTTCAACTTTCTACAATCTTGTCGAATCCATACTGGGCCTGAGACCGTCTGAGTCTGCCTCCTGATATATAGACATAGATTTTTAATGTGTAAACTATGCTACATATATGCATGTTATCTGGTGATACTGTGCCCTTTCTCAACTTTCTACAATCTTGTCGAATCCATACTGGGCTTGAGACCGTCTGAGTCTGCCTCCTGATATATAGACATAGATTTTTAATGGGTAAACTATGCTACTTATATACCTGTTATCCGGTGATACTGTACCCTTTCTCAACTTTCTACAATCTTGTCGAATCCATACTGGGCCTGAGACTGCGTGAGTCTGCCTCCTGATTAGAGATGAGCGGTGTTCGAGTCGACCTGTTTGCCAAGTTCAAATTCGAGCTGTTTTGGGAGGTGTTCGAGCCGTTTGTCGAACTCGAACACTTTGCTTAAAATTCGGCTGTTCGAGGTTCCATTCGAGAACGGTTCTTTCACCAAAAGCGTAACTTTATTTTCACATTAATAATGGTTTTCAATGTTAATAGACAGTTTCATGGCACAGTAGCGGTGTCTGGTAGCCAGCTGTGTAGTACACCTGTCAAGGAGCTACACCGTGTGTGTGTTTCTAATAATTTTTTACCGCATCTTGTCCAGAAAATCCTTTTGGGCCTTGTAACACTGTCTGCTACTCAGCAGAGGAGCCCACCCATGAACCTAGCTATGCCGCCTATTTATGAAAGAACCAGTTTTTGGCTGCATTTAGCCCAATTAATACTTTGGGCCTAATAAATGTGTCTGCTACTCAGCAGTGGAGCCCACCCGTGAACCAAACTGTGCCGCCTGTTTATGTAAGAACCATTTTTTAACTCCATTTAGCCCAGTGAATACTTTGGGCCTAGTGCCTGTGTCTACTGCTCAGCAGAGGAGCCCACCCGTGAACCTAGCTATGCCTCCTGTTTATGTAAGCACTGTCTGCTACTCAGCAGAGTGCCCACCCGTGAACCAAGCTATGCCGCCTATTTATGTAAGAACTGTGTGCTACTGAGCAGAGCAGCCCAGCTGTTAAGCAAGCTACAGCACCTGTGGTTTGGACACTTAATTTTTTCACATTCTTTCTGGAATGCCGGTTAGGCCTAATTCCAGAATTCCGGTTGACCTGCACTTACTGGGAAATCCTCGTTCACGGGGAAGAATTGGAATCCCAGATCCCCATCACTAACAGGGTTCAGCGGGTTATCTGCACCTGTAAGTGACACACACTGTTCCTTTCAGTGTAGCGCGCAAGCAGCCCCAGACATGTAAGGGCATAACAGACCTGTTATTGCTCGACCTCGCGTGCCAGAGCCTCACGTGTCCCTCTAGTAAGCTGGACGCGGACCACGGGGGCATGCCGGAGTCTCATTCGTTAATGGAATAAAACTGACAAATCGCTAGCACAACTAAAAATGGCCATGCACCACCACCCATAGAATCGAGAAAGCTTGCAATCTGTCCATCCTTTCCGTGGCTGGCATGGTTGAGGTTGCCCGTGT
The DNA here is from genome assembly GCF_039654945.1 of Dendrobates tinctorius. Classification (NCBI taxonomy): domain Eukaryota; kingdom Metazoa; phylum Chordata; class Amphibia; order Anura; family Dendrobatidae; genus Dendrobates; species Dendrobates tinctorius. The sequence goes on along the minus strand of NW_027361686.1, from coordinate 13,715,156 downwards.
GGAGTCCAAGTAAGCCGCAGGCTCCACTCCTGGTGGTGCCCTTTTGGACATTCCCTTAAGGTTCAGCTTTGCAGCCATACTACCCCCGGAAACCAAACACTTTGCCTTCATGGAGGCTGTTCGGTGGGTCGTGGGAATAATGCCGCCCAATCGGCAGTTGGCATAATTTATGGTGGGAAGTCCGACTGTATATGATCGTCTTCGATTTTAGAATTTTAGATTTTTTTTCTATTTTAGATTTTTATTCCAGCCTTTCTTGACTTTATAAGGGCATGACATGCCTATATCTGTGTCTCCTCCTCCTCCTTTTACTCCTCCACCTCTTTTCTCTATGTTGTTGCCCTTTTCCATATGTTATTTGTGTCTTCTGAGCATTTTGTCTGCTTTGGGACACCTTTTAAGGTGTTTTGTAATCGTTTTCTATGTGTTTGTATGTGTTTGTGTTTGCCTGCCATTGTTTTCAATGGGGTTCGACGGTATTCGTCGAACGTTCGACGAACATTCGAATAACTTGACTCCTGTTCGACGAACCAAACCGAACTCGAACACTAGCGGGGTGGCTCAACACTACTCCTGATATATAGACGTACATTTTTAATGTTTATCTATGCTATATATACCTGGTATCTCGTGATACTGTACCCTTTTTGCCAGGAAGTCCTCCTCCACCCACCACTCTAAGTGTGTCATTGACACCTGGAATATTGTCCCACATGTGTGATTATTTCTTGCGGATCTTCTTTTTATATTGTGGTGTGATCCATCCTAAGCGTGTGAGAGTCTGTGGGTTACTCCTGCAATTTATATGTAGATTTAAAAATTACCCCAACACTGTATACAGCTCTATGCTTGTGATACATTACCCATTTACTGCTTTTTATATTCTGGTCTAATCCAAACTGACCAAGTGAGAGTTTGTTTCTGTCTGTGGAAATAAATACTGAGATTGACAATGACCCCTACACTGTATACAGCTGTATGCTTCAGATCCATTACCGTTTTTCGGCTTTTTATATTGTGTTGTAATCCATACTGAGCTTGAGAGCATCTGTGTCTGCCTCCTGAAATATATAAGGAGATTTAGAATGTTTAAACTATACTATACATACCTGCTATCTGATGATACTGTACCCTTTTTCTACTTTTCATATTCTTGTCTAATCCATACTGAGCCTGTGAGTGTCTGTGTGACTCATGAAATATATAGGGATATTGACAATTATCCTTTGACTGTATAGAGCTGTACGCTTCTGATACAGTACCATATATCTGATGTTATTTTGGGTACATTTTCTCCAAAATTTGGAAGTATGGTGGAAGAGGCCGCGGACGTGGGCGTGGGGGGGGCAGCTGGTACTGATGGTGGTGGTGCATCTGCTAGTAGTGGCAAAACCACAATAGCAGCTAAGGCAGGAGGTGTTGAGCCTGCGTCATGGTCTGGCTCCGGAACGCCTGGAAAGCTAACTTTTCTGGGAGTAGGTTAACCGCATTTAAAGCCGGAGCATCAGGAACTGGTTTTGGCTTACATTGCCGAAACAGAAACCAGCTAATATGCCCTCCTCTTCTGAAGTTTCAAAAAATGCAAGCACTGAGTTGTCAAGTGCTGGCTCCTGGTCAGGAAGAACCCCTTTCCTTGTGTCCTTCACCCCCCAACAAAGTGAATGATGCAGCAGGCCACACTTCACATTAGTCCATGTAGTTCTTTCTCACATACCATGCCTGGGTTATCAAGTCAAATCGTGAATTCCCCAGTCCAAGATGAATCTGACATGGAGTGTGGGTGGCCAGCCAGGGCAGTGGGGTTAATCGGTACCGGGCCGGTGTCTCAGAGGGATGTGTCACAGTGGTGTTGACCCGGTCTGTGGCCCTGGGCGTCCATGCAAAGGGGTGAATAACGTTTATAGGTGAATGATACGTGATGCCACCTGTGGTTTCCGATCAAATTGACCAGCACTGCAGTGTCGCTTCTCTGGGACAGATGTTGTGGTGCAGCTAAGATGTAGAAGCCCTGCACAGGTAGGGCCGTAGTCGCAGGGCAGATGAAAGAGTTGGTAGATGGTGAACTGTGCAGGATGTAGCAGAGCCGTGCGCCAGGCGCAGGAGAAAGATGACAGACACAGTCGTGCAGTTCCTTTAACTGTACTTGGTAAGTGCCGTCCAGGACCCAGAGTACAGATGGAGAAGGAGTTGGTCAGCCTGGAAGCCAATTAGGAATTCTCTCTCTGCAGGTAGGTAGTGTGGCCTCCGTTCTAGCACTTATCTGAGGTACTCGCAGTACTGAGTTCACTGAAGTTCCCCCTGTTGACTCTCCTTTGAAACTTTCTCGTATGGCAGGCAGCCGTAGCCTTTTCCTTCTGGCTCACACAAGTCGCTGCTGGGGCCTCCAAGCCTTAGTTGGGAACAGAGCATTTACAGCTGCTACTTGCTCCGGTTTCTGCTGCAGGACCGTCAGTGTCCTTACAAACTCGGAGACCGGAGTCCGGACCGTGCGCTCCAGCTAGGAGTGAGCCTTAACTCTGCTCATCCTCCAGCTCCCCTTCTCACGTCCACACACTTCCCCTTCCCTTCACAGACTACCCTAACTTCCCTCCTCCCGACCACAGAGAGCAGCTCCTCAGCAGTCAGGTTCCGGGTTCTCCCTGCTGGCCTGGAGTGGGAACTGTGTTGTGTGTTGGTTTAACTGCTAGAGAGATCCTTCGTTGCTCCCAAGCATGACATCACACTCCCTAGGAGGAAGGTAATGCCACTGTGGCGACCGTACTCCTGGGGACGCCACAAGTGCACTGATGCCCAGCCACTGCTAGATGATTCTGCTGGTACATTGACCCAGACCACTACATTCCCCTCGCACTCTACACAGCCAGAATCTGACCCTGATGAAACTCAGGTTCCCCTTCCCGCATACTATACCACCTTACACGGTGACAAAGAGGAAGGTGCAGATGAAAGTGCAGGTTCAGCCCACCCGCCGTCAGACACACCGCCGTACTATGAGGGGCCCTGTGTCAGTGCCGTCACCAACGAGTGGGCCCCCCCTGCTTGCTCAGGATCACCGCACTTGCAAAGTTGAAATACTTACCTCTCCCTGCTCCACCGCCGTGACGTCTTCCGCGTTTCCTGACAGTGACATTCTGGTCAGAGAGCGTGATGACATCACGTCTGTACGCCCTCTGCCTAAACAGTCCAAGTGCAGAGAGATGGAAGATGGGGATGACGAGGAGTCCAGACTGGTACAGGGATTCCTCAGCGAGGAGACTTATTTGTTTTAATGGTTGGGAGCAATTTTTGGGGAGCACTATACTCTAGAGAATGATATATGGGGCCCACCATAAACTGGAGAATTCCAAAGGTGGACATCAGACACTGGAGCAGCATTTACAGGGCCCATTATACACTGGAGCATTAGAAATGGGGCCCATTATATATGGAACTTTATTTGGGCCCATTAGACAGTGGAGCTTCATCCATGGGGACCAACATATACTGTAGCATTATGTGGAGCTCATCATATACTGTATGGAACATTATATGGGATCAATGATTCTGTATGGAGAAATATATGGGCCTAATTTCTCTGTATAGCGCCCTATGCGGTGGCCATAATACTGTATGGAGTTATATACTGTCCGTTTTTGGAGCTATTGGAGAATTTAAAATGGATATCAGTCATGCGATGTAAGAAGTGAAGTATTTTTCAGTAAATTAAGGTTGACAAGCTTAAGTAATAAGAATTGATGTTTTTGGCATTAAAATGGGCACTGTAGGTGTGTTTCCTGTCCTTCACTCACTGCCGACTTTTCTTCCCCATTGACTTGCATTGGGTTTCGTGTTTCAGTCGGCCTTCGACTTTTCACGGTAATCGGCCGATTGCGTTCGACCCGACTTTTGCGAAAGTCGGGTTTCATGAAACCCGACTCGACCCGAAAAAAGGCAAAGTCGCTCATCTCTAATAGCGATTGTCTGGTTTACTGACTTTAGAACATGCAATGTATAATTGTCCATGTGAGAAGCAATCCGTGTCTAGATCTAAACCGCACAATTCTAATGATTGTTCCTGAGCTTTGTTGATGGTGATTGCAAATGCTAATCAAATTGGGAATTGCAATCTCTTAAATTGAAATGGCATATCCGTTGGAATCATAGGAATGAGAGGAATAAAGACTTCTTCACCTTTGAAAGGTCCTGTCAAGACTGTTACTTCTACGTCGCTGCTCATTAAATTTTTTACTCCAAGCCACGTGCCGTTGCAAAGCTTTGGCTGGTTGATATTTTGCAACATGGTAATTGGCATGCTGATTTTCAATTGCACTATGCGTGGAGGCATCCCTGGCAGATCGAGTGAATTGAAAAATTCTGTTGGATAATTAACCGCTTCATCTGCTTCCACAACAGTGTTGATGGGCTTCTATGTGACTGCCTCGCTTTCAATGTGAGGCTACTTCACACCTGCGTTCTGTTGCGCTGCGTGCGCAGTGCAAGCGCGCATAAAAAAAGCATCATATGTTTTTTATGCGTTTTCTTGTTTTTTGCGCATGGTTTTTGCAAACGTCAGCGCTCCCATAGACTTTAATGGGTTTTTGGGTGAATTTTGTGCGCATTGCGTGCGCATGCATTTTTTTGAGACAGGTCGGACGCACAAAAAGTGCAACAGGATGCATTTTGTGCGCCCGGGCACACACTGCAAAAAAACGCATGCGCATACAAACGCGTACAAATGCATGACAATGCGCACCCATGTTAAGTATAGGAAAAAACGCATGAGCAAAAATGCAGCGCAAAAAAACGCAAGTGTGATACCAGCCTTAGACTGAATAATGTTGTTATGTTCAGAGAAGTCTTTGGTTGCAAGAATAGCTCATTCACTCAGCCAGTCGTGATTCTTATAATTAGTTTGAATATTGGGAAATACTTTTTCAATCAATTCTTCCTTTGACACTACTAAACTGCAGAAGTTATGAGGCAACGTTCGGCACCTTTCCGTTCCCAATTTCCAACAATTGATGTGAGAAAATCGTTTTGCAGTTGGACATGCATATTTGTAGTGAATTTTAACGTCTTTACGTGTCACCACAAAACAGAGTATTTCAGGTAATGTTTGTCTAAAATCTCTTGCAAGAAATATTAATGTGTTGCCAAATGGTCTGATATTTCCACGCAAATCTTGCAATGATTGATCAAGAACCTCGAGTGATTTTTTTGTGCGCCAATTGTGCATTTATCCCAAACAATATGTGTTTGCATTTCTGCAATACTTTTCCCATGCCAGATGCTTTGGAAATGTTGCACATGGGTGTTTTCAATGAATTGTATGTTCAATGGCAATTTCAAAACGGAATGAGTAGTCTTTCCACCATGGTAGCAATGTCGCAGCTATTCCGGACGATGCAAGAGCTAAGGCTATGTCATTTTGGGATCTAATTTTTGCCAGAATCAATCTATTAAGGAACGTTTTACCAGTTCCTCCTTGCGCATCTAAGAAGAAGATTTCTCCAACTCCATTATTGACATTTTGCATTATTTGATCTTAAATGCCTCTTGCTCAAGCATTAGCTTAGGAATATTTGATTGCACACACGACAAAAGATCACTCGTGTCATAATTTTGTTCTCATGAATATCAAATGAAGCAGCAGCGTATCGATTAGGTGATGGCATTGCCAATTGATTGAGAACTTTTCTGAACACAAATCTTCCATCATTATCAACGCTTCTTTGTAGATTTCTGCTGTGAAATCAATGTTCGTATTTGAATTTTTCTTGCGTATTCGACGGAAAATATCTTCAGCCATGTGTGATTTATATTTCTCCCATAACTCTGTTGGAGATGAAGGAGAGCAGGCAGTCAATATGATTGCAAACAATGCACAAATTTGATTTGGATGTTAAGTGTTGTATGCGTCATTAATGCATACACCCCAGTATTGGTCATTCTCCGATAAATTCAGAGGTTGACATGTACTGCGGAAAGTGGCATGTTTAACGCCGTTAACAATTCTCAATTGCTGGAAAGACGTTGGACCGGGCACATTTACCAACTGCACACAAAGAAAAAAGCATTCATCTTGATTGGGATGCATGGTGCACAATCTGCCTATTATAGTTTTTTTTTAATATGCCAGGTTGTACGTCGACTGGCTCTCCTCATTTACATTGTTCAAATGATTTTCTACTTGCATCCCATGTGTAATATGTAGCCAAGTCAGCCTGTCATTGGCTGCAACAGAACAAAGTGAAGGTTCTGGAGTGGCCATCTCAGTCTCTTGACCTCAATATCATTGAGCCACTCTGGGGAGATCATGTTAGACAGCCCAAGAAATTACTGAAACTGGAGACTTTTTGCCAAGAAGAGTGGGCAGCTTTACCATCTGAGAAAATAAAGAACCTTATCCACAACTACCACAAAAGACTTCAAGCTGTCATTGATGTTAGAGGGAACAATACGTGGTATTAAGAAATGGAGTATGTGAACTTTGATCAGGGTCATTTGGATGTTTTGGGTTGTCGTTATGATTTAAAAAGAGAAAACACAGTAGTTTGAAAATAAATGGCTTCAACCAACCACTAACCATGAGTGGAGAAAAAGTTTTGGTGTTATCATTCATATTCTCTGAAAAAAACGAGAAAAGCAAAAATTCTGCTGGGGTATGTAAACTTTTGAGCACAACTGTATATATATGACCGCATTCCTATCACTTCTTTCTGGTTGCACGCCAAAAACTGCCATGTCGCTGCCTTTATTGATGTACTTACAAATGTATTTGATTTAACCCCTTATTGCGATGTGACGTACTATCCCGTCCATGTGCCCTTGGACTTAATTCCCAGGGACGGGATAGTACATCACAGCGATCAGCGGCGCCCACGTGGTGAGCGCCGCTGATCGCGGCCGGGTGTCAGCTGATTATCACAGCTGACACCCGGCACAATGTGTCAGGGGTGGTCACGGACCGCCCCCGACACGTTAACCCCTTGCACACCGTGATCAAACTCGATCGCCATACAGCATCATCAGCAAAAGAATAAAAAAGTTATAGCTCGCAGAATAAAGCGATGCAAAAATAATTATTTTTTATATAAAATTGTTTTCATTGCATAAAAGCACCAAAACATAAAAAAAGACTAGTATTGAGCATTCCGATACTGCAAATATCGGGTATTGGCCGATATTCGCTGTATCGGAGTTCCGATACCGAGTTCCGATATTTTTACAATATCGAATACCGGAATCGGAAGTTCCCATGATGCAATGAGCCAGTTGTGTTAGCCATGTTAACTAATGGCATGGCTGTGATTGGCTGCTGAAATGATGTCATCATGATGCGCGCTCTGTGCGGGCCTGCCGGGGGTCTGTGCGGGCCTGCCGGGGGTCTGTATGGGCCTGCCGGGGGTCTGTGCGGGCTGCTGGGGGTCTGTGCGGGCTGCCAGGGGTCTGTATGGGTCTGCCAGGGGTCTGTGCGGGCTGCCGTGGATTTCTGCAGATCAGGGAGTATATTGGTTGTTTGTTATTTTAATATTTTTCACAGATGACACTGGCTTCGGGGATCAAAGTGACAAGTGATGGTGAGTATGTATTCTATGTTATATGTACTGTATGTCTATATGTATGTATTGTATGAATGTATGAATGTATTGTATGCAGTATGTAGTATGTATGTAGTATGTGTGTTGTATGTCTGTAGCATGTGGTATGTATGTTGTATGTATGTAGTATGTATGTAGTATGTATGTAGTATGTCTGTAGCATGTCATATGTATGTAGTATGTATGTATTATGTATGTAGTATATATGTAGTATGTATGTAGTATGAATGTAGTATATATGTAGTATGTATGTAGTATGTATGTATGTTGTATGAATGTAGTATATATGAAGTATGTATGTAGTATGTATGTATGTATGTTGTATGAATGTAGTATATATGTAGTATGTATGTAGTATGTATTGTGGCAGGGCTAAGGGTCGTGTAATCGATGGGAAATATGTGCCTCATAAATGGCTTGTCTCTATAATGTAAGGCATAAGTAAAGCATACCAGATATGGTTATTGTTGTTGTTTAAAGGACCTGTGGTGAGGTCACAGTCAGGTGACCAGTCAGCTGCTGGGAACGTGGGTGTGGCTACAGCCTTATAATGTGGCCTGCTCCTGAACCAGGGAGTTGTGTGTGGGGAGGACTAAGCCTCCCATGTATGCTGAGACTCCTGCTCTGAGTCTACAACCACGGACATTTTGTGTTATTTTGCCTGAGCTAAAGGCTACTTTTTGGTGTTACGCTGCCTTGTGCGTTTATGACGTGAATAAACCGCAAGCACTGTTGAAAAACCTGTCTCATATTTGTCTCCCGCTGCACCTAAGCGAGTCACATCCCCACAGTATGTATGTTGTATGAATGTAGTATATATGAAGTATGTATGTAGTATGTAGTATGTATGTATGCATGTTGTATGAATGTAGTATATATGTAGTATGCATGTAGTATGTATGTATGTATTGTGGCAGGGCTAAGGGTCGTGTAATTGATGGGAGATATGTGCCTCATAAATGGCTTGTCTCTATAATGTAAGGCATAAGTAAAGCGTACCAGATATTATTATTGTGGTTGTTTGAAGGACCTGTGGTGAGGTCACAGTCAGGTGACCAGTCAGCTGCTGAGTTTGTGGGTGTGGCTACAGCCTTATAATGTGGCCTGCTCCTGAACCAGGGAGTTGTGTGTGGGGAGGACTAAGCCTCCCATGTGTGCTGAGACTCCTGCTCTGAGTCTACAACTACGGACATTTTGTGTTATTTTGCCTGAGCTAAAAGGCTATTTGTTTGGTGTTACGTTGCCTTGTGCGTTTATGCCGTGAATAAACCGCAAGCACTGTTGAAGAACCTGTCTCATATTTGTCTCCCGCTGCACCTAAGCGAGCCACATCCCCACAATTGGTGGTACACGTGCGGGCAGCGGTCCCAGCAGAGACTTGAGACAGTTGCTGCATGTCCTGGGTGAAGTTTGCAGCGGGGCAACAAGTACTGCCGGGAATCATGGAGGACCTGCTGAAACACCTGGTCCAGTCCCAGGCACTGCAGCAGGAAACCAACAAGCTGTTGTTACAGCAGATCCAGCAAGGCCAGCAGGAGCAGCGGCAGCAGTTCCAGCAGAGCCAGCAGGAACAACGGCAGCAGATGCAGCTTCTGGCAACCGCCATCCAGGAGGGCAGGACGAGCGCCCCAACCCCAGGTCGGGCTGATGCCACCGACGTCGAGAAGGCGGTAAGACGCGCATTACAGAAAATGACCCCTGAGGATGATGTTGAGGCCTTCCTGACGGTGTTTGAAAGGGTGGCTGAGAGGGAAAAACTTCAGCCAGAGCGGTGGGCGGAGGTACTGGCCCCATACCTAACGGGGGAGCCCCAGAAGGCGTACTTTGACCTGACGGTACAAGATGCCAGAGAGTATCCCAAATTAAAAGCGGAAATTCTCGCCCGCTTGGGGGTAACAATGACTACCAGGGCACAGAGAGTGCATCGTTGGGCCTATCACCGGGACAAACCCCCGCGCTCCCAAATGTTTGACCTGTTGCACCTGGTCCAGAAATGGCTGCAGCCAGAGTCGGCTTCCCCGGCACAGATGGTAGAGCGAGTTGTGATGGATCGGTTTGTGCATTCTCTGCCGAGACCTCTACAGACTTGGGTTGCCCAGGGTGATCCCCAAAATGCTGATGAACTGGTTGGGCTGGTAGAGATACCAGGGGATGGAAGGTTCCCTGGGGAAGCAGCCCATTCCGTATTGGGGGTCCCAGCAGGGGGCGGAGTCACAAAAAGGCGTGGTGCGTCCAAGGTCAAAAGGGGTGGGGGAGGCGGTGCCCAAGGTCCTCTCGGGTGTTATTTGCTGGAAATGTCATGAGCCAGGACATATAGCGGCCCGTTGTCCCCAGACCACCGAGCAGATGGACTGCAGCATGGGACGCCGTAGTTCATACTACACATATCCAGCTTGCAGTGTGAACTCGCTACCTAACAAGGGGCCACAAGCGTGTCCCGTGAAGGTGAACGGTCGAGCAGCAATGGCGCTTCTGGACTCCGGGAGCTTGGTGACCCTTGTGAGGGCCAGTTTTCCTCTAAACATACTCCCGGGTAAAAAGATTGGTGTTCGGTGCATACATGGCGATGCAAAGGACTACCCTATGGTTAGGGTGAAGATTGAAACGGCGCATGGCACCGAGTCGCATGAAGTTGGTGTTGTTCGAGACTTGTTGCATCCCATAATTATTGGCCGGGATTTCTGTCTGTTTTGGGATCTGTGGGGGAGGGGTTCTGAGTGTGCTAGCAAGAGCAGGGAACCAATCCAACCCACTGAGGTATCGCCACCACCAGAGGCAGACGACTTTCCTTTATGTGTCCTTGTTGGGGATGAAGAGGAAGGGTCCCCTGTACCTGACATCCCGGAGTTAGGGGTGGCCGGGGAGAATTTTGGGACTGCCCAACATAGGGCCCCCACACGAAGGGAAGCCTTTAACAGTGTCACCGTCATTAATGGGGTTGCACAAGAGCCAGGAGCAGACACAAGGTTTCCCCATTTTATGTTGAGTGGGGAATTGTTGTACCGGGTCACGAAAATAAGGGAGGAGGTGGCAGAGCAGTTAATAGTACCAGGCCCCTATAGACGAAAAGTGTTGGACATGGCCCATTCACACATCTTGGGGGGACACCTGGGGGTGGAAAAAACCCAGGAACGGGTTGTACAGAGGTTCTATTGGCCTGGGTGTCACCGGGAAATAGTAAACTATTGCAGGTCCTGCCCGACATGTCAGTTAACTGCCCCCACATCTCATTTTCGGAACCCTCTTGTGCCACTGCCCATTATTGAGGTGCCATTTGAGAGAATTGCCATGGACTTGGTCGGTCCCTTAGTTAAATCAGCTCGGGGGCATCAGTATATATTAGTCATCCTGGACTATGCCACACGCTATCCTGAGGCCATTCCCCTGAGAAACTCCTCCGCGAAGAGTATAGCCCGTGAGCTGGTCCATGTGTTTTCCCGGACGGGTTTGCCGAAGGAGATCCTGACCGACCAGGGGACACCTTTTATGAGCAAAGTGATGAGAGAATTGTGCAGAGTCTTGCAAATTTCCCAGTTAAGGACTTCAGTGTACCATCCGCAGTCAGATGGCCTTGTTGAGAGGTTTAACAAGACACTGAAGAGCATGCTGAGAAAAGTCATAGAGGAAGATGGTAGAGACTGGGACTGTCTCCTACCGTATTTACTGTTTTCTATCCGTGAAGTTCCCCAGGCCTCCACGGGGTTCTCCCCCTTCGAGCTTCTGTACGGCCGGCATCCACGAGGTCTCCTAGATATAGCCAAGGAAACCTGGGAAGCCGAAGTCACGCCCCACAGAAGCGTCATTGAGCATGTGCCACTGATGCAGCAGAGGGTTGCGAAGGTGATGCCCATTGTTAAAGAACATCTCCGCCAGGCACAAGAGGCTCAGGCCAGGGTCTACAACCAGTCAGCCAGAGTGAGGCAGTTCAATCCGGGAGACCGAGTTCTCGTGCTAATCCCGACGGTGGAAAGTAAGTTCTTGGCCAAGTGGCAAGGGCCATATGAGGTGGTGGAGAAGCTGGGAGACGTAAACTACAAGATCCACCAACCCGGAAGACAGAAGCCATACCAGGTTTACCATATTAACCTTATCAAGCCATGGCAAGATAGAGAGCCAGGGGTAACTCCGTGCTTGCTGGGCAACCTAGAAGGGGAGGTTGGAGCCGTTACCATAGCGGAGACTCTGTCGAAGGCCCAGAAACAGCAGTGCCGGGAGTTACTCCAGAAAAACCGCGACCTGTTCTCAGAGTTGCCGGGGAGCACGAAGGTGGTGGAGCACGAAATTCTGACCGAGCCACATGTGCGGGTGAACGTGAAACCCTATCGTATTCCTGAGGCCCGGCGAGAGGTAATCTCCAAGGAGGTGCAGCGTATGTTGAAGCTCGGGGTCATTGAGGAATCCAAGAGCGGCTGGTCGAGCCCGATTGTCCTGGTCCCAAAACCTGATGGTGAATGGAGGTTCTGCAACGATTACCGAAAGCTGAATGAGGTCTCCAAGTTCGACGCTTATCCCATGCCACGCGTTGATGAGCTCATCGAGAGACTTGGACCGGCCAGATACATAACCACTTTGGATCTGACAAAGGGATATTGGCAGATTCCCATGGCACAGGAAGCCAAGGAGAAGACGGCATTCTCCACACCAGACGGGTGCTTCCAGTATGTCCGGATGCCGTTTGGCCTACAGGGAGCTCCAGCAACCTTCCAGAGGGCGATGGATAGAATCCTTGCGCCTCATAAGCTATATGCTGCCGCATATCTAGATGATATCGTCATCTTTACCCCGGACTGGGAGACTCACCTGGAGAAGGTCCAAGCAGTGTTTGATGCTCTAAGAGAGGCGGGGTTTACAATAAACCCGAAGAAGTGTGCCTTGGGGAGAGAAGAAGCCAAGTACCTCGGATATGTAGTGGGGCGTGGCGAGATCAAACCCCAAATCAATAAAGTGGAAGCAATTCAGACATGGCCGAGACCTCTGTCAAAGAAGCAAGTTAAAGCTTTCCTGGGAATTGTGGGATATTACAGGAGGTTCATCCCAAACTTCGCCACAATGGCTGCACCTCTAACTGATCTGCTTAAGGGGACGAAGTCAGTGATGGTCAGCTGGTCCGAAGAAGCAAGAGTCAGCCTTCCAAGAAATGAAGGGAGCTCTTTGCAAGCAACCCGTTTTGGTGGCCCCAGACTTTAAACGTGAATTTGTCCTCCAGACAGATGCCTCAGATGTCGGGATAGGAGCAGTCCTCTCCCAAGAGATACGTGGTGAGGAGCATCCTGTTCTCTACTTGAGTAGGAAGTTGACTGCTTGTGAGAGAAATTACTCAGTTGTAGAGAAGGAGTGTTTGGCCATAAAATGGGCAGTGGACACATTACGGTACTACCTGGTGGGACGGAAGTTTAGATTAATATCCCACCATGCCCCACTCAGGTGGATGAGGGAAACAAAGGGCAAGAATGCTAGGGTCACCCGCTGGTTCTTAGCCCTACAAGACTTCAGCTTCCATGTAGAGCATAGGGCCGGGAAGCTACATGGGAATGCCGATGCCCTCTCCAGAATCCCTTGCCTGGTAGGTGAAAGTGCCAAGCCCCACGGCTTTAGGCAGAGGGGGGAGGTATGTGGCAGGGCTAAGGGTCGTGTAATTGATGGGAGATATGTGCCTCATAAATGGCTTGTCTCTATAATGTAAGGCATAAGTAAAGCGTACCAGATATTATTATTGTGGTTGTTTGAAGGACCTGTGGTGAGGTCACAGTCAGGTGACCAGTCAGCTGCTGAGTTTTATGGGTGTGGCAACAGCCTTATAATGTGGCCTGCTCCTGAACCAGGGAGTTGTGTGTGGGGAGGACTAAGCCTCCCATGTGTGCTGAGACTCCTGCTCTGAGTCTACAACTACGGACATTTTGTGTTATTTTGCCTGAGCTAAAAGGCTATTTGTTTGGTGTTACGTTGCCTTGTGCGTTTATGCCGTGAATAAACCGCAAGCACTGTTGAAGAACCTGTCTCATATTTGTCTCCCGCTGCACCTAAGCGAGCCACATCCCCACAATATGTTGTATGAATGTAGTATATATGTAGTATGTATGTATGTATGTATCTATGTTGTATGAATGTAGTATATATGTAGTATGTACAGTTGTGGCCAAAAGTATTGACACCCCTGCAATTCTGTCAGATAATACTCAGTTTCTTCCTGAAAATGATTGCAAACACAAATTCTTTGGTATTATTATCTTCATTTAATTTGTCTTAAATGAAAAAACACAAAAAGAATTGTCCTAAAGCCAAATTGGATATAATTCCACACCAAACATAAAAAAGAGGGTAGACAAAAGTATTGGCACTGTTCGAAAAATCATGTGATGCTTCTCTAATTTGTGTAATTAACAGCACCTGTAACTTACCTGTGGCACCTAACAGGTGTTGGCAATAACTAAATCACACTTGCAGCCAGTGGACATGGATTAAAGTTGACTCAACCTCTGTCCTGTGTCCTTGTGTGTACCACATTGAGCATAGAGAAAAGAAAGAAGACCAAAGAACTGTCTGAGTGTGGTGGCCGTCTGCGAATCTGGGCTGTAGTAGGGACAGCACCCCGAGTAACCCTGAGACCCTTAACCCCTATACAGGGATCTGGAATTGTAGCAAGGCCCAGGGGTAGCTGTCTAGATTAGCAGTGGACCAGAGCAGGACGGCCGCCAAGGGGTCAAAACTAAAACCCGTAATCAAGGTCAGGAGGCAGGAGTTGGAGGCCGGAGGGCAGCAGAGGCACGAAATCAGCAGACAGAAGGAGAGTCAAAAGTCCAGGCCAGGGTCAGTAAAACCAGGAGGGCAGCAAGGTACAGAATCAGCAGGCAGAAGGAGAGTCAGGAATCAAGCGAAGGTCAGCATAAGAAATCGGAAGAGAGGCGGAGGTACAAAAACGGCAGGCAATAGAATGGTCAGAAATCCAGGCTGAGGTCAGAGTTTTCACTATAGCAAATTAAAAAGTAGCACGCAGGGGAACCAAGAATATATCCGGCGGCTTGCAAGACCAGTCCCAAGTTATTTGAGGGATCAGGACCTTACACAGGTTCCTGGACTGATGATGTAATTAGGACCCCAGGACCAGGCCAGATGGAGATGCAGTAAGCCCTACTTGACTGACAGAGGGGCGGAGCCTGCACCCACCAGATGCCTGCACAGGAGCCTCCCAGTGGCTGAGGCAGGAACAGCCGTCCCTGAGTCCGACAGCGACGTGATGGTCCGGCGCCTCCTAGTGGCCGAGACCGGAACTGCAGGCCCCGAGTCTAGCGATGACGTCAGTCCGGCGCCTCTTAGTGGCCGAAGCCGGAACAGCAGGCCCTGAGTCTGGCGGCGACGTGACACTGAGGACTTGAGAAACCAAATTGTGAGGAAGCATGAGCAATCTCAAGGCTACAAGTCCATCTCCAAAGACCAGAATGTTCCTGTGTCTACCGTGCGCAATGTCATCAAGAAGTTTAAAGCCCATGGCACTGTGGCTAACCTCCCTAGATGTGGACGGGAAAGAAAAATTGACAAAAGATTTCAACGCAAGATTGTGCGGATATTGGATAAAGAACCTCGACTAACATCCAAATAAGTTCAAACTGCCCTGCATTCCGAGGGTACAACAGTGTCAACCCGTACTATCCGTCGGCGTCTGAATGAAAACATCAGGGAACCTCCACCATGTTTGACTGTAGGGACTGTGTTCTTTTCTTTGAATGCCTCTTTTTTCTCCTGTAAACTCTATGTTGATGCCTTTGCCCAAATAGCTCTACTTTTGTCTCATCTAACCAGAGAATATTCTTCCAAAATGTTTTAGGCTTTTTCAGGTAAGTTTTGGCAAACTCCAGCCTGGCTTTTTTATGTCTCGGGGTAAGAAGTGGGGTCTTCCTGGGTCTCCTACCATACAGTCCCTTTTCATTCAGCCGCCGACGGATAGTATGGGTTGACAATGTTGTACCTTCGGACTGCAGGGCAGCTTGAACTTGTTTGGATGTTAGTCGAGGTTCTTTATTCAACATCCCCACAATCTTGCGTTGAAATCTCTTGTCAATTTTTCTTTTCCGTCCACATCTAGGGAGGTTAGCCACAGTGCCATGGGCTTTAAACTTCTTGATGACACTGCGCACGGTAGACAGAGGAACATTCAGGTCTTTGGAGATGGACTTGTAGCCTTGAGATCGCTCATGCTTCCTCACAATTTGGTTTCTCAAGTCCTCAGACAGTTCTTTGGTCTTCTTTCTTTTCTCCATGCTCAATGTGGTACACACAAGGACACAGGACAGAGGTTGAGTCAACTTTAATCCATGTCCACTGACTGCAAGTGTGATTTAGTTATTGCCAACACCTGTTAGGTGCCACAGGTAAGTTACAGGGGCTGTTAATTACACAAATTAGAGAAGCATCACATGATTTTTCGAACAGTGCCAATACTTTTGTCTACCCTCTTTTTTATGTTTGGTGTGGAATTATATCCAATTTGGCTTTAGGACAATTATTTTTGTTTTTTCATTTAAGACAAATTAAATGAAGATAATAATACCAAAGAATTTGTGTTTGCAATCATTTTCAGGAAGAAACTGAGTATTATCTGAAAGAACTGCAGGGGTGTCAATACTTTTGGCCACAACTGTAGGGTATCAGCCTACTCAGGACAAATTGAAAAACAACTTTTTGGGGTCCAATTTCTCCTGTTACCCTTAGGAAAATAAAAAATTGGGGGCAAAATTATCATTTTTGTGGAAAAAAATGATTTTTTATTTTCACGCCCGGGCGTTATAAACTTCTGTGAAGCACTTGGGGGATCAAAGTGCTCACCACACATCTAGATAAGTTCTTTAGGGGGTCTAGTTTCCAAAATGGGGTCACTTGTGGGGGGTTTCTACTGTTTAGGCACATCAGGGGCTCTCCAAAAGCAACATGACACCCGCAGACCATTCCATCAAAGTCTGCATTCCAAAACATCACTACTTCCCTTCCGTGCCCTGACGTGTGCCCGTACAGTAGTTTTATTCCACATATGGGGTATCAGCATACTCAGGACAAATTGTACAACAACGTTTAGGGTTCAATTTCTCCTGTTACCCTTGGGAAAATAAAAAAATGTGGACTAAAAGATCATGTTTGTTGAAAAAATATGATTTTTTTATTTTCACGCCCGGTCGTTATAAACTTCTGTGAAGTACTGGGGGGTTCAAAATTCTCACCACACATCTAGATAAGTTCTTCGGGGGGTCTAGTTTCCAAAATGGTGTCATTTGTTGGGGGTTTTCACTGTTTTGGCACATCAGGGGCTTTCCAAACGCGACATGGTGTTCGATCTCAATTCCAGCCAAAAACGTCAAATGGCGCTGCTTCCCTTCCGAGCTCTGCCATGCGCCCAAATAGTGGTTTACCCCCACATGTGGGGTATCAGCGTACTCAGGACAAATTGCACAATAACTTTTAGGGTCCTATTACCCTTGGAAAAATAAGAATTGAGGGTGAAAAGATAATTTTTGTGGAAAAAATATGATTTTTTAATTGTACCGCTGTACGTTATGAACTTCTGTGAAGCCCTTGGGGGCTCAAAGTTCTCACCACACATCTAGATAAGTTCCTTGGGGGGTCTAGTTTCCAAAATGGTGTCATTTGTGGGGGGTTTCCTCTGTTTTGGTACATCAGGGGTTTTCCAATCATGACATGGTGTCCGATCCCAATTCCACTCAAAAAAGTCAAATGGCGCTGCTTCCCTTCTGAGCTCTGCCATGTGCCCAAATAGTCGTTTACACCCACATATGGGGCATCAGCATACTCAGGACAAATTTCACAATAACTTTTAGGGTCCTGTTACCCATGGAAAAATAAAAATTGGGGGTGAAAAGATCATTTTTGTGGAAAAAATATGATTTTTTAATTGTACCGCTGTACGTTATGAACTTCTGTGAAGCCCTTGTGGGTTCAAAGTTCTCGCCACATATCTAGATAAGTTCCTTGGGGGGTCTAGTTTCCAAAATGGGGTCACTTGTGGGGGGTTTCCACTGTTTAGGTACATCAGGGGCTCTCCAATCGTGACATGGCGTCCGATCTGAATTCCAGCCAATTTTGCATTGAAAAAGTCAAACGGCGCTCCTTCCCTTCTGAGCTCTGCCATGCGCCGAAACAGTGGTTCCCCCCCACATATTAGGTATCAGCGTAGTCAGAACAAACTGCACAATAACTTTTGCAGTCCAATTTCTCTTTTTACCCTTGGTAAAATAAAAAAAATTGAACCTGAAGCATTTTTTTTGTGAAAAAAAGTTAAATATTCATTTTTTTTTAATATTCTAAAAATTTCTGTGACGCACCTGAAAGGTTAATAAACTTCTTGAATGTGGTTTTGAGCACCTTAAGGGGTGCAGTTTTTAGAATGGTGTCACTTTTGGGTATTTTCTATCATATAGATGCCTCAAAGTGGCTTCAAATGTGATGTGGTCCGTAAAAATAAAATGGTGTTGCAAAAATGAGAAATCGCTGGTCAACTTTTAACCCTTATAACTTCCTAACAAAAAAAAATTTTGGTTCCAAAGTTGTGCTGCTGTAAAGTAAACTTATGGGAAATGTTACTTATTAAGTTTTTTTTTGTGCCGTATCTCTGTGATTTAACCCCTTCACCCCCAAGGGTGGTT
Organism: Dendrobates tinctorius; assembly: GCF_039654945.1. NCBI lineage: Eukaryota > Metazoa > Chordata > Amphibia > Anura > Dendrobatidae > Dendrobates > Dendrobates tinctorius. The sequence goes on along the minus strand of NW_027361686.1, from coordinate 13,696,927 downwards.
TGCACGTTCTTGACCGGGCCAATTTTTACAATTCTGACCACTGTACCTTTATGAGGTCATAACTCTGGAACGCTTCTATGGATCCCGGTGATTCTGACAGTGTTTTCTCGTGACATATTGTACTTCATGGTAGTGGTAAAATTTCATTCAAATAACTTGCGTTTATTTGTGAAAAAAATGGAAATTTGGCAAAAATTTTGAAAATTTTGCAATTTTCCAACTTTGAATTTTTATGCCCTTAAATCACAGAGATGCGGCACACAAAAAACTTGATAACTAACATTTCCCACATGTTTACTTTACATCAGCACAATTTTGGAACCAAAATTTTTTTTTCTTAGGAAGTTATAAGGGTTAAAAGTTGACCAGCGATTTCTCATTTTTACAACACCATTTTATTTTTAGGACCACATCACATTTGAAGCCACTTTGAGGGGTCTATATGATAGAAAATACCCAAAAGTGACACCATTCTAAAAACTGCACCCCTTAAGGTGCTCAAAACCACATTCAAGAAGTTTATTAACCCTTTAGGTGCGTCACAGGAATTTTTTTGAATATTTAAAAAAAAATGAACATCTAACTTTTTTTCACAAAAAAAATACTTCAGGTTCAATTTTTTTTATTTTACCAAGGGTAACAGGAGAAATTGGACTGCAAAAGTTATTGTGCAATTTGCCCTGAGTACGCTGATACCTGATTTGTGGGGGGAACGACTGTTTCGGCGCATGGCAGAGCTCAGAATGGAAGGAGCGCCGTTTGACTTTTTCAATGCAAAATTGGCTGGAATTCAGATCGGACGCCATGTCACGTTTGGAGAGTCCCTGATGTACCTAAACAGTGGAAACCCCCTACAAGTGACCCCATTTTGGAAACTAGACCCCCCAAGGAACTTATCTAGATATGTGGTGAGAACTTTGAACCCACAAGGGCTTTACAGAAGTTTATAACGTACAGCGGTACAATTAAAAAATCATATTTTTTCCACAAAAATGATCTTTTCACCCCAATTTTTATTTTCCCAAGGGTAACAGGACCCTAAAAGTAATTGTGCAATTTGTCCTGAGTACGCTGATACCCCACATGTGGGGGTAAACCACTATTTGGGCGCATGGCAGAGCTCGGAAGAGAAGCAGCGCCATTTGACGTTTTTGGCTGGAATTGAGATCGGACATCATGTCGCGATTGGAAAACCCCTGATGTACCAAAACAGTGGAAACCCCCTACAAATGACACCATTTTGGAAACTAGACCCCCTAAGGAACTTATCTAGATGTGTGGTGAGAAATTTGAACCCGCAAGGGCTTCACAGAAGTTTATAACATAAAGCTGTACAATTAAAAAATCATATTTTTTCCACAAAAATGATCTTTTCACCCTCAATTCTTATTTTTCCAAGGGTAACAGCACCCTAAAAGTTATTGTGCAATTTGTCCTGAGTACGCTGATACCCCACATGTGGGGGTAAACCACTATTTGGGCGCATGGCAGAGCTCGGAAGGGAAGCAGCGCCATTTGACGTTTTTGGCTGGAATTGAGATCGGACACCATGTCGCGATTGGAAAACCCCTGATGTACCTAAACAGTGGAAACCCCCCACAAATGACACCATTTTGTAAACTAGACCCCCCAAGGAACTTATCTAGATGTGTGGTGAGCACTTTGAACCCCCCAGTGCTTCACAGAAGTTTATAACGCCCGGGCGTGAAAATAAAAAATTCGTATTTTTTCCACAAACATGATCTTTTAGTCACCATTTTTTTTATTTTCCCAAGGGTAACAGGAGAAATTGGACCCCAAAAGTTGTTGTCCAATTTGTCCTGAGTATGCTGATACCCCATATGTGGGAGAAAACTACTGTATGGGAACACGTCGGGGATCGGAAGGGAAGTAGTGACGTTTTGGAATGCAGACATTGATGGAAAGGTCTGCGGGTGTCACGTTGCCTTTGGAGAGCCCCTAATGTACCTAAACAGTGGAATCTCCCCACAAATGACCCCATTTTGAAAACTAGACCCCCTAAGGAACTTATCTAGATGTGAGGTGAGCACTTTGAACCCCCAAGGGCTTCACAGAAGTTTATAATGCCAGGGCATGAAAATAAAAAAATTGTATTTTTTCCACAAACATGATCAATTATTCCCCAATTTTTTTATTTTCCCAAGGGTAACAGGAGAAATTGAACCCCAAAAGTTGTTGTCCAATTTGTCCTGAGTACGCTGATACCCCATATGTGGGAGAAAACTACTGTATGGACACACGTCAGGGCTCGGAAGGGAAGTAGTGACGTTTTGGAATGCAGACATTGATGGAATGGTCTGCGGGTGTCATGTTGCCTTTGGAGAGCCCCTAATGTACCTAAACAGTGGAAACCCCCCACAAATGACCCCATTTTGAAAACTAGACCCCCTAAGGAACTTATCTAGATGTGAGGTGAGCACTTTGAGCCCCCAAGGGCTTCACAGAAGTTTATAATGCCCGGGCATGAAAATAAAAAAATCGTATTTTTTCCACAAACATGATCAATTAGTCCCCAATTTTTTCATTTTCCCAAGGGTAACAGGAGAAATTGGACCGCAAAAGTTGTTGTCCAATTTGTCATGAGTACGCTGACACCCCATCTGTGGGAGAAAACTACTGTATGGACACACGTCGGGGCTCGGAAGGGAAGCAGTGCCATTTTGGAATGCAGACTTTGATGGAATGGTCTGCGGGTGTCATGTGCGTTTGGAGAGCCCCTGATGTACCTAAACTATTGAAACTCCCAACAAGTGACCCCATTTTGGACACTAGACCCCCCCATGGAACTTATCTAGATGTGTGGTGAGCACTTTGAACCCCCAAGTGCTTCACAGAAGTTTATAACGCTCGGACGTGAAAATAAAAAAATCATTTTTTTCCACAAAAATGATATTTTTGCCCCCAATTTTTTTATTTTCCTAAGGGTAACAGGAGAAATTGGACCCCAAAAATTGTTTTGCAATTTGTCCTGAGTAGGCTGATACCCTACATGTGGGGGTAAAACACTGTTTGTGCGCATGGCAGAGCTTGGAAGGGAAGGAGCACCATATGACTTTTTCAACTCAGAATTGGCTGGAATTGAGATCAGACGCAATGTTGCATTTGGAGAGCCCCTGATGTGCCCAAACAGTGGAAACCCCCAATTCTAACTCCAACCCGAACCCCAACACACCCCTAACACTAATCTCAGCCCTAACCCTAGCCCTAACCCAAGCCCTAACCCTAGCCCTAACCCTAGCCCTAACCCTAACCCTAGCCCTAACCCTAGCCCTAACCCTAACCCTAATGGAAAAATGGAAATAAATACATTTTTTTTAATTTTATTATTTTTCCCTAACTAAGGGGGTGATAACGGGGGGTTTGATTTACTATTTATGGCGGTTTTTATTTTTGGCAGCTGTCGCACGCTAAAAGACGCTTTTTATTGTAAAAATAGTTTTTGCCTCACCACATATTGAGAGCTATAATTTTTCCGTATTTTGACCCACCGAGTTATGTGAGGTCTTATTTTTTGCGGGATGAGTTTTATTGGTACCATTTTCGGGCACGTGACATTTTTTGATCGCTTTTTATTCCGATTTTTGGGACGCAGAATGAACAAAAACCAACGTTTCGTGAATTTCTTTTGGGGGAGTGCGTTTACACCGTTCCGTGTGCGGTAAAATTGATAAAGCGGTTTTATTCTTCAGGTCAGTACGGTTACAGCGATACCTCATTTAGGTCGTTTTTTTATGTTTTGTCGGTTTTATGCAATGAAAACTATTTTATATAAAAAATAATTATTTTTGCATCGCTTTATTCTGCGAGCTATAACTTTTTTTTTTTTTTGCTGATGATGCTGTGTGGTGGCTTGTTTTTTGTGGGACAAGATGATGTTTTCAGCGGTACCATGGATATTTATATGCGTCTTTTTGATCGCGCGTTATTACAATTTTTGTTTGGCGGTATGATAATAAATCATTATTTTTTGCTTCGTTTTTTATTTTTATTTTTTAAGGGGTTCGCTAAAGGGGTTAACTAATGGGATAGTTTTATAGGGCGGGTCGTTACGGACGCGGCGATACCTAATATGTGTACTTTTATTGTTTTGGTTTTTTTTATTTTCAAAAAATGAATTTATTGGGGAATATTTTTTTTTTTTTTACTAATTTATTTGGCGATTTAAATTATTTTTACACTTTTTTTTATTTTTTTTTACTTTATTACATAGTCCCAGGTGGGACATCACTGTTCTGTGACAGATCGCTGATCTGTCACATCACAGATCACTGTGACAGATCAGCAATCTGTCACAGGCATTGAAGACTTCCTCTTGCCTGCGCTTTGCAGGCACTGAGGAAGCCAGCTTCCTCAAGGCCCCCGAAGGCCCCCATCGCCATCTTGGATTCGGGGGACTGGAGGAAAGGAGTCCCCTGCAGCAGCGCTGCACATTGCGCTGCCGTGGGGGGCTCAGGGAAGCACGGAGGGAGCCCCCTCCCTGCCGATGCTTCCCTTTAACTCCCGGTACACCGCGATCATGTTTGATCGCGGTGTGCAAGGGGTTAACGTGTCGGGGGCTGTCCGTGACCGCCCCTGACACATAGTGCCGGGTGTCAGCTGTGATAATCAGCTGACACCCGGCCGCGATAAGCGGCGCTCACCACGTGGGCGCCGCTGATCGCGGTAGACGTACTATCCCATCCATGGGCATAGGGGCCCAGGTCCCATGGACGGGATAGTACGTCGGATGTCAGGAAGGGGTTAAGGGCATAAAAATTCAAATTTGGAAAATTGCAAAATTTTCAACATTTTTGCCAAATTTCCATTTTTTTCACAAATAAACGCAAGTTATTTGAATGAAATTTTACTACTTACATGAAGTACAATATGTCACGAGAAAACATTGTCAGAATCACCTGGATCCATGGAAGCGTTCATAGTTATTACCTCATAAAGGGACAGTGGTCAGAATTGTAAAAATTGGCCCGGTCATAAACGTGCAAACCACCCTTGGGGGTCAAGGGTTTAATGGAGTTTCAGAATTCCACGTTTATGCGTGCTTTGTATGTTTTTGATAGCAAAGGCGAATATGGAACAACCCACCGGTTATCTACTTTGATGTCCCCGTTTCGCATTTGTATGGTTGCTAATTTACCTCCATCTTCTGCTGATCTTCTTCTGTATAAAGGATATCTATCATTTTCTGTACGGCCGAGTGAGAGGCGCTAAAAGCACGCATTAGACACAGACAAATGATTCTCTATGGGGTCACTCGCACCAGGCGTATATTTCTCATCCGTATCCTACGCTCCGTGCCAATCGCAGCATGCTGCGATTGTCAGCGTACCACGCCCGTAGTTCGCCAATGCAAGTCTATGGGTGCGCAAAAAACACGGATTACACATGGACCAGACGTGTGACCTGCGAGCAATACGCAGGTCTTTTGGCTGGTGACAGGAAATCGGCCAATCCATCATCAGGAAGCCTAGACATGCAAATGAGCTCAAAAAGCGCTCCAGGCATCCAGGAAGTACGCCTCCACGGAGTACAGCAGCAGCATGGCGTCCATGTACATAAATGTGGAGATGCTCATTGTCCTGGTGCAGGAGCGTCCCGAAATATGGGACCCACGCAATGCAAATTATGCAAACCGGGCAAGAAAGGAGGCGTCATGGAGGCGTATCTGTCGCCAGATGTACCATGACTTTGGTGACCGACCACGTGATGAGCAGCATAAAATTCGTAAGTGCAACGCAAAACATCATTAACCTTAGCGCGCAAGAAAAAAGGAATCTAAAATCAGCACCCCCCTTCCTGTGCATGTACTTGAATAAATAGGCAGAAGACATAATAATGTGGAGGCTGGATAATCAATGATTACACGGCCATAGAAAATGATCACTAATATATATTGTATATCATGATCCACATATTAAGACTAACCAGTATAGGGAAAACTGCACATTTAATAGAAACTATCCAGAAGGAAAAAGCAGTCAAAATTCCATAAAATACAAATTTTATTAGAAGATATTAAAAAATTGTATAAGGACATGCAGTACATGGTTGGGGAAAGACAGAAAATGTAACGTCATCATGGTCAAAAAAGGAATAACCCCACTGCACGCATCACACCAGGAAATAAAGTAGTATTGGATGTACGTAGATTACCAGTAATTGGCCAGAGAAGGAGTGGCAAGGAGTGTACAAAGACATCACCATATAGCCAGTTAGGAAAATGTCCTTTTAAATAAAAGACTTCCCTGTCCTTAAAGAACACACAACATACAAACCTGATGCTATGTGAGGCATCAGGAATAAAAGCTAATAGCTATATTGCGATACCTGGAAGCAGTGGTGGCAGTGGGGTCAATCCGGTCCCCGACGCGCGTTTCAGAGCCAAAGGACTCCTTCCTCAGGGGGCGTTAAGTGGAGTGTGACCAGCAGGGTTTAAATAGCACGCGCCCCGCCAGAGGCTGTCTGCGCGCACGAGAAGCCCGCCCTGCGCCGACCGGATCCATGCCGTGACGTCACCGGAAACACGCGGGCCCACGTGATCCAGCACGTCAGGCAGGGAACCCAGGCGGCCGCGCGACGGACGCCACGCATGCGCACAGACAGCGTCGGGCAGGAGCCGCCACATATGTGAAGGGCAACAGTATGGGCAAAGAAAATATACAAGGGAAAAATGAATATTAATTGTGTATGCATACATATAGCATGCCGCATATGCACTGTAAGATGTCAGTGCAAAGAGAATAGTATAACAAAAAGCATGGCGCAGCATGCAGAAATAAATCAACACATGGGTGTCATGGCAACATCAATCACATGCACAATATAAATAGAGATCGTGAAGAATGAGGTTCACCAGCATGGCACACATTAGAATACGCAGTGCATATCCATATCAGTGTGCGTATAAATGCCAACCGAATAGCATAGACAACACACACAATCATTGTATATTGAAGACATGCCATCAATGGATACCCCATAGAAACATATATACATATATGCATACACATATATACATGTATATACACAGATATACACGGGGAAATGTACAGTGCAAAATTATAAAAAGAGACACACAAATGCAAACAATACAAAAAATAATATGAAAAATAATAATACAAAAAATGGTACAAAAAATGATACAAAAAATGACATAAAAGGATACATATATACCAAAGTAGGTAATACCCAGCCAATAAATCTATCATAGATAGATAGCCCCACAAAATAGATGTAGCCATACAAAAAGTGCCAGAGACGTCATCGTGGATCCATCCATCAGACGGCTTATATGATTCCAAAAGAACCTCGAACCCTTCATGATTTCAAAGGCAGTACGTCATATTCAAATCACTAAAAGAGAATATATAAAAAAGAGTACATATGAGTAAAAACATAAGACCACAGAGCTCATATTAGGATACGTTAGCTGAATTACAAGTATGGGGCATATGAAATGTTTTCATTTAATCCACGTGGATGGATAGTGCCTAACGTCCAGATCCATCTAGTTTCTGACCTAGCCAACCTGTTAGACAATTTACCACCCCTTATATTGATGTTAAGAGCATCAATGCCCCTTATTCTTAAAAGTGTTTCATTACACTGGTGCAATTCCTTGAAATGCCTAGGTAACGTCTTCAGGCTTGAATCATCGGTACAGGTGGCAGCTGCCAATATAGCTAGGACATGCTCCCTAGTACGTACCTTCAATTGTCGTGTGGTCATGCCCACATAGATGAGCCCACATGGACAGGTAGCATAATATATCACGTACCGAGTGGTACATGATATACGTTGCTTAATGGAAAACGTCCTGGTGCCATCTGAATTAGAAAATGAAGTGCTACGTTCAATATTAGGGCAGGCTATACATCTGCCACACGGGAAGCAACCTGATATCTATCGTAAGGAGACATCTACCAACTCCTTGATCCATGCCTCATCCTGTCATCCGCATCATCTCATTAAAGCTATCCCTGTGGGACAGTTCCTACGACTCCGCCGTATCTGTTCCACTAATATGGACTTTGAGAATCGCGCTAATGAATTAAGATCTCGATTCTTAGCGCGTGGCTACAGTAAGCGGAGTATAAAAAAGGCTTATCAATGTGCCAAATTTTCAACTCGTAATGAGCTGCTCTACAGGGATCGTAATATATCTAAGGGTAATGATGTTGTGAGATTCATTACCTCTTTCCATCCTCAACATGGAATGATGCGGGATGCATTGAGAAAGGCTTGGCCTATCCTTATGGTGGACCCCATTTTGAACAAATTTCTCCCAGAGTATCCGTCCATCTCATATAGAAGGGCTAGGAACCTACGTGACCAATTGGTGGCCAGTCATTATGTTGACCATCCAGTACATACCTTTTTGGATGATCATCCGATTAGACATGGTTGCTTCCCGTGTGGCAGATGTATAGCCTGCCCTAATATTGAACGTAGCACTTCATTTTCTAATTCAGATGGCACCAGGACGTTTTCCATTAAGCAACGTATATCATGTACCACTCGGTACGTGATATATTATGCTACCTGTCCATGTGGGCTCATCTATGTGGGCATGACCACACGACAATTGAAGGTACGTACTAGGGAACATGTCCTAGCTATATTGGCAGCTGCCACCTGTACCGATGATTCAAGCCTGAAGACGTTACCTAGGCATTTCAAGGAATTGCACCAGTGTAATGCCACACTTTTAAGAATAAGGGGCATTGATGCTCTTAACATCAATATAAGGGGTGGTAAATTGTCTAACAGGTTGGCTAGGTCAGAAACTAGATGGATCTGGATGTTAGGCACTATCCATCCACGTGGATTAAATGAAAACATTTCATATGCCCCATACTTGTAATTCAGCTAACGTATCCTAATATGAGCTCTGTGGTCTTATGTTTTTACTCATATGTACTCTTTTTTATATATTCTCTTTTAGTGATTTGAATATGACGTACTGCCTTTGAAATCATGAAGGGTTCGAGGTTCTTTTGGAATCATATAAGCCGTCTGATGGATGGATCCACAATGACGTCTCTGGCACTTTTTGTATGGCTACATCTATTTTGTGGGGCTATCTATCTATGATAGATTTATTGGCTGGGTATTACCTACTTTGGTATATATGTATCCTTTTATGTCATTTTTTGTATCATTTTTTGTACCATTTTTTGTATTATTATTTTTCATATTTTTTGTATTGTTTGCATTTGTGTGTCTCTTTTTATAATTTTGCACTATACATTTCCCCGTGTATATGTGTGTATATACATGTATATATGTGTATGCATATATGTATATATGTTTCTATGGGGTATCCATTGATGGCATGTCTTCAATATACAATGATTGTGTATGTTGTCTATGCTATTCGGTTGGCATTTATACGCACACTGATATGGATATGCACTGCGTATTCTAATGTGTGCCATGCTGGTGAACCTCATTCTTCACGATCTCTATTTATATTGTGCATGTGATTGATGTTGCCATGACACCCATGTGTTGATTTATTTCTGCATGCTGCACCATGCTTTTTGTTATACTGACATCTTACAGTGCATATGCGGCATGCTATATGTATGCATACACAATTAATATTCATTTTTCCCTTGTATATTTTCTTTGCGCATACTGTTACCCTTCACATATGTGGCGGCTCCTGCCCGACGCTGTCTGTGCGCATGCGTGGCGTCCGTCGCGCGGCCGCCTGGGTTCCCTGCCTGACGTGCTGGATCACGTGGGCCCGCGTGTTTCCGGTGACATCACGGCATGGATCCGGTCGGCGCAGGGCGGGCTTCTCGTGCGCGCAGACAGCCTCTGGCGGGGCGCGCGCTATTTAAACCCTGGTGGTCACACTCCACTTAACGCCCCCTGAGGAAGGAGTCCTTTGGCTCCGAAACGCGCTTCGGGGACCGGATTGACCCCACTGCCACCACTGCTTCCAGGTATCGCAATATAGCTATTAGCTTTTATTCCTGATGCCTCACATAGCATCAGGTTTGTATGTTGTGTGTTCTTTAAGCACAGGGAAGTCTTATATTTAAAAGGACATTTTCCTAACTGGCTATATGGTGATGTCTTTGTACACTCCTTGCCACTCCTTCCCTGGCCAATTACTGGTAATCTACGTACATCCAATACTACTTTATTTCCTGGTGTGATGCGTGCAGTGGGGTTATTCCTTTTTTGACCATGATGACGTTACATTTTCTGTCTTTCCCCAACCATGCACTGTATGTCCTTATACAATTTTTTAATATCTTCTAATAAAATTTGTATTTTATGTAATTTTGACTGCTTTTTCCTTCTGGGTAGTTTCTGTGCATGTACTTTTAGCCTCATGAGGCCGTTATATTTGGATGTGACACATGGCTTCACACAGCCATAATTTGGGGTTAGGCCACAAGCTCCTCATCCTCCTAGGCAAAAAAATTATTAAGTGTTGCTAATGAGACCCTGTGTATCTGCCCAATTACATATGTCACCATGGGTAGAAAGCACACCCCAGAAGGCCCCATGCCTAGACTACTGGTAGAAAATGTGACCTCTCAAATATGTGAAATTGACAATATTTCCTGTCACATTTCAGTGGAAGATGTGATGAAACGCTGGCGAAGCATCCTGGACCAGTTCCGCCGGGAACGCCAGCAGCGGTCCAGGAGTGGGGATGCTGGATATGTTAAAAGGAAGTACATATACTTTGACCGGCTGTCCTTCCTCGCCCCAATTCTGGATCTGAGACCGTAAGTAGATACCTCACACCACATTACACAAATACTTTACAGGGACAAAAATATTGATGTATTTTTGCCTCTGTTCTATTTCATAACAGAACTCAATCCAACCTTACGGATCGAGGAACGGCCTCAGAGGCAGAGCCCATAGTAGATCCTGTAGGGGATGAGGTGGCTGGCCCATCTTCTCCCCCTACAAGAAGGATGGCTGAAGATGAGGCATCACAGGACAACACAATGGCTGGCCAACACACAACACCACCAGGACGGTCTGCTGCTGCCCCATCACCCATCCTGGAAGAGCCGGGCAACTTGAGCAGCAGCCCAACTGCCCAGATCAGGGCCTCCCCACAGGCTGCTCTTACATCACAGCGAACAAGAAGAAGGCGCCTGGTCACTATTCAAGAGAGCAGGACCAATGTGGACACAGGGGTGCTCAATTATTTATCTAGAGTAACTACAGATGATGGGGAGGAGGCCTATGTACGTAGCCTCACCCTTTATCTCCGTGCCCTTACCCGTGAGGCCAGGCACCGTATTAGGGGATGTATTCAGATCCTGCTTGATGCAAGCACCCCCCCAATACCCCATATGAGGTTTTTGAATTTCTGGAGAGGTGGCAGCTCTCACCATGAAATCTAATGCGCATGAGACCATCCACACAGATGCTTGCTCAAGCAGGGTCCGAACAGCCCCTAATACGTGGGCCAACACCTCAACCCCTTCCTCCCCCTACCCAACCTTCTATTCCACAGCCCCAAATGTCAGCCTCTAGCCACCCCTACCAATATGGCCACTTGTACCCACCCAGTGTTGGAGGCTGGTCCCAGCCTGGTTGGGGACGATCTGGCTATCTTGGTGGGTATGAGCCACGTGCCTACCACAGCCAACAAGAAGCCCCTCACCATCATCATTACTCTGGCCAGTATCCCCAACAGTCCCAGGAGGCAGGACAATTCCAGCATCATGGGCAACAGTATGGCCCCACACAGGGCGATGTTGGCCACAGTGTCCAGCAGCACCCACAGGCTGTTCTTCCAAGTTCCCCTTCCCCAACCTATGAGGATTTATGAGTCTGATGGCAGGAGATGTCCAGTGCGGTTTAACTGGTGCTCCAAATAGAAAGGAAAAAACAGGTGTTCTCCATCACCAACATTTTGTACATAATTTAACATTCTAATTTTTAAACAATGTTTGCCAAACATATGAAAGAATCCATCATGACAGGCAAGGCTACCTCACGCCTTTCAGACAGATATTACATGTGTGTACAAAAGAGAATATTTCAACGCGCTATACTGTAAAATGAAAGGATGAAAAGACACTACTCACTTGCTAATACCTAGGAAAGGCGTGCTGGCCTTAGTGAAGTAGTCACCTTTTTTGCTCGCAATCTCTAGTAAAACAATTCAAGGCGACCAGCATTCAGAATATCACGCTCTCTCTATGTCTTAACAAGTGAGTTTTGTTTTTTCATCCTTTCAAGTATAGCATGGTTAAATATTCTCTGTTCTACAGATAGGTAATATCTGTCTGAAAGCCGTGAGGTAGCCTTGCCTGTCATGGTGGAATCTTTCTAAGATTGGAAAACATTATGAGGAAATGTGAGTGTTATCTTTTAGCATTTCTTTTGGTGATGGAGCTCACCTTTTTTTTGCAAATCTAGTTTAATATTGTCATGCAGCAATGTTGTTATTGCCTAATTTTTTTTTGTGTTTTGTTATGTAATGTTACTTTTCAAAAAAGTTAAAGAAGGCACAAAGGGTCATTTTGCCCATTGCCAAAATGTTCTTATGGCAATATTATGTTTGCCTGTAAGCAAACCAAAAAAAAAAAAGGCAAAACTAAAAATTTGTCTACTATAGTTAACGTCTCTGTGTGATTTTTCACAATCCCTCACAACATAATAACATACACTAACCAATGCAATGAAACACTCATAGAATCATAAGGGGTTGAGTAATATATATTTAGACACAATTTTAAATAAACAAATTATAACATAGACACAGCATGCTCTTGCCAAGAAGTTGCCCCCTCAGGTGAGATAAAGTAATTAGTGAAAATATCACGCACTTTGAGGCCACAGAGCGGTCTACGTTGAGGGTTCATAGGTGGTCTCACCCTGCGCACATTGTCCGGCCTACGCACAACACCATCAGAGGAGGAACAATCATGTATCCTGGTGAAGTTATGCAGAACAACACAGGCTTTCACAACTTCATTCACATTTTGCTCACTCAACTGAATGGCAGACTGGAGTACCCGCCATTTGGCACAAAGAATCCCAAAGGAACACTCCACCAGTCGCCTAGCACGTGCATGCCTAGCTCATTTTGATGATGGATAACTCCTCTTTTTTACTTTGGATTACAAATGTGTAAAGTTGCAATGTTGTTATTGCACTATGTATGTTGTAGGATATGTTTGTAATTTTGTTTTAACAACAATGTTGAAATATGCCAAAAGGCCAATTTGGGCCATTGCCCAAGTTTTTCATAGGGCAAGAATATGTTTGCCTTACAAAGTAAAAAAAAAGACCAAAAACAAGACAAAAGTAAAAATTTGGCAACTACACTTTACGTCTCTGTCTTAATTGTCCAAACCCCTATCAAAATACGCTTACCAAATCAATTCAACAGTCATAGATTCAGAAGGGGTAGAAATATATATATTTTGACACACATCAAACCAACATTGCCAGCATAGATCCAGCATGCTCTTGCCAAGAAGGTTCCCCCTGAGGTGCCATAAAGTAATTAGTGAAAAGATCACAAACTTTGAGGCCAGAGATCGGTCTACGTTGATGGTTGATAGGTGGTCTCACCCTATGCACATTGTCCGGCCTACGCACAACACCAGCAGAGGAGGAGCAATCATGTATCCTGGTGAAGTTATGCAGAACAACACAGGCTTTCACTACTTCATTAACATTTTGTTCACTCAGCTGAATGACAGACTGGAGTACCCGCCATTTGGCACAAAGAATGCCAAAGGAACACTCCACCAGTTGCCGAGCACGTGATAGGCGCAAGTTAAAAATTCTGCGCCTGTGGTCAAGGTTGCGCCGGGAATATGGCCTCATGACATTGCGCGATAACTGAAAGGCCTCATCTGCCACAAGGACATAAGGGACTGATTCTTCAGGGGAGCCTGGTAACTGACGTGGTGGTGGTAGATCCAACTGGTTGGTGCGTAGCCACCGAGCCATTATGGAGGTATTGAAGACTCTAGAGTCTCCCGTCCTTCCATAGGCCCCAATGTCAACAATTATAAACTTGTATTGAGGGTCTACCAGAGCCAACAATACAACAGAAAAGTATTGTTTATAATTGAAGAATTGGGAGCCAGAGTTCGGCGCCTTACGCACCCTGATATGTTTGCCATCCAGGGCCCCAATACAATTTGGAAACTGGCAGTCCTCCTCAAAGTCCCTTGATATCCTCAACCAGTCTTCCATCCTGGGCTCGGGCATGACCACTTGATGGAGTCTTGTCCAGATTTCTGTACATGTAGACCTCACTATGCCTGAAATGGTTGATCTTCCAATGAGAAACTCATGGTGGAGGGCGGCATAAGACAGGCCAGTGGACAGGAAGCTGTAGAACAACAGAAATTGTTAAGTTTAGAATGCATAAAGTCCAAAAAAATCAGTTACATGCCGACCAAACTTGGTAGGAATTGAGATAGAATAACACACACATATTTGGTTGCACAATGACTAAGTGATATGCAAGACATATTAGATCTAACATTCTGGTGTGTAAGTTGAAACATATTTGGAGTAAGATGAGGGCATTAAACTTTGTCCAAGAAGGCCAAAATACATAATTTAGCACACACATTATGAACATAGACAATGTGGTTGTGTAGTACATACCGTATTGTGAGTAGAAGTCGCTCCTCTGCAGATATCGCTTTGCGCATCCTTGTGTCCTGAAAGGTTATCCCAGGGCGCACTGTCTCCAAGAGTCGATCAAATGTGGAAATGCTCATGCGACAGTACTGGTAAAATTTCTCCGGATGCTCCCGCAGAGAAGAATAGAGGCGGTGAAAATGACCTCTTGTGAGTCGTTGCCTCAGAAGTGAATGTACCCACATGCGTCTCCTCCTCCGCGGATCCACTATCACTGGGTATGGTTGAACAAAGCACCATGACAAAAGCCAGGTAAAGAGAACCTGCTCAGTTGTATTGAATCTCAGACCCTCTGCCATGTTGCACAAAGAATACCAACACACCTCGTGAAAGTAAGGTCACAAATGGACAGAATGGAGGCAGCCACCTGTTTCTGAGTGTATAAATAGGGTGCAGGCTAATGATTTAAATTGTTTGCAGGCCTCAAAACCGTTAAATGTCCATTTTGCAAGGCTGCGAGAAAATCTCTTCATACGGATTGCATACGGATGCCACACGGATTACATACGGATGCAGACATGCGCAAAATACGCGACCTCACCTGGCTTACGTATGACCTACGGAGCACTATTTAGGGGTCATTCATCCGTATTACGCATGTAAACTACGGACCGTATTTTGCGCAGGTTAGTGTGACTCCGGCCTTAGAGAATTTTCCATCTATTATGCATGGTGAATGGATTCAGTGTACCGCAAGGTCTATGTATTATATTTTTCATCACAGCTTCATGCCAATCCTCTCTTTTGTCATTCCACTGAGTACATCCAGCAGCGCACAGACCCAAACACTTCATGTTTTACCATGAAATCCATCAGTGATTTCAGTTTCTGTCTGAAAACACACGCTGTGATGTTATGCCTATTAACCGGCGATTGCTCAGGAAGTAAGAGCTGTTGTATATCATCCCAAGATGGATTGCATGTGAATACAATGATTAGGTCTTTACACCCATAGTGACGAACATACGCAATTGCATCTTGAGCATACTCATGCATATGATGTGGACTGCCCGTATATGAAGATGGCAAAATCGTTAGTCTTCCAACGTTAGTTGTATTACCTTCATTCACAACTGCATCTCGTAAATGAACGTATTCTTCAGAGCAAAGTTTGGTCTGATTCAAATGGATAAATATCAAACGTTCTGTTTTGATTTTTCATTCATATCTACGATGTATTGGTGAAACAATTGACGGCATTTCAAAATGTAATTGTGTTCATTCTCTTGAATCATTAATCAGTATGAATAATAGTTCATCGTGCTGCATTTCATGTTTATTATTATTATTATTATTATGCATTTATATAGCGCCATTTATTCCATGGTGCTTTACATGTGAAAAGGGGAAATATAGACAAGTATAATAAACATATGAAAGACAAGGGACACACAAGTACATAAGGAGAGGGGACCCTGCCTGCGAGGGCTCTCAGTCTACAGGGATGGGTGAGGATACAGTAGGAGTGGTTCAGTAGACCGAGGATCATTGCAGGCTGTAGGCTTGTTGGAACAGGTGGGTCTTCAGGTTCTTCTAGAAGGTTTCCGTTGATGGTGAGAGTCTGATGTGTTGCGGCAGAGAGTTCCAGAGTATGGGGGAAGCACGGGAGAAGTCTTGTATGCGTTTGTGAGAAGAAGAGATAAGGGGGGAGTAGAGAAGGAGATCTTGAGATGATCGAAGGTTGCGGGCGGGTAGGTACCTAGAGACCATGTTACAGATGTATGGAGGAGACAGTTTGTGGATGGCTTTGTATGTCATGGTTAGGGTTTTGAATTGGAGCCTCTGGGCCATAGGAAGCCAGTGAAGGGCCTGGCATGGGGGGGCTGGGGAATAGTGGGGAGACAGGTGGATTAGTTGGGCAGCAGAGTGTAGGATGGACTGGAGCGGTGCCAGAGTGCTAGAGGGGAGGCCAGAGAGTAGGAGGTTGCATTAGTCGAGGCGGGAGATGATAAGAGCATGCACTAGTGTTTTTGTGGTTTAGTGGTTGAGGAATGAGCAGATCCGGGAAATATTTTTGAGTTTGAGGCGGCAGGAAGAGGCGAGGGATTGGATATGTGGTTTGAAAGAGAGCGCAGAGTCGAGGATCACCCCAAGGCACTGAGCATGCGGGACTGGGGACAGAGAGCAGCCATTGACATTGATGGATAGGTCTGGTGGAGGGGTAGAGTGAGATGGGGGAAAGATGATGAATTCTGTTTGTCCATGTTCAGTTTGAGAAAGCGAGCAGAGAAGAAGGCTGAGATAGCAGACAGACATTGTGGGATTTCAGTGAGTAAGGAGGCGAGGTTGGGTCCAGATAGGTAGATCTGCGTGTAATCGGCATAGAGGTGACACTGCAAACTGTGGGATTCTATGAGCTGTCCCAAGCCGAAGGTGTAGATGGAGAATAGTAGGGGTCCTAGGGCAGAGCCTTGAGGAACACCGACAGACAGGGGGCGAGGTGAGGAGGTGGTGTGTGAGAGGGAGACACTAAATGTTCGGTCTGTTAGGTATGATGAGATCCAGGATAGGGCCAAGTCTGTGATGCCAAGAGATGAGAGCGTCTGTAGCAGGAGGGAATGGTCTACGGTGTCGAAGGCAGAGGACAGGTCCAGGAGAAGGAGAACAGAGTAGTATCGCTTGCTCTTGGCGGTTAGTAAGTCGTTAGTGACTTTAGTTAGGGCAGTTTCAGTTGAGTAATGCAGTCAGAAGTCAGATTGTAATCGGTCAAATTGGGTGGGAGGACAATTCAAGATATACATGCTGTTCCAGTAGTTTTGAGGCGTAAGGGAGAAGAGATATCGGGCAATAGTTAGACACAGAGGATGGGTCAAGGGAGGGCTTTTTGAGGATGGGTGTGATTGAGGCATGTTTGAAGGATGAGGGAAAGACACCATTTGTAAGTGAAAGGTTGAAGAGGTGTGTTAGAGATGGGATGAAGACTGTGGCCAAGTTAGGGATTAGGTGAGACGGGAGTGGGTCGAGGGCACAAGTGGTGAGGTGTGATCTTGACAGAAGGGTGGAGAGCTAATCTTCTGTCATGGTGGAGAAACTGGCTTTTGCTGAACAGGGCTGAGCGGCTAAGAGGGGCATTGGGGGCTGCGTGCCAAAGTTTTGACTGATTGTGTCAATCTTCTGCTTAAAGAAGGAGGCAAAGTCTTTGGCAGAAATGAGAGGAAGGGGAGGAGGTGCTGTGGGACGGAGTAGAGAATTGAAAGTGTTGAAGAGCTGTTTAGGGTTGTGAGACAGGGAAGATATGAGAGATGCAAAGTAAGTTTGTTTTGCGTCAGAGAGCGTGGACTTAAAGCTGGCAAGGGACTGCTTGTATGCGCTGAAGTGCTCAGTAGAATGGGTTCTCTTCCATCTCCGCTCAGCGACCCTGGAAACCCGTCTCAGTTCTTTGGTCAGGCTGGTCAGCCAGGGCTGCCTGTTGATTGTTCGAGTTTTGTTCTGCGTGAGGGGGCAGCCAAATCAAGTGTTGCTGTTATTGTGGTGTTATAAAAAGTGGCAGCAGCATCTGTGTCATAAAGGGAAGCTATGTCTGTAAGAGGGAGAAGGGACTCAGAGAGTGATTGTAAATTGAGGTGTTTGAGATTCCTGCAAGGGTGAGCGAGTTTATGGAGCGGGGGTTGCGCAGTAGGAGAGGAGAGGGAAGAGAATGTCAGTATGTTGTGGTCAGATAGGGGGAGGGGTGAGTTATTGAGATTAGTGAGGTTACAGAGATGGGTGAAGATAAGATCCAGCGTGTGACCATCTTTGTGATTGGCCGCAGAGGACCATTGAGTGAGGCCAAGGGAAGCCATGAGCGATAGAAGTTTTGAGGCAGCAGGGGTGGAAGTGTCAATGGGGATGTTGAAGTCTCCCATGATGATGGTGGGGATGTCAGCAGAAAGGAAATGGAGTAGCCAGGTGGTGAAGTGGTCGAGAAAGGTGGAGATGGCTAGTTCTGGGGGGAGGTAGATGACAGCCAGTTGGAGGTTGGAGAGGGAATAGATGCGGATGGAGTACACCTTGAATGAGGGAAGAGTATCGGAGGGTGGCAGAGGAATTGGGGTAAAGGAGCAGGTATCAGACAGGAGCAAGCCAACTCCTCCACCACGTTTGTTGCTGGGGAGAGGGGTGTGAGAGAGATGGAATCCGCCATAGGAAAACGCAGCTATAGAGGCTGTGTCAGAGGGAGTGAGCCAGGTTTCAGTGATGGCAAGGAAGGAGAGTTTGTTGGTGATAAAGAGGTCATGGATAAATGATAGCTTGCTGCAGACAGAGCGTGCGTTCCATAGGGCTCCAGGTAAGGGGGTTGGGGGAGTGGGGGCTGGATGAATGGGTTGAGGTTATCATGGTTGTGAAGACGTTTAGAGGATCATGGCAGGGTTATAGAAGTGAGTGTAGGGATGTGTTGAAGAGGGCCAGGATTTGGGGATACGTCGCCAGCAATGAGGAGTAGTAGACATAGCATTAGAAGGTGGGAGCAGGATAGGAAATGATGTGGCCGTGTGTGTCTGGAGAAAAAGGATTGTGTGTGGAGGAACAGTTGTGACGAAGAGGTGAGATGGCTGGGGAGGATGAAGGGGGAAATGACAAGTTCCTTACTGGGTGGAGGGATTGCAGGAGTTAGGGAGAAATAGAATAGTATGGGGGTGATAGTAAAAAGAAGGCGAAACATTGTTGTGGTGTTATAGTCCGTTACCTTACAGTCAATTCCAGTCCAATTCTAGTCTAATTCAGAGTATTGTACTTAGAAATCTGTACTTTGAAATATGGATTTTGAAATAGATGGAGCCGACTACGTCTGGAGCAAACCCATGGTGCTGAATATATGTGCAGCTAAAGACAATCAGGTGTGAGTGAAAGTGGGGTGTGATCGCCCAGGCCAAATGCACAGAGTTAAGCAAAGGTCATAAAAGGGGGAAGGGGCTATACAGACCACTTAGATGTGTGGCAAAGATAACAAGAAAGGAGTACAATTATGGATACAAGAAGATGGGTAAGCAATGCATACCATATAAAATACAATGCAGTTCAAATGGGGCATTCAGGAGCATAAGAGAGAGGTGAAATTCAGCAATGCATACCATATAAAATACAATGCAGTTCAAATGGGGCATTCAGGAGCATGAGAGAGAGGTGACATTCAGCAATGCATACCATATAAAATACAATGCAGTTCAAATGGTATTCAGGAGCATGAGAGAGATTTCATATTTGTTTCTTTGCCACTGACTGGATTTATCATCTAAACGTTGAAGTGATATCCATAGGCACCATCCCAAAAAATGATTGGATATTGCAGGGCATCATAGCATCAATGAGTTTCTGCTACTTTTCTCAATTGGTCGTTTCTTCGATGAAGATCAATATCTATCGGTTGGAATTGATCTCTGACTATAACAATTGCCACTTCTTCTATAGTTGGAGCATTAAATCTTTGCCCATGTTCTCCAGCTGTCATTTTAGCATCATACCAATTGTTTTCAACAAACGCACTAAATTGTATTTTTCATGAAGAAGCTCTTGCAGTTGTGAAACAATGGACCTTTTTATGCTGGTAGAAATTCCGCGGCGTGCATTCAGTTCATCATTGCCATCACCGATGAAATACATTTGTAGGGATTTATATTGACCATCTAGGAATAGAAGCATGGCTTTATGATAAATTAGTCCTTTCACTTTGAAAGTTGGTATGAATTAAGCTGTTATGATTTCTGCGCCGAACAATGTCATTTGGAAGCATGAGCTGTATTTCTTGATGTTAGATAGGAAGTGCTTTGATTCAGCGGTATATCTGGCAAGCAAAGTTTTTAATGGCTCTGGTGGTTCTCCAAATTGAGGCAGTTTAATTTTTCAAGTAGCGCAACACATTCCTTTCATTTCTCCATGAAATTTCAGAACCTTGCAATAAGGACACACTTTAGTCATAGTGCCGATGACAACATGCCAGCTCAAACTGTAATCATCAGCTGGGTTGTACCGGAATGCAAGGCGATTGTAATTGCTTGATTGCTGAGCATGGAGTCATGATTGACGCTGATCTGCTGTTTCTCATTGATGTCTTTCAGCTTTTCTTAGCCTGTTGCATTCATTCTGTTGAAAACAAAGCAGATCTGAAGCTGCATAATGCGATCACCATGCTCGCGATCGTGCATCCTCAAGTCTGGCTGCACGTTGCTCTGCTGCTTCCTTGGCACGTATTTGAGACATTCTTTGTCTGTTTTACTCGTTCGCTAATGCCCGTTCTTCCTCAGGTTGATTTGCATTTACTCGTCGCACTGCTTCCGCTCTGCGAGTACAACAACCTAAGTTTGATCTTCTGCGAGGCATAATTGGGATGAACTAAAGCAGATTGATTGCACTTAAAATGAAGAAAGAAAGTAAAAAAAATTTAAAAATTTAAAAAAAAGAAAGATGAAAAAATAAACTATAATCACGAAATGAACGCTATGGTAACCGACACAGCTCAATTGCAAAGCAATGTCACAAAAAATAAACGAATTGAAATGAAAATAAGTTGAAATCTATGAAAATTGAGTTCAACCCCTTCGAACACGAATTTTGTTTCGTTGTTCAAACAATCTGATTTTTTTTCTCGGTTAATTATTGCAAAAGGAAGTGGATGATACCTTCGACATAAACAACAACTAATTAAACAATAATCGATCACTATTTAATTGTTTATGTTGACACTACTCAACATAAACAATGTTGTTGCTTTTACTTCCAACAGATGGCACTGTTCAAAAAAGTATGTTTTTACCTGTCTTAGGTGTGCCATCTGTATCATAGGTATATAAAAAACACGCTCGTATTCTAATGCATTGTGTCAAAATTTCAAAGCAATCGGTGAAGAACTTTTGGAGATTTAAGATTTTGAACAAATGGACAATTACATTTTTATTTATACATATAAAGGACTGGTATTTGTTTTTATAGTACCACTATGGGATTAGTAATGGGGGTGTCTTATAGATACCTCTCCATTACTAACCTGTGGGCTTGATGTCACCTGGCAATACAAAGGTAACATCAACCCCACAAATATGAACCCAGTTACCACCACTACAAGGTACTGTAAGTGGGAAGAGCGAGGCTAAGTGCCAGATTTGGTGCATCTTATAGATGCATCTTTTCTGGGGCGGCTGAGAGCTGATGTTTTTAGTCTGGGAGGAGGCCAATATCCATGGCCCCTTCCTACACTACTAATATCAGCCCCAAGCTATCTGCCTAGCCTTTGCTGCTTCGATTTTATATTGGGACCCTATGTCAATATTTTTCTGGGGTTCCCCTGTAAACTAGCCAGTAAAGGCTATGCAAACAGCTGTGAGATGATATTAATAGCCTGGGAACCTTTATGACTATTGGCTCCTTCCCAAAATATTAACATCAGTCCTCAGCCGTCGGCTTTCACTCTGCTGGCTATTAAAATTATGCTGGAGCCCACGCAATTTTTTTTTCTTCAAAATTAAGAGTTGCTGTTTGGTTACAGCCTATGTAGGTTCATTATGTTAGTGCTCCTACATAGGCTGGTGACAATGTGTGTGTATGTTTGTGTGTGCTTGTGTGTGTGTGTTTGTGCTTAATTATCAGCTTAGTAATGAGGGTTTCTGGCTGACACCTTTTCATTACTAAACCTAGGGCTTGGTGTCAATGACAGCTGCTGACACCAAGCCCTAATCCAATTACCCTGGTGGTGTTGAACCAAGAAATTACATCACAAAACCTTATTTAGCTTAAAAAAGCTTTCATTGCTGAACAAAAACGCATGCAAAAAAAGCACCAAAAATTGCTGCAAAATGTGCATTTTTGCTGCCAAGAGATGCAGAAAATTCTAAAAGCAAATACTCAACATACGCAGATAGCCTAAAAGGGTTTCTTTTTTAAATGCAACAGCACTAAATGCATCTCATGTACACATGTGCATACATCTAACACTTTTTCCTCTTTTTCCTCCAGACAATCTCTTCCCATTAGACGCTTCATGAACTGTAGCACTATAGGTGTCATACATTGTACACAATGCCACATCCAGTGCATGGGATGCACTATAGGGCCTTTGAAAAACGTATTAGAAAACATATGTTGGAGGCAATAAACACATAAGCCATAAATATCTCAGCAGTGTGACGTCACCTCTCCCAAGTTCACAAGGGAGATCTGTCTAATCTAAAATTTAAAGCCACAGAGAAAATTTTTAAACCTGCTAGGGGAGGTAATTACAGAAGAATGATCCTAAACCGTGAATCTTTTTGAATCTTTAAACTTCAGCAGGACTAAATGTTAGGCAGGACATCATTTTACATTATTAAATTACTTATTCCAATATAAGATATTCTAATCAAACAATTTTTATTTATTTATTTATTTTGGGGGGGGTTCCTTTTCTTTAGTTTCCCCACCCTGTTCCCTGTCATGCTTGATCCTAAATAACACCGGGTGATTCATTCTAACTTCTTCATTTTGATTGGTATAATAGAGACGAGTTTTTAACTGTTTTGTATATAACTACTAGCTGAAGAGCCTGCCGTTGCCCGGGCATAGTAGCTAACTGTGGTTAGTTATAACAAATTATAATGATTATCCTCCATCCCATAGTCCCGTGCCCATATACCCATCCTACATATCCTCCATCCCATAGTCCCGTGCCCATATTCCCATCATATATATCCTCCATCCAATAGTCCAGTGCCCATATAACCATCACACATCTCCATCACATAGTCCCGTGCCCATATACCCATCATACATATCCTCCATCCCACAGTCCCGTGCCCATATACCCATCACACATCCTCCATCCCATAGTCCCATGCCCATATAACCATCACACATCCTCCATCCCATAGTCCCATCCCCATATAACCATCACACATCCTCCATCCCATAGTCCAGTGCCCATATACCCATCATATATATCCTCCATCCCATAGTCCCATGCCCATATAACCATCACACATCCTTCATCCCATAGTCCCATGCCCATATACCCATTACACATCCTCCATCCCATAGTCCAGTGCCCATATACCCATCTCACATCCTCCCTCCCATAGTCCCATGCCCATATAACCATCACACATCCTCCATCCCTTAGTCCAGTGCCCATATACCCATCATATATATCCTCCATCCCATAGTCCCATGCCCATATAACCATCACACATCCTTCATACCATAGTCCCGTGCCCATATACCCATTACACATCCTCCATCCCATAGTCCAGTGCCCATATACCCATCACACATCCTCCCTCCCATAGTCCCATGCCCATATAACCATCACACATCCTCCATCCCTTAGTCCAGTGCCCATATACCCATCATATATATCCTCCATCCCATAGTCCCATGCTCATATAACCATCACACATCCTTCATCCCATAGTCCCGTGCCCATATACCCATTACACATCCTCCATCCCATAGTCCAGTGCCCATATACCCATCACACATCCTCTATCCCATAGTCCCATGCCCACATACCCATCAAACATATCCTCCATCCCACAGTCCCGTGCCCATATACCCATTATATATATCCTCCATCCCATTGTCCCATGTCCAAATACCCATCATACATATCCTCCAACCCATAGTTCAGCGCCCATATACCCATCACACATCCTTCATCCCATAGTCCCGTGCCCATATACCCATCATACATATCCTCCATCCTATATTCCTGTGTCCATATACCCACCATACAAATCCACCATCCCATAGTCCTGTGTCCATATATCTATCATACATGTCCTCCATCCCATAATCCTGTGCCCATATACCCATCATACATCCTCTATCGCATAGTCCAGTACCCATATACCAATCATACAACAATATATGTAAAGCACTGTGGAATTAATAGCGCTATACTGTATAAGTGAGTAAAATAAATAAATAAATGCATATCCTCCATCCCATAGTCCCGTGCCCATATACCCATTACACATCCTCCATCCCATAGTCCAGTGCCCATATACCCATCACACATCCTCCATCCCATAGTCCCATGCCCATATAACAATCACACATCCTCCATCCCATAGTTCAGTGCCCATATACCCATCACACATCCTCTATCCCATAGTCCCATGCCCACATGCCCATCAAACAAATCCTCCATCCCATAGTCCAGTGCCCATATACCCATCATACAGATCTTCCATCCCATAGTCCCATACCCATATAACCATCACACATCCTTCATCCCATAGTCCCGTGCCCATATACCCATTACACATCCTCCATCCCATAGTTCAGTGCCCATATACCCATCACACATCCTCTATCCCATAGTCCCATGCCCACATGCCCATCAAACATATCCTCCATCCCATAGTCCGTGCCCATATACCCATCATACATATCCTCCATCCCACAGTCCAGTGTTCATATACCCATGTCACATCCTCTATCCCATAGTCCCATGCCCATATACCCATCATACTTATCCTCCATCCTATAGTCCTATGCCCATATACCCATCATACATATCCTCCATCCCATTGTCCATTGCCCATATACCCATTACTCTTCCTCCATCCCATAGTCCTGTGCCCATATACCCATCACACATCCTCCATCCCATAGTCCTGTGCCCATATACCTATCACACATCCTCCATCCCGTAGACCCAAGCTGGGTGGTACTGAGCAGGAAGTTCCTGGAGATGTGCTGTTATGTAACCTGGCAGTTTGGCTCTGTGTGCAGCCACTGATGATGCGATTCTCTACACCAGTAACAATTGAACCTGGCAGTAATAGAGGAGTTGGTGATTCATTTCTGTCATGTGCTCTCTGCTCCTTTCTGGGGGGGCAGACAATGGCTGGGAGCTTATGTTCCCGGGGATGCTAGATTTCTCCCACCCGGTCAGTGTCTGCTGAGGTGTTGTGGAGCGAGAAAACTGTTGCTCATAGCAACCAATCACAGCTCAGCTTTCATCTTATAACAGCTCTGGTGAAATGAAAGATGCTTAGTGATTGGTTGCTATGGGCAACACAGGCAGTGTAATCTGTTGGGGTCCAGAAGATGTGCCTTTGAAATAGATA
Source organism: Dendrobates tinctorius (assembly GCF_039654945.1). NCBI lineage: Eukaryota > Metazoa > Chordata > Amphibia > Anura > Dendrobatidae > Dendrobates > Dendrobates tinctorius. Next base: position 13,671,233 of record NW_027361686.1, on the reverse strand, counting down.
TATTAGATATTTATTATATATATATATATATATATATATATATACAGTGGGGAAAAAAAGTATTTAGTCAGTCAGCAATAGTGCAAGTTCCACCACTTAAAAAGATGAGAGGCGTCTGTAATTTACATCATAGGTAGACCTCAACTATGGGAGACAAACTGAGAAAAAAAAATCAAGAAAATCACATTGTCTGTTTTTTTTTCATTTTATTTGCATATTATGGTGGAAAATAAGTATTTGGTCAGAAACAAGCAATCAAGATTTCTGGCTCTCACAGACCTGTAACTTCTTCTTTAAGAGTCTCCTCTTTCCTCCACTCATTACCTGTAGTAATGGCACCTGTTTAAACTTGTTATCAGTATAAAAAGACACCTGTGCACACCCTCAAACAGTCTGACTCCAAACTCCACTATGGTGAAGACCAAAGAGCTGTCAAAGGACACCAGAAACAAAATTGTAGCCCTGCACCAGGCTGGGAAGACTGAATCTGCAATAGCCAACCAGCTTGGAGTGAAGAAATCAACTGTGGGAGCAATAATTAGAAAATGGAAGACATACAAGACCACTGATAATCTCCCTCGATCTGGTGCTCCACGCAAAATCCCACCCCGTGGGGTCAGAATGATCACAAGAACGGTGAGCAAAAATCCCAGAACCACGCGGGGGGGACCTAGTGATTGAATTGCAGAGAGCTGGGACCAATGTAACAAGGCCTACCATAAGTAACACACTACGCCACCATGGACTCAGATCCTGCAGTGCCAGACGTGTCCCACTGCTTAAGCCTGTACATGTCCGGGCCCGTCTGAAGTTTGCTAGAGAGCATTTGGATGATCCAGAGGAGTTTTGGGAGAATGTCCTATGGTCTGATGAAACCAAAATGGAACTGTTTGGTAGAAACACAACTTGTCGTGTTTGGAGGAAAAAGAATACTGAGTTGCATCCATTAAACACCATACCTACTGTAAAGCATGGTGGTGGAAACATCATGCTTTGGGGCTGTTTCTCTGCAAAGGGGCCAGGACGACTGATCCGGGTACATGAAAGAATGAATGGGGCCATGTATCGTGAGATTTTGAGTGCAAACCTCCTTCCATCAGCAAGGGCATTGAAGATGAAACGTGGCTGGGTCTTTCAACATGACAATGATCCAAAGCACACCGCCAGGGCAACGAAGGAGTGGCTTCGTAAGAAGCATTTCAAGGTCCTGGAGTGGCCTAGCCAGTCTCCAGATCTCAACCCTATAGAAAACCTTTGGAGTTGAAAGTCCGTGTTGGCAAGAGAAAAGCCAAAAACTTCACTGCTCTAGAGGAGATCTGCATGGAGGAATGGGCCAACATACCAACAACAGTGTGTGGCAACCTTGTGAAGACTTACAGAAAATGTTTGACCTCTGTCATTGCCAACAAAGGATATATCACAAACTATTGAGATGAAATTTTGTTTCTGACCAAATACTTATTTTCCACCATAATATGCAAATAAAATGAAAAAAAAACAGACAATGTGATTTTCTGGATTTTTTTTTCTCAGTTTGTCTCCCATAGTTGAGGTCTACCTATGATGTAAACTACAGACGCCTCTCATCTTTTTAAGTGGTGGAACTTGCACTATTGCTGACTGACTAAATACTTTTTTTCCCCACTGTATATATATATATATATATATATATATATATATATATATATTTATATTCAAACAATGTGAAAAACATATAGCCAGCTCACCATAAAGGAGTTCCTCTTGATGCAGTAATCGGTGTTCACCTTATGTTTTGCATGGATCCAGGCAGGGAGTATGCCCCAACAAATAGAAATATAAGAAAATTGGGATCCAGCAAAAAGATGAAAGTTCACCAGATTTGTAAAAACTTCTTCTTTATTAATCCATTATGTCATAAAAAGTTTGAGGAACTCAAATCAATTAATAGCATTCCAGCAAGGGACTACATGTTTCAGCACTATGTGCCTTCCTCACGGTCCTATTTGAACTGAGCTCCAACACTAGCAATATATCCTCCTTTGTGGAACATATTCAAATGACCCTTAATTAAAAACAGTGGAACAAACCAATTAGAAACATCTGAGTAGATGGTTGAAACTCAGTTCAAAAATGTTGCTAGAAAAATACCTATATTGAACATGTTTTATACATAGACTAATGATATAAACATTTAGTAATGAACCAACAATAATATTGAATAATTGCCACAAAAAGCAACAATATATAAACATATATGAAAAAATGCATCATGTAGTAGGCATGATCTAAACATCAGAAACAATCACAAAAATAACTCTCAGAAGGTATAATATCATAGAGTAGGTTTAAGATAAAGATATAATCTTTTATGAATTCATACATGAACTCTATCCCTTTTCTTTTCCTCTCCCTTTCCTCTTTTCTTCCTTCTCCCTCTTCAAAAAAAATATAAAAAAAAAAATATATATATTTTTCTTTTTTTTCTCTAATGCTCTTACCTAATATTGTGTAATAAGATCCATTCTACTGTTCAGTCCGTCTGGAACTCTAGTCTCTAATAAAAAGATCCACCTACTTTCTCTAGATAGAATTTTACTTTTATAATCACCACCCCTATGTGGTTTTGTAACCACCTCTATTCCCCTAAAGGAAAAACTTTTTAAATCTCCTTTATGCACATTAGCAAAGTGTTTAGAAACCGCAGAGGCTCCTGCAATAGGCAAATTAACCGACTCCGACAAATGTTTTCGCATACGCTGTTTCAATGAATTAGTGGTGCAACCCACATATTGAAGTCCGCAAATATTGCAATCAATAAGATATATTACATTTTCTGTATTACAATTAATAAAGGAAAAAATCTCAAAGTTTTTTCCATTTTTTATAGAAGAAAATGTTTTTGTTTTAACAATATATTTGCAACACTTACAGATTTTTGCACCACAACCATAACAGCCTACAATTTTCATCCAATTTTGTTTCAATTTTTTGTCTGGATCAGTAAATAAGCTTGCCGTCAACATAGAACCTATAGTAGGAGCTCTCCTCGCAACAAATTTAATTGAGTGTTTTTTTAATATTTCTTTCAATTCACCACTTTGTTCTAAAATGGGAAAATGTTTTTTGATAATGGAGACTATTTCTTGATACTGTGGACTAAATTTAGTGCTAAAAACTATACCCAAATCATTGTTATGTTCTTTGAAATTTTTGTATTCCAACAATTCCTGTCTATTTAAGTTATCTACTATGCCTCTCGCTCTTTTTAGAGACCAGTTTGGGTAACCCCTAGATTTTAATCTTTTTACCAAAAGATTCCACTGCTTCTTGAAAAACATCCAGCATCGGAGGTCTAGATTTAAGTGGGTAAAATTTTGTATTTTTTACGTGAAAAGAATTATTTAAATTAATCTGGTATTCTTTGGAGCTTTCAGATTCCAATTGTCTCAAATTATACAAACCCACCTGTTCTTCAAACGTAAGCAACCTTTCAACATCCCTGTTTACTATAGGACAAAGATTATCAGTACCAATGTTATCCTCAAAATGACATTTTGGGGTTAATCAACATGCTAGACGATTAACATCCAACACTGCGTCATATACATTAAATTTACATGCCGGGGAAAAACTAAGTCCTTTTGACAAAAGTGAAAGTTGCGGTGCTGAAAGTATATAACTGGAAAGATTATAGACTGGTACAGTTACTTTTTCCGTTTCCGGAGTTTGTCCTGGTAAGCCTGTTCTCTTATGGCGTCTTCCTCCTCTCCTTCTAATCCGTTTTTTGGTTTGGCTCCCTCTTTGTTGTAATTTCTTTGGTAAGATTTTTTTCTTTTTTCCGTACCATTATTAGATGCACAAGCCACTGATGAATCTGAATAATCGTCCGAAGTATCACCAAAAGTAGTGTCCATATTTTCTTGAATTTTTTGAAAAGTCACTTTATGTTTGCTAAACCAGGGTTTCCGTTTTTTTTAATATTGATGATGGATTCTTACTCCAATTATATACACATTTATTGTTGTAATCCTCCAAATCTCGTGTGTATTTTCTTTTTTTAGTCTCAATAATGGTATCCTCCAGTTTATTTAATTTTTGTTGCATTTTATCATATAGTGATTTATAAGAATCATTGCCTTGATAAATTTCCAAAGAATCTTTCACAATCTTAATTTCATCACTGAGTTTTTTAAGTTCCATCTCCTCTTCTTCAATAATTAATTTTATAAGACTGAGAGAGCATTCACTAAGGACATTTTCCCATTTGGTCTGGAATTCATTATTGTAAGCTGTTGTAGCCACTTTTTTTAATCTCAGACCACGTGGGATCATCTTCCTCTCCCAGTAGCAGCTGAGAGAATTATGGTCCCACCATAATTTCTGTTCCTTTATCATAATACGTTCCAATTTATACATGATGGAATTCAATCCCTCTGGTGCTATATCCACTCCATTAACATTGTCATTAAATATCAAGGCAAGTTTATTGCGTCTTGTGTTGCAGTAATCCGCTTCCATAGCAAAAAAAGGTTTTTTACTAATGGGATTAGTCACATGTAATAGAACTTCAAGTTCAATAATTTGATTATGGGTGCTTGGCTAATACTCCCAAGGCAATATTCAAACAATGTGAAAAACATATAGCCAGCTCACCATAAAGGAGTTCATCTTGATGCAGTAATCGGTGTTCACCTTATGTTTTGCACGGATCCAGGCAGGGAGTATGCCCCAACAAATAGAAATATAAGAAAATTGGGATCCAGCAAAAGGATGAAAGTTCACCAGATTTGTAAAAACTTCTTCTTTATTAATCCATTGTGTCATAAAAAGTATGAGGAACTCCAATCAATTAATAGCATTCCAGCAAGGGACTACATGTTTCAGCACTATGTGCCTTCCTCACGGTCCTATTTGAACTGAGCTCCAACACTAGCAATATATCCTCCTTTGTGGAACATATTCAAATGACCCTTAATTAAAAACAGTGGAACAAACCAATTAAAAACATCTGAGTAGATGGTTGAAACTCAGTTCAAAAATGTTGCTAGAAAAATACCTATATTGAACAAGTTTTATACATAGACTAATGATGTAAACATTTAGTAATGAATAAACAATAATATAGAATAACTGCCACAAAAAGCAACAATATATAAACATATGAAAAAATACCCTTAATTAAAAACAAAGGATACAGGGAGTGAGCATGGGGGCCAAATTTTCACCATCTTTAGCAAATTTAACTATGTCAGTATGGGAGGAGAGGTATATTTTTCATCTTAATAATCCATTTAGATATAACATTTTTTGATTGGGACGTTTCATTGATGATTTAGTTTTTGTGTGGAGGGGGAAGAAGGATTTAGCATCCTCCTTCTTTTCATATTTAAACAACAATAGTTTTAATCTCAAATTTACATGCCACATGAATGAGCTGTCAATCAATTTTTTGGATTTGACCTTGAAAATAGATTCGAATCGAAAAAAAGTGTTGGTGGAACCCTATCGTAAATCTACAGCTGTGAACAGTATATTGATGGCAAACTCATGTCACGCTAATCATGTGATCAGGAATATACCCACTGGTGAACTGATTCGAACGAAAAGAAATAGTACAGAAAAAGATACTTATATGAAAGAATCTGAACTTTTGGTAAAAAGATTAAAATCTAGCGGTTACCCAAACTGGTCTCTAAAAAGAGCGAGAGGCATAGTAGATAACTTAAATAGACAGGAATTGTTGGAATACAAAAATATCAAAGAAAATAACAATGATTTGGGTATAGTTTGAGCACTAAATTTAGTCCACAGTATCAAGAAATAGTCTCCATTATCAAAAAACATTTGCCCATTTTAGAACAAAGTGGTGAATTGAAAGAAATATTAAAAAAGCACTCAATTAAATTTGTTGCGAGGAGAGCTCCTACTATAGGTTCTATGTTGACGGCAAGCTTATTTACTGATCCAGACAAAAAATTGAAACAAAATTGGATGAAAATTGTAGGCTGTTATGGTTGTGGTGCAAAAATCTGTAAGTGTTGCAAATATATTGTTAAAACAAAAACATTTTCTTCTATAAAAAATGGAAAAAACTTTGAGATTTTTTCTTTTATTAATTGTAATACAGAAAATGTAATATATCTTATTGATTGCAATATTTGCGGACTTCAATATGTGGGTTGCACCACTAATTCATTGAAACAGCGTATGCGAAAACATTTGTCTGATGCAGTTAATTTGCCTATTGCAGGAGCCTCTGCGGTTTCCAAACACTTTGCTAATGTGCATAAAGGAGATTTAAAAAGTTTTTCCTTTAGGGGAATAGAGGTGGTTACTAAACCACATAGGGGTGGTGACTTTAAAAGTAAAATCCTATCTAGAGAAAGTAGGTGGATCTTTTTATTAGAGACTAGAGTTCCAGACGGACTGAACAGTAGAATGGATCTTATTACACAATATTAGGTAAGAGCATTAGAGAAAAAAAAGAAAAATATATATATATTTTTTTTTGAAGAGGGAGAAGGAAGAAAAGAGGAAAGGGAGAGGAAAAGAAAAGGGATAGAGTTCATGTATGAATTCATAAAAGATTATATCTTTATCTTAAACCTACTCTATGATATTATACCTTCTGAGAGTTATTTTTGTGATTGTTTCTGATGTTTAGATCATGCCTACTACATGATGCATTTTTTCATATATGTTTATATATTGTTGCTTTTGTGGCAGTTATTCCATATTATTGTTGATTCATTACTAAATGTTTATATCATTTGTCTATGTATAAAACATGTTCAATATAGGTATTTTTCTAGCAACATTTTTGAACTGAGTTTCAACCATCTACTCAGATGTTTTTAATTGGTTTGTTCCACTGTTTTTAATTAAGGGTCATTTGAATATGTTCCACAAAGGAGGATATATTGCTAGTGTTGGAGCTTAGTTCAAATAGGACCGTGAGGAAGGCACATAGTGCTGAAACATGTAGTCCCTTGCTGGAATGCTATTAATTGATTGGAGTTCCTCATACTTTTTATGACATAATGGATTAATAAAGAAGAAGTTTTTACAAATCTGGTGAACTTTCATCTTTTTGCTGGATCCCAATTTTCTTATATTTCTATATATATTTATATATATATGATTAGATATATATTATATATATGAATACTGTATATTAGATATTTATTATATGGGGCTTTGAATGTGGAGTGAGTGTGGCTATGTGGAGTGGGCGTGACTTGATACACACACAAACACACATACATGCATACATACATACACTCATTTTTATATATATAGATGACTTCGGCACTAGCATGCTAAAACCATGAGAAAGCTCACGACAGCTGAAACGTGTAGTTTTATCATAAGAGCTGCTGGACATGGTGAACATTTTAAAATGAATCAATAAGTGTGGATTTTTACGTAACTCACACTGTCTCGCTGGAGTCCTTTTTTTCCTGGATAATGACTTTGGCCGCTTTTTTCTGACTCGCTCTAATTCTGCTTTGTCCTTTTTATACACTGGAGCCCAAAATTGTATGCAGAATCCTACTTGTGGTCACGTGAGAACCACTGGCACCATCAAGTGGAGGTGAATCCTAGCGGTGTGTTCAGCGATAACTGAAAATTTCACCAGGGGTGGACAACCCCTTTAAGATAAAAGAATGTTTATTTTAGCGATTTGAGAAGTTGAAAGTAAACATTTTTATTCTTTGATTTTAAGGACTAATGTCAGAGTTGAGATTCCAAAAGACTTTCATCAGCTCAAGGTACTCCAATGTAAAAATAGTAAGTGCAACGTAGAAAGTTATCTAACATTAGTTGTGCAAAATTATGTTATATGTCCCACATTTTTCTAGTAACATGCACAGTACTCCTTGACGTCTTATTATTATTATTGTTAATATTATTATTATTTTACAGTTTTAGATATTGTTAGCAGCAGCATTTTTTAAATACTGTATATGGTGACTGTGTATCCTATACTTATGAGGTGGAACTATGGCTGCTCTTTTTGTTATGTTGAGGCGGTCTGGTTGTCACTATATAGCTGGAGTCACACTATCGATTTTAAAATCGGTCCTATTTTGTTTCTGCAAAGTCGGACTAGTGTAATGCACGTGTCTTGCCTTTTTCATGTGAGTACAATACGATTTTTCACACCTAGCATCTGATTTACCTCTGAATGTAGTGCGATTGCTATCAGACTGCAAGGCGATTTTAACATGAGCTTTTTCCCTCTCATTTACACATTGTTTTCACAGGAAATATTCTTCAAAACACACACATATATGTAAGAGAAATGTTATGATGAGTCACCGAAGGAGGAAAAAACAAAATACCAGCTAAGTCCAGAAAAACCAGAGAGGGTGGCAGCTATCGGATTGCAGACCCCTGAACCTATCCACAACAACTAGCAGTAGCCGTGGACAGACAGAAAGGGGAAAAACTAAACTGCCCCAGAGCAGACCCCAAAGCAATAGGCAGCCCCCAACATATAATGACGGTGAAGCAAGATGAAAACACTAACACAGATAGAAAGATAGGTTGAGCAAATGATGGGGCCCAAGCTAACTACATAGGACAGGATAGGAAAGCTGCTGTCTGCCATCCGCAAAAACCCTATCAAAATGAGCCAACCGACTGATAGGAAAAACAGGCCCTGAAGTCGCTAGGCTTCAAAAGACTATATCAGCACTCAGGTATATTCTGAAGACAGAGCAAAATATCAACAGATCAGAGACAGAAATGGAGTTTAGCTCACCCCCGGCCGGGGATGACAGAACTCCCAAAAAACAAGGCAAAACAAAAACAAAACTGAAGAGTACAAAGCAGAGCAGAAAAACTTAGCTTTGAGATGCAGGAATCAGACTGGTCTCCAAGAATCCAGCAGGAAAATCACCAGCCAGGAAGAAGGGCGTCGGCAGCCTTATATCCAGTCCTCAATTCCAGCCACCCAGTCATCATCTAGCTGCCCATGTGTTTGGTAATCAGCCTCACTACCTTCCTTCACCAGAGGAGGGAGTTCATCAGACCTCAATGGTGAAGGGAAAAATGAACTCACAACAGTACCTCCCCCTTGAGGAGGGGTCACCGAACCGTCATCCATGCCACCAGGGCGATCCGGGTAAGCCCGATGAAAGGTACGCACCAATCTTTCGGCATGAATATCAGAGGCAGAGACCCAGGAATTATCCTCCTGACCATAACCCTTCCACTTAACCAAATACTGGAGTCTCCGTCTAGCCAGACGGGAATCCAGTATCTTCTCTACCTCATATTCCATGTTACATTCAACCAATATAGGGTCAGGAAGTGCCACCACAGGAACTACTGGTTCAACAAACCTCTTCAACAAGGACTTATGAAACACATTATGAATTTTAAATGTGACAGGAAGAGCCAACCGAAAAGAGACTGGATTAATAATCTCCAAAATCTTGTAAGGTCCAATAAATCTAGGCTTAAACTTAGGAGAAGCCACCTTCATAGCGATATTTTTTGATGACAACCAAACCATATCACCCACCTTAAACTGGGGACCAACGGTCCTACGCCGGTTGGAAAACCGCTGGGCCTTTTCCTGGGAGAGAGACAACTTATCCACTACTTGGTCCCAGATCTGGTGCATTCTCTCCACCACAGTGTCAACACCTGGGCAGGCAGAAGGCTCCACCTGCCCTGAAGAAAATCGAGGATGAAAACCAAAGTTACAAAAAAAAGGTGACATCAAAGTGGCAGAACTAGCTCTATTATTTAAAGCAAATTCGGCCAAGGGCAAAAATGAAACCCAATCATCCTGATCGGCAGAAATAAAACATCTCAAATACGACTCCAAAGTCTGGTTTGTTCTCTTCGTCTGCCCATTGGTCTGAGGGTGAAACGCAGAGGAGAAGGACAACTGAATTCCCAGCTTGGAACAGAAAGTCCTCCAAAATCTAGACACAAACTGAACTCCTCTGTCAGATACAATGTTCTCAGGAATCCCGTGCAAGCGAACCACCTGTTGCAAAAACAAGGGCACCAACTCAGAGGAAGATGGCAACTTAGGGAGTGGTACAAGATGGACCATCTTAGAGAATCTATCACAAATCACCCAAATAACAGCCATTCTCTGAGAGACAGGCATATCAGAGATAAAATCCATTGAAATATGGGTCCATGGCCTCCTGGGCACCGGCAAAGGCATCAACAACCCACTAGAGCGAGAACAAGGTTTAGACAGGGAGCAAGTCCCACAGGACTGCACAAAATTCCTGACATCATGCGACAAGGCGGGCCACCAAAAAGACCGACTCACCAGATCTCTAGTACCAAAAATACCTGGATGACCAGCCAATGCAGAGCAATGAACTTCAGACATCACTCTCTTCCTCCACTGGTCAGGAACATACAACTTTCCACTGGGACAACGCTCAGGTTTGTCCTCCTGAAACTCTTCCAGAGCACGTCTCAAATCGGGCGAGATGGCAGAAAGAACTACCCCCTCGCCTAAGATGGTAGCAGGCTTAGTCACAACAGGAGAATCAGCAAGGAAACTCCTAGAGAGGGCGTCTGCCTTGACATTCTTAGTGCCCGGAAGAAAAGAGACCACAAAATCAAAACGTGTGAAAAACAAGGCCCACCTAGCCTGTCTAGGATTCAAGCGCTTGGCCGACTCCAGGTAAATCAAATTCTTGTGGTCAGTAAGGACCACGACTTGGTGTTTGGCTCCCTCCAACCAATGTTTCCACTCCTCAAATGCCCATTTCATGGCCAACAGTTCCCGATTCCCCACATCATAGTTACGTTGGGATGGGGAGAACGTTCAGGAAAAGAAAGCACAAGGATTCATTTTAGATGTCACAGGATCTTTTTGGGACAACACCGCTCCTGCACCAATCTCAGAAGCGTCCACCTCCACCTGAAACGGGAGTGAGACATCAGGTTGCTGCAAAACCGGAGCAGAAGTGAATCTTCGCTTCAGCTCCTGAAAGGAAGAAACAGCCTCCGGAGACCAATTCAGCACATCAGCACCCTTCCTAGTCAAATCAGTCAATGGCTTGGCAATAGCAGAAAAATTAGCTATAAATTTCCGATAAAAAGTAGCAAAACCCAAAAACTTCTGGAGGGCCTTCAAAGAAGTGGGCTGAACCCAATCATAAATGGCCTGTACCTTGGCCGGGTCCATTTCAATAGTTGACGGAGACAAAATAAATTCCAAAAATGAAATCCTCTGTACCCCAAAAAGGCATTTCGATCCCTTGACATACAGGGAATTCTCCCTCAAAATCCGGAACACAGTCCGAACATGTTCCACATGAGAGTCCCAATTCTTGGAGAAGATCAAAATATTATCCAGATAGATAATCAAAAATTTATCAGCAAAGTCTCGGAATATATCGTTCATAAAGCACTGGAAGACAGAAGGGGCATTAGTGAGCCCAAAAGGCATCACCAGGTACTCAAAATGTCCCTCCGGAGTATTAAACGCCGTCTTCCATTCATCCCCATGCTTAATGCGAATAAGATTATACACCCCCTGAGGTCAAGCTTGGTAAACCAGCAAGCACCTTTAACTCTGGAGAATAGATCAGAAATCAGGGGTAACGGATACTGATATTTAACAGTAATTTTGTTGAGGGCATGATAGTCAATACAAGGCCTTAATGAACCATCCTTTTTAGCCACGAAAAAAAACCCAGCACCTAAGGGTGAAGAGGATGGTCTAATATGACCCTTCTCCAATGCCTCCTTAATATAGGATCGCATAGCCTCGTGCTCGGGTACAGACAAATTGAAAAGCCGACCCTTGGGGAATTTACACCCCGGGTTCAGCTCAATTGCACAGTCATAACTCCTATGAGGAGGCAAAGACGCAGACTCATTCTCACCAAATACATCATAAAAGTCAGCCAAATAGTCAGGAACATCATGCGACTGGGGAGAGGTGGAGAAAACAGGAGCATCACTAAGGGCACACCGACAACTCCAACTCACCACAGACACAGATTTCCAGTCCAAAACTGGATTATGAATTTGCAACCAGGGAAACCCCAGAACAATGGTATCATGCAAATTATGCAACACCAAAAATCTGCAATTTTCTTGATGGTCTGGGGCGACCCGCATTACCACCTGGGTCCAGAACTGAGGTTTATTCTTCGCCAAAGGAGTAGCATCAATACCCATCAAAGGGATAGGCGTCCGCAGAGGTGTCATAGGAAATCCACAACGTTTAGCAAAATCCAAGTCCATCAGGTTCAGAGCTGCTCCTGAATCCACAAAAGGTTTGGCGGAAAATGTGGACAAGGAGCAGATCAGAGTAATTGCCAGAAGAAACTTAGGTTGAACACCACCCACAGAAAACGTGTGTGCACAACGTTTCTCTCGTTTAGGGCAGACAGAAATAATATGCGAGGCATCTCCACAAAAAAACACAGCTTATTACGCCTTCTGAACTCCTGATGTTGCGCCCTATACAAAACTCTATCATATTGCATAGGTTCAGACATTTGTTCAACAGGTGGTAACTAGAGTTGAGCGACTTTTGGTTATTTAGGGTCGCGTTTCGTTTCGTGAAACCCGACTTTTCCAAAAGTCGGGTCGAGCAAGATCGTCCGATTATAGGGAAAAGTCGGGGTCGTCCCGAAACACGAAACCCAATGTAAGTCAATGGGGAATAAAAGTCGGCAGTGAGAGGAGGACAGGAAACACACCTACAGTGCCCATTTGAATGCCAAAAGCATCAATTCTTCTTTCTTAAGCTTGTCAACCTTAATTAACTTCATAATACAAGTTACGCACTGAAAAATGGGGGTTATTTGGCTACAAACTGTGGGGGGGGGGAGGGCTGGCTCCAGGTTTTCATGTGCCCTGGGCGAAAGAGCGCCCCTTTAACACATACCACAACTCATCATGCTCCGATACGGCAGAGAAATAGCGGTATAGTACAATGAAAAATACCTCACTTTTTACATCTCATGACGAGGCCCATCTATTTCTCCATACAGAATCATTGGTCCCATATAATGTTTGAAACAGTATATGATGAGCTCCACATAATGCTACAGTATATGTTGGTCCCCATGGATGAAGCTCCACTGTCTTATGGGCCCAAATAATGCTCCAAACATAATGGGCCCCATTTCTAATGCTCTAGTGTATAATGGGCCCTGTAAATGCTGCTCCAGTGTCTGATGTCCACCTTTGGAATGTTCCAGTGTATGGTGGGCCCCATCTATCATTCTCCAGAGTATAGTGCTCCCCAAAAATTGCTGTCCCAACATTGAAAACAATCAAATAAGTCTCCTCGCTAGGGAATCCCTGTACTTGTCTGGACAGGTGCTGTAGCTTGCTTAACAGCTCGCCAGCCGTTCTCACGCCCAGTATGGATTACACGTGATTGCACAAAGGTGAGAAAGGGTACCGTATCCCCAGATAACATGTATGGATAGCGTACACATTCAAAATATATGTCTCAGGAGGCAGGTTCAGACGGTGTTAGGCCCAGTATGGATTGCACGTGATTGCACAAAGGTTAGAAAGGGTACCGTATCCCCGGATAACATGTATGGATAGCGTACACATTCAAAATATATGTCTATACAGCATGAGGCAGGCTCAGACGGTGTTAGGCCCAGTATGGATTGCACGTGATTGCACAAAGGTTAGAAAGGGTACCGTATCCCTGGATAACATGTATGGATAGCGTACACATTCAAAATATATGTCTATACAGCATGAGGCAGGCTCAGACGGTGTTAGGCCCAGTATGGATTGCACGTGATTGCACAAAGGTTAGAAAGGGTACCGTATCCCTGGATAACATGTATGGATAGCGTACACATTCAAAATATATGTCTCAGGAGGCAGGCTCAGACGGTGTTAGGCCCAGTATGGATTGCACGTGATTGCACAAAGGTTAGAAAGGGTACCGTATCCCCGGATAACATGTATGGATAGCGTACACATTCAAAATATATGTCTATACAGCATGAGGCAGGCTCAGACGGTGTTAGGCCCAGTATGGATTGCACGTGATTGCACAAAGGTTAGAAAGGGTACCGTATCCCTGGATAACATGTATGGATAGCGTACACATTCAAAATATATGTCTATACAGCATGAGGCAGGCTCAGACGGTGTTAGGCCCAGTATGGATTGCACGTGATTGCACAAAGGTTAGAAAGGGTACCGTATCCCTGGATAACATGTATGGATAGCGTACACATTCAAAATATATGTCTCAGGAGGCAGGCTCAGACGGTGTTAGGCCCAGTATGGATCGCACGTGATTGCACAAAGGTTAGAAAGGGTACCGTATCCCTGGATAACAAGTATGGATAGCGTACACATTCAAAATATATGTCTCAGGAGGCAGGCTCAGATGGTGTTAGGCCCAGTATGGATTGCACGTGATTGCACAAAGGTTAGAAAGGGTACCGTATCCCTGGATAACATGTATGGATAGCGTACACATTCAAAATATATGTCTCAGGAGGCAGGCTCAGACGGTGTTAGGCCCAGTATGGATTGCACGTGATTGCACAAAGGTTAGAAAGGGTACCGTATCCCTGGATAACATGTATGGATAGCGTACACATTCAAAATATATGTCTATACAGCATGAGGCAGGCTCAGACGGTGTTAGGCCCAGTATGGATTGCAAGTGATTGCACAAAGGTTAGAAAGGGTACCGTATCCCTGGATAACATGTATGGATAGCGTACACATTCAAAATATATGTCTATACAGCATGAGGCAGGCTCAGACGGTGTTAGGCCCAGTATGGATTGCATGTGATTGCACAAAGGTTAGAAAGGGTACCGTATCCCTGGATAACATGTATGGATAGCGTACACATTCAAAATATATGTCTATACAGCATGAGGCAGGCTCAGACGGTGTTAGGCCCAGTATGGATTGCACGTGATTGCACAAAGGTTAGAAAGGGTACCGTATCCCTGGATAATATGTATGGATAGCGTACACATTCAAAATATATGTCTCAGGAGGCAGGCTCAGACGGTGTCAGGCACAGTATGGATTTGACGGCCCAGATTACACAGCGGAGGAGCAGGGAGAGGTAAAGATTGCAAATGCTGGGGCCCTGCCCAAGCAAGGGGGGCCCACTCGTGGGCGTCGGTACTGGCACTGGGCCCCTCATAGTACAGCGGTGTGTCTGACGGCGGGTGTGCACCACCACCGTCAGAGACACTTGATTGCACTATGAGGGACCCTGTGCCAGTGCCCGCGCCCAAGAGTCGGCCTACCCACCTGTCCAGGGCAACGGCACTCGCACGGTGTCGTGTGGTAGGTGGTGACCCCGGCCATGGGGGGGAGGCAGCACAGTTAGGGAGTTTTAGAAAGTGGCATATGTTGATGTTGGACATTCAGCTGATGCAAAAGGCGAAATAGGTGAAGTACCAGGAAGAGGTGGACCAAAGCAAGCCATTTTTCTGTCACCCTATGTGTCATCAGGGGAAGGTGGGACAAAATCCTTGGAAACCCATGCGTGGTTCATTTTAATGAAGGTTAGATCATCCACATTTTGGGTTGACAGACGGGTCCTTTTTTCTGTCAGGATTGATCCAGCTGCACTGAAGACTCTTTCCGATAGCACACTTGCAGCTGGGCAAGCGAGCTACTGTAAGGCATATTGTGCCAATTCAGGCCAGGTGTCCAGTTTAGCGGCCCAATAGTCAAAGGGGAATGACCTGTGTGGGAGAACATCGATATGGGAGGAAAAGTAGTTTGTTACCATAGTTGACAACTGCTGTCTCCTGTCACTTTCCATCGATGCAGTATTACCAGTTGTGTGAGCGGTATTTGAAAAATCAGTCCACAACATTGTCATGAAACCCCTGTCTCCAACGCCACTTCTGCTGTGTGCACCACGAACACCTCTGCCAAGCTGCCCCCGGCCCGTACGGCTCGTGTGAGAACCATCACCGCTGCTGTGTGCTGGGAATGCCTCAAGCAACCGATTTACCAGAGTTGCTTGTTTATTAGCCAATATTAGGTCAAGGTTCTCCTGTGGCATGATGTTTTGTAATTTGCCTTTATAGCGTGGATCCAGGATGCTGGCCAACCAGTAGTCGTCATCGTTCATCATTTTGGCAATGCGGGGGTCCCTTTTTAGGATCTGCAAGGCATAATCTGACATGTGGGCCAATGATCCCGGTGTCAATGATGCACTGCGAGTGCTGGGTGGAGGAGCACTTTCTGGCAAATCCACATCCCTCCAGTCACGCACAAACCCTGTACCAGACCTTGCCACGCCAACATTTTCACTTGCCCCACGAGATGCATCCTCCTCCCCTAAGTAATCATCCCCATCATCCTCCTCCTCCTCCTCCTCTTCTTCCTCCACCTCGTCCAGGAGAGGTCCCTGAGCAGACAATGGCTGAATGTCATCAAGGATTCCCTCCTCCTCTTCATCAACATTGGCTGCAGACGCCTGCTCCTTAAGGTGCGTTAAAGTTTGCATGAGCAGACGCATAAGTGGGATGATCATGCTTAGGATGGCGTCGTCTGCGCTTACCAGCCGTGTGCATTCCTCAAAACACTGAAGGACTTTACAAAGGTCTTTCAGCTTTGACCACTGCACACCTGTCAACTCCATGTCTGCTCTCAAAGTGCCTGGCCGTGTATCCTCCCACAAATGCATTATGGCCTGCCTCTGCTCGCACAGCCGCTCCACCATGTGCAGGGTGGAGTTCCACCTTGTTGCAATGTCGATAATGAGGCGGTGGTTGGGAAGGTGGAGCAATCGCTGCAGCTTCTGCATACGAACGGAGTGTACAGGTGACCGGCGGATGTGCGCGCACAGTCTTCGCACCTTCTGGAGCAGGGCTGTTAACTCCGGATAATTTTTGAGGAAGCACTGCACCACCAGGTTCAAGGTGTGAGCCAAGCAAGGTATGTGGCTGAGTTTTGAAAGGGCTATAGCTGCCACAAAATTACGGCCGTTATCACTAACTACCTTGCCTGCCTCAAGATGTACACTGCCCAGCCATGACTCAGTTTGTCGCTTCAAGTACTCGGCCAGCACCTCGGCGGTGTGTCTGTCGCCCAAACACATCATCTGCAACACAGCCTGCTGACGCATTCCACTAGCTGCTCGATAGGGGGACACATCGTGTGCAACAGTGGCAGCTGCAGATGGAGTGCTCGTACGACTGCGCTCTGTGGACGAGCTTTCGCTTCTGGAGGAGGTGGAGGAGGAGGGTCGAACGCCTACAGCCAACTGTTTCCTATACCGTGGGCTAGGCAGCACTGTCCCACCACCGCTGTCCCCTGTGGACCCTGCATCCACCACATTAACCCAGTGCGCAGTGATGGACACGTAACGGCCCTGGCCATGCCGACTGGACCATGCATCAGTTGTGAGGTGCACCTTTCCGCTCACTGACTGCTTGAGTGCATGGACAATGCGGTCTTTCACATGATGGTGGAGGGCTGGGATGGCTTTGCGAGAGAAGTGGCGACTGGGTAGGTCATAGCGTGGTACTGCATAGGCCATGAGTTCGCGGAAAGCTGTGCTTTCCATCAACCGAAAGGGCATCATCTCAAACGAGATTAGTTTGGCAATGTGGGCGTTCAAACCCAGTGTACGCGGATGAGAGACTGAGTACTTTCTTGACCTACTCATAGTGTCTGGGAGGGTGAGCTGGACTTGAGAGCTGCATATGGTGGAAGTAGCGGTGGACAGGGTGGACTGAGAGAAAGTTGATGATGGTGATGGAGTTGGTGTTCTTTCTGATGGCCTAGAATCAGTCTTTCGTTGATATAACAATGGGATTCCCTGACTGCTGTGGCCTTGCAACGACACCTCAACATTTGCTGCTGTGCTAACCGGTGGGCTTACAGTGGGGGAAACAATGTAGCGTTGATGACTACCTTCGTTGTGATCAGTTGCACATGTGGCACTTGAGGTTTGGTGTTGTGTCCACGCTTGCAAGTGCATGCTGGTTAAATGTCTAAGCATGCAACTGGTATTCAAATTTTTCAGATTTTTCCCTCGGCTAAAGGTCTTTGCGCACTTCTTACAGATAACCTTGGCCTGATCATGAGGATTTTGTTCAAAAAAGTGCCACACTGCACTCTTCCTACTTTGGCAGACATTTTGCGGCCTAACACGCTGTGATCTTTTGACCCTCTGGACAAGCTGTCCAGCAACTCTTTTGATGTTTGGAACCTGTCTTTGGAGTGCTCCGGGCCTGCCAGATAACAGCTGTTGCGATGTCGATGTCTGCTGTGGATGCTCCTCATCTGAGCTATTGGAAGCAGCACCCTCTTCCCCCAATGGATGCCAATCTGGGTCAACAACTGGGTCATCCATCACCTCCTCTTCTATGTCATGTGCACCTTCCTCTGTGTCACCGTGTCTGGTGGTATAGTGTGCGGGAAGGGGCACCTGAGTCTCATCAGGGTCAGAATCTGGCTCTGTACACTGCGAGGACAATGTAGTGCTCTGAGTGAATGTACCAGCAGAATCATCCATCAGCGGCTGTGCATTAGTGCACTCCATGTCAGATTCATCTTGGCCTGGGTAATTCACCATTTCACTTGATAATCCAGGCATGGTATGTGAAAACAGCTCCATGGAGTAATCAGTAGTATGGCCTGCGTCATCCTTCAATCTTGGTTGGGGTGAAGGACACAAGGAAAGGTGTGGTTCATGAACATGAGCCTCCAATGACGACTCAGTGCTTTTACTTTTTACAACTGAAGAAGAGGAGGCGATAGAGCTGGAGGCTGAGTCAGCAATGTAAGACAAAACTTTTTCCTGATGCTCTGGCTTTAAAAGCGGTTTGCCAACTCCTAGAAAACTAAGCGTTCGAGGCCTTATGTAGCCAGACGATGACGCAGGCTCAACACCTCCTGCATTCGGTCCTATTTTGCTCTTGCCACTACCATCAGATCCACCACCAACACCATCATTACCAGCTGCCAACCCCCGCCCAATTCCACGGCCTCTTCCACCAGCCTTCCTCATTTTTGGTAGAAATGTAGACAAAATCCAACAAACTATATAGTATGTAAAACAAGGTGTCTATAGGACAGGGGAGATTTTGAATTTCAGCACACACTTTTGGACACTGGACACTTTTGGATTGTGTGAGGCCCACTGATATCTGAGCGCTATGTGACAGGCTCGATGGCACAGCTGTGACCTAAGTGACTAGAGAATAAGTGAGATTTTGAATCTCTGCACACACTTTTGGACACTGGACACTTTTGGATTGTGTGAGGCCCACTGATATCTGAGCGCTATGTGACAGGCTCGATGGCACAGCTGTGACCTAAGTGACTAGAAAATAAGTGAGATTTTGAATCTCTGCACACACTTTTGGACACTGGACACTTTTGGATTGTGTGAGGCCCAATGAATATCTGAGCGCTATGTGACAAGCTCGATGGCACAGCTGTGACCTAAGTGACTAGAGGATAAGTGAGAGTTTGAATCTCTGCACACACTTTTGGACACTGGACACTTTTGGATTGTGTGAGGCCCAATGAATATCTGAGCGCTATGTGACAAGCTCGATGGCACAGCTGTGACCTAAGTGACTAGAGGATAAGTGAGAGTTTGAATCTCTGCACACACTTTTGGACACTGGACACTTTTGGATTGTGTGAGGCCCAATGAATATCTGAGCGCTATGTGACAAGCTCGATGGCACAGCTGTGACCTAAGTGACTAGAGGATAAGTGAGAGTTTGAATCTCTGCACACACTTTTGGACACTGGACACTTTTGGATTGTGTGAGGCCCAATGAATATCTGAGCGCTATGTGACAAGCTCGATGGCACAGCTGTGACCTAAGTGACTAGAGAATAAGTGAGATTTTGAATCTCTGCACACACTTTTGGACACTGGACACTTTTGGATTGTGTGAGGCCCAATGAATATCTAAGCGCTATGTGACAGGCTCGATGGCACAGCTGTGACCTAAGTGACTAGAGAATAAGTGAGATTTTGAATCTCTGCACACACTTTTGGACACTGGACACTTTTGGATTGTGTGAGGCCCAATGAATATCTGAGCGCTATGTGACAAGCTCGATGGCACAGCTGTGACCTAAGTGACTAGAGGATAAGTGAGAGTTTGAATCTCTGCACACACTTTTGGACACTGGACACTTTTGGATTGTGTGAAGCCCAATGAATATCTGAGCGCTATGTGACAGGCTCGATGGCACAGCTGTGACCTAAGTGACTAGAGAATAAGTGAGAGTTTGAATCTCTGCACACACTTTTGGACACTGGACACTTTTGGATTGTGTGAGGCCCACTGATATCTGAGCGCTATGTGACAGGCTCGATGGCACAGCTGTGACCTAAGTGACTAGAGGATAAGTGAGATTTTGAATCTCTGCACACACTTTTGGACACTGGACACTTTTGGATTGTGTGAGGCCCACTGATATCTGAGCGCTATGTGACAGGCTCGATGGCACAGCTGTGACCTAAGTGACTAGAGGATAAGTTAATTTTTTGAATCTCTGCACACACTTTTGGACACTGGACACTTTTGGATTGTGTGAGGCCCACTGATATCTGAGCGCTATGTGACAGGCTCGATGGCACAGCTGTGACCTAAGTGACTAGAGGATAAGTGAGATTTTGAATCTCTGCACACACTTTTGGACACTGGACACTTTTGGATTGTGTGAGGCCCACTGATATCTGAGCGCTATGTGACAGGCTCGATGGCACAGCTGTGACCTAAGTGACTAGAGGATAAGTGAGATTTTGAATCTCTGCACACACTTTTGGACACTGGACACTTTTGGATTGTGTGAGGCCCAATGAATATCTGAGCGCTATGTGACAGGCTCGATGGCACAGCTGTGACCTAAGTGACTAGAGGATAAGGGAGATTTTGAATCTCTGCACACACTTTTGGACACTGGACACTTTTGGATTGTGTGAGGCCCAATGAATATCTGAGCACTATGAGACAGGCTCGATGGCACAGCTGTGACCTAAGTGACTAGAGGATAAGTGAGATTTTGAATCTCTGCACACACTTTTGGACACTGGACACTTTTGGATTGTGTGAGGCCCAATGAATATCTGAGCGCTATGTGACAGGCTCGATGGCACAGCTGTGACCTAAGTGACTAGAGGATAAGTGAGATTTTGAATCTCTGCACACACTTTTGGACACTGGACACTTTTGGATTGTGTGAGGCCCACTGATATCTGAGCGCTATGTGACAGGCTCGATGGCACAGCTGTGACCTAAGTGACTAGAGGATAAGTGAGATTTTGAATCTCTGCACACACTTTTGGACACTGGACACTTTTGGATTGTGTGAGGCCCACTGATATCTAAGCGCTATGTGACAGGCTCGATGGCACAGCTGTGACCTAAGTGACTAGAGGATAAGTGAGATTTTGAATCTCTGCACACACTTTTGGACACTGGACACTTTTGGATTGTGTGAGGCCCAATGAATATCTGAACGCTATGTGACAGGCTCGATGGCACAGCTGTGACCTAAGTGACTAGAGGATAAGGGAGATTTTGAATCTCTGCACACACTTTTGGACACTGGACACTTTTGGATTGTGTGAGGCTCAATGAATATCTGAGCGCTATGTGACAGGCTCGATGGCACAGCTGTGACCTAAGTGACTAGAGGATAAGGGAGATTTTGAATCTCTGCACACACTTTTGGACACTGGACACTTTTGGATTGTGTGAGGCCCAATGAATATCTGAGCGCTATGTGACAGGCTCGATGGCACAGCTGTGACCAAAGTGACTAGAGGATAAGGGAGATTGGATTGCTTTTAAAAAAGCAGTTTGCGGAGCAGTGGGTAAACAGCAATGCCAGCCTGTCAGGAAGCCTTAAAAGGCAGCCCAACAACCAACACTACTGATACACCACAATATAGCCTCCCCTTGCACTGCACACACAGTGACTGGTGTGTTGTGCAGGCCAAATTGCTATCAGCAGCAGAAGCAGTTTTTTTTTCTTCTCAGCAGGACAAAAAAAAAAATTGGGATTGCTTTTAAAAAAGCAGTTTGAGGCCCAATGAATATCTGAGCGCTATGTGACAGGCTCGATGGCGCAGCTGTGACCAAAGTGACTAGAGGATAAGGGAAATTGGATTGCTTTTAAAAAAGCAGTTTGCGGAGCAGTGGGTAAACAGCAATGCCAGCCTGTCAGGAAGCCTTAGAAGGCAGCCCAACAACCAACACCACTGATACACCAATATATAGCCTCCCCTTGCACTGCACACACAGTGACTGGTGTGTTGTGCAGGCCAAATCGCTAGCAGCAGAAGCAGTTTTTTTGTCTTCTTCCCTGCCTAACGCTCTCCCTACAGAATCAGCAGCAACCTCTCCCTATGCTAAGATCGGCAGAAGTAAGATGGCGGTCGGCGTGCACGCCCTTTTATACCCCCTGTGACGCCCACCAAAGCAAGCCAATCACTTGCATGCCCTTCTGAAAGATGGTGGTGACCCGTGCCTATGTCATCACGTTGCCCACAGTGTCCGTGGATCCTGATTGGCTGAAAAAGAGCGCAAAACAAACTTTTGAAACGCGACTTTGGCGCGTAAGTCGCCGACCTCGTGGCCGACCTCATCCTAGGGTCGGGTTTCGTTTCATGAAACCCGACTTTGCAAAAAGTCGGCGACTTTTCAATTTTTTCGACCCGTTTCGCTCAACTCTAGTTATCACTAACTATCTTGGCTGCCTCAAGATGTAGACTGCCCAGCCATGACTCAGTTTGTTGCTGAAAGTAGTCGGCCAGTACCTCCGCGGTGTGTCTGTCGCCCAAACACATCATCTTCAACACAACCTGCTGACGCTTTCCACTAGCTGATCGATAGGGGGACACCTCGTGTGCAACACTGGCAGCTGTGGATGGTGTGCTCGTGCGACTGCGTTCTGTGGATGAGCTTTCGCTTCTGGAGGAGGAGGAGGGTCGAACGCCTAAAGCCAACTGTTTCCTATACCGTGGGCTAGGCAGCACTGTCCCACCACCGCTGTCCCCTGTGGACCCTGCATCCACCACATTAACCCAGTACCCAGTGATGGACTCGTAACGGCCCTGGCCATGCCTACTGGACCATGCATCAGTTGTGAGGTGAACCTTTCCACTCACTGATTGCTTGAGTGCATGGACAATGCGGTCTTTCACATGAAGGTGGAGGGCTGGCATGGCTTTGCGAGAAAATAAGTCGTGACTGGGTAGGTCATAGCGTGGTACTGCGCAGGCTATGAGTTCGCGGAAAGCTGCGTTTTCAAGCAACTGATAGGGCATCATCTCTAACGAGATTAGTTTGGTAATGTGGGCGTTTAAACCAGTGTACGCGGATGAGAGGATGAGTACTTTCTTGTCCTACTCAGTCTCTGGTAGGGTGAGATGGACTTGACAGCTGCATATGGTGGAACTAGCGGTGGACATGGTGGACTGAGAGAGGGTTGATGATGGTGATGGATTTGGTGTTCTTTCTGATGGCCTAGATTCAGTCTTTCGTTGCAATAACAGTGTGATTCCCTGACTGATTTGCTCTTGCGATGACAACGCAACATTTGCTGCTGGTGGTGTGCTAACCGGTGGGCTTACAGTGGGGAAAACAATGTAGCGTTGCTGACTACCTTCTTTGGGAGCAGTTGCACATGTGGTATGTGAGTTTTGGTAGTCCGTCCACACTTGCAAGTGCATGGTGGTTAAATGTCTTAGCATGCAACTGGTATTCAAATTTCTCAGATTTTTCCCTCGGCTAAAGGTCTTTGCGTACTTCTTTCAGATAACCTTTGCCTGATCAATAGGATTTTGTTCAAAAAAGTGCCACACTGCACTCTTCCTACTATGGAAGACATTTTGAGGCCTTGCACGCTGTGCTATTTTGACCGTCTGGCCAAGCTGTCCTGCAACTCTATTGGTTTTTGTAACCTGTTTTGGGACTGCTCCGGGCCTGCCAGATAACAGCTGTTGTGAAGTCGATGCCCGCTGCGGATGCTCCTCCTCCTCTTCTGAGCTATTGGCAGCGGCACCCTCTTCCCCCAATGGATCCCAATCCGGGTCAACAACTGGGTCATCCATCACCTCCTCTTCAATGTCATGTGCACCTTCCTCTGTGTCACCGTGTCTGGTGGTATAATATGCGGGAAGGGGCACCTGAGTTTCATCAGGGTCAGATTCTGCCTCAGTACACTGCAAGGATAATGTAGTGCTCTGAGTGAATGTACCAGCAGAATCATCTATCAGTGGCTGTGCATCAGTGCACTCCCTGTCAGATTCATCTTGGCCTGGGTTATTCACGATTTGACTTAATAACCCAGGCATGGTATGTGAAAACAGCTCCATGGAGTAATCTGTAGTGTGGCCTGTCACATCCTTCAATTTTGGTTGGGGTGAAGGACACAAGAAAAGGTGTGGTTCATGACCATGAGCCTCCAGTGACGACTCAGTGCTTTTATTTTTTAAAACTTCAGAAGAGGAGGCGATAGAGCTGGAGGCTGAGTCAGCAATGTAAGCCAAAACTTGTTCTTGAAGCTCCGGCTTTAAAAGCGGTTTACCTACTCCCAGAAAAGCGAGCCTTCGATGCCTTTTGTTGAGCCAGACGATAATGCAGGCTCAACACCTCCTGCATTAGGTGATATTTTGCTTTTGCCACTACCAGCAGATCCACCACCAACACCTTCATTACCGGCTGCCAACCCCCGAAGAGGGGGAGGAGGATGATGATGGGATGATTATTTAGGGGAGGAGGATGCTTCCCGTGGGGCTAGAGAAAATGTTGGCGTGGCAAGGTCTGGTACTGGGTTTGTGCGTGACTGGAGGGATGTGGATTTGCCTGAAAGTGCTCCTCCACACAGCACTCGCAGTGCATCATTGACACCGGGAACATTTGCCCACATGTCAGATTATGCCTTGCAGATCCTAAAAAGGGACCCCCGCATTGCCAGAATGATGAACGATGATGACTACTGGTTGGCCAACATCCTGGATCCACGCTATAAAGGCAAATTCCAAAACATCATGCCACAGGAGAACCTTGACCTAATATTGGCTAACAAACAAGCACCTCTGGTAACCCGGTTGGTTGTGGCATTCCCAGCACACAGCAGCGGTGATGGTTGTCACACGAGCCGTAGGGGCCGGGGCAACTTGGAAGAGGTGTTGGTGGTGCACACATCAGGAGTGGCGTTGGAGACAGGGGTTTCATGACCATGTTGTAGACTGATTTTTTAAGTCCCGCTCACATGACTGGTAATACTGCATCAATTGAAAGTGACAGGAGACAGCACTTGTCAACTATGGTTACAAACTACTTTTCCTCCCATATCGATGTTCTCCCTCACAGGTCATTCTCATTTGACTATTGGGCAGCTAAACTGGACACCTGGCCTGAATTGGCACAATATGCCCTACAGGAGCTTGCTTGCCCAGCTGCAAGTATTCTATCGGAAAGAGTCTTCAGTGCTGCTGGATCAATCCTGACTGAAAAAAGGACCCGTCTGTCGACCTAAAATGTGGATGATCTAACCTTCATTAAAATGAACCATGCATGGGTTTCCAAGGATTTTGTCACACCTTACTCTGATGACACATAGGTTGACAGAAAAATGGCTTTCTTTGGTCAGCCTCTTCCTGGGACTTGACCAATTTCACCTTTAGCAGCAGGTGAATGTCCCACATCAACATATGCCATTTTGTAAACCTCCCTAACTGGGCTGCCTCCTCCCCCCAAGGCCGGGGTCACCACCTATCGCACGCAACCGTGCGAGTGCCATTGCCCTGGACAGGTGGGTGGGCCGACTCTTGGGCGCGGGCGCAGGCACTGGCACAGGGTCCCTCATAGTGCAATCAAGTGTCTCTGATGTTGGGGGTGCACACCCGCCATCAGACACACCGCCGTACTATGAGGGGCCCAGTGCCAGTACCGATGCCCACGAGTGGGCCCCCCTTGCTTGGGCAGGGCCCGCTGTGTAGTCTGGGCTGTCAAATCCTTCACTGGGACTGCCACTACAAATTTGGTGAACTGATAGAAGATGATGGTTAAGACGTAGCTATGCCCTGTCCCGCTGGCCAGGATCTAGCTTCAGATGATCAATGGCTTCCATTTCTTATGGACGTCGACTCACAATGAGATGCAGTGGTGGTTTCTCATCAGCTTTCACAGTTTTCCTACTCACAGACGTGTGACATTCCAGCGCACATTTTTAAATGTGCCCTCTCATGCCAATCCAAATGAATTGCCTACGGCCTGTGGCTTCTGTCTTTTGCACTGCAAAGTTACGTGACAGAGCATGATAGGCAGTGAGCACCATGTTTACATCTCTCCCTGTGATCAAAATTATATGGATATGAGTAATGGCGATGGGATCAGCAGTACTGCGATACAGCAACACTTTCTTCACAAAGAAAGGTTTTCGCTGTCTCCACACACTAATTAATTGAGGGTCTGCATTGCCTCTGAGAATTGTGACGGAAGTTTATCCTGTGAATAGGAATTCCTAGATTTCTGCAATCACTAGAATTTATGTCAGTAATTGTATGCATCTCATATCCTATTGCAGAGAGTCTGGACTGTTTTACTGAGACAGAAATATATATGAAGATTTAAAAATACCACCAAAAGTGTATACTGGTGTACGCTTCAAATACATTTCCTTTTTTCTACTTTTTAGATTGTTGTCTAATCCATACTGAGAACATGGAGATTTTAAATATTTAAACTATGCTATATATACCTGCTATCCAGTGATAATGTACTCTTTCTCAACTTTGTACAAGCTGGTCAAATCCATACTGGGCTTGAGACCATCTGAGCCTGCTTCTTGATCTATAGACATAGGTTTTTAATGTGTAAACTATGCTATACATACCTGTAATCCAGTGATACGTTACCCTTTCTCACGTTTGTCCAATCACGTCTAATCCATACTGGGCCTGAGACCGTCTGAGCCTGCCTCCTGTTATATAGACATAGGTTTTTAATGTGTGAACTATGCCATACATACCTGTTATCCAGTGATACGGTACCCTTTCTCACCTTTATCTAATCACGTCTAATCCATACTGGGCCTGAGACCATCTGAGCCTGCCTCCTGATCTATAGACATAGGTTTTTAATGTGTAAACTATGCTATACATGCCTGTTATCCAGTGAAACGGTACCCTTTCTCACCTTTGTCCAATCACATCTAATCCATACAGGGCCAGAGACCGTCTGAGCCTGCCTCCTGTTATATAGACCTACGTTTTTAATGTTTAAAGTATGCTATACATACCTGTTATCCAGTGATACGGTACCCTTTCTCACCTTTGTCCAATCATGTCTAATCCATACTGGGTCTGAGACCATCTGAGTCTGCCTCCTGTTATATAGACATAGGTTTTTTAATGTGTAAACTATGCTATACATACCTGTTATCCAGTGATACGGTACCCTTTCTCACCTTTGTCCAATCACGTCTAATCCATACTGGGCCTGAGACCGTCTGAGCCTGCTTCCTGTTATATAGACATAGGTTTATAATGTATAAACTATGCTACATATATACGTGTTATCCGGTGAAAATGTACCCTTTTATCAACTTTCTAGAATCTTGTCGAATCCATACTGGGCCTCAGAACGGCTGCCGAGCTGTTAAGCAAGCTACAGCAACTGTGGTTTGGACACGTAATTTTTTGCATTTTTTCAGGAATGACGGTTAGGCCTAATTCAGGAATTGCGGTTGACCTGCACTTACTGGGAAATCATCGTTCACGGGGAATAATTGGAATCACAGATCTCCATCACTAGCGGTGTTATGCTGGTTATAAGCGACAAAAGCTGGTCCTTTCAGTGTAGCGTGCATGCAGCCCCGGACATGTAACGCCATGATAGACCATGATAGTGCCAGAGCCTCGCGTATCCCTCTAGTAAGCTTGACGCGTACCGCGGGGGCATGCTGGAGTCTCCTTCGTTAACGGAATAAAGCTGACAAATTGCCAGCACGACTACAAACGGACATACCACACCACACACACAATCGACAAAGCATTCAATATGTGCATCTTTTCTTGAGGTGGCATGGTTGTGGTTTCCCGGGTAGAGTCCAATTAAGCCGCAGGCTCCACTCCTGGTGGTGCCCTTTTGGACATTCCTTTAAGGTTCAGCTTTGCAATGATACTGCCCCCGGAAAGCAAACACTTTGCCTTCATGGACGCTGTTTGGAGGTTTGTGGGAATAACGCCGCCCGATCGCCAGCATAATTTATTGGTGGGAAGTCCGACGGTATATGATCGTGTTCGATTTCAGAATTTTTTTTTTGGTTGGTATTTTATATTTTTATTCCAGCCTTTCTTGACTCCATAATGGAATGACATGCCTATATCTGTGTCTCCTCCACCTCCTCCTTTCACTTCTCCACCTCTTTTCTAAATGTAGTTGCCCTTTTCCATATGAAATTTTTGTCTTCTGAGCATTTTCTCTGCTTTGGGACACCTTTTGTTTTCTATGTGTTTGTATGTGTTTGTGTTTGCCTGCCTTTGTTTTCAATTGGGTTCGATGAACATTCGACGAACTTGCCTCCTGTGTGACGAACCAAAACACTAGCGTGGTGGCTCAACACTACTCCTGATATATAGACGTACATTGTTAATGTTTAAACTATGCTATATATACCTGCTATCTGATGATACTGTACACTTTGCCTACTTGTTATATTCTTGTCTAATCCATACTGAGCCTGTGAGCGTCTCTGTGTGACTGATGGAATATATATGGAGATTGACAATTATCCTTTGACTGAATAGAGCTGTACATTTCTGATACAGTGCCATATATCTGATGTTATTTTGTGTCTATTTTGCGCAAAATTTTGAAGTTTGGTGGAAGAGGCCACGGACGTGGGCGCGGGGGGCCAGCTGGTGATGATGGTGGTGGTGCATCTGCTGGTAGTGGCAAAAGCACAATAGCAGCTAAGGCAGGAGGTGTTGAGCCTGCGTCATGGTCTGGCTCCGGAACGCCTGGAATGATACCTTTTCTGGGAGTAGGTTAACCATTTTTAAAGGCGGAGCATGAGGAACTGGTTTTGGCTTACATTGCCGAAACAGACTCCATGAAATATGCCCGCCTCTTCTGAAGTTTCAAAAAATGCAAGCACTGAGTGGTCAAGTGCTGGCTCCTTGTCAGGAAGAACCCCTTTCCTTGTGTCCTGCACCCCCACCCAAACTGAATGAGGCAGCAGGCTACACTTCACATTAGTCCATGTAGCTCTATCTATCATACCATGCCTGGGTTATCAAGTCAAATTGTGAATTTCCCAGTCCAAGATGAATCTGACATGGAGTGTGCGTGGGCAGCCAGGGCAGTGGGGTTAATCGGTACCAGGCCGGTGTCTCACAGGGATGTGTCTCTGTGGTGGTGACCCGTTCCGTGGCCCTGGGCGTCCATGCAAAGGGGTGAATTACGTTTATAGGTGAATGATATGTGACGCCACCTCTGGTTTCTGATTAGATTGACCAGCGCTGCAGTGTCGCTTCTGTGGGACAGATGTTGTGGTACAGCTAAGATGTAGAAGACCTGCACAGGTAGGGCCATAGTCGCAGGGCAGATGAAAGAGTTGGGAAATGGTGTGCAGTGCAGGATGTAGCTGAGCCGTGCGCCAGGAGCAGGAGAAAGATGACAGACACAGTCGTGCAGTTCCTTTACCTGTACTTGGTAGGTGCTGTCCAGGACCCAGAGTACTGATGGAGAAGGAGTTGGTAAGCCTGGAAGCCAATTTGGATTTCTCTCTCTGCAGATAGGTAATGTGGCCTCCGTTCTAGCGCTCATCTGAGGTACTCGCAGTGCTGAGTTCAACGAAGTTCCCCCTGTTGACTCTCTTTTGGAACTTTCTCGTATGGCTGGCAGCCATAGTCTTTTCCTTCTGGTTCACACACGTCAATGCTGGGGCCTCTGAACCTCAGTTGGGTACAGAGCATTTACAGCTGCTACTTCCTCCGGATTCTGCTGCAGGAACGTCAGTGTCCCTACAAACTCGGAGACCGGAATCCGGACCATGAGCTCCAGCTAGGAGTGAGCCTTAACTCTGCTCATCCTCCAGCTCCCCTTCTCACGTCCACACACTTCCCCTTCCCTGCACAGAATGGCCTAACTTACCTCCTCCCGACCACAGAGAGCAGCTCCTCAGCAGTCATGTTCAGAGGTCTCCCTGCTGGCGTGGAGTGGGAAATATGTTGTGTGTTGGTTTAACTGCTAGAGAGATCCTTTGTTGCTCCCAAGCATGACATCACACTCCCTAGGAGGAAGGTAATGCCACTGTGGCGACCGTACTCCTGGGGACACCACAAGTGCACTGATGCCCAGCCACTGCTAGATGATTCTGCTGGTACATTGACCCAGACCACTACACTCCCCTCACACTCTAAACAGCCAAAATCTGACCCAGAGGAAACTCAGGTTCCCCTTCCCGCATACTATACCACCTTACACGGTGACAAAGAGGAAGGTGCAGATGAAAGTGCAAGTTCCTTGAGCTGGTGGGGGGGGCATACTCATGGGCGACGACACTGGCACAGGGCCCCTCATAGTACGCAAAAGTGTCTCTGCTGGTGGGAGGGTGTGTCTCTGCTGGTGGGAGGGGGAGGGCCCACCCCCACGGGGAGGGCCCCCTCCCACCCCCACCCGGGAGGGAGGGCCCACCCCCACCCGCCGTCAGACACACCGCCACACACCGCTGTACTATTAAAGGGGCCCTGTGCCACTGCCGTCGCCAACGAGTGGGCCCCCCCTGCTTGCTCAGGATCACAGCACTTGCAAAGTTGAAATACTTACCTCTCCCTGCTCCACCGCCATGACGTCTTCGCGTTTCCTGACAGTGATAGTCTGATCAGAGAGTGCAATGTCATCACGTCTGTACGCCCTCTGCCTAAACAGCCAAGTGCAGTGAGATGGACGATGGGGACAACGAGGAGTCCAGACTAGTACAGGGATTCCATAGCGAGGAGACTTATTTAATTGTTTTCAATGTTGGGACAGCAATTTTTGGGGAGCACTATACTCTGGAGAATTATATATGGGGCCCACCATACACTGGAGCATTCCAAAGGTGGACATCAGACACTGGAGCAGCATTTACAGGGCACATTATACACTAGAGCATTAGAAATGGGGCCCATTATGTATGGAGCATTATTTGGGCCCATAAAACAGTGGAGCTTCATCCATGGGGACCAACATATACTGTAGCATTATGTGGAGCTCATCATATACTGTTTCAAACATTATATGGGACCAATGATTCTGTATGGAGAAATATATGGGCCTCATTACTCAGTATAGCACACTATGCGGTGGCCACAATACTGTATGGAGTAATATACTGTCCGTTTTTGGAGCTATTAAAAATGGATATCAGTCATGAGATGTAAAAAGTGAAGTATTTTTCATTGTACTATGCCGCTATTTCTCTGTGGTATCGGAGCATCATGAGTTGTGGTATGTGTTAAAGTGGCGCTCTTTGGCACAGGGCACATGAAAACCTGGAGCCAGCCCCACCCCCCCACAAATTTAGCCAAATAACACCCATTTTTCAGTACGTAACTAATATTATGAAGTAAATTAACCTCTTCCCGACCGCCCACAGTAGATAAACGTTGGCGCTTGCTGGGCTTTGTGCAGCGCCGACGTTTATCTACTGTCGGCGGTTTTGTGCCCCCCGCGACCCCCACATACCTTACAATGCGGGGATCCCAGTGCACAATGCATGCTGGGACCCCCGACGTCATCGAGACCTGATTGGTTCAGGACCTGTTGACGTCAGCGTCACAGCAGCCAATGGGAGCGATCGCTGGGAAAGCTGCTTGTTTCCCGGCGATCTCACTCTTTGTAACGTGGCTTCTCTTCTGATCTCACACTGACAGATGATCAGAGGTGAAGCAGCGTTACTGTGTGACTAGATCGCTGCCTAGCACAGCTGTGCCAGGCAGCGATTTTGTCACACAGTAATGCTGCTTCTCCTCTGATCATCTTTCATTGTGAGATCAGAGGAGAAGTCGCGTTATTATGTGCCAGGCAGCGATCTTGTCACATAGTAACGCTGCTTCACCTCTGATCATCTGTCAGTGTGAGATCAGAGGAGAAGTGGCGTTACTATGAGTCACATCGCAGGGCAGCGATCTTGTCACAAAAATAAAAAAAAGTAAAGAAAAAAAAAAGCAGGTACACAGGCTAGGGTTAGGGTTAGGGCTAGGGTTAGGGCTAGGGTTAGGGCTAGGGCTGGGATTAAGGTTACGGGTGTGTTGGTGTTAGGTTTGTGGTAAGGGTTATGGTTAGGGCTGAGATTAGGGTTAGGGGTGTGTTGGGGTTAGGGTTGGAATAAGAATTGGGGGTTTCCACTGTTTAGGTACATCAGGGGCTCTGTAAATGAAATATGACGCCCGCAGACCATTCCATCAAAGTCTGCATTTCAGAACGTCACTACTTCCCTTCTGAGCCCCACTGTGTGCCCAAACAGTAGTTTTCTCCCATATATGGGGTACCAGCGTACTCAGGATAAATTGGACAACAACTCTTAGGGTCCAATTTCTCCTGTTACCCTTGTGAAAATAAAAATTGGGGGCTAAAAGATCATTTTTGTGGAAAAAAAAATATTTTTTTATTTTCACGCCTCTACATTATAAACTTTACTGAAACACTTGGGGGTTCAAAGTGCTCACCACACATCTAGATAAGTTCCTTGGGGGGTCTAGTTTCCAAAATGGGGTCACTTGTGGGGGATTTCCACTGTTTAGGTACATCAGGGGCTCTGCAAACGCGACATGACACCCGCAGACCATTCCATCAAAATCTGCATTTGAGAACGTCACTTCTTCCCTTCCGAACCCCACCGTGTGCCCAAACAGTAGTTTTCTCCCACATATAGGGTACCAACGTACTCAGGACAAATTGGACAACAACTTTTGGGGTCCAATTTCTCCTGTTACCCTTAGGAAAATAAAAATTGGAGGCTAAAAGATCATTTTTGTGGAAAAAAAAATGATTTTTTTATTTTCACGGCTCTACATTATAAACTTTAGTGATACACTTGGGGGTTCAAAGTGCTGACCACACATCTAGATAAGTCCCTTGGGGGGTCTAATTTCCAAAATGGGGTCACTTGTGGGGGGTTTCCACTGTTTAGGTACATCAGGGGCTCTCCAAATGCGACATGGCATCCGATCTCAATTCCAGCCAATTCTGAAAAAGTCAAACGGCACTCCTTCCGCTCTGAGCTCTGCCGTTTGCTCAAACAGTGGTTTAGCCACACATACGGGGTATTGGCGTATTCGGGAGAAATTGCACAAAAAATTTTGTGGTTCATTTTCTCTTTTTACACTTGTGAAAATAAAAAAAAATGGTTTTGAAGTAAAATGTTTGTGAAAAAAAGTTAAATGTTTATTTTTTCCTTCCATATTCCATTCATTCATGTGAAGCACCTGAAGGGTTAATAAACTTCTTGAATGTGGTTTTGAGTACATTGAGAGGTGCAGTTTTTAGAATGGTGTCACTTTTGGGTATTTTCTGTCATATTGACCCCCCAAACTCACTTCAAATGTGAGGTGGTCCCTAAAAAAATGGTGTTGCAAATTTTGTTGTAAAAATTAGAAATCGCTGGTCAAATTTTAACCCTTATAACTTCCTAAAAAAAAAATTATGTTTCCAAAATTGTGCAGATGTAAAGTAGACATGTGGGAAATGTTATTTATTAACTATTTTGTGCGATATCACTCTCTGATTTAAGGGCATAAAAGTTAAAAGTTTGAAAATTGCAAAATTTTCAAAATTTTCGCCAAATTTAGATTTTTTTAACAAATAAGCGCAGATCATATCTAAAAAATTTTACCACCATCATGAAGTACAATATGTCATGAGAAAACAATGTCAGAATCAGTAGGATCCGTTGAAGCGTTCTAGAGTTATGACCTCATAAAGTGACACTGGTCAGAATTGAAAAAATTGGCCCGGTCACGAAGGCAAAAACAGGCTCGGGTGCGAAGGGGTTAAGGTTGAAAAGCTTCAGTAATCAGAATTGATGTTTTTGGCATTCAAAAGGGCACTGTAGGTGTGTTTCCTGTCCTCCACTCCCTGCCGACTTTGCTTCCCCTTTGACTTGCATTGGGTTTCGTGTTTCAGTCGGCCTTCGACTTTTCACGATAATCGTCCGATTTCGTTCTTTGCGAAAGTCGGGTTTAATGAAGCCCAACTCGACCAGAAAAAAGGCAAAGTCGCTCATCTCTACTGACGAGTCTTTCCTAACAACGTGGTGACCCGTGTCAGCACCCCACTTGACCGTGCCACATCCACAAACACAGGTAATCATCTCTGGTCAGGGATCTCGCTATCCTCAAGGTGTTCATCCACAACATACTTGGGAGTACTACAAGTCACTCATGACAAGGCGTCGGCATTGGAGTTTTCTTTACCTGAGTGGAACCGAATCCGGTAATTAAACTTGAACATCTGTGCCACCCACCTCTGCTCCAGGGCTCCCAGCCTGGCATTCTCCAGGTGAACCAGTGCGATATTTTCAGTCATCACGAGGATCTCCGAGTCAGCCAGGTACTCTGCAAATTTCTCAGTCATAGCCCACACCAAGGCCAACATCTCCATGTTACAGTAAATGAGCTGTAATTATCTGGGTTTCGCTCGGTTTCTCATAGGGACCGACTGACATATGCAACGACCCTTTCATGCCCCTCCTGTTCTCGGGCTAACACAACTCCCAGGCCATGGAGGCTCCAGTCAGTGTACAGAATGAAAGGTTGGCCAAAACCTGCATACGCCAACAAAGGTGCCTGCACCAGGGCATCCCGGGTCCGATCGAATGCCTGTTGCCGTCGATCTGTCCATTGGATGGGCTGGTTCTTGAGCCCTTGAGCCGTCCCTCTCAACAGCTCATTCAGTGGCTCAGCCACTTTAGCAAAGTCTTTTACAAACTGGTGATAGTACCCCGCCAGA
This sequence comes from Dendrobates tinctorius, assembly GCF_039654945.1. Taxonomy (NCBI): domain Eukaryota; kingdom Metazoa; phylum Chordata; class Amphibia; order Anura; family Dendrobatidae; genus Dendrobates; species Dendrobates tinctorius. The sequence goes on along the minus strand of NW_027361686.1, from coordinate 13,636,299 downwards.
CCAAGAAACACCTGCACTTACGTCTGGGTTTTGGGTGGGAGACACTCTCGAATGGTCTCAATTTTACTTAATGCTGGACGCACACCTTCAGCTGACACTACATGTTCCAGATATTTGATCTGCGCCCGGAACAGTTGACATTTTTTTGGCTTGATCTTAAGTCCATTGTCTCTTAGTCGGTGCAACACTTGCCAAAGCTTTTTCAGGTGATCATCGAACGAATTTCCAAATATGATCACGTCATGCAGATAGATCATCACAGATTTGAAGTTATAATCACCCAAGCAATACTCCATCAATCACTGAAACATTCCTGGGGCATTACTCAGTCCGAAGGGCATTCGATTAAACTCAAACAGACCCATTGGCAAGACGAATGCTGTCTTTTGCTGATCTCGAGCCACCACAGGCACCTGCTAGTAGCCACTGGCTAAGTCAAGCGTAGAGAAGTACTTTGCCTTCCCCAACGCAGACAAGGGTTCATCGATTCTGGGTAACGGGTAAGAGTCACATACAGTATGTGCATTCAGTTTGCGATAATCAGCACAAAACTGTATGGATCCGTCCTTTTTCCGTATCAACATGACTGGCGTGGCCCAAGGGCTCTGACTCTGGAGGACCACCCCATTGTCTAGCATTTGCGCTATCATCCCTTTAACCTCTTGGTAGAGGTTCGGCGAGATCTGACAATATCTCTCCCGAATCGGAGGGGTGTCATCCTGTGGGTGTTCCTGTCATGGTCTGCTGAGTCTCTGGGATTAGGTGGTTTTAGAGTTAACCTGTGAAGGTGTACACTCTGAGTGCTCAAGATTAGGACAGCGCACTGTGTATGTATTGTGTTTACATTGTGATGGTTTAATCGATTTATCAGTTATACGCATATAATGTATATTTGGGAAAATAGGGTACCCGTGATCTATTGCAATTTAGGTGGGAGGCGGGTGTAAGGCCGGGGTCACACTGGCGAGGAATACGGACGAGTGAGAGGCGTTAAAAGCACGCATTACACACGGACCAATGATTCTCTATGGGGCAGCTCCCATCAGCCGTATATTTCTCGGGCGTATTCTACGGTCCGTGCCAATCGCAGCATGCTGCGATTGTCAGCATACTATGCCCGTAGTACGCCAATGCAAGTCTATGGGTGCACTAAAAATACGCATTACACATGGACCATATGTGTGACTTGCGAGAAATACGCACCCAGTGTCCTTTAGAAAAGCCGGCAATTCTGTGCGAGATACAGTAAAATCACACTGACAGGTTTAATAACACAAACGAAAGAATAGATATATACACATATAATACATACATATATATATATATATATACATGTCATTGAGACACATATATATATATATATTTATATTTCACAGAGATCTTCATAGCACAGATGTGTGGGCTCCCACATTGACAAATTACCGCGGGAGCCCACACATTTTTTTACAACGTATTAACCCCTTAAATTAACACCTACACCTCCCAAATTTTACACATCAACCCTCATCTAATTACTAATGAAAGGCATACAAAACAAAACATGAAATGAAATGGTTTACTGTATGTAACCATGTGTCATTTCATGTCGGGTTGGGAAATGATTTTACAGATGCCGGCAATTGAATTAGCGGCTATTCTGCTATGAAGAACTCTGTGAAATATAAATATATATATATATATGTGTGTCTCAATGACATGTATATATATATATATATATATATATATGTATTCTATGTGTCTATATCTATTCTTTCGTTTGTGTTATAAAACCTGTCATAGGGCTCCATTATATGTCCATTTTGCAAGCCGGCGATAAAATCTCGTCATACGGATTGCATACGGATGCCATACGGATTACATACGGATGCAGACATGCGCAAAATACGCGACCACACCTTGCTTACGGATGACATACGGAGCACTATTTAGGGGTCATTCATCCGTATTACGCCTGTAAACTACGGACCGTATTTTGCATCGGATAGTGTGACCCCGGCCTAACATTGTATTCCTGAGAGGACCACGTGTCACAGTCACAGTATTTTCCCCCTCGTATAGTCCCATTACGGATAAGGGAGGGGGTGGTATAGTCATGAGGTAGTCTATCTCTGTCTGTGAAGCTGGCACTTGGGGTCTCTCAGGCTGCATAACTTGTTCTTTGTGGGTTATGGCTGTTGAGGCCCATATTGTGTTGAGAGGGAAAAAATCCTGTCAATCTTTGCAGCTTATATAAAGACAAGTTGGTTTACATTCATATTGAGTTTTGACTCATAGCAGCGCCGTATTCCAATCTCGAGCATTGACCGGCGTACCGGCCGTTACACAGTCAGTTGTACGGTTGGAGAATTGGGACTCGGGGGGGAAGCAAGGGTAGTTTGGGTGCCACCTCTGTAGACTGTACTGTGATGTTGAGGAGAGGCCACTTGAAGCTGCGCTTGCAATCCTTTCGAGCCCATGCTCTTTCTTGGCCTCATCAACAAGGTGCACCGCTGTGCGTCTGCCAAAGAAAGGTAGTGGAGTAACCCGTCCATTAACAGAAATTGTCAGTTGTCTTTGTGTAGGATGTGACGTTGCTTCACTAGTACTTTCACAAACATTATCCCGTACCCCACAACACCTTGAACACCAAGCCTATTTCCCCTTCCACCACAGACTCGCTTTTTCCCAGTTATGTTGCTCAGATGGTAGTGGTAGGAGCACAGTATCAGCAACAAAAAATTAGATTTTAAACTCTTCACCAGCTCTGCAAACAGCTGAATTTCAGCGGCAGTAAATTACAAGATGAAATATGACATGCTGTATCATGTTAGTCACAGAAAAAAAGAATTGTTTGAGTCGGGAGGAGGCCTGTATGACAAAGAAGTTATGCTACAAACAATTTGAAAGTCAGATCCCCTACTGTATGACACAAGGAACAGAAGAATTTTTTTGTGGCCTATGGATCAGGCCTCTATAACACACTAGATGCTACAAACTATTTTAAAGTCAGATCCCTTACTGTATGACATTTAGCAACAGAAACATTTTTTGGTTATGTGCGTGAGATTCAGACAGCTCCAAAGCCAATTGTTGTGGGAGAACGCTATAATATTATTTTGGTTATCATCACTATGATAAATGTTTTGGTTACTTTCACAGGTGTCAGTGTGATTAATGAAACATGCAAAATTGGAATAAAGCTGGAGTATCCCAGCGGATATGTTATGAAGGATATGTGGTACCCAAAGGGATGCAGTACGCTGGCATACAAAACCTTGGATAATCTGAATAAATGCTTCATGCAAAAGTTCATTTACATTTTGGGAGACTCAACATTAAGACAATGGATACTGTATTTTCAGAAACATGTTAAGAGTAAGTTTTGAATTTAATCAAAATATTCCATGTCAATGTTTGTCATGTATCACCTATGGGATTGTTCCTCTCCCTAAACTGATGTTTATATGTGATTTATTAGATATTTGTAGACCTTGGCAAGGCTTCCAGATTAAAAATATATTATTGAAAGGGCATCTATCAGTAGGATCAACCCTCCTAAGCCATCTATTTGGGCATGTAGGTCATTTAATCCCTTAGTGACAGAGACAATTTGCTACTTATTGACCAGGCCAATTTTTACAATTTTGACCACTGTCAGTTTATGAGGTTATAGCTTTGGAACGCTTCAACGTACACCACTGATTCTGAGACTGTTTTTTCATGACATATTGTACTTCATGTTAGTGGTAAAATGTCTTTCATATATGTAAGGTAGCGCTGTCATTCGGGTAGGGGATACTCGCTTGGCAGCCAAATAATCACATCCGGCACGGGTTTTCCATAAAACAATCACAGTCCATGCGGTTTCTTTAGGCATCATAAACCATGACCAGCAACATAAAGTTCATATTAACAGCATAGCGTCCATGACAGAGCTTCACTCTGTTATTCCTGTGGTCCAGCACACAGGCTCTCTTAGCCTCACAGTTATATCCCCTTTCTGGGCTTACCTCATGGCTGCTTCACCACGCTGCAGACATCCATTCCCTCCAGGGAACTATCAGGCACATGCAGCCATTAACACAGCATTCACTTGCTGCCAGGAAGACAGCCCCATGTATCTCAGACGGGACCTTCCAAGATGGACCAACCGGGTCCCTGCATTCACTCCATGTGACCTACCCTGGCCACCTTATATGGTCCGTAGCCACGCCCACCGGGTCACATGGCTATGACCTCATCACAGGTCCTTCAACCACTCATACACACTTTACAATAGCGTTCTTAAACACACCCCCTGGGTGGGTTTGTAGGTAACTGGTGTTGCCCGTCTCACCAGTTACCTGGAGACTTCCCAAACACATTGAAACAGCACCTCAGCATTATCACTGCTGATCAACAGACACACAAGTCTCCATCCGAAGGCCACTCACCTTGAGATACTGTTAGGGCTGGCGGAACGCACCAAATAATAAAGATGGTAATAAGGTGCGTTCGCAGCCTGGGGTCCACCGTGCAGGGGTGGTAAGCTGCTGCTCAGTAATGGCGGATGCTATATGGTGGTATACTATAAGAACACACGCGGGTTAACGTCACCCGGTGTTTACAAGGGCGGACTCTGTTGCTTCACAGAGCCGCACTACCGCTGAACATAAACGCCGAAGCCTGTTTGTGCTCACAGAGCTCGGCTAAAAGAGCGCACAGTGTACGGCCACAGAACTCTACCCCAAGGACACGGGGTTAGAGTCCTTCTAGGCCCACTGAACGTGCGGCATCGCTGCAGCGAGCGCCGCTATAGAAGCTGGCTATGGAGCACGTGCACTGAGGCGTGCCGAGTCCCTGGTGAGGCCTGATGCCTGACTCAACCTCAGACCTACCTGCGCCTAAGCCTCGGCGCTAGCAGGCTAGGCTGCACAACACATGCATACCAAGGGTAGGGGTTTCTTAATGAGTCATTCACTAGAGACATTCATATGTGCATACATCACTCACTCCACATAGTCTGTAAATACAGTCTATCCTAGCGCATGGGTGATCGGCCATGCAAACCTTTTATAGCCATGGGCGTCCGGGACCTTCCTGGCTTCTCGGATGGGCCAATCCAAACACGAGCAGGACCTGAGCACGTGACCCTCGATCTCCAATGGGAGATCACTCCACGGGCATGCTCAGTGGCCCGACATGAGGAATTAGTCCCTGGAGAATCTCGCTGCTGAGCAGCATGCATTGTCATAGCTGTGCCAGAGGTGGCAGCAGCAAACAAACCCACGGAGTTGGTCTGGGCAGAGCGCCAGGACCGATGAATCTGCCGAGCAGGCTCCACTGCGGCCGAAGAAGAATGGGAGACCGCTGGGTGCAAGGCTCTGGATCCCTGCTGTGCAGTGGCAGGAACCCGACGCCTAACATTACCCCCCTCCTAGGGCCCCCTCCCCTCTGAGCCTCGCTATGCTCAAGCGCCGCAATGAGGAGCGGAGTGTGGATGTTCTCCACTGGCTCCCAGGTCCAAGCCTCTGGACCATGACCCTTCCAATTCACCAAATAAAACTTTTTGCCTCGCATCACCTTGCATCCCACGATGGCATTGACCTCAAACTCGTCCGAAGACAAGTCTGATGTCCCTGCAGATGACTCGAAGAACCGGGACAAGTGAAGAGGCTTAAGTAGGGACACGTGGAATGTATCAGAGATAGCCAAGTGTGGTGGAAGGGCCAGACGGTAGACCACAGAGCTGATCCGCTCGAGGACCTTGAAGGGGCCAATGTAGCGCGGTGCGAACTTAGTGGACTCTACCCTCAGCCTGATGTTTCAGGCGGAGAGCCACACCAAGTCGCCAGGGGCAAAAGTCGGAGCAGGGCACCGGTGTGCATCAGCTGAGGTTCTCATTCTCTCCTTGGAAGCCCGGATAGCATCCTCGGTGCGATCCCAAATGTCACGTGCCTCCACCGCCAAGTCTGCCACCCTGGAGTCGGTGGATGACACGGGCATGGGCACAGGGACGCGCAGATGCTGACCGTAATTTAGGAGGAATGGGGTCTGACCAGTGGAGTCGGCCACAGCATTGTTCAAAGCGAACTCTGCCCATGGCAGCAAGGATGCCCAGTCGTTCTGCCGGGCCGAGACAAAATGCCAAAGATATGTGATCAGGGTCTGGTTGGCTCTCTCTACCAACCCGTTCGTCTCGGGATGATAGGCCAAGGAGAGATTCAGCTCAATGCTGAGCAGGGAACAAAGCTCTCTCCAAAACCGGGACGCAAACTGAGGACCCCGGTCACTGACAATCTTGTCCGGCATGCCATGCAAGCAGAAAACGTGCTTAATGAACAGCACTGCCAGGCCCCGCACAGAAGGTAACCGGGATAGAGGTACCAAGTGCACCATCTTAGAGAAATGGTCGGTGACAACCCAAATGACCGTGCTGCCACTGGACTTGGGTAGCCCCACCACAAAGTCCATACCGACCATCTCCCAGGGCCTGTCCGCTACCGGCAGAGGAAAAAGAAGCCCAGTGGGCCGCTGCCGAGAGGACCTATTCTGGGCGCAAGAGACGCACACCTGAATATAGTCCCTGACGTCACGGGCCATATGCGGCCACCAGTATGTCCTCGCCAAAAGCTCAGAGGTCCGTTTTGTTCCGAAATGTCCACCCACCCTTGACGAATGAGCCCAAGAGAGGACCTCCGGTCGCAGATGGGCAGGGACAAATGTCTTGCCCAGAGGTACTGACTCAAGGGCAACCGGAGCCACAGTCCTCAGGCTCTTGGATGGGGCAATCAGCCGAGGCTCCTCCTTCTCTTCCTCCGATGACACCACGGAGCGGGAGAGAGCATCAGCCCGGACGTTCTTCTCCCCGGCGAGAAAATGGAGGGTGAAGTGGAACCGGGAAAAGAACAAAGACCATCTGGCCTGGCGAGAGTTTAGCCGCTGGGCTGTTTGCAAATACACCAAGTTTTTGTGGTCGGTGAACACCTGGAAAGGGTGGCGAGCCCCCTCCAGGAGGTGTCTCCACTCCGAGAAGGCCAACTTCATCGCTAGCAACTCCCTGTCCCCGATGGCATAATTCCTCTCATCCGGTGTGAAGGTCTTGAAGAAAAAGAAGCATGGGTGCTTCCGACCTTGCGTGTCCTTCTGAAACAGGACCGCTCCAGCACCGACGGAAGAGGCATCCACTTCCAGAATGAAGGGCTTATCTACATCGGGGCGATGTAGAAATGGAGCGCTAGCGAAATGGGACTTAATGGAGGAAAAGGCCTTGGAGACCGGTTCCGACCACAACTTGGGATTTGCACCCTTCTTGGTGAGGGCTACCAAGGGTGCTACCAAAGTCAAGAAGTGAGGGATGAATTGGCGATAGTAATTTATGAACCCCATAAAGCGCTGCACCGCTTTGAGAGAATGAGGTTCCTGCCAATCCATCACCGCCTGTAGCTTGGCAGGATCCATGGCCAATCCCTGGGCGGAGATGATATAGCCCAGGAAAGGCAAGGACTCCTGCTCAAACACACACTTCTCCAACTTGGCATAGAGGGAGTTTGCCCACAGGCGATCGAAATCTTTGCAAACATCTCTCCGGTGGGAGTCAATATCTGGATAGTAGATGAGAATATCATCCAGATAGACTACAACCGAGGTGGTAAGCATATCCCGGAAGATATCATTCACAAAGTCTTGGAAGACGGCCGGGGCATTACAGAGGCCGAAGGGCATCACCAGGTATTCATAGTGCCCATCCCTGGTGTTAAATGCCATCTTCCATTCGTCCCCATCACGGATGCGAATCTGGTTGTAAGCCCCCCGCAGATCAAGTTTGGAAAACACCCTCGCTCCCTGTAGCCTATCAAACAGCTCTGATATCAGGGGCAGAGGATACTTATTCTTAACGGTGATGGCGTTAAGACCCCTGTAATCAATGCAAGGACGTAGTTCCCCACTCTTCTTCTGGACGAAGAAGAATCCCGCCCCCGCTGGTGACACTGACTTCCTAATGAATCCTGTTGCCAGATTCTCCCTGATGCATTGAGACATGGTCTCCTATCTCCGGGAGAGATAGGGGATAGACTTGACCCTGGGGAGGCTCAGCACCAGGCAAGAGGTCAATAGGACAGTCATAGGGGCGATGCGGTGGAAGGGTCTCCGCAGCCTTTTTGGAGAACACGTCCACATACTGTCTATAGTGTTTGGGGAGCGAGGAGAGATCTGCGGGAATCTCGGTGGAGGCAACCTGAACACACTCCCTCAGACACCTACCCTCACATGATTTACTTCACCCAATAATCCTCCCTGAGGACCACTCTATATTGGGGGAGTGGTACCGCAGCCAGGGGCCCCTAGAAGTACCTGGTCAATACCCTCAGGCATGACAAGGAGGGATATCATCTCCTGATGAGATGGAGTCACTGAGAGTAACAAGGGGACGGTCTGGTGGGTTATCTGTGAGGGTAGAGTGACGCCGTTCACCACTCTGACGGTGACTGGTGTAGACATCATAACCAGGGGTATAGTGTGCCGTTGAGCAAAAACTGACAACATAAAATTGCCCTCTGCCCCGGAATCCACGCAAACCTCCACCGCCAGAGTGGAAGAATCAAACTCAAGTGTCCCCTTAAAGGACAGCTTGGTGGAAACCGTCACTGATTCTAGTACGGCCACTAGGCGCGCGCGTTCTCCCAGCTGCTGTGGGCACCGGTTGGCAAGGTGACCGGACTGCCGGCAAACATGACAACTCACAGGAGCTTGAGCGGACTGGGGCCTGGATCCCTCACGGGAAGCCCCCTGACGCTCGGACGCCCGATCGGAAGATTCCAGAGGTTTAGCAAAAACTAGGTGCCAACCTAAACCTCTGCCTACACTGGTCCCGCTCCAGCCTTCACTCGGCGAAGCGAAGATCTATATGGGTGGAGACAGTGATAAGCTCCTCCAGTGTAGCGGGAATCTCCCTAGTGGCCAGAGCGTCCTTCACATGGCCAGTCAAACCTTTCCAGAATGCCGGAATGAGCACCTTATCTGGCCACTCTAACTCAGAGGCCAGCGTCCGGAACTGGATGGCAAAGTGGCTGACCATGGATGAGCCATGTGACAATGCCCAGCAGCCGGAGCGCGGTGTCATGGGTGACTCGTGGTACCAGGAAGACCTGCTTCAGAGTGTCCAAGAACTGCGAGACACTCTGCACCACATGATCACCACGCTCCCACAGCGGTGTGGCCCACTCCAAAGCCCTGCCCAACAAGAGGGAAATAATAAATCCCACTTTAGCCCGCTCAGAGGGGAATCATGCGGCCAGCAGCTCCAGCTGTATAGAGCACTGGCTTACGAAACCCCTACAAGAAGCACTATCACCCAAGAACTTCTCGGGCAGCGGGAGGCGGGACAAAGTCTGGGCAGGGATGGCTGAGGTCACACGGGAGACAGCCTCTGTGGCTGCCTGAACAGCGACCGCAGTAACATCAGCAGCTGAGGCTGAACGCTTGAGAGCTGCCAACTTGCCCTGCAGCTGCCGGATGTACTTTAGCAGTCGCTGTTCGTCCGCCATTACTAGCCAGACCCTGGCGCTAGGATAATGTTAGGGCTGGTGGAACGCACCAGATATTAAAGATGGTAATAAGGTGCGTTCGCAGCCCGGGGTCCACCGTGCAGGGGTGGTAACCTGCTGCTCAGTAATGGCGAATGCTATATGGCAGTATACTATAAGAACATACGCGGGTTATTGTCACCCGGTGTGTACAGGGGCGGACTCTGTTGCTTCACAGAGCCGCACTACCACTGAACATAAACGCTGGAGCCTAATTGTGCTCACAGAGCTTGGCTAAAAGAGCGCACAGTGTACGGCCACAGAAATCTACCCCAAGGACTCGGGGATAGAGTCCTTCTAGGCCCACTGAATGCGCGGCATCGCTGCCGCGAGCGCCGCTATAGACGCTGGCTATGGAGCACGTGCACTGAGGCGTGCCGAGTCCCTGGTGAGGCCAGATGCCTGACTCAACCTCAGACCTACCTACGCCTAAGCCTCGGTGCTAGCAGGCTAGGCTGCACAACAAATGCATACCAAGGGTAGGGGTTTCTTAATGAGTCATTCACCAGAGACATTCATACTTGCCTACATCACTCACTCCACATAGTCTGTAAATACAGTCTATCCTAGCACATGGGCGAGTGGCCATGCAAACCTTTTATAGCCACGGGCATCCGGGACCTTCCTGACTTCTCGGATGGGCCAATCCGAACACGAGCAGGACCTGGGCACGTGACCCTCGATCTCCAATGGGAGATCACTCCACGGGCATGCTCAGTGGCCCGACATGAGGAATTAGTCCCTGGAGAATCTCGCTGCTGAGCAGCATGCATTGTCATAGCTGTGCCAGAGGTTGCAGCAGCAAGCAAACCCATGGAGTTGGCCTGGGCAGAGCGCCGAGCAGGCTCCACTGCGGCCGAAGAAGAACGGGAGACTGCTGGGTGCAAGGCTCTGGATTCCTGCTGTGCAGTGGCAGGAACCCGACACCTAACAGATACATAACAGTCATTCAGTATTCTGCCACTCATCCTCTCTCCTGGGACATCCACACAGCTCCCCCTAGTGGACACAGTGGTCACTACACCACATATAACGTGTTTATTTATGAAAAAAAAAGGAAATTTGGCAAAAATTTTGAAAATTTTGCAATTTTCAAACTTTACATTTTTGTGCCCTTAAATCAGAGAGTGGTGTGAGACAAAATAGTTAATAAATAACATTTACCACATGTCTACTTTACATCAGCACAGTTTTGGAAACATAATTTTTTATAACTTTTTTTGTTACATAGTTATAAGGGTTAAAAGTTGACCAGCACTTACTCATTTTACCAAAATAATTTACAAAGCCATTTTTTTAGGGATCACCTCACATTTGAAGTGAGTTTGAGGGTCAATATAACAGAAAATACACAAAAGTGGCAACATTCTAAAAACTGCACCCCTCAAGGTGCGCAAAACCACATTCAAGAAATTTATTAACCCTTCAGGTACTTCTCGAGAACTAAAGCAATGTGGAAGGAAAAACTGAACATTTTGCTTTTTTCACAAAAAAATTACTTTGGAACCTTGTTTTTTTTTATTTCCACAAGGGCATCAGGAGAAAATGGACCACCAAATTTGTTGTGCAATTTCTCCTGAGTTGGCGACACCCCATATGTGTGGAAAAGCCACTGTTTGGGCATAATGGCAGGGCTCAGAATGGAGGGAGCACCATTTGACTTTTTGAATGCAAAATTGGCTGGAATCAATGTTGGCGCCATTTTGCGTTTGGAGACTCCCTGATGTGCCTAAATAGTGAAATCCCCCCAATTTTAACTCCAACCCTAACCCCAATTCTAACTCCACCCTAACCCCAACACACCTCTAATCCTAATCCCAACCCTAACCGTTATCCCAACTCTAACCCTAACTTTAGCCCCAACCCTAACCCTAACTTTAGCCCCAACTATAGAGCTATCTTTAGCCCAACTCACTTTAGCCCAACTCACTTTAGCCCAACTCACTTTACCCCAACTCTAACCCTAATGGGAAAATTGAAATAAATATTTTTTTTATTATTTTATTATTTTTAGCTAACTAAGGGGTGACAAAGGGGTGTTTGATTTACTATTTTTTTATTTTGATCACTGTGATAGGGTCTATCACAGTGATCAAAATGAACCAATAGGAAAAATTTCCTATTGTTGTCGGGTGCTGGCTGGCAGATCTCAGATGGCACACAGCACATGCGCCCACCATTTTCTCCCGGAAGAAGACACCAGTGGCTCAGGGGACCTCATGGGAGATGCAGAAGTATCCAGGGACCACAGAGGTATCGGGGGGATAGGGGGACCCTATTTCTCTTTCCTTTGCTGTGCGATCACATCAGAGGAGAGATAAATTAAATGGAAAATCAAACTTTTTTTGTGGGTGCCATTAAACCGTTAATAAAGGTGATCACAACGCCAGGGTTGGTAAAAACTGACACAAATCATGTTCTCTGGGGTCTCACCTACCCCCGGTAGCCGAAACCCTGGAGAAATTTTGACTCTGGGGGGTGCTATACCCTTATTCTTCAGTGCCGTTAATTAACAGCGCTGTGGTTTTCGTACCCTTAACTGCCGCTGTTAAAAGGCGTATCAGCGATCGTTAAGGGGTTAAGGTTGAATAAAATAATATCTTGATATCTGTGATCCAATTCTTATTTCAAAATATATGAAATAAGCTGTTAAGAGCTATGGGCCGGAGCCAGATGTCCAGGAGAATATAATAATAATAATCTTTTATTCCGCAGCGCTTTACAGTTTGCCCACATTATTGAATCCAGAGATTATTTTCTGCTCTAATTTTCCCTTTCATTCAAAAGAAGCTGTAGAGGCAAATTCTCATGCAAATTTGTGTCCGGCCCATAAACCCTAACAGCTCATTTACATATAAAGAAAAATGTGGATTAGTCATTTTTTTAGCTTCATATCTGCATGCCCATATAGACTGCTTAGGAAGGTAGATCCTACTGACAGATGAAACAAAGAAAAAATGAATGATCCACCTCACCCACAGCGCCATACGGCTTGCTGAAGCATGGAATCGTGGGGTCACACGTGTAGTACCAATGTGAAAAAGGAGATGTGTTCCAGATTCTTTGAGTCCAAAAATTTATTAGGGAATACTTCTTTAAACACCATGGCAATGGCAACGTTCACATGGCAAGATATAGTTACGCTCATGGCATCCTTTATCAAACTTAGTTTGATAACAGCAGTTTGATAAAGGATGCCTTGAGATTTTGAAACACGTAACTATATCTTGCCATGTGAACTTTGCCATTGCCATGGTTTTTTAAGAGGTATTCTCTAATAAATTTTTGGATTCAAAGAAGCTGGAACACATCTTCCTTTTTCCTACTGACAGATCTCCTTTAAAAAATACCTTTCTTAACTAGAATGGCTTTTAATCAGAAATTAGTACACCAGTTTTGTTATATATTATCTCATTATTTAATTCTCTTAAGCTCTGTTCACAAATCCAATTTTTTTCATTAGGTCTGTTACAAGCTAAGCAAAAATGATTGCAAAGTAGAAACCAAAGTTTCCAATTTTGAATGGATCTATTTAAAAAAATATATAAATGGACACTTTATTTTCCATTTTGCATCATTTAGAAAGCAATGAAATTGATGCCTCTCACACAGAGGCAAACATAGAAATTATGGGGTACCATAGCAGATGTACTATTTGACTCACCTAAAAACATTTAATATATAATATTCGGCGGGTTCACAAAGACAATATTTCACAAATTTGCAGTCTAATGTTCCCTCGCACTAAGATATACCTTTCATGACCCCATAAAGTATGATATCAACAAACAAACAAAGTATAATATCTAGGGATGAGCGAGTACTGAAGTATTCGGACTCGCTATACTCGTAGCGAGTATACCCTAATACTCGGGTATTCGGTACGAATAGCGAGTCCAATGATAGTCAATGGAAAATGCGAGTAATTGTCTGCTGGACCCTTCAAATCGGTCTGGGGGCTGAGGAAAAGGCTAAAAAATGTGTAAATGTTAAAATATGTATGCTGTAAACAAATGTATATAACATGGGGGCACCTGGTCAGGAGCTGCACGAGTGGTTTTACACCACTGCTTCACTAGAATGTACAAACACTATTTTAAGTCCTTTGGTTTTTTGCTGGAAGAGCGGGACTCGTACGCTACTTACGCAGTGCCAGTCAGTGATATATCAGAAGTGCCGTAAGAGCGAGTGATGCTGGAGGCAATCTACTGACAGCTAAGTGTGTAAGTGGTGTAAGGAGAGCAATCTGCCCTAGGGGTAGGGGCTGTGTTATAGATAACGCAGGAAGAAGCCACCCATCATCATCATCACAAAGGATTCACAATTGTAAAGCTTGGACTACTGTCCTTGTTGTGCAACTGCCCAATGTGTAGGCATCGATTTAGTGTCTTCAAAACATTAGCCCTAGGGGCTGTATCATGGTTGATGAAGGAAGCAAGGCAGGTATGAAGGGCCAAACAATTATGATAAAGCCAGGACTACTAGCATAGAGGTGGCCGTGCCCAGTGTCCAGGCATAGCGAGTGTCTCCAAAAATTAGCCCAATGGGCATGATAGCATGGTTGATGAAGGAAGAAGGGTCTCATTCTCATCACAAGTGCCTCCAATGGGAAATATTAATTAACGTAACATTGTTTTTAACTTATTGACCATGAGGTACATGTGTCAGAATCAGGTTTTGAAAATATGTGTAAGAAGAAGAAAAGGGGCTTGTATGGGAAGGGATGGATGTGATCACCAATTTTTTAAAAAAACGTGTTGGGTGACTTTTGGTTAGGATACTGTCATCTGGAGGGCTTAAATATTGTTGCGAAATCCAGGCCTTGTTAAATTTTATCAGAGTCAGCCTGTCTGCATTCTCTGTAGTCAACCGTGTGCGTGTATCTGTGATGATTGCCCCAGCGGCACTGAAAACATGCTCTGACATCACACTAGCAGCAGGGCAGGCCAGCACCTCCAAGGAATAGAAGGAGAGGTCGGGCCAACTATGCAACTTGGATCATAGAATCATAGAATCGTAGAGTTGGAAGGGACCTCCTGGGCCATCTGGTCCAACCCCCTGCTCAAAGCAAGATTCGCTAAATCATCCCAGTCAGATGTCTGTCCAGCCTCTGTTTGAATACTTCCATTGAAGGAGAACTCACAACTTCTCGTGGCAGCTTGTTCCACTCATTGATCACTCTAACTGTCAAAAAGTTTTTTCTAATATCTAATCTGTGTCTCCTCCCATTCAGTTTCATCCCATTGCTTCTAGTCTTTCCTTGTGCAAATGAGAATAAAGTTGATCCTTCTACAATGTGACAGCCCTTTAGATATTTGTAGACAGCTTTTAAGTCTCCTCTCAGTCTTCTCTTTTGCAAACTAAACAATCCCAAATCCTGCAACCTTTCCTCATAAGACAGGGTTTGCAGACCGGTCACCATTCTGGTTGCTCTTTTCTGAACTTGCTCCAGTTTGTTGATGTCTTTTTTAAAATGTGGTGCCCAAAACTGGACACAATATTCCAGATGAGGTCTGACCAAAGAGGAGTAGAGGGAAATAATGACTTCACGTGATCTAGACTGTATGCTGCTGTTAATACATCCTAGAATTGCATTTGCCTTTTTTGCTGCTGCATCACACTGTTGACTCATATTCAGTCTGTGATCTATTAGTATACCCAAGTCTTTTTCACATGTGCTGTTGCTTAGGCCTATTCCTCCCATTCTGTATATGCTTTTTTCATTTTTATTGCCCAGATGTAGTACTTTGCATTTTTCCCTGTTAAAAACCATTCTGTTAGTTGCTGCCCACTTCTCCAGTTTATTTATATCTTTTTGAATCCTCTCTCTCTTCTCTAGTATTAGCTATCCCTCCTAGCTTTGTGTCATCAGCAAATTTAATCAGTTTACCCTCAATTCCTTCATCTAAATCGTTAATAAAGATGTTGAACAATACAGGGCCCAGGACAGAGCCCTGTGGTACCCCACTTGAGACATTCTTCCAACTGGATGTGCAGCCATTTACGACCACTCTCTGGGTCCGATCACTAAGCCAGTTATGAATCCACCTAACAGTTGCCTTGTCCATTCCATACTTAGTCATTTTTTCAATAAGGATAGTATGAGATACTTTGTCAAATGCTCTGCTGAAGTCAAGATATACTATATCTACAGCATTTCCTTGATCCACCCAATCAGTGATTCCGTCATAGAAGGAAATTAAGTTAGTCTGACATGACTTATTAGTTAGAAACCCATGCTGACTCTGTTTTATCACTTCATTCTTATCCAGGTACTGACATACATTTTGTTTAATAATTTGTTCAAAGATCTTTCCTGGTATAGAAGTCAGACTCACCGGCCTATAGTTGCCTGGGTCCACCTTCTTCCCCTTTTTGAAGATAGGAACAACATTTGCTCTTCTCCAGTCTTCTGGGACTTCTGTTCTCCAAGAATTTTCAAAAATTATGGAGAGGGGTTCAAAAATTTCTTCTACCCAGTAATTAAACGGTACAGAAGCGTCAGGAAGGACGCAGGTATGGTCACTTAGATAGTTGTTGACGATCTTGTACAACTTCTCCCTCCTTGACATTGCTACTGTTCCAGCTAGTCCTTGGTAATGAGCCAGTTTATAGAAGATGGCCCAGTTTGTGGATATTTTACCACCAACTCTTTTGGACCTGCTTGGTGTCTCTCTCCCCATTAATGCATGCTGTTGCACAGAGCTGGTACCTCTGATAGCAGTGGTGTCTGAGGGTGCTGTTGCCATCAAATTATCGACAAAAGCCTTCTGGAAGGATTCCATTGTGAAACCCCTTGGTGACTGCAACAGTAGCGAAGGAAATTTGTCCTTGTACCATGGGTCTAGAAAGGTGGCCAACCAGTATAGGTTGCTATTGAAAATGTGGATTACGCCAGGGTCTTGGCACAGACAGTCAGATATGAAGTGTGCCATGTGTGCCAAGCTGCATAGAGGCAAATTTTCTGTGACCCCTGAAGGAGGAACAATACCCATCCTCTCCTCACACTGACTCTCCTCCTCCTCTTCAGCTCACCCATGTGGACAGACATGAAGCTTGGGTTGGGATTCCCCTCTGTAGCATGAGGTGTCCCCTCGGTACCACTGAAAAAGAAGTCCTCTCCCTCCTCGTTTTCATCATCCTCTTCATCCCCCAATGTTACCTGATGATATTGTGCTGGGTAGGATCACCCATTGTGAAATCTTGCTCCATACCCAGCTGCTGGGCACGCAATGATTCCATTTTGTGATTCTGCAACAATTTTTTCAGCAGACATAGCATAGGGATGGTTACGCTGATAATAGCCTGATCACCGCTCACAAGCTTGGTGCAGTACTGAAAGTTATCAAGCACCTCACAAATATCAGCCATCCACACCCACTCGACAGTTGTTATGTGTCTTGGCTGAGTCTCAGTGTGACAGGCATGTTTAAGCTGGTATTCAGAAAGTGCCCTCTGCTGCTCACTTACCCTTGCCAACATATGATATGTTGAGTTCCACCGTGTTGGCAGGTCGCAAATGAGTTTGTGGTTTGGCAAATTAAATTGCTTTTGAAGCACTGCAAGACCGGCAACAGCGGTTGAGGAATGACGGAAATGGGCGCAAATACGGCGAACCTTCTCAAGTAGGTATGGCAAGTCAGGGTATGTTGTTATAAATTTCTGCACCACCAGGTTCAACACGTGAGCCATGCATGGCATGTGTACCAGCTTCCCGAGCTTTAAAGCCGCCACCAGGTTACGCCCATTGTCACAGACAACCAGACGAGGTTGGAGTTGCAGTGGGGAGAGCCACTGATTGGTCTGTTGTTTTATTCCTTGCCAAAGCTCTGCTGCAGTGTGTGGTGTGTCACCGAAACAGATCAGCTTCAGCTGAGCGTTTTGCCGCTTTGCCGATGTGCTGCTGCACAGCTCCCAAATTGGGAGTGATGTGGAGGGTAATTCAGCATAGGATGAAGAGGCGGAGGAGGAGGAAGAGGGGAGACTGGACGTATATGATGAGGCGGAAACCCTGATTGAGGTTGGGCCCGCTATTCATGGCGTGGGTAGGATATGTGTTGATGGTCCAGATTGAGACTTTGTCCCACCTTCCACCAGGTTCAGCCAGTGTGCTGTGACAGAGATGTATAATCCCTGGCCACAAGTACTTGTCCACATGTCTGTTGTAAAATGGACCTTCCCAGTTATGGCGTTAGTGAGAGCACGCTTTAGATTGTTTATGACGTGCTGGTGTAACACGGGGACGGCTGGGAACCGAGTATCGTGGGGCAGCCACAGCCAAAAGATCACGGAAAGACTGTGTCCCCACAAGCCTAAACGACAACATCTCCACGGCTAGCAACTTGGCAATGTGCGCGTTCAGTATTTGTGCTTTGTGGGTGCGTGGTTGGTATTTACGCCTCCTTTCATACATCTGGGGCACGGGCAATTGGACGCTTTCCTGGGACAAACAAGTGGATGAGCTTGTTGTGGCCTGTGTCTGTGCAACCGCAGCTTGTGAGCAAGAGGTATGATGATCACCTGCTTCCTGCTGTCACGTGCCCCATCCTGAGTGACACAGCCAGCAGGCCGGTAACTAATACAACAGGACGCAGCATGTGTAAATGTCCTATGTGACGTGGCCCGCAGGCCGGTAACTAATACAATAAGACACAGGGAATAGGGAAAACCTGAGTAACAATAACAATGGTGGCCCTGCGATAGGGAACGGGGAAGTGGAGACCTCCTGCACTCCCCTGAGTCAGTGTCTCTACACTCCTAACGTTCCCTAGGCCGGTTCCGCACCGGGCACCGATCAGGAACCTAAAAACCCTGACTCGCCCTGCACCTAAACCCTCACTAGGGAATTAGTCGGTGCGGAAACTAATCCCACCACTGCACTAAACACACAAGGAAAAGTGACAAAACAGGGGAACACCACTTAGCTTTGCTCTGTTGCTTATGCTCCCAGCAACAGAGCCCACCACCTGCATGCATCTTTTCCTCCACTGAGTCCAACATCTGGGTGCACTGCCCTGCAAAGGATCTTCTCAGCACCATAGTGCAGCCTTGGAGCAAACAGAGTCCACACCTGCGTGCAGCTGACCAGAAACAGAGTCCAGCAAATGAGTCCAGCTTTTCTGCCAAAGAGTCCAACATTTTGAGTCCAGCTTTCCGCAACCGAGTCCAGCATTCTGAGTGCAGCTCTACACCATAGCTGCCACTCCACCAAGCAATGCCAGCCCTCCTTGCAGACACCATAGCTGACAATCCACCAATCCATGTCAGCCCTCCTTGCAGACACCATAGCTGCCACTCCAGCACTCTGACTGGGTTGCCAGTGACTCTCCTTCAGCTCCATTCTTTACCCAGGCTTGCTTGCAAATGAGGAACTTATCACCAACAGTGATTAACACACCTGATACTCTTTTATAGAGCAATCACACCTGTTACATAATTACGTGCACAAACTAAGGTAACCAGAGTGTAATGACCCTAATGGCCACCGGGGGGAAAACTACAACTGAAATCACCACAGTGCAATAATCCTAATGGCCACGGGGGACAAAACCACCCTTGGCACACAGCCAAGGGGAAAAAAAAGGTAACTTTGTGCATTTAATCTGTCAGATCCAACCTGGATCGTGACAGTAGCCTCCCCTTAATGAGGGGCCTCTGGACCCTCAAGACCACTCCTCATCAGGGCACCACCTACAGCAGAGACGCCTACTGTAGATCCAGAGT
This sequence comes from Dendrobates tinctorius, assembly GCF_039654945.1. Lineage (NCBI taxonomy): Eukaryota > Metazoa > Chordata > Amphibia > Anura > Dendrobatidae > Dendrobates > Dendrobates tinctorius. The sequence continues at coordinate 13,617,031 of NW_027361686.1, read as the reverse complement.
TCACCCCAACCACTACCTGCACTTCAGGTTTATGACAAACGCACCGCTGGTATTGGCAAAGTATGTTCTGGAGGCACCACTCATCTCCAGAGCGTCGACCTGGGGAATGAGTTATGTATGTGTATGTTCGGTATGAGCTGGTAAGACTCCGCAACATACTTCCAAGATGTTTTTTGGTGGCCACCCATACACACTCGTTCACACACAGGTCCGGATCTGAACATTTATTGCCACACATTCGTTTGTCATATTTCGGTGAACTCATTCTAGTATCGACAACAGAGGCGTCCCCCTGTGTCACCACACTCACACCCCCGCTATTCACCAAGGGAACACCACCCTCCAACCCCTAACACCATGAGGTCGATGCCTCCCAGGGTTGGCTAATGGCGAGGGTTGAGATTTGCCCCACTTCCCCGCAGCACACCTGCTGCTCACACCGATGAGGGAGGGGCCTGGGAAATGGAGGAAAAATACACTCCCTGGTCGCCTTCCTCCAAACGACCAAGAGGGCGCGGCTTCTTCAGTGGTATGGAAGATTTGGCGTAGACCCCGCGGACTATCACACCAGTCTGCTCACTACCGTGATGTACCACTTTACCTCGGGGAAACCCAGACAGCACCATGGGGACAAACTCCACCCACCTGTCTGGGTACGTCCGCCTGTATGAGCAAGTCCCGCTCCCCAGAAGCGACTCTAGGGGCTTCATTGCCATCCGCTATATGATTTCCTGGTTGAGCCAAACGGGAGGCCCCAGACCCTGATAATTGCTGCTGAACTGCTTCAACACACCATGCAGCTCCTCACTCACCTCAGTGAGGCCCAGCAGCAAATACTCACAGGTCTGAACACAGCCTGAGGCTAACCAGAAAAAAAAAGTAGGGTTGGTGATAAAGTCACGTGCCCCATCCTGAGTGACACGGCCAGCAGGCCGGTAACTGATACAACAGGACGCGGCACATGTAATTGTCCTATGTGACGCTGCCCGCAGGCCGGTAACTAATACAATAAGACAAGGGAATAGGGAAAACCTGGTTAACAATAACAATGGTGGCCCTGCATTGGGGAACAGGGAAGTGGAGACCTCCTGCACTCCCCTGAGTCAGTGTCTCTACACTCCTAATGTTTTCTAGGCCGGTTCCGCACCGGGCGCCGATCAGGAACCTAAAAACCCTGACTCGCCTGCACCTAAACCCTCACTAGGGAATTAGTCGGTGCGGAAACTAATCCCACCACTGCACTAAACACACAAGGAAAAGTGACAAAACAGGGGAACACCACTTAGCTTTGCTCTGTTGCTTACGCTCCCAGCAACAGAGCCCACCACCTGCGTGCATCTTTTCCTCCACCGAGTCCAACATCTGGGTGCACTGTCCAGTAACGGATCTTCTCAGCACCATAGTGCAGCCTTGGAGCAAACAGAGTCCACACCTGCGTGCAGCTGACCAGAAACAGAGTCCAGCAAATGAGTCCAGCATTTCTGCCAAAGAGTCCAACATTTTGAGTCCAGCTTTCCGCAACCGAGTCCAGCATTCTGAGTGCAGTTCTACACCATAGCTGACACTCCATCAAGCGATGCCAGCCCTCGTTGCAGACACCATTGCTGACAATCCACCAATCCATGCCAGCCCTCCTTGCAGACACCATAGCTGCTACTCCAGCACTCTGACTGGGCTGCCAGTGACTCTCCTTCAGCTCCCTTCTTTACCCAGGCTTGCTTGCAAATGAGGAACTTACCACCAACAGTGATTAACACACCTGATACTCTTTTATAGAGCAATCACACCTGTTGCATAATTACGTGCACAAACTAAGGTAACCAGAGTGTAATGACCCTAATGGCCACCGGGGGAAAACTACAACTGAAATCACCACAGTGCAATGACCCTAATGGCCAATGGGGGCAAAACTACCCTTGGCACACAGCCAAGGGAAAAAAAAGGTTACTTTGTGCATTTAATCTGTCAGATCCAACCTGGATTGTGACACCTGCCCAGCAGATTGGTGAGGCCTTATCACAGGCGACATGGCAGTGGTTTGAACCGCAGTAGCAGACACTGATTTGGTACCCTGTTGTTCAGCCCACCGACTAGGGTGCTTGGCTGCCATGTGTTTCCGCATACTGGTGGTGCATTGTTGCCTTTGCCCTGGCCTCTGCTCAGCTTCCTATGGCAGATGCTACAGATGACAACATTTGGTTCAGAAGGACTATCAGAAAAACATTTCCAGACAGCGGCTGAACGCACCCTTGCCTTGACTTGAGGCACAGAGGGATTGCTCTTGGCAACAGTTGACACACTTCGCTGTTATGATTGAGTCACCGTAGGAGGCAGACACAAAAATAGAAGCTACGTCCAGAAAACCAGAGAAGTTGGCAACTATCAGATTGCAGACCCCTGAACCTATTAATACAACTAGCAGTAGCCGTGGGGGGTTTCTACGATGCCCTAGACCCCTCGATCACAGCCGGAGAGCTAAATAGCCTAAAGACAGAAAAGTAAATCTAAACTGCCCCAGAGCAGACCCCAAAGTAAAGACAGCCCCCAACATATAATGACGGTGAAGCAAGATGAAAAAACACTCACACAGACAGAAAGATAGGCTGAGCAAACGATGGGGCCCAAGCTAACTAAACAGAACAGGAAAGGAAAGTTGCTGTCTGCAATCTGCCAAAACCCTATCAAAAACATAAGCCAACAAGCTGATATGGAAAAAGACCCTGAAGCAGCTAGGCTTCAAAACTAAATCAGCACTCAGGTATTTTCAGAAGACAGAGCTAAAGGAATTCAGCTCACCCCAGCAGAGAATGGCAGAAATCCAGAAAAAAAAAGCAAAACAAAGTCAAAGCACAAATGCAAAAAGCCGAGCAGAAAACTTAGCTTTAGAAGAGCAGGAATTCAGACTGGTCTCCAAGGATCCCACAGAGAAATCACCCGCAGGAAAGAAGGGCATCGGCGGCCTTATATCCAGTCAGTAACTCCACTCAGCCAGTCATCATCATTAGGCTCAGGTGTTTGATAATCAGGCTCACTACCTTTCTTTACCAAAATAGGGAGTTCATCGGGCCTCAGTAGTGAAGGGGAAAATGAACTCACAACAGTACCTCCCCCTTGAGGAGGGGTCACCGAACCCTCATCCATGCCACCAGGGCGATCCGGGTGAGCCTGATAAAAGGCACGCACCAATCTTTTGGCATGAATATCAGAGGCAGAGACCCAGGAATTATCCTCCTGACCATAACCCTTCCACTTAACCAAATACTGGAGTCTCCGTCTAGCCAGACGGGAATCCAGTACTTTCTCTACCTCATATTCCATGTTACCTTCAACTAACACAGGGTCTGGAGGTGCCACCCCCGGAACAACAGGTTCAACAAACCTCTTCAACAAAGATTTATGGAACACATTATGGATTTTAAATGTGACAGGAAGAGCCAAACGAAAAGAGACTGGATTAATAATCTCCAAAATCTTGTAAGGTCCAATAAATTTAGGCTTAAACTTAGGAGAAGCCACCTTCATAGCAATATTTTTTGATGATAACCACACCATATCACCAACCTTAAACTGGGGACCAATGGTCCTATGTCGGTTGGAAAACTGCTGGGCCTTTTCCTGGGAGAGAGATAACTTATCCACCACTTGGTCCCAGATCTGGTGCATTCTCTCCACCACAGTGTCAACACCTGGGCAGGCAGAGGGCTCCACCTGCCCTGAAGAAAATCGAGGATGAAACCCAAAGTTACAAAAAAAAGGTGACATCAAAGTGGCAGAACTAGCTCTATTATTTAAAGCAAATTCGGCCAAGGGCAAAAATGAAACCCAATCATCCTGATCAGCAGAAATAAAACATCTCAAATATGATTCCAAGGTCTGGTTTGTTCTCTCTGTCTGCCCATTGGTCTGAGGGTGAAAAGCAGAGGAGAAGGACAACTGAATTCCCAGCTTGGAACAGAAAGTTCTCCAAAATCTAGACACAAACTGAACTCCTCTGTCAGATACAATGTTCTCAGGAATCCAGTGCAAGCGAACCATCTGTTGCAAAAACAGGGGCACCAACTCAGAGGAAGACGGCAACTTAGGGAGTGGTACAAGATGAACCATCTTAGAGAACCTATCACAAATCACCCAAATAACAGTCATCCTTTGAGAGACAGGCATATCAGAGATGAAATCCAATGAAATATGGGTCCATGGCCTCTTGGGGACAGGCAAAGGCATCAACAACCCACTAGAGCGAGAACACGATTTAGACCGGGAGCATGTCCCACAGGACTGCACAAAATTCCTGACATCACGAGACAAGGAGGGCCACCAAAAAGACCGACTCACCAGATCTCTAGTACCAAAAATACCTGGATGACCAGCCAAAGCAGAGCAATGAACTTCAGACATCACTCTCTTCTTCCACTGGTCAGGAACATACAACTTTCCACTGGGACAACGCTCAGGTTTGTCCTCCTGGAACTCTTCCAGAGCACGTCTCAAATCGGGCGAGATGGCAGAAAGAACTACCCCTTCGCCTAAGATGGTAGCAGGCTTGGTCACCACAGGAGAATCAGCAAAGAAGCTCCTAGAGAGAGCGTCTGCCTTGACATTCTTAGTTCCAGGAAGAAAATAAACCACAAAATCAAAACGTGTAAAAAACAAGGCCCACCTAGCCTGTCTAGGGTTCAAGCGCTTAGCCGACTCTAGGTAAATCAAATTCTTGTGGTCAGTGAGGACCACGACTTGATGCTTAGCTCCCTCCAACCAATGTCTCCACTCCTCAAATGCCCATTTTATGGCCAACAGTTCCCGATTCCCCACATCATAGTTACATTCAGATGGAGAGAACTTTCGGGAAAAGAAAGCACAGGGATTCATTTTAGATGTTACAGGATCCTTTTGGGACAAAACAGCTCCTGCACCAATCTCAGAAGCATCCACCTCTACCTGGAACGGAAGTGAGACATCAGGTTGCCGCAAAACCGGGGCGGAGGTGAATCTTCGCTTCAGCTCCTGAAAGGTAGAAACAGCCTCCGGAGACCAATTTAACACATCAGCACCCTTCTTAGTCAAATCAGTCAATTGCTTGGCAATACTAGAAAATTTTGCTATAAATTTCCAATAAAAATTAGCAAAACCCCAAAAAATCTGGAGGGCCTTCAAAGAAGTGGGCTGAACCCAATTGTAAATGGCCTGTACCTTGGCCGGGTCCATTTCAATAGTTGACGGGGACAAAATAAATCCCAAAAAAGAAATCCTCTGTACTCCAAAAAGGCATTTAGATCCTTTGACATACAGGGAATTCTCCCTCAAGATCCGGAACACAGTCCGAATATGTTCCACATGAGAATCCCAATCCTTGGAGAAGATCAAAATATCATCCAGATAGATAATTAACAATTTATCAACAAAATCTCAGAAAATATCGTTCATGAAGCACTGGAAGACAGAAGGGGCATTAGTGAGCCCAAAAGGCATCACCAGGTACTCGAAATGTCCCTCCGGAGTATTAAACGCCGTCTTCCATTCATCCCCATGCTTAATGCGAATAAGATTATACGCCCCCCTGAGGTCAAGCTTGGTAAACCAGCAAGCACCTTTAACTCTGGAGAATAGATCAGAAATCAGGGGTAACGGATACTGATATTTGACAGTAATTTTGTTGAGGGCACGATAATCAATACAAGGTCTTAATGATCCATCCTTTTTGGCTACAAAAAAAAAACCGGCACCTAAGGGTGACGAGGATGGTCTAATATGACCCTTCTCCAACGCCTCCTTAATATACGATCGCATAGCCTCGTGCTCGGGTACAGATAAATTGAAGAGCCGACCCTTGGGAAATTTACACCCCGGGCTCAGTTCAATTGCACAGTCATAACTCCTATGAGGAGGCAGAGACACAGACTCATTCTCACTAAATACATCATAAAAGTCCGCCAAATAATCAGGAACATCATGCAACTGAGAAGAGGTGGAAAACACCGGAGACTCACTAAAGGCACACCGACAACCCCAACTCACCACAGACACAGATTTCCAATCCAAAACTGGATTATGAATTTGTAACCAGGGAAACCCCAGAACAATAGTATCATGCAGATTATGCAACACCAAAAATCTGCAATTTTCTTGATTGTCTGGGGCGACCCGCATTACCACCTGGGTCCAAAACTGAGGTTTATTTTTAGCCAAAGGAGTAGCATCAATCCCCCTCAAAGGGATAGGCGTCTGCAGTGGTGTCATCGGAAATCCACAACGTTTAGCAAAATCCAAGTCCATTAGGTTTAGGGCTGCTCCCGAATCCACAAAAGCCTTGGCGGAAAATGTGGACAGGGAGCAGATCAGAGTAATAGCCAGAAGAAACCTAGGTTGAACACCACCAACAGAAAATGTGTGTGCAAAGCGTTTCTCTCGTTTAGGACTGACAGAAATAATATGCGAGGCATCTCCACAGAAAAAACACAACTTATTACGCCTTCTGAACTCCTGACGCTGTTCTCTGGACAAAACTCTATCACATTGCATAGGTTCAGACATTTGTTCAACAGGTGGCAACACCTCTCGTGCAGTTTTGCATTTGCGCAAACGCCGATCAACCTGAATAGCTAATGACATAGAATCGTCAAGACCAGAGGGAACAGGAAATCCCAGCATAGTATCTTTTACGGCTTCTGACAACCCCTTCCGAAAGAGAGCAGCCAAGGCATTATCATTCCAGGTAGTAAGTACTGCCCATTTTCGGAATTTTTGACAGTACAATTCTGCAGAATCTCGACTCTGGTTCAATGCCAGCAGGGTCTTTTCAGCCTGATCAATGGCATTAGGTTCGTCATACAACAACCCCAAGGCTTGAAAAAATGCGTTCACATTAGTCAGAATAGGATCATCTGGTTTCAAAGAAAACGCCCAATCCTGGGGATCGCCACGCAGCAAAGAGATGACAATTTTAACCTGCTGCGCGGAGTTCCCCGACGAGTTAGGCTTCAAGGCAAAAAATAATTTACAATTATTTTTGAAATTCAAAAATTTACACCGATCCCCAAAAAATACATCAGGTGTAGGAATCTTTGGTTCAGCAGCATGTGATTGAGCAAGGTAGGCGGAAATTCCCCGCACTTCTGCAGCGAGCTGCTCCACACGATCAGACAATTGCTTTATCTCCATTAAGAGAAAAAAAAAAAAAATTCCCCCTACGGCCTCAGAGATATAGAGGAAAAAAATATGCACACTTTTTCTTTTTTTTTTTACAATTCTTTCCTGCTATTGAGTACCCTAGGATCTGCGGTATGGCGGGTGATTCTGTTATGATTGAGTCACCGTTGGAGGCAGACACAAAAATAGAAGCTACGTCCAGAAAACCAGAGAAGTTGGCAACTATCAGATTGGAGACCCTTGAACCTATCAACACAACTAGCAGTAGCCATGGGGGGTTCCTACGATGCCCTAGACCCCTCGATCACAGCCGGAGAGCTAAATAGCCTAAAGACAGAAAAGGAAATCTAAACTGCCCCAGAGCAGACTCCAAAGTAAAGACAGCCCCCAACATATAATGACGGTGAAGCAAGATGAAAAAACACTCACACAGACAGAAAGATAGGCTGAGCAAACGATGGGGCCCAAGCTAACTAAACAGAACAGGAAAGGAAGGTTGCTGTCTGCAATATGCCAAAACCCTATCAAAAACATAAGCCAACAAGCTGATATGGAAAAAGACCCTGAAGCAGCTAGGCTTCAAAACTAAATCAGCACTCAGGTATTTTCAGAAGACAGAGCTAAAGGAATTCAGCTAACCCCAGCAGGAAATGACAGAAATCCAGAAAAACAAAGCAAAACAAAGTCAAAGCACAAATGCAAAAAGCCGAGCAGAAAACTTAGCTTTAGAAGAGCAGGAATTCAGACTGGTCTCCAAGGATCCCACAGAGAAATCACCCGCAGGGAAGAATGGCGTCGGCGGCCTTATATCCAGTCAGTAACTCCACTCAGCCAGTCATCATCATTAGGCTCAGGTGTTTGATAATCAGGCTCACTACCTTTCTTTACCAGAAGAGGGAGTTCATCGGGCCTCAGTAGTGAAGGGGAAAATGAACTCACAACACTTTGCACTTTGCTCAAGCCAGTATCCCTTGTTGCCTTTGTTGGTGCTACGTATCCACCTTCATCATCTGTGCTGCTGTGCTGGCTATGCGTGCCAACGGCCCAGGTCAGATCGGTGGTCTCATCATCGACCACCTCATCGTCCATGTCATCCTCCTTCCGTGTTGATATTGGCGACTGGTCAGATGGCAACTGTGTGTCATCACCATCAGCCTCCACCTCTTCACCCGGTATATCACGTGGATGAAAATGGCTTTCTTCTGGATGTGGGGTTTCAAATATTTGGCCATCTTCAACAGACGATACCCCCTCATGTTCCTCTTCAATGTCGCGTGGTGAGAGGCCAGAGGCAACGAAAGAAAAAGGACCAAACAAATCCTCGAAGTGACCAAGGTTGGGGTCAAATGTTTCCTGTGACTCCTGACCAGGTGATGAACTAGGAACAGGTTAAGAATAGGATGACCCAGCGTTCTCTGTATGGACAGTAGACTGATTTGTCATGGACGATTGGGTGCTGCTAGAACATTTCATGGAGGCCTTATCAGCCATCCAAGACAGTATCTGCTCTTGTTCTTCTGGCTTCCAGGCCCGTTTATGTTCCAGATCGGGAAATTTCGCCAGGAAACTAGATGCATCAACTTTCTTCAATCACCCAGTCTCTGTGCCTTGTTGGGCACCAACGACCCCACGTCCACGTCCCTGTCCCTTCACAACAGCCTTTTTAGTAATTTTTGGATTTTTCTGCCATAGTTGCAGATGTTCAGATGCAGATATTGGGGAACAAGGAGCAGTTAGTGCTTTGTGGAAGGTAGCACTACAGCCTAGTACTGCTTTGTGTTTTACAAACAGTACCGCAGCAGCAGAAGAAAATTGCCCTGAGGTTTAAGGTGAGATTATGCACCACAGTCACCACACAAGACAGTGGTGCTGCCACTAAAAAATTGCCCTGAGGTTTAAGGTGAGATTATGCACCCCAGTCACCACACAAGACAGCGATGCTGGCTGCGCGTCAGTTGTGCAGTACCGTGCGTGCGTACTATTTGCTGTGATTATGTGAACGCAGCACGGCAGCAGCACAAAAAAACTGCCCTGAGGTTTAAGGCAAGAATACGCACCCCAGACACCACACAAGACAGCGGTTCTTGCTGCGTGTCAGTTGTGCAGTACCGTGCGTACTATTCACTGTGAATGCAGCACGGCAGCAGCACAAAAAAACTGCCCTGAGGTTAAAGGCAAGAATACATACCCCAGACATCACACAGGACAGCGGTGCTGGCTGTGTGTCAGTTGTGCAGTACCGTGCGTGCTATTCACTGTGAATGCAGTACGGCAGCAGCACAAAAAACCTGCCCTGCAGGGGTAAATGTGACCTAAAAAAAAAGCTGGGAAAATGGTCACTACTCGGTCCCTGACCTTATACTTTCAGCTCTGAAAAGTGCTTTTGGGTTTCACAGAGGATTTCTGGCTGATTTGAACCAAAAAACACAACTCTCCCTAGCAGCTGCTCACACTCTCCCTACACTAGCTGTGTTCTGCATACAACGTGCAGAAAATGGAGGCGGCAGGCAGGGCTTAGTGCCAGGCTATGATTGATGACTCATAGGAAGCTGGGCGGCCAGCCAATCATAGTAATGCTGCCCACAACCAATAAGGGTGCGGCATTACTGTGATTGGAAACTGCTGGCCGGGAGAACCGAATAGCGAGGTGAGTAGTGAAATACTCGCTATGTTTCGAGTACCGCATTACTCGCCAAGTACTGAATACCCATGAATATGCTCGTTCATCCCTAATGATATCCTGATGTGAAATTTTTCTACAGTACCCCCACACGCACAGTAGGATAGCCCTATAGTACACTCCTCACACAAAGTATGACACCCCCACAGTGACTCCTAAAACAGTATGATGGCTCCCACACACAGTAGAATGGCCAGAACCACAGTCCTCCTATACAATATGGGGCCCCCACACAATATGATTGCCCTCACATAGCCCTCCAAGCATCATAATGACCCCCACACAGCATGATGGCCATTCACATAGCCCTCCAAGTAGTATATTTTATGTCAGCCACTTGTACATCTTCTAATCACCGCCCCACTCACTGCATGTTTCGCTTGGCTCCATCCAGTACCTGCCCATCGCTCTGAACTGCCTCATGCTATCTTCCAGCTCAGCTGTTTGGGAGTCATAGTGGGGTACAGCCAAACTCTGCAGGAATTGTATTCATTTTGTCCTGCAGAGATATGCTTTCCTAGCCTATCACCTGCAAGCTGATGATATACACTCACTGGCCACTTTATTAGGTACACCATGCTAGTAACGGGTTGGACCCCCTTTTGCCTTCAGAACTGCCTCAATTCTTCGTGGCAGAGATTCAACAAGGTGCTGGAAGCATTCCTCAGAGATTTTGGACCATATTGACATGATGGCATCACACAGTTGGCGCAGATTTGTCGGCTGCACATCCCTGATGCGAATCTCCCGTTCCACCACATCCCAAAGATGCTCTATTGGATTGAGATCTGGTGACTGAGGAGGCCATTTGAGTACAGTGAACTCATTGTCATGTTCAAGAAACCAATCTGAGATGATTCGAGCTTTATGACATGGCGCATTATCCTGCTGAAAGTAGCCATCAGATGTTGGGTACATTGTGGTCATAAAGGGATGGACATGGTCAGCAACAATACTCAGGTAGGCTGTGGCGTTGCAACGATGCTCAATTGGTACCAAGGGGCCCAAAGAGTGCCAAGAAAAAATTCCCCACACCATGACACCACCACCACCAGCCTGAACCGTTGATACAAGGCTGGATGGATCCATGCTTTCATGTTGTTTACGCCAAATTCTGACCCTACCATCCGAATGTCGCAGCAGAAATCGAGACTCATCAGACCAGGCAACGTTTTTCCAATCTTCTACTGTCCAATTTCGATGAGCTTGTGCAAATTGTAGCCTCAGTTTCCTGTTCTTAGCTGAGAGGAGTGGTACCCAGTGTGGTCTTCTGCTGCTGTAGCCCATCTGCCTCAAAGTTCGACGCACTGTGCGTTCAGAGATGCTCTTCTGCCTACCTTGGTTGTAACGGGTGGCAATTTGAGTCACTGTTGCCTTTCTATCAGCTCGAACCAGTCTGCCCATTCTCCTCTGACCTCTGGCATCAACATGGCATTTCCGGCCACAGAACTGCCGCTCACTGGATTTTTTTTCTTTTTCGGACCATTCTCTGTAAACCCTAGAGATGGTTGTGCGTGAAAATCCCAGTAGATCAGCAGTTTCTGAAATACTCAGACCAGCCCTTCTGGCACCAACAATCATGCCACGTTCAAAGGCACTCAAATCACCTTTCTTCCCCATACTGATGCTCGGTTTGAACTGCAGGAGATTGTCTTGACCATGTCTACATGCCTAAATGCACTGAGTTGCCGCCATGTGATTGGCTGATTAGAAATTAAGTCTTAACACACAGTTGGACAGGTGTACCTAATAAAGTGGCCAGTGAGTGTATATATCAGGTGATTTCACACTCCATTTATTTTCTAAACTTAGGTTCTTAGTAGTTCTTTCACCAGTTCCTGTATTGGTTTATTCCTGTTTTGTCTCACCTAGTATTGACCTGGCTTACCTTCTCGTTTATCCTGATCTCTTCATTGCTGGTCTCTTCATATTTTGAACCTGTGCTGCCTGCCCCGACCTCGGACAGCCTGATCTCACTTTTATCTCGCCTATCTGTACCCGATTCCCTGACCCTCTGGTCAGCTACTGCAATCCCGGAGTACTGCCCTGGAGTGGTATCTGCTGTCTATCAGCGGCCCAGCCTATCCTCACCATCAAAGGCTCTAGAGAATACCCAGTCGACACTTAGTCACACCCCTCCAGGTTAAGCCTGGACATGGCGTAGTGGTTTCACACCCACCAGCATTACAGTAAGTCCAGGCCGTGGATCCCACTGACAAACTGGGACCCCGAAACCCAGAAGTAGCTGGCGGCAAAACATGCTTCAGGGTGAGGGGACGCTGAGCTGGTCTGTTTATCCTCGTATACCTGTCATCATCTCTTTCATAAGGTATTCCTGCTATCTGGAAGGGTTTACATACTAAGCATTCACTTGGCAGGCTATTGGGGCATAATATTTATTCTAATACTATTTATTTTATACCTATCTGTCCTTAGACTGTAATACAAATCATTGGTTTATAGTTCTATGGGTATGTTATTACTTTTTTTTTCACTAGAATGTTATGCGGGAATCATAGGACTTCTCTTTTGACTCTAGATAGCTATGGGTCTCATTTCTTAATCAGGTGCCCATCCATCTGTTTACATACCTATTTTAGTTCATAGCCTATCTACAAGTCCGTACGGATCTTAGGTACACAAATTATACCACTTCATTATTAGTAAGTACCTCAACTATAGTGCGCTAAGATATGATCCCAAAAGAAGTGTGTAAGTATAAGGACGTTCCTGAAAAGGGCACTTACATGATAAAAGTATATGGCGCTGGCTTCCCGACGGGGAAGATCCGTATGGACTTGTAGATAGGCTATGCCTGTTTCCACTATGGAAAGTTCTTAATGGTTCAGATACGTTTGTATGGATTTAATCCCAATATGTGTTATTGACATCTGAGTACAGCATATGATATACTATTCTAGTATTTTTTTCAAAGTATTCTATTAGTATATGCTAATCTGGGCAATTGTGCAATATAGGCTCCCTGTTTTGGATAGCAGTGTCCTTGTTTTTCTTGTTTCATTAAATATTGTATGCTATTGCATTTAATAAAATTTGTAATTTTGGTAATTTATTCTTTTTTCTTGTGGTTTATGAATTGAATTTTGAGTTTTTTCCTTAATAATATTTTCTGGGTTGTGTTGGTCACTATACCTATTTTAGTGATTTTTTTGCTTCAAATACATGATATCACAGTTTTACTATACTGGTGTGAATCTGGATGGGGGGTCACCGTACTTGCAATGTTTCAGTATCCTGTTGTGAATTCACTTTCTGGCCTACCTCTGGTTACTAGTGAAGGTAGTGGAGCTGGTTATATTGACAGAGGGGTCGCAAGTTCTCTTTCCGGGCTACCTCTGGTGGTTACAGGAGGTGATTGAGCTGATCTAATTAACAGAGGCCTGCCACCTGATAACGAGGAGGTCGATTGGACATTGGGAGTTTCTGACTGGATTTAAGACAGCCGACTCCCTCTATCCTGCTGGTGATTTTTTCCTGCCTCCTGAGGTCTTAGTTTCCAGCTCAGTCCCTGCATGTGTGGGGAGGGGGACCGCCATCAGGGTTATTGAAGAAACCACATCAGGGGGATTACAAAGGGAGACATGCGATTGAAGTTGTCAGGGCAACAGGGGGCGGGGCGAGGGTAAAAGGAGCAGGGGACGCGCTGAGGTGGCTGTTGGAAGAGTGCCTGACAGGAGAGAGAGAGCCGTGTGGCAGGGGGAGGACTGTGGCAACTGACGGTGTGGGAAAGAGAGACAGGCAGGAGACTGTCAAAGGAAAATTTGAGACTGTCCGAAGAGCGACGCATAAGAGACTCTCCCCGGGAGTCCCTCCCCGGATACATACAGATAAATTGACGCCCGCTGATTCCCTCCGTGCTGTGACAGGACCGGGATCTCAGGCGACCGCTGCGACAAGACAGCAATCCGGTATAGTGACCAGGACACTGCCCCCCTGTCTTCTCCCACAGCTGCGACCCCGTCATTACCGACCTCAGGGGACGCCACCTCGCTATAGGCGGCCGCAGAGCCCCTGTCCCGCTTACTGAGGGGACACTGAGCAGAGTTTGTTAAGATTTTTTGTTTTTGAACTGCGTCATGACCTGGCTGGGGGACAAGCGCCTCTAAACGGACGCCTGGGAGATTTATCCCCCCGAACAGTTTCTTCAGGGCCTGTTGTGCCCCACCGTCCCCATTTCTTCAGGGCCTATTGCGCCCCACCATTCCATCTTCTTCAGGGCCCGTTGCGCCCCACCATTCAGTTTCTTTAGGGCCCGTTGCGCCCCATCGTTCCGGTTTCTTCAGGGCCTGTTGCGTCCCATCGTTCTGGTTTCTTCAGGACCCGTTGCACCCCACCGTCCAGTTTTCTTCAGGGCCTGTTGCGCCCCATCGTTCCGGTTTCTTCAGGGCCCGTTGCGCCCCACCGTCCAGTTTCTTCAGGGCCTGCTGCGCCCCATCGTTCTGGTACCTTCAGGGCCTGCTGTGCCCCACCGTTCCGGTTTCTTCAGGGCCGGACGAACCCAAGTCCTTCCGGGAAATCGTGGATTACAAGGCAGCCAAATCTGCAATCCCTGAGTGGTCGTGAACTCGAGCGACGCCCGGAAGGCTAAGTGCATTTTAGAGAATAAGGACCCTTTTTGTTTTAATGTTTGTTTTACGAGTCCCTGCGAGGACAAATAGGTGTTTCCCCATTTGTTTGATCGAAGCAGTTTAGCCCTTGCGGCTTTAAACTTATAAAAGTTTATTTCACCCCACATTCAGTCTCGTGTCTCGTCACTGCATCCTGTGAGCCTGCTCGAACCCTACACTTGGCGTAGTCGGCAGGATGCAGTCTCCGAGCGCGGACAGTGGTGGCCCCGAACATGGGGGAGCTGTAAGCTCTGTAAATAATGAGGGTCCCCGTACCAGCATTTCATTGGGGGCCATGCTGAACAACCTGCCTAGATTCTCTGGCTCCAATACTATGCTATGGAGCTGGACAGAGCGGATGCGGGGGCTTTTTCGGATGCACCCGATGACCCCTGACCTGGAAGCTGAAGTGGCACTCATGGCCCTAGACGGGGAGGTGCGGAGGTCAGTGATGCTGAAACCTCAGGGGCACCGCAACACTTTTGAAAAGGTGTTGCAGATAGTGGAACAGACCCACGGGGATCCCACTAATGTGGGAGAGTTAAGGACCCGTCTGTTTAGCCGGATGCAGGCAGAGGGGGAGACGATTACTCAGTATATGAATGTACTCCAAGAGTTGCATACGGCTATTGAAAGAAAAGGGGTAGGACCTGTTGACATTACCCTACGTGACCTACTGGTGACTGGACTGCGAGATCCACTGATAAAGCAGGCATTACGGGAACAGATCAGAATGAATCCCCAAATAGACTTTTCAGAAGTGGGAAGTCAGGCACGGGTTCGGGAGGAAGAGCAGGGGATGGTGGTCCCCGTGGGGCAGGTCCGAGGTGTGGAGGCCTCCTCGAACACAGTTGAGGAACCTCAATGGGTGGAGGAGATGAAGCGAGAGTTGAGAAATATTAAGAGCGAGTTGGCTGAAGTAAAGAGAAGAACCAAACCGGAGACTGGGCGACCCAGTGTTAATCCCGGTCCCTGGGGGTCACGCTCTTCGCGGGGTGGTCAATCTCTACCAGCCCGGTGTTATGAGTGTGGAGAACCAGGCCACTTCGCCCGAGAGTGTCCGCGGCGTGGGAAATACCCACCCCGGCGGCCATTAAACTAAAGGGCTCCGGGCTGGGGGGACGCCGCTCGGAGCCGAAAACCACAACTAGGGGTGGTGGAAGTCCCGAAGATTTGGTAGCAAAGTGTCCTGTAGTTTGGGCAGAAGTAGAGGGCCGGGCCGTCCGGTGTCTGGTGGACAAGGGGTCACAAGTAACCACTATGCCCGCAGCTTACTTTCAACGAAACTTTCCGGAGTCAGCAAGGCCTCAGTGGGGGCCCATGATTAGACTAGTAGCCGCCAACCAACTGCCGGTCCCGGTTGCCGGGGTAGTGTGGGTGCAGGTGACGTTGTGCGGTAAACCCCTTGGCCGCAGAGGGGTGGTGCTGACTCAAGGAGAAGCTGATCAACGACACCCCGTCACCCTAGGCATGAATATTTTAAAAGAGTTTGGTAACTTGTTGCTTAATGATCCCACACAAATGACACTGAAGCAGTGGGGTTCTCGCACGGCTCAGGGACAGGTATTCCAGCAGCTGGTGCGAGGTGCGCGGGTGTATCGGGACTGCCAGGAGGGTGAGGCTCTGGGCAAGGTCATCGCGACAGCGACACCCCTGCTTGTGCTGCCTCCTGGACAGACAGTGGTGGCCCTGCCAATTCGGGCCCCGATACCTTTGGAAGGCGTAGAGGTGCAGGTGGAGCCGTGTCCCTCAGAGCACTTATCTCCTGGCATACTGGTGGCCCGTTCCCTCGCTACGGTGCGAAAAGGAACCGTCCTGGTCCGCTGCGTTAACCTTGAAGACCGAGATACCATTCTGAAAGCACGGACTGTACTGGCCAAACTAGTAAAGCCTTTAGAAGAAGTGCTGCCCGCTCCTGCGGTTCAATTACGAGTACACCCCGAGGATCCTTGGGAGGTAACAATACGAACCCTACAGGCCCACGAAGTCTCGACACAAGAGAAGGGCCGGAATATTTTGGAGCAGATGCGGGCCGAGCTTTCTGGACTAACTGCGGCCCAACTTTCACAAGTAGAAGCATTGCTGGGACAGTACCATGAAGTATTTGCTAGTCATGAGGACGACTTTGGGTGTACCACCGCCATCACTCATGAGATCCCCACAGCAGGAGCGGCCCCTATCCGAGAACGATATCGACAGATTCCGCCACAACTCTATCAAGAGGTGAAAACTTTGCTGGCTCAGATGCTACAAAAAGGGGTGATACGGGAAAGTCAAAGCCCTTGGGCGGCCCCCATCGTGTTGGTCCGGAAGAAAGATGGTACACTACGATTCTGTGTGGATTATCGTAAATTGAATGCTTGCACTATTAAAGACTCATACCCACTGCCCAGCATAGAAGAATCTCTGTCTGCATTGGGCAAAGCAACATATTTTTCGACCCTGGACTTGGCCAGTGGGTACTGGCAGGTGCCCATGTCAGAAGAGGACAGAGCTAAGACGGCGTTCATAATGCCCATGGGACTGTTTGAGTTTAATCGAATGCCATTCGGGCTGGCCAACGCCCCCGGGACATTTCAGCAATTGATGGAGCGATGTCTAGGGGATCTCAATTTTGAGGCCACGTTGATCTACCTGGACGACATCATTGTCTATGCCGCCTCCTTCGAGGACCACCTGAAGCGGTTGGGACAGGTACTCAGCCGGCTGCAAAATTACGGGTTGAAGGTGAAGCCTCAGAAGTGCCACCTATTTCACTCTCAGATTGAGTATCTGGGTCATGTTGTTTCGGCAGAGGGTGTGAGGCCATCCCGGGAGAAGATTGCTGCTATCCAGGAATGGCCTACCCCCGAGACGGTGAAAGACGTGCGGGCTTTTCTGGGGTTAGCTGGATATTACCGTCATTTCGTAAAGAATTTTGCATGTCGAGCTCGAGCCCTGCATGACCTGCTGAAGGGGGCTCCCGCTGGGGCCAATGGGCGAAAAATCCAGTGGCAACACCCTCAGGAAGAGGCCTTCCGAGATCTCAAGGCTGCACTCTCGGATGCCCCAGTGTTAGCTTATGCGGATTTCTCTCAGCCGTTTATCCTGCACACTGACGGGAGTCTTCACGGGCTAGGAGCTGTGTTGTCACAGGTTCAGGATGGCCGGGAGAGGGTGATTGCTTATGGAAGCCGTTCGCTCCATGACTCCGAGTGTAACCCTGACAATTACAGCTCTTTCAAGCTCGAGCTCCTCGCAGTGGTGTGGGCTATGACGGAGAGATTCGCAGAGTACCTAGCGGGCTCCGAGGTGGTAGTGCGAACTGACAATAACCCACTGGCTCATTTGGAAAACGCCAAGTTGGGGGCTTTGGAGCAGCGATGGGTGGCCCGAATGGCGAAGTACAATTACAAGATTATTTACAAAAGAGGGGCCGAGAATGTTCATGCAGATGCTCTCTCTAGGATTCGACATACAACTTCCGGACAGAATCGAGACGAAGAATTAGAAGGAGAGGAAATACCGTTCGCTCTTACCGCTGCCGTGCTCACCAATGTTGATGCAAAAGTATCTTCCCCAGAGGCCCACACGGGCATCCTGGAACAATCTCGTGATAAGTGGATACAACAGCAACAAGAAGATGAAGAAGTTGGACTTCTCCGGACATGGGTCGCCGCTGGTCAATTACCCACTGATACTCAACGACAAGCTTTGACCCAAGACCTGTCGCTGATGCTGCGACAATGGGAGAGACTGATTATCCGAAAGGGACTACTGTACCGTAAAATCACTTCGCAAACAACCTCAACGACTGTTTGGCAGGTGGTTACGCCCGGAGCACAACTACACGAACTGGCTCGATATGCTCACGAAAAAGGGGCCCACTTTGGAGTCAAAAAGACTTTGCAATGGTTACAACAGAAAGTTTATCACCCACGCTTGTCGGCTGTTGTGGACGAAGTTTGCCGTACCTGCCGCTTATGTGAATTGGCCACACCGCCTGCTCAGAGGGCCGCAACACAGACGATTGTGACTTCAGAACCCTTTGAGCTCCTGACGGTGGATTATCTGCACATTGGTCCCGCATTCCAGGGATACGAACACTGCCTCGTCATGGTGGATCATTTCACTAAATTCGCTGTGGTCACCCCTACTCGAGACCAGACCGCGGAGTCAGCCGCCTCCGCAATTTGCAGAAACTTTATACAAGTGTACGGCTGTCCTCAACGCATACATTCCGACCAGGGAGCATGTTTTTTGGGGAAAGTTATGGAGGAACTACATCATCTTTATGGGATTGATAAATCCCGGACCATACCATATCACCCGCAAGGGAATGGGGCTTGTGAGAGATTTAATCGGACATTGATTCAAATGCTACGCACTCTGGAGAGTGACAAGAAAGCTCGTTGGCCTGAATATGTTTCTGAATTAGTGTGGGTTTATAATAATCTGGTACATCGAGTAACGGGCTATACTCCTTATTTCCTGCTGTTCGGACGAGAGGGTAAAGGGATCACGGAGGTAGAGTTGGACCCCGAAGAGCCTCGGCCCTGGACCGGAGTGTCGTCTTGGGTCCGAAATCATCGCCACAGGTTGCAAACTCTTCACCGAATTGTACATACCAAACTTCAAGACTGGGAACACCCAGGGAAGAATACAACCTCCCCTCCCCATCTCCAAAGCGGGGACCGTGTGCTTGTACTAGATCAACGCCCCCAGAATAAACTGGAGTCACGTTGGGAAGAGAGTCCTTATCGGGTACTACGCCGTATCCATTCAGAAGGACCTGTGTACGAAATACGGCCCGAGCAGGATGAAACACTGCCCACTCGCATTGTGCATCGTAATATGTTACGCCTGTGTATTTCTACCGACCCGAAGCAACTGGAACCCGTCCCGAAGACATCCGAACCGGAGTCCATATGCTGGGACTCAGACGACGAGGATTTCCCTCCAGTTCCCAAGGGCCCTCCACCCAATAATGAGCCAGTTGACACAATTAACCCACCGGCATCTTGCAGCCCACCAACGTCCACCACCCCAGAAGGTTCCACCCCAGTCGAACTTAGACGCTCTGAGCGGTCAACAGCCGGCAAACCCCCCGAACGGTATGAACAAGACCAGTTCGTATGGCAACAAATATTGACACCTTTACAGACCAATCTCAATAGACTAACACCCTCGCCCGAGCACTGTCGAGCTTACAGGGTGGGAAATGTGGGGAGGAGGACCCCCATACAGTGATTGGGCTGGAACCAGGGGGACCGCCATCAGGGTTATTGAAGAAACCACATCAGGGGGATTACAAAGGGAGACATGCGATTGAAGTTGTCAGGGCAACAGGGGGCGGGGCGAGGGTAAAAGGAGCAGGGGACACGCTGAGGTGGCTGTTGGAAGAGTGCCTGACAGGAGAGAGAGAGCCGTGTGGCAGGGGGAGGACTGTGGCAACTGACGGTGTGGGAAAGAGAGACAGGCAGGAGACTGTCAAAGGAAAATTTGAGACTGTCCGAAGAGCGACGCATAAGAGACTCTCCCCGGGAGTCCTTCCCCGGATACATACAGATAAATTGACGCCCGCTGATTCCCTCCGTGCTGTGACAGGACCGGGATCTCAGGCGACCGCTGCGACAAGACAGCAATCCGGTATAGTGACCAGGACACTGCCCCCCTGTCTTCTCCCACAGCTGCGACCCCGTCATTACCGACCTCAGGGGACGCCACCTCGCTATAGGCGGCCGCAGAGCCCCTGTCCCGCTTACTGAGGGGACACTGAGCAGAGTTTGTTAAGATCTTATGTTTTTGAACTGCGTCATGACCTGGCTGGGGGACGAGCACCTCTAAACGGACGCCTGGGAAATTTATCCCCCCGAACAGTTTCTTCAGGGCCTGTTGTGCCCCACCATCCCCATTTCTTCAGGGCCTATTGCGCCCCACCATTCCAGCTTATTCAGGGCCCGTTGCGCCCCACCGTTCAGTTTCTTTAGGGCCGGTTGCGCCCCATCGTTCCGGTTTCTTCAGGGCCTGTTGCGCCCCATCGTTCTGGTTTCTTCAGGGCCCGTTGCGCCCCACCGTCCGGTTTTCTTCAGGGCCTGTTGCGCCCCATCGTTCCAGTTTCTTCAGGGCCCATTGCGCCCCACCGTCCAGTTTCTTCAGGGCCTGCTGCGCCCCATCGTTCCGGTACCTTCAGGGCCTGCTGTGCCCCACCGTTCTGGTTTCTTCAGGGCCGGACGAACCCAAGTCCTTCCGGGAAATCGTGGATTACAAGGCAGCCAAATCTGCAATCCCTGAGTGGTCGTGAACTCGAGCGACGCCCGGAAGGCTAAGTGCATTTTAGAGAATAAGGACCCTTTTTGTTTGAATGTTTGTTTTACGAGTCCCTGCGAGGACAAATAGGTGTTTCCCCTTTTGTTTGATCGAAGCAGTTTAGCCCTTGCGGCTTTAAACTTATAAAAGTTTATTTCACCCCACATTCAGTCTCGTGTCTCGTCACTGCATCCTGTGAGCCTGCTCGAACCCTACACATGCTCAAGCTAAGTGTACTTTGCTATTGTTCACATTTGATCTGGTTTTGTCTATTCAGCTTTGTGTGGTCAGCCAGTCCCGGCTGGGGCTGTGCTGAAATTCCATCCTTATGTTACTGCTTGTGCCAGTTTGTTTTTGTCCCTTATCAGATTGGCCTCTTTTTGCTCTGCTCTCAGAATATGCCAGAGTGCTGATATAGTGGCGAAGTCGAGTGACGTCAGTATTTTTCTATCAGATGTGTTGGACATTTTTTGCAGGTTTTTTTTGCGTGAATGCAGACAGTGTCTTTCCTTTTCTGTCC
Source organism: Dendrobates tinctorius (assembly GCF_039654945.1). Classification (NCBI taxonomy): domain Eukaryota; kingdom Metazoa; phylum Chordata; class Amphibia; order Anura; family Dendrobatidae; genus Dendrobates; species Dendrobates tinctorius. The sequence goes on along the minus strand of NW_027361686.1, from coordinate 13,595,772 downwards.
TGTCTAGTTAGTGTGGGCTCCATCATTTGCTCAGCCATTTTCCTACCTGCGTTTGTGTTTTCATCTTGTCTCACCGACAATATATGTTTGGGGGCTATCTATTCCTTTGGGGTCTACTCTGGGGCAGTTTAGATTTCCCCTTTCTTGCTTTAGGCTTATTTAGTTCTCCGGCTGTGTCGAGGTGTCTAGAATCATCGTTGGTACGCTCTACGGCTACTGCTAGTTGTGTGGTTAGGATCAGGGGTATGCAATCCCCGTAGTTACCAACCTCTGGTTTTCTGTGGCTTAGCTTGGTCTTGCTTTCCTCCTCGCTGACCCAATCATAACAGTACCCCATCCACATTGTAATATCCTTTATTTGTTGATAGTGTTTACCTGTCAGCTTCCCCTGCTTTTTTATTATTTTTAGTTGTTTTGCTCTAATAAAGATACATTTTTTTATCATGGATTTCGTCTATACTCAGTCTGGTGTATATTTAGACTATCCTACAAAAAAACTTTGGAAACTATTAAAAAATAAACAATTCTTTATTTAATGACATATAACAAAACATACACATACATGATTAGACAACACGTGGTATGTCCTTTTAAAACGTGGTATCAATTATACAGATTTTTTCAGTATACAATTATCCTCTCATAAGGTCATCCTTAATTCAAATACCGGTATATTAACCTCTAGAAATTATCTTCATTAATTTACAGAAGTAAAAACCATGTGCATTTTATAAATATCTCTAATTATTTACATAGTTTTATTATAAATTATTTGAGAAAATGCATCATATAGTCTTTTATATACGTTCTTTATTATTATACTGCCACCTAGTGGAGCAAAAAATACATTATCCTTCTAAAAATTCATGAACATCCAACTTCATTTATTTATATTCCTCACATATGGGTTGTAAAGAGCACCGGGCACTACTCAATTGCATAAAAATAAAAAATTAATAAAGTGCATAATGCAAAATAGTTTGTGGAAAAGTGCATACATAGTGCAAAAGTGCTTATTATGCATAGTGCCAGGCAGTCTTCACCACACAGACATACATGAGCCTAAGAACGACATACCACAGGTTAAATGCTGAAGGACCACGTGTAGGAATCCCCTTAACGCGCGTTTCGCGTTATTGCTTCTTCTGAAAGGGTGTATATTTAGCCAGAGTCTGTGGTCTTAGTTTAGTGTATTTATTAAGTGCCATTCACTCTGTTAGTGGATATTGATCAACGTATAACTCAAGTACAAGTGTTGTACAAGGAAGTCCATTTTCAATTAGAGCATCAAGGACAGCTGAAGCAGGCTATCAATGTGGCGGCAACTGAGTTGCAGGAACTGCCCAGTGTAATGTTCTCCCTACAATGGAGATCACAGGAGAGGCTTCATTAACCAGTGGCGCTCTCTTTTTCACTCCATGCCCAGCTGTTTCCAACAGACCATACCAAAAAAGCATTTATCGTCTCTCTGGTGTTTAGACAAGCCCAGGCTTGGGCAAATTCAATTTGGGAGCATGAAAATTCAGAGTCCCACGACTTAGGGAGGTTCCTGGAGCAGTCCCATGCAGTTTTTGAGGCACCAGGTTGCACCTCCTCAGATGCCTCATCCCTGTTTAATCTCAGACAATGCGCAGATGCTATGGCACTGCAATGCTGGTGGGTGTGGACCCACTGCAATACAGGTTATACTTACCCTGGAGGGGCGTGACTAAGTGTCTTTCGTGAACTCACCAGAGACTCTAATAGTCAGGATAGGCTGGGTCAGTAGTAGACAACAGGTACCACTTCAGGGCAGTCAGTGGGACTACAGCAGCAAACAAGAGGGTCAGAGACTTGGATACCCGGTACAAGTGGGAGAGACAAAAACGAGGTGAGATGGTTCGAGGACGGGTTAGGCAGCACAAGTTCAAAATTCCTAGCCAAGGTGAACATAAATGAGAAGGTGCTCCATGTTAATAACAAGTGAAACAAAACAGAAATAAACCAATACAGGAACTAGAGCCAGAGCTACTAAGAACCTAAGTTCAGTCAAGGAATGGAGGGTGAAGTCGCCTTATATATCACCTGCTGGCAGGTGATAGGCCAGGCAGGCAAATCTCTCCAGGACAGAATGGATACAATTCCTGCAGAGTTAGGCCACACCCCCTTTGACTTCCAAACAGACAAGCTGGAAGAAAGCACAAGGCAGAGGAAAGATCATGTACTGGGTGGTGCCAAGTGGAACTCGTGTTGATTGGGGCAGTGCTTAGAAGGTGTGTGAGTGGTTAGCATAACAATATAATGGCCACACATAGCCCTCCAAATAGTTTAAAGGCCCCTAAATAGCCCCCTAAACAGATTAATTGGTCCCCAACTCTCTGAACAGTATAATGCCCCCACATAGCCCTCCAAATAGTATCATGGCCCCCACATAGCCCTTCAAATAGTATATTGCCCCTGGCATAGCCTTCCAAACAGTATAATGGCCCAATATAGCCCTACATATAGTATAATGCCCCCCACATAGCCGTCCAAACAGTATAATGGTCTCCAACATAGCCTTCAACACCCTCTGCGCTGAGACTGCTCTCTGTTCCATCATTGTTTTCAACTGTATCTACATTCAGGTTGCAGATACAGCTGTAAGTCTGATGTTGGGTGGGTTGGGCCCAGAGCAGGCATTGACACTGGGTTCCACCAACTCACATGCCTCACAGCGGCCTCGTAGTCTGCTGCTATTAGCAGTTCACCACTGCTCTCACAAAATTGTAATGGTCTTTTTTATAAGAATGGGAGGAATAGGGCTAAGCAACAGCACATGTGAAAAAGACTTGGGTATACTAATAGATCACAGACTGAATATGAGTCAACAGTGTGATGCAGCAGCAAAAAAGGCAAATGCAATTCTAGGATGTATTAACAGAAGCATACAGTCTAGATCACATGAAGTCATTATTGCCCTCTACTCCTCTTTGGTCAGACCTCATCTGGAATACTGTGTCCAGTTTTGGGCACCACATTTTAAAAAAGACATCAACAAACTGGAGCAAGTTCAGAAAGGAGCGACCAGAATGGTGACCGGTCTGCAAACCCTGTCTTATGAGGAAAGGTTGCAGGATTTGGGAATGTTTAGCTTGCAAAAGAGAAGACTGAGAGGAGAATTAAAAGCTGTCTACAAATATCTCAAGGGCTGTCACATTGTAGAAGGATCATCTTTATTCTCATTTGCACAAGGAAAGACTAGAAGCAATGGGATCAAACTGAATGGGAGAAGACACAGATTAGACATTAGAAAAAACTTTTTGACAGTTAGAGTGATCAATGAGTGGTACAGGCTGCCACGAGAGGTGGTGAGTTCTCCTTTAATAGAAGTCTTCAGAGGCTGGACAGACATCTGTCTGGGATGATTTAGCGAATCCTGCTTTGAGCAGGGGGTTGGACCAGATGGCCCAGGAGGTCTCTTCTAACTCTACTATTCTATGATTCTATGCTGTTCGAATCTTATACTGTTTCAAAATAAAGCATTAATCCAAAAATATTTGATATATAATATTCATATGATATCCTTAAAATAACAGTCTTTTTATCCATGCTTATTCCATATTCGAAAACATTTTCTGTGGCATGCAGGCAACTAGGGAAGATTTGCGGGGGAAAGACAAGAGATACATACCACTCACTATAGCTTAACCCTATATCCATATCCTAATTTCTTACTCTCATACTTTCCCTAGTCTTAGCACATTTACACACTGCTATAGAAATGCATTTGAATAATAAACATGAGTCATCCACAGTAAAACCACTATTAAAATATATAACCACTAGATTAAGGCCCGATGCTATCGCATCGGGAGGATAGTGACACACCTCTTGCCATGTTAACCCTCAACACACTCACCTCCTCAACACACACTCCTCTCACCTTTCACCATCTCCACTCACGTCCCCCCCCTTTCACTCCACATATGACCCTTTCTCTCACTCCGTCTCTCATACTCATGCCGTCATCGCGGCTGCTCCACGATCCCCGACATCTTCTTCCGCCGGCGCCATCCTGGATCCAGACGTTGTCCACGCCGGCGACATGTTCTTGCGGCGACGCCATCTCGAGTATCGCGAAATCCCGCGATACTCAAGATGGTGTCACCGCAAGAACATGTCGCCGGCGTGGACAACGTCGGGATCCAGGATGATGTCGACGAAATCTTGCAAGATTTCGCCAACGCCATTTTGGATCCCGACGTCGTCCATGCCAGCGACAAGTTCTTGCGGCGACGCCATCTTGAGTATCATGAAATCCCGCGATAGTGAAAGAGTGAGTGGACGTGAGTGGAGATGGTGAAAGGTAAGAGGAGTGTGTGTTGAGGAGGAGTGGTGTGTTGAGGGTTAACATGGCAAGAGGTGTGCTGTCACGTCACCAGTTACAACTGGACGGAAGTTGTTACAACCCGGAAGCTGCTTAGCGCATTTATTATTATAGATTCTACAGCATAATTCACATTGCTACTAAAAGCGTACTCATTTTGAAAGGAAGGGACGAAGACATAATCTAAGGGTACGTGCCCACGATCAAGAACTGCTGTGGGTTTGACGCTGTGTATTTATGCAGAGTCAAACCCGCAGTGGCCAGATGTTACAGCATAGTGAACGAGATTTCTAGAAACCCCATGGCCACTATGCATGCGCGTATGCCTGTGGATCACCCGAGGAGACTGACATGCGGCGCGTCTTTAAAGACTGCAGTATGTCACTTACAGCAATAAAAATGTATTGAATGCGGAAAATCCGCACTGTTCAGTGATCACATGCGGATTCACCTGCGTACAATAGATGGCAGCGCTTTGGACACAGCGAACATTCCCTACGTCCAAAACTCTGCCAGTTGTGGATCATGGACATCTGGCCTTACATAGTAGAACTGCCGGACAGTGGACAGCGCTAAGGGTGGATGGATTCAGTGATCTGTACAACTTTAGATCATCACATGAAGCTCAATTGAAAAGTGTGTGAACAATTCTTACCCAGGAAACCGGCCATTCCTGATAAACTGCAGAAGTAGTTGGTAAGATAAAAAATAAACTATAGCATTAAAAATAAGGTAACAAGCACTAAGCTATAGAATTAAAAATCGTGTGTTCTTGAAAATGGAATGGAAATGGAATTTCCTACATTATAAGTTTATGCTTAGAACATACAACACTGCCCTTCGCCTCTCCAAACAAACCTATTTCAACACCCTCATCACTTCACTGTCCAATAACCCAAAACATCTCTTTGACACTTTTCATTCTCTACTCAACCCAAGAGTACAGGCCCCAACCACAGAGCTCCGAGCTGACGATCTGGCCAATTACTTCAAAGAAAAAATTGACCAGATTTGACAGGAAATGATCTCCCAATCCCCTCATACCATGCACTGTCCTCCCTCCCCCACTGCATCTAGCTCACTCTCTGATTTTGAACCAGTCACAAAAGAAGAAGTAAGCAGGCTCCTGGCATCTTCTCGCCCAACCACTTGCACCAGTGACCCATTTTCGTCACATCTCCTTCAGTCCCTTTCCCCTGCTGTCACCCCTCACCTAACTAAAATATTTAACCTCTTTCTCTCTTCTGGTATCTTTCCCCCCTCATTTAAGCATGCCATCATACATCCACTACTTAAAAAACCATCCCTCGACCAAAACTGTGCCGCTAACTATAGACCTGTCTCTAATCTTCCCTTCATCTCTAAACTCCTGGAACGCCTGGTCCACGCCCATCTTATCCGCTATTTCTTTGATAACTCTCTCTTCTCGACCCTCTCCAATCCGGTTTCCGCTCTTTACACTCTACTGAAACTTCCCTCACTAAAGTCTCTAATGATCTACTAACAGCTAAATCAAATGGTCATTACTCCATGCTAATTCTCTTGGCTCTCTCTGCAGCATTCGACACTGTGGATCATCAGCTCCTCCTCACCATGCTCCGTTTCATTAGCCTCAAGGACACCGTTCTCTCCTGGTTCTCCTCCTATCTCTCTGACCGCTCATTTGCTGTATCTTTTGCCAGTTCCTCCTCCTCTCACCTTCCCCTTACTGTTGGGGTTCCTCAAGGATCGGTTCTAGGTCCCCTCCTCTTCTCCTTGTACACTTCCCCTATTGGTCAAACAATCAGTAGATTTGGTTTCCAGTATCATCTCTATGCTGATGACACCAATTTATATGCTTCTTCTCCTGACATCACGCCAGCCTTTCTAGAAAACACCGGCGATTGTCTAAACGCTATGTCTAACATCATGTCCTCACATCTGAAACTGAACTTGTCAAAGACTGAACTCCTTGTGTTTCCTCCCTCTACTAATGTACCTATACCCGACATTGCCATTTCCATGTGTGGTTCCACTATTACTCCGCAGCAACATGCCCGCTGTCTTGGGGTCATACTCGATTCCAAGCTTTCCTTTGCCCCCCACATTCGATCACTGGCTCGCTCTTGTCATCTGCACCTCAAAAACATTTCTAGAATTCGACCTTTTCTTACTTTTGACTCTGCAAAAACTCTTACTGTTTCTCTTATTCATTCTCGCTTCGACTATTGTAACTCTCTTCTAATCGGTCACCCTCTTACCAAAATCTCCCCTCTCCAATCTGACTTGAATGCTGCAGCCAGGATCATATTCCTCACCAATCGTTACACCGATGCCTCTACCTTGTGCCAGTCATTACACTGGCTACCCTTCCACTCCAGAATTCAGTATAAACTTATTACCCTCACCCACAAAGCCCTCCATGGCTCAGCACCACCCTACATCTCCTTCCTTGCTTCAGTATACCACCCTATCCGCGCCCTCCATTCTGCTGATGACCTGAGGCTAGCATCCTCAATAATCATAATCTCCCACTCCCATCTCCAAGACTTTACACGTGCTGCGCCAATTCTTTGGAATGCACTTCCCAGATCAATACGATTAGTCCCCAATCCCCACAATTTTAAGCGTGCCCTGAGAACGCATTTATTCAGACGAGCCTATCGCCTCAACACATTAACCTATTCTATCTCTGTGTGGCACAGCCAAAAGTTTTACCATAACCAGGTTCATCGCATCATGTTCCCACATGCTTTATACATCCATTAGCCCTCTGTGTCTGTACTGTTACACACTTAACATTATGGCTGGTCCATACAATCAGGGCAACTGTTACCACCCACCTTTCGTGTCTACCTCTTTCCTCATAGACTGTTAGCTTGCGAGCAGGGCCCTCACTCCTCTTGGTATTTGTTATAATCTATGTGATTATTGTTATGCTGTAATGTCTATTGTCTGTACATGTCCCCTCTGAAATGTAAAGTGCTGCGGAATATGTCGGCGCTATAGAAATAAAATGTATTATTATTATTATTATTATTATTATTATTATTATTGAAATGGAAAGTATTTTTAATAATATCTAAATAGCCATTAACTATTATTTTACAAGCAGTTTGCAATTTTAACTATTTATGTTCATGAGAAAATCCCTTTACGTGAGGTAGATGTCAGAGCTCCCTGTTGACTCACTATTGGACGGCTGTGTAAAACACCCTCTTTATGAGCAGGGGTATTACTGGGTGAGTGAGTATACTGGGAATGTGCAACGCGGAAATACAGAGCAGACCTATGCTGCTGTCTTACTATATGTTGAATGTAGTCATATAAGAAAGGATGTAAGATGGATTCCTGTGTATTATGTAGTAACAGGAACTGAGGGAAGTCCTGCCGCAGCCTTCTCCTGGTGTCGTGGCTGTCTGTTTACACTGTAGTGAAAGACTTAGGAGTTTAGAGGCAGCTTCATTCTCCTCTTTCAGATTTACTCATCATTTATCTGGGCAACATGATACACAGGAAAAACTAAATAACAATATTCTGTATAAAGTAAAGAAAGTAAAGATTAGGCATCTGGCAGGAGGTGAGAAAAACATTCCCCCCTCATTTGCATGTTGCTGATTCACTACCCATTGGTAAGCAGAGGTGAATTCATTTCCCATATTTAGGATTCTCTTTGGCTGAATTTATAAAACAAGACCTGTAAATCTGTATTCTGTAGACCAACGAGTTTACAAAACAATGAAACAAAGCAAATCTTACTCAATGCTTGCACCCAATCGGATGGTTAGGTAATTGTTATATATTCACAGAAAGTAAAATAACAAAATGCTGACAGAAATGAAGTTCTTTTCATCTGAATGGGACTGTTTCTATAGGAAGCACATGGATTTCAGGAGGACCCATTTAGATAAATGGGATGGTCACAGAAATGTGTGCACCAAATCTGCATGTAATATATATTCATTCTTATATAGACATTTCTATAATTATATTTTATAACACTTATGCACAAATTCCAGATATTTAATTGCTGTCATATTTTTTTTTAGCGCTGACACCATTCAGTCTCTATGATGATAACTGGGCACGTCAGCTATTGAGCTTGGATGTGAAGAAGAATATGAAAATATCTTGGAAAAGGCACACCTTCCCATTCCTTACTGGCTCCTATCAGTCCTTTAAAGAGGAGCGAACCATTGTCCGAGAAATTGATTTAATCAGAGGTGACCAGCGAACTGTAATTGTACTAAACATTGGAATTCATTTTAGAGCATATCCCATTCATTATTTCATCAGGAGGCTCTATAATATTCGCCGCGCAATAGAGCGCTTATTTATTAGAAGCCCAGAGACTAAAGTGATAATTAAGACAGAGAATACAAGCTCCATGTTGAATAATTTTGAAACAATGAGTGATTTTCATGCTTCTGTACATTACTTTGTCATGGAAATAATCTTCAAGGACCTCAATGTTGGCTTTGTTAATGGCTGGGACATGACCAATGCATTTGATACAAATGAAATCCATCCTCCTGAGAAAGTTATTGAGAATGAGGTTAGAATGCTAATGACATATATATGTTAACAAAATCATTTAGTAGGAAGAATACATATTTCTCCTGCATTCATCTAACAGCTTAACCCATACACAACCTTGCAATTTTCCTGTCTTTTGTTTTTATTTTTTTCTCCCCTTCCTCCAAGAGCCATAACTTTTTATTTTATTTTTCCTCAGTATAGTCATATGAGGACTTGTCTTTTTGTGAGAAAAGTTGTACTTTTGAATAATGTCATTAATTTTATCATGTGATGCACTGGAGAGCAAGAAAAAAAATTTAAGTGCTTTAAAATTGAAAAAAATAGTGCAATTCCACTGGAGGTTTTATATTTATCATGTTGACTATATGGTAGAAACTGACCAGTCAATATAATTCTGCAGGTCAGTATGAGTGCACATATACCAAACATGTATAAAGTTTTTTTTATTCATTAAAGTGGTGAAAAAAAATTTGGAAGTTTGTAAAAAAAATGTTTCCAAGACTCATAAAACTTTTCATTTTTCATGATCTGGGGCTCTGTGAGGGTTTTTTTCTTTGTGCCCTGAGCTGACATTTTTACTGATACCATTTTGGGGTAGATAAGATATTGCATTTTATTACACTGTTGCAGCTGCCAAAAAAGCGTAATTCTAGCATTATGGACTTCTTTCTCATTACGCAATTTACAGTGGGGAAAAAAAACGTATTTATTCAGCCACCAAGTGTGCAAGTTCTCGCACTTAAAAAGATGAGAGGCCTGTAATTGACATCATAGGTAGACCACAACTATGAGAGTAAAAATGAGAAAACAAATCCAGAAAATCACCTTGTCTGATTTGGCAAGATTTATTTTGCAAATTATGATGGAAAATAAGTATTTGGTAATTAACAAAAGATCTTCTCAATATTTTGTTATATATCCTTTGTTGGCAATGACAGAGGTCAAATGTTTTCTGCAAGTCTTCACAAGGTTAGCACACACTGTTGGTGGTATGTTGGCCCATTCCTCCATGCAAATCTTTAGAGCATTGATGCTTTGGGCCTGTCGCAGACAGCACAGACTTTCAAATCCCTCCAAAGTGGGGTTAAGATCTGAAAACTGGCTAGGCCACTCCAGGGCTTTCATGTGCTTTTTATGAAGCCACTCCTTTGTTGCCCTGGCGGGGTGCTTGGGATCATTATCGTGCTGAAAGACCCATCCACGTTTCATCTACAATACCCTCGCTGATGGAAGGAAGCTTGCACTCAAAATCTCATGATACATGGCCCCATTCATTCTTTCATGTACACAGATCAGTCATCTTGGTCCCTTTGCAGAGAAACAGCCCCAAAGCATGATGTTGCCACCCCCATGCTTCACAGTAGGTATGGTGTTCTTTGGATGCAACTCAGCATTTTGTTTCCTCCAAACACAAAGAGTTTTGTTTTTACTAAACAGTTCTACTTTGGTTTCATCAGACCATATGACATTCTCCCAATACTCTTCTGGATAATCGAAATGCTCTCTAGCAAACTTCAGATGGGTCAGGACATGTACTGGCTTAAGCATGGGGACACGTCTGGCACTGCAGGATCTGAGTCATTGGTGGTGCAGTATGTAAGAAGGTCAGGGCCTAGCCCTGTAGATGTTGATAATACTATGTTTGCCATCTTTGAATGTCTCATATTTATGTATTTGTGCATTATGTGTAAGCTGTATATATGTGTTAATGGCCATATTATTATATGTAAGTTAGGGACAGTGCAGTTTGTAGAAAGGACACTAGATGGGGCACTGAGTACACTTAAGAATAGAGCACAGTTGTAGGACACTTCAAAGTTAATTAGAAGAGTGGTAGGTGGGAACTAGTGAGAGAGATTTCCTGATAATAGTCAGTCAGGGGTGGACCCCATGTGCTTCTCAGACATCTTTGTTCCTGAGGTGTGTAGCTGCCACACAAAGTGTGAAGTGGAGTCCCTAGCCATCCATAGTAGATGTGGGAGAATTGTGCAGAGCAGAGAAGTGAAGTGTATGGTATCTGCAGCAGTGAAGAAGCCAGTGAAGAAATCTCTGAGGAAGTGTCAGCAAAAGTCTGTATGCTGATGAAGTAGTTGAGTGGGCCACCAGCGAGTGCTCGGGCAGGATAACCAAAAGGGGGGTGGACGACCTAATAGATGAGTATTTCTGTGTCTGGACTGAAGTCAGTTCCAGGGAGAGAGGTCGAAGTGCCGTTTTCTCCGGCTCCTCATCCCGCTGTTACTTTGTGGTCCATTCTGGTGTAGCTGAAGAAGCTAGGGAAATCTGAGATGTATTGCTGGTACCGTGTCAAGTGTGCTAATGGTGTATTGGATGTGCTGTGTCCTGAAGAAAATAAATCATTACTGTTTGAAGTTATCCTGGGTTCTGTCTCCAATCCTTTGAACTTCAGGAAGAATATGGGAAGCAGCAGGGAAGAAGCAGCTGCCAGCACAGTGAGTAAAGAATGTGCTGATGAGTCCACCCCCTGACAGTATTATTACAGGTAGACTTTGTTCTGGTGGTACCAGCTCTATGCAGGTCATTCACTAGGTCCCCCCGTGTGGTTCTGGGATTTTTGCTCACCATTTTGTGATCATTTTGACACCACTGGGTGAGATCTGGCGTGGAACCCCAGACCGAGGGAGATTATCAGTGGTCTTGTATGTCTTCCATTTTCTTATTATTGCGCCCACAGTTGATTTCATCACACCAAGCTGCTTGCCTGTTGCAGATTCAGTCTTCCCAGCCTGGTGCAGGGCTACAATTTTGCTTCTGGTGTCCTTCAACAGCTCTTTGGTCTTCACCATAGTGGAGTTTGGAGTGTGACTGTTTAAGGTTGTGGACAACTGTCCTTTATACTGATAACAAGTTCAAACAGGTGCCATTACTGCAGGTAATGAGTGGATGACAGAGGAACCTCTTAAAGAAGAAGATACAGATCTGTGAGAGCCAGAAATCTTGCATCTTTTTGGGTGATCAAATACTTATTTTCCATCATAATTTGAAAAATAAATCTTGCCAAATCAGACAAGGTGATTTTCTGGATTTGTTTTCACATTTTGACTCCCATAGTTGTGGTCTACCTCTTTTTAAGTGGGAGAACATGCACAATTGGTGGCTGACTAATTACTTTTTTCCCCACTGTATCTATTGCATTCATTTATTTCATATTCTATTAGATCTGAAATTTACGAATGCAGCAATATCAATCATGTCTATTATTTTTCTTTAGTTTTATATTTAATGGGATAAAAGGAGAGTGATTTGAACTTGTGTGTTTTTTTATTTTTTTCATATTTTTTAAAAACTTTTTGCTGTATATGTTAGTCCCTTTAGGGGACTTCAACCTGCATTGATCTGATTGCTTGTGCTATACATAACAGTCCATCAGCACTGCTGTGTATAGCTAAATTTTCAGTTTCCTCTGAACGCCAGCCACAGGCTAGCTCTGATAGATGGATCACAATGACAGGAACAGGGGAGCCTTGTACAGACCCCTGGCTGTCATGGCACACATCGGCGTTCTGTGATCACGTGACAGAGATTGACAGTGGGATTTAACAGGTTAACAGCCGTGATCAAAGCTCTGATGCACTACGGCTGTTAAAGGCACAAGATGGCTGATTAAATCATTAGTCAATTTCAGAGAAAGACGCAGGCTTGGAGTGCCAGTCTGCATCAAAGGCAGGGATACAACCTTTGATGTATGAGTACATCAAAGGTCCTGAAGGGGTAAAAAATAGATTTGAATTGAATGTGTTTGAAGCATTTCAGGCTTTTCTGCGCCATAGGATTGCCAATCAACCTGCCTATAACACTGACAAATCTGACTAGTTGCCTTATCTTGCTCTCTTAGGCTACGTGCACATGTTGCAGATTTGCCTGCAGATCCGTAGTGCTTTTTCTGTGCGGAATAGCACCAAATCTGCAAAGGATTGCTTAAGCAAGGTTAATCAATGCGAATCCAGAATTGGTGTGCACATGCTGCGGAAAATTCACAGCATATTATTTTCTGCAGCATGTCAATTCTTTTTGCGGATCTGCAGTGTTTCTGCACCCATTGACTTCCAATGAGTCAGTCAAACCCGCAGCAAAACTGCAGGTGTAAAAAGGTTTGCGGATTTGCTGTGGACGTGCTGGCAAAAACACTTGTAACACCCCTTTAGGGCTACCACTGTACCCTGGGTGTTATGGAGGGTCTCACCTCTTTTGTACGCAGTGCCTCCACCCAAATCTTGATTGGAGCTCTGTCTCTGGGCTGCAGAAGAACAGTTATCTTCTGTCAGGGGCTGATTCGGGAAACCCCTGCCACAGCTCGGTACACACTCAGGAAACAGGAGTAAAACAGTTTAACAGATTTATTGCTATAAAGCAGAATTGAGGTGGGTTTAAAGGAATAAACATACAATGCAATTAACTGCTCTATAAAAGTCTTATACACATCACAGACTAATTAAACTCCAACCATGCAAATATAATGTGGCAAAGTCCCCCTCTTCTGTATTTACTCAGTCCAAACGTTGGGGACCAGTTGCCGCGGATGTTGGCGTGCAAAGTAACAATCGTGGGTGCACTTAGATGAACATTGATGTCAATAGTTTATATTGCTGTGTACTCACTGTAAATAGCCCTGATAGAACCACAAGTCTCATAAAGGCACTCACTGTGTCTCTAATGACCGGAGAATTCTTTGGACTCCAGCTGGGGGCTGCAGGATTTAGACCTTTATCCGATGGAAGTTGCGGCCGGACTCTCTGGATCTTTGCTCACTTCAGCAACACAGGTATCTCCGTGGGGTCCGGCACACTCTGCAACTTAGGGGAATCAAGATCCACACCGCTCTCTCTCTCATAGCCAGCAGCAGAAGCCACGTTCACTCTCCTCTGCACATTTCCTTTCACTTCCTCCACAGCGTCCTCCCCAAAGTCCCTATCATCTCACTGGAACAAGGATCCCTTGGAGTTGTAGTCTTCTGCCACTCAGGAGAAAAATGATTAGTGTCTGTAGGTCCCTGTTTAACAACCGCTGCAAAACTCTTCTTAGAGTGTGTAAGCTCCAGCATGCCGGTAGATGCTCCGGCAGTTCCCTGTGCAGGTGCTACATTCTCCCCCTGGTGAGTCATTGAAAGTGTCCCATCACGATATGAGGACTCACCACCTGAAACATGGAGGGGGGTTAGAGCATCCTGACTAACATCAAATTTACATGCACACAAACCACCACCTGGACACATGGGAGTTTCCGAAAATTAGGGCCAAACAGAACAGGAATTAGAGGGTATCAGCCTAGGGACCTCAGTGGTATGTCCCATTCTATCATAGGTCAACATCATGGGGGCCTAACTTTCCGTTTGGGACGAGTGTGTACCGAGGGGGCCCCCTCCTCAACCCCTGACTCTTGTCTCTCCAAAACGGGCTCCTCCAGATGGACTTTTTCATTCAACAAATATCCTTCTTCTGGACTTTCCCCCAAATGTGGACAGAGCGCATGAGCCTCCTGACAAATGTCCTTTGTTCGTGTTTCCATTTCAGGAGTCTGATTTTCAAGGCCCGAGCCTGTGGGGCATGGGTCCTCGGTCCATCTGTAGCTCCATTGACCATCGGTTTCCATTCATCCCCAGACTCAATGTCCCTTCCTACTGAGGCAACCCCAAGCTGGGGTGGGGGTTCACCCCTACGACTTCTCCTTTTGCACAGAGGGGTGGTACGACCTCCTTGAATTGGCAATTGTGGTAAAGGGAAGTTCTTTCCCACAGGCAACAGATGGTGTCGATGATAGGTTTTGACAGGCAGCTTCTCCATCACCACATAAGGGTCAGGACTAGTGTTGAGCGATACCATCCAATATTGAGAAATATCGGATCGGATTGGATCGGCCAATACCCAAAAAGTATCGGGTATCGCCGATTCCGATACCGGAAGTCACATTCAAGTCAATGGGACAGAAATATCGGAATTAAAAAAAAACCTTTCTTTGTTTGTAGGTTAATTCTATATGAAGTAAAACAACTAAGAATAATGTAGAATGTATTGGAGGAAGTGGAGGAGACATTAAAGGCATAGAAGTTTAGCCCAATCAAATGGAATAGCAGGAATACATTTTTTTTAAAGACGTTCGGAGTTACAAAGATATTGACAATGTTAACCTTTTTTATATTTTGTCAGATATGTATGTCTCACAACTTCCATGCTCTTCACCTTCTTTTTTAATTCTCCCACTCTTTCTCCTTCATGATCCTCAGCAGCAGCATCTTTTTCATCAACTTCTTCTTCACCTTATTCATCTTCTTCTTCACCTTCTTCCTATTATTCTTTTTTTTTACATTATTCATATTCTTCTTATTCAACTATTATTCTTCTTCATATTCTACTGCTTCATCTTCTTTCTATTCTTCTTCTTCATCATATTCTTATTTGTGACAGGCATTCCTGTAGTTGTTATCTATAAAAGTTTGAAGATTACACCTTCTGTTCTGCCTGTCACAAAAGATTTACAACAGGATTTGTCCGCGTTCAGTTTGGCCTGCAGCAGCAGGCATTTTCCAGGGACACCACGAGGAGGAACGGACTCACCCCCATACACTGCTTAGTCTTCTTCAGCTTATACTTTAGATAATATCTTTTGCTCTGATTTTTAGTCTTATGCTTAATGTTGTTCTGCTTTTTTTCTTCTGCAGCTTCTTGGTCTTCTGCTTCTTTTCGTTTTCGTGGTC
Organism: Dendrobates tinctorius; assembly: GCF_039654945.1. Taxonomy (NCBI): domain Eukaryota; kingdom Metazoa; phylum Chordata; class Amphibia; order Anura; family Dendrobatidae; genus Dendrobates; species Dendrobates tinctorius. The sequence continues at coordinate 13,580,197 of NW_027361686.1, read as the reverse complement.
GTCTTCTTCTTCGGGGTGGTCTTCAGGGTTGTCGTCTTCAGGGTTGTCATCAGGGAGATCCAGAGTGATAATAAACAAAAACCATTTCCAAAAGCTTGAACTTGGAAATGTAGCAGAAAGTACAAGAAGGCAGAGGAACTGCCGAGAACCAGCTGACGGTGCTGGAACCCGGATGGGTAGCCGAAGCTGCAAGAGCCAATGGAACTAGCGAAGACCAGCTGACGGTGCTGGAACCTGGAAGGGCAGCAGAAGGAACAAGAGCCAATGGCACTACCGAGAACCAGCTGACGGTGCTGGAACCCGGTTACTAAGCAGGAGGTACCTGTGCTAGAAAGCACTACCAAGGACCAGCAGACGTTGCTGGAACTCGGATACCGAGAAGGAGGCACCTCAGCAAAAGGCACTGCCGAGAACCAGCTGACGGTACTGGAACCCAGATGGGTAGCAGAAGGTACCCATGAAAAACAAAGTTGCAAGGCCGCGAGCTGTCCGCAGTTATCGAAACCCACAGTCCTTACAGGGGGTGGTTGTCTTATTGGCACTACGGAACCAGCCTTTATTACCAGAACCCGCAGCCCACATAGGAAGTACCTAAACTGCAGGCACCATAGACTCGGCTAACCCAACCGCAACACGACAGGACAACGTATTGGAGACAAAGTGACGTTGACACTTCCCGGAAACAGCTGGCGTGCTGGAACCAGGCTGGGCAGGAGGGAATACCCGTGCCAAAGAAACTGCCTAGAACCAGCTGATGGTGCTGGAACCCAGAGGGGCAGCAGAAGGAACAAGAGCCAATGGCACAACCGTGGACCAGCTGATGGTGCTGAAACCCGGTTACTAAGCAGGAGGTACCTGTGTCAGCGAAAGGCACTGCCGAGAATCAGCTGACGGTGCTAGAACCTGGATGGGTAGCAGAAGCTGCAAGAGCAAATGGAACTAGCGAGGACCAGCTGATGGTGCTGGAACCCGGATGGGTAGCCGAAGCTGCAAGAGCCAATGGAACTAGCGAGGACCAGCTGACGGTGCTGGAACCCGGAAGGGCAGCAGAAAGAACAAGAGCCAATGGCACTACCGAGGACCAGCTGACGGTGCTGGAACCCGGTTACTAAGCAGGAGGTACCTGTGCAAGAAAGCACTACCAAGGACCAGCAGACGTTGCTGGAACTCGGATACCGAGAAGGAGGCATGTCAGCGAAAGGCACTGCTGAGAACCAGCTGACGGTGCTGGAACCTGGATGGGTAGCAGAAGCTGCAAGAGCTAATGGAACTAGCGAGGACCAGCCGATGGTGCAGGAACCCGGAGCGGCAGCAGAAGGAACAAGAGCCAATGGCACTACCGAGGACCAGCTGACGGTGCTGGAACCCGGTTACTAAGCAGGAGGTACCTGTGCTAGAAAGCACTACCAAGGACCAGCAGACGTTGCTGGAACTCGGATACTGAGAAGGAGGCACCTCAGCCAAAGGCACTGCCGAGAACCAGCAGATGCTGCTGGAACCCGGATGGGTAGCAGAAGCTGCAAGAGCAAACGGAACTAGCGTGGACCAGCTGACGGTGCTGGAACCCGGATGGGTAGTCGAAGCTGCAAGAGCCAATGGAACTAGCGAGGACCAGATGACGGTGCTGGAACCCGGAAGGGCAGCAGAAGGAACAAGAGCCAATGGCACTACTGAGGACCAGCTGACGGTGCTGGAACCCAGTTACTGAGCAGGAGGTACCTGTGCTAGAAAGCACTACCAAGGACCAGCAGACGTTGCTGGAACTCAGATACCGAGAAGGAGGCACCTCAGCCAAAGGCACTGCTGAGAACCAGCTGATGGTGCTGGAACCCGGATGGGTAGCAGACGCTGCAAGAGCAAATGGAACTAGCGAGGACCAGCTGACGGTGCTGGAATCCAAAGGGGCGGCAGAAGGAACAAGAGCCAATGGCACAACCGTGGACCAGCTGACAGTGCTGAAACCCGGTTACTAAGCAGGAGGTACCTGTGCTAGAAAGCACTACCAGGGACCAGCAGACGTTGCTGTAACTCGAATACCGAGAAGGAGGCACCTCAGCCAAAGGCACTGCTGAGAACCAGCTGACGGTGCTGGAACCCGGATGGGTAGCAGAAGCTGCAAGAGCAAATGGAACTAGCGAGGACCAGCTGTCGGTGCTGGAACCTGGATGGGTAGCCGAAGTTGCAAGAGCCAATGGAACTAGCGAGGACCAGCTGACGGTGCTGGAAACCGGAAGTGCAGCAGAAGGAACAAGAGCCAATGGCACTACTGAGGACCAGCTGACGGTGCTGGAACCCGTTTACTAAGCAGGAGGTACCTGTTCTAGAAAGCACTACCAAGGACAAGCAGACGTTGCTGGATCTTGGATACCGAGAAGGAGGCACCTCAGTCAAAGGCACTGCCGAGTACCAGCTGACAGTACTGGAACCCGGATGGGCAGCAGAAGGTACCCATGAAAAACAAAGTTGCAAGGCCGCGAGCCGGCCGCAGTTACCGAAACCCACAGTCCTTACAGGGGGTGCTTGTCCTATTGGCACTACGGAACCAGCCTTTATTACCAGAACCCGCAGCCCACATAGGAAGCACCTAAACTGCAGGCACCATAGACTCGGCTAACCCTACCGCAACACGACAGGACAACGTATTGGTGACAAAGTGACGCTGACACTTCCCGGAAACAGCTGTCGTGCTGGAACTAGCGAGGACCAGCTGATGGTGCTGGAACCCAGAGGGGCAGCAGAAGGAACAAGAGCCAATGGCACAACTGTGGACCAGCTGACGGTGCTGGAACCCGGTTACTAAGCAGGAGGTACCTGGTAGTGGGAATGTGGAGAGAGCAGGAGACATTGCCGCACACACATCAGGGGATCAACTGACGTTACTGAGCCCCAGTAACACAGGAACAAGTGTTGATTGTGCAGATGGCACTTCTGAGCAGCAACTGCCAGTGTTGGAGGACAGGGTAAATACTAGAGACAGTGGAGCCAGAGGCCTAATTGGAGCACGGTGAAAAATCAGTAGTAGTTTGAATGTGGAGGCAGCAGTAGACATTGCCGGACACACAGCAGGGGAGCAGCTGGCATTACTGAACCCCACTAACACTGGATCATGTGTTTTTCTCTGTGCAGACGGCACTTCTGAGCAACAACTAGCGATGTTGGAGCCCAGGGTCAATCATGGAGCAGGCTGAGGCCTAATTGCAACAAGTTTTATATGTGACGTAATTTGAATGTGGAGGCAGCAGGAGACTTTGCTGGACACACAGCGGGGGAGCAGCTGGTGTTACTGAACCCCACTTACACAGGAGCTAGTGTTGTTTTCTGTGCAGACGGCACTTCTGAGCAACAACTGGCGATGTTGGAGCCCATGATCAATCATGGAGCAGGCTGAGGCCTACTTGGAGCAAGTGTAAAATCTGAGGTAGTTTGAATGTGGAGGCAGCAGGAGACTTTGCCGTACACACAGCAGGGGAGCAGCTGGCGTTACTGAACCCCACTAACACAGGAGCTAATGTTTTTTTTCTGTGCGGACGGCACTTCCGAGCAACTACTGGTGATGTTGGAGCCCAGGGTCAATCATGGAGCAGGCTGAGGCCTAATTGCAGCAAGTTTTATATGTGATGTAGTTTGAATGTGGAGGGAGCAGGAGACTTTGCCGTACACACAGCAGTGGAGCAGCTGGCGTTACTGAACCCCACTAACACAGTAGCTAGTGTTGTTTTCTGTGCAGACGGCATTTCTGAACAACAACTGGGGATGTTGGAGCCCAGGATCAATCATGGAGCAGGCTGAGGCCTACTTGGAGCAAGTGTAAAATCTGAGGTAGTTTGAATGTGGAGGCAACAGGAGACTTTGCCGTACACACAGCAGGGGAGCAGCTGGTTGGTCGCCCTCCCAGGGCTGTGGGGTACTCGGTACCGGGCCGGTGTCAGTGGAAAAGGTGTCACAGCGGCAGTGACCCGGTCCTTGGCCCTGGGCGCCCAAATCAATGGTGGTTTATAGTTAATGGAATGGAATAGTTCGTGACGCCATCTGTGGTGTTTGGCAAGCAAGATGTTAAGCCAACGCTGCGTGCAGATCCTCTGGGGCTGATGGTGTGTTGCAGCATAGATGGTGTAACTCCGCACAGGTGAAGCTGTAACCCCAGGGCAGTGTATAGGCGCAGGCGGTGTGAGGAATGTTGGTACCCAGATGCAGCAGTGCTGACGGTATTGGTGCACAAATGAATGGAAGACACCAGGGCTTGCATTTCCCAAAGCTTTACTCACAGTTCGTGGTGGAGGCAGCAGGAGACTTTGCCGTACACACAACAGGGGAGCAGCTGGCATTACTGAACCCCACTAACACAGGAGCTAGTGTTTTATCTGTGCGGACGGCACTTCCAAACAACAACTGGCGATGTTGGAGCCCAGGATCAATCATGGTGTAGGCTGTGGCCTACTTGGAGCAAGTGTAAAATCGGATGTAGGAGAGGGAGGACTGGGAGCTTGCATCGCATCCAAATGAAAACCACTTTGGGCTGAGTTCATTGATCCACAGGTGGGTGCATGAATACGCTGGTGAGCACAGCAGATGTCCACAAGAAGAAGAAAGTTCGTTCAGCACATCGGCATAAATGAAAAAAACTTTATTAGGCTAATATGCCATAATAAAATGCAAAAAACACCTGACGCGTTTCTGGTGCACAAAGGCACCCTTAGTCATAGGTAAATAAAAACAATATGCATAGAAAAATATATACAGGTTACAAACCAATCACAAAGCTTGCAATTAATTACAAAAAGTGGCAACACATGAAAGGAAAAGTGAGCGGTTCCTTGCAATGATACAGATCACTCCAGGATTGAAGTTCCCAAGGAAAAAAAAAAGATACAATAATATAAATGGATATATCTAAAAGTAATTAAATAACTCCAAAATGATCTTCCAATGGAAAATGGATTTTCTGCGCAGAAATAAATGATTCCATGCGAAAGGTGTGAATGAGTGCCTACGGACAATATATAGAGTTAGTCAGAATCAAAAGGAATTTTATACACCTCAAAAATAATTTATAGATGTGCAGGAATGAGTGGTTCCATGCAAAAGGTGTGAATAGGTACCTACAAACAATATATGGAATTAATAACAATCAAATGGAGTTTTTTGCACGTGTAATAAAATATTTCATGCAAAGAGTATGAATGAGTGCTTGCGAACAATATAAAGAATTAGTCAAAAAAGAAAAAAAAAAAAGTTTTTTTGGGACTTGAAAAATAAGTTATAGATACGCAGGAATAAAAAGTTCCATGCAAGATGTGTGAATGAGTGCCTGCAAACAATATATAAACTTGGTGACAATCAAATGGAATTTTTAGCACATAAAAAATGAAAAATAAGTTATAAACACATAGCAATCAATGGTGGAACTATTGCAGAATGCTTGATAAACATATGAATAAAATAGGAGCTATGGGATAAATTCTATGCTTTCCTACTATAACAAAATAAATACGCAAAATAAACTAAATACGGATCACTGTAAAATTATTTTTGACAGAAAAACTAATAAGTACATAAATTTCATTAATAAATATAGAACAAATCGTTCCTGAAATTCATACCATTTGGAGATTTAGTGTCTAATTTTAATATCCAAAAAGCTTCACGTATAATTAATAGCTTGTGTCTGTCACCACCTCGTGCAGGAGTTTTAACCTTTTCCAGACCATAGAAGGCAAATGAATCCATATTGCTATGATGAGCATGAACGAAGTGTTTTACCGCTCCTGAATAGGAAGCGTTTCTTTGTTCTATATTTCTAATATGTTCAGCTATTCTTTTTTTTACTTTGCGTATAGTACAACCGATATACTGAATCTTACACTCTGTGCAACAAATGCAATAAACGACAAACTGACTGTCACAATTGATAAAAGATGTAATTTGTTGAGAAAAACCTTGGTATGAAAAAATAAACCAGCACATTTGTAAAATCCAGTGGAAAAAAATTCGGACTTGGATTACTTCCACTGGATTTTACAAATGTGCTGGTTCCAGGTGCAATGTTTGCACACACGCAATAGACAAATCTAAATTTATTTTTTCATACCAAGGTTTTTCTCAACAAATTACATCTTTTATCAATTGTGACAGTCAGTTTGTCGTTTATTGCATTTGTTGCACAGAGTGTAAGATTCAGTATATCGGTTGTACTATACGCAAAGTAAAAAAAAGAATAGCTGAACATATCAGAAATATAGAACAAAGAAACGCTTCCTATTCAGGAGCAGTAAAACACTTCGTTCATGCTCATCATAGCAATATGGATTCATTTGCCTTCTATGGTCTGGAAAAGGTTAAAACTCCTGCACGAGGTGGTGATAGACACAAGCTATTAAATATACGTGAAGCTTTTTGGATATTAAAATTAGACACTAAATCTCCAAACGGTATGAATTTCAGGAACGATTTGTTCTATATTTATTAATGAAATTTATGTACTTATTAGTTTTTCTGTCAAAAATAATTTTACAGTGATCCGTATTTAGTTTATTTTGCGTATTTATTTTGTTATACTAGGAAAGCATAGAATTTATCCCATAGCTCCTATTTTATTCATATGTTTATCAAGCATTCTGCAATAGTTCCACCATTGATTGCTATGTGTTTATAACTTATTTTTCATTTTTTATGTGCTGAAAATTCCATTTGATTGTCACCAAGTTTATATATTGTTTGTAGGCACTCATTCACACATCTTGCATGGAACTTTTTATTCCTGCGTATCTATAACTTATTTTTCAAGTCCAAAAAAAACTTTTTTTTTTTTTTTTGACTAATTCTTTATATTGTTCGCAAGCACTCATTCATACTCTTTGCATGAAATATTTTATTACACGTGCAAAAAACTCCATTTGATTGTTATTAATTCCATATATTGTTTGTAGGTACCTATTCACACCTTTTGCATGGAACCACTCATTCCTGCGCATCTATAAATTATTTTTGAGGTGTAAAAAATTCCTTTTGATTCTGACTAACTCTATATATTGTCCGTAGGCACTCATTCACACCTTTCGCATGGAATCATTTATTTCTGCGCAGAAAATCCATTTTCCATTGGAAGATCATTTTGGAGTTATTTAATTACTTTTAGATATATCCATTTATATTATTGTACCTTTTTTTTTTTTCTCTTTTTTTTTTTTCCTTGGGAACTTCAATCCTGGAGTGATCTGTATCATTGCAAGGAACCGCTCACTTTTCCTTTCATGTGTTGCCACTTTTTGTAATTAATTGCAAGCTTTGTGATTGGTTTGTTACCTGTATATATTTTTCTATGCCTATTGTTTTTATTTACCTTTGACTAAGGGTGCCTTTGTGCACCGGAAACGCGTCAGGTGTTTTTTGCATTTTAATATGGCATATTAGCCTAATAAAGTTTTTTTCATTTATGCCGGTGTGCTGAACGAACTTTCTAAAATCGGATGTAGTTTGAATGTGGAGGCAGCAGGAGACTTTGCCGAACACACAGCAGGGGAGCAGCTGGCATTACTGAACCCCACTAACATAGGAGCTAGTGTTGTTTTCTGTGCAGACGGCACTTCTGAGCAACAACTGGCGATGTTGGAGCCCAGGATCAATCATGGAGCAGGCTGAGGCCTACTTGGAGCAAGTGTAAAATCTGAGGTAGTTTGAATGTGGAGGCAGCAAGAGGCTTTGCCGAACACACAGCAGGGGAGCAGCTGGCATTACTGAACCCCACTCACACAGGAGCTAGTGTTTTTTTCTGTGCGGACGGCACTTCCGAGCAACAACTGGTGATGTTGGAGCCCAGGATCAATCATGGAGCAGGCTGAGGCCTACTTGGAGCAAGTGTAAAATCTGAGGTAGTTTGAATGTGGAGGCAGCAGGAGACTTTGCCGTACACACAGCAGGGGAGCAGCTGGCGTTACTGAACCCCACTAACACAGGAGCTAGTGTTTTTTTCTGTGCAGACGGCACTTCTGAGCAACAACTGGCGATGTTGGAGCCCACGATCAATCATGGAGCAGGCTGAGGCCTACTTGGAGCAAGTGTAAAATCGGATGTAGTTTGAATGTGGAGGCAGTAGGAGGCTTTGCCGTACACACAGCAGGGGAGCAGCTGCCGTTACTGAACCCCACTAACAAAGGAGCTAGTGTTTTTTTCTGTGCAGACGGCACTTCTGAGCAACAACTGGCGATGTTGGAGCCCAGGATCAATCATGGAGCAGGCTGAGGCCTACTTGGAGCAAGTGTAAAATCAGATGTAGTTTGAATGTTGAGGCAGCAGGATACTTTGCCGAACACACAGCAGGGGAGCAGCTGGCGTTACTGAACCCCACTAACACAGGAGCTAGTGTTTTTTTTCTGTGCAGATGGCACTTCTGAGCAACAACTGGCAATGTTGGAGCCCAGGATCAATCATGGAGCAGGCTGAGGCCTACTTGGAGCAAGTGTAAAATCGGATGTAGTTTGAATGTGGAGGCAGCAGCAGACTTTGCCAAACACACAGCAGGGGAGCAGCTGGCGTTACTGAACCCCACTAACACAGGAGCTAGTGATTTTTTTCTGTGCAGAGGGCACTTCCGAGCAACAACTGGCGATGTTGGAGCCCAGGGTCAATCAGGGTGTAGGCTGCGGCCTAATTTCATCAAGTTTAATATCTGTTGTAGACTACTACTGATTTTAAACATGCTCCAATTAGGCGTCTGGCTCCACTCTGTCTCTAGTATTTCCCTGGCCTCCATCACCGCCAGTTGCTGCTCAGAAATGCCATCTGCACAATCAACACTTGTTCCTGTGTTACTGGGGTTCAGTAACATCAGCTGATCCCCTGATGTGTGTCCGGCAATGTCTCCTGCTCTGTCCACATTCCCACTAGTACACACAGTACTAGTACTAGTACAGCCCTCCTGCGCTGTGTGGCTTCGATTCCCCAAAGAAATTAATTTCAGTACGGCCTGTTGACATTTGGCTACGGCTGTGCTCATATCGGTAGTAACAGGCTCCTGCTGCGCTGATTCTGAGGAACTGGAGTATAAGGAGGAGTCAATGTGTACAGACTGGATTCCTGCAATCCTTGGAGTTGGCAGAACACGTACAGCACCACTCTCAAGATCTGTACCCGGCTCCACAACATTGACCCAATGGGCAGTGAGGGATAGGTATCGTCCCTGTCCATGGTTACCGGTCCACGCATCGGTGGTCAGGTGGACCTTGCTACTGACGGCGTTTAGTAGCACATGTTTAATTTTTCCCTCCACATGCTTTTGCAGGGCAGGGACGGCTTGCCTGCTGAAATAAAAGTGGCTGGGCACGGTGTATTGTGGGACTGCCAATGCCATGAAGTTCTGGAAGGTGTCTGTGTCCACCAGCCTGAATGAGAGCATTTCAAGGGCCAGTAGTTTGGCAATGCCAGCATCCAGAGCCTGTGCTCGGGGATGGTTTGCCGAGTATGGCCGCCTTTTCTCCCATGCCTGTGCTACCGATGGCTGTAGAGTGGCCTGGGAGTGTGAGGATGAACGGGAACATGCTGCTGTGGGTGGAATGTCACTGGGTCTCTGGATAACAGTGCCAGAGGTTCTTCCATGGCGATCCTGTGAGGAAGCCGAACCAGCTGTGTGTGAGCTGGAGGAAGAGGCTACATCACGAACTGAAGAGGTGGTAGGTGCTGCTGTAGGTTGGCCTACGTCTTCAGTGTGTCTTTGTAACTCCACCACGTGCTTGGTCCGCACATGTTTCCACATATTTGTGGTATTGAGGTTGCTGACACTTTTCCCTCTTTTGACTTTCTGGTGACACAGCTTGCATTTTACAAAGCAAATGTCATCTGCAACTGTGTCAAAAAAAGGACCACGCACTGCAAGTCTTGGGAGCGCCCGTTTTGGCTTTTGGATGAGGAATGCTCCTATTGGGTGCCAAAGTGGAGGCTGCAGGCAACCAAGTCTGCCCCCTCCCTCTCCCTCCTGTTTTGGCCGTTCGGGGAATCTCTTCCTCAGAGCTGCTCCCACCACCTTCCTGTTCCTCACTGTTACCTGTTACAGAACCACTCAGCACCCAGAATATGTTGTGCAGTTATATGTATGTATAATAGGTTCCATGTGAGATGCATGTCCCTAATGCATCAGTTCACAGGCAGCGCCACTGGGCAGAGGGGACACAATATTCTCCTTTTGTCCGCCCTCCCCCCACCTTTGTAACTCCCACAGTAAACATCGGCAGGCTCCGGCCACCTGCGGCTTTTGTAATGTACGTCTGGCCTGCCGCTTTTCTATTGGCCGGCCCTCTGTATCTGTTTGATATGTTCTGTGTCCTGTGAGTAAAGTGTTGTCAGACTGGAAATACATGGAGAAGCATTGATCTATTATATGCACCCATGTAACCAAGGAATTCCAGCCAGCGTCATTCATTCAGACTCCAGCCAACGCAGAGCGGACCTCCGAAAACACGGGGTGGTACTGAAAGAGGTACCCCAGCTTGGTAGACCCCGTTACACTCACGCCATGATGAGTCAAGGACCTTATCATCTACACTCCCCTCTTCAAACACCTGCTTCTCCAGGGTAGTCTCGCCAGCACCGTACGCACCAGAAATTGGCACCTGAGTCTCATCATCTGATGCGTACTGAGGTGTGCTGACCATAGGCACTGGCCCACCCGCCTCTTCAGATTCAGAGGGACAAAGCAGTTGCGCATCACTGCATACTCCCTCTTCTTCACATTCTTGAATGCTGTTTGGCTGGCCCACTCTTTCTAATCCAACAGATTCAGAGAACAGAAGTAGAGACTGAGATGGCTCCTGTCGAGGGCTCTCTGACTGGCTGGGCAATTTGGCAGGTGGTGAAGAGACAGATGGTTGCTCTTCAGTGCTCTGGCCCTGAGAGGATGTGGAAGTCATTGAAGTCGATGCGTTAGCTGCCATCCATCCGACAACGGCTTCAATTTGTTCGTTCCGCAGCAGTGGGGTACAGCGAGGTCCTACAAAGCTGTGCATAAAGGACTGTTGCCTGGTAAAACTGGGGGATGCTGACTCACTGGTGCCCACAGCAGGCACAGAATCCCCACGTCCTTTCCCTGCTGAATCCCCATGTCCTCTCCCTTCTACATCTCCACGCCCACGACCACGTGCCTTACTCCCTGCCTTTTTCATCTTGGTAGACTGAAAAAGATAGGCAAAAAAGTACAAAGGGGGGGCTTAGTGTGCTTATTCCTGAACAGCTGCTGACAGGTTTAAGAAACACTAATTTTATAAAGTGTGTGGACTACACTTTAATATGAGCTAATGTGGCCTACACAACTATCAAGTGGAGTGTTTGGTGAACTTTATTTTGTAAAAAAAAAAGATGTGACCAAAGATGTGAAAGTGATAGCTCCAAAAAGTTTGTGATACTATTACAATGCAGGAAGGTAACCTACAATGCAATAGATGAAGCTCCAAAAAATAGGGTAATACTAATCTGGCTGCGGCTGCAGGGCACAAGCCAGAAAAAAAGCTCCTCTATCTACTCCTATATAGTGTTTGCAACCAACCAAAGTATATGGATATGGATAGATGCACACTAATAGGAGAATTAATGAAAAATGAGCTGCAATAAAAGAAAAATATGTGTGAGGCAGTGACACACGCTGAGCGGCCTACAACCAGACGTAGCTGCAGGACACACTACAGCGTGAGCTGCACTCACACACAGAGACCTCTCAGACAGCCATGAACAGTGCAGATAACTGGGCACTAGCACTGAAAGGCTTCAGAAAGGCTCCACTGTCTACTCCTATAGTGTTTGCAACCAATGTATATGGATACGGATGGCTGTACACTAAAAGGAGAATTAATGAAAAATGAGCAGCAATAAAAGAAAAATATGTATGAGGCTGTGACGCACGCTGAGCGGCCTACAACCAGACGTGGCTGCAGGGCACACTACACAGCGTGAGCTGCACTCACACAGACCTTGCAGACAGCTGTGCACAGCGCTGCAAGGTAAAAGAAAGCTACACTGATTGATAATGTAGCCTGGGTAAAGCACAATATTATTTGGAAAATCGCTATCACTAATTGTCCCTCAGAGTCTTGAACAGCAGCCTGTCCCTAACTGAATTCACAGCAGAGTGAACCCAAAATGGTGGCGGCGGCTTTTATAGTGCATCATGACATCATTTCAGCAGCCAATCACAGCCATGCCATTAGTTAACATGCCTACATGCCTAACAGGATGTGCCCACACTTCTGAGGATTGTCATTGGATGAATCAAATTAAACTGGCTCATAGCATTATGGGAACTTCCGATTCCGGTATTCAATATGCAAAAAGTATCGGAACTCAGTATCGGAATTCCGATACCGTGAATATCGGCCGATACCCGATATTTGCGGTATCGGAATGCTCAACACTAGTCAGGACACCACCGATCAGCAAGCTTGTGCATCCCAGGAAGGCCCAAAAGTTGGATAAGGACTCTATCTCCAGGCAGTAAAACTTGTTATCGAACTCTACAGTCATAGCGTGTCTTATTGCGCCTCCCTGACAACCCAGAGGCCTGTTCTGCCAAACCGTAAGCTTTTTTCAAATCTTCTTGTAGCTGGGACACATATTTTAAGTAGGTAGTCCCATTGAAGTTGTCAAAGGATGTCCCAAAACTGATATCCACTGGTAGCCGAGCTTGTCTTCCAAACATGAGGAAGTAAGGCGAGTATCCCGTTGACTCATTTGTGGTGTAATTGTAGGCATGAACCAACTGACTCACATGCCTGCTCCAGTGTCTTTCTTCCTGGGATCTAATGTGCCCAACATGTTCAAAAGGGTACGATTGAACCTCTCAGATTGAGGGTCCCCTTGAGGGTGATAGGGGGTGGTTCTGTATTTCTTGATCCCACAGATGGCGCATAGCTCCTTGATTAGTCTACTTTCAAAATCTCTTCCTTGATCGGTATGGATGCGGGCTGGCAGCCCATAATGCACAAAGAACTTCTCCCATAGAGTTTTTGCCACAGTAATTGCCCTTTGATCCTTAGTGGGGTAAGCTTGGGCATATCGGGTGAAATGATCAGTGACCACTAGCACATTACTGACATTACTTTCATCAGGCTCGATGGAGAGGAAATCAATGCACACTAGCTCAAGTGGGCCATCACTGGTAATGTTCACAAGTGGGGCGGTTCTCAAAGGCAAAGTTTTTCTCAACACACACCCCCACCGACCGATCCTCCTGCTGCGCCGTTCTAACTTGATTACGAGTCAGTTGAGGAAGAGAATCAGGGGTCACATTTGTCACTTTGCAGTACAACAATGGGAGCACTTCACTGGACGCTCCCAAGAATTCAGCACAGCACTGCATAGGGAGGGCATTAGTTTGATGTCTATGGCACAGATTCTTCACCTCCGAGGCAGGGACCTCTATCCATCCTCCCTCTTCTTCCTCAATTAAGGGTTCCCCAGGCAGGCGAGAAAGGGTGTCTGCATCAATGCTACTGATCCCTGGTTGATATTTTAAGCTGAAATCGTACAAAGAGAGTGCGGCAAGCCATCGGTGCCCCTTGGCATCCAATTTGCTGTGGTTCTCACGTAGGTTAATGGATTGTTGTCAGTATGAACCACGAAATGTACCCCATAGAGGTAGTCATGCAGCATGTCCACTACAGCCCATTTCAAAGCAAGAAACTCCAGTTTGTGAGCTGAGTAGTTGCGTTCACTAGGAGTCAATCCTCAACTAATGTAGTAAACGGGATGCAGATAGTCATCATGGTCCTGGTAGAGAACCCCTCCTAGTCCATCAAGAGAAGCATCCACATGTAACACATATGGTTTACTGGGGTCTGCATAGGCCAATACTGGAGTTTGGGTCAAACATGACTTCAGTTTCTCTAATGCCTCATCGCGTACAGGTGTCCTTCTTTCCCCAAAGAGTTTATTAACTCTGAAGTAGACCCTTTTTCTCGACTTTGAGGAATGGGCTGTCCTCCTGGAAGGGGGATACCCTTGGGTAAGGGCAGTTAATGGCTTCGCAATCCGAGAGTACTGGGGTACAAATCTTCAGTAATAGCCACAAAATCCTAAAAAGGACCTAAGCTCCTTCAGTTTGGTGGGCTTAGGCCAGTTAACAACTGCCTCCACTTTGGCGGGATCGGTGGAAATTCCTTCTCGGCTGACTATGTGCCCCACATACTTCACAGTCATCTGGCAAATTCGACACTTGTCAAGGGACAACTTCAACCCAGCCTCTTTCAACCGATCCAGCACTTTGAACAACCGCTGGTTGTGTTCTTCCAGAGTCTTCCCAAAAACAATAAGATCATCCAGATAAACCAGGACCTCACGTAAGTGCATGTCCCCCACCATTTTGTCCATACATCTCTGAAAAGTGTCCGGAGCACCTGTCAGTCCTTGAGGCAGTCTCTTGAACTCAAAGAACCCAATAGGGCAGATACAAGCGGTCTTCTCTTGATCTTCTTTTGACATGGGTATCTGATAGTAACCACTCCGAAGATCGAACACAGAAAACCATTCTCTCCCTTGCAGACAATCCAAAGCTTCATCGATTCGGGGCACAGTGTACTGGTCTGGGACCATACGTTTATTCAAGGTGCCATAATCCACACACATCCGAATATCTCTATTTTTTTCTGCGCTATCACGATAGGGGAAGCATAGGGGCTACTAGACTCCATGATGACTCCTGTGTCCAGCACACCGCGTAAATGCCGCCTGACATCTTCGATATCCGCCGGAGCCAATCTTCGGGATCTCTCTCGGAAAGGCTTTTGATCCTTCAACCGAATGCGATGCTCTAATCCTTGAGCAAGGCCCATGTCCCATTCATCCAGAGAGAACACTGCCCCCCGCATCATCATGCCATCGATGACCAGCCTCCTGTCTTCTCCTTCCAGCTCACTTCCTTCAAAACAGGGGTCAAAGCTTTCAGGCTGTAGTTCCCTCTTCTCGTCCTCCTTTTTCACATAGGCTTCCAAGCAGACTGGGTGGATGGATAGGGTCTGCGAGTAATTTTCTCCCCCAACTTCCCGACACCACTGAGCTAATGTACGGAAGATGTTAGCATTTGTTCCCACTATGACGAGTGTTGGTCTCTCATCTGCCTCTGCCTTCGGGCAGATTAACGCTATGATGGGTATCTCTTTATCCACTCCAACAACAGTCTTTGGGAATCGTAGTGTCACGGACACGCACCCTCTGTAGGGATAGCTGTGCTCACTCATTCCCTACACCACGAGTCCAGACAACGGTTTCAGAGGTACATTGGACAAATATCTCTTATACCATTCTTCGAAGATGATGGACACTTGAGATCCGCTATCCAGCAATACTGTACAGGGTTGACCATTGATATATGCGGAGACATGTGGGGCTGGTCCCACTAAACCTTCAGGCAGTGTGTTTGATGAGGCACTATTGGATGGGGCGGTAGAGTAAGTCTTAGCGGATGATGGGGGCGCAGTATGGGGTTCTACTGGCCCCCGTTTCCCGTTTCCCGACTGCCTCTGAGTGTGATGGGGAAGACGTGAAGAGTTCTTTGAGCTCCACTTCTTTGGACACTGACGAGCCATATGGTCTGGACTCCCACAAACAAAGCACCCTTCTGGTTTCCTACTCTTTACTCTACAGAGGTCATCATTCTCGCTTCCTGAAACCAGGGTTTTCTTCTTGGCTACCTCTGCAGCATTTTGTAGCCACTGTATTGTCTTGGCCTGGGCACTTAACAATTGTGTAATCTGCTTCCCCATGTTTCTCGATGACTGTCAGCAATTCCATCTCTCAGCAGTCGGCTGCTGGCTTCAGGGCAACAGTAGTCACCCGATGGGATGTCTTCTCTCTTTCTGCCAAAATAACCTCCTCCTTGCGAACTTCCTTAAGCAGCTCATGAAAAGAACCAGGAATCTTCTCTCTATCACAAGACCTCATCCGCTGGGCAATTGGATCATGCGTGAGAGTCCTCTGAGTACCTGTTCCAGACGACACTGATCAACTTCCTTAGGGCTGACTCCACCTTTAGATACTATTCTATGAACCAGCTTGTCTAGTCGGTAGAGATAGTCAGACATCTCATCTGGCAGTTGGTAGGTGGTACGGAGTTTGTAGAGAAGATCAGTAGCATCTTCAGGGGATCCAAAAGCATCTTCTAAATCACTCATATAATCTTGATAAGTTGCTTGTGGCTTGGTCCGCCAAGCAGCCTGAACCACTTCCATAGCAGTACCCCTCAAACTTTCGACTATTCTCTGCTTCTTCACAGCATCGGTGCACTGCCACTTTTCTAAGCACAGCAAAGTGACATCCCTCCAAGTACCATAGCCTTCTTCTCCAGCAGGGGTGGGGAGGGCACCCAAAAAAGTTCTTAGGCGATTGTAGTTCCCCTCTGGCTGCATCTTGGCGAACTGACTGACTAACTTTTCCATCGCTGTCATAAGCACATCAGCCGGGGCAGCTGTCTCTTCCTGACTGGCCCTAAATGGAGTAGAGGGAGGAAATACACTAGTCTTTCTAGGCTTAGTGGTTGATCCCTGTTGCCGGGTCTCCACTTCGGACTCAATAGACCAAGTGATCTTCCATTGTCTACCATGCTCTGGGGACACGGTTATCATGGATGGGAAATATTCTTTCCTTAAAATCTGCCCGGTTGAGATCTGGGCTGTGGGTAATTGTCCCCCTTATTTCCTTCCAGTGGTCGACCACTTTAGGGTGGGCAAGTTCAATGAGTCGGTTAACTATTTTCAGTATCTCTTTATCAGACGCATCACAGAGCTCACCACTCACTGCAAAGCTTTGTTTGGCTGTAACATCCATCTCTTCGCACCACAAATACGCTTCTTGCTCTGTTAAAATCTCCATAGTAAATACTCCTGTGTTAGTTCTGAAATCTCAGCAGTGCCTCCACTGTAGCACCCCTTTAGGGCTACCACTGTACCCTGGGTGTTATGGAGAGTCTCACCTCTTTTGTTCGCAGTGCCTCCACCCGAATCTTGATTGGAGCTCTGTCTCTGGGCTGCAGAAGAACAGTTATCTTCTGCCAGCGGCTGATTCAGGAAACCCCAGCCACAGCTCGGTACACACTCAGGAAGCAGGAATAAAACAGTTTAACAGATTTATTGCTATAAAGCAGAATTGAGGTGGGTTTAAAGGAATAAACATGCAATTCAATTAACTGTGCTCTATAAAAGTCATATACACATCACAGACTAATTAAACTCCAACCCTGCAAATATAACATGGCAAAGTCCCCCTCTTCTGTATTTACTCAGTCCAAACATTGGGGCCCAGTTGCCATGGATGTTGGCACGCAAAGTAACAATCGTGGATGCACTTAGATGAACATTGATGTCAATAGCTTATGTTGCCGTGTACTCACTGTAAATAGCGCTGATAGAACCACAAGTCTCATAAGGGCACTCACTGTGTCTCTAATGACCGGAGGATTCTTTGGACTCCAGCTGGGGGCTGCAGGATTTAGACCTTTATCCGATGGGAGTGCCAGCCGGACTCTCTGGATCTTTGCTCTCTCATAACCAGCAGCAGCAGCCACGTTCTCTCTCCTCTGCACATTTCCTTTCACTTCCTCCACAGCGTCCTCCCCAAGTCCCTCCTCCTCCCTTCTTCCATCATCTCACTGGAACAAGGATCCCTGGGAGTTGTAGTCTTCTGCCACTCAGGAGAAAAACGATTAGTGTCTGTAGGTCCCTGTTTAACAGCCACTGCAAAACTCTTCTTAGAGTGTGTAAGCTCCAGCATGCCAGTAGATGCTCTGACAGTTCCCTGTGCAGGTGTTACACTCTGTAGAAAAGGAAATGATGACAGAAGAAGGAAGAGTGTGTGGGCAGACAATATGTGTGTAGGCGGAGACTATGTGTGACCGGAGAATATGTGTGTGTCTGTCTGCGGGTATCACTGTGTGTGTGTGGGTGTCTGCATGGGTTTGTGTGTGTGCGGGTGTCTGTGTGTGCGAGTGTCTGCATGTGTGTGCTACTGTGTGTGGCCGCTACTGTCGGTACTGTCGGTCACAGTGCTACGGGATCATGTTGGCATATGCCAGCATGATTCCACAGCTGCCTGTGACCCGCAGCGATGACCTGTGGTAAAAAAAGCAGGTGGGCCGATGAGACCACTGCTCCCATCTGGCTATGTCTGCTGTCACTGATAACAGTGACAGCAGGTGCTGCTGATGGGAGAGTAGTATCATCTGCTGTCACCTGTGCTCACAGTAAAATTACATATGTATTAACATAAATATAAAAACCATTTAATACTCACCTCACACCAAATCCAAATCCCCGACACCCTCGTCTCCTAGAAATAATGTAAAATAATAAACCAACATATACTCCCTGTCCGCCGTACTCCAGGTAATCCAGATTGTCCCTCGACCATCTCACGTGAAGAACAGTCACGTTACCTCCTGTCAGTGTATCACTGGAGGCCGGGTAGAGCAGTCACATCTCCCAATGTAAAAAAAAAAAAAATATATGAAATAAATCCCATACATAAAAATCAATATATTTGTACCATGAATACAAAATATACTAGACATAAACCCAAAAGAAACATATTCACAGAAATTTACATATAATCCAAAATTTATTTGAAAAATATTAAAAACATGATTGCACAACAAGAAAGATTACAAATAATTATACAAGGCATAATTATATGGAAGAAGAGAATATAAAGGCAAATATAAAGCAAAAATAAGGTAAGGGGGCAGGATATGTCACCCAGATTGGCTAGTAATCAATCAAAAATACATCCATAATACCAATAAATATTACAGTAGCTGCTGTACCGGCAAAAATCAATAACATACATTAAACCCAGAAATTGTATAATGCTCATATAGACATTTAAATAGCAATAAGTGCACATAGACAAGAGATAGCTACATTCACAAAAAATATCTAAAAGTATAATAAACATGATACAAAACCATATCATTTCATATTGTTAATCTTCAAAAAAATGTGCATAGTGCAGTAATGTAATGATAGAATATCTCAATAGCATGAGCAGCAATCTCCACATAAAGGAATATAAGAACAATTTAAATTAAAGAGATTCATAGTATTAATCAGATACCAACCGCAGTGACACACCACAGCCCACTCACCCCATTCCAACGCTCGTTTCATCAAGGTGTGAGGAGGACAGGGTGTATGTGATAATATATAGGGATATTACAGCTGTTACTAATAAATCAAGGACACATTGCTATATGGCGCCGCTACTCACTCATGAGCCCGATCAGTCCCGCTGTCGGAAAACCAAAAGTACGTCACAGAGTGCGACGTGAGTGACAGTCTACGATGCATCACCCTGGCAGCTGAAAGACGGAACAAAGCGGGCGCATGCGCAGAGCGGCACACAGCGCCCCTGTGGCCATCATGAAAATGGGAAGAAATACGTCAAATCAAGGTGCTAATGAGGAGAGTAAGGCCGGGGTCACACTTGCGAGGAATACGGACGAGTGAGAGGCGCTAAAAGCACGCATTACACACGGACAAATGATTCTCTATGGGTTTGCTCCCAACAGCCGTATGTTTCTCGTCCGTATTCTACGGTCCGTGCCAATCGCAACATGCTGCAATTGTCAGCGTACTATGCCCGTAATACGCCAATGCAAGTCTATGGGTGCGCAAAAAATACGGATTACACACTGACCACACGTGTGACATGCGAGAAATGCGCAGGTCTTTTGGCTGCTGACAGGAAATGGGCCAATCCATCATCAGGAAGCGTAGACATGCAAATGAGCTCAAAAAGCCCTCCAGACATCCAGGAAGTCAGCCTCCAAGGAGTACAGCAGCGTTATGGCGCCATAATTCCTTAATGTGGAGATGATTATAGTATTAGTGCAGGAGCGGCCAGAACTTTGGGACCAAAGGGATCCCAATTATGCCAACCGCGCAAGAAAGGAGGCGTCATGGAGGCGCATATGTCGCCAGATGTTCCATGACTTTGGTGATCGGCCACGTGAGGAGCAGCAGAAACTGAGTAAGTACAAGGCCCAAAAATTATTTAAAATACCTCACAAACAAAAATGATTACAGATTCTGCCCCCCTCCCCTTCCTGTCCTTCTCCTTTTTGCCTCAAGAGGCGGGTAGATTTTGATGTGACACATAGTTTCACACTGCCATAATTTTCCCCATTCCACAAGCTCCTCTTCCTCTTAGCCAACCAAGTTATTAAGTGTAATTACTTGATACATAAACTATTCTGACCCTGTGTATCTGGCCTGGATGGGCCAAATAGATATGCCAGCCTGGCTACAAAGCACACCCCAGAAGGCCACATGCCTAGACTACTGGTTGCAAATGTCACCAATCAAATATGTGAAATTGATAATATTTCCTGTCACATTGCAGTGGAAGATGTGATGAAACGCTGGCGAAGCATCCGGGACCAATACCGCCGGGAACGTCGGCAGCGGTCCAGGAGTGAGGATGCTGGCTACGTGAAACGCAAATATGTGTATTATGACCGCCTCTCCTACCTCGCCCAATTCTGGATCTGAGACCGTAAGTACATACCTCACACCACATTACACCGATTCTTTACAGGGCCAAAAATATTGATGTATTTTTGCCTCTGTTCTATTTCATAACAGAACTCAATCCAACCTTACGGATTGAGGAACGGGCTCAGAGACAGAGCCCATAATTGATCCTGTAGGGGATGAGGTGGCTGGCCCATCTTCTCCCCCTACAAGAAGCATGGGTGAAGATGAGTCATCACAAGAGAACCCATTGGCTGCCCAACAAAGCACACCACCAGGACCGTCTGCTGCTGCCCCATCACCCATCCTGGAAGAGCAGGGCAACTTGAGCAGCAGCCCAACTGCCCAGATCCGGGGATGCCCACAGGCTGCTGTTACATCCCGGCGAGGCCGAAGAAGGCGCCAGGTCACTGTTCAAGAGAGCAGGACCAATTTACGCCTGTAAACTACGGACCGTATTTTGCGTCGGTTAGTGTGACCCCAGCCTAATGCAGCAATCAATGGTGCATATACATGATGTGATAATGGAGAAAATACATGATTATTGTGCAAACTAAACATACTACAAGTATATCAATTGAATATTGTGTACTGATGGCAAGAAAGAAATAAACAAAGTGAAAAAGAAAGTGTTAAATATGAAATTAATAATTAACACAAATGAAGGAAACACAATTCATTGTGCATTAGAAATAATTATACTAAACGGTTATGTGAAGGGTGAAATTGATGAAAATATGATAAAAATAATTATTAAAAATACAAACTATAAACATATATAGTAAAAAATTTATACAATATAATTGAAAAAATACTGATATCATGATTTGTATATTAAAAATGTGAAGTGTGGTAAATAATATTGAAAAATATAAAAATGAAAAAAAAAGAATAAAAAATGCAAAATAAAAATATGAAAAAAATTATATATGTATTTTTTAAATTCATGATAAGTGATAACAGTAACACCATACATATAAAGAATAAAGAAACAATAAGTTATCAATAAGTGATCAATAAATGATCAATAAATAAGGGATCAATAAATCAATAACTGATAACAGTGACACCATATATATAAAGAGTAATATTTTATTTTCAAAATATATCCCTATATGTAAAACACACTCAATAAAAAATGTGATTTTTAAAACCTAACTTTTAGTAGTTAGTTTTCTAAAAAGAGGCCTGTAGCCTCCTTAAAATCAATGTGAATAGTATACCATCACAAAATTTGCATAAATATTACCACTCCCTGTTTGGGAAAATATAACCAATATCTCAACTCTCTGTGAGAGATGAAGAGTTGGTTTAAGATAATTGAGTCACATAAGTTATTATGTAAGACATATATTATACTGTGAACCAATCTCAAGTCCAGAGCCCCACCATGGGGAATTCAAAGAGAGCTAAAACTGTATTGTATATCAAAGAGATTATCCTGCCACATATCATTTCTTGCAGATTATAGAGAAAAAAAGAAACAGTCTCACCATTTGTTGGTTCTTGCCTTTTCCCTTTTTTCCATGACTGCAATTCAAGGAGTTTGGGTCCCAGTACAATCCCTGTCAGGAATAGAGAGAGTTGGGAAACCCATGAGAGGGGGAAACTAGGCTTGCCTCATTTTGCAGAAAGAAGTGTGGTGCCCCCAGGATTACGGTCGCCACAGTGACCTTACCGCCTTCTAAGGGAGAGTGATGTCATGCCTGGAAGCAGTGAAAGGATCTCTTTATCAGGTAGTTCCAGCACACAACACAGTTCCTACTCCAGGCCAGCAGAGGGAGCTCTGAACCTAACAGCAGAGGAGCTGCTCTCTGTGGTCGGGAATAGGAAGTTAGTGAGTTGAAGTATGGACAGGGAAGAGTGAGGACGTGGGAGACGAGCTGGAGATTGGAGCTATAGCAGAGCTCATCTTCAAGCTGAAGCACAGAGACCGAATGCCGGAGTTCAAGGTTGTGTGGATACTAAAGGTCCCACAGCAGAAACCGGAGGAGTAAAGGCTGTAAATGCTCTGTTACCAACTAAGACTTGAAGACACAGCAGCAACGTGTGTGAGCTAGAGAAAAGGAGGCTACAGCTGCCTGTCATGCGAGTGGAGTTCTAAGTAACGGACAGAAAGAGGAACTTGAGTGAAGTTAAGAACCACAAGTACTTCAGAATAGTGCTAGAAAGGAGACCTCACAACCCACCTGCATAGAGAGATTCCCAAATGCTTTCCATCTCTAATCTGAGTCCTGGACTGTACCTACAAAGCACAGTAAAAGGTAAAGGAAACTGCACTCTGTTGTGTCCTTTGAATTCTTCCTGCATCACCTTCTCAGCACTGCTATGTCTCTTGCTACCTACTACATCACTATCTATTCCTCAACATCTTTCACCTGCCTTGAGCCTCAGCTCTACCTGTGGAGAGCTTTATCAACTTGGCTGCATCACCATCAGTCCCAGCGGATCTGCACTGCAGCGCTGGTCACTATTGATCAGATACCACGGGTGGCGTCATAAACTCATTACAAAAACTCTTTATTTTTCTTTTCCTTATAAATAAAACCCCTTTTATTGGACACCCAGGGCCTTGGATTGGGTCACCGCCGCTGTGACACTGTCCTTTTAAGAAAGCGGCCCGGTACCATGTGCGCCAAGGCCCTGGCGGGCTCTCCAACTTGGCATCATGAACAGGATATCTAAGCCCGGTATCACCGGGTACTGTGTGCCATAGACTGTATAGAATTGTGTATTGAACTGTATGTGATTTCCGCCATTACAACACCACACAGTGCGCGGGAAGCAGAAGGGCCATGCCGTTGTTGCCGGAGCCTGGGAGAGAGCGCAAAAAGTGAAGTGCTGCGCACGAAGACATCAGCTGGCAGAAAGAGCAGGGAGCTGAGGCCTGCAATCTCGGTGCACTCCGTTCATCCAGCCTGCTGAGCTACAGCCTAATAAGCCAGTGGAAATTCAGAGCCTGGTAAGGTTAACTAGGGGGGAAGAGAATGATTTAGCGGTGGATGCCACCATAGCCCCTTAGTGCCGCAAGATGCAGGGACAAGTGCAGCTGAAGCCTCGATAGCACAGCAGAATCCAGCGTCCGGCGCAGCTCCCAGAGCACAGCAAGATCAGTCAACCGCCGCTGCAGTCATCATAATGCCGCTATCAATGCCATATATACCGGGAGCGGCCTGACTACCGCAATACTCAGGGGAGTCACATACCCTGAGCGATTTCAAGGAGAGAATGTGCAGCTTATTTGAAGTGTATCGCAGGACACTGATAAAGAGACTGCTAAAAAAAGTTCTGGCTAACCTGAGGAGCACCTTTGACACCGGCAATGCAGCAGAAATAAAAATGAGGTTCTTTGGGTGCAAACAAAGAGTGCAGGACAGTATATAGGACTATACTCTTAACCTTCAGGAGGCGCTGCAGGCCATCAAGCAGATTGAACCAGACAGTGTGAGGGATGGAGACAGAATTGTTAAAGGAGCAGTTTATTGAGGGACTCCTATCCAGCACCCACAAAGCATAGCTGTGCATCATAACCCTACAGAATCATGATCTAGACTTTGCAGACTTTAAGGAAAGAGCTATCTGGGTGCTGCATGAACCAAATGTCAGCCGCCTAGCACCCCCTAGGTGCCCAGCAATTACCTACCACCAAGAGGCAACATTTCTCTTTCAGAGCCCTGTGAAGGCTGACGCACAGACTCTGGATAATGATCCATCTGTAGAACTACGCTTTCAGGTCCAAGAGCTGACCAAGAATATGGCTGCACTTGCCAAAACCGTGCAGTCCATGCAAGTGTCCTCAAAAGAGAAGATCCAGCTGGCTTCCAGTCCAGAGGACTTCCCATGGCTACGGAAGAAATGGATCCTACCGCTCAGAGGGAGAGACAACGATCGCTACAACCATGGACGATCCATCTGCCGCCGCTGCAGCAAAACAGGCCACATCACAAGATTCTGTTATTTAAACAGGCAACCTCTGGGGCAGAGGGCGAACCCCCAGGAGTAGAACAACAAGGCCCAAAGAACTGGCGAGCCAAGTATGTTAGAAGACGACCGGTCCTCCCAGTGGTGATTGACGGCATCCTCATGAATGCTCTACTGGACACCGGCTCTCAAGTGAAAACTATGCCATATATTCTTTACAAATGGTAATGGGCTGACTCTGAACTTACTCGTGGCCCAAATGATGAGTTGACAGTAGTTGCCAGCAATGGTCAGTCTTTGCCACAAGTGGGATGTAAGGAGGTAACCATTAAATTAAAATCTCAAGGTCTGATACTTGTAGACATTGATCGACGAGAATGTAACCCAATAATGACCTTAGGTACTAATGTAATAGAAAATTGTCTTGCTGAGGTTATTGTTTTGTTGCAACAGGTGGCTGAGACTGCTGGTTCCAGTGAGCAACAGGTCCTGCAAAAGGAGATCAAGGCCTTGATGCAAAGACAACAGGTAGAGCTAGCTGGCAGAGAAGTTGGCAGCGTTAGAGTGAGTGATGCATTCCCCATTGCAATACCCCCAGGAGTGAAATGTTAATTTGGTGTCGGGCAGCATTAGGCCTCAGGGGAAGGGACTACCAAGCTCTGGTAGAACCAGTGTATTCTGATAGTAGGCTCACTGTCCTGACAGCCAGAGGGGTAGTTGATGTCCGCAAGGGGAAGGTACCTGTACGCATCTTGAATTGTGGGGAGGAGGAGGCCACAATACCTCGGTACGCCACAGTTTCTAAGTTGTTCACTGTTAATAACAACGCAGTTCAGACAGCAGAACCCTTGGTCACGTCCGACCATACAGGGGATAATGGTTCTGCAAAACATCTGGAGGAGTGGTGTCAGCAGCTACATGTGGGCACTGACTCCACCCCTTCATACCAAAAGAATGGTGTTTAACGAGTAGCTGAAGAGTATGAGTGGGTATTCAGCAAACTTCCTCTAGACTTTGGGAAGGCAAATGGGGTCCAACACAATATCCCGACTGGAGATCATCCACCCATTAAAGAGAGGTACCGGTCTATACCCCCAACACAATATCAGTGTGCCAAGAGCATGTTGCGGGAGATTAAGAAAGCTGGGGTAATCAGAGATAGTTGTAGCCCCTGGGCAGCTCCAATAGTCTTTGCGAAAAAGAAAAATGGTACCATGAGAATGTATGTTAATTATAGGAAAATAAACAGCATTACACATAAGGATGCCAACCCATTACCCAGAATTGAAGAGTCATTAGCTGCACTGAAAGCTGCTAACTATTTTTCTACCTTGGATCTCACTAGTGGGTACTGGCAGGTTCCCATGGCAGAGGCAGACAAAGAGAAAACAGCGTTTACTACACCATTGTGTCTCTGAGTTTAACTACATGCCGTTCAGGCTCAGCACAGCCCCATGGACGTTTCAATGGCTAATGGAGTGCTGTCTTGGACACAAGAATTTCAAGACAGTTCTGTTGTACCTTGATGATGTCATTGTTTTCTCTAAGACTTATAAAGACCATTTGGAGCACCTGGCTGAGGTGTTCGAAGCCCTGTCCAACTTTGGCCTGAAAGTGAAGCCATCCAAATGCCACCTCCTGAGAAGCCTAGGGTGCAGTACTTAGGCCTTGTAGTGAGCGCAGAAGGTGTGGCACCAGACCCTGACAAAGTCAATGCCATCCGGGACTGGCAGAAGCCCAGCAACCTCCATGAGGTATGTCAATTCCTCGGGTTGGTAGGCTACTACCGAAGGTTCATCAAGGGCTTCACTGAAATAGCCGAACCCATGCAAAATCTTCTCGTGGGCCAGCCCAAGAAAGCCATAAAGAAGAGTCCTACATTTGACTGGAGTGAGGAACTTTAAAAGTCCTTCACTCGCTTGAAGTTGGCTCTCAAGGGAGAGATGAAGTTCTGGCATACCCAGACATGACCAACTATTTGTCCTTTATACTGATGCCAGCAACATGGGACTGGGATCAGTACTGTCACAGGTACAGAATGGCAAAGAAAGAGTGATCTCCTACACCAGCAGGAAGCTTCGCCCCACTGAAAGCGATGGATGGCTCGGCTGTCCAATTATGAGTTTATCATCAAGTACTGAGCGGGGCACAAGAAAGCTAATGCTAATGCACTGTCCAGAATGCCCAATCAGCCAGATGGGGGAGAAGATCCTGAAGCACTCGAAGAAATCGAGTTACCTGCCTTTCACTGGCCAATAGTGTTGAACATTCCTATACTGCAAATATCGGTTATCGGCCGATATTCGCTGTATTGGAGTTCCAATACCGAGTTCCGATATTTTTACAATATCGAATAACAGAATCGGAAGTTCCCATAATGCAATGAGCCAGTTGTGTTAGCCATGTTAACTAATGGCATGGCTGTGATTGGCTGCTGAAATGATGTCATCATGATGCGCTGTCTGTGCGGGCCTGCTGGGGTTCTGTACGGGCCTGCCGGGGGTCTGTGCGGGCCTGCCGGGGGTCTGTGCGGGCCTGCCGGGGGTCTGTGCGGACTGCCAGGGGTCTGTACGGGCCTGCCTGGGGTCTGTGCGGGCCTGCCGGAGGTCTGTGCGGACTGCCGGGGGTCTGTGCAGGCCTGCCGGGGGTCTGTGCAGGCTGCCGGGGGTCTGTACAGGCCTGCCGAGGGTCTGTATGGGCTGCCGGGGGTCTGTGCGGGCCTGCCGGGGATCTGTGTGGGCCTGCCTTTGGTCTGTACGGGCCTGCCGGGGGTCTGTGCGGGCTGCCGGGGGTTGTGTGTGTGCAGGCATCGTCCGATGGGACTACAAGTCCCATCGGGCGATGCCTGCTACAATGACAGTGATTGACACATTAGCCAATGATGGGACAGTAGTAGTCCCATCATCCGGCTAATGTGTTGAATGTAAAAAAAAAAACAAAAAACAACAAACATACATACTACATACATACTACATACTGTGGTGTAGTTACCACTATGTCAGCTAGGGGGCGCTGTGTGGGTGTCCCAGGACGGGTGTACAGGCACATTCAGTGTGGTAACAGGAGCAGGGTCCTAAATGACCATTATGGGTCTGAAGGTGGGTGGTCTTGGGATGCAGGCTCCAGGGTGTATTGATCAGCAGAGGTACTGCTGATCTTTCTGTTACACTGTGTCAGGGAAGCCTGTGTGTGTCTATACAACCTTTAGTGATGTCATAGCCATGTGATCACCTGTGGGTGTGGTTACAGGGCTATGTAATTGAGGTGTTTGGCACATGTGAGAGAGTGTGAGAGTGAGTCTGTCTGAGTGTGGACAGACTTCCATGTGTCCAGGTGGGACACTACAGAGAGTGTATATGGGGAGGACTACAGCTCCCAGCATGTGCTGAGACTCTCAGTCCGAGTCTGAAGCCACGGACATTTCTGTTCCTTTGCCTGAAGTGAAGGTTACATTTCAGTGTTATGCTGTCTATGGTTTATGGAGTAATAAACCTGGTGAAATTTTAAAGGAACGTGCCTCATGTTTGTCTCCCGCTGCACCTAAGCGAGTCGAATCCCTACAATTGGTGGAGAATGCGGGCAGCGATTCCCAGAAGCACGTGTGGCAGCGCTGGCGATTCTGAGCCAGGAGAGCAGACGGTCTGACAACCGTGAGTAATACTGACCGAGGTCAGAGAAAGTGACTGTATTGAAATTTGTGGGATACCTCTGGAGGAGAAGAGGCGTCCAGGAACCTGTGTGGCCGACACAGGTAACAGACAGGAGTCTGTGTTGCACTGACCAGGGTCAGTGAGAGACTGTGTTCCTGGAGGGGTCAGTGAGCAAGGTCCTGGAGGGTCAGTGTTGGGAGGTTCTGGGAGAGGAATCGGATCCCTGGAACACGTGCTATGACCTTGGACCTGGTGAGGCGTGTGTTGGGCAGTCTCAGGCGGAGACGGATGTCCTGAAGAGCACCCGCTGAGCCCCTGGACCTGGTGAGGCTGGTGTGTTGGGAGACCCTGGGAGGAGGGTCGGCTCCCTGAATAGCACCCGGTGTGCCCTGTGTGTTGGACGGTCTCAGGTGGAGACGGTACGTCCTGAGTGGCACACGAACAGGACATGTGAGAGACTGTGCATGTGTTTTTTTTCTTTTTTTTTCCTTTTCCTCTGCAAAATCTGAAGGTGCTTGCTGTGGCTCAGTGGGGTCTCGAAGGTCTCGCAGCACAAGGACCTGGTGTTTTCTTTAAGGGATCTGCCCTGGGAGCATTGGTAGCAGACGCTGTCTGTCTACATCATCCTGCTGCAGCTTTATTGCATGTGACTAAGAGGATACAGTAGTTGTGGCTTTACACAACTATTAAGGGTGAGTACCCTGTATTATTGCTGCATAACCCATTATACCTGCACTGGTAAGGCCCTATGGGCGCACTTTTGTGGCTTTTTTATCTTTGAGGGTGACAAGCGGCTTCCAGTAACCCGGCGGGGTTACGAAGGTGACAAGCGGCTTCCGGTGGATCGGCGGGTCCGCGAAGATGGCGCAGCAGGAGCTGCAGTGACACCAGCCGCTGTGTATGTGTGTGAACAGCAGCCGGAGGTGCCGGTGATCAGTGACAGCAGGAGCTGTGGTGGTGCCAGCAAAGACTTGTGTGGTATCGTTAAAAGACAAACTGTACTGTGTGAACTGTGGCCTAAGAGGTTCTGCAGGACGGACATGGGGAAATCCCAAAAGGGGGCGGTGACCCAAAAGGGGGCGGTGACCCAAAAGGGGGCGGTGACCCAAATTGGAGTGGTAACCCAAAAAGGGGTGGAAACCCAAAAGGGGGCGGTGACCCAAATTGGAGTGGTAACCCAAAAAGGGGTGGAGTCCCAAAAGGGGCGGTGACCCAAATTGGAGTGGTAACCCAAAAAGGGGTGGAGTCCCAAAAGGGGCGGTGACCCAAATTGGAGTGGTAACCCAAAAAGGGGTGGAGTTCCAAAAGGGGGCGGTGACCAAAATTGGGGTGGCAACCCAAAGCGGGGTGGTGGTCCAGAAAGGGGCCAAGTGTGAAGAAGTGACAGCACTGGGTGTCTCAGTAGGTATGTCTGGAGTACCGCAGTGTATGTGCAGGTCTTTTTCAGAATGTGGAATATCCTTTCCGGGGAGTAATGATGGGCCACAGATGTGTACAGTGATGCTGCACCAGGAAGGAGCCTTTGGTCGGCTGGAATCAGAGAGTCAGGTGACTCTGACAGGAACTCCTCTCGTTTTCTCTCTGACCAAGAAAAACATCAGGGTTCGCTGTAAACACGGGGTCACGGTGAACTACGCAGTAGACAGAGTAGTGTTTGAGGGGACCAAAGGTGGTGAGTGCCAAGGTAGAGGAATACCACGGGACTTAGTCTATGCCTGGGAGAGGGGCCGGGAATTTCTTTTGTTTGATGACGTTTGGTCTGACGATGGAGATGCTTCGACTGTGGGGCAAGCGGACACTGAGACAGTGACGGCTCCTGACATGGACAGGTCAGAGGTAGAACTGACCAGAGGAAGAAGTACATCTGCCCAACTGACGGACCTGACGTCTCGTGATAAGACAGATGGTGGGCTGGGAGATGAGACGACTGGACTAGACACATTGGTGCTGGATGGTAACTGGAGGGTTCACTCGAATGGGGTGACTGACCCAGTGGTACCCTTTAACGATATAATTAAAGAGGTAGTAGTGAGACACGTGATGGACAAAAGAGAGCAGGATCGTGAGATACAGCTGATAAAGGAGACTGTAACAGAACATGTCGAACGGGAAAGAGTCCTAAGGCAAGCAGCTGAGCACAGAGTGGATGAGCTGGAGAAGGAAGTCTCTGAGCTCAGAGGTCACCTGTCAGCGTGTAAAACCATGAACAAGACCCTGTTGGAAGATATGGAGGTGCTCAGAGAGGCCCAAGAGAAGCATCAACAGGAGATTCTCAGGAGAGAGGATGAGCGTCGCTACCTGGCAGAAGAGAAAGATAAAGTTCTGCAAGAACTCAGTGGAGTAGTAAAAGGTCTTCTGCAGGAGAAGTGGAGGGGCGAAGATGTACAGCGGCCTTGCCCGACTGATAGCAAGGCAGAACTGCCAAAGCCCATCTTGGAAAAGGGTCCTGAAGACTGTAAATCTCAGGAAGATGGTGAGCCAAGAGCTGCACAAGACAGTCACCCGGTCTTGGCAAATACCTTGAGGGAAGTGTCCGTGGGGAACCCAGAGCCATCTGTCCAGGATGAGAGCAAGTCCATGACCTTCAAGTGTGTGATGGAGGTACCCGAAGACGTGCGAGAAGCGTGTGCCAGCGAAGGTGTGCAGGAGACCTTTAAAAAGGCAGTAAAGGCCTATAGTGTGAGCTGGGCACCAGAAACAGACCAGTTGGTGATACTGGCAGAAACGGAAGACACAGAGAGAAGGGTGGCTGTCCTGAAGGAGATGCACCTACAATGTCTCCGCACGAAACAGATGCTCGTGAAGCGTAATTGGAAAGCCGCTCGACGTCTGGAGCTTGCAAGGGAAGCACAAAGTCGGCTGGGCTTTGTGGAAGACATAATTCCGGTGCCCAGAAATCTGGTGGGGAAAGTCGTTGGCAGACTTGGAAAGGTGATGCAGGAGATGGTGAATCGATCCTGTGTGAAGAGAGTGAGGATCCCACCTGCTGGTGAAATCCAAGTCGTTATTGAAGAGGACATGGTTCCTGTCATTGTGGTTGGTTCGGTGGAAAGCATTGGGAAGCTTCGCATGCTCCTGGAATATCGGGTAGCGTACCTGAAGGAGATTGAGCAGCTAAGACAGGATCGACTGCAGATGAATGAGCAGATAGAGAACGTCAGGTGGCGTCCCCCTCCAACCCAAGGTGTAAGGACCCGAAGGGATCCTCCAAGGAATGAAAGGACAGGTAGTCGAAGGCAAGAACGTCGAGAGTCCGCAAGTGGCCGTTCTAATCTTAGTAACATAGGCACGAGACTCGGTGGTGGACATAGCGACAGAGGGTCAGACTCAGACCAGCCAGTTGGCCCAGCTGGACGTGGGACTCATGACCGTGCGAACTGGGAGAGCCAGCCAGTGAGAGAAAGGTCACGTGATGAAGCACACTGCAGACAGGTGGAGACTAAAGAGTGTCTGGTCACACTGACGGACGTTGACGGGAAGGCCAAAGCCCAAGGCCGAGATACTGACCGCTGGGGGCAGGGGAGGCCTAACGTAAATATGCAGTATGACTACCGAAACAGACGGAGATGGTCCTCCCGACTGGTAGGGCAAGGTGACATGGGTGCCAGGTCTCAAGATCCCTGGGTGATGTCATGTGTTCAACCCCACAAGTTTGAACAGAGGGGGGAGGTATGTGGTGTAGTTACCACTATGTCAGCTAGGGGGCGCTGTGTGGGTGTCCCAGGACGGGTGTACAGGCACATTCAGTGTGGTAACAGGAGCAGGGTCCTAAATGACCATTATGGGTCTCAAGGTGGGTGGCCTTGGGATGCAGGCTCCAGGGTGTATTGATCAGCAGAGGTACTGCTGATCTTTCTGTTACACTGTGTCAGGGAAGCCTGTGTGTGTCTATACAACCTTTAGTGATGTCATAGCCATGTGATCACCTGTGGGTGTGGTTACAGGGCTATGTAATTGAGGTGTTTGGCACATGTGAGAGAGTGTGAGAGTGAGTCTGTCTGAGTGTGGACAGACTTCCATGTGTCCAGGTGGGACACTACAGAGAGTGTATATGGGGAGGACTACAGCTCCCAGCATGTGCTGAGACTCTCAGTCCGAGTCTGAAGCCACGGACATTTCTGTTCCTTTGCCTGAAGTGAAGGTTACATTTCAGTGTTATGCTGTCTATGGTTTATGGAGTAATAAACCTGGTGAAATTTTAAAGGAACGTGCCTCATGTTTGTCTCCCGCTGCACCTAAGCGAGTCGAATCCCTACAATACATACAACATTCATACAACATACATGCATACTACATACTACATACATACTTCGTATATACTACATTCATACAACATATATACAACATACATACATACTACATATATACTATATTCATCCAGCATACATACATACTACATAATACATACATACTACATATATATATAAGTATCAATAGAGAAATCCACAAAATTCAAGGTTCAGTTATAACATATAGAAAACTACCGATGTAATTATGGACATAATGTCCAATACACCATCAATGAACCAAATAGCAAAAGGTCCGTTAAAAAATCATGCTTTATTGACATAAATATCTTTTTATAAAATGAACCAATTATTACAAAAATTAACAAACACGGTGCCTAACTACAGAAAAGGACGTATAAGCACTAAAATGATGCATCAAAATTAGAAAAACATATTGCAAGAAGCCACTGTTGCTGTATAACATATCACAAAGGGATTGATATATGAAGATCGAGCTACCTACTCTGACATAGCATATATGCAGGGAAAAGGCAAAATTCTCCTATGTAAAATTCCCATGCAACTGCCTAACAGAAACAGGTGCTTTCAAACAACTATAATGCATATTACATCAATTAATTTGTTCGGAAATGCAGTGGTGCTCAAAAGTGTATAAAGTGCTGCAGTGCTGATAACGTCCTTCCAACCCCGACGTACGTTTCGTCAACTCTTCCTCAGGGGCGTTCCATAATTACACCAGTGGTTTTCTATACTACATATATACTACATTCATACAAAATACATACTACATACATACTACGTATATACTACATTCATACAACATACATACTACATACTACATACATACTACATATATACTACACTCATACAACATACATACATACATACTACATACTGGGACACTCGTGGATTTATGCGGATCAGGGAGTATATTGGTTGTTTGTTATTTTAATATTTTTTACAGATGACACTGGCTTCGGGGATCAAAGTGTCAAGTGATGGTGAGTATGTACTCTATGTTATATGTACTGTATGTCTATATGTATGTATTGTGTGAGTGTATGAATGTATTGTATGTAGTATGTAGTATGTATGTAGTATGTATGTAGTATGTATGTTGTATGTCGTAGCATGTTTTATGTATGTTGTATGTATGTAGTATGTATGTAGTATGTAATATGTATGTACGTATGTTGTATGAATGTAGTATATATGTAGTATGTATGTAGTATGTATGTAGTATGAATGTAGTATTTATGTAGTATGTATGTAGTATGCATGTATGTATGTTGTATGAATGTAGTATATATGAAGTATGTATGTAGTATGTAGTATGTATGTATGTTGTATGAATGTAGTATATATGTAGTATGTATGTAGTATGTATGTTGTATGAATGTAGTATATATGTAGTATGTATGTAGTATGCATGTACTGTATGTTGTATGAATGTAGTATATATGAAGTATGTATGTAGTATGTAGGTATGTTGTATGAATGTTGTATATATGTAGTATGTATGTTTTTTTTCTTTTACATTCAACACATTAGCCGGATTATGGGACTACTACTGTCCCATCATTGGCTAATGTGTCAATCACTGTCATTGTAGCAGGCATAGCCCGATGGGACTTGTAGTCCCATCGGACGATGCCTGCACACACACACAACCCCCGGCAGGCCTACACAGACCCTCGGCAGCCCGCACAGACCCCCGGCAGGCACGCACAGACCCCCGGCAGGCCCGCACAGACCCCTGAGAGGCCCGTACAGACCCCGCCCGCACACACATACGCAAGTCTACGCCCACGCACCGCCCACACTCTTCCCCCTCCCGAACTGGATGTGCAAGGAAAGAAAGGGTTTATTTTCATTACAATATTTGTGCCCCATTGACTTGCATGGGTCTTATGCATCTTATGCATGAAACAAAAAAAGTTGGGTGTGCATGCGTTTGTATATGTTTTTACATGCGTTTGCATTGTTTATGCGCATGCATTCGATATTACCAATGCTTTTCCAGTAAAATTTCCTTGACGCCAGACACCCAATGGGCGTGTTTCATGGGATTTCTATATATATAGACACTCTGCACTGATGAAATCCTCATCTTTTGCTGCTGTATCCAGCTGCAAGATGGATTTTAGCATGGAGAACTTCATTCTTAATTTTGATTTGTCATTGAAATTGGCTGTTGCCTTTGCTGTGGCTTGTGAAGACGAAAGAAGAAGAGAAAGACGGACAAGATGTTGTTGTCGCTATTGGCAACACCCCATCGTTGAAGTCCGAGAGAACCATTAGGCCTACCACTCATTGTACATAGAGCTGCGTAAAAACCCTGAGAAGTTTTTGAGTACACAAGAATGTCAGAACAGAGCTTCCATGACTTGGTGATATGTGTCCGAGGATCCATCACCAGTCAGGACACACAGCTACGCCAAGCCATTGCTGCTGAGGAACGACTGTTGGTGACCCTGAGGTACGTAATTTTGAAAAAGGAACACCTGTCATTAATATGATTGTTCGAAAAGTCAATTACTGATTTTTTTTCCCATTTCTGCTCAGCAGATTCCTGGCTACCGGAGAGACTTTAACATCTCTACATTTTCAATTCCGGATTGGAGTGCCCACGCTTTCTGGGATTGTTGGAGACACCTGCCATGCTTTATGTGATGTTCTGCATGAAGAATTCCTACCCCAACCCAGAACTGAACTCTGGCTGGAAATTGCTGCAAAATTCCAGGACAGTTGTAATTTTCCAAGCTGTTTGGAGGCTTTGTACGGCAAACACATTCGGATTATGAAACCTGCTGGAAGTGGATCTGAGTATTTCAATTACAAAAAATACTTTTCGATTGTTCTCATGGCGGTTGCAGATGCTGACTGTCGAATTGTCGCCGTGGACGTTGGCTCAATTGGACGAGGAAATGACTCACAGATTTTCAAAAACATGGGCCAACGTTGTATGGGAATAATTTCAATTTTCCACAGCCATGAACTCTTCCGAACACTGAAAGATGTTCAATGCCATTTCTTTTGGTGGGGATGAGGCATTTCAAATGTGTTCCAACCTCATAAGACCGTACTCAAGTCAGGACTTGAATCACACCAAAAGGATTTACAACTACCGACTGACAAGGGCATGAAGAAATGGAGTGTGCCTATGGATTGCTGGTGTCTAAATGGCGCATTTGGGTACAGCTATCAATCTTAAAACTGAGACAGTTGATGAGGTTGTGAAAGCATGTGTTGTTATGCACAATTACATCCTGGCAAAAAAGCAACCCAACTTAGAACTTGAGGAACCTGCTAATACCACATTGCAGAATTACCAAGATCACCCTCTGTGGACTACAGTGCAAGTTGCCCAAATGAGGGATAAATTTGCTCCCTACTTTGTTTTGAATATTGCACATGTGACATGGCAAGAAGGAATGGTTTAACCCCTTAACAACCGCCGATACTCCTTTTAACAGCGATAGTTAAGGGTACTTAAATCACAGCGCCGTTAATTAACAGTGCTGTGGAGAAAGTGTATAGCGCACCCCAGAGTCGGATTTTCTTTGGGGTCTTGGCTGCTGGTGGTAGCCGAGATGCCAGAGAACATGATTTGGGTCGGTTTTTACCGACCCTGCTTTTGCAATCGCCATTATTAACCGTATAACGGCGACCGCAAAAAAAGTCTGATGTGCCATTTAATTTCTCTCTCCTCTGATGTGATCACACATCAGAGGAGAAAGAAATAGGGTCCCTGATTCCCCCAGTACCTCCCGGTGGTCCTCGGCTGCGTGCTTCCCCTCTATGGGCACCGCCATCTTCTTCCGGGAAGAAAATGGCAGGCACATGTGCAGTGCACCCGCCGAGGTCTGCCAGCCGATACCCGACAACAATAGGAAGATTTTTTCTATTGGGTCATTTTGGTCACTGTGATAGACCCTATCACAGTGATCAAAATAAAAAATTTGTAAATAACCCCCCCTTTATCACCCTCATAGGTAAGGAAAAATAATGAAATAAAGAAAATATATTTATTTTTATTTTCCATTAGGGTTAGGGTTTGGGTTAGAATTAGGCTTAGGGTTGGAATTAGGGTTAGGGTTTGAACTAGGGTTAGGATTAGGGTTAGGCTTAGGGATAGGGTGGGGATCAGGGTAAGGGCTGGGAGTAGGGTTAGGGGTGTGTTGGGGTTAGGGTTGGAGCTAGAATTGAGGGGTTTCCACTATTTATGCACATCAGGGGTCTCCAAACGCGACATGGCGCCACCATTGATTCCAGTCAATTTTGCGTTCAAAAAGTCAAATGATGCTCCCTCCCTTCCGAGCCCCGACATGTGCCCAAAGAGTGGTTTACCCCAACATATGGGGCATCAGTGTACTCAGAACAAATTGCACACCAACTTTGGGGGTCTAATTTCTCCAGTTACCCTTGGGAAAAAAAATTGGGAGCTAAAAATCATTTTTTGTGGAAAAAAAATATTTTTTATTTTCACGGCTCTGCGTTATACATTTCTGTGAAGCACTTGGGGGTTCAAAGTGCTCACCATACATCTAGATAAGATCTGTGGGGGGTCTAGTTTCCAAAATGGGGTCACTTGTGGGGGATTTCTACTGTTTAGGCACATCAGGGACTCTGCAAACACAACATGACACCCGCAGAACATTCCATTAAAGTCTGCATTCCAAAACGGCGCTCCTTCCCTTCCGAGCTCCCCCATGCGCCCAAGCAGTGGTCCCCCCCACATATGGGGTATCATCATACTCAGGACAAATTGCACAACAACTTTTGTGGTTCAATTTCTCCTGTTACACTTGGGAAATAAAAAAATAGCGGGCTAAAAAAAATCAATTTTGAGGAAAAAAAATATTTTTTTATTTTCACTGCTCTGCGTTTTAAACTTCTGTGAAGCAATAAGGGGTTCAATGTGCTCATCACATATCTAGATAAGCTCCTTGGGCTGTCTAGTTTCCAAAATGGGGTCACTTGTGGGGGGTTTCTACTGTTTAGGCACATCAGGGGCTCTGCAAACGCAACATGATGCCTACAGTACATTCCATCAAAATCTGCATTCCAAAATGGCATTCCTTCCCTTCCGAGCTCTCCCATGCACCCAAACAGTGGTTCCCCCCACATTTAGGGAATCAGTGTACTCACGACAAATTGCACAACATTTTTAGTGGTCCAATTTCTTCTGTTAGCCTTGTGAAAATAAAAAATAGCGGGCTAAAAATCCTTTATGAGGAGAAAAATTTTTTTTTTATTTCCAAGGCTTTGCATTATAAACGTCTGTGAAGCACTTGGGGGTTCAAAGTGCTCACCACACATCTAGATAAGTTCCTTAGGGGTCTAGTTTCCAAAATGGTGTCATTCGTGGGGGGTTTCCACTGTTTAGGCACATCAGGGACTCTCCAAACGTGACATGACGTCCAATCTTAATCCCAGCCAATTCGGCATTGAAAAAGTCAAACGGCGCTCCTTCCCTTCTGAGCTCTGCCGTGTGCCCAAACAGTGGTTTACCCCCACATATCAGGTATCGGCGTACTCAGGAAAAATTGTACAGCAACTTTTGGGGTCTAATTTCTCCTGCTACCCTTGTGAAAATAAAAATTTGGGGGTGAAAAATCATTTTTGTGGAAAAAATATAATTTTTTATTTTCACGGCTCTGCGTTTATAAACTTTGGTGAAGCACTTGGAGGTTCAAAGTGCTCACAGCACATCTAGATAAGTTCCTTAAGGGGTCTAGTTTCCAAAATGGTGTCATTTGTTGGGGGTTTCCACTGTTTAGGCACATTAGGCGCTCTCCAAATGCAACATGATGTCTGATCTCGATTCCAGCCAATTCTGCATTCAAAAAGTCAAACGGCGCTCCTTCCGTTCCAAGCCTTGCCGTCTATCCAAACAGTGGTTTACAGCCACATATGGGGCATCGGCGTATTCAGGAGAAATTGCACACCAAATTTTCTGGTTTATTTTCTCTTTTTACACTTGTTAAAATAAAAAAAATTGGTTCTGAAGTAAAAGTTAAATGTTAATCTTTCCCTTCCACATTGCTTCAGTTCCTGTGAAGCACGTAAAGGGTTAATAAACTTTTTGAATGTGGTTTTGAGCACCTTGAGGGGTGCAG
This sequence comes from Dendrobates tinctorius, assembly GCF_039654945.1. Classification (NCBI taxonomy): domain Eukaryota; kingdom Metazoa; phylum Chordata; class Amphibia; order Anura; family Dendrobatidae; genus Dendrobates; species Dendrobates tinctorius. The sequence continues at coordinate 13,541,759 of NW_027361686.1, read as the reverse complement.
TTTTTAGAATGATGTCACTTTTGGGTATTTTCTGTCATATTGACCTCTCAAAGTGACTTCAAATGTGAGGTGGTCCCAAAAAAAAGGGTTTTGTAAATTTTTTTGTAACCCTTATAAAATCCTTACAAAAAAAAATTGGTTCCATAATTGTGCTGATGTAAAGCAGACATGTGGGAAATGCTATTTAGTAAGTATTTTTGTGACATATCTCTACAATTTAAGGGCATAAAAATTACGTTTGAAAATTGCAAAATTTTAAAAATTATCACAATTTTTCATTTTTTTTCATAAATTAACGCAAGTCATACCGAAGAAATCTTACCACTATCATGAAGTAAAATATGTCACAACAAAACACTCTCAGAATAAGTGGAATCCGTTAAAGCGTTCCAGAGTTATAACTAGAGTTGAACGAAACGGGTCAGTCAAATTAAAAGATAGCCGACTTTCGCTAAAGTTGGGTTTTGCCGATCGAAACCCGACCATAGCGTGAGGTCGGCCATGAGGTCGCCAATCAGAGCGCCAAAGTCGCATTTCAAATAATGCTTCCAGCTCCTTTTGGGTCGCCCTCGCACACCCAGGGCAGCGGGGTACTCGGTACCGGGCCGGTGTCAAGGTGGGAATGTGTCAGCAGCGGTGACCCGGTCCGTGGCCCTTGGCGCCCAATATCAATGGCAGTGATGTTAATGGTGTTAAAGTTTATTAGAATAGTTCGTGATGCCACCCGTGGTGTTTGGCACGTAAGATGTTGAGCCAACGCTGCATGCAGATCCGCTGGGACTGATGGTGTGGTGCAGCAAAGATGGTGTAGCTCCCCACAGGTGGAGCTGTAGTCCCAGGGCAGTGTAGGTGCAATGGATGAGGAGAGGCGCAGAATGGTATGGAGGCTGGTACCCAGGTGTAGTGGTGCGGGAATAACTGGCGGACACCCGAGTATGCGGTTCCAAAGCTCAACTGCCTGCCTCCGTACCGTGTTCTCCAGGTCAGGGCTCCAGCCAACCTCCAGGCAGGATAGGATTCTCCCTTCCACACTCTGCCAATATGTACCTTACTGAACGACTCCTCCAATGCTCCTTTAGGTGCGAAGTACTCCAGTACTTAGTTACCCTGGAATGCCTCTCTCTAGGTGTTCCTAGTCTTTACTTGTATGACAGACAGCTGTAGCCTGCTTCGGGGACTCCTCACTGCATCCCGGCTCTCTATTCAGTTGCTGTTGTGTCCCAAGTCTATGATGGGAGCAAGGCGTTAGCAGCTCACTACTCCTCCGGTGTCTGTTGCCGGACATAAAGATCCAATCAACCTCGGGGACCGGGCCCCGGCCTTTGCGCTCTCTGGACTGGAAGGGTTCTCTATCTTTCTTCAACCAGCTTCCCACCGTCCTTCTATTCTCCTTCGTTCCGATCTGCTCTCTCTCTCTTATGGAAGGTTAGGCTATCAATCTTATCAGTCTCTTTCTCTGGTCTTTCTCGTGCCAGCAGCCCAGATCACTGGGACCTGCTGCACCACGTCCTTCAGACACCCTTCTTCCCTCTTCTCTCTCCAACTAACCCACCAACTCCTGCTAACTCTCACTCTTCCCACTCTTTTATATCATCTCACTCCACCCGCCTCCCAGCACATCTCGTGTTACGAAGCAGGGTTCCACGAGGGGTGCTCTGCTAACCCCCAGCCTGAAGCTGTTAGGTGGCCCCACTGAACTATCCTGTGTGTGGAATGCAGGTGTGTAGCGTGGTCAGGAGTTCTCACTTTACCTGGATGGTGGGGCACTACACCTTAGGAGAAGGTGCAGTACCTCTGTGGCGACTGAAGCCTCAGGGGCGCCACATTTTCTCAGCCAATGATGGAGGATGCACACTGTGGGCAACGCGATGACATGGGCAGCGGCCACCACCATCTTAGAGAAGGGCATTGAAGTGATTGGCTATTGGTATCACGGACAAATAGAAGCTATCTGGGTGTGACTCTAGAAGAAAAAGCTGAGGAGTTTGTCCGTTTTTCCAGACCTACACCTTAGAGTGCTGTCCGCTTTTCAAAGTTTCGTATATCTCCTGTTTAATTATGGTCAAAACTAGACAGAGACAGCATATGTCAGTCCCTATACAAATAGACGGAGATTGCCAATTTTCCATACAGACACCATATAGCAGTGTACGCTCCTCACTCACTACCGTGTATCACCTTGTATCACGGACAAATAGAAGCTATCTGTGTGTGACTCTGGAAAAAAAAGCCGAGGAGTTTTTCCGTTTTTCCAGACCTACACCTTAGAGTGAGTGCTGTCAGCTTTTCAAACAGTTTCTTATATCTGGTGTTTGATCACGGTCAAAACTAGACAGAGACAGCGTGTGTCAGTCCCTATACAAATAGACAGAGAGTGACAATTTTCCATACAGACACCGTATAGCGGTGTACGCTCCTCACACACTATCGTGTATCACCTTGTATCACGGACAAATAGAAGCTATCTGTGTGTGACTCTGGAAAAAAAAGCCGAGGAGTTTTTTCGTTTTTCCAGACCTACACCTTAGAGTGAGTGCTGTCCGCTTTTCAGTTTTGTATATCTGCTGTTTGATCACGGTCAAAACTAGACAGAGACAGCGTGTGTCAGTCCCTATACAAATAGACGGAGATTGACAATTTTCCATACAGACACTGTTTAGCGGTGTACGCTCCTCACACACTACCGTGTACTGGCTGGTATCATGGATAAATAGAAGCTGTGTGTGACTCTGGAAAAAAAGCTGAGGAGTTTTTCCTTTTTCCAGACCTACACCTTAAGAGTGATTGCTGTCCGCTTTTCAAACAGTTTCATATATCTGCTGTTTGATCACGGTCAAAACTAGACAGAGACAGCGTGTGTCAATCCCTATACAAATAGACGGAGATTGACAATTTTCCATACAGACACCGTATAGCGGTGTACACTCCTCACACACTACCGTGTACCGGTTGGTATCACGGACAAATAGAAGCTATCTGTGTGTGACTCTGGAAAAAAGGCCGAGGAGTTTTTTCGTTTTTCCAGACCTACATCTTAGAGTGAGTGCTGTCCGCTTTTCAAAGAGTTTTGTATATCTGCTGTTTGATTACGGTCAAAACTAGACAGAGACAGCGTGTGTCAATACCTATACAAATAGACGGAGATTGATAATTTTCAATACACACACCGTATAGAGCTGTCTGATTCTCAAACAATATTGTATATCTGCCGTACGCATTACAGTCACATCTATACAGAGTCAGCGTGTGTGTGTGACACTCCATAAATACATATACGGAGATTGTTAGTTACACAAAAAACGTATACAGCTGTACACTTCTGATACAGTTCTGTATATCTGCTTGTTGGATTAGGGTCAAATGCATATTGTGAGAGCGTCTGTGACTAACAAAATATATACGTAGATTTAATTTTTTTAATACACCTTACACAGCTGGACGCTCCTCATACCAGTACCATCTCTCTGCTGATATTTTTTGTACATTTTCCCAAATATGAGGAAGTATGGTGGAAGAGTCCGCGAACATGGGCAGGGGGGGCAGCTGGACTGATGGTGGTGGTGCATTGGCTGGTTCTGGCAAAAGCACAATAGCAGCTAAGGCAGGAGGTGTTGAGCCTGCGTCATCCTCTGGCCCAAGAAGGCCTATAAGGTTGCCTTTTGTTGGAGTAGGAAAACCACTTTTAAAGCTGGAGCATCAGGAACAGGTTTTGGCGTACATTGCCGAAACAGCCACCAGCTCTATTGCCTCCTCTTCTGAATGTTTGAAACCTGCAAGCACAGAGTCGTCAGTGCAGGGTTCTGGTCAGGAAAAGCACCTTTCCTTGTGTCCTTCATCCCCACCAAAAGTAAAGGATGCGGCAGCCCACACTTCAGATTACTCTATGGAGCTCTTTTCACATACCATGCCTGGGTTATCCAGTCAAATCCAGAATTCCCCAGTCCAAGATGAATCTGACATGGAGTGCACTTATGCACAGCCACTGCTAGATGATTCTGCTGGTACATCGACCCAGAGCACTACATTGCCCTCGCAGTCTATTGAGCCAGAATCTGACCCTGAAGAAACTCAGGTGCCCCTTCCCGCATACTATATCACCTTACACGGTGATACAGAGGAAGGTAAAAAGGAAGGTGCAGATGACTTTGAAGAGGATGTGATGGATGACCCAGTTCTTGACCCGGATTGGCATCCATTTGGGGAGGAGGGTGGCGCTGGCAATAGTTCAGATAAGGAGAAGGATCCGCAGCAGGCATTGACATCGCAGCAGCGGTTATCTGCCAGGCCCGTAGCTGTCCAAAAACGTGGACCAAAAACTAAAAGAGTTGCAGGACAGCTTGGCCAGACTGTTAACTTGGCACAGCGTGCAAGGCCAGAAAATGTGTACCATAGTAGGAAGAGTGCAGTGTGGCACTTCTTTGTCCAAAATCCTACTGATGAGGCAAAGGTTACCTGTAAGAAGTGTGGAAGGACCTTTAGCCGAGGTAAACAACTCAGAAATTTGAATACCAGTTGCATGCTTAGACATTTAATCAACATGCACTTGCAAGCGTGGACGGACTGCAAAACCTCAGGTAGCACGTGTGCACCTGCTCCGACTGAAGGTAGCCAGCAATGCTCCATCGCTTCCCCCACTGTAAGACCACCGCCACCGTTAAGCACACCACCAGCAATAAATGTGGAGGTGTTGTCGCAAGGCCAAAGCACTCAGGGAATCACAATGGTTTTGCAACACAACACTGAATCTAGGCCATCACCACCAATACCATCACCACTCCGTCCGGTCCACCGCCACTTCCCCCATATGCAGCTCTCCAGTCCAGCTCACCCTACCAGACACTCTGAGTAGGACAAGAAAGTATTCATCCTCTCATCCGCGTACACTTTGTTTGAATGCCTACTGTTAGGCGTCAGGTTTCTGCGCCTGCTCTGCAGGAATCAAGACCCTTACATTCTGCGTTCTCTTGCTGTTTATCTACCGCAGAGGAGATTGCCTTACAGAAAATCTCTCCAGGGGCTAATTCCCTCTGTGCTCCTACTGAGCATGCTCATGAGACGATTTCCCATTGGAGATCGGGAGTCATGTGCTCAGGTCCTGCTCCAGATCTCATTGGTCCATCTCGGAGATCTGGAAGCTTCCGGAAGGTCCCGGCTGCTATAAAAAGCACGCGTGGCTGTTCCGCCATGCGCTACTATAGTCTCTAGTTGCTACTGTGTGAATGATGATGGATGTATGATTCTGGTGAATGACTCATTTGAAACCCCTTCCCTCTGATATTACATATGTGGACAGGGACTAAGCTTAGTGTCAGCGCCAGCGCACCACTACTACATCCACAGTTGCTAGCGTCCGACATTGCGCTTGCGTACTAGCTTTGTCGTCTAGCGGCAGTGTCCTACGCCGCGCTGCAGTTGCAGCCCTCCTTGGCGTCCGCAGTTGCGACGTCGCACGCACGGTAGGTCTAGACGGACGCAGTTCCGCTGTCTTTGGCTCTGCTCCTGTGACCAGATACCGTGTGTGCATTTACTCTGAGTACTGTGACTCCAACAGACTCAGCCTTATTGTATTTGTCTTTGTTGGCACCTCTGTGACTTAACAGAGATTGCTCTGCACACCTGGGTGACGTTTAACCCACGTGTGCATTTCTGCCATATTGCTTGCCTGCCACCACTTAGCAGCAGTCATATCATCTACTGCACGGTGCACCCCGAGCGGCGAACGCACTTTATTATTATTTTTATTTAGTGCATTCCGCCGTTCCTAACAATACTTTATACTAGCGCCAGGGTCTGGCTAGTAAGGGCAGAACAGCAGCAACTCTTACAGTATATTCGGCAGCTGGAGGGCCAGTTGGCTGCTCTTGAGAGTGCTATCTCAGCTGCCAAATCCACTGAAGCTGTTATACAGGCAATCGCAGACGCGGTTTCACGTATGTCCACGTCCTCCCATGCGCCGACAGTTACCCGCCTCCCGTTGCCCGATAAATTTTCTGGCGATGGCGCCTCCTGTAGGGGTTTTGTCAGCCAGTGCTCTATCCAGCTGGAGTTACTGGTTGCGCGATTCCCTACGGAAAGGGCCAAGGTCTGGTTTATTGTTTCCCTTCTGTCGGGCAAGACGTTGGAGTGGGCTACGCCACTATGGGAGCGTGGTGACCCAGAGGTTCGGACCGCTGCTCAGTTTTTAACAGCTATTAAGCAGGTCTTCCTGGGACCACGGATCACGCACGACACCTCTCTTCAGCTACTTGCTTTGACTCAGGGATCCCTCTCAGTTAGTCAGTATGCTGATCGTTTTCGGACACTGGCTTCCGAGCTGGAGTGGTCTGACAATGCCCTCATCCCTGTGTTTTGGAGAGGTTTGGCAGAGCATGTTAAGGATGCTCTCTCTACCAGAGAGGTTCCTGCAGGTTTGGAAGAGCTGATTGCCATTTCCACCCGCATTGATCTCCGTTTTTGATCTTGCATTGATCTCCGCGGCCTGGAGCGTGCTCCATCCAAACGGAAGGTTACCTCGGCTCCCAACTTTTTTGAGCCTCTGGAACCACCTGAGCCAGAGACTCCACTCCCCGAGCCCATGGAGGTGTCTCGCGCCGTTCTCGAGGCACGTCCGGCACAAAACTCCTTTTGCGGTTATCATTGTCAACACGCTGTTTCTCAGGACAACAGTGCCCCGCAATGGCCAAACTCTGTGCCACCGGGCAAGACCTTTGTCTCTCCCCGCCTTTGGCCAAGGGTTCTCGTGTGGGCACACGCCTCCAGGAGGGGTGGTCACTGTGGCTACATGCAGACCACAAAACTCCTGGTGGGGTCGTATTGGTGGCTGCATCAGGCTCAGGACGTTAAAAAGTATATTCGGGCCTGCGCCTTTTGTACTCGGAATAGCTTCTGTGGCACCCCCAGGAGTATGGCCGCCACAGTGGCTTTGCCTTCCTCCAGGGGAGGGTAATGCCAGGCTTGGAGGCAATGATGGGTCTCTCTCGCAGTCAATCCATACATGCAACACAGTTCTACTCCAGGCCACCAGGAGGATCTCTGAACCAGGATGGAGGGGAGGGGTGCCCTCTGAGGGCCAAGAGAAAGGAGTGGACAGATAGTCTGCGGAGGGTGAAGAGTGCAGACGCGTGGAAAGAAGCTGGTGGTTGAGCTAGGAAGGAGAGCTCCCTCAGCTTGACAGCGCACGAAATGGAGCCTGGTCTCCATGGCTGTACGGATACTAAAGGTCCTGCAGCAGATACCAGAGGAGTAGGAGGCTGTAAATGTCCTACTCCCATCTAAGACTTGAGGCACAACAACAGCTTGGATAGGCAGCCAGGACTAGAGAGGAGTCCCCGAGAGGGGCTACAGCTGTCTGCCGTGCAAGTGAGGCTCTTGGGAACATCTGACAGGAGGAACTCTAGAGTAACTAAGAAGGATTGAGACTGCACAGCCCGTCTGTGAGAGATAATCCCTGAGTTGCTTCCGGGATAGCCTGCTCCGTTACCATCTGTAATCAGGACCCTGGACTGTAGTTATCAAGTAAAGGTACAGAAATTGCACCCCGCTGTGTCTTGTCTGCGTCCTACCTTTCCAGCACTGCTAAATCACCGTGCCAACCATCTCTACACTGCCCTGGGACATTAGCCCTGCCTGTGGAGGGCTATACCATCACTGCTGCACCACACCATCTGTCCCAGCTGAGCTGTCTGCAGCGTCGGCTTAACATCTCCCTTGCCGAACACCACAGGTAGCGTCACAAATTATTCCATTCCATTAACTACATCCCCCATTACTTGGCTGCCCAGGGCCACGGACCGGGTCACTGCTGCTGTGACACCCCCTGACACCGGCCCGGTACCGAGTACCCCACAGCCCTGGGAGGGCGACCCAATTAGGCATCACGAACAGGATTACGGAGCCCGGTATCCCCGGGTCCTGTGTGCCATAGACTGTGAATGTGAACTGTGTGAATTTGGCGCCGAAGAAGGAAAGAGGCGGGCCTTCGTGGGCGGAGCCTGCCACAGAGCGCGAAAAAGCAAAGTGCAGCGCGGGAAGAGAGGACAGAGCGCGAGAAGAGGAGGAGCTGAGGCCTACAGCCCGGAGCGTCGGGCCTGTGAAGCGGCCGCCGGTGAGCTCACACAACCCCGGCCCTGGCTAACGTTAACTAGGGGGGAGAAGATGTCTGTGCCGCAAGCCAATGCAGCGGCGGATGCCGTTGCTAAACCCGCAGAACCGCAAGGGGGAGCGCCCGCCGCAGCGGTCCCCATAATGCCACTATCCATGCCCTACATACCGGGAGCGGCCTGGCTACTGCAGTACTCGGGTGAGTCACACACCCTGAGTGAATTTAAAGAGAGACTGTGCAGTTTGTTCAAAGTCTACCCTCTGTCTGAAAGCCAGAAAGTAAATATCCTGATTGGACAGGTAACGGGTGCAGCGCTGAGAAAAGTGAAAGCCTGGCAGGACACTGATAAAGAGACTGTTGCAAAGGTCCTGGCCAAACTGAAGAGCACCTTTGACACCCGCTCTGCAGCTGAAATCAAGATGAGGGTCTTTGGCTGTAAACAGAAGGCGCAGGACAGTATCAGGGACTATGCTCTCAACCTGCAGGAGGCGCTGCGAGCAGTTAAGCAAGTTGATCCTGACAGCGTAAACAAAGAAGATAAACTGGTGAAGGAGCAGTTCATTGAAGGACTCCTGTCCAGTACCCACAGAGGACAGTTGCGTATCATCACCTTGCAAAAACCTGATCTGGACTTTGCTGAATTTAAGGACAGGGCTATTCGGGTACTGCAGGAATCCAATGACAGCCGTCCAGCGCCCCCTAGGCGCCTAGCGATCACCTACCATCAGGAAGCCCCATCTTTCCCTTCCATCCCTGTGGAGGCTGATGCCCAAACTCTGGATACAGATCCCACTGAGGAGCTGCATCTTCAGGTCCAGGAGTTGACCAATGGAATGTGTTATGAGCTCATTTTCTCCTTGACCTTTGATGTCTGATGAACTCCCTCTGCTGGTGAAAGGAGGTAGTGAAATTGATTTGGATGGGAAAAACCTGTCATCTGAACAGGTGGAGTGTGATTGGACATCCGGAATCTCTGAGTGGATGTAAGGCCGCCGACGCCCTGCTGGGTTGCTGGTGATCCTCTCTGCTCTGAGCTCTGGCCTCCAGTTTAGTCCTGTCTACTAAAGCTAAGTTTTTGCTCTGCTATTTTTCCATGAGATTTTGTCTGTTTGCTTAGTGTTTGTGTTCAGCCAGCCCTGGTTGGGACTGGCTGAACTCAATTTTTGTCTCTGATCAGTTGATCTTTTTGCTCTGTTTTCAGAATATACCTGAGTGCTGATATAGTGATTTTGAAGTCTAGTGACTTCAGGGCCTTTTTCTATCAGACGTGTTGGACATTATTTTTGGCAGGGTTTTTGCGTGATTGCATACAGTTGCTTTTCTTTCCTGTCCTATCTAGTTAGTGAGGGCCCCATGGTTTGCTCAGCCTGTCTTTCTGTCTGTGGTTGTGTTTTCATCTGTTTTCACCGTCAATACATGTTGGGGGCTGTCTATTGCTTTGGGGTCTGCTCTGGGGCAGTTTAGATTTCCCCTTTCTTTCTTTAGGTGTATTTAGTTCTCCGGCTGTGAACGAGGTGTCTAGGACCACCGTAGGAACACCCCACGGCTAATGTTAGTTGTTGTGAATAGGATCAGGGGTCTGCAATCCGCTAGCTACCAACCGCTCCGGTTTTCTTGACTTAGCTTGTATTTTTGTTTTTTCCTCCTCCTCTGGTGACTCAATCATAACAGGAATGGCTGCACTCACCAAAATGGTGCAGTCCCTACAGGTGTCCTCCAAAGACAAGATCCAGCTTGCTTCCAGTCCAGAGGATGTCCCATGGCTCCGGAGGAGGAGAACCCCGCCACTTCGAGGAAGGAACAACGATCGCTATGACCAGGATGGACGTCCCATCTGTCATCGCTGTCACAAGGCAGGTCACCTTGTAAGATATTGTCCTTTAAATGAGCAACCCCTGGGGCAGAGGGCCAACCCCCAGGAGTAGGAACCCCAGGCCCAAAGAACTGGAGAGCCAAGTATGTGGGAGGGAGACCAATCCTTCCTGTGGTGATTGTCGGCATCCCCATAAACGCTTTGCTGAACACTGGCTCCCAGGTGACCACTATGCCGTACATTCTGCACAAGAGATATTGGGCTGATTCAGCGCTTACCCGTGGCCCAACTGGTGAACTGACAGTAGTTGCCAGTAATGGACAGTCTTTGCCGCAGATTGGCTGTAAAGAAATTACTGTCAAAGTGGGGCGGGTGGAGCTAAAGTCTCAAGGGTTAATAGTTGTTGATATTGACCGACATGAATGTAATCCCATGATGACTCTTGGTACAAATGTAATTGAAAACTGTCTGTCCGAGGTTATTGTCTTGTTGCAACAGGTGGCTGAGACTGCTGGTTCCGGAGAACAACGAGTCCTGCAGAAGGAGATTCGAGCCCTGATGCAAAGACAGCAGGTGGAACTCTCTGGCAGAGAGATTGGCAGCGTCAGAGTGAGTGATGCCTTCCCCATTGCAATACCCCCCAGATGTGAAATGTTGGTTTGGTGTCGGGCAGCTATAGGTCTTAGAGGGAGAGATTACCAGGCATTGGTAGAACCTGTATACTCCGAGAGCAGGCCCACTGTCCTGACAGCCAGAGGGGTGGTTGACGTACGAAAGGGGAGAGTACCTGTACGCCTTTTGAATTGTGGGGAAGAGGAAGCCACAATACCTCGGTATGCCACAGTTGCTAAGCTGCTCACTGTTAATAACAACTCTTTGCAGGCAGCAGAGCCCTTGGTCTCCTCTGATCAGGTGAAGGACAATGGCTCTGTGAAGCGGCCATATGAGTGGTGTCAGCAACTGCAGGTGGGAACTGACTCTACACCTTCATATCAGAAAAATGGGGTTTACAGAGTGGCACAAGAGTATGAGCGGGTATTCAGCAAACATCCACTAGATTTTGGGCAGGCAAAAGGGGTTCAACATCATATCCCCACGGGAGACCATCCACCCATAAAGGAGAGGTACAGACCTATACCCCCAACACAGTACCAGTGTGCTAAGAGTATGTTGAGGGAGATGAAGGAGGCAGGGGTCATCAGAGACAGTTGTAGCCCGTGGGCAGCTCCAATAGTGTTTGTAAAGAAAAAGGATGGTACCATGAGAATGTGTGTTGATTACAGGAAAATTAACAGCATTACACATAAAGATGCCTACCCATTGCCTAGAATTGAGGAATCATTAGCTGCACTTAAAACTGCTAATTACTTTTCCACCTTGGATCTCATCAGTGGGTATTGTCAGGTTCCCGTGGCAGAGGCAGACAAGGAGAAAACAGCATTTACTACTCCAATGGGTCTCTGTGAGTTCATTTATATGCCATTTGGGCTCTGCACTGCTCCAGGAACATTTCAACGGCTGATGGAGTGCTGCCTGGGACACATGAACTTTGAGACGGTCCTGTTGTACCTGGATGATGTCATTGTTTTCTCCAAAACCTATGAAGATCATCTGGAGCACCTGGCTGAAGTGTTTGAAGCTTTGTCCAATTTTGGCCTGAAGGTGAAGCCCTCCAAGTGTCACCTCCTGAAGCCCAAGGTGCAATACCTCGGTCATGTGGTCAGTGCAGAAGGTGTGGCACCAGATCCTGACAAGGTCACAGTCATCCGGGACTGCCCGAAGCCCAGCAACCTTCATGAAGTACGCCAATTCCTTGGACTGGTAGGCTACTACCGAAGATTCATCAAGGGCTTTACTGAAATAGCCACCCCTATGCAAAATCTCCTGGTGGGGCAGTCCAAGAAGACCAAACAGAAAAATTCCACCTTTGAATGGACTGAAGAGTTGGAGATATCCTTCACCCGGTTGAAGATGGCTCTCACAGGTGATGAAGTTCTGGCCTACCCAGATTATGACAAACCCTTTGTGCTGTTCACGGATGCCAGCAACGTGGGACTAGGAGCAGTACTTTTGCAGGTACAGAATGGGAAAGAAAGAGTGATCTCCTAAGCCAGCAGGAAGCTGCGCCCCACTGAAAGGAACCCTGATAATTACAGTTCTTTCAAGCTGGAGTTCCTTGCCATAGTCTGGGCTGTCACAGAAAGGCTCAAACATTACCTAGCCTCTGCCAAGTTCACTATCTTCACGGACAACAATCCGTTGACACATTTGGACAATGAAAACTAGGTGCACTGGAACAGCGATGGATGGCTCGGCTATCGAACTATGAGTTTACCATCAAGTACCGGGCAGGGCACAAGAATGCCAATGCTGATGTGCTGTCCAGGATGCCTAACCTACCAGATGCCGGAGAAGACCCTGAGGCTCTTGAAGAGATAGAGCTACCTCTCTTTCACCGGCCACTTGCAGCCCAGCGTGCTCAAGGAGTGAGAAACAGACGGTCTGGCTTGAAGAAGGTCACCCTGAATCCATTGCCCCATCATGACTGGGCGGCTGAAACGCAAGATAGTGACCCTGCAGTCCACCTGGTGAAGGAGCTGCTGACACGAGCTGACTCACGTCCAGAGTCGGATGCTCCTGAAGAAACTCAGCAGTTGTGGAAGGAGAGAGGCCAGCTGTTCATTTATGAAGGGAAGCTGTGTCATAGGAGTATCAATGCCCGCACACATGAGCTGGTTTGGCAGGTGATAGTCCCAAAGAGAGAGGCATCAATGGTCCTGGAAGCATACCACAATGGAACTGGACACTTCGAATGGAAGAAGTTGGAAGTATTGCTCCGAGAGAGGTTCTACTGGGCTGGTATGAGGAATGCCATTGAGAGGTGGTGCCGGGAGTGTGGACAGTGTAACCTGCGCAGAAAGGATCGAGACAGCCAGAGAGCTCCCCTACAGCCAATCATCACCAAACAGCCCCTTGAGTTGGTAGCCTTGGACCATGTGAAACTGTTTCCTAGCCGGTCAGGCTACATCTATGCACTTACCATTGTGGACCACTACTCAAGATTCCTGGTAGTTGTGCCTGTCAAAGATCAAACTGCCAGGACAGCAGCCAGTGCATTCCAGCAGCACTTCTGTAGACAACATGGGTATCCTGAAAGAGTGCTGACAGATCAAGGTCCAGCTTTCGAGGCAGAAGTGTTCCAGGAATTCTGTAACCTGTATGGTTGTAAGAAGATCCGGACAACACCGTATCACCCACAGACCAATAGCATGTGCGAGAAGATGAACCAGGTAGTGATTGACCTCCTGAAGACTTTGCCCTTGAAGGAGAGGAATCTGTGGCCAGAGAAGTTGCCTGACCTGGTAGATCTTTACAACCATATTCCAATGAACTCCACCAACTGTACCCCAGCTTACTTAATGAGAGCAAGACCTGGTAAGCTGCCTATTGACTTGGACATGGGAGTCCTGACCCCAGAAGTGACGTCACCAGATGCTGACTGGGACACGGAGAGGCAGCAACAGTACAGGAGGGTTCAAGAATGTGTGGAGAAGAGTCTGGTCTAGGCAAGGCAGAAGCAGGAGAAGCTTTACAATCAAAATGCACCTGCTGCTCCTTTGTTGCCTGGAGAACAGGTCTTGAAAAGGAAGAGAAGATTGCACAAGATGGATGATCAGTGGGAAGCTGAACCTTATACCATTCTGCCCTCGAACTTTGATAATACTAAGGTATGCCTTGTGAGTAAAGATGGAGGAGAGACCTCGGTAGCGGTATCAAGAGATCATTTGAAGTTGTGTCCTGACCAGTTGAAGGAAAGGAAAGAGGAACCAGATAACATCCAACCCGTAGTGGAAGAAGAGATGGTCAGCACAGTGCTTGGAGAATTCCTTGCGAATTGGACTAGAGTAAACGATGCTATAATGGTGCCAGTGTTGATATTTCCTCAAGTGGTAGCACAAGAAGAAGTGACTCAAGAGAATCAGGAAAATCAGGTAGCAGATGCCACACCAGAAGTGGAGCCAGAGAAACCTCGCCCTGCCAGTGTTGAACCTGTTGTGCCCCTGGTGAGTCTAAGAGTCGGTAGGAGAATGCTACCCAGTTTACCCACTACACCAGTCTTACGAAGGTCTACCTGCACCACACAAGGCATACTACCAGTTTGATACCATATATAAAGTAATGTAATTGTTGAAATTTTGTAAATATGTAACTGTTTCTCAAGTTTTGTGCCTACAGGCAACCTGTAAGAGTTTCCTTTGGAATTTGTTTTATGGACACTGAACCACAGGACTTGTGTGTGGTCAAAAACTTTCACCATTTGCCCAGGAATGGACCATGGACATTGATGCTGGACTTATCATCATAGGACCATTTTTGAGCTCTTGGTTTTTGTAAATTTTTCCCTTTTTCAAATCTTGTACAAATTATTATTGTTCAATTGTTTATATGTTATTCATGTTTTCTTTTGTTCAGCCCAGGAGTGCTGACTTGCACTAGGGGGGAATGTGGCGCCCCCAGGAGTATGGCCGCCACAGTGGCTTTGCCTTCCTCCAGGGGAGGGTAATGCCAGACTTGAAGGCAATGATGGGTCTCTCTCGCAGTCAATCCATACATACAACACTGTTATGAATGAGTCACCGTAGGAGGCAAAAACAGAAATACTAGCTAAGTCCAGAAAACCAGAGAAGTTGGCAGCTATCGGATTGCAGACCCCTGAACCTATCAACAACAACTAGCAGTAGCCGTGGGGGGTTCCTACGGTGCCCTAGACCCCTCGATCACAGCCGGAGAACTAAATAGCCTAAAGACAGAAAGGGAAATCTAAACTGCCCCAGAGCAGACCCCAAAGCAATAGGCAGCCCCCAACATATAATGACGGTGAAGCAAGAAGAAAAAACACTCACACAGATAGAAAGATAGGCTGAGCAAATGATGGGGCCCAAGCTAACTAAATAGGACAGGATAGAAAAGCTGCTGTCTGCAATCCGCCAAAACCCTATCAAAACAAGAGCCAACAGACTGATAGGGAAAAAAGCCCTGAAGACGCTAGGCTTCAAAAAGACTATATCAGTACTCAGGTATTTTCTGAAGACAGAGCAAAAAGGAATTCAGCTCACCCAAGCAGGGAATGGCAGAAATCCAGAAAAACAAGGCAAAACAAAACCAAAACACAAATGCAAAAAGCAGAGCAGAAAACTTAGCTTTTGAGGAGCAAGAATCAGACTGGTCTCCTAGAATCCCTCAGAGAAGTCACCAGCAAGGCAGAAGGGCATCGGCTGCCTTATATCCAGTCAGCAATTCCCGTCACCCAGTCATCATCATCCAGCTCAGGTGCTTGGTAATCAGCCTCACTACCATCCTTCACCAGAAGAGGGAGTTCATCAGACCTCAATGGTGAAGGGGAAAATGAACTCACAACAGTACCTCCCCCTTGAGGAGGGGTCACCGAACCCTCACCCACGCCACCAGGGCGATCAGGGTGAGCCCGATGAAAAGCACGCACCAATCTTTTGGCATGAATATCAGAGGCAGAGACCCAGGAATTATCCTCCTGACCATAACCCTTCCACTTAACCAAATACTGGAGTCTCCGTCTAGCCAGACGGGAATCCAGTATCTTCTCTACCTCATATTCCATGTTACCTTCAACCAATACAGGGTCCGGAGGTGCCACCCCAGGAACTACTGGTTCAACAAACCTCTTCAACAAGGACATGAAACACAATATGGATTTTAAATGTGACAGGAAGAGCCAACCGAAAAGAGACCTGATTAATAATCTCCAAAATCTTGTAAGGTCCAATAAATCTAGGCTTAAACTTAGGAGAAGCCACCTTCATAGCGTTATTTTTTGATGATAACCAAACCATATCACCAACCTTAAACTGGGGACCAATGGTCCTATGTCGGTTGGAAAACCCCTGGGCCTTTTCCTGGGAGAGAGATAACTTATCCACCACTTGGTCCCAGATCTTTTGCATTCTCTCCACCACAGTGTCAACACCTGGGCAGGCAGAAGGCTCCACCTGCCCTGAAGAAAATCGAGGATGAAACCCAAAGTTACAAAAAAAAGGTGACATCAAAGTGACAGAACTAGCTCTATTATTTAAAGCACATTTGGCCAAGGGCAAAAATGAAACCCAATCATCCTGATCAGCGGAAATAAAACATCTCAAATACGACTCCAAGGTCTGGTTTGTTCTCTCTGTCTGCCCATTGGTCTGAGGGTGAAAAGAAGAGGAGAAGGACAACTGAATTCCCAGCTTGGAACAGAAAGTCCTCCAAAATCTAGACACAAACTGAACTCCTCTGTCAGATACAATGTTCTCAGGAATCCCGTGCAAGCGAACCACCTGTTGCAAAAACAGGGGCACCATCTCAGAGGAAGATGGCATCTTAGGGAGTGGTACAAGATGAACTGTCGAGGTAGCTATTTTGGGAGCCGTGTTACCAGTCATGGCTGTCGCGGCGCACCCGTCCCCCCTGTATACTGCAGTTCACGAATAACAATTTTTGATGACGGTGGGTAGGGATCTTTTGTAGGTAGCCATGTGCTTGGCTTCAACATCTTCATCAAGTAGCCTTTTGAGATTGGTGCAGAGAAGAGCAGGGGCAACAACACCTTGGGTATCATCATTAGCTGTCTTAGTGCAGAATTTCCTAATACATACAGAAATACACCAAAGAACAAGTTTTAGTATCACATATACAACAAGGATACAGGCAGCAATGTGCAACAAGCTTTGTAAGATCCCAGCTATCCATCCCCCAATTCCCTTAAACCAATTGGCTGGATTGAGAAAGGAGAAGGTGTCTGACCACCAACAGTCCTTATTACGATCATTGTCTTTATCGTATTAATCTCTTAGTCATTGAATATCTTGTAACTTTAACTTTATCTTCTTATGGAAAATGCGAAAAACCAAAACATTATGTCTCTTTTATTTGCTATTGGCTTGTTGGGTGATGAGGAGAACTTGATCGGGACCGTCATACAAGGGTTCTAGTCCATGCTTCCTGACATGCCTCTTCACGACTACCAAATCACCAGGCTTCAGGTTATAACAGGTGTCGGTTTCTGCTGAATCTGGAAAAGAAAACTAGAACATGGGTGTTAGCAAGATTTTTACTAAGCTGAATAACATATTGAACAGCACGGTCAGTTTCTTCTGATAACTGCTGAGGCTGGAAATTTGCAACTGGGGGCCTAGTACCAAACAATATTTCATATGGGGACAGGCCATGTTTTGCAATAGGGGTAGTACGGATGTGGTATAGTACAGTGGGTAGGAGCTCTGGCCATGGAGCCGTAGTCTCCTGCATCATTTTGGTCAATTGTCCCTTCAGTGTGCCGTTCAGACTCTCAACTTCACCACTGGATTGTCGGTGGTACGGAGTATGGAGGGCTACAGTGGATCCAAGCATTGTAAGAACTTGAGAAGAAAACATGAGAAGAAAAGGCCGGACCTTGATCACTTTCAACAACTTCTAGAACCCCATATCTGCATATAACTTCCATCATCAGTTTCTTCGCTGTGGTTTTTGCAGTCATGTTGGTAACAGGGAATCCTTCCGGCCAACTGGAGAACCGGGGCCCAGTAGAATTTTTGCACCAGTGCGAGGGCCTGATTCTTTCTTTGATATATAGGTCCATGTGCCCATATGGCAATAGCAGGGTACATCCACTTAGGGAGACACACGAGTTGGTCCTTTTTCCAGAGACCATTATCCATTCGTGCCCCATCAGTCTTCCATTGCTTCACCTCTTCCTTTGGAGACATTCTCTGCATCGTCATTAAGCGGTCTCGCGGGGTCCGACAGAAAACTTCAGTCTGTTGTAGATCATCAGGTTCTTGTAGGGTCTGTGCTTCTTGTAACTGTTTACGTTGAGAGCATGTGGTCACCATAGTTGGTATAGTTGGTTTAACGGGTAAAAAAGCAGCGGATTTTGCTTGCATATCCGCAAATGCGTTGCCAACAGTCTGTGGCCTGTTCCTAGGACCGTGCGCCTTAACTTTGATAATGGCCACCTGAGTAGGTAATTTGATTGAGTCCATGAGGGTTTTAACAGCTTCAGCATTTTTCAATGGGGTTGCGGCAGCAGAAATAAACCCTTGATTGGCCCATAGAGCCCCAAAATCGTGAGCAATACCAAATGCATACCGTGAGTCTGTGCATATATTAGCCCGTCTGTTCTTGGCCAAAGTACATGCAGTAGACAGAGCCTGGAGTTCTGCTTCTTGTGCTGACTGTGAGGGCGGGAGCGCAGCTGCGTGCACTACAGTGTCCTCTGTGGTAACAGCGTATCCTGTGTGGAATCTACCAAACTCGTCAGCATATCTTGAACCATCCATCTATAACACCAGATCGGGATTTGGGAGTGGATTCTCACTGATATTTGGTGGAGTAGCTGATTCTTCAGTCAGAAGTTGGGAACAATCATGTTGGAGGTAATCCTCATCACTGCCATCTTCCCTTATAGTTCATTATACCGTCTTTCAAGGCGTTGTAAAGGGGTTGCATTATGCGGGATGCATCCGGTATCCACTGACAACAATAAGTACATAATAAAACGCTGGAGTTCAGATTCATCTTTTGGGAAAGGAAGGGAGCTGACAGCTATTATTCTTCTGCGAGGTGTCTGGCACCCTGAAGGAGACAGTGACCCAAGAATATCACTTGACCAAGGCAGAACTGAAGTCTCGAGGCCGAAACCCAACAGTTCAGTGCTGCCAGACGCTTTAAGGAGGCTAACAGTGGCAGCAATGGCAAAAGACACCTGCTCATATTTTTGTCAAACTGGTTGGGACTGTTTTGGGCCCCTTGTGGCATAACTGTCCATGTTAACTGTCGTGCCTGATAAGTGAATGCAAATAGAAACTGGCAGTCTGGGTGTAACGGAATGCTAAAGAAGGCATTGGTAAGATCAATAACTGTAAACCAAGCAGCATCCTGGGGTATTTGGGACAAAAGAGTATGAGGATTAGGCACCAGGTTTGAAATTTCCCACGCAGCAATGGCATAAAGTGAGACTAGGGACTTTTTTTTTTTTTAAAGTGGTGGAGGAATACAGTGCGGAAGGATACCTACCTTCCGTCATTGTATTCTTGGAGCTGGTAGAGAACGGTAGCATCAGCTGATGCTGCTGTTCTCTACGCAAGATGGACGTGGGACCCTCGTGGACTTCTGCGGATCGGGGTAAGTATATTGGTGTTTTTTTATTTTGATATTTATTCCTCAAGGGGACAATGGCTTCGGGGATCAAAGTGACAAGTGACGGTGAGTATGTACTCTATGTTATATGTACTGTATGTCTATATGTATGTATTGTATGTAGTATATATGTATGTTGCATGCATGTAGTATATATGCAGTATATATGTAGTATGCATGTTGCATGCATGTGGTATATATGTAGTATGTATGTAGCATGTATGTAGTATGTATGTTGCATGTATGTAGCATGTAGTGTGTATGTATGTAGCATGTATGTAGTATGTATGTTGCATGTATGTAGCATGTAGTGTGTATGTTGCATGTATGTAGCATGTAGTATATATGTAGTATGTATGTTACATGTAGTATATATAGTATATTTGTAGTATGCATGTTGCATGCATGTAGTATATATGTTGTATGTATGTTGCATGCATGTAGTACATATGTATTATGTATGTAGTATGTATGTAGCATGTATGTAGTATGTATGTTGCATGTAGTATATATGTAGTATGCATGTTGCATGCATGTAGTATATATGTTGTATGTATGTTGCATGCATGTAGTATATATGTATTATGTATGTAGTATGTAGCATGTATGTAGTATGTAGCATGTATGTAGCATGTAGTATATATGTAGTATGTATGTTACATGTAGTATATATAGTATATATGTAGTATGCATGTTGCATGCATGTAGTATATATGTTGTATGTATGTTGCATGCATGTAGTATATATGTATTATGTATGTAGTATGTATGTATGTAGCATGTATGTAGTATGTAGCATGTATGTAGCATGCATGTAGTATGTAGCATGTATGTACTATGCATGTTGCATGTAGTATGTATGTTACATGTAGTATATATGTAGTATGCATGTTGTATGTATGTAGCATGTATGTAGCGTGTATGTAGCATGTAAATTTTTTTTTTTTTTTTTTTTTTTTACATTCAACACATTAGCCGGATGATGGGACTACTACTGTCCCATCATTGGCTAATGTGTCAATCACTGTCATGGTAGCAGGCATCGCCCGATGGGACTTGTAGTCCCATCGGACGATGCCTGCACAGACCCCCCGGAGCCTGCACAGACCACCGGCAGGCCGGCACAGCCCCCCGGAGCCTGCACAGACCACCGGCAGGCCGGCACAGCCCCCCGGCAGGCCGGCACAGACCACCGGAGCCTGCACAGACCACCGGCAGGCCGGCACAGCCCCCCGGAGCCTGCACAGACCACCGGCAGGCCGGCACAGACCCCCGGCAGGCCGGCACAGACCCCCGGAGCCTGCACAGACCACCGGCAGGCCGGCACAGCCCCCCGGCAGGCCGGCACAGACCCCCGGAGCCTGCACAGACCACCGGCAGGCCGGCACAGACCCCCGGCAGGCCGGCACAGACCCCCGGAGCCTGCACAGACCACCGGCAGGCCGGCATAGACCCCCGGACAGTCGGCACAGCCCCCCCGAAGGCCCGAATTGACGGCGCATCATGATGCGCACAGACAGCGCATCATGATGACGTCATTTCGGCAGCCAATCAGAGCCACAAAAGTGGCTCATTGCATTTTGGACTTCCGATTCCGGTATCCGATACGAAAAAAGTATCGGTACTCGGTATCGGAATTCCGATACGGCAAATATCGGCCGATACCCGATACTTGCGGTATCGGAAAGCTCAACACTAATCATCAGTCAATCTCCCTTTATTTAATTTTTTTTTAACTCATTCATCCCATAGCGTAGGCTGCAACCTCCCGCCCTTAGGAAATCCCAGAATCGAAAATATTTTTCCTGCATTCCTGACACATTTCTTTCCTCGTCTTTGAATCATAAGACTAACAGTATCTGATCTTTCACACAATTCCAAACTTTTCTTTTTCTTCCATAGAAACATAATTCTCTCCTTTAGAGCTAAATATCCTGACAAATTGTGCACAATACTGGTGCAGCCGTCTCTGTTTGTTCCACAGGGTCAACCCCCTCTGGGAAGCCCAAAATTCATGGTACTCAGTGAAAGGAGGAGGGCGTCTCAGACTATCCCTCCGGACACCTCTGGTTATATATATCTATCTATATATACCTGAGTTACGTATCCTACCCATCTTCGATCACTCACCACGCCCAATACTAATAATGATCAGGAATTCAGGATATTTTGACTATAATGAGAGTCACAATCACTGGTCAATCCGGGGTGTCCGTCCCTTATGAGGTACGGTTCGAGCACTGGACCCCCAATGGGACTGCACCTCTATATGATTCCACCCATGAATCACCCCACCAGGGGACAAACCTCAGTTCTTCTTTGCAGCAACAAGCACAGGAAAACCACACCAACAGTCAGTCTGAACAGTAACCAAGTGCCAACTTACCGTGGTCGTGGGGGGTGATCAGTCCCAATTTTCCAGCACCTGTGTCCGCTCCGAAGGTCCTTTGTCTTGTTGTCCTCCGGGGGCAGAGGCGTCCCTGTTCAGGGGGCCCCACGTTGCGCGCCACTGTCGAGGCAGCTATTTTGGGAGGGCTAAATTA
This sequence comes from Dendrobates tinctorius, assembly GCF_039654945.1. Classification (NCBI taxonomy): domain Eukaryota; kingdom Metazoa; phylum Chordata; class Amphibia; order Anura; family Dendrobatidae; genus Dendrobates; species Dendrobates tinctorius. The sequence continues at coordinate 13,520,089 of NW_027361686.1, read as the reverse complement.
ACCCTTCATGGTTGAGCCAGTGATTTCCAAATTATTCCAGTGTTGCTAGCAACTCAAATGACCACACGGAGACTGGGGTCTCTGTACGGAAGGATCGAGGCAGATCACTAAGCCCCTTTATTTTAGTCACATCTTTTATAATCTTTTGCTTAATTATGCAAGGTTCTCAAGTACCAATAGCATCATTTCACTTTATAAGCCAATAATATTGCAAGAAAACCGGAAACTACATATATGTCCATACCTAGATAGCGTAGAAAGTAGTATAATGGCATATTCTTCAGAGTTTTACACCCCCGCCTCCCTTATCTTATACAGATGGGAACAGTCTGGTTTCATGACAGCCCATGCCAATTACAAAAATTTATCTTACAACAACAAAAATTAAGAAACGAAACCTACAGAGGAATGGAGAAGTGAAACTTAAGCTCTGATTTTAGTATTAACCCTTCACAGAACCATCTTAGAGAACCTATCACAAATCACCCAAATAACAGTCATTCTCTGAGAGACAGGCATATCAGAGATGAAATCCATTGAAATATGGGTCCATGGCCTCCTGGGGACCGGCAAAGGCATCAACAACCCACTAGAGCGAGAACAAGGTTTAGACTGGGAGCAAGTCCCACAGGACTGCACAAAATTCCTGACATCACGAGACAAGGCGGGCCACCAAAAAGACTGACTCACCAGATCTCTAGTACCAAAAATACCTGGATGACCAGCCATTGCAGAGCAATGAACTTCAGACATCACTCTCTTCTTCCACTGGTCAGGAACATGCAACTTTCCACTGGGACAGCGCTCAGGTTTGTCCTCCTGGAACTCTTCAAGAGCACATCTCAAATCGAGCGAGATGGCAGAAAGAACTAACCCTTCACCTAAGATGGTAGCAGGCTTGGTCACCACAGGAGAATCAGCAAAGAAGCTCCTAGAGAGAGCGTCAGCCTTGACATTCTTAGTGCCAGGAAGAAAAGAGACCACAAAATCAAAACGTGTAAAAAACAAGGCCCACCTAGCCTGTCTAGGGTTCAAGCGTTTGGCCGACTCCAGGTAAATCAAATTCTTGTGGTCAGTGAGGACCACGACTTGATGTTTAGCTCCCTCCAACCAATGTCTCCACTCCTCAAATGCCCATTTCATGGCTAACAGTTCCCGATTCCCCACATCATAGTTACGTTCAGATGGAGAGAACTTTCGGGAAAAGAAAGCACAGGGATTCATTTTAGATGTTACAGGATCCTTTTGGGACAAAACAGCTCCTGCACCAATCTCAGAAGCGTCCACCTCTACCTGGAACGGGAGTGAGACATAAGGTTGCCGCAAAACCGGGGCAGAAGTGAATCTTCACTTCAGCTCCTGAAAGGTAGAAACAGCCTCCGGAGACCAATTCAACACATCAGCACCCTTCTTAGTCAGATCAGTCAATGGCTTGGCAATACTAGAAAATTTTGCTATAAATTTCCGATAAAAATTAGCAAAACCCAAAAACTTCTGGAGGGCCTTCAAAGAAGTGGGCTGAACCCAATCATAAGTGGCCTGTACTTTGGCCGGGTCCATTTCAATAGTTGACAGAGACAAAATAAATCCCAAAAATGAAATCCTCTGTACCCCAAAAAGGCATTTCGATCCTTTGACATACAGGGAATTCTCCCTCAAGATCCGGAACACAGTCCGAACATGTTCCACATGAGAATCCCAATCCTTGGAGAAGATCAAAATATTATCCAGATAGATAATCAAAAATGTATCCACATAGTCTCGGAAAATGTCGCTCATGAAGCACTGGAAGACAGAAGGGGCATTAGTGAGCCCAAAAAGCATCACCAGGTACTCAAAATGTCCCTCCGGAGTATTAAACGCCGTCTTCCATTCATCCCCATGCTTAATGCGGATAAGATTATACGCCCCCCTGAGGCTTGGTAAACCAGCAAGCACCTTTAACTCTGGAGAATAGATCCGAAATCAGGGGTAACGGATACTGATATTTAATAGTAATTTTGTTGAGGGCACGATAATCAATACAAGGCCTTAATGAACCATCCATTTTGGCCACGAAAAAAAACCCAGCACCTAAGGGTGAAGAGGATGGTCTAATATGACCCTTCTCCAACGCCTCCTTAATATAGGATCACATAGCCTCGTGCTCGGGTACAGATAAATTGAAGAGCCGACCCTTGGAAAATTTACACCCCGGACTCAGTTCAATTGAACAGTCATAACTCCTATGAGGAGGCAAAGACGCAGACTCATTCTCACTAAATACATCATAAAAGTCCGCCAAATAGTCAGGAACATCATGCGACTGAGGAGAGGTGGAAAAAACCGGAGCCTCACTAAGGACACACTGACAACCCCAACTCACCACAGACACAGATTTCCAATCCAAAACTGGATTATGAATTTGCAACCAGGGAAACCCCAGAACAATGGTATCATGCAAATTATGCAACACCAAAAATCTGCAATTTTCTTGATGGTCTGGGGCGACCCGCATTACCACCTGGGTCCAAAACTGAGGTTTATTTTTTGCCAAAGGAGTAGCATCAATCCCCCTCAAAGGGATAGGCGTCCGCAGAGGTGTCATTGGAAATTCACAACATTTAGCAAAATCCAAGTCCATTAGGTTCAGGGCTGCTCCCGAATCCACAAAAGCCTTGGCGGAAAATGTGGACAGGGAGCAGATCAGAGTAATTGCCAGAAGAAACTTAGGTTGAACACCATCCACAGAAAATGTGTGTGCAAAACGTTTCTATCGTTTAGGACAGACAGAAATAATATGCAAGGCATCTCCACAAAAAAAACACAGCTTTTTACGCCTTCTGAACTCCTGACGTTGCTCCCTGGACAAAACTCTATCACATTGCATAGGTTCAGACACTTGTTCAACAGGTGGCAACACCTCTCGTGCAGTCCTGCGTTCACGTAAACGCCGATCAACGTGAATGGCTAATGACATAGAATTGTCAAGACCAGAGGAAACAGGAAATCCCACCATAGTATCTTTTACGGCTTCTGACAAACCCTTCCGAAAGAGAGCTGCCAAGGCATTTTCATTCCAGGTAGTAAGGACCGCCCACTTTCGGAATTTTTGACAGTACAATTCTGCAGAATCTCGACCCTGGCTCAATGCCAACGGGTCTTTTCAGCCTGATCAATAGCATTAGGTTCATCATACAACATCCCCAAGGCTTGAAAAAATGCATTCACATTAGTCAGAATAGGATCATCTGGTTTCAAAGAAGACGCCCAATCCTGGGGATCGCCACGCAGCAAAGAGATGACAATTTTAACCTGCTGCGTGGAGCTCCCTGACGAGCTAGGCTTAAAGGCAAAAAATAATTTATAATTATTTTTGAAATTCTAAAATTTAGACCGATCCCCAAAAAACACATCAGGAGTAGGGATCTTTGGTTCAGCAGCATGTGAATGAGCAAGGTAGGCGGAAATTCCCCGCACTTCCGCAGCGAACTGCTCCACACGATCAGGCAATTTCTTTATCTCCATTGAGAGAAAAAAAAATTCCCCCTACGGCCTCAGAGATATAGAGGAAAAAATATACACACTTTTTTTACAATTCTTTCCTGCTATTGAGTACCCTAGGATCTGCGGTATGGCTGGTGATTCTGTTATGAATGAGTCATCGTAGGAGGCAAAAACAGAAATGCTAGCTAAGTCCAGAAAACCAGAGAAGTTGGCAGCTATCGGATTGCAGACCCCTGAACCTATCAACAACAACTAGCAGTAGCCGTGGGGGTTCCTATGGTGCCCTAGACCCCTCGATCACAGCCGGAGAACTAAATAGCCTAAAGACAGAAAGGGAAATCTAAACTGCCCCAGAGCAGACCCCAAAGCAATAGGCAGCCCCCAACATATAATGACGGTGAAGCAAGATGAAAAAACACTTACACAGATAGAAAGATAGGCTGAGCAAATGATGGGGCCCAAGCTAACTAAATAGGACAGGATAGAAAAGCTGCTGTCTGCAATCCGCCAAAACCCTATCAAAACAAGAGCCAACAGACTGATAGGGAAAAAAGCCCTGAAGACGGTAGGCTTCAAAAAGACTATATCAGTACTCAGGTATTTTCTGAAGACTGAGCAAAAATGAATTCAGCTCACCCCAGCAGGGAATGGCAGAAATCCAGAAAAACAAGGCAAAACAAAACCAAAACACAAATGCAAAAAGCAGACCAGAAAACTTAGCTTTTGAGGAGCAGGAATCAGACTGGTCTCCTAGAATCCCTCAGAGAGGTCACCAGCAAGGCAGAAGGGCGTCGGCTGCCTTATATCCAGTCAGCAATTCCCGTCACCCAGTCATCATCATCCAGCTCAGGTGCTTGGTAATCAGCCTCACTACCTTCCTTCACCAGAAGAGGGAGTTCATCAGACCTCAATGGTGAAGGGGAAAATGAACTCACAACAGAACACAGTTCCACTCCAGGCCACCAGGGGGGACTCTGAACCAGGATGGAGGGGAGGATTGCCCTCTGAGGGCCAAGAGGAAGGAGTGGTCAGATAGTCTGCAGAGGACGAAGTGTGCAGACTCGTGGAAAGAAGCTGGAGGTTGAGCTAGGAAGGAGAGCTCTCTCAGCTTGAGAGTGCACGAACTGGAGCCTGGTCTCCACGGCTGTACGGATACTAAAGGTCCTACAGCAGATACCAGAGGAGTAGGAGGCTGTAAATGCCCTACTCCCATCTAAGACTTGAGGCACAACAGCAGCTTGGATAGAGAGACAGGACTAGAGAGGAGTCCCCAAGAGAGACTACAGTTGTCTGCCGTGCAAGTGAGGTTCTTGGGAACATCTGACAGGAGGAACTCTAGAGTAACTATGTACTGGAGTGCTTCACACCACAAAGTTCTAGGAAGGAGACTGCACAGCCCATCTGTTAGAGAGAATCCCTGAGTTGCTTCCAGGCTAGCCTGCTCCGTTGCCATCTGTAATCAGGACCCTGGACTGCAGTTATCAAGTAAAGGTACAGAAATTGCACCCCGCTGTGTCTTGTCTGCTACATCACCGTGCCAACCATCTCTACACTGCCCTGGGACATTAGCCCTGCCTGTGGAGGGCTATACCATCACTGCTGCACCACACCATCTGTCCCAGCGGAGCTGTCTGCAGCGTCGGCTTAACATCTCCCTTGCCGAACACCACAGGTGGCGTCACGAATTATTCCATTCCATTAACTACATCCCTCATTACTTGGGCGCCCAGGGCCACGGACAGGGTCACTGCTGCTGTGACACATCCCCCTGACACCGGCCCGGTACCGAGTACCCCACAGCCTTGGGAGGGCAACCCACTTCCTTAAACAGAGAGTGGAGATGCCAGCCGACACACTGCGACGTTCCACTTTAGCTTCTGCTCCTGGCGATTTTGCCACCCCCGTTGTCTCCCACGCGTCCCTTCTCAAACCTGGCGACCTTGCCGCCTCTGATGCCTTCCACGTATCCCAGTTTTCCTTGTCACCTTCCGGGACATCAGAATTGCCTTCGGACGGGTATGAGGCCTATACCCCTGATGGGCACAAGTTGGTGGATCGGAAGGCTCAGGGAGGAGGGGGCCTTAGGAAGGGGGGTAATGTTAGGCGTCAGGTTTCTGCTTCTGCTCTGCAGGAATCAAGACCCTTACATTCTGCGGTCTCTTGCTGTTTATCTACCGCAGAGGAGATTGCCTTACAGCAAATCTCTCCAGGTGCTAATTCCCTCTGTGCTCCTACTGAGCATGCTCATGAGACGATTTCCCATTGGAGATCGGGAGTCATGTGCTCAGGTCCTGCTCCAGATCTCATTGGTCCATCTCGGAGATCTGGAAGCTTCCGGAAGGTCCCGGCTGCTATAAAAAGCGTGCATGGCCATTTCGCCATGCGCTAGTATAGCCTCTAGTTACTACTGTGTGAATAATGATGGATGTATGATTCTGGTGAATGACTCATTTGAAACCCCTTACCTCTGATATTACATATGTGGACAGGGACTAAGCTTAGAGTCAGCGCCAGCGCGCCACTACTACATCATCCACACTTGCTAGCGTCCGACATTGTGCTTGCGTACTGGCTTTGTCATCTAGCGTCAGTGTCCTACGCCGAGCTGCAGTTGCAGCCCTCCATGGCGTACGCACGGTAGGTCTAGACGGATGCAGTTCCGCTGTCATTGGCTCTGCTCCTGTGACCAGATACCGTGTGTGCATTTACTCTGAGTACTGTGACTCCAACAGGCTCAGCCTTATTGTATTTGTCTTTGTTGGCACCTCTGTGACTTAACAGAGATTGCTCTGCACACCTGGGTGACGTTTAACCCACGTGCGCATTTCTGCCATATTGCTTGCCTGCCACCACTTAGCAGCAGTCATATCATCTACTGCACGGTGGACCCCGAGCGGCGAACGCACTTTATTATTATATTAATTTAGTGCGTTCCGCCGTTCCTAACACCTACATTGTCCAGCTAATCTCATTAGAGATGATTCCCTACTGTTTGGTTGAAAGCGAAGCTTTCTGCGACCTCATGGCCTACGCTGTCCCGCACTATGACCTACCCAGTCGGCACTTGTTTCTCGAAAAGTCATCCCTGCCCTCCACCGGCATGTGAAAGACCGCATTGTCCATGCACTAAAACAGTCAGTGAATGGAAAGGTGCACCTCACAACGGATGCATGGACCAGTAGGCATGGCCAGGGCCGTTACGTGTCCATCACTGTGCATTGGGTTAATGTGGTGGATGCAGGCTCCACTGGGGACAGCGGCGGTGGAACAGTGCTGCTTAGCCCACGGTATAGGAAACAGTTGGCTGTAGGCTTTCGATCCTCCTCCTCTATCAGCGAAAGCTCGTCCACAGAGCGCAGTCGCACAAGCACTCCATCCGCAGCTGACAGTGTTGGACACGAGGTGTCCCACTATGAAACAGCTAGTGGTAAGCGTCAGCTAGTGTTAAAGATGATGTCTTAGGGCGACAACAGACACACCACGGAGGTACTGGCCAACTACTTGCAGTGACAAAGAGTCACGGCTGGGCACGCTACATCTTGAGGCAGGCAAGGTAGTCAGTGATAACGGCCGTAATTTTGTGGCAGCCATAGCCCGTGCAAAACTCACACACATACCTTGCCTGGCTCACACTTTGAACCTGGCGGTGCAGTGCTTCCTTAATAATTATCTGGCGTTAACATCCTTGCTCCATAGGTGCGAAGACTGTGCTCGCACATCCGTCGCTCGGCCATACACTCCAGTCGTATGCAGAAGCTGCAGCGATTGCTCCACCTCCCCAAGCACCACCTAATCATAGACGTTGCAACAAGGTGGAACTCCACCCTGCACATGGTTGAGAGACTGTGCGAACAGAGGCAGGCTGTAATGCATTTGTGGGAGGATACACGGGCAGGCAGTTTGAGGGAAGACATGGAATTGTCGGGTGTGCAGTGGTCAAAGCTGAAAGACCTCTGTAAAGTCCTCAGTGTTTTGAGTAATGCACACGGCTGGTAAGCCCAGACGATGCCATCATAAGCATGAGCATCCCACTTATGCGTCTGCTCATGCAAAGTTTGATGCACATTAAGGATCAGGCGTCTGCAGCGGAGGAGGGAAGCCTTGATGACAGTCAGCCATTGTCTGGTCAGGGAACTGTCCTGGACGAGGCGGAGGAAGAGGAGGAAGATGAGGGGGATGATTATTTTGGGCAGGAGGATGCTTCTCAGGGGGCAAGAGAAAATGTTGGCGTTCCAAGGTCAGGTACAGTGTTTGTGCGTGACTGTAGGGATGTGGATTTGCCAGAAAGTGCTCCTCCACCCACCACTGGCAGTGCATCATTGACACCTGGAACACTGGCCCATATGTGCGATTATGCCTTGCAGATCCTAAAAAGTGACCCCCTGTTGGAATAATGCATATTGATCTGTATGTATTGCAACAACTACTACTGTACTGTTTTATATATTGTGCATATTGTGAGATTGTTAACAAAGTTCAGTGACAAAAAAAAAAACACAGACAGGATGCCCCCTCCTTCTCTTCCCTTCTTGTTGTTGTAATGCTCCCATGCTGCAAGCCACAGCAGATACCAGATTGATCACATTTAATGCAATAAGCTGTTCAACCTGGATATGAATAAATGTACATTCTGTGTTGCTGACTCTGGATGTTATGCTGATTAATCCGCTGCTAACAGGTTATGGGCCCAGAGTCCTAGAGTCCCAGATCCGCAGAGCACAGAGAAAAGAAAAGAAAGGAAGACAGCAAAGATGGCCACCAGCAGCAGCAACTCCATGAAGTTTACAGTACCAAGTCTCACTAACCAGAATTATCAATCCTGGAAATTCAAAGTGAAAATGCTGCTGATAAGAGAGGATACGTGGAAATACACACAGGAGCCTAAACCTGACCCAGTATCACAGGAGTGGATAGAGATGGATCAGAAAGCACAAAGTACCATATCACTCAGTATAGATGGTGATCAGATTGTGCATGTGTGTAAAAGTGAAACTGCAAGAGAAATGTGGGAGCAGCTACAAAAGGTGCATGAGAGGATAAATTTAAGCAATAAACTTTATCTCAAGAGAAAATTGTACCAGTCTAAACTACAGAATGGCCAGGATATGCAGGACTACATAACAAGCATTCTAGAGATTGTAGAACGCCTGAGAGGCATTGGGGAAGATTTGAAGGACTTTCATGTAGCCGCATTACTGCTTAGTGGTCAACCAGAAAACTATGACACGCTTGTAACCGCACTAGATGTGCGCCCAGATGATGAGCTTACATTGGAGTATGTCAGAGGGAAGCTCATAGATGAATATAAGCGGAAAGCGGAAGGTGTAAACAGCAGGACATGCGATGCAGAATCTGCTTTACATACACAAAATCTAAATGATAACAGAAAGCACCTAAAAGAAACACGTGAATGTTTTGTTTGCAAGAAATCAGGACATTTGAAAGCCGACTGCAGAGTCTGGAAAGCTAGAATGAATCAGCTGAAAAAGCAAAGCAGTCTTAAAAGGGTTAAAAGTGCTGTGTGTGCAGAAAATGATTCTGTGAATACTGAAACTGCATTTACTGTCAGTGTAAATACATCAAAGCATACATGGTCTATATACTCTGGAGCAACTAGTCACATGACTAATAACAGGGACTTCTTTTCTAAGCTTAACCAAAGTAAGTCAGAGAAAGTGATTATGGCTAATGGTCAGTACATGACTTCACAAGGTATAGGAGATGGTTATATTGATTGTCAAATCTCTCCAACACAAAGCAAGAAGATCCCAGTAAAAGATTTGCTCTATGTGCCTAGTCTTAAGAGTAATTTACTATCTGTGAAGAAACTCACAAAACAAGGAAATTAAATTACATTTAAGCATGATAGCTGCATCATCTCAAAAGAGGGCCACACACTAGCAGAAGGAAAAATCACAAATGAACTTTACCAGCTTAAATGCAAAGAGTGTGTGTATACTGCTCAGGAAGAAAGGCACAATAACTGCATTCATGTATGGCATAGGCGCCTAGCACACAGAGACCCAGAAGCAATACGGAAGTTAGTTCAAAAGCAACTAGCTGAGGACATTACAATTGATCTATGTAACCAGATAATGAAATGTACTAGCTGCATCAAAGGGAAAATGTCTAGAAAAGCTTTTCCTAAGAGAAGTACTACAAGAACAGAACAGACACTAGATTTAATACATACAGATGTCTGTGGTCCAATGAGCACTCAGACTCCTGGGAAGAAGAGATATTTTCTCATATTTATTGATGATCATTCAGGATATACAGTTGTCCATCTGCTTCACAGCAAGAAAGAAGTTCCAGAGAAACTTGAAGTATATCTAGCTGAGGTATATAATAAATTTGGGAGAATGCCAAAGATTCTACGTGCAGAAAATGGGACTGAATACACAAGTAATGAGGCACAAAGCATTTTAAAGAAAAATGGAATCCTATTTCAGACCACTGTACCATACAATCCTGAGCAAAATGGTGTCGCGGAAAGAAGGAACCGAACACTCTGTGAAAGTGGAAGAAGTATGTTGTTTGATGCAAATCTGCCCACAGCATATTGGGGTGAAGCAATCATGACAGCTTGCTATCTTCAGAACAGACTACCAGGTAAAGCTACAGAGAAAACTCCGTTTGAGCAATGGAACAGCAGAAAGCCAAAACTACATCATATAAGAATATTTGGAAGTAAAGCGCTTGTACATGTTCCCAAAGAAAGGAGAACTAAGTGGGAATCTCACGCTAAGGAAGGGATCCTGGTAGGCTACAGTGAAACCCAGAAAGGTTATAGGATTCTACAACCAGAAACAAACAAGGTCACAATAAGTAGAGATGTAGTGATTGATGAGAACTTTGTATCCCCCAAGTTTTGTGACATCACGCCAGTAGTGCAGCTGAAGTCACAATTACAAGACAATAACAAGGAGGATGTAGAGGTCTGGCTGGATTCTTCAACCACTGAAGGAACAACAGAAAAATCAGGTGAATCTGAAATCAGGAGATCTTCGAGATCAAACAGAGGCGTACCAGCTAAACATCTATCCTACATAGTCAAGACACTACCTGAATCAGAGCCGCAGTCATGGGATGAAATGCAAGAACTACTTGTCCATGAAAGAACAAAGTGGATCAATGCTGTTAATGAGGAAATCAAATCGCTTCATCAAGTTCAAACTTGGAAACTCACCAAGCTGCCACAAGGCAAAAAAGCAATCAAGTGCAAGTGGGTCTTCAAAACCAAATTTGACTCTGAAGGTAAAGTCCACAGATTTAAAGCAAGGTTGGTGGCAAAAGGATATTCTCAAAAGTATGGCGAAGATTACGATGCTACGTTTGCTCCAGTCGCTAAACAGACCACGTTCAGAGCTTTGTTAGCTGTAGCTGCTGTACAAAAGATGACTGTCAGACATTTGGATATAAAAACTGCCTTTTTTAAATGGTGACATTGAGGAGGACTTATACATGACTCAACCTGAAGGTTATGTAAAAGGGGGTGAAGAGAATCTTGTTTGCAAACTACAAAAATCCCTTTATGGTCTTAAGCAATCAGCAAGAGCATGGAATACCAAGATGAATAAGGTCTTGTTGGAAGAAGGTTTTAAAAGAGGTCAAGAGGATCCATGCTTATACACAAAATATACAGATGGAAAGTGGATGTATATTTTCTTATATGTGGACGATGTGATTGTAGTTCATCAGGAAGACGCAGAAATTGGAAAAATGGCTGAAATTCTCAACCAGCATTTTGAAACGAAAGACCTTGGAAATGTGACATATTATCTAGGAATCCAAATCCAGAGAGAGGAAGATGGAAGTTTTCTTCTAAACCAAAGTGCAAAAATTAATTAGATTCTGAATCAGTTTGGAATGTCAGAAGCCATAGGTATATCAACCCCAATGGAACCATCCTACCTGAAGCTGGAAGGAGAAGATGACCTGTTGCCAAACAATGAGAAATATCGTCAGGCAGTGGGGGCAATTCTATACATATCAACTATGACTCGACCGATATCACAACAACAGTTGGAATCCTTTGCAGATATGTGGAAAACCACGCCAAAGAGACTGGAATGCTGTTAAGAGACTTCTCCGATATTTAAAAGAAACACAAGATGTAAATTTAAAGCTGTCTGCAACGGGAGATTTAGAACTCACCGGCTATGTAGATGTAGATTGGGCTGATGATTCGCATGATCGTAAATCCACAAGCGGATACTTGTTTAAAGTTGGAGAAAGTTTAATCTCCAGGTCTAGTAGGAAACAAGTGTCTGTTGCCTTGTCATCTACAGAAACGGAGTATGTGTCCGCAGCCTTTGCAAGCCAGGAGGTCATTTGGCTAAGACAATTGATGGATGATCTTGGCACACCGTCAACTCAGCCGACGGTGATTTATGAGGATAGCCAAGGATGCATTAAACTTGCATGCAGTGAAAAGATCAGTGCTAGAACCAAGCACATTGACGTCAGACATCATCATTTACATGATTTGATAGATCGTGGCATAATTCAGTTCGCCTATTGTGAAACTGATAAGATGGCAGCTGACATTATGACAAAGCCATTGCCACGAGCCAGGTTCCAAGAATTGAGGACCACATTGGGACTAAGAGGATAAGTAGTTGTTGAGTGGGGGTGTTGGAATAATGCATATTTATCTGTATGTATTGCAACAACCACTACTGTATTGTTTTATATATTGTGCATATTGTGAGATTGTTAACAAAGTTCTGTGACAAAAAAAAAAAACAGACAGGATGCCCCCTCCTTCTCTTCCCTTCTTGTTGTTGTAATACTCCCATGCTGCAAGCCACAGCAGATACCAGACTGATCACATTTCATGCTGTAAGCTGTTCAACCTGGATATGAATAAATCTACATTCTGTTACGCTAATTAATCCGCTGCTAACACCCCCGCATTGCCAAAATGATGAGAGATGACGACTACTGGCTGGCCAGCATCCTCAATCCACGCTACAAGGGCAAATTACACAACATCATGCCACAAGAGAACCTAGAGATAATATTTGCTAACAAACAAGCAACTCTGGTAAACAGGTTGTTTGAGGCTTTCCCAGCACACAGCAGCGGTGCTGTTTCTCCCACGAGCCATAGTGGGCACAATGGAAGAGGTGTTCGTGGTGCACACAGCCGAAGTGGCGTTGGAGACAGGGGTTTAATGACCTTGTTGTGGAATGATTTCTCAAGTACCGCTCACACGATTGCTAATACTGCATTGATTAAAAGTGACAGGAGACAGCAGTTGTCAACTATGGTTACAAACTACTTCTCCCATATCGATGTTCTCCCTCACAAGTCATTCCCCTTTGACTATTGGGCCTCTAAACTGGACGCCTGGCCTGAATTGGCACAATGTGCCTTACAGGAGCTCGCGTGCCCTGCTGCTAGTGTGTTATCTGAAAGAGTCTTCAGTGCTGATGGATCAATCCTGACAGAAAAAAGGACCCGTCTGTCTACCCAAAATGTTGATGATCTAACCTTCATTAAAATGAACCATGCATGGGTTGCAAAGGATTTTGTCCCACCATCCCCTGATGACACATAGGTTCCCAGAAAACTGCCTCGCTTTTGTCCTCCTCTTCCTCGGACTTGCCTAATTCCGCCCTTTGCACCAGCTGAATGTGCAGCCAACACATCAACATATGCCATTTTTTAAACCTCCATAAGTGGGCTGCCCATCCCCGCCCAATGGCTGGGGTCAACACCTGGCGCACCCGGGCAAGTGCCGTTGCTTTGAACAAGTGGATGGGCCCACAGATGGCTGACAGCACTGGCACAGGGCCCCTTACAGTACAATACAGTGTCTCTGATGGTGGGGGGCCCACTCGCCGTCAGACACACCAGCGTACTATGAGGGGCCCTGTGCCAGTACCATCGCAGATGAGTGTGCCCCCCTGCTTGGTCATGGCCACAGCACTTGCAAGTTGCAATACTTACCTCTTCCTGCTCCACCGCTGTGTAGTCTGGGCAGTTAAATCCTTCACAGGGACAGCCACTAGAAATTTGGTGTATTGATCGATGATGGTTAAGATGTAGCTATTGTCAGGAACACTGCACTACACTTGCTCACTGAGCCATAGCGCATGTCCTGAGTACAGAAACAGTGCTAAAAGATACCTGTGGAGCAGGGCAGCAGAGGTGACAATGCGTGCTACAAACTATCGGTGTCAGGATCCTGTCAGCGCCGGAAAGTAAAGATGCACAGGACCTGAGGACACTGAAGTTAGCAAGCTGGCACAGGACCTATGATCATGTGACTGCATGGGGGAGGGGCTTAGCATCCTGCTTTCAGAGATGACAGGACACCATACAACAACTCAGAGTCAGGCAAAACAGGTCACACACAGTACGGGCAAACGAGGCACAGGAGGGACAAACAGACGGGTGGTCAGACAAAGCCAAAGGTCATACACAAGAGGGCGACATTGTACCAAGGGGACGAGCAGAGAGAAGTTGGGTCACAAGCAGAGAGTCATACACGAGAGATAGCGCAGTAGAAGAGGGACAGGCAGAACTCGTAACAGGGACAGAACCGGATCAAAACCAAACAAGCAAGCAAGATATCAGGCACAAGGCACACGTATGCACTAGGTTAACTAACTCAGCCGAGGGCAGGAGTATAACCGACACCGGACCCAGGTCCAGTGAGCATTAAATAGCCGCCCTTTGCCAGAGAGAGGCGGAACAATTAACCCCCAATCTGATCAGGACGGGCCAAAGCAAAACCCCGTCCTGGATCATGACAGTACCCTCCTCTCAATGGGGGGCCACCGGACCCCCAGGTCTCTCAGGGTACTTGGCGTGAAAGGCCCGGACCAACCGATCCGCATGGACCGACCGAGCAGGAACCCACGACCGTTCTTCAGGACCGTAGCCTTTCCAATGTAACAGATATTGAAGAGCACGACGGACCAACCAGGAGTCGACAATTCGTTCCACCTCGTATTCCGACTGCCCGTCTACCGAAACCGGTGGTGGGGAAGCTGATGATCCCTCCCCACCAGACCTCACTGGTTTCAAAAGGGCCCTATGGAAAACATTTGGGATCCGCAGAGATGGCGGGAGACGCAACTGAAAAGCCTCCGGGTTAACTGCTTCGGTAATTTCATAGGGACCTATAAACTTGGGTCCAAGCTTCACAGAGGGGACCTTGAGCCTTATATTCTTGGTGGGCAACAATACCTTATCCCCAATCTGAAACACTGGTCCTGCGGATCATTTTTTGTCAGCAAAAAATTTAAATTTGTCCTGGGCCTTCGTAATGTTAATCTGGACCTCCCGCCATACCTCCCCCAACCACTGGATCGTCTCATCCGCCCCAGGACACCCAGAATTCAAATGGAAAAATTCTCCAAAATGAGGATGAAACCCATAATTGCAGAAAAAGGGAGATGTACCCGTAGAACACCAATCATCCTGTCGGGCTGAGGTCAAGCAATGCAGAATTTGCTCCAGAGACTGATTGGTCCGTTCAGTCTGCCCATTAGTCTCAGGATGATAAGCGGATGAAAAGGACAGACCAATACTAGAGTTGAGAGAAACGGGTGAAAAATTTCAAAAGTCGCCGACTTTTGGCAAAGTCGGGTTTCATGAAACGAAACCCGACCCTAGGGTGAGGTCGGCCACGAGGTCGGCGACTTAAGCGCCAAAGTCGCGTTTCAAAAGTTTGTTTTGCGCTCTTTTTCAGCCAATCAGGATCCACGGACACTGTGGGCAACGTGATGACATAGGCAGGGGTCACCACCATCTTTCAGAAGGGCATGCAAGTGATTGGCTTGCTTTGGTGGGCGTCACAGGGGGTATAAAAGGGCATGCACGCCGACCGCCATGTTACTCATGCTGATCTCAGAAAAGGGAGAGCTGCTGCTGCTGCTGATTCTGTAGGGAGAGCGTTAGGCAGGGAAGAAGACACCAAAAACTGCTTCTGCTGCTAGCGATTTAGCCTGTACAACACACCAGTCACTGTGTGTGCAGTGCAAGTGGAGGCTATATTTTGCTGGATCAGCGGTGTTGGTTGTTAGGCTGCCTTCTAAGGCTTCCTGACGGCTGCATTGCTGTTTACCCACTGCTCTGCAAACTGCTTTTTTAAAAGCAATCCCAATTTTTTTTTTGTCCTGGTGAGGTACTGAGCGTGCATTTTTTCACACCATACAGCGGTGCACACTCCTCACACAGTACCGTGTAACAGCCACAGTGAAGCTATCTGTGTGTCACTCTGTAAGGATAAGTCGAGGACATGTTCCGTTCTTACAGACCTGCACCATCTAGTTTTGTCTAGTTTTCAAACAGTTAAATATATTTGCTGTTTGATCACATTCAAAACTATAGAGAGACAGCGTGTGTCAGTCCGTATACTTAAAAAACACGGAGCTTGACAATTTTACGTACACCGGACAGCCGCGTACGTGCACGCTCCTCTCAGTACCGTGTAACGGCTGTTATCACAGCCACAGTGAAGCTATCTGTGTGTCACTTTGTAAGAATAAGTCGAGGACATGTTCCGTTCTTACAGACCTGCACCTTCTAGTTTTGTCTAGTTTTCAAACAGTTAAATGTATTTGCTGTTTGATCACATTCAAAACTATAGAGACAGCGTGTGTCAGTCTGTATACTTAAAAAACACGGAGCTTGACAATTTTACCTACACCGGACAGCCGTGTACGTGCACGCTCCTCTCTCAGTACCGTGTAACGGCTGTTATCACGGCCACAGTGAAGCTATCTGTGTGTCACTCTGTAAGAATAAGTCGAGGACATGTTCCGTTCTTACAGACCTACACTCTAGGGATATTCCTATTCTGCCCAATTCTATATACACCTTGTAGTTTGTCATACACTAGCCAATTTCTGCCTGTGACATAGCGCTGTGATATTCAGTGGGCCTCACACAATCCAAAAGTGTCCAGTGTCCACAAGTGTGTGCAGAAATTCAAAATCTCCGTTATCCTCTAGTGACATTTTTCACACCTGCGACATCGAGCCTGTCACATAGCGCAGTGATATTCAGTGGGCCTCACACAATCCAAAAGTGTCCAGTGTCCACAAGTGTGTGCAGAAATTCAAAATCTCCGTTATCCTCTAGTGACATTTTTCACACCTGCGACATCGAGCCTGTCACATAGCGCAGTGATATTCAGTGGGCCTCACACAATCCAAAAGTGTCCAGTGTCCACAAGTGTGTGCAGAAATTCAAAATCTCCGTTATCCTCTAGTGACATTTTTCACACCTGCGACATCGAGCCTGTCACATAGCGCAGTGATATTCAGTGGGCCTCACACAATCCAAAAGTGTCCAGTGTCCACAAGTGTGTGCAGAAATTCAAAATCTCCGTTATCCTCTAGTGACATTTTTCACACCTGCGACATCGAGCCTGTCACATAGCGCAGTGATACTCAGTGGGCCTCACACAATCCAAAAGTGTCCAGTGTCCACAAGTGTGTGCAGAAATTCAAAATCTCCGTTATCCTCTAGTGACATTTTTCACACCTGCGACATCGAGCCTGTCTCATAGTGCAATGATATTCAGTGGGCCTCACACAATCCAAAAATGTCCAGTGTCCACAAGTGTGTGCAGAAATTCAAAATCTCCGTTATCCTCTAGTGACATTTTTCACACCTGCGACATCGAGCCTGTGACATAGCGCTGTGATATTCAGTGGGCCTCACACAATCCAAAAGTGTCCAGTGTCCACAAGTGTGTGCAGAAATTCAAAATCTCCGTTATCCTCTAGTGACATTTTTCACACCTGCGACATCGAGCCTGTCACACAGCGCTGTGATATTCAGTGGGCCTCACACAATCCAAAAGAGTCCAGTGTCCACAAGTGTGTGCAGAAATTCAAAATCTCCGTTATCCTCTAGTGACATTTTTCACACCTGCGACATCGAGCCTGTCACATAGCGCAGTGATACTCAGTGGGCCTCACACAATCCAAAAGTGTCCAGTGTCCACAAGTGTGTGCAGAAATTCAAAATCTCCGTTATCCTCTAGTGACATTTTTCACACCTGCGACATCGAGCCTGTCACATAGCGCAGTGATACTCAGTGGGCCTCACACAATCCAAAAGTGTCCAGTGTCCACAAGTGTGTGCAGAAATTCAAAATCTCTGTTATCCTCTAGTGACATTTTTCACACATGCGACATCGAGCCTGTCTCATAGTGCAGTGATATTCAGTGGGCCTCACACAATCCAAAAGTGTCAAGTGTCCACAAGTGTGTGCAGAAATTCAAAATCTCCATTATCCTCTAGTGACATTTTTCACAACTGCGACATCGAGCCTGTCACATAGCGCTGTGATATTCAGTGGGCCTCACACAATCCAAAAGTGTCCAGTGTCCACAAGTGTGTGCAGAAATTCAAAATCTCCCCTGTCCTATAGACACCTTGTACCTTGTTTTACATTACTATACAGTTTGTTGGATTTTGTCTACATTTCTACCAAAAATGAGGAAGGCTGGTGGAAGAGGCCGTGGAATTGGGCGGGGGTTGGCAGCTGATAATGATGGTGTTGGTGGTGGATCTGATGGTAGTGGCAAAAGCAAAATAGGACCGAATGCAGGAGGTGTTGAGCCTGCATCATCGTCTGGCTCCACAAGGCCTCGAAGGCTTAGTTTTCTAGGAGTTGGCAAACCGCTTTTAAAGCCAGAGCTTCAGGAAAAAGTTTTGTCTTACATTGCTGACTCAGCCTCCAGCTCTATCGCCTCCTCTTCTGAAGTTGTAAAAAATAAAAGCACTGAGTCGTCATTGGAGGCTCATGTTCATGAACCACACCTTTCCTTGTGTCCTTCACCCCAACCAAGATTGAAGGATGACGCAGGCCATACTCCATGGAGCTGTTTTCACATACCATGCCTGGATTATCAAGTGAAATGGTGATTTACCCAGGCCAAGATGAATCTGACATGGAGTGCACTGATGCACAGCCACTGATAGATGATTCTGCTGGTACATTCACTCAGAGCACTACATTGTCCTCGCAGTGTACAGAGCCAGATTCTGACCCTGATGAGACTCAGGTGCCCCTTCCCGCACACTATACCACCATACACGGTGACACAGAGGAAGGTGCACATGACATTGAAGAGGAGGTGATGGATGACCCAGTTGTTGACCCAGATTGGCATCCATTGGGGGAAGAGGGTGCTGCTTCCAATAGCTCAGATGAGGAGGAGGAGCATCCACAGCAGACATCGACATCGCAACAGCTGTTATCTGGCAGGCCCGGAGCACTCCAAAGACAGGTTCCAAAAATCAAAAGAGTTGCTGGACAGCTTGTCCAGAGGGTCAAAATATCACAGCGTGCTAGGCCGCAAAATGTCTGCCAAAGTAGGAAGAGTGCAGTGTGGCACTTTTTTGAACAAAATCCTCATGATCAGGCCAAGGTTATCTGTAAGAAGTGCGCAAAGACCTTTAGCCGAGGGAAAAATCTGAAAAATTTGAATACCAGTTGCATGCTTAGACATTTAATCAGCATGCACTTGCAAGCGTGGACACAACACCAAACTTCAAGTACCACATGTGCAACTGATCAGAAAGAAGGTAGTCAACAACGCTACATTGTTTCCCCCACTGTAAGCCCACCGGTTAGCACAGCAGCAAATGTTGAGGTGTCGTTGCAAGGCCACAGCAGTCAGGGAATCCCACTGTTATATCAACGAAAGACTGAATCTAGGCCATCAGAAAGAACACCAACTCCATCACCATCATCAACCCTCTCTCAGTCCGCCCTGTCCACCACTACTTCCACCATATGCAGCTCTCAAGTCCAGCTCACCCTCCCAGACACTATGAGTAGGTCAAGAAAGTAATCAGTCTCTCATCCGCGTACACTGGGTTTGAACGCCCACATTGCCAAACTAATCTCGTTAGAGATGATGCCCTATCGGTTGGTGGAAAGCGCAGCTTTCCGCGAACTCATGGCCTATGCAGTACCACGCTATGACCTACCCAGTCGCCACTTCTTCTCTCGCAAAGCCATCCTAGCCCTCCACCATCATGTGAAAGACCGCATTGTCTATGCACTCAAGCAGTCAGTGAGAGGAAAGGTGCACCTCACAACTGATGCATGGTCCAGTCGGCATGGCCAGGGCCGTTACGTGTCCATCACTGCGCACTGGCTTAATGTGGTGGATGCAGGGTCCACAGGGGACAGCGGTGGTGGGACAGTGCTGCCTAGCCCACGGTATAGGAAACAGTTGTCTGTAGGCGTTCGACCCTCCTCCTCCTCCTCCAGAAGCGAAAGCTCGGCCACAGAGCGCAGTCGTACGAGCACTCCATTTGCAGCTGCCACTGTTGCACACAAGGTGTCCCCCTATCGAGCAGCTAGTGGAAAGCGTCAGCAGGCTGTGTTGCAGATGATGTGTTTGGGCGCCAGACACACCGCTGAGGTGCTGGCCGAGTACTTTCAGCGACAAACTGAGTCATGGCTGGGCAGTGTACATCTTGAGGCAGGCAAGGTAGTTAGTGATAACGGCCGCAATTTTGTGGCAGCCATAGCCCTTTCAAAACTCAGCCACATACCTTGCTTGGCTCACACCTTGAACCTGGTGGTGCAGTGCTTCCTCAATAATTATCCGGAGTTAACAGCCCTGCTCCAGAAGGTGCGAAGACTGTGCGCGCACATCCGCCGGTCGCCTGTACACTCCATTCGTATGCAGAAGCTGCAGCGATTGCTCCACCTTCCCAACCACCGCCTCATTATCGACATTGCAACAAGGTGGAACTCCACCCTGCACATGGTTGAGCATCTGTGCGAGCAGAGGCAGGCCATAATGCATTTGTGGGAGGATACAAAGGCCAGGCACATTGAGAGCAGACATGGAGTTGACAGGTGTGCAGTGGTCGAAGCTGAAAGACCTCTGTAAAGTCCTTCAGTGTTTTGAGGAATGCACACGGCTGGTAAGCGCAGACGACGCCATCCTAAGCATGAGCATCCCACTTATGCGTCTGCTCATGCAAACTTTGACGCACCTTAAGGAGCAGGTGTCTGCAGCCAATGTTGATGAGGAGGAAGAGGTGGAGGGAATCCTTGATGACATTCAGCCATTGTCTGCTCAGGGACCTCTCCTGGACGAGGTGGAGGAAGAAGAGGAGGATGATGATGGGGATGATTACTTAGGGGAGGAGGATGCATCTCGTGGGGCAAGTGAAAATGTTGGCGTGGCAAGGTCTGGTACAGGGTTTGTGCGTGACTGGAGGGATGTGGATTTGCCAGAAAGTGCTCCTCCATCCAGCACTCGCAGTGCATCATTGATACCGGGAACATTGGCCCACAAGTCAGATTATGCCTTGCAGATCCTAAAAAGGGACCCACGCATTGCCAAAATGATGAACGATGACTACTGGTTGGCCAGCATCCTGGATCCACGCTATAAAGGCAAATTACAAAACATCATGCCACAGGAGAACCTTGACCTAATATTGGCTACTAAACAAGCAACTCTGGTTAACCGGTTGGTTGAGGCATTCCCAGCACACAGCAGCGGTGATGGTTCTCACACGAGCCGTACGGGCCAGGGGCAGCTTGGCAGAGGTGTTCGTGGTGCACACAGCAGAAGTGGCATTGGAGACAGGGGTTTCATGACAATGTTGTGGACTGATTTTTCACGGACCACTCACACAACTGTTAATACAGCATCGATAGAAAGTGACAGGAGACAGCAGTTGTCAACTATGGTTAACAACTACTTTTCCTCCCATATCGATGTTCTCCCGCACAGGTCATTCCCCTTTGACTATTGGGCCGCTAAACTGGACACCTGGCCTGAATTGGCACAATATGCCTTACAGGAGCTCGCTTGCCCAGCTGCAAGTGTGCTATCGGAAAGAGTCTTCAGTGCAGCTGGATCAATCCTGACAGAAAAAAGGACCCGTCTGTCAACCCAAAATGTGGATGATCTAACCTTCATTAAAATGAACCATGCATGGGTTTCCAAGGATTTTGTCCCACCTTCCCTTGATGACACATAGGTTGCCAGAAAAATGGCTTGCTTTGGTCCTCCTCCTATTCCGCGAACTTGACCTATTTCGCCTTTTGCAGCAGCTGAATGACCCACATCTACATATGCCACTTAGTAAACCTCCCTAAGTGGGCGGCCCCCCCCATGGCCGGGGTCACCACCTAGCGCACAAAACCGTGCGAGTGCCGTTGCCCTGGACAGGTGGGTAGGCCGACTCTTGGGCGCGGGCACTGGCACAGGGTCCATCATAGTGCAATTAAGTGTCTCTGACGGTGGTGGTGCACACCCGCCGTCAGACACACCGCCGTACTATGAGGGGCCCAGTGCCAGTACCGACGCCCACGAGTGTGCCCCCCTTGCTTGGGCAGGGCCCCAGCATTTGCAATGTTTACCTCTCCCTGCTCCTCCGCTGTGTAGTCTGGGCTGTCAAATCCTTCACTGGGACTGCCACTACAAATTGATTGAACTGAAAGATGATGGTTAAGATGTAGCTATGCCCTGTCCTGCTGGCCGGGCTCTAGCTCCAGATGATCAGTGGCTTCCATTTCTTATGGACGTCGACTCACAATCACATGCAGTGGTGGTTTATCATCAGCTTTCACAGTTTTCCTACTCACAAACGTGTGACATTCCGGTGCACATTTCAAAATGTGCCCTCTCAGGCCAATCAAATAGAATCGCCTACGGCCTGTGGCTTCTGTCTTTTGCACTCCAAAGTTATGTGACAGATCATGATAGCCAGTGAGCACCATGTTTACATCACTCCCTGTGATAAAAATTGGATTGAGATGAGTAACAGTGATGGAATCAACGGAAGTGCGATACAGCAAGACTTTATTCATAAAAAAATATTTTCACTGTCTCAACACACAAATTAATTGAGGGTCAGCATCGCCTATGAGAATTGTGACGGAAGTTTTTCCGTGAATAATAATTCCTAGATTTCTGCAATCAATAGCCTTTATGTCACTAATTGTATGCATCTCATTTCCTATTGCGGAGAGGCTGGACTGTATTACTGAGACAGAAATATATATGAAGATTTAAAAATAACACCAAAAGTATATAGTTGTGTACGCCTCAAATGCATTTCCTTTTTTCCATTTTTTAGATTGCTGTGTAATCCATACTGAGAACACGGAGATTTTACATGTTTAAACTATGCTATATATACCTGCTATCCAGTGATAAAGTACCCTTTCTCAACTTTGTACAATCTGGTCAAATCCATACTGGGCCTGAGAACATCTGAGTCTGCCTCCTGATCTATAGACATATATTTTTAATGTGTAAACTAGGCTACATATATACGTGTTATCCGGTGAAACTGTACCCTTTATCAACTTTCTACAATGTTGTTGAATCCATACTGGGCCTGAGAACGGCTGCCGAGCTGTTAAGCAAGCTACAGCACCTGTGGTTTGGACACGTAATATTTTCAGGAATGACGGTTAGGCCTAACTCCGGAATTGCAGTTGACCTGAACTTACTGGGAAATCATCGTTCGCGGGGAATAATCTGAATCCCAGATCCCCATCACTAACGGAGTTCAGCAGGTTATCTGCACCTGTAAGCGACAAAAGCTGGTCCTTTCAGTGTAGCGTGCATGCAGCCCCGGACATGTACTGGAATGCTAGACCTGTTATTGCTCGATCTCACGTGCCACAGCCTTGCGTATCCCTCTAGTAAGCTTGACGCGTACCGCGGGGCCATGCCGGAGTCTCGGTCGTTAACGGAATAAAGCTGAGAATTCGCTGGCACAACTACAAACGGACATACCACACCACACACAGAATCAACAAAGCTTGCAATCTGTCCATCTTTTCTGATAGTGGTTTCCCGGGTGCAGTCCAATTAAGCCACAGGCTCCACTCCTGGTGGTGCCCTTTTGGACATTCCTTTAAGGTTCAGCTTTGCAATCATACTGCCCCTGGAAACCAAAAACTTTGCCTTCAGGGACGCTGTTTGGAGGTTCGTGGGAATAACGCCGCCCGATCAGCAGTCGGCATATGGGTCGCCCTCCCAGGGCTGTGGGGTACTCGGTCAGTGGGATGTGTCACAGCAGCGGTGACCCGGACGGTGGCCCTGGGCGCCCTGTAAATAGCGTGGTTTAATGGTAAAGAGTTTATATAGATAGTTTGACGCCACCTGTGTTGTTCGGCAACATAGATGTTAGGCCGACGCTGCATGCAGATCCTCTGGGACTGATGGTGTTGTGCAGCAAAGATGGTGAAGCTCCCCACAGGTGGAGTTGGAGTCCCAGGGAAGTGTAGATGTAGTGATGGGGGAAAGGCACAGAGGTGCTGGTACCCAGATGTAGCGGTGCTGGAATAACTGTAGGACACCAGAGCGTGCAGTTCCAAAGCTTTACTCACAGTCTGCAGGTTACACAGATGCCTGCCTCCGTGCTGTGTCCGCCGGGTCAGGACCTCTGCCAACCTCCGGGACCAGAATGGAAAGCTCCCTTCCAACACTCCGCCAACATGTACCATCCTGAACGTCTCCTTTCTAGCGCTTGTGGGGGAAGCACTCACAGGACCGTGGTTCACTGAAACGCCTCCTGTCTAACAGATGTTCCTCAGACTTTACTTGTATGGCAGACAGCTGTAGCCTTTTCCTTCTGCCTCGCACACGTCGATGCTGGGGCCTCCGAGTCTTAGTTGGGTACAGAGCATTTATAGCTGCAACTTCCCCGGTTTCTGCTGCAGGAACGTCAGTGTCCCTACAAACTCGGAGACCGGAATCCGGACCATGCGCTCCAGCTAGGAGTGAGCCTTAACTCTGCTCATCCTCCAGCTCCCCTTCTCACATCCACACACTTCCCCTTCCCTGCACAGAGTGCCCAAACTTACCTCCTCCCGACCACAGAGAGCAGCTCCTCAGCAGTCAGGTTCAGAGGTCTCCCTGCTGGCCTGGAGTGGGAAATGTGTTGTGTGTTGGTTTCACTGCTAGAGAGATCCTTCGTTGCTCCCAAGCTTGACAACACACTCCCTAGGAGGAAGGCAATGCCACAGTGGCGACCGTACTCTTGGGGACGCCACAAGTGCACTGAGGCCAAGCCACTGCTGGATGATGCTGCTGGTACATTGACCCAGACCACTACATTCCCCTCGCACTCTACACAGCCAGAATCTGACCCAGAGGAAACTCAGGTTCCCCTTCCCGCATACTATACCACCTTACACGGTGACAAAGAGGAAGGTGCAGATGAAAGTGCAGGTTCCTTGAGCAGGTGGGGGGGCATACTCATGGGCGATGGCACTGGCACAGGGCACCGCATAGTACGCAAAAGTGTCTCTGCCGGTGGGAGGGCCTAAACAGCCAAGTGCAGTGAGATGGAAGATGGGGACGACAAGGAGTTCAGAGTAGTGCAGGGATTCCCTAGCAAGGAGACTTATGTAATTGTTTTCAATGTTGGGACAGCAATTTTTGGGGAGCACTATACTCTGGTGAATGATATATGGGGCCCACCATACACTGGAGCATTCCAAAGGTGGACATCAGACACTGGAGCAGCATTTACAGGGCCCATTATACACTAGAGCAGTAGAAATGGGGCCCATTATATATGGAGCATTATTTGGGCCCATAAGACAGTGGAGCTTCATCCATTGGGACCAACATATACTGTAGCATTATGTGGAGCTCATCATATACGGTTTGAAACATTATATGGGAATAATGATTCCGTATGGAGAAATATATGGGCCTCATTACTCTGTTTAGCGCACTAAGCGCTGGCCATAATACTGTATGGAGTTATATACTGTCCGTTTTTGGAGGTATTGGAGAATTTAAAATGGATATCAGTCATGAGATGTAAGAAGTGAAGTATTTTTCATTGTACTATACTGCTATTTCTCTGCCGTATTGGAGCATCATGAGTTGTGGTATGTGTTAAAGGGGCGCTCTTTGGCCCTGGGCCCACGAAAACCTGGAGCCAGCCCTCCCCCCCCACAACTGTAGCCAAATAACCCCCATTTTTCAGTGTGTAACTAGTATTATGAAGTTAATTAAGGTTGACAAGCTTCAGTAACAAGAATTTATGCTTTTGGCATTCAAATGGGCACTGTTGGTGTGTTTCCTGTCCTCCTCTCACTGCCGACTTTAATTCTCCATTGACTTACATTGGGTTTCGTGTTTCGGGACGACCCCGACTTTTCCCTATAGTCGGCCGATTTTGCTCGACCTGACTTTTGGAAAAGTCGGGTTTCATGAAACGAAACTCGACCCTAAAAAAAACAAAAGTCGCTCAACACTAACCAATACCCAACCTCTTACAAAAAGCCCTCCAAAATCTGGAAACAAATTGCACTCCTCTATCAGACACCACATTCAAGGGTACCCATGCAACCGCACCACATGCTCAACGAACAATCTGGACAACGTTTCCGCATTAGGTAGAGCTGCCAAAGGTACAAAATGTGCCTGCTTACTAAATCTGTCCACCACAACCCAAATGACGGTATTACCCTTGGAGGGGGGAAGGTTGGTGATGAAATCCATGGACAAATGAGTCCATGGTCTCTCAGGAATTGGCAGTGTTAACAATTCCCCGGCAGGCCGGTTATCAGGGGTTTTCGCATGGGCACAAACATCACAAGCAGACACATATTCCCCAACATCAGAGGCTAAAGCAGACCACCAGAATACTCTAGCAATGGCCTTCTGGGTAGCCGAGATCTCTGGATGTCCACCCAGAACTGAGTCATGGAACTCCCGGAGGACCTTGAGGCGAAACTGAGCTGGCATGAAAAGTTTATCCACCGGCTTAGTCGGAGGTGCAAGAGACTGAGCTTCCCGAATCTCCCGTTCCAACATATTAGAAATATCTGCCACCACCACCCCAGGCTGAAGAATGGAGGTTCCGGGGGGAACAACGGATATAGACTGCGTGACAAGGCATCTGCTCTGACATTTTTAGATCCTGGCCGAAAAGGGATCGAGAAGTTGAATCGGGAAAAAAAAAGTGACCATCTAGCCTGTCTGGGAGTCAAACTTTTGGCTGACTCAATGTAAGCTAGGTTTTTGTGGTCCGTAATTACAGTTATAGGATGGACAGCCCCCTCCAAAAAATGCCTCCATTCTTCAAAGGCAAACTTTACAGCCAGAAGTTCTCGATTCCCCACAACATAGTTTCTCTCCGCAGGGGAGAACTTCTTCGAGAAAAAGGCGCAAGGTCTCAAATTGGTCAAAGTGGCGGGTCCCTGGGACAATACCGCCCCCACCCCCACCTCTGAGGCATCTACCTCAACAATAAATGGTTCAGACGGGTCCGGTTGAATAAAAACAGGGGCAGACATGAAACATTTTTTTAAAAACTGAAACGCCGCTACCGCTGCGGTTGACCAATTCTTGATATCGGCCCCCTTTTGAGTCATGTCTGTGAGGGGTTTAACCACCTGT
Organism: Dendrobates tinctorius; assembly: GCF_039654945.1. Classification (NCBI taxonomy): domain Eukaryota; kingdom Metazoa; phylum Chordata; class Amphibia; order Anura; family Dendrobatidae; genus Dendrobates; species Dendrobates tinctorius. Next base: position 13,493,216 of record NW_027361686.1, on the reverse strand, counting down.
GAGAACCCCCTTATGAATTTACGGTAGTAATTGGCGAATCCTAGAAAATGCTGCAGAGCCTTCAAATCACAAGGTTGAACCCACTCGACAATGGCCTGCACCTTATTAGGATCCATGCAATACCCTTCAGCAGACACAATGAACCCCAGAAAAGAAAGTTCTTGGACGAAAAATAAGCATTTTTCTAATTTAGCAAAGAGACAGTTCTCCCGGAGCCTTTGGAGAACTGCCCGAACATGACCAATGTGAGCCTGTTTATCAGGAGAGTATATCAATATGTCATCCAAATATACCACCATAAAACGTCCAATGAAATCAGAGAACACATGATTAATGAAATTTTGGAAAACAACTGGAGCATTGGTCAGGCCGAAAGGCATGACCAAATTTTCAAACAACCCTTCAGTAGTGAGAAAAGCGGTTTTCCACTCATCTCCGTCCCGGACTCGGATAAGGTTATACGCTCCCCGTAGATCTAACTTTGAAAACCACTTAGCTCCGGACAACTGGTTGTATAAATCAGGAATAAGTGGAAGGGGATAAGTATTCCTCACAGTTATCTTATTTAACTCACGAAAATCGAGGCATGGGCGTAAACCACTGTTTTTTTCTTTACAAAAAAGAACCCCGCCACCACGGGAGAAACAGAAGGATGAATGTGTCCCTTACGGAGACTCTCGGAAATATATTCTTTCATCGTGGCCCGTTCTGGACCCGAAAGGTTATACAAGCGGGCTTTAGGCAATTTAGCACCTGGAACCAGGTCAACGGCACAATCAAATGGGCGGTGTTGTGGTAAAACCTCAGCCTCTTTTTCAGAGAAAATGTCCGTATAGTCTTTCAGGCACTCCGGAATACCTTCCAGACCCACGGACGACACAGACACCGTAACAAGACATTTTTCAGAACAACTTTTTCCAATGTCCAGCATCGCCACAGTGAAAACAACATTTTCCCAAGCGCCGTTGTCTCCTTTCATTCCCTTTGAGGTCGATGGTTCCCATCGCCATGGTTTCCAATGTAGGACAGGCTCCCCTTCTTTGGGAGAATAACGGTGTCTCAATTTGCATCACTCCCCCCGCCCGTAGCCTGCGATCCATTCGGACGTCCTGTGTCAAAGCCTCCTCCAGGGAATCCGGTGGAGGGTGAAGAGCCAAGGCATCTTTCAGATGTTCAGACAGGCCTCTACAGAACAAACCCTGGAGGGCGGCATCATTCCAGCAGACCTCAGCAGCACAGCGCCTGAACTCTGAACAAAACCACTCAGCTCAGTGATTCCCCTGGCACACACTCATCACCATGTCCTCAGCCATACGCATTTGCTCAGGCTCAAGCTGGCACAGGACCTATGGTCTTGTGACTGCAAGGGGGAGGGGCTTAGCGTCCTGCTTTCAGAGATGACAGGACACCATACAACAACTCAGAGTCAGGCAAAACAGGTCACACACAGTACGGGCAAATGAGGCAAAAGAGGGACAAACAGATGGGTGGTCAGACAAAGCCAAAGGTCATACACAAGAGGGCGACGTGGTACCAAGGGGACGAGCAGAGAGAAGTTGGGTCACAAGCAGAGAGTCATACACGAGAGATAGCACAGTAGAAGAGGAACAGGCAGAACTCGTAACAGGGACAGAACCGGATCAAAACCAAACAAGCAAGCAAGATATCAGGCACAAGGCACACGTACGCACAAGGTCAACTAACTCAGCTGAGGGCAGGAGTATAACTGACACTGGACCCAGGTTCAGTGAGCATTAAATAGCTGCCCTCTGCCAGAGAGAGGCGGAACAATTAACCCCCAGTCTGATCAGGATGGGCCAAAGCGAAACCTGTTATGAAAGAGTCACCGGAGGAGGGAAAAACAAAAATGCAAGCTAAGTCCAGAAAACCGGAGAGGTTGGTAGCTAGCGGATTGCAGACCCCTGATCCTATTCACAACAACTAACTGTAGCCGTGGAGCGTTCCTACGGTGGTCCTAGATGCCTCTTCACAGCCGGAGAGCTATATAAGCCTAAAGAAAGAAAGGGGAAATCTAAACTGCCCCAGAGCAGACCCCAAAGCAAAAGACAGCCCCCAACATGTATTGTCGGTGAAAACAGATGAAAACACAAATACAGACAGAAAGACAGGCAGAGCAAATGATGGGGCCCAACTAACTAGATAGGAAAGGACAGAAAAGATGCTGGCTGCAATCCGTAAAAACCCTACCAAAAATGTCCCAACACGTCTGATAGGAAAAATGGCCCTGAAGTCACTAGACTTCAAAATCCCTATATCAGCACTCCGATATATTCTGAAGACAGAGCGAAAGGGATTTAACCGATCAGGGACAAAAATGGAAATTCAGCAGAGCCCCAGCCGGGGCTGGCAGAACACAAAACTAAGCAAATCAGACAAAATCTCATGGAACAATAACAGAGCAAAACTTAGCTTTAGAAGACAGGAACTGAACTGGAGGCCAGAGCTCAGAGCAGAGAAATCACCAGCAACCCTACAGGGCGTCGGCTGCCTTATATCCACTCACAGATTCCGGATGTCCAATCGCAATCCACCTGTTCAGGTGACAGGTTTCTCCCATCCAAATCAGTTTCACCACCTCCTTTCACCAGCAGAGGGAGTTCATCGGACATCAAAGGTGAATGAGAAAATGAGCTCACAACAGTACCTCCCCCTTGAGGAGGGGTCACCGAACCCTCATCCACGCCACCAGGCCGATCAGGATGGGCCCGATGAAAAGCATGAACCAATCTTTCGGCATGAATATCAGATGCAGAGACCCAAGAATTATCCTCCTGGCCATAACCCTTTCACTTAACCAAATACTGGAGTCTCCGTCTAGCCAGACGAGAATCCAGTATCTTCTCAACCTCATATTCCACATTACCTTCAACCAATACAGGGTCAGGAGGTGCCACCACAGGAACTACTGGCTGTCATGATCTCAGTGCGGGTTTGACTCGCACACGTGGGGTTAATGTCTGGAACCAGTGCTGATGACTGGCATTTCTGGGGTTAAAGGTTGTGATCCCAATGCAGGCTTACCTGCACACCTGGGGCTATGATTGTGGCCTCTCCCTGGTTCTGGGGGAGGCTTCTTATAGCCTCAGGACGCTCCCATCCCTGTCAGTTATACTCTTGCCCTTGGCATTGTGTGGTGACCCCTGAGTGTGTTTGTGCTGTGTTCTGGTTACTTGATTCTCTGTGTATGACTCGGTCTGTTCTCTGGATATCGCTTTGGATTCTGCCTGGTACCTTATATGTCTGTTTGGTTTTGATCTCTGCTTGGCCCTGATTATCCGCTCTGTCTCATCCCTGGTGCTGTACTGTGATCTTGTGTATGACCTTTGGCTTTGTCTGACTACCCGTCTGTTTATCCCTCCTGTGCCTCGCTTGCCCGTACTGTTGTGACCTCCGTTTTGCCTGACTCTGAGTTGTTGTATGGTGTCCTATCATATCTGAAAGCAGGACGCTAAGCCACGCCCCCTTGCAGTCACATGACCATAGGTCCCGTGCAAGCTTGCTCATTTTCAGTGTCCGCAGGTCCCGTGCCTCTTTACTTTCCAGCGCTGACTGGACCCTGACACTAATAGTTGGAGCACACATTGTCACCTCTGCTGCCCTGCTCCCCAGGTAACTCTTAGCACTGCTTCTGTACTCAGGACACGCGCACTGGCTCTATGAGCAAGTGTAGTGCGGTGTCTCTGACATTATAACTGACCGTTTCAGTTGTTTTTTTTCTCTGAAGGAAAAAAAAAAAAAAAAAGTGTGTGTTATCCTCATGGTTCCCATACAAGTCTTGTCTGCTCAGGTCAAGCACCTGACCCAAATGTTCCATAAGCTCAATGTGGAACAACACACGATGGCCCAGACCCAGCAACAGTTGGTGGTTACTGTGCAGGAGGCTGTCGATGCAGGGGCTTCTGGTTCTGGGGGTAGGGATGTGTCATTAGCGTCCCCCGAATCTCCGGTCAAATTACCAGACCTTTTCTCAGGGGATAAAAAGGAGTTCAGGTCTTTCAGAGAAGGATGCAAGCTTTTTTTTTCTCTAAGGCCCCGCTCCTCCGGGGATGAGTTCCAGAGGGTGGGGGTCATTATTTCCCTACTTCGAGGGGCTCCGCAAGCATGGGCTTTCTCTCTGTCTTACTCTGCTCCTGAACGTATGTCAGTGAATGCATTTTTTGAGGCCCTCGGGCACATTTATGATGAACCTGACCGAGTGCGATTGGCAGAGGACATGTTGATGAGTGTCTGTCAGGGGAAACACTCAGCTGAGTGGTTTTGTTCTGAGTTCCACCGCTGGGCGGCAGAGGTCTCTTAGAGCGACGCCGCACTCCGAGGACTCTTTCGCAGAGGCTTGTCCGAGCGACTGCAGGATGCCTTGGCGTTACATCCCCCACCTAACTTTCTCGAGGACGCCATGACCCAGGCCGTCCAGATGGACCGCAGGCTGCGGGCCAGAGGGGTGATGCAGGTGGATACTCCATTATTCCCCAGTGGAAAAGAGACTGCCCCTGAGCCCATGGATGTAGGCGCCCTCTCCCTGAAGGATACGGAGAGAAAACGCCGGAAGGACAAGCAGTTATGCTTTTACTGCGGTAAAACGGGACATTGGAAAAGGGAGTGCCCGAATTGCCCGTCTTCTAACCCGGTCGGCGGGAAACGACTAGGTCTGGGTAGTCAACGAGGAGGCTGCTCAGACCCTCAGGTACCATTTTCCTCGTTTTTTAAAGTAGTACTGCCTGTGGAACTGTTTGTGGATGGTAGTTCTTTTTCCTCTACAGCCTTCGTGGACTGCGGATCATCTATTAATCTTATTGACTCTCAATTGGTCACACACTGCAAGATAGGGACAGTTAGGCTCAAGGTTCCGATCAAGGTGATGGCCATTGACTCATCTCCCCTCACTAAGGAGGGAATTCACTTTATGTCTGATGTGTTTTCGCTCAGAGTGGGCGCTACTCATGTGGAAAACATAAGTTGTTTTGTGCTGGACAATCTACCTGCAGGGTTGGTGTTGGGCATGCCCTGGTTACAACACCATAACCCAGTTATTAACTGGAAAACGGGGGAGATTGTACAATGGGGGTTTAATGATTTTGAGTTATGTGATAAATCCGCACTGCTGGTTGAACCTGTTAAATCTGTGTCTGTATCATCTGTCGAGCTGGAAGGTATTCCGGAATGCCTGAAGGACTTCGAAGATGTATTCTCTGAAAGCGAGGCCGAGACGTTACCGCCACATAGACCCTTTGACTGCGCTATTGAGCTGGTCCCGGGGGCTAAATTACCCAAAGCCCGTCTGTTTAATTTGTCTGGTCCTGAGCGCTTGGCTATGAAGGAGTACATTACTGAAAGTCTGCGCAAAGGACACATACGTCATTCAGTCTCACCTGTGGCGGCAGGTTTCTTTTTTGTAAAGAAAAAAGATGGCGGGTTACGTCCCTGTCTTGACTTCCGGGAGCTTAATCAAATTACTGTACGGAATACGTACCCCCTTCCGTTGATTCCCAATTTATGTAACCAACTATCAGGGGCAAAGTGGTTTTCTAAACTGGACCTTCGGGGGGCATATAATTTGATAAGGGTCCGAGAGGGGGATGAATGGAAAACCGCGTTCCTCACGACCGAGGGACTATTTGAAAATTTAGTCATGCCGTTTGGTCTTACCAACGCCCCTGCCATATTTCAGAATTTCATCAACGTGGTATTCTCGGATCTCATTGGTCGTTTTGTCGTTATCTACTTAGATGATATTTTGATATATTCCCCTGACAAGTATTCTCATTTGGAACATGTACGAACTGTGCTCCAAAGGCTGAGAGAAAATCATTTGTATGCCAAATTGGAGAAATGTGTATTCTGTGTACAAGAGTTGTCCTTTTTGGGGTTAATTGTATCCGGTGAGGGTTTTCACATGGACCCCAAGAAGGTGCAGGCCATTGCGGATTGGGTGCAACCCCGAGATCTTAAGGGTCTTCAGAGCTTCTTGGGGTTCGCCAATTATTACCGCAAATTTATCCGGGGGTTTTCGCAAGTGGTCAAACCTCTCACGGATCTAACATGCAAAGGTGCGGATGTGAGAAATTGGTCCTCGCTCGCAAAAGAGGCCTTTGCGACGCTGAAAAAATGTTTTATGTCTGCTCCTGTGTTAGTGCAGCCAGATCCGTCCAAACCATTCGTCGTGGAAGTGGACGCCTCTGAGGTGGGGGTGGGGGCGGTGTTGTCTCAAGGACCTGCCACTCTAACCAACCTCAGGCCGTGTGCTTTCTTTTCCAAGAAGTTCTCTGCTGCGGAAATAAATTACGACGTAGACAATAGAGAGCTTCTTGCGGTCAAATTGGCGTTTGAAGAATGGAGGCACTTTTTGGAGGGGGCCAGTCACCCGGTTACGGTGATCACGGATCACAAAAATTTGTCGTACATTGAGTCTGCTAAAAGACTAACGCCCAGACAAGCCCGTTGGTCACTTTTTTTTTCCCGTTTTCAGTTTACGATTACATTTCGTCCAGGGTCTAAGAATGTCAAAGCTGACGCCTTATCACGCAGTTTTCAGCCGGTGTCGCCCCCTGAGCCACCGTCCTCCATTCTTCACCCTGGGGTTGTGATAGCAGAGGTCTCATCTGAATTGGAACGGGAGATTCAGGGGGCCCAGTCGCAGGCCTCGGCGGCCAAGCCGGAGGGGAAGTTGTTTGTCCCAGAGCAACTTCGCCTGAAACTCTTGCAGGAGTTCCATGAATCCAAGCTGAGTGCTCACCCTGGTATTTCAGCCACACGTCTGGCGGTGGCTAGGATCTTTTGGTGGCCTACCCTTGGTTCGGACATAAAAAAATTCATTGCTGGTTGTGGGGTCTGCGCTCGTTCTAAAAGCTCTCATAGCCAGCCGGCAGGGGAGCTGATACCCTCGGCAGTGCCCGAAAGGCCATGGACTCACATATCCATGGATTTTGTTACCAATCTCCCTCCATCTAAGGGTAATACAGTGGTATGGGTAGTGGTGGACAGGTTTTCTAAGCAGGCTCATTTCGTACCCCTGTCCGCACTACCGTCAGCTGAGACGTTGTCCAGGTTGTTTGTGCAGCATGTGATCCGGTTGCATGGGGTACCCCTGAATGTGGTGTCTGATCGTGGTGTGCAGTTTGTGGCTAAGTTTTGGCGTGCTTTCTGCAAAAAATTAGGTATGTCTCTGTCCTTTTCGTCTGCATACCATCCTGAGAGCAATGGGCAGACGGAGCGCACTAACCAGTCCCTGGAACAGATCCTCCGGTGTCTAACCTCTGCTAGACAGAATGACTGGTGCGATGCACTGCCGTTGGCTGAATTTGCCTTCAATAGTCGGGTGAGTCAATCCACTGGTAGGTCCCCTTTCTTGATTAACTATGGGTTCAGTCCTCATTTTGGTGAGTTTTCTCGTCTGGATTCGGGGTGCCCCGGGGCCGAGGACTCTGTTCAGCGGTTAAAAGATACATGGGCAGAAGTCCAGCGGCGTATATCCAGGTCTCAAGGCAGGTATAAGTTTTTCGCGGACAGGAAACGAACACCTGGTCCCACGTTTCAGGTTGGAGAGAAAGTTTGGCTCTCCACGAGAAACATTAAGTTAAAGATTCCGTCAGCCAAGTTAGGACCCAAATTCATTGGCCCGTACAAGATTGTGGAAAAAATCAATCCAGTGGCGTATAAGCTGTGCCTTCCACCCTCTTTCAAGATCCCTAACGTCTTCCATAGATCTCTACTGAAACCTTTTGAAGCAGTCCGGGGAGACTCAGAGTCTGCTGCTTCTCCTGTTTTGGTCGAGGGGCAGGTGGAGTACGAGGTTGGTCATATCGTAGATTCCAGGTTGGTACGGCGGTCGGTACAATACCTGGTTCATTGGAAGGGGTATGGACCGGAGGACAGGTCCTGGGTACCGGCCCGGTTGATGCATGCTGATCGCCTGGTACGGGCTTTCCATGCTAAGTACCCGGGCAAGCCGGGGGGTCCAGAGGCCCCCCGTTGAGAGGGGGGTACTGTCATGATCTCAGTGCGGGTTTGACTCGCACACGTGGGGTTAATGTCTGGAACCAGTGCTGATGACTGGCATTTCTGGGGTTAAAGGTTGTGATCCCGATGCAGGCTTACCTGCACACCTGGGGCTATGATTGTGGCCTCTCCCTGGTTCTGGGGGAGGCTTCTTATAGTCTCAGGACGCTCCCATCCCTGTCAGTTATACTCTTGCCCTTGGCATTGTGTGGTGACCCCTGAGTGTGTTTGTGCTGTGTTCTGGTTACTTGATTCTCTGTGTATGACTCGGTCTGTTCTCTGGATATCGCTTTGGATTCTGCCTGGTACCTTATATGTCTGTTTGGTTTTGATCTCTGCTTGGCCCTGATTATCCGCTCTGTCTCATCCCTGGTGCTGTACTGTGATCTTGTGTATGACCTTTGGCTTTGTCTGACTACCCGTCTGTTTATCCCTCCTGTGCCTCGTTTGCCCGTACTGTTGTGACCTCCATTTTGCCTGACTCTGAGTTGTTGTATGGTGTCCTGTCATATCTGAAAGCAGGACGCTAAGCCACGCCCCCTTGCAGTCACATGACCATAGGTCCCGTGCAAGCTTGCTCATTTTCAGTGTCCGCAGGTCCCGTGCCTCTTTACTTTCCAGCGCTGACTGGACCCTGACACTAATAGTTGGAGCACACATTGTCACCTCTGCTGCCCTGCTCCCCAGGTAACTCTTAGCACTGCTTCTGTACTCAGGACACGCGCACTGGCTCTATGAGCAAGTGTAGTGCGGTGTCTCTGACACTGGCTCAACAAACCTCTTCAACAGAGACTTATGAAACACGTTATGGATCTTAAATGTAACAGGAAGAGCCAATCGAAAAGAGACCGGATTAAGAATCTCCAAAATCTTGTAAGGTCCATTAAATCTAGGTTTAAACTTTGGAGAAGCCACCTTCATAGAGATATTCTTTGATGACAACCAAACCATATCACCCACCTTAAACTGGGGACCAATGGTCCTATGCCGGTTGGAAAACAGCTGGGCCTTTTCCAGGGAGTGAGACAATTTATCCACCACTTGATCACAAATCTGGTGCATTCTCTCCACCACAGTGTCAAAACGTGGGCAGGCAGAAGACTCCACCTGCCCTGAAGAGAATCGAGGATGAAACCCAAAGTTACAAAAAAAAGGTGACATCAAAGTGGCAGAACTAGCTCTATTATTTAAAGCCAATTCGGCCAAGGGCAAAAATGAGACCCAATCATCCTGATCAGCAGAGACAAAACTTCTCAAATAAGACTCCAAAGTCTGGTTTGTTCTCTCCGTCTGCCCATTGGTCTGAGGGTGAAATGCAGAGGAGAAGGACAACAGAATTCCCAGCTTGGAACAAAAAGTCCTCCAAAATCTAGAGACAAACTGAACTCCTCTGTCAGATAAAATGTTCTCAGGAATCCCATGCAAGCGAACCACCTGTTGCAAAAACAAGGGCACCAACTCTGAGGAAGATGGCAACTTAGGGAGTGGTACAAGATGGACCATCTTAGAGAATCTATCAAATCACCCAGATAACAATCATTCTCTGAGAGACAGGCAGATCAGAAATAAAATCCATTGAAATATGGGTCCATGGCCTCCTGGGCACCGGCAAAGGCATCAACAACCCACTAGAGCAAGAACAAGGTTTAGACCAGGAGCAAGTCCCACAGGACTGCACAAAACTCCTGACACCACGAGATAAGGCGGGCCACCAAAAAGACCGACTCACCAAATCTCTAGTACCAAAAATACCTGGATGACCAGCCAATGCGGAGCAATGAACTTCCGACATTACTCTCTTCCTCCACTGGTCAGGAACATACAATTTTCCAATGGACAATGCTCAGGTTTGTCCTCCTGAAATTCTTCCAGAGCATGTCTCAAATCGGGCGAGATGGCAGAAAGAACTACCCCCTCACCTAAGATGGTAGCAGGCTTGGTCACAATAGGAGAATCAGCAAAGAAACTCCTAGAGAGGGCGTCTGCCTTGACATTCTTAGTGCCCGGAAGAAAAGAGACCACAAAATCAAAACGTGTGAAAAACAAGGCCCACCTAGCCTGTCTAGGATTCAAGCGTTTGGCCGACTCAAGGTAATTCAAATTCTTGTGGTCAGTGAGGACCACGACTTGATGTCTAGCTCCCTCCAGCCAATGTCTCCACTCCTCAAATGCCCATTTCATGGCTAACAGTTCCCGATTCCCCACATCATAGTTGCGTTCAGATGGGGAGAACTTTCGGGAAAAGAAAGCACAGGGATTCATTTTAGATGTTATCAGATCATTTTGGGACAAAACAGCTCCTGCACCAATCTCAGAAGCGTCCACCTCTAACTGAAACAGGAGTGAGACATCAGGTTGCCGCAAAACCGGAGCAGAAGTGAACCTCCGCTTCAGCTCCTGAAAGGAAGAAACAGCCTCTGGAGACCAGTTCAGCACATCAGCACCCTTCTTAGTCAAATCAGTCAATGGTTTGGCAATACCAGAAAAATTAGCTAGAAATTTACAATAAAAATTAGCAAAACCCAAAAACTTCTGGAGGGCTTTCAAAGAAGTGGGCTGAACCCAATCATAAATGGCCTGTACCTTGGCCGGGTCCATTTCAATAGTTGACGGAGACAAAATAAATCCCAAAAATGAAATCCTCTGTACACCAAAAAGGCATTTCGACCCCTTAACATACAGGGAATTCTCCCTCAAAATCCGGAACACAGTCCGAACATGTTCCACATGAGAGTCCCAATCCCTGGAAAAGATCAAAATGTAATCCAGATAGATGATCAAAAATTTATCCACCAAGTCCCGGAAAATATCATTCATGAAGCACTGGAAAACAGAAGGGGCATTAGTGAGCTCAAAAGGCATCACCAGGTGCTCAAAATGTCCCTCCGGAGTATTAAACGCCATCTTCCATTCATCCCCATGCTTAATGCGAATAAGATTATACGCCCCCCTGAGGTCAAGCTTGGTAAACCAGCAAGCACCTTTAACTCTGGAGAATAGGTCAGAAATCAGGGGTATCGGATACTGATATTTAACAGTAATTTTGTTGAGGGAATGATAGTCAATACAAGGCCTTAATGAACCATCTTTCTTGGCCACGAAAAAAACCCAGCACCCAAGGGTGAAGAGGATGGTCTAATATGACTCTTCTCCAATGACTCCTTAATATAAGATCGCATAGCCTCATGCTCGGGTACAGATAAATTGAAAAGTCGACCCTTGGGAAATTTACACCCAGGTCTCAGCTCAATTGCACAGTCATAACTCCAATGAGGAGGCAAAGACGCAGACTGATTCTCACTAAATACATCATAAAAATCAGCCAAATAGTCAGGAACATCATGCGACTTGGGAGAGGTGGAGAAAACAGGAGTGTCACTAAGAGCACACTGACAACCCCAACTCACCACAGACACAGATTTCCAATCCAAAACTGGATTATGGATTTGCAACCAGGGAATCCCCAGAACAATGGTATCATGCAGATTATGCAACCCCAAAAATCTGCAATTTTCTTGATGGTCTGGGGCGACCAGCATTACCACCTGAGTCCAAAACTGAGGTTTATTCTTCGCCAAAGGAGTAGCATCAATACCCCTCAAAGGGATAGGCGTCCGTAGAGGTGTCATAGGAAACCCACAACGTTTAGCAAAATCCAAGTCCATCAGGTTCAGAGTCGCTCCTGAATCCACAAAAGCCTTAGCGGAAAATGTGGACAGGGAGCAGATCAGAGTAATTGCCAGAAGAAACTTAAGTTGTACACCACCCACAGCAAATGTGTGTGCAAAACGTTTCTCTCGTTTAGGGCAGACGGAAATATTATGAGAGGCATCTCCACAGAAAAAACACAGCTTATTATGCCTTCTGAACTCCTGACGCTGCGCCCTAGACAAAACTCTATCACATTGCATAGGTTCAGACATTTGTTCAACAGGTGGCAACATTTCTCATGTAATTTTACGTTCACGTAAACGCCGATCAACCTGAATGGCTAATGACATAGAATCGTCAAGACCAGAGGGAACAGGAAATCCCACCATAGTATCTTTTACGGTTTCTGACAAACCCTTCCGAAAGAGAGCTGCCAAGGCACCATCATTCCAGGTAGTAAGGACCGCCCACTTTCAGAATTTTTGACAGTACAACTCTGCAGAATCCTGACCCTGGCTCAATGCCATCAGGGCTTTTTCAGCTTGATCAATAGCATTAGGTTCATCATACAACAACCCCAAGGCTTGAAAAAATGCATCTACATTAGTTAGAATAGGATCATCAGGTGTCAAAGAAAACGCCCAATCCTGGGGATCGCCGCGCAGCAAAGAGATGACAATTTTAACCTGCTGCGCAGAGCTCCCCGATGAGCTAGGCTTCAAGGCAAGAAATAATTTACAATTATTCTTAAAATTCAAAAATTTAGACCGATCCACAAAAAACATCAGGAGTAGGGATCTTTGGTTCAGCAGCATGTCAATGAGCAAGATAGGCGGAAATTCCCCGCACTTCAGCAGCGAGCTGCTCCACACGATCAGACAATTGCTTAATCTCCATTAAGAAAAAATTCCTCCTACGGCCCCAGAGAAAAAGAGGAAAAAATATACATTAAAAGAAAAAAAATTCTGACACTTTTTTTTTTTTTTTTTTTACAATTCTTTCCTGCTATTGAGTACCCTAGAATCTGCGGTATGGCTGGTGATTCTGTTATGAATGAGTCACCGGAGGAGGAAAAAACAAAAATGCAAAATAAGTCCAGAAAACCAGAGAGGTTGGTAGCTAGCGGATTGCAGACCCCTGATCCTATTCACAACAACTAACAGTAGCCGTGGAGCGTTCCTACGGTGGTCCTAGATGCCTCTTCACAGCCGGAGAACTATATAAGCCTAAAGAAAGAAAGGGGAAATCTAAACTGCCCCAGAGCAGACCCCAAAGCAAAAGACAGCCCCCAACATGTATTGTCGGTGAAAAAAGATGAAAACACAAACACAGACAGAAAGACAGGCAGAGCAAATGATGGGGCCCAACTATCTAGCTAGGAAAGGACAGAAAAGATGCTGGCTGCAATCCGCAAAAACCCTACCAAAAATGTCCCAACACGTCTGATAGGAAAAACAGCCCTGAAGTCACTAGACTTCAAAATCCCTACATCAGCACTCCGATATATTCTGAAGACAGAGCAAAAGAGATTTAACCGATCAGGGACAAAAATGGAAATTCAGCAGAGCCCCAGCCCGGGCTGGCAGAACACAAAACTAAGCAAATCAGACAAAATCTCATGGAAAAATAACAGAGCAAAACTTAGCTTTAGAAGACAGGAACTGAACTAGAGGCCAGAGCTCAGAGCAGAGAAATCACCAGCAACCCTACATGGCGTCGGCTGCCTTATATCCACTCAGAGATTCCGGATGTCCAATCGCCATCCACCTGTTCAGGTGACAGGTTTCTCCCATCCAAATCAGTTTCACCACCTCCTTTCACCAGCAGAGGGAGTTCATCGGACATCAAAGGTGAGCGAGAAAATGAGCTCACAACAGAAACCCCGTCCTGGATCATGACAGCTATGCCCTGTCCTGCTGGCCTCTACCTTCAGATGATCAATGGCTACCATTTGTAATGGATGTCAACTTACAAGCGGATGCAGTGGTGCTTTATGATCACCTTTCACAGTTGTGATAGTCACAGATGTGTGACATTCCTGCCACCACTTTTCAATGTCTCCTCTGATGCCAATCCAATATAATCGCCTACTGCCTGTGGCTTCTGTCTTTGGCACTCCAAAATGACCAGACACATCATGATAGGCAATGAGGACCATGTCTACATCTCTCCCTGTGATCACAGTTTGATGGAGACAAGCAACGGTGATGTGATCCACGCTACTGCGATAAAGCAATCCTTTCTTCACAAAGAACCGTTTTCGCTGTCTCCAAAGACACATTAATTGAGGGTCTGCATCGCCTCTGCAACATCTACCGGGAGGTTTTCCCACGATGAGTAATTCCCAAATTTCTGCTAACACTCGACTTTCCGTCTGTACTTGTATCCATGTAGTTTACAGTAGCGGAGAGTCTGGACTGGCTTACTGAGATTGAAATATATACGAATATTTAAAAGTACCACAACACTGTATACTTTTGTATGCTTCGACTACCTTTCCTTTTTTCTACTTGTTAAATTCTGGTGTAATACATACTGAGCCTGTGAGTGTCTGTGTCTGACTCAAGAAGTATAGATGGAAATTTACAATTACCCCTAGACTGGATACATCTGGTATGTGCTGATACAGTACCTTTGTTCCAAATTTTGTATTGCGGTATCATCCATAGTGAGTGAGCGTGTGTGAGCTTGTGTGTTTTACGCCTTCTATATATATGGTGAACTGGAGATACCAATTTTTACCCTATACTCGATACAGCTTGTATCTTGTTATACAGTACCTTTGTTTGACATTTAGTATTACGGTCAAATCCATACTGAGTAGGCATCTGAGACTGACTACGGGACTATGTATATGGAGATTTCAATTGTACCCTATAATATATATACTTACTATCTTGTTATCCAGTACCTTTTTTACAACATTTTTTTTTATGGTCAAACCCAGACTGAGTGAGCGTCTGAGGGTGACTCCAGAAATATATACCGAGATTTCAAATTTGGCCAACACTGTATACAGCTGTACGCTTGTGTTACATTACCCATTTACAGCTTTTCATATTCTTGTATAATCCATTCTGGGCCTGAGAGCGTTTGTGTCTGCATCCTGAAATGTATACGGAGATTCAGAATGTTTACAATATACTATATATACCTTGTATCTGGTGATACTGTACCCTTTTTCACCTTTTTATTTTATTGGGTAATCCATACTGAGTCTGAGAGCGTCTGTGTATGACTCATGAAATATATACGGAGATTTACTGTTATCTCTAGACTGTATAGAGCTGTACGCTTCTGATACAGTACCATATATCTGCTGGTATTTTGGGCAATTTTCTAAAACATGAGGAAGTATGGTGGAAGAGGACGTGGACGTTGGGGGGGGGCACCTGATACTGATGGTGGTGGTGCATCTGCTGGTAGTGCCAAAAACACAATAGCAGCTAAGGCAGGAGGTGTTGAGCCTGCGTCATGGTGTAGCTCTGGAAGGCCTGTAAGGCTCCCTTTTCTGGGAGTAGGTAGGCTGCTTCTAAAGCCGGAGCATCAGGAACTGTTTTTGGCTTACATTGCCGAAACAGCCTCCAGCTCTATCACCTCCTCTTCTGAAGTTTAAAAAAATGCAAGCACTGAGTCGTAAGCGCAGGCTTCTGGTCAGGAGCAACCACTTTCCTTGTGTCCTTCACCCACACCAAAAGTGAAGGATGCGGCAGCACACACTTCAGATTACTCCATGGAGCTCTTTTCACATACCATGCCTGGGTTAATTAAAAATGGGGCCCATCATATACTGGAGCATTCCAAATGGGGGACATCAGACACTGGAGCAGCATTTACAGGGCCCTTTATACACTGGAGCATTACAAATGGAGCCCATTATATATTGAGCATTATTAGGGCCCATCATACACTGGAGCATCATCCATTAGGTCCATCATATACTGGAGCATTCCAGATTGGGGACATCAGACACTGGAGCAGCATTTACGGGGCCCATTATACACTGGAGAATTAGAATTGGAGACTATTATATGTGGAGCATTATTTGTATTTATATGTGGAGCATCGGGCATGGAGACCATCATATACTGTAGCATTATGTGGAGTTCATCATATACTGTATGAAACATTATATGTGGCCAATTATTCTGTATGGAGAAATATATGGGGCTCATTATTCTGTATGGTGCACAATGTGGTGGCCATAATACTGTATGGAGTAATATACTGTCCTTTTTTGAGCTACTGTACAATTAAAAATAGATCAGTCATATCAAGTAAGCAGGGAAGTATTTGTCATTGTACTATACCTATATTTCTGTGCCGTATCGGAGCATCACGAGTTGTGGTATGTGTTAAAGGGGCGCCCTGACACTCTGGCCAAGGGGACGCGAAAACCTGAAGCCAGCTCTACCCCCCCACAACTTTAGCCAAATAACCCCGTTTTCAATGCGTAACTATTATTATGAAGTAGGGCGGCATGGTGGCTCAGTGAATAGCACTGCAGCCTTGCAGCACTGGGGTCCTGGGTTCAAATCCCACCAAGGACAACATCTGCAAGCAGTTTCTAAGTTCACCCCGTGTCTGCGTGGGTTTCCTCCCGGTACGCCAGTTTCCTCCCACACTCCAAAAACATACTGATAGAGAATCTAGATTGTGAGCCCCATTGGGGACAGTGATGATAATATGTGCAAATTGTAAAGCTCTGCGGAATATGTTAGCACTATATAAAAATAAATATTATTATTTAAGTAAATTAAGGTTGACAAGCTTCAGTAATAAGAATTGATGTTTTTGGCATTGAAATGGGCACTGTAGGTGTGTTTACTGTCCTCCAATCCCTGCCGACTTTGCTTCCTCATTGACTTGCATTGGGTTTCGTGTTTCAGTCGGCCTCCGATTTTCCCTATAGTCGGCCGATTTCGTTCGACCCGACTTTTGAGAAAGTCGGTCGACCCGAAAAAAGGAAAAGTCGCTCATCTCTAGTTATAACCTCAAAATGACAGTGGTCAGAATTGTAAAAATTGGCCTGGTCATGAAGCTGCAAATTGGCTCTGTCACTAAGGGGTTAAGCCGCTAAGTAAACTGTACCTGTAATGTTATGTACCTGTACTATTTGCTGACTTTAATACTAACACCTACACCTTGGCTGTAACTTTAATAATAAACACCTTGACTGTAACACCCATTAATACTTCACTCAACATACACACGTTTAACCCTTTAACGACTGCCGATACACCTTTTAACGGCGGTAGTTAAGGGTACTAAAACCACAGCGCCGTTAATTCACGGCGCTGTGATTTAAGTGAATAGCGCCCCCCAGTGTCGGATTTTCTCCGGTGTCTCGGCTGCCAGGGGTAGCCGAGACCCCAGAGAACATGAATCGGTCGGTTTTTACCGACCCCCGCTTTTGCGATCGCCGTTATTAACCCTATAACAGCGACTACAAAAAAAAAGCCGCGATTTTACATTTAATTTCTCTCTCCTCTGATGTGATCGCACATCAGAGGAGAAAGAAATAGGGTCCCCAATCCCCCCCGGTACCTCTCCGTGGCCCTCCGTCCCCTCCCGGTGGTCCCACGTCCCACCGGCATTCTCCGATGGGCGCCGCCATCTTGAAAATGGCGGGCGCATGCACAGTGCGCCCGCCGGGAATCTGCCGGCTCCGGCTGGCAGATTCCATTCATTATTTTGATCACTATGATAAACGATCATAGTGATCAAAATAAAAAAAATAGTACATAACCCCCCGTTTATCACCCCCTTATATAGGCAAATATAATGAAATAAAGAAAATATTTTTTTTTTCAGTTTTCCATTAGGGTTAGGGTTAGGGTTAGGGCTAGGGTTAGGGTTAGGGTAGGGTTAGGGCTAGGGTTAGGGCTAGGTTAGGGTTTGGGTTGGGCTAGGGTTAGGGTTGGGCTAGGGTTAGGCTAGGGTTAGGGTTAGGCTAGGGTTAGGGCTCGGGTCACGGCTAGGGTTAGAATTAGGGTTAGGGTGAACTAGGATTAGGGTTAGAATTGGGATTAGGGTTGGGATTAGAGTTAGGGTTGGGATTAGGGTTAGGGGTGTGTTGGGGTTAGGGTTGGAGCAAGAATTGAGGGGTTTCCACTATTTACCAACTTTGGGGGTCTAAAAATTGGGGTCTAAAAAATCACTTTTGTGGAAATAAAAAATACTTTTTATTTTCACGGCTCTGCGTTTATAAACTTTTGTGAAGCGCTTGGGGGTTCAAAGTGCTCACCACACATCTAGATAAGTTCCTTAGGGGGTCTAATTTCCAAAATGGGGTCACTTGCGGGGGGTTTCACTGTTTAGGCCCATCAGGGGCTCTGCAAACGCAACATGATGCCCGCAGACCATTCCATTAAAGTTTGCATTCCAAAATGGCACTCCTTCCCTTCCAAGCTCTCCCATGCGCCCAAACAGTGGTTCCCCCCACATATGGGGTATCAGCGTACTCAGGACAAATCGCACAACAACTATGCGGGTATGATTTCTCCTGTTACCCTTGTAAAAATAAAAATTTGGGGGCGAAAAGATCATTTTTGTGGAAAAAAAATAGATTTCTTATTTTCACGGCTCTATGTTATAAACTTCTGTGAAGCACTTGATGGTTCAAAGTGCTCACCACACATCTAGATAAGTTCCATAATGGGTCTAGTTTCCAAAATGGGGTCACTTGTTGGAGGTTTCCACTGTTTAGGAACATTAAGGGCTCTCCGAACGCAACATGGCATCCGATCTCAATTCCAGCCAATTCTGCGCTGAAAAAGTCAAACGGCGCTCCATCCCTTGCGAGCTCTGCCGTGTGCTGAAAAAGTGGTTTACCCCCACATATGGGGTATTGCGTATTCAGGAGAAATTGTACAACAAATTTAGTTGTTGATTTTCTCTTTTAACACTTGTGAAAATAAAAAAAATTGGTTCTGAAGTAAATTTTTTGCAAAAAAAAGTTAAATGTTAATTTTTTCCTTCCACATTGCTTTAGTTCCTGTGAAGCACTTAAAGGGTTAATAAACTTCTTGAATGTGGTTTTGAGCACCTTGAGGGGTCTAGTGTTTAGAATGGTGCCACTTTTGGGTATTTTCTGTCATGTACACCCCTCAAAATGACTTTAAATATGATGTGGTCCCTAAAAAAATGGTTTTGTAAATTTTGTTGTAAAAATGAGAAATCGCTGGTCAACTTTTAACCCTTATAACTTCCTAACAAAAAAAAAATTTGCTTCCAAAATTGTGCTGATGTAAAGTAGACATGTGGGAAATGTTATTTATTAAGAAATTTGTGTGACACATCTCTCTGATTTAAGGGCATAAAAATTTAAAGTTTTAAAATTGCAAAATTTTCTAAATTTTCGCCATATTTCCATTTTTTTCATAAATAAACACAAGACTTATCGAAGAAATTTTACCACTAACATGAAGTACAATATGTCAAGAAAAAACAATCTTAGAATCAGCGGGATCCATTAAAGCCATTAAAGCATTCCAGAGTTATAACCTCATTAAGGCACAGTGGTCAGAATTGTAAAAATTGGCCTGGTCATTAAGCTGCAAACTGGCTCTGTCGCTAAGGGGTTAAATAAAGAGATAAAGAAAACATAGGGAGACAGGTATTCTGAAATAAAATAATTTTTAATAACAAAAATGAAAGCAATTTGAAATTTAACACATAAATAATAAAAAAAAGGAATGGAATTTACTTTCGGGGTTTGCGGAAGGAAGTTACATTGAGGAACTTGGGGGTGTTGGGCTGTGATGGTAGGCTAGGAGTGGTTGGGGAAGTTGTTACAGGGGAAGTGGCAGTTAATTGGAGGATTGGGTCAGATATATTGGCAGCAGATGTAATATTGGAGGAAGAGAACACATTAGGAGTGGAATACAAGTTGGAAGGGATTGACACATTCTATGGGAGAGAACCAAGGGAACGTGTGGTGAGACTTGAAAACAAAGACACATTCAGAGGTGAGGGTGGAGGGGGTGGGTAATGTTTCTTTGCTACTTTTCTTTTCCTGGCCTTCGTTTTGCTGGTTCCTCTGTGTTTTTTTTCCTGTTCCTGGGGTGCTGAACTCAGCTGCGTGGTGGAAGTTTAAGGCTGCGCTGCTGCACTCAGATGTGTAGTGTAAGCTGAAGGCTGACCTGCTGAACTCGGCTGCGTGGTGGAAGTTGAAGGCTGGGCTGTTGCACTCAGATGCGTGGTGTAAGTTGAAGGCTGGTCTGCTGCACTCAGATGTGAGGTGTAAGTTGAAAAGGCTGGGCTGCTGAACTCAGCTGCATGGTGGATGTTGAAGGCTGGGCTGCTGCACTCGGCTGCATGGTGTAGCTTGGTACTGTAGGAACAGTCCTAATGTCCAGCGGTAGTGGTGGATAGGTCACTTATTGAACAGACTGGTATCCAAGTTCTGGCGGATTCTGCCACTGATGCTGTGCTGTAGCTTGATGACCTGTAGGGAAAGAACTTTGTGCCTGCTGCTGATATCGGGACCGCTGCATGGCCTCGGTGTAAGCATCCTGACAGGCCTTCATCACATGCAGCTGGAGTACACGACTAAGGTTTTCCGACACACCTCATTCTATGGCGGAAAAATAATGTTGCACCGGTCTATTAAGGTCAGCTTCCAGGCGGTCAAGGCGTCTGTGGACTTCCTCGAAAAGTGTGTTCACCTGAGTGAACCCACTTTCCAGTCTTTCTACAACCACCTTAATCCCATCCTGGATAATCGAAGCCAAGTGAACAAACTCGGGCATGACTGACCTCTCCCAGGCCTTCTCCCAGTGGCAAGCAGACCCAAGTAAAGTAGTGGCAGAGGGCTGGGAGAGGAGAAAACCAGATGGACCGGCTGCCTGTTCCCCAGCCTGTGATGCCTGCCTGGTTGCTCCATCGCTGGTGAATGCTTGGGATTGGGCCTGTTCTTTGGCTGGTCAATGCGTGGCCCTCTAAGAGAGGACAATCCAGGTTGTGTGGTGCTGCTCGAGGTTCTGTGTGGAAAATAAATGAAAAACATTATTAAAAAATTAAAAGTTTAAATAATAGTAAGAACACAAAAGATGATTACGTTCGTTGAGCAACCGCAGGCCTCAGAAACAAAAGCTGAGGATGGTAATTATATTTTCAGATTGTTGGAGCAGAACCACTTCGAACCCAACTCTCCTCTCTCATGTTCTTATTGAAGCGATCCTTCATCGAACGCCAATGGACTTTTTTTTCCCTTCACTGTGAAGGGGAAAGGAAGGAAAAAATTAATTGTAAAACAACGTACCTACATTAACAGGTTCACTGCCACGTCAGACCACATTGCAATACTTACGAAATTCCTTTCTGGCATGTGGCGTGGCACGGTCCCAATCAGCCAGCAGAGATCTTGCCACTTCTTCCCAGAGTCGTCGAATCACTGCTAAGTCAGAATGATTACGATCAGGGGGGTCCCACAACGCTGCTCACTCTTGCACAGATTGAATTAGTTGGTCGTTGTCAATATCTGGTTTGCCTTCCTCACGTTGTGGAACCTATAGATGAAGTAAAAAAAAAAAGTAGGTAAATCTAAAAACAAATTCAATCACAACTCTGATAAAGAAAATATTTACACCCGTCTATCCTCCTCAGAAACTTGACGCTGACGACCCTGGGAAGATTAATTTTCCACTCGACTTGATCCTGCTGTTCCACACTGGAAGGTACCTGTAAAGAAAATACATGATTTACCATATGATTAGTATTGCAAATCAATACATATCAATCAGTATATCAAATGTGATTACCATAATCAGTGTCATGTCCACTCTCGGAAGCTTCACTAGAGGACATGTTGGAATAGCAGGCAGCAGTCAAGTGAAACACTAGAGAAATGAACATAAAAGAAAAATTAACCTTGTTAAGAACCAAACACAATGAAGCAAAAAAAAAAATGGACACCAATACTTACATTACAGGCAGTAGTCCAACAGCACAGCAGTCAGACAGAACAGAACAGGGACAGCAGCACAGGAAGAAGAGATAAGAGGGGAGTAGAGAAGAAGATGTTGAGAGGATCAAAAGTTGCATGTAGGTAAGTCCAGGGAGACCATGTCACAGATTTATGGAGGAGACAGGTTGTGGATGGCTTTGCATGTCATAGTTTTAGGGTTTAGAGAGGAGAGGCTGGGGAATAACGGGGAGAAAGGGAGACATTGATCTTATTTAGTTTCTTTAGCAAGAAAAGAACAGCTCCATCAAAACCACATGCTATTCCTATTAATTCATTATGCTGGTAAAGTAGAGGTGAGATTAGGGGTCTAAATAACATCTGTGGACTATATTCAACATGGCACTGTGACAAGACCCACTGGGGTCTAGCTATCAGTTTGACATAGTTTGTGCACAGCTGAATAGAGTTGCAAGAAAAAAACAGATTTTAATTCAATAACATTTTGGATGGATTGTCTAGTGGAAACCTCCAAATCATAGAAGTCACATCTTGAAATCCAGTCGAAATGTCAAAATCTCTAGCTTCTGTTCTAGACACTGCAGGGGCTCCTTTTTGACGTCTTCGCCCAACAAGTTGAGTATTAGTAGGTGATGGATTGTCAGAATCCTGCCACGAGGAACACGAGGCTACGGTATTTGCGAGTCCTGGTCCCGTGCTCTTCCACATGCTCTTGCTAAGGGCCTTCCAGTCATGATTTAATCTAGAAGATTTCGCCTTCGTAACCCAGAGACAGAGTACAACACCACCCAAGCATTCACTCTCTGCTCCTCAGACTTTCCATAAATAGGATCATAGGCAGCAATGGGGGTTCCATCAGGTCCTGGCGTTCAACCACCGGGAGGTAAGGAGCCGGGTCCCAGAGGAGGCAGGCGGCAGTATGGCGCAGCAGTTGTGGGGCCTCCGTTCAGCAGGGCTCATTGGGGGGCAACCCTGCAGCAGGTGGTTCACGGACCCCCAGGCAGGAACAAGGAGCACAGCACAGCGGCCCCCCCCTCAGAGCAGGCCCCTCATTGCAGCGATCCCCCATCTACATTAGGCCGGCAGAGCGGCAACCAATCTGCGCTAGAAAGGCAGCCCTCCGCCGGTGGAGGCTCACAGCGCGGCGGCCCCCTCACTGTAAAAAGCAGCGATAGCACCACTGATGGGGGCCGATGGCGTGGCGCAGCGCCCACCCGCTGGTCAGAGGATGCAGCAGCGTGCCCCCATGGCAGACCAAGAGCGCGATGGCTCCCCCACAGTGCAGGGCGGAAGTCACGCCGAGCACAGGACACGGGCGCCGCCATCTTGTTTCCGGGGTCCTTCAGAAAGGACCCCGGGAAATATGCTGTCCAGGGAGGTGCCGGGTCAGAATAGTCCTAGTGGGGGGCTGGCCATTGTAATGCCGGAGGGGAATGGGAGACCCCTTAGACCCGCCCGCAACATTAGGCCCCCTGAAAGGCTGTCACTAGACTTGCCTGTGAGATCACAGCGCTGTGCTAGAAGTCCCTCTGGGGACCAACGGAGCTTGGGGGATGTTAGGAGGAGCAGGCCACGACAGATTAGGGACACCAACACATCACCAGAGCAACATTCTGGGAGGAGAGGCGAAGACACCGGGCGGCAAAGTCTTCATCCTGGGGATATGCGGCCGTTAAGGGCCTCCGAAGCAAGCTTCATGGAACCGGTGTGGCAGCCTGACCAGGACCGTTCCGAGGAGGAGGACAACGTGGAGGATTCCATACCCGTGACGGCCGAAGGGACATCAACGCCCTGGCAGCCTGGTAATTATGACTCTGTGTTTTGTCCGTCCTTAGTATTGGGCCTGTCAAATGGGGGTGGGGGTTCGCAGGGGACACTTATTGAATACGGGATCCCCGACACACCGACCCCCAGTTCACCCAGCAACGAATTGATTGCGTTGCTGTCAAGCTTACAAAACAGGCTAGAAGGGTCCGGGCCAGCACACTTATCGGCATGGACTAGTCCATACTCTCCGCAGAGTGGGGTGCTAGTGTGAGCGAAAGTGCCATAGGGCAGTCCGAAACATTGCTGTTAGGGGAGGAGGAGAATAGTCAATCGGACGACAGGGCGCGGGGGGAAGTATATATTTGTTTCTCAGGGCCCTTAGGCGCTCATCTTAAAAAAGAAGTTAAGGACAAAATTTGGAAAGATGAGTATGTGGATATTTTCTCACTTTTGCCTTCGAATAAGTTGAGTTTCGAGAGGTTTGGAAAAGGGGGGACAAAAAAGGATGAAGAGGAGGGTCGGGGAGGGCAGGTGATACCGCAAACATTTATGAACTGGTTACTGGCCTTCGCTATCTTAGTGAGCGTTATAGGGGAGAAAGTGCCTGAAAATTGCTCGCAACACTTTTGCTATATGGACTCCATTGGGGAAGCCTACAGGAGATATGGTAGGCATGCATGGTTACGTTATGATGAGCAATTTCACCAGCGTAAGGCCATTCGCCCTTCTATTAGATGAGATCAGAAAGATATTACCCTCTGGCTAAAATTTATGTCACAAAATCATAGACACAGAAACCCCTTTCAGGGGTGGGCCGGTAATTCTGGCCATGCGGGGTATGGGTCACGAAGCCAGTCGGGATGCAGTTTTCAGGCCCGAGGAGGAATGCAAAAAACGGGTTTGTGTTGGCAATTTAATGACAGTCAATGTAAGTTTGGACCCGAATGTAGATTCAAGCACATATGTGCAACATGTAACGGGCCCAATCACGGGGCAAGCAAATGTTTTAACAGGAACAGTGGAAAGGCAGGAGGACAAGGTTATGGTCAGGGGTCAAACACCAATCAAGCTACACGCGATGCTCCCATATCTAAATATATATCGCGACAGAGCAAAAGAGGACCTACTAACACGAGGCTTCAGAGACGATTTCATTATTCCTTCCCCGACATTTAAAATACAAAAAAAATTTAAAAAATCTTCGTTCGGCCTATCTGCACTCAGAAGTTGTGAGAGGTAAATTAAAGAAAGAAGTGCTGCTAGGCCGAATGGCGGGTCCATTTAAGTCCCCACCGGTTCAAGATCTAATTGTCTCACCTTTGGGGATAGTGCCAAAAAAGGAACCGAATAAGTTTCGCATGATCCACCACCTTTCCTACCCACGGGAAAGTCCATTAATGATGGGCTGGCATTGACCCAGAATTATGCCCTGTTGTTTACGCATCTTTCGATGAGGCTTTGCAGTGGGTTAGGAATTATGGAAGAGGGGCCTTAATGGCAAAAACGGACGTGGAATCAGCCTTTCGGCTGCTGCCAGTACACCCAAATAGTCAGCGATTGCTCGGTTGTTTTTGGAAAGAGGAATACTTTGTCGACAAGGTGTTTACAATGGGCTGCTCTTTGTTATGTTCATTGTTCGAGACTTTTAGCATGTATTTGGAGTGGGTAGTAAAGGACATTTCAGATTTGGAGTCATTGATCCATTACTTGGACGATTTCTAGTGTGTAGGACCGCCTAACTCCCAGGTGTGTGATACCATTTTGGGGAGCCTGGAGTGGGTAGCTAAGGAGTTCGGGGTCCCCCTGGCCCCGGGAAAAAACATCCGACCTACGTCACGTATTTCCTTCCTGGGCATAGTCATAGACACAGTAAAATGGGAATGTCGGTTGCTTGAAGATAAGGTGTTGGCGCTAAAGGATGAAGTAGATAGAGCGCTGAAAAATTGAGGCTACAGGAAGTGCAGTCTCTGCTGGGCAGCTTAAACTTTGCATGTCGGGTTATGCCCATGGGTAGAGTCTTCTCAAGAAAATTGGCAGGGGCAACGGCGGGTGTGAGATCCCCTCATCACTATGTGCGCTTGTCAGCCGAAAACAAAGCAGACTTGGAAGTTTGGAGCACATTTTTGAGCAAATATAACAGGCGATCTCTGATGATGGATAATTTGTGCAGAAATTCGGACATTGATCTGTATACGGATGCAGCGGGGAGCTCAGGTTTTGGTGCCTATTTCCAGGGTCAATGGTGTGCGGCAAGGTGGCCAGAAGAGTGGGTACGGTCGGGCTTAGTTAAAAACATAGCGCTATTGGAGATTTTCCCTATCTTGGTGGCAGTGTCATTGTGGAAAAAGAAGCTAAGAAACAAAGATTCATTTCCAATGTGATAACATGGGCGTGGTGATGGCAATAAATAATATTACCGCTTCTTCACCCCCAGTAATCAGGGTGTTGTGTCAGTTGGTGTTGGCATGTTTGTCTATCAATGCTCATTTCACTGCGTCACATGTCCCAGGTGAATATAACTCAATAGCTGTTGCACTTTCTCGTTTCCAGTGGGAGCGGTTCCTGGCGTTGGCCCCGGAAGCGGAAGAAGAGGGCTTACCATGCCCTCCCGGACTCTGGAATGTGGTGTAAGGGCTGCCGAGCCATTAATCAGGTCATCATTATCTAGCAGCACTTGGGCAGCTTATCAGCGGGCATGGCTGTTTTGGGAAGAATGGTTAGGAAAAGGGAGCGAACAATTAGCCGATGAGGAGCAGGATGGCGTGTTATTGATGGGGATTAGGAGGATGGCAGATGGTAAGTGGTCTATAGCTAAGATAAATCAGTTAATTTCCGTGTTAGCTTTTGGTTTTAAACTTCGAAACAGAACCAACTTGACGAAGAATTTCTTAGTAAGGCAGGCGCTCAGAGGTTATCGGAAGGGAAAGATTCAGATAGCAGGAGGCCGGTGTCATTCGGGTTATTGGAAATACTGGGGAAGCAGTTAGAAGGAGTCTGCAGGTCGCGATTTTAGACAGGTTTGTTTAGGCTAGCGTTCTCGTTAGCCTTTTTCGGGGCAATGAGAATAAGAGAATTGGTGGCACCTGGAAGGTGCAAAAGTGGGGGCATTTTAGCTGAAGACATCACGGCTAACCAGAGTGAGGTAGAATTCTGGATCAGAAAGTCTAAGACAGACCAGTGGGGCAAGGGTAAGAAGGTACGGTTGGGAAGGGTAAAGGATTCTACTATGTGCCGGTGGCAATGCTTTGTGGTATTTATGGCTGGTAGGCCTATACAGGGTGGACCCTTGTTATGTCACGAGGATGGGTCATTCTTATCAAAATGCCAGTTCATCAAGGTGTTTTGAAAGTGCCTGGAAGCGGCGGGCAGGAATCCCCACAGCTATGGACATCATTCCTTCCGCATTGGAGCTGCCACGGAGGCAGCTGTAGGAGGTTTGAGCACAGAGGTACTAAGGAGAATTGGCCGGTGGGAATCACAATGGTACCGGTCCTACGTATGGCCACACAAGTGCGTGGAAGCCAACTCCTCCAGTAACCAAAAGGATTAACTCATGTTTGCTTCATTACAGGCCGAGACCCACTTCTAATCTGGATTTTAGGTCACTCTTATGTTCACTGGGGAGCAATACAAGCTGACATAAGGACTGACGGGAGACAGCTAGGTTTCAAAAGGGACGTGGCCTTAATTAGGTGGTTGGGGTTTAGGGGTTTGGTGTGGAGTCGGGTAATCCACGAATTCCAACGTGCGGTAAGGCGCCATGGAACGCCGGATATCTTAGTCCTGCATGTAGGGGGTAATGACCTGGGGGTCCACTCTGAGAATGCACTAGTTAGGGACATCAAAATAGACTTGAAGCAGCTATGGGGGGCTTTCCCAAATTGAAAAGTAGTATGGTCTGACATGATACCCAGAAAATTTTGGAGGGTAGCCCGCTCTGTTACAAGGATTAACAAGGCACAAATAAAAATCAACAAAATAGTATCCAAATTCATGGTGCAGAACGGGGAGGTAGCAGTACGCCGTGCAAGTTTTGACAATATGGAAGAAAAATTTTGGTTAGCAGACGGAGTGCATTTGAATGCAGTAGGGACCGACTTGTGGACGTTGGGATTGCAAGAAGGCATAGAAAAGGCCACAGCATTGCCGAATGGTGGGGTCTCGAGCACTTGAGGTGCTCTCGGTGTGGCATTGGTGGGTCCTCGAAGTTGGGTAAAATTATTATTGGGGATTCGTTAAATGCATGGATCCTCTTCATTTGAGGTGGTGGTGGTCTGGTGAGTTTGGGTGATACCAGGCGATGGAACGTCGGGTTCACATTAACTGGACATTTGGGTGATACGCAGCGATGGAACGTCGGATTCACGTTAACTTGAGATTTGGGTGATATCTGGCGATGGAACGTCAGGATCACAGTAACATAAGTTGCAGTGGGGTACCACAGGGGTCAGTTTTGGGCCCGCTTCTTTTTAACATATTTATTAATGACCTTGTAGGGGGCATAGAGAGTAGAATTTCAATATTTGCAGATGACACTAAACTCTGCAGGGTAATCAATACAGAGGAGGACAATTTTATATTACAGGAGGATTTATGTAAACTAGAAGCTTGGGCTGATAAATGGCAAATGAGCTTTAATGGGGATAAATGTAAGGTCATGCACTTGGGTAGAACGAACAAGATGTATAATTATGTTCTTAATTGTAAAACACTGGGCAAAACAGTCACTGAAAAAGACCTGGGTGTATGGGTGGATGACAAACTCACATTTAGCGGCCAGTGTCAGGCAGCTGCTGCAAAGGCAAATAAAATAATGGGATGCATTAAAAGAGGCATAGATGCTCATGAGGAGAACATAATTTTACCTCTATATAAGTCACTAGTGCGACCACACTTAGAATACTGTGTACAGTTCTGGTCTCCGGTGTATAAGAAAGACATAGCTGAACTGGAGCGGGTGCAGAGAAGAGCGACCAAGGTTATTAGGGAACTAGGGGGTCTGCAATACCAAGACAGGTTATTACATTTGGGGTTATTTAGTTTGGAGAATCGAAGGCTTAGGGGTGATCTTATTACAATGTATAAATATATGCGGGGACAATACCAAGACCTTTCTAATGATCTTTTTACTCTTAGACCTGTGACGGGGACAAGGGGGCATCCTCTGCATCTGGAGGAAAGAAGGTTTAAGCATACTCACAGGCGCAGATTCTTTACTGTAAGAGCAGTGAGACTATGGAACTCTCTGCCATATTATGTTGTAATGAGTGATTCCCTACTAATATTTAAGAGGGGACTGGATGCCTTTCTTGAAAAGTATAATATTACAGGGTATATACACTAGTTTCCTTAATATTACGTTGATCCAGGGAGCTAGTCTGATTGCCGTATGTGGAGTCGGGAAGGAATTTTTTTCCCCAATGTGAAGCTTACTGTTTGCCACATGGGTTTTTTTTGCCTTCCTCTGGATCAACATGTTAGGACAAGTTAGGATTGGATATGGGTTGAACTAGATGGACTTAAAGTCTCCCTTCAACCTTAATAACTATGTTACTATGTTACTATGTAATATGTGGCCTCTACTTTTGTTTTTTACAGCAAAATAGTGTTTAGAACTAGGGTAACACACAGCAAAAACAGTTCAATGGAGCCTTCAAATGGCACAATTTGCAGCTCACAGATAGATCAGGCATCTGACGGAGATTACACACTGTTCAATTTGTGGCCTGGATATATTTATTTTTTACCCCCAAATAGTGTATAAACCTAGGGTAACAGACAGCAAATACAGCAGAACGGAGGCCTGAAAGGCCACAATTTGTAGCTCACAGATAGATCAGGCATCTGATGGAGATATCACACTGTTGAAGGTGGCCTGTATTATTGTTTTTTCACAGAAAAATATTGCATGTAATTTGGGTAAGACACAGCAAAAACAGTTGAATGGAGCCCTCAAATGCCACAATTTGTAGACCACAGATACATGAGGCATGTCACAGAGATGCCACACTGTCAAATATGTGGCCTGTGTTTATATTTTCTACAGAAAAATAGTGTATTAAAATAGGGTAACACACAGCAAAAAAAAGGCTAATGGAGGCCTGAAATGCCACAATTTGTAGCCCACAGATAGATCAGGCATCTGACGGCAATACCACACTGTTCAATATGTGGCCTGTATGTTTGTTTTTTAACAGAAAAATACTGTATAGAATTACTGTAAGACACAGCCAAAAAAGGAGAATGTAGGTCTGAAATACAACAATTTGTAGCCCACAGATAGATCAGGCATCTGACGAAGATATTACACTGTTCAATGTGGACTGTATTATTGTGTTTTTACAGAATGATACTGTATAGATTTGAGTAACACACAGCAAAAACAGTTGAATGGAGCTCTCAAATGCCACAATTTGTAGACCACAGATACTGTACATGAGACGTGTCAAGGAGATACCACACTATAAAATATGTGGCCTATATTTTTATTTTTTACATGAAAATAGTGTATAGAAATAGGGTAATACACAGCAAAAAAAAAAAGTTTAATGGAGGCCTGAAATGCCACAATTTGTAGACCACAGATACTGTACATGAGACGTGTCAAGGAGATACCACACTATAAAATATGTGGCCTATATTTTTATTTTTTACATGAAAATAGTGTATAGAAATAGGGTAATACACAGCAAAAAAAAAAAAGTTTAATGGAGGCCTGAAATGCCACAATTTGTAGCCCACAGATACATGAGGCATCTGAGGGAGATACCACACTGTTCAATATGTGGCCTGGATTTATTTATTTTTTACCTCAAAATAGTTTATAAACCTAGGGTAAGAGACAGCAAATACAGTAGAATGTAGTCCTGAAATGCCACAATTTGTAGCCCACAGGCGTCTGACAGAGATATCACATTGTTCAATATGTGGCCTGTATGTTTCTTTTTTTACAGAAAAATGCTGAAAAGAATCACGGTAAGACGCAGCAAAAAAAAAAGGTTAATGCAGGCCTGAAATGCCCAAATTTGTAGCCCAGAAGTAGATCAGGCGTCTAGCGGAGATAGCACACTGTTAAATATGTGGTCTGTATCTTTTTTTTGCCACCAAAATTGTGTCAATAAGTAGGCTACGACACTGCAAAAAATTCTTTAGAGGACTAAAATTGTAAAATATTTAGTGCAATGATGTGTGCGGCAGACAAAACACAGTGTTAAATATATGATCTGTAGCTAAATATTTTTTGGCAACTAAATATTTTTTTGCAAGCTAAATATTTTTTTGGCAAATATTTTTTGCCAGCTAAATATTATTTGGGCATCTAAATATTTTTTTGGCAGCTAAATATTTTTTGAAAGCTAAATATTTTTTTAGCAGATAAATATTTTTGTGGCAGCAAAATGGTGTCAAAAATGTTTATAAGACACTCCAAAAAATACTACAATACCACAAAAAATGCCGAAATTTTCTGCGCACTCAGGTGTGATGCCTGGGACAGGCAAAGACATTTCAAATTGCTGGATTTTCACGCTGTAGTATTAAAAGGATCTGGCTGTAGTCTGCAGTGTCAACAAGCAAATGGAGAAAAAAATGGGGATCTGGATTGCTATGGAATAAAATAATCAGGATTAAGGTGCAAAAACAAATTATTCCTATACCTGGAGCTAGGTATATATGTAATAGGCAGCAGCAGCAACAGACAGTAATGGACCCTTTTGTTGTATGCAATGACATCTATATACCCACATACAGTGCCTGCATGCCTTGCACTGATGTGTGTATACGCACATACACTCACTGCCTACCCAGCACTGCAATCTATATACCCCGTAATTAGTCCTTAGAAGGACTGTTGGTTTAGCTGGATATGTGGATTTAATGATGGTATACCCACATTAACTAATAAAAGCACAAATCTCTCTCTATCTCAGCAGCAGCTCTCCCTTCACTGTCTGATTCTGGACGAGACTGTGACGAGAAGGGTGGCGGCAGGTCTCTTATAGACCTGATGATGCTGTGCAGCCAGTCAATCAATGTAATACCACAACAAAGATGGCTGTCACATTACAGTGCGTGGCAGACAATCGTTGGATGATAATTGGCACTCTAAAGAGTGCCAAACTTGCAGGGTCGGAGACCAGAGCTCCCGACGGATAATCCTGGAAATGCTTGGTGCTCGTCGAGTACCGCGAGTATAGTGATACTCGGGTGAGTACCGAGTAGTGACGAACACTACTTACCAAAAAAAATACTTACCAAAAAAAATTATGTTTCAAAAATTGTGCTGATGTAAAGTAAAGTGTGAGAAACGTTATTAACTATTTTGACATAATTCTCTGATTTAAGGGCATAAAAACATTAAAAATTGCATAATTGTCAAAATTTCCTTTTTTTTTTCCAAAAATAAACGCAATTTATATCAAAGAAATGTTACCACTATCGTGATCCGTTGAAGCAATACAGCATTATTACTACATAAATTGACACTAGTCAGAATTCTAAAATTTGGCCTTATTAGGAATGTGAAAACAGGCTTTGGGTGAAGAGGTTAAAGGATAGTACTCCCACAGGTGAAGGGTACACAAAGTGGCTTCTAGCACAATACTCTCACAGACGGGTTTGCAGAGTATACATGGCACCGTATAGCACAGTACTACCACATATAGTACTGTGCTGCAGCCTTTCAACAAGCGACTGGTGAACCCCAACAGGAAATCTGACAAATAGTAAAAATTTTGTGTTCCGAGATCGATAAAGGACACTAGGAGTCCGGTTCAGACTCTGAAGTTTCCTGTTTGGGTTCGCTCATCCCTGTTCATAATCAACCAATAGGAGAATTTGTGAGAGTTAGACATTGCTGTTTAGAATAAAGCAAGCTACCGAGTTATATAAACCTGGAAAAAAGTGAGACAACCAGAATCCCTATATTTATGTAAAATAATTATTTTATTGAAATATATTAAAAATAGCTAAACAGTAGGTAGAAAGAAAAGTTATTCAAAGGAAAAGTACAAGAAGTAATATACTGTAGACAGATATTGAAAATAGCTTTTGGCAATAGCAACAGTGACTTGAAAATAGCAGCCTTTCACATTAGTTCACAGATAGAAAAAGGTCTGAAACGCTGCATGCAGTTGGGCAAATCATCAAGATCTGCTGCTGGCAGCTTCCTTTGCAATTGCTGAACAATGATATCCCAAACATGCATGATAAAAGACAAGTTGAGAGATGCTGCAGACCTTGTTTTGACCACACAGGCTGCTCACTGTAGCACAAGGAACATGCTTCCTTGTATTGCAATACAGCTCTCGGGTCACTTTTGGAGAAATGGCCGTACCATTGTTTCCAAGGCTGATTTTATTCTGTAATGCAAGTGAAATTAAGGTGAGCGAATATTTCACTGTTTGGTTTGGATTGCGTTCACCGAATTTGAAATATTCGCCGATTAATTTGTCAAATATTCGCCGAACATAACTGAACTCCATTCACATCGATGGGAGACAAAAACAAATGCATGCACAACACCTTATAACGACTCCAAATGCTGCCAAAACACATCAAATGAAGGACAGACACCAGAAACTGGCTTCAATTCAGCCACAGTACAGATTTTAGCATGGCACTGCAGTAATCAGCCAGGCATGAGGTATCGGGGTCTGGGACAGCATTTACAGCTTTCAAATGAATGTCAAAGTAAGATGAGGTGGGTGAGGGATCAGTGTAGGGCCCCTTTGCTGGGAGTCCTGATACCACATGCAACACCTCTACCTGTATTCATACACTCAGGTGGCACAAATATTAGTTTTGAAGACTACCATTGACAGAAAAATTTAAGGATAGTAACACGGGTAGTTGAGTCAGAGGAGGTGGAGGAATGATGGTGTCGGAGGCCTACTGCTACAAGCAACACGCATTAAGGACACCCAACCAGGAGTATTCAAACTTCCAAAAATGATTGGCAGACACCACCAAAGTGGTATCAATTGCAACATGGTAGAAATAGTATAATGGAGACTGACAGTTCTTCCACTACACCCAATACAGCAGACGGACACCCAACAAGGCGTATTCACATTTAAAGAAATGAGGGCCTTACACCACAGAAGTGACATCAATTTCACTACAGCAGAAACAGTATAATAGGGACTGACATGTCTTTCACTACACCCAATCCAGCAGATGGACACCCAACAAGGAGTAAAAAACTGGAGTCTGAACTGAGAAAGTAAGTTAATGTGTATATGTACAGTAAGTGCATATTAACACATGACCATTACACAGAGAAAACAAAAACAAAAAACACAAATATCCTGAACTAAAAGTAAAAAATATACTGCAAATAATGCATAAAGGTAATAATAATAATAAGGGTATTTAGTAAACATAATTTTGATCAAAATAATGTACAAGCCATCCCGCCACGTCACGGCAACCCTTGTGGGACAGTCCCTACTCTAGTATTTAAAACCTTTTCACTTGCCAAGTGACGTGAATGTGAAAAAGGATCAAGGGACTGAACCACTAGTAACAGCTTAGGCCAGACTGGATGGCTTTCCCAGCTCAGAAAGAGGGCGGTCACACCCATATATGCACTGAATGCACAATGAAATGAATAAAAAACAAATCTGAACTGAGAAAAGTAAGTTAATGTGTATGCACAATGTAAGTGCATATTAACACATGACCATTAACCAGAGAAAACAAAAAGCAAAAAACACAAATATCCTGAACTAAAAGTAAAAAATATACTGCAAATAATGCATAAAGGTAATAATAATAATAAGGGTATTTAGTAAACATAATTTTGATCAAAATAATGTACAAGCCATCCCGCCACGTCACGGCAACCCTTGTGGGACAGTCCCTACTCTAGTATTTAAAACCTTTTCACTTGCCAAGTGACGTGAATGTGAAAAAGGATCGAGGGACTGAACCACTAGTAACAGCATAGGCCAGACAGGATGGTTTTCCCAGCTCAGAAAGAGCATGACCATTATTACACAGAGAAAACAAAAACAATCAAAATTATGTTTACTAAATACCATTATTATTATTAATATTATTATTATTATTACCTTTATGCATTATTTGCAATATATTTTTCAATTTTTTATTTTAGGATTGTATATTTTGTTTTTGTTTTCTCTGTGTAATGGTCATGTGTTAATATGCACTTACATTGTGCATACACATTAACTTACTTTCTCAGTTCAGACTGTAGTTTTTTATTCATTTCATTGTGCATTCTGTGCATACTGTATATGGGTGTGACCGCTCTCTTTCTGAGCTGGGAAAACCATCCTGTCTGGCCTATGCTTTTACTAGTGGTTCAGTCCCTCAACCCTTGTTCACATTCTTGTCACTTGACAAGTGGAAAGGTTTTAAATACTAGAGTAGGGACTGTCCCACAAGGGTTGCCTTGACGTGGCGGGATGGCTTGTACATTATTTTGATCAAAATTATGTTTACTAAATACTCTTATTATTATTATTACCTTTAGGCATTATTTGCAATTTATTTTTCAATTTTTTATTTTAGGATATTTGTGTTTTTTGTTTTTGTTTACCCAACAAGGAGTGTTCACATTTCCAAAATTTATCGGCAGACACCACCAAAGAGGCATCAATTGCACCACAGTAGAAATAGTATAATAGAGACCGACAATTCTTCCACTACACCCAATACAGCAGATGGACACCCAATCAGGAGTGTTCACATTTCCAAAAATTTGTTGGCAGACATCACTAAAGTGGCATCAGTTGCACCACAGTGCAAATAGTATAATAGGGACAGACAGTTCTTCCACGATACCCAATACAGCAGATGGACACCCAACCAGGAGTATTTATATTTTGAAAACTGAGTGCTTGACACCACAGAAGTGGGAATAACTGTCACGAGAATAGAAATAGTATAATTGGGACCGAGATGTCTTCCACTACAGCTAACCCAGGAGATGTAGACCAACCATGACAGTTCACGTCTCCACAAATTTGTGTTATCAGCAGCAGCCACAGAAGCCACACTAAAGATAACACAGAGTGCATTAACGTGACATTAATGCATCACACTAAAAAATGCAATATCACCCAGGCTGTACATTGTGCGATTGGGGTGCAATAGTCCTTGGAGATCCATGACTTGTTCATCTTAATGAAAATTAGGCTGTCTACACTTTCATGGGACAGCCGGCTACTCTTATCCATCAGGACACCACCAGCAGTACTGAAAACACGTTTTGAGAGAACGCTGGCTGCTGGGGATGATAAAACCTCCAAGGTGTGTGAGGCAAGCTCAGGTCACTCATCAATTTTGAAAAACCAAAATGTGAAAGGGTTCAAACCCTACCTGATGGTATTGATATTTAGTGCTAGATACTCCTGCACCATCCTCTCCATTCGTTCACCACATGTAAGATTTGGACTCCGTTGTGCTGGTGCATGAGTTGGTCTAAAAAACGTGTCAAAGGACTCACAGAAAATGCTTCTTCTACTTCCACCAATGCTGCTGCTAAAGTTTTGGCGTTGACAAACTGACGTGCCGGAGGTAGGAAGTCTATAGCTGTGATACGAACTGTGTGCTTCACTGCTGTTTTTGGGGAAAAGCCCTCTTAAGGTTGTGTAAATGCATGTTTTGATACTCCAGCATTCGCGGGTCCCTTTACAGGCCGGGAATCATCTGGGAAAATTTGGTTTTATAACGTGGATCTAACAGAGTGGTAACCCATTCGTCAGCATTATTCCTAAGCATAACTATACGGGGATTATGTTGCAGGTAGTGCAACAAGAAGGTACTCATATGTTTGTCTCTACCATAAGGTCCAAGCCCATGCTGCGTTGGTGGCTGGGAAACAATGAGGCTCATTTCCTCCATCCCCTCCTGCCAACTACGAACAACAAAGAGGGGAGGATTATTTTCTTCATCTGACAGTTGTTCATCCATCACCTCTTCCCCCTCCATTTGTTTATCTGTTAACACCCTCCCCCCTCGACGGCAGTAATCCCCCCTCCCTTGGCACCCAGCTGTGTGAAGACAGTCTTGAACTTAGAGACAATGTTATCCATTCTGCAGCCTCTTCTGCTTCCTCCTCTTTTTCTTGGACCACCATCTCCTCCCGCAGGCTATTCAAAGTCTGCTCCAACATAGAGATGACCAGAATAGTGATGGCGTCAACAGCACTAATCATCTTAGTAGCCATTTCAAAACTGTGCAGAAGGGTGCAGAGGTCCTTAATCTGTCTGTAAACGTGATATGTGCCACATCCGTACTGTGTTCGCCCAGGCTATATGATATGAAACATTGCTTGAGTGCTCGTTGCTGCTGCCACAGTCGCTGCAACATATGCAGAGTGGAAATCTACCATGTCGGCACATCACATATCAACCTGTGAACTGGCTTGAACAAAGATCTCTGTTTCAGTGCAAGTTGATGACCAGAGGGGTGCAAATGGCGGAAATGAGCACACAGCTTACGTGCTTTCTAGAGCAGCTAGCCCAGGCCAAGATAGTGGAGGAGAAAACGCTGTACCACCAGATTGAGGATGTGAGCCATGCAAGGCACGTTTGAGCTTGCCTCACAGTAGAGCCGCCATGAGGTTCGCACTGTTTTCGGACACGACCTTCCCTAGATGCAGCGACATAACTTCTGTCAGGGAGTGTACCTGAGCCACTTTTGTGGGTTGTGGAGTCCGTCTCATGCTACCACGAGTGTGAAAGCACAACCAACATTCAAAAGTGACCAAAACATCAGCCAGAACGCATTGGTACTGAGATGTGGTCTGTGGTCCTCACCTGCAGAACCACTCCTTTATTGAGGGTGTCTTGATAATCTAATATATAAAGCTCAAGTGTGCGTATCTATGTATGTATGTATGTGTGTAAGTCCGGGATTGGCATCCGCACCGTCGCAGCTACAGCCACAAAATTTGGCAGTCACACGTCTGGACCTCGAGAGCGTCCTAGGCTTTGTTATGAGGCAAAATTTTAACCCCACGTGTTCCAATCACCAAACAATTTTGCCCCTATCTACATAACGGGGAAAAAGTGTGTGTGTATCAAGCCCCGCCCCTCATTATGATGTTATAATAGTTGCCATAGCGACGCTGATGTCATCATAGGTTGCAAGCCCCGCCGCTCATTATGATGTCATAATGGTTGCCTATGGGATGGAGGATGTGTGATGGGTATATGGGCACTGGACTATGGGATGGAGGATATGTATAACGAGTATATGGGCATGGGACTATGGGATGGAGGATGTGTGATGGGTATATGGGCACTGGACTATGGGATGGAGGATATGTATGATGGGTAAATAGGCACGGGACTATGGGATGGCGGATATGTATGATGGGTATATGGGCATGGGACTATGGGATGGAGGATATGTATGATGGGTATATGGACACGGGCCTATGGGATCGTGGATATGTATGATGGGTATATGGGCACGGGACTATGGTATGGAGGATAATTATAATTTGCTATAACTAACCACAGTTAGTTACTATGCCCGGGCAGCGCCGGGCACTTCAGCTAGTCTAATATATAAAGCTCAAGTGTGTGTATGTGTGTATGTCCGGGATTGGCATCCACACCGTCGCAGCTACAGCCACAAAATTTGGCACAGTCACACGTCGGGACCCCGAGAGTGTCCTAGGCTATGTTGTGAGGCGAAATTTTAACCCTGCGTGTTCCAATTCACCAAACAATTTTGCCCCTATCTACATAATGGGGAAAAAGTGTGTGTGTATCAAGCCCCGCCCCTCATTATGATGTCACAATGGTTGCCATGATGAAGCTGATGTCATCATAGGTTGCAAGCCCCATCGCTCATTATGATGTCATAATGGCTGACTATGGGATGGAGGATGTGTGACGGGTATATGGGCACGGGACTATGGGATGGAGGATATGTATGATGGGTATATGGGCATGGGACGGCGGATATGTATGATGGGTATATGGGCACGGGACTATGGGATGGAGGATATGTATGATGGGTATATGGGCATAGAACTATGAGATGAAGGATGTGTGATGGGTATATGGGCACTCGACTATGGGATGGCACGGGACTATGGGATGGCGGATATGTTTGATGGGTATATGGGCACGGGACTATGGGATGGAGGATATGTATGATGGGTATATGGGCATGGGACTATGAGATGAAGGACGTGTGATGGGTAAATGGGCATGGGACTATGGGATGGAGAATATGTTTGATGGGTATATGGGCACGGGACTATGGTATTGAGGATTATTATAATTTGCTATAACTAACCACAGTTAGTTACTATGCCCGGGCAGCGCCGGGCTCTTCAGCTAGTTACCAATAATTTCCATCTGTTGTCTATTCCATTTACATAACAGCATGTGAAATTGATTGTCAAACAGTGCTGCTTCCTAAATGGACAGTTTGATTTCACAGAAGTTTGATCTACTTGGAGTTATGTTCGGTTGTTTAAGTGTTCCCTTTATTTTTTTGAGCATCATATTATTAATATTACCCTGGATGGAGGAAAGCAAGATTTACTACAAGCGCAATATTTTCAACGTGCTTCGTTAAAGCTCTTAACAGTATGGGTGTCTTGAGAACACCGATTCTGTTAACAATGTAGCAGCCAAGTGGCCCACTACTGTAGAGAAGGTGACCTGACGGACGGACTGACTGGTCAGGTTTCAAAGGGGTTTGCACTTGTCAGGCTGGAAGTCAGTTATGACAGAAGGGAGAACAGCTAGGAAAGTGTAGGTGACATGCAGTACCTGCCCTTGACATTAGAGGGCAGGGAGGAGTGTGACCATAGGACTTGACATCAGCTTAGGGCTAAGAAACCGTTGGTCATGGGGGCGGAGTTACAGCGAACCAGGAAAGCTATAAATTTGACATGAAAGTTCCAGAAGATTCCTGTCCCCAGGGGGAGCTCAAGTGCGAGAAGACTGTGACAGTTGGTGCACTGTGAGGAAAATGTAACTAGGGGACTGAGGAGAAAAGAAGTCAAGGGGGGTGGTCCTGACACGAAGTACCGCAGTATAGACGAGGCTCTGGGTGTAGGACACCGTATTTGGAATGACGTATGACCAGTAAAATTACTGTTGGTGTACAGGCCTACGGCAGCCACAGTGACGGAGCTGTCAGAGTGTCACAGAGTGAAAAGGGACGGTACGTATATATACGTCCCTGTTGAAAGTACACTGTCTCAATGTGTTCTGTAACCAGAGAGCTGTGAAGAGAATCGCGGTGTGTTGTGGGACCGTCAGGCAGTCAGTGATAAAAAGAATAAACTTGGACCTGTTGCACCCGAAACATGCCTCCATCTTGTGTCTGTATGTCACTGTGCGGTATACAGAGGGACCACCCCCCAGTCTGGCCCACGACCCTACACTTGGCGTAGTCGGCAGGATCAACGCCGCTAATACAATATCTTCTGCGGCAGGCCTGCCTCTGAGGATTGGAAACGGACTTGGACTGCACTGTTTGGATTATAAACACCTGTGGATTACAAATTACCAACCTGTGGATTACAAATTGGGAGCGCTGTGGCGTATCTGCTTTGCCAGCAGAGGATCGGGGCGGTACCAGGTTCGGAGCAAGATGGCGGTGCTGCTTCAGCGCAGAGGAGAGGTCCGGGTGTTTGCAGTCGTTCTGGATGGACTGGGACCCCCTCCTACGTACCCCTGGGGACAGCGATATGTACCAGGAAGCCGACGCTCCCACATACTGGACCCTGGCCGGTGGGTGGAAAGGCCTGCCATCGCCCCGCCTAGCAGAGGGAGTGGCACCGAGGAAAAGATTGGCTGCGGCTGTTTAGCGCTATTCGATTGCTGCCCACCGGACGGGATGCGACGTTGCGGTTGTCGAGGCATCGGCCGCCTGGAGTGGCGATGGCGGCGAGAGGTCGAGCTTCGCCAGAAGATCTATACCTCGGAGTCACGAGCAGCCAGTTTGATCTCGGGTGGAGGAGCGGAGGCATGGCGGATCCCACGGGAGCGGCTGCCAAAGATACCAGCAGAGAGCCTTTCCGCGGAACCTCTGAGCCTGGAGGCCAGCCCCACCGGACGGTGGAGTAAAGAGCGGAGACTGCAGGAGCAGCCTCGGAAAGATGTGATGGAGACAGCGGCGCCGGGGAAGATGAGAGTTCCCCCGGCTCTACCAGCGGCTCCGCAAGCAGCCCCCACCACTCAGCCGCAGCACGCGGCATCCTGTGATCCCGAAAGTCTGGCCAAGGAAAACCCCACTGTCTATGCGGAGCTGAGTGTGGTCTCCGCTCCCAGCCCCGAGCCACCCCGCCCGGTGACGCCGCACCCAGTGTCGCCGGTGCGGAGCCTGTCTCCAGAAGACGCTGTTGTGAACCCCCTGCAAGTGGCGGCATCCTCCCCGAAACCGGCCATTACTCCAGTTATGCCCGCTCCGGCTGAAGCTCCGGATGCAGTTCACCCTGCGGCAGCGGCTATGCCGGCATTGGAACTGGCTGCGGCCTATTTGCCAGGCCCTGTGGCCCAACCTTTCGAAAACCTGACTGCCCCTATCCACCACCCGGCCCCAGCAGCTGCTGGGCCGCTGACATAATCCGCCGCCTCTGCCCTGTTTTCACCCCCAGCTAAATCCCGCCCACCGGACTACCGGGCTTACACCGGACCCTCGGTTTGGTTCGCAGAAGTTGTGAAAAAGAAGAAGGCCAGGGAGCAGGAAGTATGGAACCTGCTCCATGCAAAGGGGGAGGCTGGCATGGCAGCTACACGATCCTTGGGACGGCTCGTGTATACCAATATACCAAAAGGGTACGTGTTTATTCGAGATAGTGAGACTGGCCAGAAAGTCTACATAAATGTAACTTCTATACGTCATGGCTGGGCCTTGAAGGAAGAGGACTTAGTGTCCTATTACAAAGAATATTGTCCTCGTGGTTACTATGCGGTAGCTGTACTCGCAGAGCCCGAAGAGTGTAGGCCCCCGTAAAAAAGAAAAAAAGAGGACTTTTAGGACACTCTTCGTACCCCAGGAACCTCACGGCTGTGGGGTCCCTTGCTACCAGTCACCGGAAAGTGAATTGGACTGTCGGGAGTTCGTTGCACCATTGTGCATGTCATAAGGACAGTTTGTGTGAAAAGGAATTTTTTTTTTGTTATGTATTTGTTGTTTCTATTTTCTCTTTCTTGCTTGCTCCGTTCTATGTTTTTTTAGCAAAGTACACGTTTAGTTGTTTGCCTGACAGAGCGGGGATATGAAGAAGCGAAGGAGTGTCCAGGTCTAAGGAAGGGGGAGAAAATCTGTTATGTTTTATTGTTACTGTGTGTGATGGTTTTAAAGCAATAGTAAAAAAAAAAAAAAAAAAAAAGAAAATGGGGTACTTGTAATTTTATAAAGTTGTTCTGATGTATAATATGCACAAGAAAATGCAACAGGTCCGGGTAAGATGATCTGTGTGACCGAAGGAAACGTGAGACCGAAGGGGTCTATGAGTTGAGAAGGTCTGGGAGACCGAGGCGCCGACCATGACTGGTAACTAAGAGAAAGGCAAAGAGATGGAAGAGGTGAAACAGACAGTAGTCCCAGATCAGGTCCCTGACACCACAGAAACCCCAGAAAAAAAGAGGGCGGGCACTGACAATGATCTCGTAGGTGTAAGGCCTCGATCATGGCGTACCGGATAGTGAAAAGTTACAGAAGCAGAGAGTAGGGGAAGGTACACGCTGGAGGGAGAGAATCCAGGTGTACCTAGCCAATTTTGAAAGATGTTGTCATGTGGCGTGCGCACTGGCGAGTGGCAGTAGGCCGCTCGGAGCATGGTGCTCCCGGTTTGTTTCGGCCCCCGCGAGTAGTGGGTTTGGCCCAACAACTGGTGTGACAACAATAAGCTTCAGAATGACGAAGGTAGGGGGCTATGGTTGTCGGGGACGACAATAGACAAAGGAAGGGTGAGTGTAGGGAAGGTGACCTGACAGACGGACTGACTGGTCAGGTTTCAAAGGGGTTTGCGTTGTGAGTTCATTCGCGGGTTCCCCTTCTGAACTCCCTCTGGTGGTGTCGGGCAGTGGTGCGGCTGGTTTGATCGGTGGAGATCTGCCACCTGAGGATGGGGATGATGATTGGATCTCGGGATTCTCAGATTGGATTTAAGACAGCTGACGCCTGTCATGGGAAGCCTAGGTAACTTTAGGCTGAAACCCTGGGGCCCCTGCGGTGTCTCTCAGACTAGGGGAACCCTGTCTGTCCCTCAACCCAGGGTGTACACTGAAAGTGTGCCTGCCTAGGCCTCCACCCTGTCCTTGTCTCCTGTCCAGCTCTAAGCTGAACCCACCACCCTCCACCCAGTGAGGAGACCAAACACCAGACCCCACAAATAAGTATGGACAGGGATAAAGGAAACACACCACACCGCGTACACA
The DNA here is from genome assembly GCF_039654945.1 of Dendrobates tinctorius. Classification (NCBI taxonomy): domain Eukaryota; kingdom Metazoa; phylum Chordata; class Amphibia; order Anura; family Dendrobatidae; genus Dendrobates; species Dendrobates tinctorius. The sequence goes on along the minus strand of NW_027361686.1, from coordinate 13,450,466 downwards.
CAGGAGAATACAATAATGTGCAAGGGCAACCAAAAAATACAACATAGGGAGGCAAAATGGCAACAACGAAATATACTACACCAGAAACCGTATGCTCCTTAGACCACCACTCCAGACCGGTATCGCTAGCACAAGGCAAGAGCTATAGTCGGCGACGCCCACAGTCACGCAAGACAATTTAAAGACCGAGGGCGTGGCTAAGCCCTCAGCCAGAATGACAACCTGGTTAACCCAATCCAAGCCGGATCAGAAGACCAACCAGCGCCGCTGAGAACCAAGTGGTAGGATGGGGTATTACCGCTGTCTGCCGGACACCCTGGTGCGAACAGTGTCCGACATGACAGTACCCTGCCTTCTACGAGGGACCCCAGGAACCTCACAATGTTGAGGACCCAGCTTGTCCGGATGGCGGCGATGAAACCCTGTAATCAGTCGGTCCGCATGTATGTCCGAAGCCGGCACCCAAGTCCTCTCCTCAGGACCATAGCCACGCCAGTGGACCAGGTACTGTAGAGTGCGACGCACTACCCGAGAGTCAACCACCTTGGACACCTCAAACTCCAACGTGCCATCCACCAAGACGGGAGGTGGTGGCACGGGAGAGACATCAACAGCACCCACAACTTTCTTAAGTAACGCCTTGTGAAACATATTATGTATCTTGTATATGGCAGGTAACTCCAAATGAAATGCCACAGGGTTGATAATTGCGGAGATCCTAAACAGACCAATGAACCTGGGACCCAACTTAAGTGATGGTATTTTGAGTTTGATGTTCCTTGTAGACAACCACACCCAATCACCCACACACAGGTCCGGACCTGGCACACGTCTACCGTCAGCCACACGTTTATACCTAGAACCTACATTCAGCAAGTGCTGCTTTACTCTCCTCCAAACGGATGACAATTGTGCTCCCAACTGGACCTCCTCAGGGATGCCCGCAGAGCACCCTTGGCACAAGGTACAGAATTGGGGATGTTGACCATAAACACAAAAGAAAGGAGATTCCCCAGACGATTCCTGACAATGATTGTTTATTGCGAATTCAGCCAGAGGAAGAAACGCCGACCACTCTTCCTGATTGTCAGACACAAAACAGCGTAAGTATTGTTCCAGGTTTTGGTTCATACGCTCAGTCTGCCCATTCGACTGAGGATGGAAAGCCAATGAATGAGACAATTTAATCCCTAGGCGTGAACAAAAAGCTCTCCAAAATTTTGCCACAAACTGTGTACCTCTATCAGATACAATGTCAGACGGGACACCATGAAGTCTGACCACCTCGCGAATAAATACCTGAGCAAGGGTCTTCGCATTGGGCAAAGATAGCAAAGCAACGAAATGCGACATTTTAGAGAACCGATCAACTATTACCAGAATGACCATGTTCCCAGCCGAGGTGGGCAAATCAGTAATGAAATCCATGGAAATCTCAGTCCATGGCTTACTGGGCAAACAGAGAGGATGCAACGTGCCAGCAGGACGGGAGTGTGGTGTCTTGGCCCGTGCGCACGTGGTACAGGCTGACACATATGAGGCCACGTCCTGCCCGATTTTGGGCCACCAAAAACGACGTGAAACAAGTTTCAGAGTGCCCTTAACCCCTGGGTGGCCCACCAGGACAGTATCGTGATGTTCCCCTAACACCTTTAAGCGTAGGTGTAGTGGCACAAACGATTTATTAGGAGGCAGATCCGGCGGTACCTCCTCCTGAGCCTCAGCAATCTCTGCCTCAACTTCTGTCGTGAGAGCCGAGACCACAACTCCTTTTTGGAGGATAGGCACCGGATCCTCCCGTGGCTCTCCACCCGGAAAACATCTGGACAAGGCGTCCGCCTTAGTATTCTTAGAACCTCGTCGGTATGTTACAAAAAAATTGAACCGGGTGAAGAATAACGCCCAGCGAGCCTGTCTGGGGGACAGGCGTTTAGCAGACTCTAAATAAAGCAAATTTTTATGGTCTGTAGTAACAGTAATCTGATGGACAGCCTCCTCCAAGAAGTGTCGCCATTCCTCAAATGCCAACTTGATGGCCAACAATTCCCTGTTACCAATATCGTAATTACGCTCAGCAGGCGACAGCTTCTTGGAGAAGTAGGCACACGGATGCAATTTGCCCAAGGATGGACCCTGAGACAGTACCGCCCCCACTCCAACCTCAGATGCATCCACCTCCACGGTAAATGGTAGGGAGACATCAGGCTGAACCAGGATGGGAGCTGAAGCAAAACTATTTTTTAGGAATTCAAACGCGCGCACAGCAGCCTCAGACCAGTCAGAAAACTTGATACCTTTTTTAGTCATGTCGGTGAGCGGTTTAGCAATCATAGAAAAATTCTTAATAAATTTCCTATAATAATTGGAAAAGCCCAGGAATCGCTGAAGCGCCTTGAGATTATCAGGCCGATCCCACTGCAGCACCGCCTGCACCTTAGCGGTGTCCATTTTAAACCCTGAGGCGGAAATTACATAAGCAAAAAAGGTAATTCTTGGACGACAAATACACATTTCTCAAGCTTGGCATAGAGCTTGTTCTCCCTGAGCAACTGCAATACCTGCCTAACATGCTCTATGTGTGCATCACGGTCGCGTGAGTAAATAAGAATGTCATCAAGGTATATAATAACAAATTTCCCCAAGAGATGAGAAAAGACATCATTTATAAAATGTTGAAATACTGCTGGCGCGCTCGTCAACCCAAATGGCATCACCAAATTCTCAAAATGACCCTCAGGGTTATTAAATGCCGTCTTCCATTCATCTCCTTGACGGACTCTTATGAGATTGTACGCCCCCCTGAGGTCAAGCTTGGAAAACCATTTGGCACCAGACACCTGGTTGAACAAATCGGGTATCAGTGGCATTGGGTATGGGTCACGAACCGTAATCTGGTTGAGTTCCCTGAAATCCAGACACGGGCGTAATCCGCCATCTTTCTTCTTGACAAAGAAGAACCCCGCCGCCAATGGAGATGATGAAGGCCTGATGTGCCCTTTGCTTAGACTTTCTGCAATGTATTCTTTGAGAGCTTGCCTCTCAGGACCTGAGATATTAAACATCCTGGCTTTCGGTAACTTGGCCCCCCGGTTTTAACCTAATAGCACAGTCATAGGGTCGGTGCGGTGGCAGCTCTGAACAACCTCTTTCAGAAAATACATCAGCAAAGTCCAGCAGTGGCTCCGGGATGCTGGGAGTCACAGCGGAGATACATGTGGCCAGACAACTCTCCTGGCAAAATCTGCTCCACTGGATTATGTCCTGGGTCTTCCAATCAATCACCGGATTGTGCATAGACAACCATGGAAACCCCAGAACTACCTGAGTAGGTAAATTACTGAGCACCTTACATGTTACCCGCTCAGAGTGTAGGACCCCAATGTGGAGTTTTACATCAGCCACAAACTCTTTAATCTCCCCTTGTGAGAGAGGGGAGGCATTGATGGTAACCACCCGGATAGGATTAGGCAGCGTCTCCACCTTAAATCCCGCTGTACGCACAAACTTTTCATCAATGAGATTAGCGGCTGAACCACTATCTACAAATACAGTAATTGACAGCTCTTGGCCCCCGATTACTATCTTGGCAGGGAGCATACACTGGGAGACCACCACGGAGGATATGCAAAGGCTCAGACTAGACTCCTCCAAACCCTCTGAGCCTAGCCGTTTTCCGCCGGCACGTGTTTCTTAGGTACCAGGGGGCAAGCATTAATAAAATGTCCTTTTTTGCCACAAAAAAACAGACCCCTTGCTTTCTGGGCAAGGGACATTTATGCTTGTTATTATGTGTATGTGATATACCAGCGATCTGCATAGGTTCCACGGATTCACCCGAGGCAACCTCACCAGAGACTGCCCCCCCCACAGGCAATGTCTCCTGCGACCTCTGACGAAAGCGGCGATCAATGCGTACTACAAGCACCATAGCAGCCTCCAGAGAGGCAGGAGTCTCATACATTAGCAGAGCTTGTTTAACCCTTCCAGAAACCCCATGCAAAAATTGACTCCTTAGTGCAGGGTCATTCCATTGAGTGTCCACAGCCCAGCGACGAAATTCCGTACAATAATCCTCCGCCAGTCGCTCACCCTGGAGTAGAGGGCGTATTTTAGACTCTGCTAACGCCAGTCTGTCAGGATCGTCATAGATTAAACCAAGAGCAGAAAAAAAAAGTCTACGGACTCAAATGCTGGTGAATCAGAAGGTAGTGAAAAAGCCCATGCTTGTGGATCACCACTCAGCAAGGAAATTACCAAGCCCACACGCTGAGCCTCATTTCCTGAGGAGAGTGGACGCATACGAAAATACAATTTGCAGGATTCACGAAATACAGCGAACTTACAGCGATCACCAGAAAATCGTTCAGGAAGAGGTAACTTGGGTTCAGCTGCCCTGACTGCTGCCTCAGTTTGCACAGCAGGAACTGACAGGCCTTGTTGCTGGACCGCCCCCCTCAGCTCAGTGACCTGTATGGACAGAGCCTCCAGCTGCTTGGTTATGGAGACTATAGGATCCATGGTAAATAATCCTTTTTTTTTTTTTTTTGGGCCGACTATAATGTCATGGGAAGCCTAGGTAACTTTAGGCTGAAACCCTGGGGCCCCTGCGGTGTCCCTCAGACTAGGGGAAACCCTGTCTGTCCCTCAACCCAGGGTGTACACTGAAGGTGTGCCTGCCTGGGCCTCCACCCTGTCCTTGTCTCCTGTCCAGCCCTAAGGTGAACCCACCACCCTCCACCCCGTGAGGAGACCAAACACCAGACCCCACAAATAAGTATGGACAGGGATAAAGGAAACGCACCACACCGCGTACACACAGGAGAATACAATAATGTGCAAGGGCAACCAAAAAATACAACACAGGGAGGCAAAATGGAAACAACGGAATATACTACACCAGAAACCGTATGCTCCTTAGACCACCACTCCAGACCGGTATCGCTAGCACAAGGCAAGAGCTATAGTCGGCGACACCCATAGTCACGCAGGACAATTTAAAGACAGAGGGCGTGGCTAAGCCCTCAGCCAGAATGACAACCTGGTTAACCCAATCCAAGCCGGATCAGAAGACCAACCAGCGCCGCTGAGAACCAAGTGGTAGGATGGGGTATTACCGCTGTCTGCCGGACACCCTGGTGCGAACAGTGTCCGACATGACAGCGCCCTATTCAGTTGCTGGTGATTCCTTCTGGCTTGTCAGCTCTTGGTTTTCAGATTTGTTCCAGTCATCTAAAGCTAAGTTTTTCTGCTAATGTTCACACTTGATTTTGCTGGTCTATTCAGTTTTTTGTGTGGTCTGCCAGCCCCGGCTGGGGGATGAGCGGAATTTCCACTCTTATTTATCAGTATATTGCCAATTGGCTTTTTGTCCCTTACTAGTTCAGTCTCTTTTTGCTCTGTCCCAGAATATTCCAGAGTGCTGATATAGTGGGAGAAGTCTAGTGACTTCAGGGTTAATTTTGCTATCAGAAGTGTTGGACATTATTTTTGTAGGGTTTTTTGCAGGTTGCAGACAGTGACTTGCCTTTCCTTTCCTGTCTAGTATGGGCCCAATCATTTGCTCAGCCTATTTTCCTGCCTGTGTTTGTGCCTTCATCTTGTTTCACCATCAATACATGTGTGGGGGCTATCTATTCCTTTGGGGTCTGCTCTGGGGCAGTTAGTTTTCCCTTTTCTTGCTTTAGGCTTATGTAGTTCTCCGGCCGTGACGAGGCGTCTAAGAACATTGTAGGCACGCTCCACGGCTACTGCTAGTTGTGTGGTAAGATCAGGGATCTGCAATCTGCATAGTTACCAACTTCTCTGGTTTTCTGTGGCTTAGCTTGTTTCGTTTTTTTTTCTCCTCGGTGACCCATTCATAACAGGTTTGCACTTGTCAGGCAGGAAGTCAGTTATGACAGAAGGGAGAGCAGCTAGGAAAGTGTAGGTGACGTGCAGTACCTGGAATTGACATTAGAGGGCAGGGAGGAGTGTGAGTGGGTCGCCCTCACAGGGCTGTGGGGTACTCGGTACCGGGCCGGTGTCAGGGGGATGTGTCACAGCAGCGGTGACCCGGACCGTGGCCCTGGGCGCCCAAGTCAATGGCGGAATGTAGTTATTGAAATGGAATAGTTTGTGACGCCACCTGTGGTGTTCGGCAAGGGAGGTGTTAAGCCGACGCTGCAGACAGCTCCCCTGGGACAGATGGTGTGGTGCAGCAGTGATGGTATAGCCCTCCACAGGCAGGGCTGATATCCCAGGGCAGTGTAGTTGTAATGATTGTGGAAAGGCGCAGGCAGTGTAAAGGATGATACCCAGATGTAGCAGTGCTGAGCGAGTTGGCGCAAGAATGAATGGAGGACACCGAAGCTTGCAGTTCCAAGGCTTTACTCACAGTCTGCGGTACACAAGGGTGCCTGCCTCCGAGCCGTGTCCTCTGGGTCAGAGACTCAGCCAACCTCCAGGCCAGATGGAAAGCTCCTCTCCAACACTCCGCCAACATGTACCTTTCCTGAACGACTCCTCTATTGCGCCTTAAGGTGTGAAGATCTCCAGTACCGTGGTACCCTGGAGTTCCTCTTTACAGATGTTCCCAAGAACTCTACTTGTATGGCAGACAGCTGTAGCCTGTTCGGGGACCCCCTTCTCCTGAGTCCCGACTCTCTAATCGGTTGCTGTTGTGCCCCAAGTCTTCGATGGGAGTAATGCACTTACAGCCAACTACTCCACCGGTGTCTGCTGCAGAACCATAAGTGTCCATACAACCTCGGGGACCAGGCCCCGGCCTTGCGCTGAGAACCTATTGGCACGGTTCCTCTTCCAACCCATGCCTCCTCTCTGTTCTCATACTCCTTCGTTCCGTACTAGTCTCTCTCTCTTATGGAAGCTTAGGTTGCAGTTCTACGTCTTTCTCCTTCTGTTCCTTTCCTGTGCCAGCTGGCTCAGATCACTGAGGCAGCTGCAGCACTCCTTCCTCCATCCCTTCTTCCAGGGATCCCCACTCCTCCCGAGTGGCTTCCTTCCTCAGTGACCTTCTGTCAGACTGAACCCTGACTGACTGACCTGTAATCCTACACTTTCCCACTCTTTTTATGTGTCCTAACTCCACCCACCTCCCAGCACATCCAGTGTTCCAAGCAGGGAACCACCAGAGGTGCTCTGCTACTCTCTAAGCACTGAGCCGCAATGTGGTTGTTCAGAACTACCCTGTTGTGTGGGGTGCTGGTGTTGGAGTGTGGAAAGAAGTTCCCACCTTACCTGGATGGTGGGGCACTACACCTTAGGAGAAGGTGTAGTACCTCTGTGGCGACTGAGCCTCAGGGGCGCCACATAGCCCCCCCGTTAAACACAGCACGTCCGCGGGCTGCAAGACAACAAAGTTGACTGTACAGGAACATACAAAAATTTTGCAATGCAGAACAAACTTTTCTTATACTAATCTTCCTAGTATAGAAGGCATTATTTCTTGAACATTACAAATAATTCTATCAAAAATTCTAAGTTGAACAGTGCATATTTTCCATTCTAAGTGCAATTATCTGTGACTCACTATCACTTCAATATTATTCAGCTTTCCTTCTCTAGTACATGTTTCTTTATCATTTTTCTCTCTTCTAGACGCAAGACGCTGACCGCAAGTACCGGGTCCATCACCTGTCATGTTCAATTCTTTATTCTTAATTCTCTATCAAAACATTTCTAATTCTCTGTAAAAACCATTTCTCAATTACTAAAACTCTCATAAAACACATTATCAAATACTTTACAGTAAAACATTCAAAGATTCTTGTAAGTGCTGGACACCGCTCCCTGCCGGGATCTCTTGCAGTGTCCTTTGAGGTAAACATCATCTTAAAAAAGTGTCTATGCAAAACATCATCTTCGCAAAGTGTCCTTATGTAAAACCAAGAAAGAGCACCTAAAGAGGTGCAAACTATTTACAAGAGAGTTTGTGATGCACTCCAAGTTCATGATCACTGTAGTTCCAATGGGAGGACGCTGCCAATCAAAAACTAGGCAACAACTGGAAAAACAAGATAAACAAAAATAAGGCACAACTGGTGCTAAACAAACCCTCCTGGGTCACGAGAGTTACTGTAATTCATTAATGTTGGTCCCCTCCTGGGGTTCTGGAAGCTTGGTTACCGCTACCAGATGTGGTACCTTCATCTTGATTTTGTTTTCTGGCTAACCGCATGTATTCTGCATCCCACAGGGTGAAATAGGGACTGGTTGGGGTAATGGAAAGGGCCATTGAAACATCAACTGCCTGCGGGGATGGCGCATCCGCTTGTAGCACTGTTGCTGCTGTTGGCGATTCTGCCAGTGCCGCCGCTAAGTCTTCTGGATCTGACTCCTCAGTGTCCATTGGGACTTCAGTCAATGGTACTGCAGATGGGGATCATTGGCTGAGGTCAACAGGGCCGTTCCTATCCATGGGTTCCGCTCCCAAAGCTAGGGTCAACCCCGGGGCAGTATTCGTACCTAGCGTATCCAGCCGTGGTTCTGCCTCCGGTACCGGGTGGTAGATGGCAGCAGCCGCAACTCCCGGAGTGACTGATGGGATGGGCCTCAGTTGGATCCGAGCCGGGGCCAGGCCGGTCTCAGCCAGGAGGCGTCGGTGGAGGCCGGTGCAACAGCGCCTGTTCCAAACGGAGACGCGGTCCCGACCCTCCATTCTGCTCCAGAGCCCTCATATATCTCCTCCGGACGGGACTCACCCAATGGCAACATCGGTAGTAAGGTGGTGGTGGCCGCTGCAGAGGATGGATCAGCGGTCGCAGCCTCCGCAGGGGCGGCCTGGGAGCGAGTGGCCTCTCCTCCCCCTGTTCTTCTGACTTTTCCTCTTTTTCCATTATGGCGTTCTGGCGTTCTTCCTGCCTCGGCCCCTTTCCCGCCCACTGGCTTCTTCTGCCCCTCCTTCCGGGGGCGGCGTCTTCTTCCAGTGCCTCCATACCAAGCCAGTATACGAACCCCTCGGGGGTGGGCCATTTAGCTGTCACGCAGTAATTCAGGCAGGGGAGGCCCAAGACTCTTCGCGGTCTTTTCCTAGGACCTCCTATCTCTTCACGCCCTTCTTCTCCGCGCCAGCGGCCATTTCCAATGTCCATTTTACAGTCCATCAAATCAGGTCTTCTGAACATTTTCAAAAGTATAAAGTCAAACAAATCTCAGGCACACAGAACCCGATGACATCGGGTCTCGTCATCCTGTTCATGACGCCAAGTTGGGTCTCCCTCCCAGGGCTGTGGGGTACTTGGTACTGGGCCGGTGTCAGGGCGATGTGTCACAGCAGCGGTGACCCGGACCTTGGCCCTGGGCGCCCAAGTCAATGGCGGAATGTAGTTATTGAAATGGAATAGTTTGTGACGCCACCTGTGGTGTTCGGCAAGGGAGGTGTTAAGCCGACACTGCAGACAGCTCCCCTGGGACAGATGGTGTGGTGCAGCAGTGATGGTATAGCCCTCCACAGGCAGGGCTGATGTCCCAGGGCAGTGTAGTTGTAATGATTGTGGAAAGGCGCAGGTAGTGTAAAGGATGATACCCAGATGTAGCAGTGATGAGCGAGTTGGCGCAAGAATGAATGGAGGACACCGAAGCTTGCAGTTCCAAGGCTTTACTCACAGTCTGTGGTACACAAGGGTGCCTGCCTCCGAGCCGTGTCCTCCGGGTCAGAGACTCAGCCAACCTCCAGGCCAGATGGAAAGCTCATCTCCAACACTCCGCCAACATGTACCTTTCCTGAACGACTCCTCTATTGTGCCTTAAGGTGTGAAGATCTCCAGTACCGTGGTACCCTGGAGTTCCTCTTTACAGATGTTCCCAAGAACTCTACTTGTATGGCAGACAGCTGTAGCCTGTTCAGGGACCCCTTTCTCCTGAGTCCTGGCTCTTTATTCGGTTGCTGTTGGGCCCCAAGTCTTAGATGGGAGTAATGCATTTACAGCCAACTACTCCACCGGTGTCTGCTGCAGAACCATAAGTGTCCATACAACCTCGGGGACCAGGCCCCGGCCTTGCGCTGAGAACCTATTGGCAGGGTTCCTCTTCCAACCCAGGTCTCCTCTCTGTTCTCATACTCCTTTGTTCCGTACTAGTCTCTCTCTCTTATGGAAGCTTAGGTTGCAGTTCTACGTCTTTCTCCTTCTGTTCCTTTCCCATGCCAGCTGGCTCAGATCACTGAGGCAGCTGCAGCACTCCTTCCTCCATCCCTTCTTCCAGGGATCCCCACTCCTCCTGAGTGGCTTCCTTCCTCAGTGACCTTCTGTCAGACTGAACCCTGACTGACTGACCTGTAATCCTACACTTTCCCACTCTTTTTATGTGTCCTAACTCCACCCACCTCCCAGCACATCCAGTGTTCCAAGCAGGGAACCACCAGAGGTGCTCTGCTACTCTCTAAGCACTGAGCCGCAATGTAGTTGTGCAGAACTACCCTGTTGTGTGGGGTGCGGTTGTTGGAGTGTGGAAAGGAGTTCCCACCTTACCTGGATGATGGGGCACTACACCTTAGGAGAAGGTGCAGAACCTTTGTGGCAACTGAGCCTCAGGGGCACCACATGAGCATAGGACTTGACATCAGCTTAGGGCTAAGAAACCGTTGGTCATGGGGGAAGGGTTACAGGGAATCGGGAAAGCTATAAATTTGACAGGAGGGTTCCAGAAGATTCCAGTCCCCAGGGGGAGCTCAAGTGACGAGAAGACTGTGACAGTTGGTGCACTGTGAGGAAAACCTAACTAGGGGACTGAGGAGAAAGGAAGTCAAGGGGGGTGGTCCTGACATGAAGTACCGCAGTATAGACGAGGCTCCAGGTGTAGGACTGTTGTGAGTTCATTTTTCCCTTCACCATTGAGGTCTGATGAACTCCCTCCTCTGGTGCAGGAAGGTAGTGAGGCTGATTACCAAACACATGGGCAGCTAGATGATGACTGGGTGGCTGGAATTGAGGACTGGATATAAGGCTGCTAACGCCCTTCTTCCTGGCTGGTGATTTTCCTGCTGGATTCTTGGAGACCAGTCTGATTCCTGCATCTCAAAGCTAAGTTTTTCTGCTCTGCTTTGTACTCTTCTGTTTTGTTTTTGTTTTGCCTTGTTTTTTGGGGAGTTCTGCCATCCCCGGCCGGGGGTGAGCTGAACTCCATTTTTGTCTCTGATCTGTTGATATTTTGCCCTGTCTTCAGAATATACCTGAGTGCTGATATAGTCTTTTGAAGCCTAGCGACTTCAGGGCCTGTTTTTCCTATCAGTCGGTTGGCTCATTTGGATAGGGTTTTTGCGGATGGCAGACAGCAGCTTTCCTATCCTGTCCTATGTAGTTAGCTTGGGCCCCATCATTTGCTCAACCTATCTTTCTATCTGTGTTAGTGTTTTCATCTTGCTTCACCGTCATTATATGTTGGGGGCTGCCTATTGCTTTGGGGTCTGCTCTGGGGCAGTTTAGTTTTTCCCCTTTCTGTCTTTAGGCTATATAGTTCTCCGGCTGTGATCGAGAGGTCTAGAGCACCGTAGGAACCCCCATGGCTACTGCTAGTTGTTGTGGATAGGTTCAGGGGTCTGCAATCTGATAGCTGCCAACCTCTCTGGTTTTTCTGGACTTAGCTGGTATTTTGTTTTTTCCTCCTTCGGTGACTCATCATAACATAGGACACTGTATTTGGAATGACGTATGACCAGTAAAATTACTGTTGGTGTACAGGCCTACGGCAGCCACAGTGACGGAGCTGTCAGAGCGTCACAGAGTGAAAAGGGACAGTACGTATATATACGTCCCTGTTGAAAGTACGCTGTCTCAATGTGTTCTGTAACCCGAGAGCTGTGAACAGAATCGCGGTGTGTTGTGGGACCGTCAGGCGGACGGTGAAAGAAAGAATAAACTTGGACCTGTTGCACCCGAAACGTGCCTCCATCTTGTGTCTGCACATCACTGCGCGGTATACAGAGGGACCACCCCCCAGTCCGGCCCACGACCCTACACTACCAGGCAGGCCCTTCTGGCCTTTGCCAGAATTGACAGATGGCCAGTCCAGCCCTGGAAGTAGTGCACAACGTACCCTGCTGGCTTTCTTTGTGGGCCTTAGTAATGTGCATAAAGGAAAAAAAATGCTGGAAGGTAAATTTAACAGCCACACTGGACAGTAGCTTCCTACACTATCTGACTGATATACAACCGCCTAACTAGCTAAAATCTAGCTGTTAACAGTGCCAGATTCAGAAGCAGCCTCTCTGCGCTGTTACAGTGTCAATATGGCGCTAAAACAAGATATCCGCTATTTATATGGAGAGGGACATGTGATTTAAGCAGCCAATGACAAAAGCCGTTCTGTCATGACATTGTGGGTGATTCCTGTGCCTTGATTGGCTAGCCGCAATGTGCACACATAAAGTTAGGAAAAGAAAATGACTGCTTACAAGAACGCCGTGCCTCTGAGCTCTGCAAACCCCCTCCCCTCATCAAACACATGCCAAACACTCATGATACACCACCATTATCATTGCTAAAGTGCTGAAAATAATTTTGTGCAAGGCAAATTTTTCCCGCACTTTTACCGAATGTTACCGTTTTTTGCCAATTTTATAAAATTTTGCTTGGGTTTCCGATCACGAATCCATGTGCCATATTCATACTGAATATATGTTTTCCAAACAAATTCGCACATCACTAGTGTTGAGCGATACCATTCGATACCCAAAAATATCGTATCAGATGGTATCGCCCGATACGAAAAAAAATATCGGGTATCGCCGATTCCGGTACCGGAAGTCCCATTCAAGTCAATGGGATTTCCGGTATCGGAATTAAAAAAAGCCTTTTATTTCCTTGTTGGCTAATTCTCCATAATTGAAAACAAATAAGAATCATGTAGAATGTATTGTTGGAGGTGGAGGAGACATTAAAGGCATAGAGGATTATTCAAATCACATGGCATAGCATTAATTCCAATTTTTTTTTCAAGACGTTCGGAGTTAAAAAGATATTGACTATGTTAACCTTTTTTATATTTTGTCAGATATGTATGTTTCGCAACTTTTATGCTCTTCACCTTCTTTTGTACTTCTCCCACACTTTCTCCTTCATGATCCGCAGCAGTAGCATTTTTTTCATCAACTTTTTCTTCACCTTATTCATCTTCTTCTTCTTCACCTTCTTCCCATTATTTTTTTTTTTCCATTCTTCATATTCTTCTTATTCAGCTATTATTAATTTTCATATGCTATTTCTTCATCTTCTTCCTATTCTTCTTCTTCTTCATTTTCTTATGGTGACAGGCATTCCTGTAGTACTTATCTATAAAAGTTATAAGATTACACCTTACGATCTGCCTGTCACAAAAGATTTACAACAGGATTTGTCCGCTTTCAGTTTGGCCAGCAGCAGCAGGCATTATCCAGGGGCACCACGAGGAGGAACGGACTCACCCCCATTTACTGCTTAGTCTTCTTCTGCTTATAATTCTTGATATCTTCTAGGCTGATTTTTAGTCTTATGCTTAATGTTCTTCTGCTTTCTGTTCTTCTGCTTTTGCTTCTTCTGCTTCTTGTTATTCTGTCTTTTGTTCTGTATCTTGGTGGTTGTCATCATGTTCTTTGTCCTGTTCGTCATATTATTTTGGGTCATATTTCTGGTCTTCTTTGGTGTGGTCTTCAGGGTCGTCGTCATCAGGGTCATCATCATGGAGATCAATAAGGATTACCAAAGACAATTTCAAAAAGCTTGATCTTGGAAATGTAGCAGAAGGTACAAGAAGGCTGAGAAACTGGCGAGAACCAGATGACAGTATTGGAACCCGTAGTGGCAGCAGAAGGACAAGAGCCAATGGCACTACCGAGGACCAACTGACGGTGCTGGACCACGGTTACTAAGCAGAAGGTACCTGTGCTAAAAAGCACTACCAAGGACCAGCTGGCGTTGCTTGTCCTCGGATACCGAGATGGAGGCACCTAGGCCAAAGGCTCGGGCGAGAACCAGCTGACAGTGCTGGAACCCGGATGGGTAGCAGAAGGAACAAGAGCCAATGGCACTACCGAGGACCACCTGACAGTGCTGGACCACGGTTACTAAGCAGAAGGTACCTGTGCTAAAAAGCACTACCAAGGACCATCTGACGTTGCTGGACCATCGGATACCGAGATGCAGGCACCTAGGCCAAAGGCTCTGGCGAGAACCAGCTGACAGTGCTGGAACCCGGGTGGGTAGCAGAAGGTACCCATCCAAAGCAAAGTAGCCAGGCCGCAAGCCGGCCGCAGTTACCGAAACCCACAGTCCTACAGGGGGTCCATGTCCGATTGGCACTACGGATCCAGCCTTCAGTGCCAGTTCCCGCAGCCCACATAGGAGTCACCTAAACTGCAGGCACCGTAGAGTCGGCTAAGCCGGCCACAAGACGACAGGACAACGGATTGGTGGCATAGTGACCTTGACACTACCCGGAAACAGCAGGCATGCTGAAAACAGGCTGGGCAACAGGGAGTACCCGTGCCAAAGACACTGCCGAGAACCACCTGACGGTGCTGGAACCCAGATGGGTAGCAAAAGCTACAAGAGCCAATGGCACTACGGAAGAACAGCTGACGGGGCTGGACCACGGTTACTAGGCAGGAGGTACCTGTGCTAGAAAGCACTACCAAGGACCAGCTGACGGTGCTGGACCTTCAGATACCAAGATGGAGGCACCTAGGCCAAAGGCTCTGGCGAGAACCAGCTGACAGTGCTGGAACCCGGGTGGGTAGCAGAAGGTACCCATCCAAGCAAAGTAGCCAGGCCGCAAGCCGGCCGCAGTTACCGAAACCCACAGTCCTACAGGGGGTCCATGTCCGATTGGCACTACGGATCCAGCCTTCAGTGCCAGTTCCCGCAGCCCACATAGGAGTCCCCTAAACTGCAGGCACCGTAGAGTCGGCTAACCCGGCCGCAAGACGACAGGACAACGGATTGGTGGCATAGTGACCTTGACACTACCCGGAAACAGCAGGCGTGCTGAAAACAGGCTGGGCAACAGGGAGTACCCGTGCCAAAGACACTGCCGAGAACCAGCTGACGGTGCTGGAACCCAGATGGGTAGCAAAAGCTACAAGAGCCAATGGCACTACCGAGGAACAGCTGACGGTGCTGGACCACGGTTACTAGGCAGGAGGTACCTGTGCTAGAAAGCACTACCAAGGACCAGCTGACGGTGCTGGACCTCGGATACCGAGATGGAGGCACCTAGGCCAAAGGCTCTGGCGAGAACCAGCTGACAGTGCTGGAAACCGGATGGGTAGCAGAAGGAGCAAGAGCCAATGGCACTACCGAGGACCAACTGACAGTGCTGGACCACGGTTACTAAGCAGAAGGTACCTGTGCTAAAAAGCACTACCAAGGACCAGCTGACGTTGCTTGGACCTTCGGATACCGAGATGGAGGCACCTAGGCCAAAGGCTCTGGCGAGAACCAGCTGACAATGCTGGAACCCGGGTGGGTAGCAGAAGGTACCCATCCAAAGCAAAGTAGCCAGGCCGCAAGCCTTCCGCAGTTACCGAAACCTACAGTCCTACAGGGGGTCCATGTCCGATTGGCACTACGGATCCAGCCTTCAGTGCCAGTTCCCGCTGCCCACATAGGAGTCACCTAAACTGCAGGCACCGTAGAGTCGGCTAACCCGGCCGTAAGACGACAGGACAACGGATTGGTGGCAAAGTGAAATTGACACTACCTGGAAACAGCTGGCGTGCTGGAACCAGGCTGGGCAACAGGGAGTACCCGTGCCAAGGACACTGCCGAGCACCAACTGGCGATGTTGGAGCCCAGAGACAATCATGGTGTAGGCCGAGGCCTACTTGGTGGTAGTTTTATATTGGTTATGGACTACAGCTGACTGACAACGTGCTCCAATTAGGCATCTGTCTCCACTCTGTTTCCAGGATTTAACCTGACCACCAACACCACCAGTTTATGCGCACAGTAGCCGTCAGCCCAATCTACACGTGTTCCTGTGTTACTGGGGTTCTGTAATGTCAGCAGATCCCCTGATGTGTGTCTGGCAATGTCTCCTGCTCTGTCCACACTCCCACCACTTGTAGTGGGAAGGTGGACAGCGCAGGAGACAGTGTCGGACACACATTGGGGGATCAGCTCACGTAACAGAACACCAGGAACACAGGAACAAGTGTGAAATGTGTGGACGGCAACTGTGAGCAGGAACTGGCGGTGTAGGAGGTCAGGGGAAATACTCGAGACAGAGTGGAGACAGAGGCCAAATCAGAGAATATTTAAATCAGAAGTAGTTAGAATTTGGAGGCAGCAGCAGTTTGCCGTCCACACAGCAGGGGATCAGCTGACGTTACCGAACCCCACTTACACATGAACAAGTGTTTTTTCTGTGTGGACAGCACTTCCGAGCACCAACTGGCGTTGTTGGAGCCCAGGGACCATCATGGTGTAGGCCGAGGCCTACTTGGTGGCAGTTTTATATCGGTTATGGACTACAATTAACTGTCAACATACTCCAGTTAGGCCTCTGTCTTCACTCTGTTTCGAGTATTTCCTCTGGCTTCCAAACACGACAGTTGCTGCTCTGAAATGCCGTCTGCACAACCAACACTTGTTCCTGTGTTACTGGGGTTCTGTAACAGCAGCTTATCCCTAGAGGTGAGTCAGGCAATGTCTCCTGCTCTGTCCACTTTTCCACTACAAGTAGTGGGAATGTAGACAAAGCAGGAGACATTGCCGGACTCACCTCTGGAGATCAGCTGATGTTACAGGACCATGGTAACACAGGAACAAGTGTTGATTGTGCAGACGGCACTTGAGAGCAGAAACAGGCGGTGTTGGAGGCCTGAGGAAATACTCAAAACAGAGTGGAGACAGAGGGCAAATCAGAGAACATATTAAATCAGAGGTAGTCAGAAGTTGTAGGCAGTAGGAGAGTTTGACGTACACACATCAGGGGATCAGCTGACGTTACCGAACCCCACTTACACATGAGCGAGTGTTTTTTCTGTGCGTACAGCACTTCTGAACACCAACTGGCGTTGTCGGAGTCCAGGGAATATCAGGTAGTAGGCCGAGGCCTACTTGGAGCCAGATGTAAATCTGAGGTACTTAGAGTTTGGAGGGAGCAGTACACTTTGCCATACACACAGCAGGGGATCAGCTGACGTTACCAAACCCCACTTACACATGAGCAAGTGTTTTTTCTGTGCATACAGCACTTCTGAGCACCAACTGGCGTTGTCGGAGCCCAGGGAAAATCAGGTAGTAGGTTGAGACCTACTTGGAGCCAGGTGTAAATCAGAGGTCGTTTGAATTTGGAGGGAGCAGGACACTTTACCATACACACAACAGGGGATCAGCTGACGTTACCGAACCCCACTTACACATGAGCGAGTGTTTTTCTGTGCGTACAGCACTTCTGAGCACCAACTGGCGTTGTCGGAGCCCAGGAAAAATCAGGTAGTAGGCTGAGGCCAACTTGCTGGCAGTTTTAGATTGTTTCTAGACTACTACTAACTGTCAACGTACTCCAATTAGGCCTCTGTCTTCACTCTGTTTCGAGTATTTCCTCTGTCTTCCAAAAACGACAGTTGCTGCTCTGAAATGCCGTCTGCACAACCAACACTTGTTCCTGTGTTACTGGGGTTCTGTAACAGCAGCTTATCCCTGGGGGTGAGTCAGGCAATGTCTCCTGCTCTGTCCACTTTTCCACTACAAGTAGTGGGAATTTAGACAAAGCAGGAGACATTGCCGGACTCACCTCTGGAGAACAGCTGATGTTACAGGTCCATGGTAACACAGGAACAAGTGTTGATTGTGCAGACGGCACTTGAGAGCAGAAACAGGCAGTGTTGGAGGCCTGAGGAAATACTCAAAACAGAGGGGAGACAGAGGGCAAAACAGAGGGGAGACAGAGGGAAAATCAGAGAACATATTAAATCAGAGGTAGTCAGAAGTTGTAGGCAGCAGGAGAGTTTGACGTACACACAGCAGGGGATCAGCTGACGTTACCGAACCCCACTTACACATGAGCGAGTGTTTTTTCTGTGTGTACAGCACTTCTGAACACCAACTGGCGCTGTCGGAGCCCAGGGAAAATCAGGTAGTAGGCCGAGGCCTACTTGGAGCCAGGTGTAAATCTGAGGTACTTTGAGTTTGCAGGGAGCATGACACTTTGCCATACACACAGCAGGGGATCAGCTTACGTTACCAAACCCCACTTACACATGAGCGAGTGTTTTTTCTGTGCGTACAGCACTTCTGAGCACCAACTGGCGTTGTCGGAGCCCAGGGAAAATCAGGTAGTAGGTTGAGGCCTACTTGGAGCCAGGTGTAAATCAGAGGTCGTTTGAATTTGGAGGGAGCAGGACACTTTACCATACACACAGCAGGGGATCAGCTGACGTTACCAAACCCCACTTACACATGAGCGAGTGTTTTTTCTGTGCGTACAGCACTTCTGAGCACCAACTGGCGTTGTCGGAGCCCAGGAAAAATCAGGTAGTAGGCTGAGGCCAACTTGGTGGCAGTTTTAGATTGTTTCTAGACTACTACTGTCAACGTACTCCAATTAGGCCTCTGTCTTCACTCTGTTTCGAGTATTTCCTCTGGCTTCCAAACACGACAGTTGCTGCTCTGAAATGCCGTCTGCACAACACTTGTTCCTGTGTTACTGGGGTTCTGTAACAGCAGCTTATCCCTAGAGGTGAGTCAGGCAATGTCTCCTGCTCTGTCCACTTTTCCACTACAAGTAGTGGGAATGTAGACAAAGCAGGAGACATTGCCGGACTCACCTCTGAAGATCAGCTGATGTTACAGGACCATGGTAACACAGGAACAAGTGTTGATTGTGCAGACGGCACTTGAGAGCAGAAACAGGCGGTGTTGGAGGCCTGAGGAAATACTCAAAACAGAGTGGAGACAGAGGGCAAATCAGAGAACATATTAAATCAGAGGTAGTCAGAAGTTGTAGGCAGCAGGAGTGTTTGACGTACACACACAGCAGGGGATCAGCTGACATTACCGAACCCCACTTACACATGAGCGAGTGTTTTTTCTGTGCGTACAGCACTTCTGAACACCAACTGGCGTTGTCGGAGCCCAGGGAAAATCAGGTAGTAGGCCGAGGCCTACTTGGAGCCAGGTGTAAATCTGAGGTACTTAGAGTTTGGAGGGAGCAGTACACTTTGCCATACACACAGCAGGGGATCAGCTGACGTTACCAAACCCCACTTACACATGAGCGAGTGTTTTTTCTGTGCGTACAGCACTTCTGAGCACCAACTGGCGTTGTCGGAGCCCAGGGAAAATCAGGTAGTAGGTTGAGACCTACTTGGAGCCAGGTGTAAATCTGAGGTACTTAGAGTTTGGAGGGAGCAGTACACTTTGCCATACACACAGCAGGGGATCAGCTGACGTTACCAAACCCCACTTACACATGAGCGAGTGTTTTTTCTGTGCGTACAGCACTTCTGAGCACCAACTGGCGTTGTCGGAGCCCAGGGAAAATCAGGTAGTAGGTTGAGACCTACTTGGAGCCAGGTGTAAATCAGAGGTCGTTTGAATTTGGAGGGAGCAGGACACTTTACCATACACACAACAGGGGATCAGCTGACGTTACAGAACCCCACTTACACATGAGCGAGTGTTTTTTCTGTGCGTACAGCACTTCTGAACACCAACTGGCGTTGTCGGAGTCCAGGGAAAATCAGGTAGTAGGCCGAGGCCTACTTGGAGCCAGGTGTAAATCTGAGGTACTTAGAGTTTGGAGGGAGCAGGACACTTTGCCATACACACAGCAGGGGATCAGCTCACGTTACCGAACCCCACTTTCTCATGAGCGAGTGTTTTTTCTGTGCGTACAGCACTTCTGAACACCAACTGGCGTTGTCGGAGCCCAGGGAATATCAGGGAGTAGGCCGAGGCCTACTTGGAGCCAGGTGTAAATCTGAGGTACTTAGAGTTTGGAGGGAGCAGTACACTTTGCCATACACACAGCAGGGGATCAGCTGACGTTACCAAACCCCACTTACACATGAGCGAGTGTTTTTTCTGTGCGTACAGCACTTCTGAGCACCAACTGGTGTTGTCGGAGCCAAGGGAAAATCAGGTAGTAGGTTGAGGCCTACTTGGAGCCAGGTGTAAATCAGAGGTCGTTTGAATATGGAGGGAGCAGGACACTTTACCATACACACAGCAGGGGATCAGCTGACGTTACCGAACCCCACTTACACATGAGCAAGTGTTTTTTCTGTGCGTACAGCACTTCTGAGCACCAACTGGCGTTGTCGGAGCCCAGGAAAAATCAGGTAGTAGGCTGAGGCCAACTTGGTGGCAGTTTTAGATTGTTTCTAGACTACTACTAACTGTCAACGTACTCCAATTAGGCCTCTGTCTTCACTCTGTTTCGAGTATTTCCTCTGGCTTCCAAACACGACAGTTGCTGCTCTGAAATGCCGTCTGCACAACCAACACTTGTTCCTGTGTTACTGGGGTTCTGTAACAGCAGTTTATCCCTAGAGGTGAGTCAGGCAATGTCTCCTGCTCTGTCCACTTTTCCACTACAAGTAGTGGGAATGTAGACAAAGCAGGAGACATTGCAGGACTCACCTCTGAAGATCAGCTGATGTTACAGTACCATGGTAACACAGGAACAAGTGTTGATTGTGCAGACGGCACTTGAGAGCAGAAACAGGCGGTGTTGGAGGCCTGAGGAAATACTCAAAACAGAGTGGAGACAGAGGGGAAGTCAGAGAACATATTAACTCAGAGGTAGTCAGAAGTTGTAGGCAGCAGGAGAATTTGACGTACACACACAGCAGGGGATCAGCTGACGTTACCAAACCCCACTTACACATGAGCGAGTGTTTTTTCTGTGCGTACAGCACTTCTGAGCACCAACTGGCGTTGTCGGAGCCCAGGAAAAATCAGGTAGTAGGCTGAGGCCTACTTGGAGCCAGGTGTAAATCTGAGGTACTTAGAGTTTGGAGGGAGCAGTACACTTTGCCATCCACACAGCAGGGGATCAGCTGACGTTACCAAACCCCACTTACACATGAGCGAGTGTTTTGTCTCTGTGGACAGCACTTCTGAGCAACAACGGGCGTTGTTGTAGCCCAGGAATTACAGTTCAGGTCATAGAAACATGAACACAGCAGGAGACCTGGATCCTGTTGCCAGCCAATTATTTATTCTGGAAGAGGACTGGCAAATTCAGGTGAGATCCAGGCCTTGTTCATTTTCACAAAAGTTAGCCAGTCAACATTATCGGCGGATAGTCGCGTGCGACGGTCTGTTTCCACACCACCTGCAGCACTAAAGACACGTTCCGATAATACACTGGCAACAGGGCAAGCCAGCACCTCCAATGCATACTGGCTAAGCTCTGGCCATGTATCCAGCTTAGAGACCCAAAACTTGAAGGGGGAAGAGCCGTCTGGGAGTACACTAACAGGGCAAGACAAGTAGTCTGTCACCATCTGACGGAAACGTTGCCTCCTGCTGACTGGAGCCGTCTGTGATGGTGTAGCCGTTTGTGGTGGTCCCACAAAACTTTTCCACATTTGGGCCATACTGGCCTTGCCTTGTCCTGCGGCACTGCCTCTGCTCCCTCTTTGTGCAGAGCTTCCTCCACTGCCTCTACCCACATGGCTGCTTTGAAAAGCACTACCAGCAACACTCGCGGGGGGAATGGAGAACATGATGGCCTACACAAGTGTTTCTTGGTACTCCCGCATTTTACGCTCCCGGTTCAACTGTGGTATGAGGCTTTGTAAGTTGTCCCGGTAGCGAGGATCTAGGAGGGTTTACACCCAATAATCAGCCGTGTGGAGAATGTTGGCGATGCGGCGGTCATTTAACAAGCACTGCAGCATGAAATCAACCATGTGCTGCAGACTGCCAACTGGACCGGAAACACTGTCCCCAGCTTGAGGCAGCATCTCAGCCTGCTCAGCATCACCCCACCCTCGCTGTACACACTGACTACTAGAGCCTTGTGTACCTCCCGCCTCTGGAGAGATGTGTTCCTCCTCCTCCATTGACTCCTCGTCATCCTCCTCACTAAGTGTCCCCTGCCTAGGCCTTTGTGTGGAACCACGTTGCGCAGATTTGCCAGAAGCAGATGGCATTTCTGACTCCTCATCCTCGACCTCTTCAAAAACCTCCTCACTTAGTGCTTGTAAGGTTTTTTGAAGCAGACAGATAAGGGGGACAGTCATGCTGACTAGTGCATCATCTGCACTGGCCATCCGCGTGGAGTCATCGAAGGCACGCAAAACTTGGCAGATGTCCCTCATAGTGGCCCACTCAGTGGTGGTGAAGTGTGACCGGCGCACAGTGCGACTTGTTTGCGCCTGATGCAGCTGGTACTCCATTACTGCTGCCTGCTGCTCACACAAATGCTCCAACATATGTAACGTTGAATTCCACCTGGTGGGGAGGTCACATATGATGCGATGTTCTGGCAGGCGGAATCGGCGTTGCAGAGATGCAATGCGCGATCTTGCCATGCTGGAACGCTGCAAGTGAGCACACTCTAGGCGAACCTTGTGCAGCAGTGCATCAAGATCCGGATAGTCCCTCAGAAAGCTCTGCACGACCAAATTGAGCACGTGTGCCAGACATGGTATGTGAGTGAGGTTGCCTAGGCCCAGAGCTGCCACTAGATTTCGGCCATTGTCACTCACTACCAAACCTGGCTGGAGATTCGCAGGCACAAACCACACATCGCTCTCCTGCTTGATGGCATTCCAGAGCTCCTATGCTGTGTGGCTCCGATTCCCCAAAGAAATTAATTTAAGTACGGCCTGTTGACGTTTGGCCACACCTGTGCTCATATCTGTCCTAACAGGCTCATGCAGTGCTGATTCCGAGGAACTAGAGTAGGAGGAGGACTCAATATGTACAGACTGCATTCCCGCAATCCTTGGAGTTGGCAGAATACGTACAGAGCCACTCTCCAGATCTGTACCTGGCTCCACAACATTGACCCAATGGGCAGTGAGGGAAAGGTATCGTCCCTGTCCATGGCTACTGGTCCACGCATCGGTGGTCAGGTGGACCTTGCTACTGACGGCGTTTAGTAGCGCATTTTTAATTTTTCCCTCCACATGCTTTTGCAGTGCAACCAAGTCTGCCCCCGCCCTCTCCCTCCTGTTTTGACCGTTCGGGGAATCTCTTCCTCAGATTTGCTCCCACCACCTTCCTGTGGCTGACGCCATGATGGGTCAAGGTCAAGGACCTCATCATCTACACTCCCCTCTTCAAGCACCGGCTGGTCCTGGGTTGTCTCGCCAGCACCGTACACACCAGAAATTGGCAACTGAGTCTCATCATCATCAGATGAGTACTGAGGTGTGCTGACAATAGGCACTGGCCCACCCGCCTCTTCAGATTCAGAGGGACAAAGCAGTTGCGCATCACTGCATACTCCCTCTTCTTCACGCTCTAGAATGCTGCTTGGCTGGCCACCTCTTTCCAAGCCAACAGATTCTGAGAACAGAAGTAAAGATTGAGATGTCTCCTGTCCAGGGCTCTCAGACTGCCTGGGCAATTTGGCAGGTGGTAAAGAGACAGATGGTTGCTCTTCAGTGCTCTGGCCCTGAGAGGATGCGGAAGTCATTGAAGTGGATGCGTTAGCTGCCATCCATCCGACAACGGCTTCAATTTGTTCGTCACGCAGCAGTGGGGTACGGCGAGGTCCTACAAAGCTGCGCATGAAGGACTGTTGCCTGGTAAAAGTGGGGGATGCCGGGTCACTGGTGGCCGCAGCAGGCACCGAATCCCCTCGTCCTCTCCCTGCTGAATCCCCACGTCCTCTCCCTGCTGAATCTCCATGGCCACGACCACGTGCCTTACTCCCTACCTTCTTCATCTTGGTAGACTGATAAAGATAGGCAGAAAAGTAAAAAAGGGAGGCTTAGTGTTCTTATTCCTGAACACCTGCTAACCAGTATAAGAAACACTAATGTTGACAAGAGTGTGTGTACTACACTTTAATATGATCTAATGTGGCCTACACAACTCTAATGTGGAGTGTTGGGTGAACTTTACTTCCTTTTTTTTTTTTTTGGGAAAAATAAAAGGATGTGACCAAAGTTTGAAAGCTATAGTATCACAAACTTTTTGGAGCAATTACAATGCAGGAAGCTAACCTACAATGCAATCGATGAGGCTCCAAAAAATAGGGTGATACTAGTCTGGCTGTCCCTGAAGGGCACAAGCCAGCAAAAAGGCTCCTCTATCTAATCCTATATAGTGTTTGCAACCAACCAATGACAATGGATGCGGATGGAAGCACACTAATATAGGAGCAAAAATCTGGACAAATTTGCTGCTATAAATAAAAAAAAAGGACTGTGTATGAGGCAGTGATGCACGCTGAGCGGACTACAACCAGCGGTGGCTGTAGAACACACTGCAACATGAGCTGCACTCACACACAGAGAGACCTATCAGACAGCCAAAAACAGTGCAGAGAAATGGGCTATAGCACTTAAAGGCTGCTGAAAGGCTCCGCTGTCCACTCCTTTAGTGTTTGCAACCAACGTATATGGATACGTATGGAAGCACACTGTACAGGAGAAAAAAAAGCAGCAATAAAAGAAAAATGTGTATGAGACAGAGACACACGCTGGGCGGCCTACAAGCAGACGTGCCTGCAGGACACACTACACAGCGTGGGTCTGCACTCACACAGCCCTTGCAGACAGCTATTAAAACAGCGCTGCTGGGCTACAAAAATGCTACAGTGGTGGATTATGTAGCCTGGGTAGAGCAATAGAAATTTTTGATGATCGCTATTTCTAACTGTCCTTCACAGTCTTCAACAGCAGCCTGTCCCTAACTGAATTCACAGCAGAGTGAACAAGAAATAGCGGCTGCAGCGGTTTTTATAGTGCATCATGACATCATTTCAGCAGCCAATCACAGCCATGCCAGTAGTTAACATGCCTACATGCCTAACAGGATGTGCCCACACTTCTGAGGATCCCCATTGGCTGAATCAAATCGAGCGGGCTCCTAGCATTATGGGAACTTCCGATTCCGGTATTCGATATGAAAAAAGTATCGGAACTAAGTATCGTAATTCCGATACAGCTAATATCGGCCGATACCCGATACTTGCGGTATCGGAATGCTCAACACTACACATCACTAGTGACAAACAGTTTGTACACAAACTGTCATAGACGTTTGCTTGACAATGGGCAATGAGCCAGACAACTAGCTACCGGTGTTCCAAGGACACCAGCACTCTCAGAGGCTATCATGGTGCAGCACCAGTTGTAAATGAAGGTTGGAATGAAGGTCTATCCTCTTGAGCATTGAGTCCCGCTTTCTTTCTGGACATAACGATAGTCGGAAAGTGGTCTGGAGACCACGTGGGCTGCCAGATTAAGAGGCCTTCACAAAGGACAGTCACATTGGTCCTAGTCCCGGGATTATGGTTTCAGGCGTCTTAATGTACAGCAGTCAGATCTCTGTAGTTCTCATTCTAGGTACATTAATAGCTTGGCGTTTTATTGATTTGGTCTTGTGATCAGTGCTACTAACAAAAGTTGAATTAAAATAAGGTCGATTTACAGAGACTAAAAAAAATTAGGACATCTGAAAAAGCCCTCAGAATAACGTGATTTGGCAAAGTAACCTTAGAAAATAATGTCCACAAGGTGTCAGTAAGGGCAATGTCACATAAAACATGCGCAATGAAGAGAGCTAGAATTCCCCATAATACACTTCCTGAACGCATTGGTTGTGAACAAGTGGAGTTAAAAAGTCCAAAGCAGGAGTTAAAAGTACGGTAAGTACTTAACTTTTTCTTTAATATCCCACTGTTATTTGTAACAAGATTCCTAGAACAAAAGATTACAGGTTTGCTTCATTGCAGATTGGTCTTTTTAAACATAGAAAGATCCTTCACTTTTATCTCACTAGCTGCCTGCACAGTGAGCAGTGCTCTCCTCTTAAGATTGTTAGTTGTCTTCAGAGTTGTATTTTTCTCCTCAAGATCTAATGCAAGCTTCCAAATTACTCACATCTGCCCTGTACGATAAAATTAACACTAAGGGCTCATGCTCACTGGCGAGAAATACGGACGAGTGCAATCAGATAAAAAATCGGATTGCACTCGAACGAATGTTATTCAATAGGTGACATCTCATTTGCAAGTTTTTTCTCAGCTGAAATCGGACTCAGAAAAAAATCACAGCATGCTGCGTATCTTGGACGAGACTTGCCAATGCAAGTCAATGGGTGCGAGAAAAAAATCGGACAGCACTCGCACCATGCAAGTGCTGTCCGATTTATATGCACCGGTATTCTTTGTAAAGCTGGCAATTTATGTCCCGCTACTGTAAAATCACACTGACAGCTAAAAAACACTAGATATATACACATAGAATAGATACAAACATATATACACATGTCAGTGACAAACATATATATATATATATATGTCTAAAATATATATATATATATATACACATAATATAAATCTTCATATACACAAAAAATAATATACATGTAATATATTATATTGAAGATATAGAGAATATATATATACATATAAACAGTATATATATATATATATATATATATATACAGACATGTTAGTGACAAATACAATTAGTCAATTAGTCTAGCGTTGGTTAAAAATTATGGACATATATTTAATTAATAAATGATTATCATTTCAAGGAACAAAATGACTTGGGGTCTTCCTACAATTTATAGACAGCAACACTATACTAAATGTATTTGGCACTGACATATATATATATATATATATATATATATACAGTATATATATATATATTTACAATATATATTTTATACGTATAGATCAGGGGTGGGGAACCTCAGGCCCCAGGGCCATTTACGGCCCTCGATGACCTTTTATCAAGCCCCCGAGCAGATTCTCAGGGTCTGCATTCTTGGGCAGGGAGCTGTATTTTGATTGCCACAAGCTCATCAATTTATTCTTGTTCTGTTAGCACACACACGCAGTGTTCACTACTGAGCATTGAAGGGCATGCAATGAAAGATTAAGTCATGAAACCAGTGCCAGAGTCAGGATGTATTTTGTGGGCGGAGTTTGTACGGCCCCCGAAGGATGGTATAAATATCCAAATGGCCCTTGGCAGAAAAAAGATTCCTTACCCCTGGTATAGATTATATATATTATATGTATATATATTATATATCTTATATATATATATGATATGAACATATTATATATATTTTTCATATATATATATACATATATATATCTATGTAGATATATATATATAGATACTAGCTGAAGAGCACGACGTTACCTGGGCATAGTAATCAACTGTGGTTAGTAATAACAAATTATAATGATTATATCACACATAAAAACATTTCACAGCATATATTCAACACTACAGATTTGCAACACAAATTAATTACCCAAGTATTGATAGCATTTTATTTTCAACTCATTCAAGAGCCTTTTGATAAACAACATGTTTGGTTTTTCCTTTTGGTGCAAAGATGAACAGATTTTTGGTTGTTCCAACTCTTGAACAGATCACGTAAAGTTGACCATGAGAAAATCATGGAGATTGCAAATCGATCCCTACTACATAAATCGATCCCTACTACTTTCAAGGACTGTCCCTGAGCATTGTTAATGGACATTGCAAATAGCAGTTGAACTGGAAACTGGAGGCGTTTAAAATCAAAAACGAAATCAGATGGAATGAGTGGAATTCTTGGAATGAAAATGTCCTCTCCTTTGGCACATCCTGTTTCTGAGCTGTGTAACCCTATCCTGTGTGATAATGTCTGCTGAGCTGTGTACCTAATCCTCTCCTGTGTGATACTTTCTGCTGAGCTGTGTATCTAATCCTATCCTGTGTGATATTGACTTATGTGCAGTGTATCTAATCCTATCCTGTGTGATACCGTATGCTGAGCCGTGTATCTAATCCTATCCTGTATGATACTGAATGCTGAGCCGTGTATCTAATCCTATCCTGTGTGATACTGACTGCTCAGCCGTGTATTTAATCCTATTCTGTGTGATACCATCTGCTGAGCCATGTATCTAATACTATTCTGTGTGATACTGTGTGCTGAGCTGTGTATCTAATCCTATCCTGTGTGATACTGTCTGCTGAGCTATGTATCTAATCCTATCTTGTGTGATACTGACTGCTGAGTTGTGTATCTAATTCTATCCTGTGTGATACTGTCTGCAGAGCCGTGTATCTATTCCTATCTTGTGTGATACTGACTGCTGAGCTGTGTATCTAATCCTATCCTGTGTGATACTGACTGCTGAGCCATTATTATTATTGGATTGTTTAGTTTGCAAAAGAGAAGACTGAGAGGAGACTTAATAGCTGTCTACAAATATCTAAAGGACTGTCACATTGTAGAAGGATCAACTTTATTCTCATTTGCACAAAGAAAGACTAGAAGCAATGGGATGAAACTGAATGGGAGGAGACACAGATTAGATATTAGAAAAAACTTTTTGACAGTTAGAGTGATCAATGAGTGGAACAAGCTGCCACGAGAAGTGGTGAGTTCTCCTTCAATGCAAGTCTTCAAACAGAGGCTGGACAGACATCTGAATGGGATGATTTAGCGAATCCTGCTTTGAGCAGGGGGTTGGACCAGATGGCCCAGGAGGTCCCTTCCAACTCTACGATTCTATTTATTCCATGGCGCTTTACATGTGAAAAGGGGAAATATAGACAAGTGTAATATATACAAGAGTAATATACAAGTGTAAGACAAAGGACAAGGGACACACAAGTACATAAGGAGAGGGGACCCTGCCCGCGAGGGCTCACAGTCTGCAGGGATGGGTGAGGATACAGTAGGAGAGGGTAGAGCAGGTGGTGCGGTGGTTCAGTAGACCGAGGATCATTGCAGGCTGTAGGCTTGTCGGAACAGGTGGGTCTTCAGGTTCTTCTTGAAGGTTTCCGTTGATGGTGAGAGTCTGATGTGTTGCAGTAGGGAGTTCCAGAGTATGGGGGAAGCACGGGAGAAGTCTTGTTTGCGGTTGTGGGAAGAAGAGATAAGGGGGGAGTAGAGAAGGAGATCTTGGGACGATCGAAGGTTGCGTGCAGCTAGGTACCTAGAGACCATGTCACAGATGTATGGAGGAGACAGGTTGTGGATGGCTTTGTATGTCATGGTTAGGGTTTTGAATTGGATCCTCTGGGCAATAGGAAGCCAGTGAAGGGCCTGGCATAGGGGGGAGGCTGGGGAATAGCGGGGAGACAGGTGGATTAGTCGGGCAGCAGAGTGTAGGATGGACTGGAGCAGTGCTAGAGGGGAGGCCAGAGAGTAGGAGGTTGCAGTAGTTGAGGCGGGAGATGATAAGAGCGTGCACTAGTGTTTTCGTGGTTTCGTGGTTGAGGAATGAGCGGATCCGGGAAATATTTTTGAGTTTGAGGCGGCAGGAGGAGGCGAGGGCTTGGATATGTGGTTTGAAAGAGAGTGCAGTGTCGAGGATCACCCCAAGGCACCGGGCATACGGGACTGGGGAAAGAGAGCAGCCGTTGACATTGATGGATAGATCTGGTGGAGGGGTAGAGTGAGATGGGGAAAAGATGATGAATTCTGTTTTGTCCATGTTCAGTTTGAGAAAGCAAGCAGAAAAGAAGGCTGAGATAGCAGACAGACATTGTGGGATGTCAGTCAGTAAGGAGGCGAGGTCGGGTCCAGATAGGTAGATCTGCGTGTCATCGGCATAGAGGTGATACTGCAAGCCGTGGGATTCTATGAGCTGTGCCAAGCTGAAGGTATAGATGGAGAATAGTAGGGGTCCTAGGACAGAGCCTTGGGGAACACCGACAGACAGGGGTGAGGTGAGGAGGTGGTGTGTGAGAGGGAGACAGTGAATGTATGGTCCGTTAGGTATGATGAGATCCAGGATAGGGCCAAGTCTGTGATGCCAAGGGATGAGAGAATCTGTAGCAGGAGGGAATGGTCTACGGTGTCGAAGGCAGAGGACAGGTCCAGGAGAAGGAGGACAGAGTAGTGTCGCTTGCTCTTGGCGGTTAGTAAGTCGTTACTGTCTAATCCTCAACTGTGTGATACTGACTGCTGAGCTGTGTATCTAATCCTATCTTGCATGATACTGACTGCTGAGCCGTGTATCTAATCCTATCCTGTGTGATACTGGGCTCCCCCTGCAGTCTGTGTCAGAGGGTGGTCTGTGTTGGCACGGTAATGAATTGTGTTATTTCCAGCTTTACAGAAGGACGATAACACCATAGAAATGATAAGAATAATAGGCCTCAGTTACCACAACTGTCTACAAAGAAAACTGTTGCTGATAGCAACCAATCACAGCTCATTTTTCATCTTTTAAACAGCTCTAGGACAGCGTGGCAAGTTTTGAATGGCGACTTTTGTGTTTCGACTTTTATGTGGCGAGGTTGGTGTATGTGTGGTGAAATGTGTGCTGGGGGTGGTATATGTGTTGAAGCACGTGGTAGTGAGTGGCGCATTTTGTGTGTGTTCATATCCCCGTGTGTGGCGAGTATCCCATGTCAGGGCCCCACCTTAGCAACTGTATGGTATATATACTCTTTGGCGCCATCGCTCTCATTCTTTAAGTCCCCCTTGTTCACATCTGGCAGCTTTCAATTTGCCTCCAACACTTTTCCTTTCACTTTTTCCCCATTATGTACCTAGGGGCAAAATTGTTTGGTGAATTGGAGCGCGCAGGGTTAAAATTTCGCCTCACAACATAGCTTAGGACCCTGTCGGGGTCCAGACGTGTGACTGTGCAAAATTTTGTGGCTGTAGCTGCAACGGTGCAGATGCCAATCCCAGACATACACACATACATTGAGCTTATATATTAGATATATATGTATACTAGCTGAAGAGCCCGGCGTTGCCCGGGCATAGTAACCAACTGTGGTTAGTTATAACAAATTATAATGATTATATTGCACATAAAAACATTTCACATCATTTATTCAACACTACAAATTTGCAACACAAATTAACTAAACGATTACCCAAGTATTGATAGTATTATATTTTCAACTCATTCAAGAGCCTTTTGATAAACAACATGTGTATCTGTGTATCTAACCCTATCCTGTGTGATAATGTCTGCTGAGCTGTGTACCTAATCCTCTCCTGTGTGATACTGACTGCTGAGCTGTGTATCTAATCCTTTCCTGTGTGATACTGACTGCTGAGCAGTGTATTTAATCCTATCCTGTGTGATACTGACTGCTGAGCTGTGTATCTAATCCTATCCTGTGTGATACTGTGTGCTGAGATGTGTATCTAATCCTATCCTGTGTGATACTGTCTGCTGAGCCGTGTATCTATTCCTATCCTGTGTGATACTGACTGCTGAGCAGTGTATTTAATCCTATCCTGTGTGATACTGACTGCTGAGCCGTGTATCTAATCCTATCCTGTGTGATACTGACTACTGAGCTGTGTATCTAATCTTCTCCTGTGTGATACTGACTGCTGAACCGTGCACCTAAACCTACCCTGTGTGATACTGAATGCTGAGCTGTGTATCTAATCCTATCCTGTGTGATACTGACTGCTGAGCCATGTATCTAATCCTCTCCTGTGTGATACTGACTGCTGAGCCGTGTGTCTAATCCTCTCCTGTGCTCTGCAAAGGAATACGTGGATTTCATCCGCGCTGCCCAAATGATGAAATTCCAGAAGGTTAAAAGGTTTGACACTGTCAAACCTTATTAACCTTCTGGAATTTCATCATTTGGGCAGCGCGGACGAAATCCACGTATTCCTTTGCAGAGCTCTGTTTCAGATAGTCGGTGACCGACTTGTGGATCTGCAGCAGCCCTTATCTATACATGCTTTGAATACCTACTACCAGGTGAGCAGTTTTTTGTCAAACCGCTTACTTTATTTGTGGGATAAGACCCTATATTGCGCTTGTGTCTCCCTCTTTCCTCACAATACTAATCCTCTCCTGTGTGATACTGACTGCTGAGTCGTGTATCTAATCCTATCCTGTGTGATACTGGGCTCCCCCTGCAGTCTGTGTCAGAGGGTGGTCTGAGTTGGCATGGTAATAAATTGTGTTATTTCCAGCTTTACAGGAGGATGACAACACCATACAAAAAAACAAATACATTTAGCAAAAGTGGAAACTGAGAGACTCATTGCTAAGGAAAGTAAAACAAACCCCAAACTGTTCTTTAATTAAATAAACAGTAAAAAGATTAAAATTGATGGTGTCGGCCCTTTAAAGAACAATGAGGGTGAAATCATAGAGAGCGATGTGGGAAAAGCAAATGTTTTAAATACTTTTTTCTCAACAGTGTTCACACAGGAAAAGGATTTTCCAGGGGAAATGCAGAGTGATAATGTAAACTCCCCATTAAGTATTACCTGCCTAACCCAGAAAGAATTGCAGAACCGCCTTAGTAAGATTAAAATTGACAAATCACCAGGTCCTGATGGCATTCACCCTCGGGTATTAAGGGAGTTAAGCAATGTGATAGACAGGCGTCTATTCCTTATATTTAAAGACTCTATAGAAACAGGGTCTGTTCCTTTTGATTGGCGGCAAGCAAATGTGGTACCAATATTCAAAAAGGGGTGTAAAAGGGAACCTGGAAACTATAGGCCGGGAAGCTTAACATCTGTTGTGGGTAAAATTTTTGAAGGGTTTCTAAGGGATACCATTATGGAATATCTCAATGTTAATAAATGTTTAACTCCATATCAACATGGATTTATGAAGGATCGCTCCTGATCAGCTTCTATGAGGATGTAAGCTCTCAAATGGACCAAGGAGAATCATTGGATATCATTTATCTCGACTTCTCTAAAGCATTTGACACTGTCCCACATAAAAGATTGGTAAGTAATATGAGAAAGCTTGGGCTAGGGGAAAATGTGTGTAGATGGGTAGGTAGCTGGCTTAGTGATAGAAAACAAAGAGTGGTTATTAATGGTGCATACTCAGATTGGGCCAGGGTTACTAGTGGGGTACCACAGGGTGCTGTATTGGGCCCCCTACTATTTAATATATTTATTAATGATCTAGTGGATGGCTTACACAGTAAAATATCAGTATTTGCAGATGATACAAAACTATGTAAGGTAGTTAACACAAAGGAGGACAGTTTGCAACTACAGACAGATTTGAGTAAATTGGAGAATTGGGCTGAAAAATGGCAAATGAGGTTTAACACAGATAAGCGTAAGGTTATGCACATGGACAGGAGAAACAGATGCTACAATTACTTACTAAATGGGAAACTGCTGGGGAAATCAGACATGGAAAAAGACTTAGGCATCTTAGTCAATAAGAAGCTAAATTAGTGTGCCCAGTGTCAGGCAGCTGCCACCAAAGCAAAGAGGGTCATGGGATGCATTAGAAGAGGTCTGGGGACACGAGATGAAAACATAATTCTCCCTCTGTACAAATCATTCGTCAGACCACACTTGGAGTATTGTGTGCAATTTTGGACGCCGCTGCTCAAGAAAGACATTACTGAACTTGAAAGGGTTCAAAGGCGGGCTACTAAAATGATAAATGGAGTTGGTTCACTACAATACCCAGAAAGGTTATCAAAATTAGGTCTATTTACTCTAGAAAAGAGAAGACTTAGGGGAGACTTAATATATATGTACAAGTATATCAGAGGGCAATACAGAGATCTCTCCAATGAACTGTTTGTACCAAGGACTGTGACAAGAACAAGGGGGCATTCTCTTCGTTTGGAGGAAAGACAATTTCTGCACCAGCATAGAATAGGGTTCTCCACGGTAAGAGCAGTGAGGCTCTGGAATTCTCTTCCTGAGGAAGTGGTGATGGCCAACTCGCTGAATGAATTTAAGAAAGGAATGGATGCTTTTCTTGTGAGGAACAGTATAGAAGGTTACGGATAACAGAATATTATAGGTAGATGGTTGACCCAGCTTAGGGGAAGGAATTTTTTTCCCTATGGAGAAAATAGGCTTCTACTCTGTGGGTTTTTTGCCTTCCCCAGGATCAACAATGCAGAACAGCTGCACTAACAATAGGCTGAACTAGATGGACATAAGATCTTACTTCAGCCTTCAAAACTATGTTACTATGTTATGTTACCATAGAAATTATAAGAATAATAGGCAAAATTGTGTGCTGAGCTGTGTATCTAATCCTATCCTGCGTGATACTGTCTGCTGAGCCGTGTATCTATTCCTATCCTGTGTGATACTGACTGCTGAGCTGTGTATCTAATCCTGTCCTGTGTGATACTGACTGCTGAGCTGTGTATCTAACCCTATCCTGTGCGATACTGTCTGCTGAGCCGTGTATCTATTCCTATCCTGTGTGATACTGACTGCTGAGCCGTGTATCTAATCATATCCTTTGTGATACTGGGCTCCCCCTGCAGTCTGTGTCAGAGGGTGGTCTGTGTTGGCACGGTAATAAATTGTGTTATTTCCAGCTTTACGGTAGGATGATAACACCATAGAAATGATAAAAATAATAGGCAAAATTGTTTGGTGAATTGGAACGCACAGGGTTAAAATTTTGCCTCACAACATAGCCTATGACGCATAGTAACTAACTGTGGTTAGTTATAGCAAATTATAATTATCTTCCATCCCATAGTCCCGTGCCCATATACCCATCATACATATCCATGATCCCATAGGCCCATGCCCATATACCCATCATACATATCCTCCATCCCATAGTCGAGTGCCCATATACCCATCACACATCCTCCATCCCATAGTCCCAAGCCCATATACCCATCACACATCCTCCATCCCATAGTCCCATGCCCATATACCCATCATACATATTCGCCATCCCATAGTCGAGTGCCCATATACCCATCACACATCCTTCATCTCATAGTCCCATGCCCATATACCCATCATACATTTCCTCCATCCCATAGTCCCGTGCCCATATACCCATCATACATATCCGCCATCCCATAGTCCCGTGCCCATATACCCCTCATACATATCCTCCATCCCATAGTCCAGTGCCCATATACCGATCACACATCCTCCATCCCATAGTCCTGTGCTCATATACCCGTCATACATATCCTCCATCCCGTAGTCCAGTTCCCATATACCCATCACACATCCTCCATCCCATAGTCAACCATTATGACATCATAATGAGCGGCGGGGCTTGCAACCTATGATGACATCAGCGTCGCCATGGCAACCATTATGACATCATAATGAGGGGCGGGGCTCGACACACACACTTTTTCCCCATTATGTAGATAGGGGCAAAATTGTTTGGTGAATTGGAACGTGTGGGGTTAAAATTTTGCCTCACAACATAGCCTAGGACGCTCTCGGGGTCCTGATGTGTGACTGTGCCAAATTTTGTGGCTGTAGCTGCGATGGTGCGGATGCCAATCCTGGACATACACACATACACACATGCATACATACATACACACACTTGAGCTTTATATATTAGATAATATAACGCTGTAAGCGTCACTCCGTCTGAAGCCTTTACAGACTGCGCAAGCGCGATGCGCCTGCACAGTCTGGCTCCAGACAGAATGATGCAGCCAGCAGTGAGGAGTTTGTATGGCGCCAGAGATAGCGGTATCGTACACACTGCATATCACCATCTCCGACACCACACTTACATACTTACCTGACCGGGAGGAGCGTTGCCGCGGCGCTTCTCTTCGGCCGGAGACCGGGGCGGGAGTGCGGCCGGAATCGCACATGCGCATAGTGTGAGCCAGTGCCATTTTACTGAAGACACACTTGCAGTGTGTCTTCAGCAATATGGCGCTGGACAGCGCTATGGGCATGCGCGTACTCCGGCGCCAGACTCCTCCCCCCGGCCTCCAGCAGAACGTGGTGACAGCGCTGGAGCACAGGACAGAAG
This sequence comes from Dendrobates tinctorius, assembly GCF_039654945.1. Lineage (NCBI taxonomy): Eukaryota > Metazoa > Chordata > Amphibia > Anura > Dendrobatidae > Dendrobates > Dendrobates tinctorius. Next base: position 13,414,646 of record NW_027361686.1, on the reverse strand, counting down.
GGTGAGTATAAATGTTTTTTTTTCTTTTTTGTATGTGTGTAGTTTTAATAGGAGTGAGGGGACCATGCATACCAGGATAGGGGAGGTGAGAGGACCATGCATACCAGGAGAGGGGGGTGAGGGGACCATGCATACCAGAATAGGGGAGGTGAGAGGACCATGCACACCAGGATGAAGAATGTGGTGCCATGCATACCAGGATTGGCGGGTGAGGGTACCATGCATATGATAGGAATGAGGGGTGCCATGCGTACCAGGATAGGAGGGTGGCAGCACATACTAGGAAGGGAGACCATATACCAATAAAAACGCGAGTTCTCTTTCCGGGCTCCCTCTGGTGGTTACCGGAGGTAATGGAGCTGATCTAATTAACAGAGGTCTGCCACCTGATAATGAGGAGGACAATTGGATTTAAGACAGCCGACTCCCTCTATCCCTTTCTTGCTTTAGGCTTATTTAGTTCTCCGGCTGTGTCGGAGTCTAGAATCATCGTAGGTACGCTCCACGGCTACTGCTAGTTGTGTGGATAGGATCAGGGGTCTGCAATCCACTTAGTTACCAACCTCTCTGGTTTTCTGTGGCTTAGCTTGGTCTTGCTTTCATCCTCGGTGACACTATCTTAACAGTACTCACTGCTCCTTTTAACCAGCTCTGGTGAATTGAGAGATGCTTAGTGATTAGTTGTAAGGAAAACTGTTGGTCATAGCAACCAAACACAGCTCAGCTTCTTTTGAACAGCTCTGGTGAAGTGAAAGATGCTTCGTGATTGGTTGGTGATACAAACACACACATTGATTTTTATATATAGATATATATATATATATACTGTATATATACCTATTCTACGTGTATATATCTATTCTATCTATTCTAAACTATTCTACTCTTTACTGTACGCCACATCTGCCGGCTTTTACTATATCTACAGTATCTATATACATATGTGTATATATATATATATATATATATATATATATATATATATATACAGCGTTATATTATCTAATATATAAAGCTCAATGTGTGTGTGTGTATGTATGTGTGTATGTCCAGGATTGGCATCTGCACCGTCACAGCTATAGCCACAAAAGTTTGCACAGTCACACGTCTGGACCCCGAGAGCGTCATAGGCTATGTTGTGAGGCGAAATTTTAACCTTGCGCGTTCCAATTCACCAAACAATTTTGCCCCTAGGTACATAATGGGGAAAAAGTGTATGTGTGTATGTCCGGGATTGGCATCACATGATAGGATTAGATACACGGCTCAGCAGTCAATATCACACAGGATAGGGTTAGATACACGGCTCAGCAGACAGTATCACACAGGATAGGATTAGATACACAGCTCAGCAGTCAGTATCACACATGATAGGATTAGATACACGGCTGAGCAGTCAGTAACACACGATAGGATTAGATACACGGTTCAGCAGTCAGTATCACACAGGATAGGATTAGATACACAGCTCAGCAGTCAGTATCACACAGAATAGTATTAGACACACGGCTCAGCAGACAGTATCACACAGGATAGTATTAGATACACTGCTCAGCAGTCAGTATCACACAGGATAGGATTAGATACACGGCTGAGCAGTCAGTAACACATGATAGGATTAGATACACAGCTCAGCAGAAAGTATCACACAGGAGAGGATTAGATACACAGATAATCATGTTGTTTATCAAAAGGCTCTTGAATGAGTTGAAAATAAAATACTATCAATACTTGGGTAATCGTTTAGTTAATTTGTGTTGCAAATCTGTAGTGTTGAATATATGATGTGAAATGTTTTTATGTGCAATATAATCATTATAATTTGTTATAACTAATCACAGTTGGTTACTATGCCCAGGCAACGCCGGGCTCTTCAGCTAGTATATATATAGCATATATACTTTATACAGTATATGCAGTATATGCAGTATATATATATATATATATATACACATATATATACATATATATGTGTGTGTTTTAAAGATTATTTTGTTTTAAAATGATGTGTACAGTTCTTTTTTTACAATGCTATTTTAACATGAGTTTTTACATGGAGAGAATTGCTGTATGTAAAATCTCATGTTAAAATCTCATTGCATACGGATTGCATACGCATGTCATACGCATATCATAAGGATGTTCCATGGAAAAATCACATGGAAATTGCATGACACTTGCATGACACTCACTTAGCACTCGTCCGTTTTTTCAGTCCGGAAATCGGACCTTTTTTTTCTCGCAAATGGGTATGAGCCCTAAATTGTATTACAGTATTTGTAAATGCAGGAATTTCCCATTTATGGTCATAATCAACAATTTGTGCATAATTACTAGTTATTAGTGTGGTGATCCTAAATTTTTTCTTTGCATAGCCTTTCATCTATTTAGAATCTATGGTATCTCTATGTAAATTTGGTGATCCCAGTAGGTTATATTTTTGTACTATTCATTGATGGTGCCCGCTTAAATTGTTTTTGAACAACAATTTGTGCATGTTGCAGGGCTCAGAAGGGAATAAATGCCCTTTGTCTTTTGATTTTTTGGGGCACAAATCTAACTGTACTAGATTGCAGAAGCCATGATGCATTAGCAAGCCACAGAGGTGCCAAAACACAAAAACACAGCACAAGTCAGTCCATTTTGAAAAGTAAACCCCTTAAGAAATAAAGGTGTGTGGAGAGAATTTTTATCCCACAGGTGTGTTACCTAATTTCATATTTTTAAAAATTCCTTTTTACTCATTAAAACGTTGCTTCATATTCAAATTTAGAATTTTCGCAAGGAGCGCAATTTTTGTTGGTATAGTATTCAAACATGGTGTGCAGAGCACCTGAGGTGCTAGAAAAGTAGAAAACAACCCAATGTGACCCCATCTTCTAAATTAAATCCCTTTGGGAATTTATCTTTTCATTATTTTTTGCACTACGGGCATTTTCTCGATATAAGCAAGCAATGGACATTGCAGAGTGAAAATTACAAATATGCTATTTTTATGTCCAAAAACTTGTGTCCAGTTTATGTTTCTTTAAACACGAACCCTGTTAACAAGTTAGGGCTGTCCTGTATTTTTAGGCATGGAGTAAATGTGGTCCACCCCACTTTTGTGCACCGCTAAAAAGATGGATATTGGCAAAAAAAAGTCCAGATGAAATCCAATGTGACTCCACCTTCTACAGTTGTGGCCAAAAGTATTGACACCCCTGCAATTCTGTCAGATAATACTCAGTTTCTTCCTGAAAATGATTGCAAACACAAATTCTTTGGTATTATTACCTTCATTTAATATGTCTTAAATGAAAAAACACAAAAAGAATTGTCCTAAAGCCAAATTGGATAAAATTCTACACCAAACATAAAAAAAAGGGTGGACAAAAGTATTGGTACTGTTCGAAAAATCATGTGATGCTTCTCTAATTTGTGTAATTAACAGCACCTGTAACTTACCTGTGGCACCTAACAGGTGTTGGCAATAACTAAATCACACTTGCAGCCAGTTGACATGGATTAAAGTTGACTCAACCTCTGTCCTGTGTCCTTGTGTGTACCACATTGAGCATGGAGAAAAGAAAGAAGACTAAAGAACTGTCTGAGGACTTGAGAAACCAAATTGTGAGGAAGCATGAGCAATCTCAAGGCTACAAGTCCATCTCCAAAGACCTGAATGTTCCTGTGTCTACCGTGCGCAGTGTCATCAAGAAGTTTAAAGCCCATGGCACTGTGGCTAACCTCCCTAGATGTGGATGGAAAAGAAAAATTGACAAGAGATTTCAACGCAAGATTGTGCGGATGTTGGATAAAGAACCTCGACTAACATCCAAACAAGTTCAAGCTGCCCTGCAGTCCGAGGGTACAACAGTGTCAACCCGTACTATCTGTCGGCATCTGAATGAAAAAGGACTGTATGGTAGGAGACCCAGGAAGACCCCACTTCTTACCCCGAGACATAAAAAAGCCAGGCTGGAGTTTGCCAAAACTTACCTGAAAAAGCCTAAAATGTTTTGGAAGAATGTTCTCTGGTCAGATGAGACAAAAGTAGAGCTTTTTGGGCAAAGGCATCAACAGAGTTTATAGGAGAAAAAAAGAGGCATTCAAAGAAAAAAACACGGTCCCTACAGTCAAACATGGCGGAGGTTCCCTGATGTTTTGGAGTTGCTTTGCTGCCTCTGGCACTGGACTGCTTGACCGTGTGCATGGCATTATGAGGTCTGAAGACTACCAACAAATTTTGCAGCATAATGTAGGGCCCAGTGTGAGAAATCTGGGTCTCCCTTAGAGGTCATGGGTCTTCCAGCAGGACAATGACCCAAAACACACTTCAAAAAGCACTAGAAAATGGTTTGAGAGAAAGCACTGGAGACTTCTAAGGTGGCCAGCAATGAGTCCAGACCTGAATCCCATAGAACACCTGTGGAGAGATCTAAAAATGGCAGTTTGGAGAAGGCACCCTTCTAATATCAGGGACCTGGAGTAGTTTGCCAAATAAGAATGGTCTAAAATTCCAGCAGAGCATTGTAAGAAACTCATTGATGGTTACCGGAAGCGGTTGGTCGCAGTTATTTTGGCTAAAGGTTGTGCAACCAAGTATTAGGCTGAGGGTGCCAATACTTTTGTCTGGCCCATTTTTGGAGTTTTGTGTGAAATGATCAATGTTTTGCTTTTTGCTTCATTCTCTTTTGTGTTTTTTCATTTAAGACAAATTAAATGAAGATAATAATACCAAAGAATTTGTGATTGCAATTATTTTCAGGAAGAAACTGAGTATTATCTGACAGAATTGCAGGGGTGTCAATACTTTTGGCCACAACCGTAGTGGCCAATCCCACACACTACACTTACCCTATTCTCCTGTAATGTAAAACAATATTCATTTTAACAATAATTGTCATGCACCAAGTATTATGTCTCCTACAGCTCCTGATAGACAGGCATCACTGGCATCACTATATACAATATGATGCTTCACAAAGCTTCCATGTTAACATTATAGAGGCCCCCACAGCTCTTCTATATACAGTATGGGGCTCCTAAAAGTAATGACTGATAAAATATTAAAAAAAACTCACTCACCTTGCTGCATTCCCCTAGTGCGCTTATCTAGTCTCTGCAGAGAAGAAATGACATAGTATAAGCCCAGTTTGTTTTTGGTTTATTTGCTTTGGTTGTTGTAAATAGGACATGGCGGGTACCTTTTGAGCAATTTTTTTTGTTTTTCTGTTTTTTTTAATTTGTCTATTGCAGCTAATATTGTAGCTATTAAAAAAAAAGTTAATGTTATTTCCCCTGTTGTTGTGTATTCACTTTTTAATAAAAAAGATCATAGCTCACAAGCATTATATAGCCATGCATCAGTATAGATGCTCCCCAGCTCATTACCCCGACTAGTTGGCTTGATAATAACCATATGCAGAATTAAAGAAAGAAGACAGAAACTTTTAAGCAAAAGCAAAAACTTTTTATTGAAATCCAAAAAACAATCGAACAAATACATAGTATAATTAAATATTATATTTACAAACACTTAAAAAAAATACAACTTATAAACGGGAAAAAAAATTACTACAAATCTTCATATTGGTTGTCTGCATTGGAAAATCCTCGCCTGGGTGGAGAAGAGAGTTGTGAAAGGAAAGACTGAGAAAACACAGGATACGGGGGGGGGGGGGAAAGGCTGGTTTTGCAGTGGCCCAATCCTCCGCACTGGTGTGGTCCGAAGTGGCTCTGGCATTTGGGTCCATGAATGCTGACAACAAGGGTCACAGTCGATCCCACTTTTTACGGTTGATGTTTCATCAAGTAGACCGGCTGCCGCTTTACTTAAAGTCTCAAAAATGACCCTTTCGGCGTGCCTCCTTTGCCTTGCATCCAGCTTACCAAGTCTATCAGCTGCGAAGTTTACAAAGCTGTCCATGCCGATGTTGGCCTGATGAAGTAAAGTTTGGTTTGCCAAAGACACTAGATCTGGTGATGGCACCAAGGTACCCTCTCTATTACGGGAATTTGGTTGCCGCCGAGATAAAGTTGAGGGAACAGGGTCTTGACTCGACCCCTCACAAGCCTCCTCCATACTCCGTTCACTATCTGTGATATTATCACTTTCTTACGTCGCCAGATCTTACTGCCGGTGCTGTGGGAACAAAAAAAAAAAAAAAAAGGTTAAGCAAAACCCGAAAAATATTTTTCAGCATCCAGTGCCACACCCAAAAAAATGACCAGCATGGGTAAATGTGCACTGTAGAGAAATGTTAAGGGAGGCAATAGCTGTACAGGATATGAAATGTCATTCTACGTTATGAGAACTGAGTGGGGTGAAAATAGTAAAGGAGTATACTTTAGTAAACTGCAGAATTAAACAGGTAAAACCATAGTTACTATTTTCAATTCAACCATGGCATGTAAATACAAAGTAAAAATGCTATTTTCAGGGGAACAAAGAAGGTATACAAAAAAGTTTAGTGTCTGCGCACCTCCTCCTGGAGCGCACGCATCCTGTTGTGTGGAAAGTTTTCAGAACTTAGAAAAAATAAGTCCAGCGCTGTAAGTCCATAAAATCCATTTTTCTTTTATTCCATCACTTCCAGTAGTATAAAAGCAATTACGTCATAGTCCAATGGACTAGTGGACTATGACGTAATTGGACCAATGGACTACGACGTAATTGCTTTTATACTACTGGAAGTGATGGAATAAAAGAAAAATGGATTTTATGGACTTACAGTGCTGGACTTATTTTTTCTAAACAAAGAAGGTACTTACATCTCCAACAGGGGAGTCTGGATCATTCCATGTCCGGCTGCATCGAAGAAACTGTTTTCCGAGGAAGCTCCTGGTCACTGGTGAAGCCAAGCAAGTCATAGTTCCACAACGAGGGCACGTAAACCTCATCTGTGCTGGCACAAGACTTCCTTTACTTCACCTTGTTGAGCTCCTTCTTATACACGGTACGTAGACCCTGGATCTTTTTCCGAACAAGGTTTTCATCCACCTTCTCGGTGGGATTATGCCACTTAAAGAGGGCAATCATTTTCTCATATGCCTCCCTTTTTTTAATTCTACTGCTGTAGTTGGCCGATTTAATCTGCCAAAGGCAGGGCAGAGACCGATACAGCTCAATCAGCTCACGTACAAATTCATCACTATTGTAAGACATCTGAAATAAAGAAATGAAGAATAGCATACAGTGAGCATACATGGAACATTGTAAAAAGTAAAAAAAAATTTAAAAAATTCCGTTTGAAACGGAATACTGTTTGTTGGGTGTGTGTACTTGAGACACCCTAAAATGGCTGCCCATGCAAAAGCCTATGTACATAGATAGAAGTCAAGCCCTCAACCAACTCCCTCCCTCCCTCCAGAGCAATGATAGCAGATAATTGGTAGTATACTATAAATTAAGTAAAATGGCAACGCATTTGAGACCCCAAACCATACCTACCATGAACACAGAGTATAGGTGTACCGTTGAATATAGATGAAATAATAGATGAGACGATGTGGAGTCACAGCCGGTGAACGCTACTAGGATCTGCAAACTAGGACGCACCCGGTCAGGAACAAAGAAGTGAAGCGCTACTATGTTACCTTCCTTTAAAGGCAAGGCCGCCAATCAGGACATGGTAGCGACCACCAATCGGAGCTGAGGGGGGCGTGGAAAAGGGAACGCAAATCCACACCTGTATCTCGCTTCTGAATCGCTAACGAGGTCGTTGGGTAGGTGTCAAACATGACGATGCATGCTACGCAGCGGGACCTTAGCGATCAAAAAAATGTCCAGGGCTTTCGAGCAGGATCAGCGATACCCAGCAGGGGGGCTGGTCGCTGATGCGTGTCACACACAGCGATATCGCTGGTGAGATCGCTGTTGCGTCACAAAACTTGTGACTCAGCAGCGATCTCGCTAGCGATCTCGCTGTGTGTGACGGGGGCTTTAGACACCAAAATACCTTCCCTGACAAGCTGAAGAACTTCAAGTGTAGAAAACAAGTCTGACGCTAGAGAGAATGGATGAGCTTTCCAATATTGAAATATCGGAAATTGGCACGATATTTGCGATATCGGAATTCCGATTTTCGAATTACGATATTTTTTTCACATTGGAAATCAGAAATCCCATAATCCTTATGCCTCTGAGCCTCTAACCCTAACCCTAACTATCCCTAACCTCTAACCCTTACCACTAACCCTAACTAACCCTAACCACTAGCCCTAACCCCTAACCCTTACCCTAACCCTAACTATCCCTAACCCGTAACTCTTAATCCTTAACCCTTACCACTAACCCTAACCCTAACCACTAACCCCTAACCCTGCTAACCATAAGCATAACCGTAACCCTAACCCTACTAACCCTAACCCCTAAGCCTAACCCTACTAACCATAAGCATAACCCTAAACCCTAACCTGTTATGAATGGGTCACCGAAGAGAAAAAAACAAAGCAAACTAAGTCACAGAAAACCAGAGAGGTTGGTAACTATGCAGATTGCAGATCCCTGATCCTAACCACACAACTAGCAGCAGCTGTGGAGCGTACCCACTATGATCCTAGACGCTTCGTCACAGCCGGAGAACTACATAAGCCTGAAGCAAGAAAAGGGGAAAACTAACTGCCCCAGAGCAGACCCCAAAGGACAGACAGCCCCCTCACATGTATTGACGGTGAAACAAGATGAAAGCACAAACACAGGCAGGAAAATAGGCTGAGCAAACAATGGGGCCCAAACTAACGAGAAAGGATAGGAAAGGAAAGACTGTCTGCAATCTGCAAAAAACCCTACAAAAATAATGTCCAACACTTCTGATAGCAAAATTACCCCTGAAGTCACTAGACTTCTCCCACTATATCAGCACTCTGAAATATTCTGAGGCAGAGCAAAAAGAGGCCAATCTAATAAGGGACAAAAAGCAAATTGGCAAATACAGGTAAATAAGAGTGGAAATTCAGCACAGCCCCAGCCGGGGCTGGCTGATCACACAAAAAACTGAAAAGACCAACAAAATCAAGTGTGAACATTAGCAGAAAAACTTAGCTTTAGATGACTGGAACAGAGCTGAAAAGCAAGACCTGACAAGCCAGAAGGAATCACCAGCACCAGAATAGGGAGTCGGCTGTCTTAAATCCTAGTAAGAAGAAGAAGAGCAGCATCCAATCCAGGTGAGAATTGTATAAATTTATTCAGCCATGAAGAAATGCAACGTTTCAACCACCAAATGGTCTTTTTCAAGCATGAATTTCTTAAATCCTGTCTGAGATTCCTGAGGTCCAATCGTCATCCTCATTATCAGGTGGCAGATCTCTACTGATTAAATCAGCCTCACTACTTCCTGTTACCACCAGAGGGAGCCTGGCAGGAGAACTCACAACTGGTGGACCAGAAAATGAACTCACAACACTAACCCTACTAACCCTAACCCTACTAACTATAAGCATAACCCTAACCGTAAACCCTGACTCTACTAACCCTAACTAAGCCTAACCCCTAACCCTTAACCATAACCCTACTAATCCTAACCCCTAACCCTATTAACCCTAACCCCTAACCCTACTAACCATAACCCCTAACCCTAATGAATAACCCTGTGAAATGAGCGGCAAAGTTACACGTTTCCACCCCACCAGGATCTTTTTCACAATGTCGCTGTAAAAGAAAGAGACGGTATAAACAAAAAGCTACAATAGTCATGAAGCCTAGCATAGCAGAGGATAAAATAACAATGTGTGATCGATGACCCAAGTGGTATAAACATAGAGAAAATGTGCTGTACAAATTATATATGCACAAGATAAAATAAAAACAAGCAAAATAACAAAAATAGAACAAAAATACGGTCAGGTCACCAGCCTGATAGTTTAGATAATGGAAGGCATATGGCACCGTGCTGTAATACTGTATAGAAAGGTAGCACAATTTGGGAGGTGAAACAAAACATCAAACAAGTGAAACATCAAAAGTGAAAGGATTACTGACAACAATATGATTTCAGCGAAAAAAAAATCAAGTTTGAAGCTGTTATAAGGTCTGTGATTACCATGAGCTGGAGTCAGTAATGAATAGCATGTGTCAAGTTGAAGAGGACGTCACGTCAACCTTTAGATGGAAGTCAGGGATTCAAGGTCAGACTGATCTATGATACACACAGTGACTTCAGTAAGCAGCCGCAATCAGAGTAGTTGTTCTGTAATCTAATTACCTTTATTGCTTTCTTTGAAGAGAGCAATACATACCAAAGAAGAGAACAAATATGTATCTAGATAAAGATTAACCTAAACATTGCTTTTACCAATCCCAATGATTTTGAGCTTGTTTGTCCTTTTGCGACAAATTGTAATGTATGTTAACAATAAAGTGACATTAATTTAATATGTTTTGCATTTATTTATTAAAAGATTTTAAATGCATGGAAAATTTGCTCAGAAGGCATTATTACTTGAAGGAGGCACCCTCGTACAATTTCCATGAGCGGGATATAGAGGTGGCATTATTAGCAGAGCTGTGACAGTATTATTATTGCTTTCTTTAGGGCACAGGCATTATTACAGTCTGTTTGTGACAAAGGGTGAATTATTACTGTGTGTGCAGAAAAGGGACATTATTATTGTTTGTGAGCAGAAAGGGGGCAATATACTTTTATTTTAGTTTCAACGGTTTTATTGAAAAGGAAACATCATTAAACATGAAGTACATTCACATTAAAGTTCAAGGATCCCCTCGCAGGGGGAAGTATATAAGAAAAAAAACCACAATATGTTGTACATTATCCTTGACTTAGTAATATCAATCTATTCTTAACAGAGTAGGGAGGGAAAGAGGGGGAATGTATAATGAGTGCCGATAATATAAAGTAAATAAATAGACGTGAGGTACCAGAGAGTACACTTCAGAGACTATAATTGTAGGAGACAGCTACCATGTCAGCACGCTATGTGGATAAAGATATCATCCTGGAAAGGTCATCATCCCCATGTGCCCGAATCTAAGGGTCCCAGATATTACGAAAAACATCAAGTGAATCAGATCTAATGGCTTCTATTTTCTCGTATAACATTATCAAATTAACCCTTCTCTTCACCTGCGTTATTGATAGCGTACTAGTCTTCCATCTGCTAGCTATGTGGTTCCTCATTGCCATAGCAATAAAGTCAATAAGACGACAGGTCCCATTATTGGCATTGATTGGTCTGTCTCCCAGTAATAGTACTGACGGTGACAGAAGCAATTTCTTACCCAGTATAGTGTCAATTAGTTTTACCACATCTTTCCAGAGAGACTTTACTACCGGGCATGTCCACCATATGTGGAGGGTATCCCCACTATCCGTGCACCCTCTAAAACAATTGCCAGGGATAGAAAGGTAAATATTGTGCAAGAAGCTAGGTACGTAATGAGTCCTATGGAACAATTTAAGGGATGTTTCGGTGAGTGAAACTTGATTACTACCTCTCAATATGTTCTCGTAACATCTGTACCACCTTTGAGGTGTAAGGGAAATTTGTAGGTCAACTTCCCATTGCTCCATAAATTTCAATGTAAAGCCGTCTCTAGGTTGATTAAATATAGAATAAAGATGGGATATAAGGCCATTACCAAGGGAGTCATATTAACATTTTAACACCTACGTTGTAGGTTTTATGTTTGGAGAACCTACTGTAAGATTTTGCAGGAAGTGGAAAATTTGTTCCAGTCTAAAGACCTCAGAACTTGACATTTTGCGACAAACTCTTGTTTTGACATTAGCTTAAAGTGGGTAGATAGATTTTGCAGCCTAGTTAATTTATTCTGCTGCCACCACGTATGGTTCCGAGACGTAACTCCTGGAAAAACATGGGGTTGTTAAACAAGTTTAAAAGGGGTGAGATTGTAGTGCAAATTGGAATCTGTTCGCCCTCCAGAGACATAGGGAGTGAGAAGTATACGGCGAATGTAGAGTTAGGTCCTTCGGCAAAGGTCCCGTGGCCCAAATTAGGCTCTCCAAGAAATAAGGTGCTATCAGCAAATTTTCTATTTGTGGCCAGATGGGGGCGTGTTGTTCTGCGTTGACCCCTGCCAGCTGGGCAATCTGGGCCGCCCTGTAATAAAGAGAAAAGTTTGGTGGAGAGACTCCTCCCTGTTTTTTGTGTCTGTACAAAATTTGCGGAGAAATACGGGGTTTTTTATAATTCCAGATAAAACGTGTTATATGCGAGTTTATCATTTTGAAGGTCAACAGAGGCACTAGGATAGGCAGCGATCGAAACAAATATAGGAAATGAGGCAGAATGACCATTTTAATCTAGTGGACTCTTCCTAAAAAGGAAAGAGACGGGGAGGACCATTTTGATAAAGATTGTGTTTGTTTTTGGAGAAGAGGGGTATAGTTAAGCTTAAATAGCGTGGATTCAGATACTGTAAGGCTGATTCCTAGGTAGGTAATATAGTGCTTTGAATGGTGGAAGTGGAAGTTCTCCAAAATTATGGTTTGTTCGGAAGGGGGAGTATTAAGAAACTTAATTTCTGATTTGTCAACGTTGACCTTCAAACCAGAAATTTCCTCAAAATATTTAAGTGTATTTATAAGATTAGGCAGGGGCACATGTGGGTTCGTCAAAGTCAAAAGAAGGTCATCAGCAAACAGACTAACTAGTATTCACGTTTACCTATAGTTTGGCCTCTAATGTCGGGGTGTAGGCGGATCTTTTGCGCTAATGGTTCCATCACCATAGCGAATAGAGCTGGAGACAAGGGGCAACCCTGCCTAGTTCCCCTATTAATAACTATTGGTTCTGGAGAGGTTGAGGGTAGTTTTAAATACGATACCGGTTTGTTGTAGAGGAGTTTGAGCAAGTTGATTAATTGTTGCGACATCCCCAATTTGTGCATTATATTAAACATATATGACCAGGAAACAGTATCAAAAGCTTTTTCTATATCTAAAACAAGTATAGCTAAGGGGGTTTTACGTTTATTGGCATTATGAATAAGGTTTAGGCTTTTACGGATATTATCTGGGGCCTGCCTTGTTGGGATAAAACCCACCTGATCTTTGTGAATAAGGCTAGGTAAGCATTTATTTATCCTGTTAGCTATTATAGAGGAAAACATCTTGAGATCCACATTCAATAGGGATATTGGCCTGTAGTTTTTGGCGAGTAACGGGTCCCTCCCTTATTTTGGGATAACAGTGATGTGTGCTGTGTAAAATTCCGGCGGCATTGCTTGGCCTGTTAGCATGTTATTGCAATAGATTTGGATATGTTTAAGCAGAGTATTTAAGAATTTTTTATAATATAGTGCGGTCAGCCCATCGGGCCCCGGAGCCTTCCCAACTTTTAGGTGGTTTATTGTGGATGAGATTTCCTCTTCAGAGATAGGAGAGTGTAGTGTGGCAGCGTAATTCGAGGTTAGGGAATGTAATGGCACATTAGTTAAAAAGTCCTCCAGTTTGGGCATTGAGAAATTTGCACTGTCAGTGTATAATTTTTGATAGTAATTTTGAAACGTTTCATAGATTTTATTAGGATTAAAAGTAGTTTGAGACTGTTCGTCTTTAATAGAAAAGATTGAGTTTAATCGTTACTTCTGTTTTAATTTTCGAGCAAGCATTCTATCCATTTTATTAGAAAAGTGATAAAATGTCGCTTGCGTCCATCTAATTGCCCTTTCAGTGCGGATTGTTAATAGAGTATTTAGCTTTAGCTTTAGATCATAAATTTACTTAGTTAAGTATAATGAGGGGTGTAACTGGTGGGCGGTTTCTAATTTATAGAGTTCATTCTCGAGACTCAATTGCTCCTGGAGACGATTTTTTCTTTTTTTGGGATGCCACCTGAATGAGTACCTGTTATGAATGAGTCACCAAGGAGGAAAAACAAAAACAAGCTAAGCCACAGAAAACCAGAGAGGTTGGTAACTAAGTGGATTGCAGACCCCTGATCCTATCCACACAACTAGCAGTAGCCGTGGAGCGTACCTACGATGATCCTAGACGCCTCGTAACAGCCGGAGAACTAAATAAGCCTAAAGCAAGAAAAGGGGAAATCTAAACTGCCCCAGAGCAGACCCCAAAGCAATAGACAGCCCCCAAAACATGTATTGTCGGTGAGACAAGATGAAAACACAAACACAGATAGAAAAATAGGCTGAGCAAATGATGGGGCCCACACTAACTAGAAAGGACAGGAAAGGAAAGATGCTGTCTGCAATCACGCACAAAACCCTGCCAAAAAATGTCCAACACTTTCTGATAACAAAAACCCTGAAGTCGCTAGACTTCAATTCCCTATATCAGCACTCTGGTATATTCTGAAGACAGAGCAAAAAGAGACCAATCTGATCAGGGACAAAAAGCAAACTGGCATAAACAGAGACATAAGAATGGAAATTCAGCACAGCCCCAGCAGGGGCTGGCTGACCACAAAAACTGAGTAAACCAGACCAAATCTCATGTGAAAAAATAGCAGAGCACACTTAGCTTGAGAAGGCAGGAACAGAACTGGAAACCAGAACCTCAGGGCAGGAAAAACCACCAGCACAAAACTAAGGAGTCGGCTGTCTTAAATCCAGTCAGATACTCATGATGTCCACTCACAGTCTTCCTCCTCAGGTGGCAGGTCTCTGCCATTTAGATCAGCTTCATTACCTACTGTCACCACTAGAGGGAGCCCGGATGGAGAACTCGCGACTCCTCTGTCAACACAGCCAGAGGTAAACCAGAAAATGAGTTCACAACAAGTACCCCTGTGATATATTTTTTATGAGCCATCCACACATTACCCAAAGAGGCGTCGGGGGTGATATTAGAGAGAAGGAAAGTATTAAGCTCTTGTTCGACCAAAAGTCGAGTCTGAGGATCAGACAATAGGGATTCGTTCAGTCTCCATGTGTACAAACGTGTATTTGCTACACCCAGTTTAACCCCTTAAGCCCCAAGGGTGGTTTGCATGTTCATGACGGGGCCAATTTTTACAATTCTGACCACTGTCCCTTTATGAGGTAATAACTCTGAAACACTTCCATGGATCCCGGTGATTCTGACATTGTTTTCTCATGACATATTGTACTTCATGTTAGTGGTAACATTTCATTCAAATAACTTGCGTTTATTTGTGAAAAAAATGGAAATTTCGCAATTTTCCAACTTTGAATTTTTCTGCCCTTAAACCACAGAGATACAGCACACAAAAAACTTGATAAGTAACATTTCCCACATGTTTACTTTACATCAGCACAATTTTGGAACCAAAAGGGTTAAAAATTGACCAGCGCTTTCACATTTTTGCAACCCCATTTTATTTTTACGGACCACATCACATTTGAAGCCACTTTGAGGGGTCTATATGATAGAAAATACCCAAAAGTGACACCATTCTAAAAACTGCACCCCTTAAGGTGCTCAAAACCACATTCAAGAAGTTTATTAACCCTTTAGGTGCGTCACAGGAATTTTTTGAATATTTAAAAAAAATGAAGATTTAACTTTTTTTTCACAAAAAAAATACTTCAGGTTCAATTTTTTTTATTTTACCAAGGGTAACAGGAGAAATTGGACTGCAAAAGTTATTGTGCAATCTTTCCTGAGTACGCTGATACCTGATATGTGGGGGGAACCACTGTTTCGGCGCATGGCAGAGCTCAGAAGGGAAGGAGCGCCGTTTGACTTTTTCAATGCAAAATTGGCTGGAATTCAGATTGGACACCATGTCGCGCTTGGAGAGCCCCTGATGTACCTAAACAGTGGAAACCCCCGACAAGTGACCCCATTTTGGAAACTAGACCCCCCAAGGAACTTATCTAGATATGTGGTGAGAACTTTGAACCCACAAGGGCTTCACAGAAGTTTATAATGTATAGCGGTACAATTAAAAAATCATATTTTTTCCACAAAAATGATCTTTTCACCCCCAAATTTTATTTTCCCAAGGGTAACAAGACCCTAAAAGCTATTGTGCAATTTGTCCTGAGTATGCTGATACCCCACATGTGGGGGTAAACCACTATTTGGGCGCATGGCAGAGCTCGGAAGGGAAGCCTCCGCATTTGACATTTTTGGCTGGAATTGAGATCGGACACCATGTCGCGATTGGAAAACCCTTGATGTACCAAAACAGTGGAAACCCCCCACAAATGACACCATTTTGGAAACTAGACCCCCCCAAGGAACTTATCTAGATGTGTGGTGAGAACTTTGAACCCCCAAGGGCTTCACAGAAGTTTATAACATACAGCCGTACAATTAAAAAATCATATTTTTTCCACAAAAATGATCTTTTCACCCTCAATTCTTATTTTTCCAAGGGTAACAGGACCTTAAAAGTTATTGTGCAATTTGTCCTGAGTACGCTGATACCCCGCATACGGTCCCATACAGCGACTCCCGCTGCTTCCCACCCTGTTGTGACAAGGCGGCTACCTCGGGCGACCGCTGCGACGACAGACCATTCCTTTACAGCGGTCAGGACACTGCCCCCCTGCCTTCTCCCACAGCTGCGACCCTATCATCACCGGCCCCAGGGGGCACCACCTCGTTACAGGCGGTAGTAGAGACCCTCGTCCAGTTTGCTAAGGGACCCTGAGCAGAGGTTGGTGAATGGTTATATTTAGAGACTGCGTCATTACCGCGCTCCATCAGCACTGTTTCTTCAGGGCCTGTTGCGCCCCATCGGCATCGCTTCTTCAGGGCCTGTTGCGCCCCACCAACACCGTTTCTTCAGGGTCTGTTGCACCCCACCGGCATCGCTTCTTCAGGGCCTGTTGCGCCCCACCAACACCGTTTCTTCAGGGCCTGTTGCACCCCACCGTCATCGTTTCTTCAGGACCTGTTGCGCCCCACTGTCATCGTTTCTTCAGGGCCTGTTGCGCCCCACCGGCATCGTTTCTTCAGGGCCTGTTGCGCCCCACTGTCATCATTTCTTCAAGGGCCTGTCGAGCCCAGTTTCATCCCGGAGTATCGAGGCATCAAGGCAGCCGCATCAGCAACCTCTACGCGGCCACGCCTGTGATCCTGACAGACCCCTGGAAGGATAAGTGTACTATAGGAGATAAGGACGCCCAGTTTGGTCATACGTGGCCTATAGCACCCAGGCCAACCGGGTTAGTCGCATTTACCACAAGAAAGTATTATTAGGTTTGTTGAGTCCCTGCGTGGACTGGTGTTTTGTTCATACTTTTTGTTTGCTCAATATAGCCCCATCGGCTACAGTTTATAAAAGTTATTTTCACAAACCGCACCCAGTCTCGTGTCTCGTCACTGCATCCTGCGAACCTGCTAGAACACTACAGTAGTACCCGTTTAATATTTCAGAAATATAAGGGCGGGTGGGTGGGCGGGCCAATAAGTCTAAGCACCAGGGAGTATTGTCGGTCCAGAGAAGAGGTGAAGAAAAATAAAAATTTGCAATGTGGGCAATATTGTCGAATGACCAGCAGATGGAGTCCCAGCTCCTCAGATATAGAGTGAGACAGCTATGGAGATTACACTAGGTTTTGCAGTCTTAGGGTATGTGCACACGCTGCGGTTTTGGCCCTGCAGAACTGCAGCAGTTCCGCAGACATGGTACTTTACCATGTTAGCCTATGGGTTTTCAAAACCGCAGTGCTCACGCTGCGGTTTTTTACCTGCGGAAAAGCTGCGTTTTTTTTTCCGCAGCATGTCAATTGTTTCTGCGGATTCTCCTGCGGTTTGCCACCTATTCCATTGTCCAGGTGTCAAACCGCAGGGCAAAACCGCAGGCCAAATCGCAGCAAAACCGCAGGTCACTTTACCTGCGGTTTTACCTGCGGTTCCGCGGGAAAAAACCCGCAGGTGAATCTGCAGTGTGTGCACATACCCTTATAGCTTCTTCTCCAGCTGGAGACAGGTAAAATATATAACCCTCTAATATGTAAACAGGAGGATACCTGCAGCACTGTCAGGGCTCCACAGACTGGGGAGAATTCTCATAGGCAATAATGATATGGTACCCGTTGCCCTCCTGCACCCCTGATGGGTCCTAGGCTTCTCCTTCGCCTCAGCAAGTCACCCACCTCCAGGATGAGATAGTCTGCAAGCCTGGCACTGTGAGAGTTAATGTCACTCAACCGTCGCAGGTCACTGGACACAGTGTGGAGGCAAAGCAATTAGATCAGCGAGCCCTGACTGAAACTGTAATAGAGCCGACAGCAGTGAGTCTGACGTTCCTCTGTGAGCTTGAATGTAATGGCCGACTCCTTCCCTGCCTGGGGTTTCCCGCCCAAGAGCAGAAAGCAGTACTTCCTTATTTGGGGCTGCTTCTCAGTGTCAGGAGATAATGCCAGAGCTGAGACCCTTGACTCACCGGTAAGGCCTGTTTCACACTTCCGTTTTTGTGTCCGCCAAACGGATCCGTTTCCGTTTTTTTGACGGAAACTGATGCAAACGGATCCGTTTTTTTTACGGATCCGCGGTAACCACTAATGGAAGTCTATGGGACAAAAAAACGGATCCTGCAAAAAAATGGTGGATCCGTTTTTTTACGGAAACCAACGGATTTTGACGGATTTGAAAAAACGGAAGTGTGAAACAGGCCTAAGTATGGAGGCTCCAGTTGCTGTGCTTGTGATAATTATGGGGTGGATCTGCCTCTGGTCCTGGGAGATGGGTCTTGTGCTCAGGGTCTTCAGCTTAAAGATGGCGGGTCCGTTGCAGCTATCACCCAGGGGCTGAGGAAGCACCGCTGTCTTCAGAAGTAGATATCATTGGTCCCCTGCGGGCTAGAGACCCGGTATTGGTCTCGTTTTGATCCTTGTAGTGTAGGCTTTTGAGCAGGAGATAATGTTTGTGAATCTCAAATGTTGCTTTTTGTCTCTTGTTCTAAGGATCTATGCAGGAGCTCCAAACTTCTGCGTCCCCACACAGCAAGAGCCAGGCCACGCCCCAATATACTTTTATTTTAAGTGGTGAAATGAGAGTGTATGGATCTTTGGATTATTTGGGGTTTGTGCTGCTGATCTTTTACAGTAAGACCCTAGCAACGCCTCTTACACTCAGTTGATACTATTAAATCCACGGAGTGGCAGATATTGCTTCCCATTTTTTCTTATTTAGGCTTATTTATATAGCGCCTTTATATTCCACAGCACTTTACAAACAGTATTATCAGTGTTCCCATTGGGGCTCACTATCTAAAATCCTTTTCAGTATGCATTTCGTGTGGAGGGAAATTGGAGACCCTGGAGGAAACCCACACAAACACCTGGAGAACATACAAACCACTTACAGATGTCCTTAGTAGGATCTGCACTCAGGACCTCAGTGCTCCAAAACTACAATGCTATAGCTACTTTCACATTTACGGCTTTGCAATCTGACGGCCTTCGGCGGAAAGTCGGAATACCGGATCCGGCAAAAAACGCTGACACTGGATCCTTGCTTTGGCCGGATACGGTCGCCGCATTGAGGGATAACATTCAGGGCCGCGGAAAGGTGCCGGGCATGCGCAGTGGGAAAAAGCGGTCTGGCACAGGGAAAAAACGTTTCATGGAACATTTTTTCAGGATGACGGACAGGTGAATTTTGCCGCAATCGGCAAAAGCCGGACACGACGCATGAGCATCCGTTGCAATGCGGCACTAATAAAACTCTATGGGAAAAAAACAGATCCGGTGGCAATCGGCGCCGGATCTGATTTTTAGCTATTTCGCCGCATCGTGCCGTATGCTAAAAATCTGAAGTGGGAAAGTAGCCTAAAGGCTGGTTTCACATTAGCTTTTTTTGCGCAGCGCATCGTGCTCGTCCATGTGCATGCATCATGCATACCTATGTTTAACACGGCATGCACATGGTCTTGCATTTGCACGCGTTCGTATGCGTTTTTGTGAGCGTGGGTTTTTTCAAGGTGTGCGCCTAGGCACACCAGACGCAACCTGTTGCATTTTTGGGTCCGCCGAAAGGCGTAAAAAAACACATGTGCACACTTGCGCATGGAATGCGACAAAATAACGCATTACAGTCTATGGGAACGTAGGCATGCGCATCAGCATGCGTTCGTCTGCGTTTTCTCGCACATGCGTTTTTGGCGTAAAAATGTGTAGACACTGGTTTTGTAAGGAGAAGAAGAGAACTAACGATTAGAGTTAGAGCAGAGCCCTTCCTCAAGTTCTCAGAGCATGGCCGGGGTCCGGTCCCCGAGGTTGTATGGATACTAATGGTCCTGCGACAGACACCAGAGGAATAGAAGTTGTCACCACTTTATTCCCACACAAGACTTGGCGGCACAACAGCAACGAGAGTGAGCTGGAACTTAGTAGCAAGGAGTCCCCGAAGCAGGCTACAGCTGTCTGCCGTACAAGTAGAGTTCTAAGAACATCTGAAAGGAAGAACTCCAGTGTAACTCAGTACTGTGAGTACTTCACTACGAGCGCTAAGGAGGGAGACGTTCAGAAAAGGCACATATGTTGGTGGAGTGGTGTAACGGAGTACTTCATCTTGCCTGGAGGTTGGCTGAGCCCCTGACCTGGAGGACACAGCACCGAGGCGGGCACCTGTATGCACAACAGACTGTGAGTAAAGCTTTGGAACTACATGCCCTGGTGTCCTTTACTTATTCCTGCGCCAACACACTCAGCACTGCTACATCGCTGTGCCTGACACTGCACATCTACGTCTCCTCCCTATCTCTTCACCTACACTGCCCTGGGACTACTGCCCTACCTGTGGAGGCCACAACATCATTGCTGCACCACACCATCTGTCCCAGAGGATCTGTCTGCAGCGTCGGCTTAACATCTTCATTGCCGAACACCACAGGTGGCATCACAAATCATTCACTAATAAACTTTAATCATCATCCACACGTTCAACATCCCCCCCTTTTACAATGAACACCGAGGGCCATGGACCGGGTCACAGCTACCGTGACAACTCCCATTGAAACCAACGGGCCCGGTATCGAGTACCCCGAAGCCCTGGGTGCGAGGGCCATCCAGACACAAGTCACAACAAATGCTGTGGTATACAATACCACAGCACAGTTCACACCAGGAGGTGGCTATGCTCATCAGGCACATACTAGTGCTGTTATGGCGCATATCTATAATAATAAAAGCGCTAAGCAGCTTCCGTCCGGTTGTAACGCAGCTTCTGTCCAGTTGTAACTTGGTGACGTCACATCCAGACATAAGCTGCCTTTAGCGGTAGCACTGTGCCTCTTCTGCCCCCCGCACACTCCCCGACACCATATACCTTCCTAGCACACACTGTTGTGAGCTCATTATCTCGTTCACCTTTGATGTCCGATGAACTCCCTCTGCTGGTGAAAGGAGGTGGTGAAACTGATTTGGATGGGAGAAACCTGTCACCTGAACAGGTGGATTGCGATTGGACATCCGGAATCTCTGAGTGGATATAAGGCAGCCGACGCCCTGTAGGGTTGCTGGTGATTTCTCTGCTCTGAGCTCTGGCCTCCAGTTCAGTTCCTGTCTTCTAAAGCTAAGTTTGCTCTGTTATTGTTCCATGAGATTTTGTCTGATTTGCTTAGTTTTGTGTTCTGCCAGCCCCGGCTGGGGCTCTGCTGAATTTCCATTTTTGTCCCTTATCGGTTAAATCTCTTTTGCTCTGTCTTCAGAATATATCGGAGTGCTGATATAGGGATTTTGAAGTCTAGTGACTTCAGGGCCGTTTTTCCTATCAGACTTGTTGGGACATTTTTGGTAGGGTTTTTGCGGATTGCAGCCAGCATCTTTCAGTCCTTTCCTATCTAGTTAGTTGGGCCCCATCGTTTGCTCTGCCTGTCTTTCTGTCTGTGTTTGTGTTTTCATCTGTTTTCACTGACAATACATGTTGGGGGCTGTCTATTGCTTTGAGGTCTGCTCTGGGGCAGTTTAGATTTCCCCTTTCTTTCTTTAGGCTTATTTAGCTCTCCGGCTGTGAAGAGGCATCTAGGACCACCGTAGGAACGCTCCACGGCTACTGTTAGTTGTTGTGAATAGGATCAGGGGTCTGTAATCCGCTAGCTACCAACCTCTCCAGCTTTCTGGACTTAGCTTGCATTTTTGTTTTTTCCTCCTCCGGTGACTCATTCATAACAGAATCACCAGCCATACCGCAGATTCTAGGGTACTCAATAGCAGGAAAGAATTGTAAAAAAAAAAAAAAAAAAGTGTCAGAATTTTTTTTTTTAATGTAGATTTTTTCCTCTTTTTCTCTGGGGCCGTAGGAGGAATTTTTTCTTAATGGAGATTAAGCAATTTTCTGATCGTGTGGAGCAGCTCGCTGCTGAAGTGCGGGGAATTTCCGCCTATCTTGCTCATTCACATGCTGCTGAACCAAAGATCCCTACTCCTGATGTGTTTTTTGGGGATCGGTCTAAATTTTTGAATTTTAAGAATAATTGTAAATTATTTCTTGCCTTGAAGCCTAGCTCATCGGGGAGCTCTGCGCAGCAGGTTAAAATTGTCATCTCATTGCTGCGCGGCGATCCCCAGGATTGGGCGTTTTCTTTGATACCTGATGATCCTATTCTAACTAATGTGGATGCATTTTTTCAAGCCTTGGGGTTGTTGTATGATGAACCTAATGCTATTGATCAAGCTGAAATGTTGGCATTGAGCCAGGGTCTGGATTCTGCAGAGTTGTACTGTCAAAAATTGGGAAAGTGGGCGGTCCTTACTACCTGGAATGATGGTGCCTTGGCAGCTCTCTTTCGGAAGGGCTTGTCAGAAACCGTAAAAGATACTGTGGTGGGATTTCCTGTTCCCTCTCGTCTTGACGATTCTATGTCATTAGCCATTCAGGTTGATCGGCGTTTACATGAACGTAAAATTACACGAGAAATGTTGCCACCTGTTGAACAAATGTCTGAACCTATGCAATGTGATAGATCTAGGGCGCAACGTCAGGAGTTCAGAAGGTGTAATAAGCTGTTTTTTCTGTGGAGATGCCTCTCATAATATTTCTGTCAGCCTTAAACGAGAGAAACGTTTTGCACACACATTTGCTGTGGTGGTGTACAACCTAAGTTTCTTCTGGCAATTACTCTGATCTGCTCCCTGTCCACATTTTCCGCTAAGGCTTTTGTGGATTCAGGAGCGGCTCTGAACCTGATGGACTTGGATTTTGCTAAATGTTGTGGGTTTCCTATGACACCACTGCAGACGCTTATCCCTTTGAGGGGTATTGATGCTACTCCTTTGGTGAAAAATAAACCTCAGTTTTCGACCCAGGTGGTAATGCGGGTCGCCCCAGACCATCAAGAAAATTGCAGATTTTTGGTGTTGCATAATTTGCATGATACCATTGTTCTGGGGTTTCCCTGGTTGCAAATCCATAATCCAGTTTTGGTTGGAAATCTGTGTCTGTGGTGATTTGGGGTTGTCAGTGTGCTCTTAGTGACACTCCTGTTTTCTCCACCTCTCCCCAGTCACATGATGTTCCTGACTATTTGGCTGATTTTTATGATGTATTTAGTGAGAATAAGTCTGCGTCTTTGCCTCCTCATAGGAGTTATGACTGTGCAATTGAGCTGAGCCCTGGGTGTAAATTTCCCAAGGGTCAACTTTTCAATTTATCTGTACCCGAGCATGAGGCTATGCGATCTTATATTAAGGAGTCATTGGAGAAGGGTCATATTAGACCATTCTCTTCACCCTTGGGTGCTGGGTTTTTTTTTTCATGGCCAAGAAAGGTGGTTCATTAAGGCCTTGTATTGACTATCGTTCCCTCAACAAAATTACTGTTAAATATCAGTATCCGTTACCCCTGATTTCTGATCTATTCTCAAGAGTTAAAGGTGCTTGCTGGTTTACCAAGCTTGACCTCAGGGGGGGCGTATAATCTTATTCGCATTAAGCATGGGGATGAATGGAAGACGGCGTTTAATACTCCGGAGGGACATTTTGAGTACCTGGTGATGCCTTTTGGGTTCACTAATGCCCCTTCTATCTTCCAGTGCTTCATGAATGATATTTTCCGGGACTATGTGGATAAATTTTTGATCATCTATCTGGATGATATTTTGATCTTTTCCAGGGATTGGGACTCTCATGTGGAACATGTTCGGACGGTGTTCCGGATTTTGAGGGAGAATTCCCTGTTTGTTAAGGGATCGAAATGCCTTTTTGGTGTACAGAGGATTTCACTTTTGGGATTTATTTTGTCTCCGTCAACTATTGAAATGGATGACTGAAGGGGCATTAGTGAGCCCAAAAGGCATCACCAGGTACTCAAAATGTCCCTCCGGAGTATTAAACGCCGTCTTCCATTCAATTGCACAGTCATAACTCCTATGAGGAGGCAGAGACGCAGACTCATTCTCACTAAATACATCATAAAAGTCCGCCAAATAATCAGGAACATCATGCGACTGAGCAGAGGTGGAAAACACCGGAGCCTCACTAAAGTCACACCGACAACCCCAACTCACCACAGACACAGATTTCCAATCCAAAACTGGATTATGAATTTGTAACCAGGGAAACCCCAGAACAATAGTATCATGCAGATTATGCAACACCAAAAATCTGCAATTTTCTTGATGGTCTGGGGCGACCCGCATTACCACCTGGGTCCAAAACTGAGGTTTATTTTTAGCCAAAGGAGTAGCATCAATCCCCCTCAAAGGGATAGGCGTCTGCAGAGGTGTCATCGGAAATCCACAACGTTTAGCAAAATCCAAGTCCATTAGGTTTAGGGCTGCTCACGAATCCAAAAAAGCCTTGGTGGAAAATGTGGACAGGGAGCAGATCAGAGTAATAGCCAGAAGAAACTTAGGTTGAACACCACCAACAGAAAACGTGTGTGCAAAGCGTTTCTCTCGTTTAGGACAGACAGAAATAATATGCGAGGCATCTCCACAGAAAAAACACAACGTATTACGCCTTCTGAACTCCTGATGCTGCTCTCTGGAAAAAACTATCACATTGCATAGGTTCAGACATTTGTTCAACAGGTGGCAACACCTCCCGTGCAGCTTTGTGTTCGCGCAAACGCCGATCAACCTGAATGGCTAATGACATAGAATCGTCAAGACCAGCGGGAACAGGAAATCCCACCATAGTATCTTTTACGGCTTCTGACAACCCCTTCCGAAAGAGAGCAGCCAAGGCATTATCATTCCAGGTAGTAAGTACTGCCCACTTTCGGAATTTTTGACAGTACAATTCTGCAGAATCACGACCCTGGTTCAATGCCAGCAGGGTCTTTTCAGCCTGATCAATGGCATTAGGTTCGTCATACAACAACCCCAAGGCCTGAAAAAATGCGTTCACATTAGTCAGAATAGGATCATCTGGTTTCAAAGAAAACGCCCAATCCTGGGGATCGCCACGCAGCAAAGAGATGACAATTGTAACCTGCTGCGTGGAGCTCCCTGACGAGTTAGGCTTCAAGGCAAAAAATAATTCACAATTATGTTTGAAATTCAAAAATTTAGACCGATCCCCAAAAAATACATCAGGTGTAGGAATCTTTGGTTCAGCAGCATGTGAATGAGCAAGGTAGGCATAAATTCCCCGCACTTCCGCAGCGAGCTGCTCCACACGATCAGACAATTGCTTTATCTCCATTGAGAGAAAAAAAAAATTCCCCCTACGGCCTCAGAGATATAGAGGAAAAAATATACACACCTTTTTTTTTTTTTTTTTTTACAATTCTTTCCTGCTATTGAGTACCCTAGGATCTGCGGTATGGCGGGTGATTCTGCTATGATTGAGTCACCGTAGGAGGCAGACACAAAAATAGAAGCTACGTCCAGAAAACCAGAGAAGTTGGCAACTATCAGATTGCAGACCCCTGAACCTATCAACACAAATAGCAGTAGCCGTGGGGGGTTCCTACGATGCCCTAGACCCCTCGATCACAGCCGGAGCGCTAAATAGCCTAAAGACAGAAAAGGAAATCTAAACTGCCCCAGAGCAGACCCCAAAATAAAAGGCAGCCCCCAACATATAATGACGGTGAAGCAAGATGAAAAAACACTCACACAGATAGAAAGAAAGGCTGAGCAAACGATGGGGCCCAAGCTAGCTAAACAGAACAGGAAAGGAAGGTTGCTGTCTGCAATCTGCCAAAACCCTATCAAAGACATAAGCCAACAAGCTGATATGAAAAAAGACCCTGAAGTGGCTAGGCTTCAAAAACTAAATCAGCACTCAGGTATTTTCAGAAGACAGAGCTAAAGGAATTCAGCACACCCCAGCAGGGAATGGCAGAAATCCAGAAAAACAAAGCAAAACAAAGTCTAAGCACAAATACAAAAGGCCGAGCAGAAAACTTAGCTTTAGAGGAGCAGGAATTCAGACTGGTCTCCAAGGATCCCACAGAGAAATCACCTGCAGGGCAGAAGGGTGTCGGCAGCCTTATATCCAGTCAGTAACGCCACTCAGCCAGTCATCATCATCAGACTCAGGTGTTTGATAATCAGACTACCTTTCTTTACCAGAAGAGGGAGTTCCTCGGGCCTCAGTAGTGAAGGGGAAAATGAACTCACAACACTGGACTTAGCTTGCATTTTTGTTTTTTCCTCCTCCGGTGACTCATTCATAACAACACACCTTCCTCACCATGCCAGCCGTCATCACACACCTCTTGCCATGTTAACCCTCAACACACTCCTCCTCAACACACACACCTCCTCAACACACACTCCTCTCACCTTTCACCATCTCCACTCATGTGCCCCCCCTCTTTCACTCCACATGCGACCCTTTCTCTCACTCCGTCTCTCATACTCACGCCGTCATCGCCGCTGCTCCACGATCGCTGGTTGCATTGGCATGATCCCCGACATCTTCTTCCGCCGGCGCCATCCTGGATCCATACGTTGTCCACGCCGGCGACATGTTCTTGCGGCGACGCCATCTTGGATTTGCGAAATCCCGCGATACTCAAGATTTCGCCGACGCCAGTATATAATCTAGTCATATATAATTGCTTGCAAGATAGGAGCAACAACTGCCACAGAAACAGGATGCTATAATAATGCAGCACGCATATCGTTATATTATGGTGACCAAAGAATCTGTGCTTACGCCACCAAAAGCTGGAAAAAAACAAAAAACATTTCGTCGCCGGGTGTGCGACTAAATTGGTATAACCCCAAACAGAAAAAATATATAAATTTGAATAGATGATGGCATATAAACACAGTGGGGCTCAATAGCTGCATGTGCAATTTTTAAAAACATTCCTACATGCTTCATCACTCAGAAAGGTACAAAGTAGTAAACATTAGTAAATAGTCAGAAGCACCCCCAAATCATCATTAGATAATAAATGGAAATTTCGAGGAGTAAGTCAAAGAGCCAAAAAGAGATGGTAATACTGCTGTCCACTCAAAAATCTAGTGTACCAGTGAGAGCTGGTAACACATGGTGCATGCACAGTGCTTGCACTGCAATGTGAGTGCCCAGAAAGATACACTGCAGTGAATGGACATACTCATAAACGCATGTAAGTACTGTGATGACGCATAAAGATTGTAACAAAAGCCAGCAAAGTAGAATAGTCGCATGTTATTGTCAAACCAACTACCATTTCATTGTGATAGCACATATCACAGGGCATTGCTGTAGTAAAAATATACTATGGCAATTGCTTACAGTATATAAGCTGTACCAAAACGGCATAGGTTGTTTTTGTATATACCAGCACAACTCAAAGAAAGAAGTGTCATGACATAAATATATCTTGGCAGCAAACAATGAAGAGTTAAACAATCCAGATCGGAGAAAAAATAATGAGATCAGGGCCACAAGGCCCCTACAAAAGGGGACTAATCAAACTCCAGAGGTCCATGGTGGTAAAAGGTAGGACAATAAGTGTGATGATATTGAGAATGGCAGTGATGTCCACTATACAGCTGGTCAAATTCTCGGACCCACCGATAACCAGACAATTCAATAGCCCATACCACATTAACACCATGACATATTAAAACGGCAACCAGACAATTTCATAACCATTATAGCCAAGTAGATGTTTAATGTACAGACAAACCTAGATGGACACAGATTAAGAGCAGGTGCAAAAGCAAGCCAAATATCTCCTACCATGCAATTAAAGTGATGGGATATTAATCACATGAATATTATGGTTCAATAAGATGCTAAACTGCCCATAAAAAGAGGCAAATGTGACTTGCCCCCAGAGGCCGTGGGGTACTTAGTGCCGGGCCTGTTGATTACAATGGGGGATGTCACAGTGGCAGTGACCCAGTCCGCAATGTAAAAGGACTAGAGCGATGGGGATAAAGTTGTTGAGATGATTCGTGACGCCACCTGTGGTTTCTGGTCAGTTTGAAAAGCGCTGCAGGGTTGCTTCTCTGGGACAGATGGTGTGGTGCAGCAATCATGTTGAAGCTCCCCACAGGTGGAGCTGTAGTCCCAGGGCAGTGTAGGTGGGGTTGGCAAGTGGGGAGATGGTGTAAAGAAGTAGATGTAGCGGAGCCAGGTGTAACGCGCAAGAATAAGTAGAGGACACAAGGGCATGTAGTTCCAAGGCTTTACTCACAGTCTGGTGCACACAGATGCCCGCTTCGGTGCCGTTTCCTCAGGTCAGGGGCTCAGCCAAATCTCAGGCAAGGTAAAGTACACCTTTCCAGCACTCCTCCAACATGTGCCTTCTCTGAACGTCTCCACACTAGCGCCTAATCTGAAGTACTTGTAGTTGCGTATTAAACTCAAGTTCCTCCTTCTTGATGTTACTTAGAACTCTACTTGTACGGCAGACAGCTGTAGCCTGCTTTGGGGACTCCTTGCTATCATGTCCTGGCTCACCCACGTTGCTGTTGTGCCCCCAAGTCTTAGATGGGAATAAAGTGGTGACGACTTCTATTCCTCCGGTTTCTGCTGCAGGAACATCAGTATCCATATAACCTCGGGGACCGGACCCCGGCCATGCACTTCAAACTTGAGGAAGGGCTCTGCTCTGACCCTAGTACTTAGCTCTCTTCTTCTCCTTATGTTCCATACTAAACTACAGTATCTTCCTTCTGAAGAATCAGGCTTTCTATGGTTCTTTCCTGTGCCAGCAGCTCCAGGTCACAGGAGTCTGCTGCAGCACTTCCTTCACTCCATCTCTCTCAGGGGATATTCTCTCACAGACTGACCTTTTCCTAATATTCTCCCGCTCTCTTGTGGAGTCTAAGTGGATCACCCGCCAGGGCAGTGGGGTACTCGGTACCGGACCGGTATCTCAGAGGGAAGTGTCACAGTAGCGGTGACCCTGTCCGTGGCCCTGGGCATCCATGTAAAAGGGGTTAAGCGTGGCTGGTTAAAGTTTATAAGTGGATGATACGTGACGCCACCTGTGGTGCTCGGCAATGAAGGGGTTAAGCCGACGCTGCAGGCAGATCCTCTGGGACAGATGGTATAAGGCAGCAAGATGTAATAGCTCCCCACAGGTAGAGCTGTAGTCCCAGGGCAGTGGGAATAGGTGTTGAGGAAGAGGGTGCAGTGTTAGGCACAGAGTTGTAGCAGTGCTGAAGGGGTTGCATGAAGAAGGCAATGACACAACAGGGTGCAGTTTCCTTTACCTTTACAAGTGCAGTCCAGGATCCAGATTACAGATGGAACAGGAGTTGGCCAGCCTGGAAGCAACTCAGGAAACTCTGTATGCAGATGGGTTATGTAGTCTCCTTTCTAGCGCTTATCTGAGGTACATGCAGTACAGGGTTACACTGAAGTTCCTCTTGCTTGCTCTCTTTTAGAACCCCCTCGTATGGCAGACAGCTGTAGCCTCCTTCTTCTGGCTCACACGTTGCTGTTGTGCCTCCGATTCTTATGTGGGAACAGAGCATTTACAGCTTCCTATCCCTTCGGTTTCTGCTGCAGGAACATTAGTTTCACAAACAGCCTCGGGGACCGGACCCCGGAACCATGCGCCACGCTAGAAGTGAGCCTGAACTCTGCTCAATCCTCCAGCTCTTCTTCTCTCGTCTACACACTTCGCCCTCCTCACACGAACTAACTAAACTTCCCCTTCCTGGCCCCCAGAGAGCAGCTCTTCCCCCAGTTTTGGTTCAGAGCTCCCTCTGCTGGCCTGGAGTGGGAACTGCGTTGTGTGTTGATTTACCTGATAGAGTGATCCTTCATTGCTTCCAAGCATGACATCACACTCTCTAAGAGGAAGGTAATGCCACTGTGGCGACCACACTCCTGGGGGCGCCACATAAGCTCCACCCACCTCCCAGCACTCGTCGTGTTCCAAGCAGGGAGCCACAAAGGTTGCTCTGCTACACTACTGGTGTGCGTGTGGGATGTGAATGTTGGAGTGTGGTCAGGTGTCTCCACCTTACCTGGATAGTGGGGTACCACACCTCAGGAGGAGGTGCAGTACCTCTGTGGCGACTGAACCCTCAAGGGTGCCACATAGCCCCCCGTTAAACACAGCACGTCCGCGGGTTGCAAGTGAAACAAAGGTGTTACATAAGGAACATACAAAATTTCTTTAAAATGCATTTTAACAGGTAAACAATTTTTAAATTAAACTTCCCAATATGGGATTCACTGATTCTTAAACGTTGCAGAACAAGTTAACAGACTACTTATAATTTAACATTTTACCTAATTTAAAGTGCTATAGGCAGTAACCATTGCTAAGAAGTTCTCTGCCAGTTCAGGGCCTACTATCC
Organism: Dendrobates tinctorius; assembly: GCF_039654945.1. NCBI lineage: Eukaryota > Metazoa > Chordata > Amphibia > Anura > Dendrobatidae > Dendrobates > Dendrobates tinctorius. The sequence continues at coordinate 13,384,088 of NW_027361686.1, read as the reverse complement.
CTGCTGCAACATATTTTCCTTTATCATTCACATTTTCACATTCTTCTGTTTCTTCCAAACCCATAGGTGACAACCGCTGACTCCTGGTTCGTCACCTGGATTCAAATTTTTACTCAAAACTTCACATTTTTATTAAGCATTACTATGAGGCTAAATTCTGCAAAATATTCACTCCTAATACTGCAGCTAAGCATTGCTACCAACATTTTCAAAAGGCACATTATAAAATACTTCACAGTAAGACAGCAATAATTCTTGCAAGGCTGGACACCGCTCCCAGCCGGGATTTCTTGCAGTGTCTCTGTAGCTGAAGTAGAACTTTGAATCTGAGGTAGTCCCTGTTGAAGACTGTTCATGTAAAACCAAGAGAGAGCATCTTAAGAGGTGCAAACTATATACAGGAAAAGTTTTTGGATCACTCCAAGTTTATAATCGCTCAGTTCAATAAAATGAGTGCCAACTGGGTGAACTGGGAAAAACACAGAAAACGAGGGCACAACGGTGCCCATACCCTCCTGGCTAACAGTTCAGTTAGAAATGTACTTAGGGGTTTTGTCTCTTGCATGATGAAGTGCGAGGATAATGAATCTCTGGTAGGGGAAATCTGTGATGCATGGTAACACCCATCAGCTGCTCAGGCTCCTCCGCCGAGATCAGAAGATGCCGGATGGGATGCGTCTGCTCCAGCTTTGCTCTTTTCAGCAGGGACTTCTTCCACTTCTCCATCGCAGTCAGCTTAGCATCTTGGAATTGAGAACACAACTCCTCCATTTGTTCCATGCGGAATACCGGCCTGCTGCACGCGGTAGATGGGAACTCAGGGGTCAACCCGATTGCAGGGACGGCGGTCATACCTGACGCTTCCTGACGGTGTTTCGACTCCTGTGCGGGCACTGGACGGCAGCTGGTGGCAGCGGTGGTTACTGGAGCTGGTTCAGGATCTGCTGAGGCCTCCGGTGGGACCTGCGCGGCCGCACCAGGTCCAGGCAAGATCACAGTCACTGCCTCACATTCAGCTCCCGGGTCCTCAGGTAACTCCTCCTGGCAGGCAGCGCCCAGCGGCGGCAGCAGCGTGGAAGTGGTGACAGGCGCTGCTGATGCCATAGCAGAGGCTGCAGGTTTCACAGGTGATGCCTGGGGGAGAACTGGTGCAGCGGCGGCGGGTACCTGTGGTGGAGGTACTGTTTCTGCAGGCCCCTCCTGGGTGCGCTGCTGGTCCAAGGTCCGCAGCGCTTCCAGCTTCAGCCGCAGACTGCGGTTCAGCATGGCGATTTCTTCCTCCAGCTGCTGACGGTCCATCACAGAAGCAGGGCCGGAGCCTTCGACTACTGCACCGGGGAAGGCAAGCTCCTCTTCCTCGCACTCTTCAGGCCTCCGTCCTTCTTCCATCATGGCATCCTGGCTTCTCTCTGGGCTCCTTTCTCGCCACAGGGCTTTGCTCCTATTTCCTGGGGCAGCGTCTTTCTCTGCCTCCATACCAAGCCAGTATAAGAACCCCTCTGGGGGTGGGCCATGTTGCTGTTGCATAGAAGTTCAGGCAGGGGAGGCCCAGGACAGTTTGCGCTCTTTTCTTAGGGTCACCCATGTTTTCACGCCCTTCTTCACCGCGCCGGCGGCCATTTTGAGAGTCCATTTTACAGTCTATCATTTTGGTTGTTTTGCACATTTTCAGCAATTTTAAGCCCAATAAATCTTCAGCACACAGGACCCGGTGGTACCGGGATTCGTCATCCTGTTTGTGACGCCAAAATTGACTAGCTCCCAGAGGCCGTGGGGTAATCGGTGCCGGGCCCGTTGATTACAATGGGAGATGTTACAGTGGCAGTGACCCGGTCCGTGGCCTCAGGCAGTCAGTGTAAAAGGGGTAGAGTGATGGGGATAAAGTTGTTGAGATGATTCGTGATGCCACCTGTGGTTTCTGGTCAGTTTGACCAGCGCTGCAGGGTTGCTTCTCTGGGACAGATGGTGTGGTGCAGCAATGATGTTGAAGCTCCCCACAGGTGGAGCTGTAGTCCCAGGGCAGTGTAGATGAGGTTGGCAAGTGGGCAGATGGTGTAAAGAAGTAGATGTAGCAGAGCCGGGTGTAACGCGCAAGAATAAGTGGAGGACACAAGGGCATGTAGTTCCAAGGCTTTACTCACAGTCTGGTGCACACAGATGCCCGCTTCGGTGCCATGTCCTCCAGGTCAGGGGCTTAGCCAACTCCCAGGCAAGGTAAAGTACACCTTTCCAGCACTCCTCCAACATGTGCCTTCTCTGAACGTCTCCACACAAGCGCCTAATCTGAAGTACTTGTAGTTGTGTATTAAACTCAAGTTCCTCCTTCTTGATGTTACTTAGAACTCTACTTGTACGGCAGACAGCTGTAGCCTGCTTTGGGGACTCCTTGTTATCATTTCCCAGCTCAACCACATTGCTGTTGTGCCCCCAAGTCTTAGATGGGAATAAAGTGGTGACGACTTCTATTCCTCTGGTTTCTGCTGCAGGAACATTAGTATCCATACAACCTCGGGGACTGGACCCCGGCCATGCACTTCAAACTTGAGGAAGGGCAAGCTCTGAGCCTAGTCCTTAGTTCTCTTCTTCTCCTTGCATTCCATACTAAACTATCTTCCTTCTGAAGAATCAGGCTTTCTATGGCTCTTTCCAGTGCCAGCAGCTCCAGGTCATAGGAGTCTGCTGCAGCACTTCCTTCACTCCATCCCTCTCAGGGGATCTTCTCTCACAGTCTGACCTTTTCCTAATATTTTCCCACTCTCTTGTGCAGTCTAAGCTACACCCACCTCCCAGCACTCTTTGTGTTCCAAGCAGGGAGCCACAAAGGTTGCTCTGCTACACTATTGGTGTGCGTGTGGGATGTGAGTGTTGAATGTGGTCAGGTGTCTCCACCTTACCTGGATAGTGGGGTACCACACCTCTGGAGGAGGTGCAGTACCTCTGTGGCGACTGAACCCTCAGGGGCGCCACTAGAGTTGAGCGAAACGGGTCGAAAAAATTCAAAAGTCGCCGACTTTTGGCAAAGTCGGGTTTCATGAAACGAAACCCGACCCTAGGATGAGGTCGGCCACGAGGTCGGCGACTTACGCGCCAAAGTCGCGTTTCAAAAGTTTGTTTTGCGCTCTTTTTCAGCCAATCAGGATCCACGGACACTGTGGGCAACGTGATGACCTAGGCACGGGTCACCACCATCTTTCAGAAGGGCATGCAAGTGATTGGCTTGCTTTGGTGGGCGTCACAGGGGGTATAAAAGGGCGTGCACGCCGACCGCCATCTTACTTCTGCCGATCTTAGTATAGGGAGAGGTTGCTGCTGATTCTGTAGGGAGAGCGTTAGGCAGGGAAGAAGACAAAAAAACTGCTTCTGCTGCTAGCGATTTGGCCTGCACAACACACAAGTCACTGTGTGTGCAGTGCAAGGGGAGGCTATATAGTGGTGTATCAGTGGTGTTGGTTGTTGGGCTGCCTTTTAAGGCTTCCTGACACGCTGGCATTGCTGTTTACCCACTGCTCCGCAAACTGCTTTTTTAAAAGCAATCCAATCTCCCTTATCCTCTAGTCACTTTTGTCACAGCTGTGCCATCGAGCGTGTCACATAGCGCTCAGATATCAGTGGGCCTCACACAATCCACAAGTGTCCAGTGTCCAAAAGTGTGCGCAGAGATTCAAAATCTCCATTATCCTCTCGTCACTTTGGTCACAGGCAGCTGTGCCATCGAGCGTGTCACATAGCGCTCAGATATCAGTGGGCCTCACACAATCCACAAGTGTCCAGTGTCCAAAAGTGTGCGCAGAGATTCAAAATCTCCATTATCCTTTCGTCACTTTGGTCACAGGCAGCTGTGCCATCGAGCCTGTCACATAGCGCTCAGATATCAGTGGGCCTCACACAATCCACAAGTGTCCAGTGTCCAAAAGTGTGCGCAGAGATTCAAAATCTCCATTATCCTCTCGTCACTTTGGTCACAGGCAGCTGTGCCATCGAGCGTGTCACATAGCGCTCAGATATCAATGGGCCTCACACAATCCACAAGTGTCCAGTGTCCAAAAGTGTGCGCAGAGATTCAAAATCTCCATTATCCTCTCGTCACTTTGGTCACAGGCAGCTGTGCCATCGAGCGTGTCACATAGCGCTCAGATATCAGTGGGCCTCACACAATCCACAAGTGTCCAGTGTCCAAAAGTGTGCGCAGAGATTCAAAATCTCCATTATCCTCTCGTCACTTTGGTCACAGGCAGCTGTGCCATCGAGCGTGTCACATAGCGCTCAGATATCAGTGGGCCTCACACAATCCACAAGTGTCCAGTGTCCAAAAGTGTGCGCAGAGATTCAAAATCTCCATTATCCTCTCGTCACTTTGGTCACAGGCAGCTGTGCCATCGAGCGTGTCACATAGCGCTCAGATATCAGTGGGCCTCACACAATCCACCAGTGTCCAAAAGTTTGCGCAGAGATTCAAAATCTCCATTATCCTCTCGTCACTTTGGTCACAGGCAGCTGTGCCATCGAGCGTGTCACATAGCGCTCAGATATCAGTGGGTCTCACACAATCCACAAGTGTCCAGTGTCCAAAAGTGTGCGCAGAGATTCAAAATCTCCATTATCCTCTCGTCACTTTGGTCACAGGCAGCTGTGCCATCGAGCGTGTCACATAGCGCTCAGATATCAGTGGGCCTCACACAATCCACAAGTGTCCAGTGTCCAAAAGTGTGCACAGAGATTCAAAATCTCCATTATCCTCTCGTCACTTTGGTCACAGGCAACTGTGCCATCGAGCGTGTCACATAGCGCTCAGATATCAGTGGGCCTCACACAATCCACAAGTGTCCAGTGTCCAAAAGTGTGCGCAGAGATTCAAAATCTCCATTATCCTCTCGTCACTTTGGTCACAGGCAGCTGTGCCATCGAGCCTGTCACATAGTGCTCAGATATCAGTGGGCCTCACACAATCCACAAGTGTCCAGTGTCCAAAAGTGTGCGCAGAGATTCAAAATCTCCATTATCCTCTCGTCACTTTGGTCACAGGCAGCTGTGCCATCGAGCGTGTCACATAGCGCTCAGATATCAGTGGGCCTCACACAATCCACAAGTGTCCAGTGTCCAAAAGTGTGCGCAGAGATTCAAAATCTCCATTATCCTCTCGTCACTTTGGTCACAGGCAGCTGTGCCATCGAGCGTGTCACATAGCGCTCAGATATCAGTGGGCCTCACACAATCCACAAGTGTCCAGTGTCCAAAAGTGTGCGCAGAGATTCAAAATCTCCATTATCCTCTCGTCACTTTGGTCACAGGCAGCTGTGCCATCGAGCGTGTCACATAGCGCTCAGATATCAGTGGGCCTCACACAATCCACAAGTGTCCAGTGTCCAAAAGTGTGCGCAGAGATTCAAAATCTCCATTATCCTCTCGTCACTTTGGTCACAGGCAGCTGTGCCATCGAGCGTGTCACATAGCGCTCAGATATCAGTGGGCCTCACACAATCCACAAGTGTCCAGTGTCCAAAAGTGTGCGCAGAGATTCAAAATCTCCATTATCCTCTCGTCACTTTGGTCACAGGCAGCTGTGCCATCGAGCGTGTCACATAGCGCTCAGATATCAGTGGGCCTCACACAATCCACAAGTGTCCAGTGTCCAAAAGTTTGCGCAGAGATTCAAAATCTCCATTATCCTCTCGTCACTTTGGTCACAGGCAGCTGTGCCATCGAGCGTGTCACATAGCGCTCAGATATCAGTGGGCCTCACACAATCCACAAGTGTCCAGTGTCCAAAAGTGTGCGCAGAGATTCAAAATCTCCATTATCCTCTCGTCACTTTGGTCACAGGCAGCTGTGCCATCGAGCGTGTCACATAGCGCTCAGATATCAGTGGGCCTCACACAATCCACAAGTGTCCAGTGTCCAAAAGTTTGCGCAGAGATTCAAAATCTCCATTATCCTCTCGTCACTTTGGTCACAGGCAGCTGTGCCATCGAGCGTGTCACATAGCGCTCAGATATCAGTGGGCCTCACACAATCCACAAGTGTCCAGTGTCCAAAAGTGTGCGCAGAGATTCAAAATCTCCATTATCCTCTCTTCACTTTGGTCACAGGCAGCTGTGCCATCGAGCGTGTCACATAGCGCTCAGATATCAGTGGGCCTCACACAATCCACAAGTGTACAGTGTCCAAAAGTGTGCGCAGAGATTCAAAATCTCCATTATCCTCTCGTCACTTTGGTCACAGGCAGCTGTGCCATCGAGCGTGTCACATAGCGCTCAGATATCAGTGGGCCTCACACAATCCACAAGTGTCCAGTGTCCAAAAGTGTGCGCAGAGATTCAAAATCTCCATTATCCTCTCGTCACTTTGGTCACAGGCAGCTGTGCCATCGAGCGTGTCACATAGCGCTCAGATATCAGTGGGCCTCACACAATCCACAAGTGTCCAGTGTCCAAAAGTGCGCAGAGATTCAAAATCTCCATTATCCTCTCGTCACTTTGGTCACAGGCAGCTGTGCCATCGAGCGTGTCACATAGCGCTCAGATGTCAGTGGGCCTCACACAATCCACAAGTGTCCAGTGTTCAAAAGTTTGCGCAGAGATTCAAAATCTCCATTATCCTCTCGTCACTTTGGTCACAGGCAGCTGTGCCATCGAGCGTGTCACATAGCGCTCAGATATCAGTGGGCCTCACACAATCCACAAGTGTCCAGTGTCCAAAAGTGTGCGCAGAGATTCAAAATCTCCATTATCCTCTCGTCACTTTGGTCACAGGCAGCTGTGCCATCGAGCGTGTCACATAGCGCTCAGATATCAGTGGGCCTCACACAATCCACAAGTGTCCAGTGTCCAAAAGTGTGCGCAGAGATTCAAAATCTCCATTATCCTCTCGTCACTTTGGTCACAGGCAGCTGTGCCATCGAGCGTGTCACATAGTGCTCAGATATCAGTGGGCCTCACACAATCCACAAGTGTCCAGTGTCCAAAAGTTTGCGCAGAGATTCAAAATCTCCATTATCCTCTCGTCACTTTGGTCACAGGCAGCTGTGCCATCGAGCATGTCACATAGCGCTCAGATATCAGTGGGCCTCACACAATCCACAAGTGTCCAGTGTCCAAAAGTGTGCGCAGAGATTCAAAATCTCCATTATCCTCTCGTCACTTTGGTCACAGGCAGCTGTGCCATCGAGCGTGTCACATAGCGCTCAGATATCAGTGGGCCTCACACAATCCACAAGTGTCCAGTGTCCAAAAGTGTGCGCAGAGATTCAAAATCTCCATTATCCTCTCGTCACTTTGGTCACAGGCAGCTGTGCCATCGAGCGTGTCACATAGCGCTCAGATATCAGTGGGCCTCACACAATCCACAAGTGTCCAGTGTCCAAAAGTGTGCGCAGAGATTCAAAATCTCCATTATCCTCTCGTCACTTTGGTCACAGGCAGCTGTGCCATCGAGCCTGTCACATAGCGCTCAGATATCAGTGGGCCTCACACAATCCACAAGTGTCCAGTGTCCAAAAGTGTGCACAGAGATTCAAAATCTCCATTATCCTCTCGTCACTTTGGTCACAGGCAGCTGTGCCATCGAGCGTGTCACATAGCGCTCAGATATCAGTGGGCCTCACACAATCCAAAAGTGTCCACTGTCCACAAGTGTGTGCAGAAATTCTAAATCTCCCCTGTCCTATAGACACCTTGTACCTTGTTTTACATTACTATATAGTTTGTTGGATTTTGTCTACATTTCTACCAAAAATGAGGAAGGCTGGTGGAAGAGGCCGTGGAATTGGGCGGGGGTGGGCAGCTGGTAATGATGGTGTTGGTGGTGGATCTGATGGTAGTGGCAAGAGCAAAATAGGACCGAATGCAGGAGGTGCTGACCCTGCGTCATCGTCTGTCTACATAAGGCCTCGAACGCTTAGTTTTCTAGGAGTTGGCAAACCGCTTTTAAAGGCAGAGCATCAGGAAAAAGTTTTGTCTTACATTGCTGACTCAGCCTCCAGCTCTATCGCCTCCTCTTCTTCAGTTGTAAAAAGTAAAAGCACTGAGTCGTCATTGGAGGCTCATGTTCATGAACCACACCTTTCCTTGTGTCCTTCACCCCAACCAAGATTGAAGGATGACGCAGGCCATACTACTGATTACTCCATGGAGCTGTTTTCACATACCATGCCTGGATTATCAAGTCAAATGGTGAATTACCCAGGCCAAGATGAATCTGACATGGAGTGCACTGATGCACAGCCGCTGATGGATGATTCTGCTGGTACATTCACTCAGAGCACTACATTGTCCTCGCAGTGTACAGAGCCAGATTTTGACCCTGATGAGACTCAGGTGCCCCTTCCCGCACACTATACCACCATACACGGTGACACAGAGAAAGGTGCACATGACATAGAAGAGGAGGTGATGGATGACCCAGTTGTTGACCCAGATTGGCATCCATTGGGGGAAGAGGGTGCTGCTTCCAATAGCTCAGATGAGGAGCATCCACAGCAGACATCGACATCGCAACAGCTGTTATCTGGCAGGCCCGGAGCACTCCAAAGACAGGTTCCAAACATCAAAAGAGTTGCTGGACAGCTTGTCCAGAGGGTCAAAAGATCACAGCGTGCTAGGCCGCAAAATGTCTGCCAAAGTAGGAAGAGTGCAGTGTGGCACTTTTTTGAACAAAATCCTCATGATCAGGCAAAGGATATCTGTAAGAAGTGCGCAAAGACCTTTAGCCGAGGGAAAAATCTGAAAAATTTGAATACCAGTTGCATGCTTAGACATTTAACCAGCATGCACTTGCAAGCGTGGACACAACACCAAACCTCAAGTGCCACATGTGCAACTGATCACAACGAAGGTAGTCAGCAACGCTACATTGTTTCCCCCACTGTAAGCCCACCGGTTAGCACAGCAGAAAATGTTGAGGTGTCGTTGCAAGGCCACAGCAGTCAGGGAATCCCACTGTTATATCAACGAAAGACTGATTCTAGGCCATCAGAAAGAACACCAACTCCATCACCATCATCAACCCTCTCTCAGTCCGCCCTGTCCACCGCTACTTCCACCATATGCAGCTCTCAAGTCCAGCTCACCCTCCCAGACACTATGAGTAGGTCAAGAAAGTACTCAGTCTCTCATCCGCGTACACTGGGTTTGAACGCCCACATTGACAGGCGTGCAGTGGTCGAAGCTGAAAGACCTTTGTAAAGTCCTTCAGTGTTTTGAGGAATGCACACGGCTGGTAAGCGCAGACGACGCCATCCTAAGCATGAGCATCCCACTTATGCGTCTGCTCATGCAAACTTTGACGCACCTTAAGGAGCAGGCGTCTGCAGCCAATGTTGATGAGGAGGAAGATGAGGAGGGAATCCTTGATGACATTCAGCCATTGTCTGCTCAGGGACCTCTCCTGGACGAGGTGGAGGAAGAAGAGGAGGAGGAGGAGGATGATGGGGATGATTACTTAGGGGAGGAGGATGCATCTCGTGGGGCAAGTGAAAATGTTGGCGTGGCAAGGTCTGGTACAGGGTTTGTGCGTGACTGTAGGGATGTGGATTTGCCAGAAAGTGCTCCTCCACCCAGCACTCGCAGTGCATCATTGACACCGGGAACATTGGCCCACATGTCAGATTATGCCTTGCGGATCCTAAAAAGGGACCGCCGCATTGCCAAAATGATGAACGATGACGACTACTGGTTGGCCAGCATCCTGGATCCACGCTATAAAGGCAAATTACAAAACATCATGCCACAGGAGAACCTTGACCTAATATTGGCTAATAAACAAGCAACTCTGGTAAATCGGTTGCTTGAGGCATTCCCAGCACACAGCAGCGGTGATGGTTCTCACACGAGCCGTACGGGCTGGGGGCAGCTTGGCAGAGGTGTTCGTGGTGCACACAGCAGAAGTGGCGTTGGAGACAGGGGTTTTATGACAATGTTGTGGACTGATTTTTCAAATACCGCTCACACAACTGGTAATACTGCATCGATGGAAAGTGACAGGAGACAGCAGTTGTCAACTATGGTTACAAACTGCTTTTCCTCCCATATCGATGTTCTCCCACACAGGTCATTCCCCTTTGACTATTGGGCCGCTAAACTGGACACCTGGCCTGAATTGGCCCAATATGCCTTACAGGAGCTCGCTTGCCCAGCTGCAAGTGTGCTATCGGAAAGAGTCTTCAGTTCAGCTGGATCAATCCTGACAGAAAAAAGGACCCGTCTGTCAACCCAAAATGTGGATGATCTAACCTTCATTAAAATGAACCACGCATGGGTTTCCAAGGATTTTGTCCCACCTTCCCCTGATGACACATAGGGTGACAGAAAAATGGCTTGCTTTGGTCCACCTCTTCCTGGTACTTCACCTATTTCGCCTTTTGCATCAGCTGAATGTCCAACATCAACATATGCCACTTTCTAAAACTCCCTAACTGTGCTGCCTCCCCCCCCATGGCCGGGGTCACCACCTAGCGCACGACACCGTGCGAGTGCCGTTGCCCTGGACAGGTGGGTAGGCCGACTCTTGGGCGCGGGCACTGGCACAGGGTCCCTCATAGTGCAATCAAGTGTCTCTGACGGTGGTGGTGCACACCCGCCGTCAGACACACCGCTGTACTATGAGGTGCCCAGTGCCAGTACCGACGCCCACGAGTGGGCCCCCCTTGCTTGGGCAGGGCCCCAGCATTTGCAATCTTTACCTCTCCCTGCTCCTCCGCTGTGTAATCTGGGCCGTCAAATCCATACTGTGCCTGACACCGTCTGAGCCTGCCTCCTGAGACATATATTTTGAATGTGTACGCTATCCATACATGTTATCCGGGGATACGGTACCCTTTCTAACCTTTGTGCAATCACGTGCAATCCATACTGGGCCTAACACCGTCTGAGCCTGCCTCCTGAGACATATATTTTGAATGTGTACGCTATCCATACATGTTATCCGGGGATACGGTACCCTTTCTAACCTTTGTGCAATCACGTGCAATCCATACTGGGCCTAACACCGTCTGAGCCTGCCTCCTGAGACATATATTTTGAATGTGTTCGCTATCCATACATGTTATCCGGGGATACGGTACCCTTTCTAACCTTTGTGCAATCACGTGCAATCCATACTGTGCCTGACACCGTCTGAGCCTGCCTCCTGAGACATATATTTTGAATGTGTACGCTATCCATACATGTTATCCGGGGATACGGTACCCTTTCTAACCTTTGTGCAATCACGTGCAATCCATACTGGGCCTAACACCGTCTGAGCCTGCCTCCTGAGACATATATTTTGAATGTGTACGCTATCCATACATGTTATCCGGGGATATGGTACCCTGTCTAACCTTTGTGCAATCACGTGCAATCCATACTGGGCCTAACACCGTCTGAGCCTGCCTCCTGAGACATATATTTTGAATGTGTACGCTATCCATACATGTTATCCGGGGATACGGTACCCTTTCTAACCTTTGTGCAATCACGTGCAATCCATACTGGGCCTAACACCGTCTGAGCCTGCCTCCTGAGACATATATTTTGAATGTGTACGCTATCCATACATGTTATCCGGGGATACGGTACCCTTTCTAACCTTTGTGCAATCACGTGCAATCCATACTGGGCCTAACACCGTCTGAGCCTGCCTCCTGAGACATATATTTTGAATGTGTACGCTATCCATACATGTTATCCGGGGATACGGTACCCTTTCTAACATTTGTGCAATCACGTGCAATCCATACTGTGCCTCACACCGTCTGAGCCTGCCTCCTGAGACATATATTTTGAATGTGTACGCTATCCATACATGTTATCCGGGGATACGGTACCCTTTCTAACCTTTGTGCAATCACGTGCAATCCATACTGGGCCTAACACCGTCTGAGCCTGCCTCCTGAGGCATATATTTTGAATGTGTACGCTATCCATACATGTTATCCGGGGATACGGTACCCTTTCTAACCTTTGTGCAATCACGTGCAATCCATACTGTGCCTGACACCGTCTGAGCCTGCCTCCGAGACATATATTTTGAATGTGTACGCTATCCATACATGTTATCCGGGGATACGGTACCCTTTCTAACCTTTGTGCAATCACGTGCAATCCATACTGGGCCTAACACCGTCTGAGCCTGCCTCCTGAGACATATATTTTGAATGTGTACGCTATCCATACATGTTATCCGGGGATACGATACCCTTTCTAACCTTTGTGCAATCACGTGCAATCCATACTGTGCCTGACACCGTCTGAGCCTGCCTCATGAGACATGTATTTTGAATGTGTACGCTATCCATACATGTTATCCGGGGATACGGTACCCTTTCTAACCTTTGTGCAATCACGTGCAATCCATACTGGGCCTAACACCGTCTGAGCCTGCCTCCTGAGACATATATTTTGAATGTGTACGCTATCCATACATGTTATCCGGTGGATACGGTACCCTTTCTAACCTTTGTGCAATCACGTGCAATCCATACTGGGCGTGAGAACGGCTGGCGAGCTGTTAAGCAAGCTGCAGCACCTGTCCAGACAAGTACAGGGATTCCCTAGCTAGGAGAATTATTTGATTGTTTTCAATGTTGGGACAGCAATTTTTGGGGAGCACTATACTCTGGAGAATGATAGATGGGGCCCACCATACACTGGAACATTCCAAAGGTGGACATCAGACACTGGAGCAGCATTTACAGGGCCCATTATACACTAGAGCATTAGAAATGAGGCCCATTATGTTTGGAGCATTATTTGGGCCCATAAGACAGTGGAGCTTCATCCATGGGGACCAACATATACTGTAGCATTATGTGGAGCTCATCATATACTGTTTCAAACATTATATGGGACCAATGATTCTGTATGGAGAAATAGATGGGCCTCGTCATGAGATGTAAAAAGTGAGGTATTTTTCATTGTACTATACCGCTATTTATCTGCCGTATCGGAGCATGATGAGTTGTGGTATGTGTTAAAGGGGCGCTCTTTCGCCCAGGGCACATGAAAACCTGCAGCCAGCCCCCCCCCCCACAACTTTAGCCAAATAACCCCCATTTTTCAGTGCGTAACTTATATTATGAAGTTAATTAAGGTTGACAAGCTTAAGTAAGAAGAATTGATGCTTTTGGCATTCAAATGGGCACTGTAGGTGTGTTTCCTGTCCTCCTCTCACTGCCGACTTTTATTCCCCTTTGACTTACATTGGGTTTCGTGTTTCGGGACGACCCCGACTTTTCCCTATAATCGGACGATCTTGCTCGACCCGACTTTTGGAAAAGTCGGGTTTCACGAAACGAAACGCGACCCTAAAAAAACAAAAGTCGCTCAACTCTAGGCGCCACAAATGCAGCCGTTATTATATAAAGATGTTATATAAAAAGGACGCCTAAAAGAAAATGGCAAAGGCTGAAATAAGGTCTGCATAGGCTGACCAGTAGTGTAGAGCATACTTATCATTAAACCATTAGAAAGGAGAGTAAAGAGATGGTATGCTGTTTATACAATTGGACCCAACAAAAGGAGCCCATAGTACAAGTGATGTAAAATGACCAAACAGGCATTAGAGGGAAACGGGAACCATATATGAACCACCTATAGAAAAAACAGACACTGATTGTAAGAAGAATTGGCATGCTGTTTATATGAGCACTCAAATGTAGGAGCCCTAAGATAGGGCGATGTAAATACACCTAATCACGAATCAGAGACGAAAGTCATGTTTGTTTATAAAACCCCGTAAACAATAAGTCTTCGTTCAGACCTAAGGGGACTAAGCAGTTGAGGTTAAAGATGCATTTGGATTCCCGTCTGAGAAGTTCCAAAGTAATGTCCCCGTCTCTAATGTCGGTTGGACAGATTCAAGTCCCAAAATCTTGGTGCCACTCCACTGAGAGTTGTGTGTGGTCAGATAATGCGAGGCAACAGATGTAAGAGTTTTGCCTTTATCTTGTTCTTTCTTGGCCGTCGTTATACTTGAAAAATGGTGTTGGATTCTCCTCCTAAACTCCTGCGTTGTTTGTCCAACATAAATTTTTGGGCATGGACACACTAAAGCATCAAATTGCCAGATTTGCAGTTGAAGTAACTCCGCGTGGTGATCTGGAACGGAAAAAGCGGTAAAGACACTGGCACCAATAGTAAATGGGCATATATTACAATTCCCACAGGGAAAAGTGCCAACCAGCCGCGTGCCTCTGTTTAACCTGGTAACCGGGCGTTTAAAGTGACTGTGGCTCAGGCAATCTTTCAGATTCCTTGCCCTCCTTGCCACCAGGTTGGGCTGCACCGAGATGTGGGGTTTTAGTCTGGGGTCACTCAAAAGAATCCCCCAATGTTTTGACAGGATCCCTCTAATGTCACGCCACTGGTTGCTATATGTGGTGATGACCCCAAGTGGTTTTGGAGGACCCCTAGCCTGGGGTTGAAGAAGACTACCTCTGTCCACATCGCTTGTGGCCATGTACGCTCGTGAGATTACGTTTTTAGGGTATCCCCTGTTCCTGAACGGAGTGGTCAAGTCCCGTGCGTGTGTCAAGAAGTCATCATGTGTACTGCAATTTCTTTTCACGCGGTAAAGCTGTCCCTTAGGGATACCGTTTCTGAGATGCTGCGGATGGAAACTGGAGAAATGTAACAGGCTATTGGTAGCCGTTGGCTTGCGATACAAAGTAGTAGAAATGCAAGAATCAATGGAGCGGAGCTTCAGATCCAAAAACTCAACCTCCGTTTGTGAGAAGTGTGAAGTTAGCCGTATATTCCAAGGATTATCATTTAGGGTGTCAAGGAAGTGGTGGCATTCATCCGGGGTCCTGTCCAGAGAAACACAATGTCATCAATGTAACAATACCATTTGATAACATGCATAGAAAATGACTCAAGACAGTACACCCTGGTGAGTTCCCACCACCCCAAAAACAGATTCGCATATGAGGGAGCACAGCGTGCGCCCATCGTGGTGCCGGTGACTTGCCTGTAATGGACTCTATCAAAGATGAAATGGTTTTTGTCCAATATAAATATAGCAAGTCCAACAAAAACGAGTCATGTTTCCTGTCGCCTGATGTACTCCGATCCAGAAAAAAAGAGACAGCCTGTACTCCCAGATCATGCCGTATACAAGTGTAGAGCGACTCTATATCCAAAGTCATGAGCCACCTACCAGGGGGAACTGTCAAATCACATAATTGCTGAATCAAAAAGGTAGAATCCCTCACAAATGACCTGAGGGAGGAGACCAATGGCTGTTGGAAGAAATCAACATAAATACAAGGCCGTTCCAACAAGCCACCAATCCCAGACACAATAGGCCTACCTGGAGGTACCTGTAGAGATTTGTGGACCTTTGGGAGCATGTAAAAGGTCTGTGTTCTGGGATGGTGACTTGTCAAGAACTCCTTCTCACGTTTGTTGATAATGTTATATGTGAATGCCGAATCCAATAGCCGATCCAATTTCGCTTTGAATGCACAAGATGGATCCGAGGGAAGAACCTGGTAACAATCAGAATTCAATAATTGGCATTTTGCTTCATTCAGATATAGCTCAACTGGCCAAATAACCAGATTCCCCCTTTATCCGCCTCACGGATAACAAAATCACGATTAGACCCAAGTCTTGAGATGTCGGCTCCATTTTTCTTAAATTCCTATCCCTATTCAGATCCAATTAAGGGTCCGTATTTCGCTGCATACCGTACTGAAGAAACTCTGTACTGTTGGAAACAATGAAAAAGAGGGAGTGTTGTTGTGAATTCTCTTTCTGGCCTCCCTCTGGTTATTACTGAAGGTAGTGGAGCTGGTCAGATTGACAGAGGCGTGCCACCTGATAATGAGGATGATAATTGGAGATCTGGGGTTTCAGATTGGGATTTAAGACAGCCGACTCCCTCTATCCCTGCTGACGATTTTCTTCCTGTGCCTTCAGAGGTCTGATGTCTCCTGCACTGTCCCTGCATGGTTCAGCTAAGTGGTTCATTTGCCTTTCTGTTTTCATTTGATCTGTTTTTGTCTATCTCTGCTTTGTGTGGGTCAGCCAGCTCCGGCTGGGGCTGTGCTGAATCACCGCCCATATGTTACTGCTTGTGCCAG
Organism: Dendrobates tinctorius; assembly: GCF_039654945.1. Lineage (NCBI taxonomy): Eukaryota > Metazoa > Chordata > Amphibia > Anura > Dendrobatidae > Dendrobates > Dendrobates tinctorius. Next base: position 13,368,028 of record NW_027361686.1, on the reverse strand, counting down.
TTTGTTTTGTCCCCTGTTGTATTGGTCTCTTTTTGCTTTGCTTTCAGAATATACCAGAGTGCTGATATAGTGGGGGCGAAGTTGTGGGGGTGAAGTCGTGTCCTGTCTAGTTAGTGTGGGCCCCATCATGTGCTCAGTCTATTTTCCTACCTGCGTTTGTGTTTTCATCTTGTCTCACCGACAATATATGTTTGGGGGCTATCTATTCCTTTGGGGTCTGCTCTGGGGCAGTTTAGATTTCCCCTTTTCTTGCTTTAGGCTTAGTTAGCTCGCTGCTGAAGTGCGGGGAATTTCTGCCTTTCTCGCTCAATTATCTGCTGTTGAACCAAAAATCCCTACTCCTGATGTGTTTTCTGGGGATCGGTCTAAATTTTTGAATTTTAAGAATAATTATAAACTATTTTTTGCTTTGAAACCTAACTCATCGGGGAGCTCTGTGCAGCAGGTTAAAACTGTCATTTCCCTGCTGCCCAGCGATCCCCAGGATTGGGCCTTTTCTTTGACACCCTATTCTGGCTAATGTGGATGCGTTTTTTCAAGCCTTGGGGTTTTTGTATGATGAACCTAATGCTATTGATCAAACTGAGAACACCTTATTGGCATTGAACCAGGGTCAGGATTCTGCAGAGTTATATTGTCAAAAAATCTGAAAGTGGGCGGTCCTTACTAAATGGAATGATGATGCCCTAGCAGCTCTCTTTCGGAAGGGTTTGGCAGAAACCGTAAAGGATGTTATGATGGGATTTCCTGTTCCCTCTGGTCTTGACGACTCTATGTCATTGGCCATTCAAATTGATCGGCGTTTACGTGAACGTAAAACTACACAAGAGGCGTTGCCGCCTTTCGAACGAACTTCTGAACCCATGCAATGTGATAGGGTTTTGTCTAGGGCGCAATGTCAGGAGTTTACAAGGCGTAATAAGCTGTGTTTTTTCTGTGGGGACGCCTCTCATACTATTTCTGTCTGCCCTATACGAGAAAAGTGTTTTGCTCACACATTTGCGGTGGGCAGTGTACAGCCTAAGTTCCTTTTGGCGATTACCCTGATCTGCTCCTTGTCTACATTTTCCGCTAAGGCTTTTGTTGATTCAGGAGCAGCTTTGAATCTGATGGATTTGGACTTTGCTAAACGTTGTGGTTTCCCCATGATACCCCTGTGGACTCCTACCCCTTTGAGGGGTATTGATGCTCCTCCTTTGGAGGAGAATAAACCGTTTTGGACCCAGGTGATAATGCGAGTCGCCCCGGACCACCAAGAAAATTGTAAATTTTTGGTGTTGCACAATTTGCATGATACTACTGTTCTGAGTTTTCCTTGGTTGCAAACTCATAATCCTGTTTTGGATTGGAAATCTGTGTCTGTGGTGAGTTGGGGTTGTCAATGTGTTCTGTTATCAATGGGTCACCGAGGAGAAAAAAACAAAACAAGCTAAGTCACAGAAAACCAAAGAGGTTGGTAACTATGCAGATTGCAGATCCCTGATTCTAACCACACAACTAGCAGCAGCCGTGGAGCATACCTATGATGATCCTAGATGCTTCGTCACAGCCGGAGAACTACATAAGCCTGAAGCAAGAAAAGGAGAAAACTAACTGCCCCAGAGCAGACCCCAAAGGAAAGACAGCCCCCACACATGTATTGGCGATGAAACAAGATGAAAGCACCAAACACAAGCAGGAAAATAGGCTGAGCAAATGATGGGGCCCAAACTAACTAGAAAGGATAGGAAAGGAAAGACACTGTCTGCAATCTGCAAAAAACCCTACAAAAATAATGTTCAACACTTCTGATAGCAAAATTAACCCTGAAGACACTAGACTTCTCCCACTATATCAGCACTCTGAAATATTCTGAGACAGATCAAAAAGAGGCCAATCTAATAAGCGACAAAAAGCAAATTGGCAAATACAGGTAAATAAGAGTGGAAATTCAGCACAGCCCCAGCTGGGGCTGGCTGGCCACACAAAAAACTGAATAGACCAACAAAATCAAGTGTGAACATTAGCAGAAAAACTTAGCTTTCGATGACTGGAACAGAGCTGAAGACCAAGACCTGACAAGCCAGAAGGAATCACCAGCACCCGAATAGGGAGTCGGCTGTCTTAAATCCAGTCAGAGATTCCTCATTATCAGGTGGCAGCTCTCTACTGATCAAATCAGCCTCACTACCTCCTGTTACCACCAGAGGGAGCCTGGCAGGAGAACTCACAACTGGTGGACCAGAAAATGAACTCACAACAGTGATCTTAGTGACACTCCTGTTTTCTCCACCTCTCCCCAGTCTCATGATATTCCTGACTATTTGGCTGATTTTTCTTATGTATTTAGTGAGAGTAAGTCTGCGTCTTTGCCTCCTCATAGGAGTTATGACTGTGCAATTGAGTTAATGCCTGGGTGTAAATTTACAAAGGGTCAGCTTTTCAACTTATCGGTACCCAAACATAATGCTATGTGATCTTATATCAAGGAGGTGTTGGAGAAGGGTCATATTAGACCATCCTCTTCACCTTTAGGTGCTGTTTTTTTTTGTGGCCAAGAAAGATGGTTCATTAAGGCCATGTATTAACTATCGCTCCCTTAACAAAATCACTGTTAAATATCAGTACCCGTTACCCCTGATTTCTGATTTATTTTCCAGATTTAAAAGTGCCTGTTGGTTTACCAAGCTTGACCTCAGGGGGGCGTATAATCTTATTCGCATCAAGCACGGGGATGAATGGAAGATGGCGTTTAATACTCCGGAGGGACATTTTGTGTACCTGGTGATGCCTTTTGGGCTCACTAATGCCCCTTCTGTCTTCCAATCTTTTATGAACGATATTTTCCGGGACTTTGTGGATAAGTTTTTGATCATTTATCTGGATGATATTTTGATCTTTTCCAATGATTGCGATTCTCATGTGGAACATGTCCGGACTGTGTTCTGGATTTTGAGGGAAAATTCTCTGTATTTTAAGGCATCGAAGCGCCTCTTTGGTGTACAGAGCATTTCATTTTTGGGATTCATTTTGTCCCCGTCTGCTATTGAAATGGAACCGGCCAAGATAAAGGCCATTTATGATTGGGTTCAGCCCACTTCTTTGAATGCTCTCCAGAAGTTTTTGGGTTTTGCTAATTTCTACCGTAAATTTATAAGTAATTTTTCTGGTATTGTTAAACCACTGACTGATTTGACCAAAAAGGGCGCTGATGTGGTGAATTGGTCTCCAGAGGCAGTCTCGGCATTTCAGGAGCTTAAGCAGAGATTCACTTCTGCTCTGGTTCTACAGCAACCTGATGTCTCACTCACATTTCAGGTGGAGGTATATGCTTCTGAGATTGGTGTAGGAGCCGTTTTGTCCCAAAGAGATCCGGTGACTTCTAAGATGAATCTCTGTGCCTTCTTTTCTCGAAAATTCTCCCCATCTGAACATAACTATGACGTGGGGAATCAGGAATTGTTGGCAATGAAATGGGCATTTGAAGAGTGGAGACATTGGTTGGAGGGAGCTAGACATCAAGTTGTGGTCCTCACCGACCACAAGAATTTGATTTATCTTAAATCAGCCAAACGCTTGAATCCTAGACAGGCTAGGTGGGCCTTGTTTTTCACGCGTTTTAATTTTGTGGTCTCTTTTCTTCTGGGCACTAAGAATGTTAATGTTTCTAGGAGTTTCTTTGCGGATTCTCTTATTGGGACCGAGTCTACTACCATTCTAAATGAGGGTGTAGTTCTTTCTGCCATCTCACCCAATTTGAGGTGTGCCCTGGAGGAATTTCAGGAGGACAAACCTGAACGTTGCCCTATGGGAAAATTGTATGTCCCTGACCAGTGGAGGAAGAGAGTAATGTCTGAAATTCATTGCTCCGCGTTGGCTGGTCATCCAGGTATTTTTGGTACCAGAGGTTTGGTGAGTCGGCCTTTTTGGTGATATCTCGTGATGTCAGGAATTTTGTGCAGTCCTGTGGGACTTGTTCTCTGTCCAAACCCTGTTCTTGTTCTAGTGGGTTGTTGATGCCCCTTCCGGTGCCCAGGAGGCCATGGACCCATTTCTCTATGGATTTTATTTCCAATCTTCAGTCTCTCAGAGAATGACTGTTATCTGGGTGATTTGTGATAGATTTTCTAAGATGATCCATCTTGTACCACTCCCAAAGTTGCCATCTTTTTCTGAGTTGGTGCCTTTGTTTTTACAACATGTGGGGTGGTTGCACGGGATTCCTGAGAACATTGTGTCGGACAGAGGAGTCCAGTTTGTTTCCAGATTTTGGAGAGCTTTTTGTTCCAAACTGGGAATTCAGTTATCTTTCTCCTCTGCATTTCATCCTCAGACTGAGAGAACTGATCTGGATGACTGGGTCTCATTTTTGCCCTTGGCCGAATTCGCGCTAAACAATAGAGCTAGTTCTGCCACTTAGATGTCGCCCTTTTTCTGTAACTTTGGGTTTCATCCTCGATTTTCTTCAGGGCAGGTGGATTCTTCAGTCTGCCAAGTGTGGATTTTGCGGTAGAGAGAATGCAGCAGATTTGGGACCAAGTGGTGGATAAGTTGTCCCACTCTCAGGAAAAAGCCCAACGGTTTTCCAACCGGCATAGGACCATTGGTCCCCGTTTTAAAGTGGGTGATATGGTTTGGTTGTCTGAAAAGAATATTCCTATGAAGGTTGCATCTCCAAAATTCAAGCCAAGATTCATTGGACCTTATAAGATTTTGGAAATCCTTAATCTCGTTTCTTTCCGTTTAGCTCTTCCAGTTACGCTTAAGATTCATAACGTGTTTCATAAATCTTTGTTGAAGAGATTTGTGGAGCCAGTAGTTCCTATAGCGGCGCCTCCTGACCCTGTATTGGTTAAAGGCAATTTGGAGTATGAGGTAGAGAAAATATTGGATTCTCGTTTGGCTAGACGGAGACTCCAGTTCTTGGTCAAATGGAAGGGTTATGGCCAGGAGAATAATACTTGGGTCTCTGCTTCTGACATTCATGCCAGAAGATTGGTTCGTGCTTTTCACCGGGCCCATCCTGACTGGTCTGGTGGCATGGATGAGGGTTCGGTGACCCCTCCTCAAGGGGGGGTACTGTTGTGAATTCTCTTTCTGGCCTCCCTCTGGTTATTACTGAACGTAGTGGAGCTGGTCAGATTGTCAGAGGGGTTGCGAGTTCTCTTTCTGGTCTCCCTCTGGTGGTTACTGGAGGTAGTGGAGCTGATCTGATTGACAGAGGCTTGCCACATGATGCTGAGGATGACGATTGGAGATCTGGGGTTTCAGATTGGGATTTAAGACAGCCAACTCCCTCTATCCCTACTGGTGATTTTCTTCCTGTGCCTTCAGAGGTCTGATGTCTCCTGCTCTGTCCCTGCATGGTTCAGCTAAGTGGTTCATTTGCTTTTTTGTTTGCATTTGATCTGGTTTCGTCTATCTCTGCTTTGTGTCGGTCAGCCAGCTCCGGCTGGGGCTGTGCTGAATCACCGCCCATATGTTACTGCTTGTGGCAGTTTGTTTTGTCCCCTGTTGTATTGGTCTCTTTTTGCTTTGCATTCAGAATATACCAGAGTGCTGATGTAGTGGGGCGAAGTCGTGCGACTTCAGTGTTTTTTGTGTATCAGACGTGTTAGACTTTTTGCAGGGTTTTTTGCGTGATTGCAGACAGTGTCTTTCCTTTCCTGTCCTGTCTAGTCAGTGTGAGCCCCATCATGTGCTCAGTCTATTTTCCTACCTGCGTTTGTGTTTTCATCTTGTCTCACCAACGATATATGTTTGGAGGCTATCAATTCTTTTGGGGTCTGCTCTGGGGCAGTTTAGATTTCCCCTTTCTTGCTTTAGGCTTAGTTAGCTCTCCGGCTGTGCCGAGGCATCTAGGATCATCGTAGGTACGCTCCACGGCTACTGCTAGTTGTGTGGATAGGATCGTATCTGCAATCTGCTTAGTTACCAACCGCTCTTGTTTTCTGTGGCTTAGCCTGGGCCTGCTATCCTCCTCGGTGACTCATTCATAACAGAGTGGCCTGTGATGGTAACCTACCAGAAAATTTTCTCCTACTTGTGTGTCCGTCTTCATTCTCATCCAATAGATCTAATAGATCTCTAAAAGCCTGTCTCTCAAAAAATGGTAAATCATCAATGGCAGATGGTTGATGGTGTACTAATTTAAAGGTGAGCTGTCTGCAAAAAGATAGACATCCTTGATCAAGGGACCAAGCTGATTTTAAGAGTGGACGGGCCTATAAATGGGTACATAAGGGTAATAGAAGAACTGCAGGCCCAGCCCCAGTGGCAGACAAAAATATAGCCTCATTGCATGAACTTCCATCAAGCGATTTTTTTTTTTTTATCGTCCGAACAAAGCGACACCGAAGGCGCAACAGGATGGGCCGAAGGAAGAGATACATCCCAAAGGAAGTGCACCCGCAATTTCAGAACCTGGTCTCCCAAGTCGAAACGGGAGACATGACAGAACAGGAGACGATGACACTCACAACTGTGACTGATGCCCTTCCGGATTCTGATAAGCTGCAAATTATCAACCTTTCTTCTTATGTTTTGACCGATTTGAAGACCTCTGTGCTTGAAAAGGGACTCTCCTTCTGTCCAATTAATTGTTTTGATGACTTCACTTTGATCAAGGATGTCTATCTTTTTTGCAGACAGCTCACCCTTAAATTACTGCACCATCAACCATCTGCCATTGATGATTTGCCATTGGTTGAGAGACAGGCTTTTAGAGATCTATTAGATCTATTGGATGAGAATGAAGATGGACACACAAGTAGCAGAAAATTTTCTGGTAGGATACCATCACAGGGAGGGGGCGTGGCCTAGCAGCATGTGAGGAGGATGTGGGTCTGCTGAGCTCCCACACACAGCTACTGATTACTGCCATTATATCCCCACAGCACGGTCAGTAACTAATCTGTGTGCATTCCTGAGACCTGCGGGTTCCGCTGGACAGAGACATTCAGCCTCTAGCCCTAAATAATGCCAAGAAAAGGTCAGAGAAGAGTGACTAATGAGCTGGGGCCTGGGTCCCAAGATGGAGCTGCTAACACAGTGCGTGCTCTGGAGGAAGCAGCTGCAGACAGTGAGGCCAGGAACAGGGAGGTGGCAGCCCGGCTGAGACGCTTTGCCAGAGTGGAGGAGGCAGAGCGCGAGTCCCTCCAGGAGACAGATGAAGAGCTGGAGTCTGCAGATGGAGGTATGGATCCGGAGGTGGGAGAGAGGGGAGAGGAGGAGGCCACAGGCTCTGGATGTCGGGAGAAGCAGGACGCTGCAGCCAGCTGGGGAGAACTAGTGGAGCAAAACAAAAGCCAGCTCCAAACACTGCAGCTGCAAATGTCAACTGAACCTACTATCAAAGATGTGCTGATGGCAGTTATGCAGTGTGGGTCTGCTATTTCTTCTGTGCTCACTCAGCTGGGTTATTTACAAGAATCCATGCAAAATGTGAGGCATGAACTCCACACCGTTAAAGACAGAACCGGGCAACTTGAGAAACGAGTCGGAGTTGTGGAGGGTACTGTGTCTAAGGCAGCGCAGCATCATAAAGAACTTAAAAGAGATATGTTTGCTGTGTGGGCCAAAACTGATGACCTAGAGAACGGGTCTAGACGGAACAATGTCCGCATTGTTGGCATGCCTGAACATTATAAAGGCAAAAATCCTACTGTTTTTATCGAAGCCTGGATTAAGGAGAAAATAGAAACTGATAATCTAACTCATCTATATGCTGTGGAACGTGCTCACAGGGTTCCTACCCGCCCTCCTCCTCCTGGTTAGCAACCGAGGCCTATCTTGGCTAAAATTCTCCACTACAGGGACAGGGATAATATCCTTAGATACTCAAGGGAACATCCTGACCTTTCTATTGATGGCTCCAGAGTTTCTTTTTACCCTGACTTCTCGCCAGGAGTCCAAAGAATGAGAGCTAAATTTATGGACATCAAAAAACGTCTAAGGGCCATAGGTATCCGATATTCTATGATATTCCCGGCCAAGCTGCGGGTAGAGGCCCGGAACAAAATTCACTTTTTTCTGGATGCTAAAGATGCTATGGACTGGCTGGATATGAATGAACAGCAGCTGAGGAAGGATGAGGAAGACCGGGAATGCGGCTGATGATGTATTTGCTACTTTGGACACTTCTGCGCTGTCTGGTGTCTTGACTTTCGGTTCTGTTGCAGGAAACTGCTCGACATGTTGTCGTTTTGCTATAGATGGTTGCCATGTGCTGTGGGGGCTCATCCTGTTATGTGTGGGCAGCAGTTAGGAAGTGAAACGCCCGTTGACTGATGTGGAAGGGAATAACATCGCCCTTGTTTGAAATACCCTTGGCACTGCCAGGGGACATGTTGGGGAGAGTTCTGGGGGGGGAAGGGGGGTTTCTAGGGGTTTGTCGGGTCCTATGTAACTTTTGTGCACAACAATGTAAGCTCTACTATGACACGGTGGATATTGGCACCGACTGTATATCGACTTGAGAATGGGTGTCATGTCCCACGACTTGGGAAATCATTTAATATTTGCATTGCTTGTGTTGTATCCTTGTTGCTAGGCAGAAGTTTGCCTTTCCCTGTATTTTGTCCCAACTCTCTCCCTGTAGTCCTGTGATGTATGTTTGTTCCCTCCCTTATTCTCCATTTTGTGATCGTCCCTCCATCTGTATGCATCTTCTTACATGTCCTCTGAAGAATATTCCTTTTTACCTGCTGCTTTCATCATAATACAAGAATTTCAGTTAAAGCATCCCTCTTTTCCTGGAGTCTTCTTACATGAGATCGTGGCTGAGTTAAGCTGTCTGATTAATCGGTATGAACGTGAGTACAGGTCGATACGGAAGGGGCCCAGAAAGAGAGGTCTATCCAGGCACCATACGTTCTACATATCCATGAGTCAGAATAGTAAAAAGGAATAACCTGCCTTCAGAGACAGTAACTCAAGGTCTGTGCTGAATCTCAGTGGAAAAGGACATTTTCCAGATAGACTGTAACCCAGTTCCAGCCAGACCCCAGCGTGCATAGAAGCTACACACTGCAGCTGAACAGAGAGGAATATAACTCCCATCATTACACAGGACCCTGCAGCTGCTCCAGCATTAGATAAAAAGTATCAACTCTGTGCAGAGTCTGTGTATTTCCTGTTGCTGAACAGTGAGAAGTATAACCCTCATCATCCACTCTTCCTGCCTGCAATCTGATCATGTCTGAAGCAAGGAATACAATGTCCCTACCAGACTTACAAGCACAGGAAAGAGACCCAGACCCCCATCCACCATCTAGCGAAAGGGGAAAACGTACAGTCAAACCCACATGGAAAGTCATGGAGAATTTAGAGACTGCAAAATGTGAATTATATAGTGATGTGTCTTCAGTATGGAAGAAAGTGCTGAGTCACATAGACACTGTATCAAGGCCTGCTTCTCATGAGTTACCACCAGAGGGAGCCCTAGAACAATTATGCACAGCATACCAAATGTATATGGAGAAGAGTGACCAATACATTATTCTCCTGAAGAAACTGAATCTCCCAGAGACTTTAAACGAATTGCAAGGTTTCCAGCAGCTTAATTCTGAAAGAGACTGCACTGTACGTGACATTAAAGCCAAGATAGAGGCTAGAATCGCACGAACACCAGATGCATCAACTCGCACATCCAAATCGTGTAAGCACTCAAAACGTTCATCTAGGTCAAGTTCATCAAAATATTCTACTCTTACTGAGCAGCTTATAAGAGCACGTGCTAAGGCTGAAACTACTAAGGTACAAGCTGCCTTTGCACAAAAGAGAGCAGAAATGGATGCAGCTGCTGCACAAAAGAGAGCAGAAATGGATGCTGAAGTGGCACGCATGGAAGCTCTAGAGAAGGAATGTGAGCATGCAACAGCCATGGCAGAATTAAAGGTACTCGAGCAGGCTATCAGTGGGAGTCAAAGAGACAGCGTCAGTTTGTGTGAAATGGAGGCAGAAGACCCTATCGAACGCACAAGAGACTACATGCTAAGCCAAGATGGCGAACCGCAGATCATTACTAACACTCCTGATGGTGTTGACGCTTCTCCAGAGCACCAGGATGCCGATCCACTTACAGAATCCTGCATTCAAGGTCAGTACAATGCTCCCAAACTTGAACTTCCTTCATATTCCAGTATGCGCCAAAACCCTGCATCTCACCAAACTCCACAGGCTAATACCTACATGCAACCCAATATGCCGGCAGGTCATTATACCCTCGACAACCACACAGTGCCACCTCCGCAGGTAGCAGAAACTATACCCACCAAACCAGTTGCTGGACTAAATGCATATGCCACTCCATACTTCCCCATGTTTCAAGGCCAAGACGTCTCCACCCCTATGTACAACACCGCTCAGCCTACAATTGTGCATTCTAAGTCAGAAAGAACAGACATGTCCGACTTCGCAAGGTACATGATTCGCCGTGAACTTACTAAAACCGGTCTCACAAGGTTCGACGACCAACCTGAAAATTACAGAGGTTGGAAAAGTGCCTTTAGAACCGTAACTAGTGACCTCGGCATCACTGCTGCGGAAGAGCTGGACCTGCTGATCAGATGGTTAGGACCACAATCCACAGAGCGTGTCAAGAGACTCAGGTCTGTACATATCGGTAATCCAACGGCTGGTCTCATGACTGCATGGGAAAGACTAGAGAGAAACTTTGGCAGTCCAGAAGCCATAGAGGATGCACTGTTCAAGCGACTACAGAGTTTTCCAAAGATATCAAGCAAGGACAGTTCAAAGTTCCTAGAGCTCAGTGACCTGCTGTTAGAGCTCCAGCTGGCCAAGGCAGACACCCACCTACCTGGCCTTAGCTACCTGGACACTGCTCGTGGAGTAAACCCCATTATCTCCAAGCTACCTTACAATGTACAAGAGAAGTGGACTGCAATAGGGTCAAAATACAAGAAAGACCATCAAGTGTCATTTCCTCCGTTCTCCTACTTCTGTGAGTTTATAAAAGACATTGCAGAGCGTAAGAACGACCCAAGCTTTTCCTACGGAGAATCCAGTGGCCCAGCTTCACCTCCCTCTAAATACGTGAGCACACGCTCGAATGACAGAAACCGCAGGAGTCCAGTTTCAGGGAAGAAGACGGATATTCTTCCCTTACCAACATCAGCCCCAGACAAGAACAACAAGGGTGAAAAGATAGAGAACCCAAATCGTGAGTGTCCCATCCACAAGAAGCCACATCCCTTAAAAAAGTGCATTGGCTTCAGGAAGAAACCGCTCCAAGAACGCAAGGAACTTCTAAAGAAGTTCGGGGTATGCTACAGATGTTGTGCTTCTACTGAACACCTTGCTAAAGACTGTAAAACTACAATTAAGTGTATGGAGTGTGACAGTGAGGATCACGTACAAGCACTCCACCCATACCGTCCTGACTCTACACGTACTCCTTCCCCCACCACGAGCCATGGCGGGGAGGACGCAGCTCAAACTGCAAGTCATACCACAATATCTTCTTCATGCACAGAAGTCTGCGGAGAAGGTCTCTGGGACAAGTCCTGTGCGAAGATTTGCCTGGTGAACGTATATCCCAACGGTCACCCAGAGAAAGCCGCGAAGGTGTACGTCCTCTTGGATGATCAGAGCAACCGATCACTTGCAAGGTCAGAACTCTTTGATATGTTTAACTTAAAGGGAAATGCTTACCCTTACACCTTAGGTACCTGCAGCGGTGTTACAGAGGTCTCTGGGAGAAGGGCCAGTGGTCTTATAGCGACATCCCTCGACAACACCGTGGAGATACCCTTACCCACACTTGTCGAGTGTAACCAGATTCCATCCAATCGAGAAGAGATCCCAATGCCAGAGGCTGCTCTTCATCACCCACATCTCATGGGGATAGCAAACAAGATACCAGCCCTCAACAACAGCGCAGATATCCTGATTCTGCTTGGCAGAGACATTCTCCGGCTGCACAAGGTACGTCAGCAAATTAACGGACCACACGATGCACCATTTGCCCAACGCTTTGATCTAGGCTGGGTAATTATAGGCAATGTTTGCATACTCAAGATGAAGAGACCTAATAACATCTCCTCTTACAAAACACACATCTTGCCAAATGGTCGCAGCACTCATTTTCAGCCATGCCCACATCATTACTGGGTGAAAGAGAAAGTGAGCAACAAAAAGAGGCAACAGGAATCCTTCAACAACATGAACATGCTCCAGCCCTGGGACGAAAACCTCGGGTCAACAGTGTTCGATTCCACAAGTGAAGACAACAAGTTAGCACCTACAAGGGAAGATAAAGAATTCATAAAGGTTATGGACAAAGAATTTGTTCAAGATGACTCCAACAGTTGGGTAGCTCCTTTACCCTTTCGTTTCCCAAGAGCGAGGTTGCCGAACAACCTGCAGCAAGCAACTGCAAGGTTCTCATCCTTAAAACGTACCCTAAAGAGGAAACCAGAGATGGAGAAGCATTTCATTGACTTTATGCAGAACATCTTTGACAAAGATCATGCTGAACCTGCGCCACCACTGAAGGAAGGAGAAGAATGTTGGTACCTTCCATCCTTTGGCGTCTATCACCCTCGCAAGCCTAACCAGATCAGAGTGGTGTTTGACTCCAGTGCTCAGTATGAAGGCCTCTCTCAACAACCTGCTACTAACTGGACCCAACCTGAACAACAGTCTCCTTGGAGTATTGCTCCGCTTCAGACAAGAACCTGTTGCTATAATGGCCGACATCCAGCAGATGTTTCATTGCTTCATCATGAAGGAAGACAGCAGAAACTATCTTAGGTTCCTATGGCACAAAGACAACAATGTCAACAATCAAGTCATAGACTACCGGATGAAGGTCCATGTCTTCGGCAACAGTCCTTCACCTGCTGTGGCGATCTACGGACTGAGATGGACAGCCCAGGAAGGTGAGAGAGAGTACGGATCCGATGCTCGTCAATTCATAGAGAAGAACTTCTACGTAGACGACGGGCTCAAGTCCTTGCCCACAAGTGAAGAGGCAATTGACCTACTCTCCAGGACACAGGAAATGCTATCCACATCAAACCTCAGACTCCACAAGATCATCTCTAACAGTCAAGAGGTAATGAGCGCGTTTCCATCTGAGGACCATGCCACGAACCTAAAGGACCTCAACCTGGGTTCTGATGTTCCTCCCACACAGCGCAGCCTTGGTCTACTGTGGGATATCAAACAGGACACCTTCACCTTCCAAGTGTCGCCCTGTGACAAACCCTTTACCAAATGAGGAGTCCTATCTGTCATAAACAGCATCTACGATCCTCTCGGGTTTGTAGCACCCATCACTATTCAAGGCAAGATACTGTTAAGACAGCTCACTGCCGAGAACACTGATTGGGACACCCCGCTGCCGACTCAGAAACAGCAAAGGTGGGAGACATGGAAGAAGTCATTGAAGTTCTTAGAGCAACTCCAAGTCCCACGTTGATATTCTCCAAGATCATCTTTGGCTGCAATCAGAAGAGAAGTTCATATTTTCTGTGATGCATCTACAGAAGCCATAGCCGCAGTAGCTTATCTGAAGACCTTAGAAGCTAATAAGGTGCATTGTGGTTTCATCCTGGGTAAGGCCAAATTAACCCCGAAGCCTGCACACTCTGTACCCAGACTTGAACTTTGCGCTGCAGTACTGGCAGTAGAAATTGCTGAAGTTGCAAGAGACGAAATGGACATTGCAATTGATTCCTTTACCTTCTACGGAGACCTTGTTCTCTTAAAAGACAAAGAGGCTCATCGTAACGACTGGCCAATGGGTCTTATCACCAAGGTCATGCCCAGCGAGGACGGACAGACTCGTAAGACAGAAGTTAAGGTGACAAAAGGGGGCTTTACCCGAACCTTCTTCCGTCCGGTCACTGATCTCGTGCTGCTTCTACCAAAGGAGGACGTCACATGAACTGAACATTGCTCCTGGACGTTGCTCACGGCGGAGAGCATACCTACTCATTCCCCAGTTTTATTGAACATTGACATTTTCCATTGGATTGAACTTTGAACATTGCCATTGGATTGCTGGGTTGGTGGAAGAGTTGGCATGTTTGCAGCTTCCCCAATCCGAAGATGGGTTTAATAGACTTGGACTTATCTTCCGGTGTGATCTACAGGTCAACAACGAGTTGGACTTTAAAAATGTTTGTTGTTTATTATTGCATGCATGTTTTTCTTTTCTCTTGTTTTTCAGGTTCGAACGACTTCTAAGAATTAAGGACCTCGTGAAATCCAAGGATTTCAGACGGGGAGTGTCATGTCCCACGACTTGGGAAATCATTTAATATTTGCATTGCTTGTGTTGTATCCTTGTTGCTAGGCAGAAGTTTGCCTTTCCCTGTATCTTGTCCCAACTCTCTCCCTGTAGTACTGTGATGTATGTTTGTTCCCTCCCTTATTCTCCATTTTGTGATCGTCCCTCCATCTGTATGCATCTTCTTACATGTCCTCTGAAGAATATTCCTTTTTACCTGCTGCTTTCATCATAATACAAGAATTTCAGTTAAAGCATCCCTCTTTTCCTGGAGTCTTCTTACATGAGATCGTGGCTGAGTTAAGCTGTCTGATTAATCGGTATGAACGTGAGTACAGGTTGATACGGAAGGGGCCCAGAAAGAGAGGTCTATCCAGGCACCATACGTTCTACATATCCATGAGTCAGAATAATGGGTGACGTTAAAATACTTAGCTGGAATATTAAAAAGTAAAAAGACAGGCCATATTTTTCTTTATAATGGATCAGAAGCCAACTGTTGTATGCTTACAAGAGACGCATCTTACTCCTGAGACACTTGGTATATTAAATAAGAGGTGGATACAACATGGGTATCATTCCACGTACTCTCAATACTCCCGGGGAGTTAGCATACTGGTCTGTACAGGTGCCCAGTTTACATGCAATCAGGTGGTGGTGGACACGGAGGGGCAATTCGTCTTTTTATTCTGCAAACTCTTTGCTGAGATAATGATACTCATTTCTATATACATCCCTCCGCCATATAGTAGCAAAGTTATATATAAAATTCATACCATGTTGAGGGACTTTCCGAGGGTCCCTTATATGGTGGTGGGGGACTTTAATAATGTTTTGGACTCCCACTGGGATAGAGGTAATCATGCACCCCTGAAACCGGGAGGTAATCGTACGCCTTTCGGAGTTTTGTTGCATGAGCTACCCCTGACTGACTTATGGAGAAGTCGTAATCCTGATGTCTACTAATATTCATGCTTCTCCTCTACCTTTGTCTCAATGTCACGCATTGATTTGGCTATGGGTGATGATTTGATGCTGAGAAACATTTTGGACGTTAGTTATTTGCCGAGAACAGTGTTGGATCACTCGCCCATGTCCATTACAATCAAGGGGGGGGTTAATAGATTGAAAACTAAACCGTTATGGCGACTTAATCCGTTTTGGCTGCAGCTAGTGGATAAGAATGATAGCTTTAGCTTTGAGATACAGGAACATCTCAGGTTTAATTTGGGTTCAGCATCTAGTTTGACTGTTTGGGAGACTCTGAAGGCATACCTGCGGGGCATGTACAGTATATACGTGAGATTTCAAAGCTTAAATCCAATTCCAGAGCAGAATCTCAGATTATACTTCATGAGCTGGAGGATGCGGATAAGGCTCTCTCCATGCGATTCACTCTCGCCACTCAGAAAAGGCTAAAAGAGGCACAGTTGAAGGTGACTAAAATGACGCTAGAAACTGCGAAACGAAAACGTATGTTTCAGTCAGTTCAATATTTTGAAAATGCAGAGAGTGTTGGTCATTTGCTCTCGGTTATAACTTCAGCACAGCGGGGGTCCTCGTTTATAGCCGGCCTTCGGGATGTGGGTGGGCAACTTTTCAATGACACACTGGGTATTTTGAGAATTTTGGAGACTTTTTATACCGAGTTATACTCCTCACACACCAGGGCCTCGACTGAAGACCTTGACAACTTTTTGGGGCCCGCTAAACTCCCATGTCTAACTGACGAGGCGAGACGTATGCTTGATGAGCCGCTGGACTTGGGGGAGCTTGAAGAGGCTTTGGGATCTATGTCCAATGGTAAGGCGCCGGGGGTGGATGGCTTACCGGTTGAGGTGTACAAAAAGTATAAATCTGTACTACTCCCTACCTTGCTGGCTGTATTCAATGATAGTCTCAGTTCTGGAGCTCTCCCATCTTCTATGCGGGAAGCTATTATTACTGTGCTGCCAAAAAAGGACAAAGACCTGACACTCCCGGCGTCATATAGACCCATTTCTCTCCTGACGGTGGACATTAAGCTCCTGGCGAAGGTTTTGGCCACTCGACTTTCGAAGGTGGTGGAATCGTTAGTACATTCGGATCAGACGGGTTTCGTGCCTCGTAAGTCTACGGCCATAAATATTAGGCGACTGTACTTGAACATGCAGGTGAGGGCAGATAATGCGGGGGGGAGCGTGGTCCTGTCTCTGGATGCCACCAAGGCATTTGACAGTGTAGAGTGGACCTACCTCTGGGCTACACTTCACTGTATGGGGTTTGGTCCGGGTTTTATTATCTGGATCAGGCTCCTATATTCCGAACCGAAAGCATGAATACGAGCAAATGGATCACTGTCTGACCCTTTTCCTCTTTATAGAGGTACGAGGCAGGGCTGCCCTCTGTCCCCGCTACTCTTTGCTTTAGCGATAGAGCCTCTGGCCTCCAGAATAAGATATGATAAGGGCATCGAGGGGTTCAGATATGGAGGACAGGAGGAGAAGGTAGCACTGTATGCTGATGACTTGCTTATGTTCTTGGCTGACCCTGATAGATCAATACATAATGTGATGCTGCTCCTTAATTCTTTTGGCGCTGTCTCGGGACTAGTTATTAACTGAGAAAAATCTGCGGTTCTCCCTTTAGATCCGATCCCAATCAACGTCACACAGGTGCCGGTTGTAACGACTTTCAAATATCTGGGTATTATGATATCTAATAAACTAATGGATTTTGAATATTTGAATCTCTCGCCACTGATGGCCAGAATTAAGGGGAAGGTTAAGGCCTGGGCTAAGTTGCATCTTTCTGTGGTGGGGAGAGTGAACTTACTGAAAATGGTGATCATGCCGCAGCTTCTGTATGTTCTTCACAACTCCCCAGTCTGGCTCCCTCAAAATAGGTTTTACAAAATTAATGCGATATTTAGAGAACTTATTTGGTTGAAAAAGGGTGCAAGGATCAAATTGGAACATTTACAAAAATCTAAAGAGGAGGGGGGGCTGGCGCTGCCCAATCCGTGGCTCTACTTTCTCTCCTCTCAATGTCAGCACATGGCGGGGGGAATGGAGGGCTTCCCAGCGGAGGCAGCGGGGGGCCAGTTGATTTTCCGGACTCTTGTGGGTCAATGGTCGCTGTTATCCAATTTAGAAGCGGGCAGATTTAGACCTTGGGCATCTAGATATCCTACGGTCATTCTCATGATTAAATTGTGGGATAAAATTAAACAGTTAAGAGCAATCACGGGTTTCACAAAATACTCCCCTATTTGGGATAACCTGTATTTGCCGCAAATGAGGTCGCTTAAAGGTTTGCGCAATGGAGGCGAATAGGTATCTGGTGGCTGTCGCAATTAGTGGAGGATGGGGTTTTTAAGTCCTTTGACACACTAAGACGGGATTTTCCGCTCCAACACTCTATGTTCTTCCAGTATCTGCAGTTGCGGCATGCCTACACAGTGCAGGACCAAATGAATAGTATATCTATACACCAGGATGCTATTGTCAGCAGGCTCGGGCTGCAGGCATCCACTAGGGGTTTAATCTCGTTTGTGTACGGTGGACTTCTTTCAGTGGTTTTGGTGAAGCATCCGATAGGAGCGCTGGCGAAGTGGGAGCAACAGTTGGGCGCCATTTCAGGGGATCAATGGGAATCTATTCTGCAGATGGTCCCCAGGCTGTCTCTTAGCGAACCCAATCGTTTGTCCCAATTGTATATTCTTTATAGAGTTTATAGAACCCCTAAATGGTTATTTGATATAGGGATGAGGATGGATTCGCAGTGCCCTAAATGTACGTTCGAGAATGCTGATATCTTACATATGTTGTGGACGTGCCCCTGCCTGCAGGTATTTTGGATTCTGGTCCTTAATTTTATCCACGTGACTACAGGACAGGATATCCCGCGAGATCCCGTTGTCTGTTTCTTGGGTTATGTGGAGGATGTGGGGGGAGATGAATACCTTCAAACCTCTGTTGCCAGAATGCTTTATACTGCTAGGAAGCTGATAGCATACCATTGGATTTCAGATAAGGTGCCATCTCGGACAGAATATATCAATAAATTAAACTATATACTCTATAGAGAAAAAGCCATATACCATAAGAGGGGACGACCGAATACTTTTGAGCAAATTTGGGCTGGTTGGCTGGACACCCCGGGTCTGCCGGCAGCAAACCTATTCGTCTAATAGCTGATGTTGGTCGACATTGTTATCCACTGTGTCTATGTGCATGTATTTTATATTTTCATAAGATTTGTGCTTTTTGTGTATAATTTTCTTAATTCTTTTGTGGACCGGGCTGGGGGAGTCGGGTGTTGGGGGGGAGGGTGGAATGGATGGTGATACAGTTGTTTTTCACTTGTTTGTTATAACGAAAATGTGAATAAAAACTATCTGATTAAAAAAAAAAAAAGGATACCATCACAGGCCACTCCCTCTTTATCATTGTTTCCAGCAATACAGCATTTCTTCAGTATGGTATGCAGCAAAATACGGACCCTTAAATTGGATCCGAATAGGGATAGGAATTTAAGTAAAATGGAACAAGCCGCCATCTCAAAACTTGGGTCTAATCGCGATTTTGTTATCCGTGAGGCGGATAAAGGGGGGAATCTGGTTATTTGGCCAGTTGAGCTATATCTGAACGAAGTAAAACACCAATTATTGAATTCTGATTGTTACCAGGTTCTTCCCTCGGATCCATCTTGTGCATTCAAAGCGAAATTGGATCGGCTATTGGATTCGGCATTCACATGTAACATTATCAACAAACGTGAGGAGTTCTTGATAGGCCACCATCCCAGAAGACAAACCTTTTACATGCTCCCAAAGGTCCACAAATCTCTACAGGTAACTCCAGGTAGGCCTATTGAGTCTGGGATTGGTGGCTTGTTGGAACAGCCTTGTATTTATGTTGATTTCTTTCTACAGCCATTGGTCTCCTCCCTCAGGTCGTTTGTGAGGGATTCTACCTTTTTGATTCAGCAATTACGTGACTTGACAGTTCCCCCTGGTACGTGGCTCATGACTTTGGATGTAGAGTCGCTCTACACTTGTATACGGCAAGATCTGGGAGTACAGGCTGTCTCTTTTTTCTGGATCGGAGAAAATCAGGCGACAGGAAACATGACTCGTTTTTGTTGGACTTGCTATATTTTATATTGGACAAAAAAACCATTTCATCTTTGATAGAGTCCATTATAGGCAAGTCACCGGCACCACAATGGGTGCACGCTGTGCTCCCTCGAATGCGAGTCTGTTTTTGGGGTGGTGGGAGCTCACCAGGGTATACTGTCTTGAGTCATTTTCTATGCATGTTATCAAATGGTATCGTTACATCGATGACATTTTGTTTCTCTGGTCAGGCACCCTGGATGAATGCCACCACTTCGTTGACAACCTAAATGATAATCCTTGGAATATACAGCTAACTTCACCCTTCTCGCAAACGGAGGTTGAGTTTTTGGATCTAAAGCTCCGCTCCATTGATTCTTGCATTTCTACTACTTTGTATCGCAAGTAGTGTTGAGCATTCCGATACCGCAAGTATTGGGTATCGGCCGATATTCACTGTATCTGAATTCCAATACTGAGTTCCGATACTTTTAGCATATCGAATACCGGAATCGGAAGTTCCCATAATGCCATGAGCCAGTTTGATTTGATTTCAGCCAATGACAATCCTCAGAAGTCTGGGCACATCCTGTTAGGCATGTAGGCATGTTAACTAATGGCATGGCTGTGATTGGCTGCTGAAATGATGTCATGATGCACTATAAAAGCCGCCGCCGCCGCCATTTCGGGTTCACTCTGCTGTGAATTCAGTTAGGGACAGACTGTTGTTGAAGACTGTGAGGGACAGTTAGAAACAGCGATCATCACACATATCTATTGCTCTACCCAGGCTACATAATCCACCGCTGTAGCATTTTTTTAGCCCAGCAGCGCTGTTTTAATAGCTGTCTGCAAGGGCTGTGTGAGTGCAGACCCACGCTGTGTAGTGTGTCCTGCAGGCACGTCTGCTTGTAGGCCGCCCAGCGTGTGTCTCTGCCTCATACACATTTTTCTTTTATTGCTGCTTTTTTTTTCTCCTGTATAGTGTGCTTCCATACGTATCCATATGAATTGGTTGCAAACACTAAAGGAGTGGACAGCGGAGCCTTTCAGCAGCCTTTCAGTGCTATAGCCCATTTCTATGCACTGTTTTTGGTTGTCTGATTCAGTTAGGGACAGGCTGCTGTTCTAGACTCTGAGGGACAGTTAGAGATAGCGATTTTCCAAATCATATTGTGCTTTACCCAGGCTACATAATCCACCACTGTAGCTTTCTTTTGCCTTGTAGCAGTGTTCACAGCTGTCTGCAAGGTCTGTGTGAGTGCAGCTCACGCTGTGTAGTGTGTCCTGCAGCCACGTCTAGTTGGAGGCCGCTCAGCGTGTGTCACTGCCTCATACATATTTTTCTTTTTTTGCAGCTCATTTTTCATTCTCCTATTAGTGTGCATCCATCCGTATCCATCTAGATTGGTTGGTTGCAAATACTATAGGAGTAGACAGCAGAGCCTCTCTGCAGCCTTTCAGTGCTAGTTCCGAGTTTGCTGCACTGTTCACGGCTGTCTGAGAGGTCTCTGTGTGTGAGTGCAGCTCACGCTGTAGTGTGTCCTACAGCTACGTCTGGTTGTAGGCTGCTCAGCGTGCGTCACTGCCTCACACATATTTTTGTTTTATTGCAGCTCATTTAGCAGCTGTTCAGGAATAAGCACACTAAGCCCCCCTTTGTACTTTTCTGCCTATCTTTATCAGTCTATCAAGATGAAGAAGGCAGGGAGTAAGACACGTGGGCGTGGACTTTCAGCAGGGAGAGGACGTTGGGATTCTGCAGGGAGAGGACGTGGGGATTCTGTGCCTGCTGCGGGCACCAGTGAGTCAGCATCCCCCAGTTTTACCAGGCAACAGTCCTTTATGCGCAGCTTTGTAGGACCTCGCCGTACCCCACTGCTGCGGGAGGAACAAATTGAAGCCGTCGTTGGATGCATGGCAGCTAACGCATCGACTTCAATGACTTCCACGTCCTCTCAGGGCGATAGCACTGAAGAGCAACCATCTGTCTCTTCACCACCTGCCAAAGTGCCCAGGCAGTCAGAGAGCCCTGGACAGGAGCCATCACAGTCTCTACTTCTGTTCTCTGAATCTGTTGGCTTGGAAAGAGGGGGCCAGCCCAGCAGCATTCAAGAATGTGAAGAAGAGGGAGTATGCAGTGATGCGCAACTGCTTTGTCCCTCTAAATCTGAAGAGGCGGCTGGGCCAGTGCCTATGGTCAGCACACCTCAGTACGCATAAGATGATGATGAGACTCAGGTGCCACTTTCTGGTGTGTACGGTGCTGGCAAGACTACCCAGGAGAAGCAGGTGTTTGAAGAGGGGAGTGTATATGATGAGGTCCTTGACCCATCATGGCGTGAGGAACAGCAAGGTGGTGGGAGCAGCTCTAAGGAAGAGATTCCCCGAACGGCCAAATCAGGAGGGAGAGGGAGGGGGCAGACTTGGTTGCCTGTAGCCTCCACTTCGGCACTCGTTAGGAGCATTCCTCTTCCAAAAGCCAAAACGGGCGCTCCCAAGACTTGCAGTATGTGGTCCTTTTTTGACACAGTTGCAGATGACATTTGCTTTGTCAAATGCAAGCTGTGTCATCAGAAAGTCAAAAGAGGGAAAAATGTCAGTAACCTTAATACCACAAATATGTGGAATCATGTGCGGACCAAGCACGAGCTGGAGTTACACAGACACACTGAAGACGCAGGCCAACGTACAGCACCACCTACGACCTCTTCAGCTCGTGTTGGGGCCTCTTCCTCCAGCTCACACACAGCTGGTTCGGCTTCCTCACAGGATCGCCAAGGAAGACCCTCTGGCACTGTTCTCCAGAGACCAGTGACATTCCACCCACAGCACCACGTTCCCAGTCATCCTCACACTCCCAGGCCACTCTACAGCCATCGGTAGCACAGGCATGGGATAAAAGGCGGTCATACTCTGCAAACCATCCCCGAGCACAATGCTGGCATTGCCAAACTACAGGCCCTTGAAATGCTCTCATTCAGGCTGGTGGAGACTGACACCTTCTGGAACTTCATGGAATTGGCAGTCCCACAATACACCGTGCCCAGCCGGTTTTATTTCAGCAGGCAAGCCGTCCCTTCCCTGCAAAAGCATGTGGAAGGAAAAATAAAACATGCACTACTAAACGCCGTCAGTAGCAAGGTCCACCTGACCACCGATTCGTGGACCAGTAACCATGGACAGGGACGATACCTTTCCCTCACTGCCTATTGGGTCAATGTTGTGGAGCCGGGTACAGATCTGTAGAATGGCGCTGTATGTGTTCTGCCAACTACACGGATTGCAGGAATCCAGTCTGTACACATTTACTTCTCCTCCTTCTCAAGTTCCTCAGAATCAGCGCTGCAGGAGCCTGTTACGACCGATATGAGCACAGCCGTGGCCAAACGTCAACAGGCCGTACTGAAATTAATTTCTTTGGGGAATCGAAGCCACAGAGCGCACGAGCTCTGGAATGCCATCAAGCAGGAGAGTGACGTGTGGTTTCTGCCAGCGAATCTCCAGCCAGGCTTGTTAGTGTGTGACAATGGCCGAAATCTGGTGGCAGCTCTGGGCCTAGGCAACCTCACTCACATCCCATGTCTGGCACATGTGCTCAACTTGGTCATGCAGAGCTTTCTGAGGGATTATCCGGATCTTGATGCACTGCTGCACAAGGTCCGCATAGAGTGCGCTCACTTGCGGTGTTCCAGCACGGCAAGATCGCGCATTGCTGCTCTGCAGCGCCGATTACGCCTTCCGGAACATCGCATCATATGTGACCTACCCACCAGGTGGAATTCAACGTTACATATGTTGGAGCGGTTGTGTGAGCAGCAGGCAGCAGTAATGGAGTACCAGCTGCATCAGGCGCAAACAAGTCGCACTGTGCGCCGTCACTTCAGCACCACTGAGTGGGCCTCTATGAAGGACATATGCATCGTTTTGCGTGCCTTCGATGAGTCCACGTGGATGGCGAGTGCAGATGATGCACTAGTCAGCATGACTGTCCCCCTTATCTGCCTGCTTCAAAAAACACTGCAAGCACTAAGGGAGGAGGTTTTGGAAGAGGTGGAGGATGAGGAGTCACAAATGCCATCTGCTTCTGGACAGTCTGCGCTACAAAGGCCTAGGCAGGGGACACTTTGTGAGGAGGATGAGGAGGAGTCAATGGAGGAGGAAGACATCTCTCCAGAGGAGGGAGGTACACAATGCTCTAGTCAGTATGTACAGCGAGGGTGGGGTGATGCAGAGCAGGCAGAGATGACGCCTCAAGCAGGGGACAGCGTTTCTTTGGCAGTTGGGAGTCTGCAGCACATGGTTGATTTCATGCTGCAGTGCCTGAAAAACGACCGCCGCATCGCCCACATTCTCAACACGGCTGATTATTGGGTGTACACCCTCCTAGATCCTCGCTACTGGGACAACTTACAAAGCCTCATAACACTGTTGAACCGGGAGCGTAAAATGCAGGAGTACCAAGACACACTGGTGCAGTCCATCATGTTCTCCATTCCAGCTGAGAGCAGTGCTGCTAGTGCTTTACATAGCAGCTCTGTGCGTCGAGGCAGTGGAGGAAGCTCTGCACAAAGAGAGAGCAGAGGCAGCGCCTCAGCACAAGGCAAGACCAGTATGGTCAAAATGTGGCAAAGTTTTGTGTGTCTGCCACAAATGTCTACACCATCACAGACGGCTCCAGTCAGCAGGAGGCAACGTTTCCGTCAGATGGTGACAGACTACATGTCTTGCCCTGTCAGTGTACTCCCAGACGGCTCTTCCCCTTCAAGTTTTGAGTTTCTAAGCTGGATACTTGGCCAGAGCTTAGCCATTATGCATTGGAGGTGCTGGCTTGCCCTGCTGCCAGTGTATTATCGGAACATGTCTTTAGTGCCGCAGGTGGTGTACTAACAGACCGTCGCACGCGACTATCCTCCGATAACGTTGACCGGCTTACTTTTCTGAAAATGAACAAGGCCTGGATCTCGCCAGAATTTGCCAGTCCTCTTCCAGAATAAATAATTGGTTGGCAACAGTATCTAGGTCTCCTGTTGTGTTCATGTTTCTACCACCTGAACTGTAATCCCTGGGCTTCAACACAGCCAGTTGTTGCTCAGAAGAGCAGTCTGCACAGAGAAAAACACTAGCTCCTGTGTTAGTGGGGTTCAGTAACGCCAGCTGCTCCCCTGCTGTGTGGATGACAAAGACTCCTGCTGCCTCCACATTCAAACTACTACTGATTTTTAACCATGCTCCACTTAGGCCTCTGGCTCCACTGTCTCTAGTATTTCCCCTGGCCTCCAACCCCGCCAGTTGCTGCTCTGAAGTGGCGTCTGCACAATCCACACTTGTTCCTGTGTTACTGGGGCTCAGTCACGTCAGTTGATCCCCTGATGTGTGTCCGGCAATGTGTCCTGCTCTGTCCACATTCCCATTACTAGTAGTGGGAATGTTGACAGAGCAGGAGACATTGCCGGACACACATCAGGAGATCAACTGACGTGACTGAGCCCCTGTAACACAGGAACAAGTGTGGATTGTGCAGACACCACTTCTGAGCAGCAACTGGCAGGATTGGAGGCCAGGGGAAATACTAGAGACAGTGGAGCCAGAGGCCTAAGTGGAGCACGGTTACAATCAGTAGTAGTCTACAACCTATATAAAACTTGATGCAATTAGGCCTCAGCCTGCTGCATGATTGATCCTGGGCTTCAACACAACCAGTTGTCGCTCGAAAGTGCTGTCCACACAGAGAAAAACACTAGTTCCTGTGTTAGTTGGGTTCAGTAATGTCAGCTGCTCCCCTGCTGTGTGGATGGCAAAGTCTCCTGCTGCCTCCACATTGACACAACATCCGATTTTCTACTTGTTCCAAGTAGGCCTCAGCCTGCTGCATGATTGATCCTGGGCTTCAACACAGCCAGTTGTCGCTCAGAAGTGCTGTCCGCACAGAGAAAAGCACTAGCTCCTGTGTTAGTAGGTTTCAGTTCAGCGGCTCCCCTGCTGTGTGGACGGCAAAGTCTCCTGCTGCCTCCACATTGACACAACATCCGATTTTCTACTTGTTCCAAGTAGGCCTCAGCCTGCTGCATGATTAATCCTGGACTTCAACACAGCCAGTTGTCGCTCGGAAGTGCTGACCGCACCGAGAAAGACACTAGCTCCTGTGTTAGTGGGGTTCAGTAACGTCAGCTGCTCCCCTGCTGTGTGGACGGCAAAGTCTCCTGCTGCCTCCACATTCAAAGTACTACTGATTTTTAACCATGCTCCACTCAGGCTTCTGGCTCCACTGTCTCTAGTATTTCCCCTGGCCTCCAACCCCACCAGTTGCTGCTCTGAAGTGGCATCTGCACAATCCACACTTGTTCCTGTACTACTGGAGCTCAGTCATGTCAGTTGATCCCCTGATGTGTGTCCGGCAATGTCTCCTGCTCTGTTCACATTCCCATTACTAGTTGTAGAAATTATGCCTCAGCCTGCTCCATGACTGTTCCTGGGCTTCCACACAGCCAGTTGTTGCTTGGATGTGCCGTCTGCACAGGGAGAAACACATGCTCCAGTGTTAGTGGGGTTCAGTAATGCCAGCTGCTCCCCTGCTGTGTGGAAGGCAATATCTCCTGCTGCCTCCACATTCAAACTACATCACCTATAAAACTTGCTGCAATTAGGCCTCAGCCTGCTCCATGACTGTTCCTGGGCTTCAACACAGCCAGTTGTTGCTTGGAAGTGCCGTCTACACAGAGAGAAACACATGCTCCAGTGTTAGTGGGGTTCAGTTACGCCAGCTGCTCCCTGCTGTGTGGACAGCAATATCTCATGCTGTCTCCACATTCATACTACTACTGATTTCAAACTTGCTCCAATTAGGCCTCTGGCTCCACTCTGTCTCTAGTATTTTCCCTGGCCTCCAACCCCGCCAGTTGCTGTTCAGAAGTGGCGTCTGCACAATCAACACTTGTTCCTGTGTTACTGGGGTTCAGTAACGTCAGCTGTACCCCAGTTGTGTGTCCAGCAATGTCTCATATCAGGGGAACAGCTGACGTTACTGAACCCCAGTAACACAGGAACAAGTGTTGATTGTGCAGACGCCACTTCTGAGCAGCAACTGGCGGGGTTGGAGGCCAGGGGAAATACTAGAGACAGAATGGAGCCAGAGGCCTAGTTGGAGCACGTTTGAAATCAGTAGTAGTCTACAACAGATATTAAACTTGATGAAATTACGCCTCAGCCTACACCCTGATTGACCCTGGGCTCCAACCTCACCAGTTGCTGCTCAGAAGTGTCTTTGGCACGGGTACTCCCTCCTGCCCATTCTGGTTCCAGCACGCCTGCTGTTTCCGGGGAGTGTCAACGTCACTTTGCCACCAATACGTTGTCCTGTCGTGTTGTGGTCGGGTTAGCCGAGCCTGTAGTGCCTGCAGTTTAGGTGCTTCCTCTGTGTGCTGTAGGTTCTTGTAATAAAGACTGGTTCTGTAGTGCCAATAGGACAAGCACCCCCTGTAGGACTGTGGGTTTCGGTAACTGCGGCCGTCTCGCGGTTTTGCAACTTTGTTTATCATGGGTACCTTCTGCTACCCATCTGGGTTCCAGCACCGTCAGCTGGTTCTCGGCAGTGCCTTTGGCCGAGGTGCTTCCTTCTCGGTATCTGAGTTCCAGCAACGTCTGCTGGTCCTTGGTAGTGCTTTGTAGCACAGGTACCTCCTGCTTAGTAACCATGTTCCAGCACCGTCAGCTGGTCCACAGTTGTGCCATTGGCTCTTGTTCCTTCAGCTGCCACTCTGGGTTCCAGCACCGTCAGCTGCTTCTCGGCAGTGCCTTTGGCCGAGGTGCCTCCTTCTCTGTAGCCGAGTTCCAGCAACGTCTGCTGGTCCTTGGTAGTGCTTTGTAGCACAGGTACCTCCTGCTTAGTAACCGTGTTCCAGCACCGTCAGCTGGTCAACAGTTGTGCCATTGGCTCTTGTTCCTTCTGCTGCCACTCTGGGTTCCAGCACCGTCAGCTGGTTCTCGGCAGTGCCTTAGGCAGAGGTGCCTCCTTCTCGGTATCCGAGTTGCAGCAACGTCTGCTGGTCCTTGGTAGTGCTTTGTAGCACAGGTACCTCCTGCTTAGTAACCATGTTCCAGCACCGTCAGCTGGTCCACAGTTGTGCCATTGGCTCTTGTTCCTTCAGCTGCCACTCTGGGTTCCAGCACCGTCAGCTGCTTCTCGGCAGTGCCTTTGGCCGAGGTGCCTCCTTCTCGGTATCCGAGTTGCAGCAACGTCTGCTGGTGCTTGGTAGTGCTTTGCAGCACAGGTACCTCCTGCTTAGTAACCATGTTCCAGCACCATCAGCTGGTTCTCGGCAGTGCCTTTGGCCGAGGTGCCTCCTTCTCGGTATCCGAGTTCCAACAACGTCTGCTGGTCCTTGGTAGTGTTTTGTAGCACAGGTACCTCCTGCTTAGTAACCATGTTCCAGCACCGTCAGCTGGTCCACGATTGTGCCATTGGCTCTTGTTCCTTCAGCTGCCACTCTGGTTCCAGCACCGTCAGCTGGTTCTCGGTAGTTCCATTGACTCTTGTAGCTTCTGCTACCCATCTGGGCTCCTGCACCGTCAGCTGGTTCTCGGCAGTGCCTTAGGCCGAGGTGCCTCCTTCTCGGTATCCGAGTTCCAACAACGTCTGCTGGTCCTTGGTAGTGTTTTGTAGCACAGGTACCTCCTGCTTAGTAACCATGTTCCAGCACCGTCAGCTGGTCCTCGATTGTGCCATTGGCTCTTGTTCCTTCAGCTGCCACTCTGGTTCCAGCACCGTCAGCTGGTTCTCGGTAGTTCCATTGACTCTTGTAGCTTCTGCTACCCATCTGGGCTCCTGCACCGTCAGCTGGTTCTCGGCAGTGTCTTTGGCACGGGTACTCCCTTCTGCCCAGCCTGGTTCCAGCACGCCTGCTGTTTCCGGGTAGTGTCAATGTAACTTTGCCACCAACTCGTTGTCCTGTCGTGCTGCATTCGGGTTAGCCGAGTCTATGGTGCCTGCAATTTAGATGCTTCCTATGTGTGCTGCGGGTTCTGGTAATAAAGGCTGGTTCCATAGTGTCAATAGGACAAGCACCCCCTGTAGGACTGTGGGTTTCGGTAACTGCGGCCGACTCGCGGCCTTGCAAGTTTGTCTTTTTCATGGGTACCTTCTGCTACCCTTCTGGGTTCCAGTACTGTCAGCTGGTTCTCAGCAGTGCCTTTGGCCTAGGTGCCTACTTCTCGGTATCTGAGTTCCAGCAACGTCTGCTGGTCCTTGGTAGTGCTTTCTAGCACAGGTACCTCCTGCTTAGTAACCGTGTTCCAGCACAGTCAGCTGGTCCACGGTTGTGCCATTGGCTCTTGTTCATTATGCTGCCCCTCCGGGTTCCAGCATCATCAGCTGGTCCTCGCTAGTTCCATTTGCTGTTGCAGCTTCTGCTACCCATCCGAGTTCCGGCACCGTCAGCTGGTTCTCGGCAGTGCCTTTGGCCTAGGTGCCTCCTTCTCGGTATCCGACTTCCAGCAACGTCTGCTGGTCCTTGGTAGTCCTTTCTAGCACAGGTACCTCCTGCTTAGTAACCGTGTGCCAGCACCGTCAGCTGGTCCACGGTTGTGCCATTGGCTCTTGTTCCTTATGCTGCCTCTCCGGGTTCCAGCACCGTCAGCTGGTCCTCGCTAGTTCCATTTGCTCTTGTTCCTTCTGCTAACCATCCAGGTTCCAGTATCGTCAGCTGGTTGTCAGCAGTTCCTCAGCCTTCTTGTACCTTCTGCTACTTTTCCAAGTTCGAGCTTGTGGAAATGGTTTTTGGTTCTCACTCTGGATCTCCCGGACGACGACCCTGATGACGACAACCCTGAAGACCACACCGAAGAAGACCAAAAAGATGACCCTGAAGAAGATGACCAAGAGGACAAAGAACATGAAGACAACCACCAAGATGCAGAACAACAAGAGACAGAAGGCCAAGAAGCAGAAAAACCAAAAGCAGAAGAACATTAAGCATAAGACTAAAAATAAGAGCAAATGATATTATCTAAATTATAAGCAGAAGAAGACTAAGCAGTGTATGGGGGTGAGTTTGTTCCTCCTCGTGGTGCCCCTGGAAAATGCCTGCTGCTGCAGGCCAAACTGAACGCGGACAAATCCTGTTGTAAATCTTTTGTGACAGGCAGAACGGAAGGTGTAATCTTCAAACTTTTATAGATAACAACTACAGGAATGACTGTCACAAATAAGAATATGATGAAAAAGAAGAATAGGAAGAAGATGAAGAAGTAGAATATGAAGAAGAATAATAGTTGAATAAGAAGAATATAAAGAATGTAAAAAAAAAGAATAGGAAGAAGGTGAAGAAAAAGAAGATGAATAAGGTGAAGAAGAAGTTGATGAAAAAGATGCTGCTGCTGCTGAGGATCATGAAGGAGAAAGTGTGGGAGAAGTAAAAAAGAAGGTGAAGAGCAGGGAAGTAGTGAAACATACATATCTGACAAAATATAAAAAAAGGTTAACATAGTCAATATCTTTGTAACTCAGAACGTCTTTAAAAAAAAAAAATATTCCTGCTATTCATTTTGATTGGGCAAAACCTCTATGGCTTTAATGTCTCCTCCACCTCCCCCAATACATTCTACATTATTATTAGTTGTTTTTCTTCATGTAGAATTAACCTACAAGGAAAGAAAGGGTTTTTTTTTATTCAGATATTTCGGTCCCATTGACTTGAATGGTACTTCCGGGATTGGAATCGGCGATACCCGATACTTTTTGGATATCGGCCGCTCAACACTAATCGCAAGCCAACGGCTACCAATAGCCTGTTACATTTCTCCTGTTTCCATCCGCAGCACCTCAGAAACAGTATCCCTAAGGGACAGTTTTACCATGTGAAAAGAAATTGCAGTACGCATGATGACTTCTTGACACACGTACGGGACTTGACCACTCCATTCAGGACCAGGGAATACCCTAAAAAGGTAATCTCATGAGCGTACATGGCCGCAAGGGATGTAGACAGAGGTCGTCTTCTTCAACCCCAGGCTAGGGGTCCTCCAAAACCACTTGGTGTCATCACCATATATAACAACCAGTGGCGTGACATTAGAGGGATCCTGTCAAAACATTGGGGGATTCTTTTGAGTGAGCCCATACTAAAACTCCACATCTCGGTGCAGCCCAGCCTGGTGGAAAGGAGGGCAAGGAATCTGAAAGATTGCCTGAGCGACAGTCACTGTAAACGCCCAGTTACCAGGTTAAACAGAGGCACGCAGCTGGTTTGCACTTTTCCCTGTGGGAATTGTAATATATGTCCGTTTACTATTGGTTCTAGAGTCTTTACCGCTTTTTCCATTCCAGATCACCGTGCGGAGTTACTTCAACTGCAAATCTTGCAATTTGATTTATGCTTTAGTGTGTCCATGCCCAAAAAATTATGTTGGACAAACAACGCAGGAGTTTAGGAGGAGGATCCAACACCATTTTTCAAGTATAACGACGGCCAAGAAAGAACAAGATAAAGGCTCATTTTTTATTCTCCTATTAGTGTGCATCCATCAGTATCCATCCACATTGGTTGGTTGCAAACACTATATAGGAGTAGATAGAGGAGCCTTTTTTCTGGCTTGTGCCCTTCAGCTGCAGCCCGATTAGTATTACCCTATTTTTTGGAGCCTCATCTTTTGCATTTTAGGTTACCTTCCTGCATTGTAATAGCTCCAAAAAGTTTGTGATACTATCGCTTTCAAATCTTTGGTCACATCCTTTTAGTTTAAAAAAAAATAAATGAATAACGTTCACCAAACACATGGGGGCATGGGGATTCTGCAGGGAGAGGACGTGGGGATTCTGTGCCTGCTGCGGGCACCAGTGAGTCAGCATCCCCCAGTTTTAGCAGGCAGCAGTCCTTTATGCGCAGCTTTGTAGGACCTCGCCGTATCCCAATGCTGCGGGAGGAACAAATTGAAGCCGTTGTCGGATGGATGGCAGCTAACGCATCGACTTCAATGACTTCCACGTCCTCTCAGGGCCAGAGCACTGAAGAGCAACCATCTGTCTCTTCACCACCTGCCAAAGTGCCCAGGCAGTCAGAGAGCCCTGCACAGGAGCCATCACAGTCTCTACTTCTGTTCTCTGAATATGTTGGCTTGGAAAGTGGGGGCCAGCCAAGCAGCATTCAAGAATGTGAAAAAGCATTCAATGTCTCCAGCTCTGTCCACATTCACATTACTAGTAGTGGGAATGTGGACAGAGCAGGAGACCTTGCCGGACACACAACAGGGGATCAACTGACGTGACTGAGCCCCAGTAACACAGGAACAAGTGTGGATTGTACAGATGCCACTTCAGAGCAGTAACTGGTGGGGTTGGAGGCCAGGGGAAATACTAGAGACAGATGAGCCAGAGGCCATAGTGGAGCACGGTTACAGTCAGTATTAGTCTACAACCTATATAAAACTGGCTGCAAGTTGGCCTCCGCCTGCTGCATGATTGATCCTGGGCTTCAACACAGCCAGTTGTCACTCGGAAGTGCTGTCCACACAGAGAAAAACACTAGCTCCTGTGTTAGTGGGGTTCAGTAATGTCAGCTGTTCCCCTGCTGTGTGGACGGCAATGTCTCCTGCTGCCTCCACATTCAAAAGCCATCAGGCCTCAGCCGCCTGCTCCATGCTTGATCCTGGGCTCCAACAATGCCAGTTGGTGTTCAGAAGTGCCGTCTTCACAGAGGAAAACACACTAGCTCCTGTGTTAGTGGGGTTCAGTAACGTCAGCTGTTCCCCTGCTGTGTGGACGGCAATGTCTCCTGCTGCCTCCACATTCAAAAAACATCAGGCCTCAGCCTGCTCCATGCTTGATCCTGGGCTCCAACAACGCCAGTTGGTGATCAGAAGTGCCATCTTCACAGAGGAAAACACACTAGCTCCTGTGTTAGTGGAGTTCAGTAATGTCAGCTGTTCCCCTGCTGTGTGGACGGCAATGTCTCCTGCTGCCTCCACATGCAAAAAACATCAGGCCTCAGCCTGCTCCATGTTTGATCCTGGGCTCCAACAACACCAGTTGGTGCTTGGAAGTGCCGTCCGCACAGAGAGAAACACTAGCTCCTGTGTCAGTGGGGTTCAGTAATGTCAGCTGCTCCCCTGCTGTGTGGACAACAAAGTCTGCTGCCTCCAAAATCACACTACATCTTATTTACAACTTGCTCCAAGTAGGCCTCAGCCTGCTGCATGATTGACCCTGGGCTCCAACATCACCAGTTGCTGCTCAG
The DNA here is from genome assembly GCF_039654945.1 of Dendrobates tinctorius. NCBI lineage: Eukaryota > Metazoa > Chordata > Amphibia > Anura > Dendrobatidae > Dendrobates > Dendrobates tinctorius. The sequence goes on along the minus strand of NW_027361686.1, from coordinate 13,335,465 downwards.
AAGTGTCTTTGGCACGGGCACTCCCTCCTGCCCAGTCTGGTTCCAGCACACCTGCTGTTTCCGTGGAGTGTCAACATCACTTTGCCACCAATACATTGTCCTGTCGTGTTGCAGTGTGGTTAGTCGAGTCTATGGTGTCTGCAGCTTAGGTGCTTCCTATGTGGGCTGCAGGTTCTGGTAATAAAGGCTGGTTCCGTAGTGCCAATAGGACTAGCACCCCCTGTTGGACTGTGGGTTTCAGTAACTGCGGCCTGCTCGCATCCTTGCAACTTTGTTTATTATGGGTACCTTCTGCTACCCATCCGGGTTCCAGCACCGACAGCTGGTTCTCAGCAGTGCCTTTGGCCGAGGTGCCTCCTTCTCGGTATCCGAGTTCCAGCAACGTCTGCTGGTCCTTGGTAGTGCTTTGTATCACAGGTACCTCCTGCTTAGTAACCGTATTCCAGCACCGTCAGCTGGTTCACGGTTGTGCCATTGGCTCTTGTTCCTTCTGCTGCCACTCTGGGTTCCAGCACCGTCAGCTGGTTCTCGGTAGTTCCATTGACTCTTATAGCATCTGCTACCCGTCCGGGTTCCAGCACCGTCAGCTGGTTCTCGGCAGTGTCTTTGGCACGGGTATTCCCTCCTGCCCAGCCTGGTTCCAGCACTCCTGCTGTTTACGGGGAGTGTCAACGTCACTTTGCCACCAATACATTGTCCTGTCGCGTTGCGGTGGGGTTAGCCGAGTCTATGGTGCCTGCAGTTTAGGTGCTTCCTATGTGGGCTGCGGGTTCTGGTAATAAAGGCTGGTTCCGTAGTGTCAATAGGACTAGCACCCCCTGTTGGACTGTGGGTTTCGGGAACTGCGGCCTGCTCGCGGCCTTGCAACTTTGTTTATTATGGGTACCTTCTCCTATCCATCCGGGTTCCAGCACCTTCAGCTGGTTCTCAGCAGTGCCTTTGACCGAGGTGCCTCCTTCTCGGTATCCGAGTTCCAGCAACGTCTGCTGGTCCTTGGTAGTGCTTTGTAGCACAGGTACCTCCTGCTTAGTAACCGTGTTCCAGCACCGTCAGCTGGTCCACTGTTGTGCCATTGGCTCTTATTCCTTCTGCTGCCCCTCCGGGTTCCAGCACCGTCAGCTGGTCCTCGCTAGTTCCATTTGCTCTTGCCGCTTCTGCTACCCATCCGGGTTCCAACACCGTCAGCTGGTTCTCGGCAGTGCCTTTGGCCTAGGTGCCTCCTTCTCGGTATCCGAGTTCTAGCAATGTCTGCTGGTCCTTGGTAGTGCTTTGTAGCACAGGTACCTCCTGCTTAGTAACCGTGTTCCAGCACCGTCAGCTGGTCCACGGTTGTGCCATTGGCTCTTGTTCCTTATGCTGCCCCTCCGGGTTCCAGCACCGTCAGCTGGTCCTCGCTAGTTCCATTTGCTCTTGTTCCTTCTGCTAACCATCCGGGTTCCCTTACCGTCAGCTGGTACTCAGCAGTTCCTCAGCCTTCTTGTAACTTCTGCTACTTTTCCAAGTTAGAGCTTGTGGAAATGGTTTTTGGTTCTCACTCTGGATCTCCCTGATGACGACCCTGTAGACGACCCTGAAGACCACACCGAAGAAGACCAAAAAGATGACCCTGAAGAAGATGACCAAGAGGACAAAGAACATGAAGACAACCACCAAGATGCAGAACAACAAGAGACAGAAGACCAAGAAGCTGAAAAACCAAAAGCAGAAGAACATTAAGCATAAGACTAAAAATCAGAGCAAATGATATTATCTAAATTATAAGCAGAAGAAGACTAAGCAGTGTATGGGGGTGAGTCCGTTCCTCCTCGTGGTGCCCCTGGAAAATGCCTGCTGCTGCAGGCCAAACTGAACGCGGACAAATCCTGTTGTAAATCTTTTGTGACAGGCAGAACGGAAGGTGTAATCTTCAAACTTTTATAGATAACAACTACAGGAATGCCTGTCACAAATAACAATATGAAGAAGAAGAAGAATAGGAAGAAGATAAAGAAGTAGAATATGAAGAGGAATAATCGTTGAATAAGAAGAATATGAATAATGTACAAAAATAGAATAATAGGAAGAAGGTGAAGAAGAAGAAGATGAATATGGTGAAGAAGAAGTTGATGAAAAAGATGCTGCTGCTGAGGATGATGAAGGAGAAAGTAAAAAAGAAGGTGAAGAGCATGGAAGTAGTGAAACATACATATCTGACAAAATATAAAAGAGGTTAACATAGTCAATATCTTTGAAACTCCGAACGCTTTTGAAAAAAAAAAATGTAATTCCTGCTATTCCATTTGATTGGGCAAAACCTCTATGGCTTTAATGTCTCCTACACCTCCCACAATACATTCTACATTATTATTAGTTGTTTTTCTTCATGTAGAATTAACCTACAAGGAAAGAAAGGGGTTTTTTTAATTCCGATATATTTGTTTCGTTGACTTGAATGGGACTTCCGGGATCGGAATCGGCGATACCCAATACTTTTTGGATATCGGCCGATCCAATCCGATCCAATATTTTTCAATATCGGGTGGTATCGCTCAACACTAACCATCACCTTAATTGCATGGTAGGAGATATTTGGCTTGCTTTTGCACCTGCTCTTAATCTGTGTCCATCTAGGTCTGTCTGTACAGTAAACATCTACTTGACTTTAATGGTTATGAAATTGTCTGGTTGCCTTTTTTATATGTCATGGTGTTAATGTGGTATGGACTATTGAATTGTCTGGTTATCGGTGGGTACTAGAATTTGACCAGCTGTATAGTGGACATAATAATAATCTTTATTTTTAAATAGCGCTAACATATTCCGCAGCGCTTTACAGTTTGCACACATTATCATCACTGTCCCCGATGGGGCTCACAATCTAAATTCCCTATTAGTATGTCTTTAGAATGTGGGAGGAAACCAGAGTACCCGGAGGAAACCCACGCAAACACGGGGAGAACATACAAACTCCTTGCAGATGTTGTCCTTGGTGGGATTCGAACCCAGGACAACACTGACAACCCAGGACTAACCACTGAGCCACCGTGCCACCCATGACATCACTGCCATTCTCAATAACATCACACTTATTGTCCTATCTTTTACCACCATGGACCTCTGGAGTTTGATTAGTCTCCTTTTGTTGTGGCCCTGATCTCATTATTTTTTCTCCGATCTGGATTGTTTAACTCTTCATTGCTTGCTGCCGAGATATATTTATGTCACGACACTTCTTTCTTTCAGTTGTGTTGGTATATACAAAAACAACCTATGCCGCTTTGGTACAGCTTATACATCATACGCCGCGTTATTACGACTATTCTACTTTGCTGGTTTTTGTTACAATCTTTCCACATTAGAAGCAACCATGTGTTATGCGTCATCACAGTACTTACATGCGTTTATGAGTATGTCCATTCACTGCAGTGTATCTTTCTGTGCACTTACATTGCAGTGCAAGCACTGTGCACGCACCATGTGTTACCAGCTATCACTGGTACACTAGATTTTTGAGTGGACAGCAGTATTACCATCTTTTTTTGGCTCTTTGACTAAAGGCCCCATCACACTAAGCGAGATCGCTAGCGATATCGCTTAAGCGTCACCGATTTTGTGACGCAGCAGCGATATCGTTAGCGATATCGCTATGTGTGATACTTACCTCCGACCGGCTCCCCCCGCTGGATATCGCTGATTGCGCGAGAACGTCCTGGACCGTGTGACTGGAAGGCCCGCTGGCCTGAGTATGTCCCTGAACTAGTGTGGGTCTATAACAACCGTGTCCACCGAGTTACTGGCTTTACCCCCTACTCACTGCTATTCAAGAGAAGGGAAAGGGATCACGGAGGTAGAACTAAACCCGGAGGAACCCCAACCCTGGTCTGGAGTGTCATCATGGGTCCGAAACCACCGACACCGGCTACAGACCCTTCATCGCATCGTCCAGACAAAACTCCAGGACCTAGAGCACCCAGGGGGGATTCTACCTCCACCCACCGACTTTCAGACTGGGGATCGAGTACTCGTACTAGACCAGCGCCCCCAGAACAAGCTAGAACCATGGTGGGAAGAGAGTCCTTACCGAGTATTCCGCCTAATAAGCCCCGATGGGCCTGTGTTTGAGATATGACCTGAAAGGGACTGGGCACTTCCCACTCGCACTGTGCACCATAATATGTTGCGGCCCTGTACATCCAACGATCCCGTGCGACCTGAACCCACTCCTCAGGCCCCCGAACCAATACCCACGGTCTGGGACCTAGATGACGAGGAAGATAGCCCAGCGGTGCAAGTGGGCCATCCAAGAAACAATATCTCAGCAAGTCACACCAGCCTACCAGAATCGGCCAGTCCACCACCGGCCACCGCCCCAGAAAGTTCCACCACAGTCGAACCAAGACGCTCCGAGCGGTCAACATCCGGCAAACCCCCCCCCCCCGAACGCTACGAACAGGATCAGTTCAAATGGCAACAGGAACTTTTGTCTCAAAAGGCCAACCCGAGCCTACCAAGACCCTCGCCCGAGGACTGGCGAGAAAACTGGATGGGGGAGTGTAGGAGGAGAGGCCTCCACCGAGTACCCAGGCCGGAAACCGAGGGGACCGTCTTCTAGGTCCTGGGGTATCTGTTTCCAGGGAGCAGAGCTAGGGGATGGACCGCTGAGACTGACAGGGCAGTTGGGGGAGGAGTCCAGAGAAGATGGGCGGAGAGGGCCAGACTGTGTGAGTCAGCAGAACGAGAGGGAAGGAGGTGGAGACTTGATGAGGGCCAGGGAGTGAGAGCCTTGAGCAGCTACCAGAGAGGAGGACAGCGACAGGAGGGAGACTCTCGGTGGACTGCAGGGAGACGGCACCGAGCTTACTGACCAAAGAAGACTGCTGCCTCACTTCAGCTCTCGGCTGTGGCCTACCCGCAGCCACCACCGCTTCACTCCCGACCACGGCGGTGACTCCTCCTTTGCCGCCCGCAGCTGCCATCGCCCCACTCCGGTCCGCAATAGAGACTGGGCCTGTGCCCACTGCGGATTCTCCAGTGCGGCCGCAGACTGCGCCTGTGGCCTATCAACCGCCATTTATCACTGCTGCTGCCAGTCCCTGTAAGGGATTTGCGACCTCCACTCTCCCACTCCCAGGCGGTATCCCGCTGCCTCTGCTGGGGGACATCCCACCAAAGAACTCTCTGTGGGTCTGTTGTGCTCCTACTCCTCCTGGGCGGCAGAACACCCGAAGACTACGCCAGATCTTCAGCGGCTGGGCCCAGTGGCTGCGACGCAGACACACCGTGGAACAGAACGCCGAGGGACGTCAGGACGGATAAGTGATACATAGTGACTAAGGACCCGTAGTCGGCCATTCCGTGGCCCTATAGTGACCGGTCTTTGCCGGATTAGTCGCGTTCTCCCAATCTTTGTTTGTGTGTATTGGCTCCCTGCAAGGACAACTACTGTTATTCTGTTGGTTGCGTAACAATATCCCTAATGGCATTTATCTGTAAGTTAACATTTAAAGTCATATCTGTCTCGTGTCTCGTCACTGCATCCTGCGTACCTGCTATTACCACATTTCCACCCACAGGTACCCTACAAATTCATTAGATTCACATAGATTATCACGCAGGATGGGTTTTAACCCCTTTCTGACATGAGACGTACTATCCCGTCCATGGGACCCGGGCCCCTATGCCCATGGACGAGATAGTACGTCTACCGCGATCAGCGGCGCCCACGTGGTGAGCGCCGCTGATCGCGGCCGGGTGTCAGCTGATTATCACAGCTGACACCCGGCACAATGTGTCAGGGGCGGTCACGGATCAAACACGATCGCGGTGTACCGGGGGTTAAAGGGAAGCATCGGCAGGGAGGGGGCTTCCTCTGCGCTTCCCTGAGCCCCCCACGGCAGCGCAATGTGCAGCGCTGCTGCGGTGGGCTCCTTTCCTGCAGGCCCCCGAATCCAAGATGGCGACGGGGGCCTTCGGGGGCCTGCAGAAAGCTGGCTTCCTCAGTGCCTGCAAAGCGCAGGCAAGAGGAAGTCTTCAATGCCTGTGACAGATCGCTGATCTGTCACATCACAGATCACTGTGACAGATCAGCAATCTGTCAGAGGCATTGAAGAACCACCTGGGACTATGTAATAAAGTAAAAAAAAAATAAAAAAAAGTGTAAAAATAATTTTAAAAAAATCGCCAAATAAATTAGAAAAAAAAAAATATATTCCCCCAAATAAATCCATTTTTTGGAAATAAAAAAAAAAAACCAATAAAAGTACACATATTAGGTATCGCCACGTCCGTAACGACCCGCCCTATAAAACTGTCCCATTAGTTAACCCCTTTAGCGAACCCCTTAAAAAATAAAAATAAAAAACGAAGCAAAAAATAATGATTTATTATCATACCGCCAAACAAAAAGTGTAATAACGCGCAATTAAAAAGACGCATATAAATATCCATGGTACCGCTGAAAACGACATCTTGTCCCGCAAAAAACAAGCCACCACACAGCATCATTAGCAAAAAATAAAAAAGTTATAGCTCGCAGAATAAAGCGATGCAAAATAATTATTTTTTATATAAAATAGTTTTCATTGCATAAAACCGACAAAACATAAAAAAATGACCTAAATGAGGTATCGCTGTAACCGTACTGACCCGAAGAATAAAACTGCTTTATCAATTTTACCGCATGCGGAACGGTGTAAACGCACTCCCCGAAAACAAATTCATGAAACGCTGGTTTTTGTTCATTCTGCGTCCCAAAAATCGGAATAAAAAGCGATCAAAAGATGTCACGTGCCCAAAAATGGTACCAGTAAAAACATCAACTCGTCCCGCAAAAAATAAGACCTCACATGACTCGGTGGGTCAAAATACGGAAAAATTATAGCTCTCAATATGTGGTGATGCAAAAACTATTTTTACAATAAAAAGCGTTTTTTAGCGTATGACAGCTGCCAAACATAAAAACCGCCATAAATAGTAAATCAAACCCCCCGTTATCACCCCCTTAGTTAGGGAAAAATAATAAAATAAAAAAAATGTATTTATTTCCATTTTTCCATTAGGGTTAGGGTTAGGGCTAGGGTTAGGGCTAGGGTTAGGGTTAGGGTTAGGGCTAGGGTTAGGGTTAGGGCTAGGGTTAGGGCTGAGTTTAGGGTTAGGGGTGTGTTGGGGTTCGGGTTGGAGTTAGAATTGGGGGTTTCCACTGTTTGGGCACATCAGGGGCTCTCCAAATGCAACATTGCGTCTGATCTCAATTCCAGTCAATTCTGAGTTGAAAAAGTCAAATGGTGCTCCTTCCCTTCCAAGCTCTGCCATGCGCCCAAACAGTGTTTTAACCCCACATGTAGGGTATCAGCCTACTCAGGACAAATTGCAAAACAATTTTTGGGGTCCAATTTCTCCTGTTACCCTTGGGAAAATAAAAAATTGGGGGCAAAAATATCATTTTTGTGGAAAAAAATGATTTTTTCATTTTCACGTCCGAGCGTTATAAACTTCTGTGAAGCACTTGGGGGTTCAAAGTGCTCACCACACATCTAGATAAGTTCCGTGGGGGGTCTAGTGTCCAAAATGGGGTCACTTGTGGGGAGTTTCAATAGTTTAGGTACATCAGGGGCTCTCCAAACGCACATGACACCCGCAGACCATTCCATCAAAGTCTGCATTCCAAAACGTCGCTGCTTCCCTTCCGAGCCCCGACGTGTGTCCATACAGTAGTTTTCTCCCACATATGGGGTGTCAGCGTACTCATGACAAATTGGACAACAACTTTTGGGGTCCAATTTCTCCTGTTACCCTTGGGAAAATGAAAAAATTGGGGACTAATTGATCATGTTTGTGGAAAAAATTTGATTTTTTTATTTTCATGCCCGGGCATTATAAACTTCTGTGAAGCCTTTGGGGGTTCAAAGTGCTCACCTCACATCTAGATATTTTCTTTAGGGGGTCTAGTTTTCAAAATGGGGTCATTTGTGGGGGGTTTCCACTGTTTAGGTACATTAGGGGCTCTCCAAAGGCAACATGACACCCGCAGAACATTCCCTCAAAGTCTGCATTCCAAAACGTCACTGCTTCCCTTCCGAGCCCCGACGTGTGTCCATACAGTAGTTTTTTCCCACATGTGGGGCGTCAGCGTACTCAGGACAAATTGGACAACAACTTTTGGGGTTCAATTTCTCCTGTTACCCTTGGGAAAATAAAAAATTGGGGGCAAAAATATCATTTTTGTGGAAAAAAATGATTTTTTCATTTTCACGTCCGAGCGTTATAAACTTCTGTGAAGCACTTGGGGGTTCAAAGTGCTCACCACACATCTAGATAAGTTCCGTGGGGGGTCTAGTGTCCAAAATGGGGTCACTTGTGGGGAGTTTCAATAGTTTAGGTACATCAGGGGCTCTCCAAACGCACATGACACCCGCAGACCAGTCCATCAATGTCTGCATTCCAAAACGTCACTGCTTCCCTTCCGAGCCCCGACGTGTGTCCATACAGTAGTTTTCTCCCACATATGGGGTGTCAGCATACTCATGACAAATTGGACAACAACTTTTGGGGTCCAATTTCTCCTGTTACCCTTGGGAAAATGAAAAAATTGGGGACTAATTGATCATGTTTGTGGAAAAAATTTGATTTTTTTATTTTCATGCCCGGGCAGTATAAACTTCTGTGAAGCCCTTGGGGGTTCAAAGTGCTCACCTCACATCTAGATATTTTCTTTAGGGGGTCTAGTTTTCAAAATGGGGTCATTTGTGGGGGGTTTCCACTGTTTAGGTACATTAGGGGCTCTCCAAAGGCAACATGGCACCCGCAGAACATTCCCTCAATGTCTGCATTCCAAAACGTCACTGCTTCCCTTCCGAGCCCCGATGTGTGTCCATACAGTAGTTTTCTCCCACATGTGGGGCGTCAGCGTACTCAGGACAAATTGGACAACAACTTTTGGGGTTCAATTTCTCCTGTTACCCTTGGGAAAATAAAAAAATTGGGGACTAATTGATCATGTTTGTGGAAAAAATACGATTTTTTTATTTTCATGCGATGGCATTATATACTTCTGTGAAGCCCTTGGGGGTTCAAAGTGCTCAACTCACATCTAGATAAGTTCCTTAGGGGTCTAGTTTTCAAATGGGGTCATTTGTGGGGGGTTTCCACTGTTTAGGTACATTAGGGGCTCTCCAAAGGCAACATGACACCCGCAGACCATTCCATCAATGTCTGCATTCCAAAACGTCACTACTTCCCTTCCGAGCCCTGACGTGTGTCAATACAGTAGTTTTCTCCCACATATGGGGTGTCAGCGTACTCAGGACAAATTGGACAACAACTTTTGGAGTTCAATTTCTCCTGTTACCCTTGGGAAAATAAAAAAATTGGGGACTAATTGATCATGTTTGTGGAAAAAATATGATTTTTTTATTTTCATGCCCTGGCATTATAAACTTCTGTGAAGCCCTTGGGGGTTCAATGTGCTCACCTCACATCTAGATAAGTTCCTTAGGGGGTCTAGTTTTCAAAATGGGGTCATTTGTGGGGGGTTTCCACTGTTTAGGTACATTAGGGGCTCTCCAAAGGCAACATGACACCCGCAGACCATTCCATCAATGTCTGCATTCCAAAACGTCACTACTTCCCTTCCGAGCCCTGACGTGTGTCCATACAGTAGTTTTCTCCCACATATGGGGTGTCAGCGTACTCAGGACAAATTGGACAACAACTTTTGGAGTTAAATTTCTCCTGTTACCCTTGGGAAAATAAAAAAATTGGGGACTAATTGATCATGTTTGTGGAAAAAATACGAATTTTTTATTTTCACGCCCGGGCGTTATAAACTTCTGTGAAGCACTGGGGGGTTCAAAGTGCTCACCACACATCTAGATAAGTTCCTTAGGGGGTCTAGTTTCCAAAATGGTGTCATTTGTTAGGGGTTTCCACTGTTTTGGTACATCAGGGGTTTTCCAATCGCGACATGGTGTCTGATCTCAATTCCAGCCAAAAACGTCAAATGGCGCTGCTTCCCTTCCAAGCTCTGCCATGCGCCCAAATAGTGGTTTACCCCCACATGTGGGGTATCAGCGTACTCAGGACAAATTGCACAATAACTTACCTGTTACCCTTGGGAAAATAAAAATTGGGGTGAAAAGATCATTTTTGTGGAAAAAATATGATGTTTTAATTGTACCGCTGTACGTTATAAACTTCTGTAAAGCCCTTGTGGGTTCAAAGTTCTCACCACATATCTAGATAAGTTCCTTGGGGGGTCTAGTTTCCAAAATGGGGTCACTTGTAGGGGGTTTCCACTGTTTAGGTACATCAGGGACTCTCCAAACGTGACATGGCGTCCGATCTGAATTCCAGCCAATTTTGCATTGAAAAAGTCAAACGGCGCTCCTTCCATTCTGAGCTCTGCCATGTCGTTCCCCCCCACAAATCAGGTATCAGCGTACTCAGGACAAATTGCACAATAACTTTTGCAGTCCAATTTCTCCTGTTACCCTTGGTAAAATAAAAAAAATTGAACCTGAAGTATTTTTTTTGTGAAAAAAAGTTAGATGTTCATTTTTTTTTAAATATTCAAAAAAATTCCTGTGACGCACCTAAAGGGTTAATAAACTTCTTGAATGTGGTTTTGAGCACCTTAAGGGGTGCAGTTTTTAGAATGGTGTCACTTTTGGGTATTTTCTATCATATAGACCCCTCAAAGTGGCTTCAAATGTGATGTGGTCCTAAAAATAAAATGGTGTTGTAAAAATGTGAAATCGCTGGTCTACTTTTAACCCTTATAACTTCCTAACAAAAAAAAATATTGGTTACAAAATTGTGCGGATGTAAAGTAAACATGTGGGAAATGTTAGTTATCAAGTTTTTTGTGTGCCGTATCTCTGTGATTTAAGGGCATAAAAATTCAAAGTTGGAAAATTGCAAAATTTTCAAAATTTTTGCCAAATTTCCATTTTTTTCACAAATAAACCCAAGTTATTTGAATGAAATTTTACCACTAACATGAAGTACAATATGTCACGAGAAAACAGTGTCAGAATCACCGGGATCCATGGAAGTGTTCCAGAGTTATGACCTCATAAATGTACAGTGGTCAGAATTGTAAAAATTGGCCCGGTCATGAACGTGCAAACCACCCTTGGGGGTGAAGGGGTTAAGGATGATTATACATATAAACACACACCTCCCTCGCTTATTTGCATGGTCATTTCTGAGCAGACTATAGCCCTGTAAATTAACAGCCCAGTCATGGCTCTCATCCAGCCATGTCTCAGATATCCCCAGCATTTCATAATTATGTTCCAACAAAGTTAATTCTAATTCCTCCATTTTGTTGGCGAGGCTTCTGGCATTAGTATACATGCACTTTATGTAGCTCACATTACCTCTATTCTTTCTTAAAATATTAACTGTTCTAAGCCCACCCCCCATGCCACCCCCACACCCAATTTAATTATTTGTGCCCAGGTCTCTATCTGCACTGTCTTCCCCTCCTATAAAATGAATGCCCTCCCCCAATCCCTAGTTTAAACACTCCTCCAAACTTCTAGCCATTTTCTCTCCCAGCACAGCTGCACCCTCCTCATTGAGGTGCAGCCCATCCCTAGCGTAGAACCTATAGTCAACTGAGAAGTTGGCCCAGTTCTCCAGGAACCCAAACCCCTCCTTCCTACACTAATTCCTGAGCCACTTATTAACCTCCCTAATCTCCCATTGCCTCTCTGGTGTGGCACGTGGTACAGGCAGTATTTCAGAGAATACCACCTTGGAGGTTCTTGCTTTAAGCTTCACGCCTAATTCCCTGAAATCATCTTTACGGATCTTCTATCTACCTCTAACTTTGTAATTTGTGCCAAAGTGCACCATGGCCGCTGGATCCTCAACAACCCCTCCCAATAATCTGTCAACCCGATCAGCGATGTGTTTGACTCGAGCGCCAGGTAGGCAGCACACTGTTCGATGATCCCTGTCATTGTGATGGATTGCCCTATCTGTTCCCCTAATAATTGAGTCCCCCACTACCAGCACCTGTCTGGCCTGCCCTGCTCTCCTATTTCCCCCCTTACTGGAGCAGACACTCCTCCAGCTTTCAGAGGACAAGCCTTGCTGCAGCATTGCTACCCCTGTACTGACAGTCCCCTCATCTGCCAACTTAGCAAACTTATTGAGGTGTGCCAGATCAGTTCTAGCCTCCCTGGCACTCTTCACTCTACCTCGCCTTCTAACTGTCACCCAGCTAGCCGCCTCACTGTCCTGCAGCTCCTTACTACCATTCTCCCCCTCATCTGTCTCATTGAGCAGCAGACTTTCCATATTGTCTATGGATCTCAATGTTGCCAGCTGCACATTTATATCCAGTATCTGGGCTTCCAAATGCACAATGTTCTCACATCTTGCACAACAGTATGCATTCTCGACCGGCTGTTCAAGGATTGCATACATGTGGCAAGATGTACACTTGATGGCATTGTCAATAGTGGAGCACATTTCCTAATGGGGATTGCACCAGACAGAAAAGTTAATTAAATTGAAAAGCAAAGTTGTAATAAAATACAAAGAGCAATTCAGTAATTCTTCCCTTGTCAACTCCCTGAAACCAAAGTCACTGAATCACAAGTCACACACTTCCTTCCTTTCGCACTTATGCTCCAGGCACACTCCGCTCATTCAAACTCACTAAAGAAGAAGATTTAAAGATTTTTCTTTCCTTTAGCAGCAACCCAACCTTCAGCTCAATGCACTTCCAAAAGGGATCTGCTATATTTAGAACACAACCTTTTCTCTATCTGAGTGTTTTTATTTTGTCAGCATTCATATGCAGCTGATTTTTCAGTGCAATAAAGCAAACAGGGAGGTACATTTGAATCCTTGTATTGTGTGCTATATTTATATGGTTACTGTCATGTAAATAAACTTTCAGAATGCAATACTGCAAGTAGGAATGAGTGAACCCAAGCCAGAAAGTTCGGGGTTCATACCAAACACCGAATACAGATAATATTTTTTCAGGCCTGGTGTGTCTTTGGCCTCTTCCACACGTCTGTTTATTTCCGGTACTGGAAAAACAGCTACTGGAGATATCCTTGTCCGTGTGTTTAATACTTGCGGCACACGTGTGGCATCCATGTGCCGCCCGTGTGCTGCATCATTACCACACGGATGGCTACAATAAGTGCTGCTCCCCCACGGCTGGTGCTGAAGATGGCTCTCATCATTCTCTCCTGCTATGCCGGCGATCGGTGCAAGCAGGGGAGAATGATGACAGTTGTATTAAAGTCAGAACGATGACAGCAGGTGTGGGCTTTTGGGACTATTAATCCCATTAACCTACACCTGCTGCCACTAAGAACAGTGACAGCAGGAGCGGATGATGAAGGTATTCCTCTCTCATTGCCTGCACTATAACTAAATAAATGAATGAAAAAACCAGTGTAAGTTCCCCATATTTTCTATATCCAGCCTGGCAAAACTCACAGCTGGCTGATGCAACCCTCAGCTGTCAGCTTCAGCAAGGCTGGAGATCAAGAATAGAGGGGTCCCCATGCTGTTTTTTTAAATTATTTAATTAAATAATTTTAGAAAGTGGCATGGGATCCCCCTATTTTTGACCACCAGCCAAGCTAGAGCAAACACCTGGAGGCTGGTATTCTCAGGCTGGTAAGAGGCCATGGATATTGACCTCCCCAGCATAAAAATAGGAGCCAACAGCTGCCCAGAAAAGGCAAATCTATAAGACGCGCCAATTCTGGAGATATACCAGCTCTTCCCGCTTGCCTTTTAGCGGTGACAAGTGGTGTTCATATTTGTGGGGTTGATGTCACCTTTGTATTGTATTGACATCAAGCACACGACTTAGTAATGGAAAGTTGTATATAAGACACCTATACATTAGCAATCCTATAGGCATATGTAAATATAGACAGCAATTATAGAGTCTTTTATTACAAATAAAACAAAACACACTTTTCCATTTTTATTTGAAAATAACAAACACAGATATACTCCCCTAATGCCAAATTTCACTGATTTCCTCATGTCCTGTAATAAAATAAAAATAAACAACAATATCCTTCACCTGTCTGACGTTTTGTCTTGAGTCATAATGCATGACTGGGGGATAAATAATTTTCAACCATCCAGGCTGAGAGTCACTGTTGAATGATCAGCTGCAAGCGCAGCATCATTAACCAGCGGTTACATCATCATGTTTACCACCGGTCAGTGAGGCTGCATTCCCAGCCAGGCTGAACTGCGGTGTCCCAAACACCTTGGGAAAAAGTCAGTGATGAGGTAACCACAGTTTAACTCAGTGAGTTCACAACAGATCACCGTGAGAATTTTTGACAGCTGTGAGTTTTGCCTGACTGGTTATCAAAAATATAGGGGAACCCACGCCATATTTTTTATTTATTTATTTATAGTGCAGTTAGCGGTTGATGAACACTGTTATTAGCAATAGCAGGTGTAGGCTGATGGAAGTAATATTCCCACACTACAGTCTAATATGTCCATCTATAGTGGGCACATTTTGATGGCATTGTAATACTGTCTGCAACGTTTTCTCAACTGGGATATATCATACGTAATTAAAAATGGGCAAGGTGCATGGTAAGGGGCGGGGAAGTGTACGTGATGCCTATACTGAGTGCTCAGGCTGAGGACGTGGGAAAGGTGAAACTGCTTGCCTCGGGAGCACCAGTAATACACACATCATGTTGATCTAGCTTCCTTTCCCACTTTTTCTCCCAGTGTGCCATCCCCACCTTACACAAGCACGTGTCCCATAACATCAGCTGTGCCCTGACCAATGCTTTGACTGGGAAAGTAAACTTAATCATGGAGATCTGTACACTTCTGGCCAGGGATTCTACATTTCCATGATGGCAAACTGGGTGAACATTGTGGAAGGCAGGATCTAGTTGGACCCTGGAACAGAACACATGCTACTGACCCAGAGGATTGAGGGCCCTAGTTCAATCAGGGTTGCACCTATCTTCTGCTGCAGTTCCTGCACCTCTAACTCCTCTTAACCCTACATCTCACAAACATCAACATTTATCGCAAGCTGGAAGCACTGCAGCACTGCCTTAGCCAAGCAGCAGCAAGCTGAAGCTAATTTGCCTGAGCTACCTGTGAAAGTACGCCGCATGTGTGCGCATTTCCTCAAGTCGGTTACTACTGTCTCTGCCCTGGCAGTGCTGCAGCAGCGTTTGCAACTTCCAGATCACTGACTGGTGTGTGATGTAACCACGTGTTGGAACTTGACGTTACATATTTTGGCATAGCTTTGAGAGCAGCAGAGGGCAGTAGTTGAATGCCAGATACACCATGCATGTCGGTATTCCAGTCATCCTCCGCACATAAGAGCTGATTAGTGGGCATGGAGGTCTTACATATGTGCGGTTCTCAAACACTTTGAGGACTCAACCAAGATAATGAGCTCCGATTAAGCCATAATCAACATCACCATCCTGCTCCTCTGTCTACCAAAATGCTTGCTGCTCACAATTAAAAAGGAGGCTTTGCAGGCTGAGCAAGTTGAGATGGAGCTAGAAACTATACTGGGAGATGCTACACAGCCCAGCCTCATCTCATCTTCTCAGCACGGATTGGGTGACAATGAGTAAGAGAAGGAACAGGAGCTGGTTGTCTGAACAACAGATGGTAGTACCTTCAGCAACTTCATCCCGTCTGTTTAGCATGGACTAGGAGGAGAGGGAGGAGTGTTATGAGACGAGGATGATAACATTTTAAATCGCTCTCTTGGTGGGGACAGTTGCTTTGACAACTCAGGAGTGGAGACAAGAGAGATACACACTAGATGCAGCAGAGGCCAAGGAACACTCTCAATGGTCTGAGACAGTTTTCCCAGACCATCGCAGCGCCCAGGCCCTGGTGCATGGGGTATTCTGATAAGGAGGGGAAAGTTTTCAAAGATGCTGAAGGAGTACCTTGCCAACTGTACCAGCGTCTTCCATGATTCCTCTGTGACTTACAACTTTTGGGTACCCAAGCTAGACAAGTGGCATGAACTGTCTCTCAGCACCTTGGAGGTCCTGTCCTGCCCTGCCACTTTCATTTTGTCAGAGAGTGTTTTTAGCACTGTCGGGGGTATTTTAACAGATTGGCACATCCGCCTGTCATATGAAAATGCTGACAGACTGACTTTTATCAAAATAAACAAGGGTGGATTGGGACAGACTTCTGTACACTACCGGATGACAGGAGCGGAATTATAAACTCAAATGCAGTGTTTTTTTTCTGATCTATTCGGAAGCACCCCTTCCCACCCAAACATGGGTATACACTTCAGGATTTTGCCTCATCCTCCTTCTTCTCCTCCATCACCATATCAACAGAGTGATCACGCTAAGCTCGCTATAAATTTTTTAATGGTGTTTTTGATGCTTGCATTAACAATTTTTAGAGGCCTACCTTGAACATTCTTTTGTGTATATATATATGTATATATATATATGTATTCCATCCAGGGGTAGATGTTTCTCAGCCCATGCACTTAGTGCATGTGCATGACCAGTCTATAATACCTACTCCTTAAAAATGGAAAAAAAAACATTTCTGAGGCCCTCCACTACAACTCTTCAAAGGGGTATTGGAGTGCCTCCTTCTAATTTTTTGCCTCCCCTACTCTTAGTGCTTACGCTTTATGAGTGTAGGACACCCACTCCTTAGTAATGGGAAAAAATGTGTTTCTGTGAATCCTAGATGAGAGAACATATTTTTAAACCCAAAGAGATGATGGTTTGTATTACTATATGATCCAGTGCCTTGTTATGGGCCGTCAGGTGGTCGTCACATAGAGAGTTCTCATACTGTATGCAGGATGTCACAGCTGGGACACAAGAGTTTGTACAGTAAGTACAGATGATCTTGCTATCCTGTGTAACAGACTGAGTAGATAAGAAGCTCTCCACTATATACCCCAGCCGGGTTGATGAAATAACAGTTTCTGATGCTGCTACATTAAATTAATCACTGTTTTCAGGTCTAATTCAAATAGATTCTATTCTGTCATATTAATACCGCTCTTATCTGCAATTCGTGTATGGTCAGGTGTGGCAGTTGGTATAGCATATGACAGGCATCCAGTCAGGGATTACTGCCTTACAATTTCTAAGTTTTGCTGTTATTTTTTCCATGCAATCATTGACCAATTCATTTTTTTTATAGTAATCTGTACTCTGGAATTCATCCACATTGTCAGTATTACTTGCGTTCCTCCAGACTTTGTGGCTTCCACATACAAGAAAAAATATTTTCAGGGCTGGTTTGGTTCCCTTCTATATTCTGCAATAATGCTGCTCTTATCATCAAGTCATCTACGGTGAGGTGTGGCAGTAGGAGCAGCGCATGACAGGCGTCTAATCAGGGATTATTGTCTTTTAAATTCTAAGCCTTGCAGATGCTTTTTTCCATACACTCATTGATTGATTCATTCTTTTTACAGTGTTTAGTACTCGGAAATTCATCAAAACAGGCAAAACTAAATTATTTAATATTTCCATCCACAGTTTCTCTGTAGCATCTATATGTAAGAGGTGTGGTGGGGAGACTTTACGATACTGGAGCTGAAGCTACTACTTCTGAACTTTCTAGTGCTTTTTTCCATCTATTTTAGAGTGGTTCTTGGAGTATGTTTGGGGTCATTGTCCTGCTGGAAGACTCATGACCTACTACGATGCAAACCCAGCTGTAACAATTATATGGGTGCTATGGAATCTGATTGCGTGGGATAATACGAAACTGAGACCAAAGTTGATGCAAATGAGTATATTAACAAGAGAAACAAAACTAACAGAGCACTTCTTGCAATAGTAACAAAAACAGCACAATATAGAATGATGCAATGAAAGCAAAACTAACAGAGCACTTCCTGCAACAGTAACAAATGCGCAGCTCAATATGGAAATGTCCAGTGTAACTGAAGAGCAGGGCGCGACCACTAATATGAACCAGTCCAACAGTATTATGATGCAGGTGTGCACAAGGCACTAAATGTGGGAGTCCAGCAGTTGGTATGAGAGTAAGCACACCGTGTTTAACCCCTTCCTGACATGAGACGTACTATCCCGTCCACGGTACCCGGGCCCGTATGACCGGGGACAGGATAGTACGTCTACCGCGATCAGCGGCGCCCACGTGGTGAGCGCCGCTGATCGCGGCCGGGTGTCAGCTGATTATCACAGCTGACACCCGGCACAATGTGTCAGGGGCGGTCACGGACCGCCCCCGACACATTAACCCCTTGCACACCGCGATCAAACGCGATCGCGGTGTACCGGGAGTTAAAGGGAAGCATCGGGAGGGAGGGGGCTCCCTCCGTGCTTCCCTGAGCCCCCCACGGCAGCGCAATGTGCAGCGCTGCTGCGGGGGGCTCCTTTCCTCCAGGCCCCCGAATCCAAGATGGCGACGGGGGCCTTCGGGGGCCTGGGGAAGCTGGCTTCCTCAGTGCCTGCAAAGCGCAGGCATGAGGAAGCCTTGTGCACTGCCTGTGACAGATTGCTGATCTGTCACAGTGATCTGTGATGTGACAGATCAGCGATCTGTCACAGGACAGTGATGTCCCACCTGGGACTATGTAATAAAGTAAAAAAAAAATTAAAAAAAAGTGTAAAAATAAATTTAAAAAAATCGCCAAATAAATTAGTAAAAAAAAAAAAAAATATTCCCCAATAAATTCATTTTTTGAAAATAATAAAAAAAAAAAGCAATAAAAGTACACATATTAGGTATCGCCGTGTCCGTAATGACCTGCCCTATAAAACTGTCCCATTAGTTAACCCCTTTAGCAAACCCCTTAAAAAATAAAAATAAAAAACGAAGCAAAAAATAATGATTTATTATCATACCGCCAAACAAAAAGTGCAATAACGCGCGATCAAAAAGACGCATATAAATATCCATGGTACTGCTGAAAACGTCATCTTGTTCCGCAAAAAACGAGCCACCACACAGCATCATCAGCGAAAAAATAAAAAAGTTATAACTCGCAGAATAAAGCGATGCAAAATAATTATTTTTTATATAAAATAGTTTTCATTGCATAAAACCGACAAAAACATAAAAAAACGACCTAAATGAGGTATCGCTGTAACCGTACTGACCCGAAGAATAAAACCGCTTTATCAATTTTACCGCACGCGGAACGGTGTAAACGCACCCCCCCCAAAAGAAATTCATGAAACGCTGGTTTTTGTTCATTCTGCGTCACAAAAATCAGAATAAAAAGCGATCAAAAAATTTCACATGCCCGAAAATGGTACCAATAAAAACGTCAACTCGTCCCGCAAAAAATAAGACCTCACATGACTCTGTGGGTCAAAATAAGGAAAAATTATAGCTCTCAATATGTGGTGATGCAAAAACTATTTTTACAATAAAAAGCGTCTTTTAGCGTGCGACAGCCGCCAAACATAAAAACCGCCATAAATAGTAAATCAAACCCCCCGTTATCACCCCCTTAGTTAGGGAAAAATAATAAAATAAAAAAAATGTATTTATTTCCATTTTTCCATTAGGGTTAGGGCTAGGGTTAGGGCTAGGGGTGTGTTGGGGTAGGGTTAGGGGTAGGGTTAGGGGTAGGGTTAGGGCTAGGGTTAGGGCTAGGGCTAGGGTTAGGGCTAGGGTTAGGGCTAGGGTTAGGGGCGTGTTGGGGTTCGGGTTGGAGTTAGAATTGGGGGTTTCCACTGTTTGGGCACATCAGGGGCTCTCCAAATGCAACATGGCGTCTGATCTCAATTCCAGCCAATTCTGAGTTGAAAAAGTCAAATGGTGCTCCTTCCCTTCCAAGCTCTGCTATGCGCCCAAACAGTGTTTTACCCCCACATGTAGGGTAGCAGCCTACTCAGGACAAATTGCAAAACAATTTTTGGGGTCCAATTTCTCCTGTTACCCTTAGGAAAATAAAAAATTGGGGGCAAAAATATCATTTTTGTGGAAAAAAATGATTTTTTTATTTTCACGTCCGAGTGTTGTAAACTTCTGTGAAGCACTTGGGGGTTCAAAGTGCTCACCACACATCTAGATAAGTTCCGTGGGGGGTCTAGTGTCCAAAATGGGGTCACTTGTGGGGAGTTTCAATAGTTTAGGTACATCAGGGGCTCGCCAAACGCACATGACACCCGCAGACCATTCCATCAAAGTCTGCATTCCAAAACGTCACTGCTTCCCTTCCGAGCCCCGACGTGTGTCCATACAGTAGTTTTCTCCCACATATGGGGTGTCAGCGTACTCAGGACAAATTGGACAACAACTTTTGGGGTCCAATTTCTCCTGGTACCCTTGGGAAAATAAAAAAATGGTGACTAAAAGATCATGTTTGTGGAAAAAATACGAATTTTTTATTTTCACGCCCGGGCGTTGTAAACTTCTGTGAAGCACTGGGGGGGTCAAAGTGCTCACCACACATCTAGATAAGTTCGTTGGGGGGTCTAGTTTACAAAATGGTGTCATTTGTGGGGGGTTTCCACTGTTTAGGTACATTAGGGGCTCTCCAAAGGCAACATGACACCCGCAGACCATTCCATCAAAGTCTGCATTCCAAAACGTCACTACTTCCCTTCCGAGCCCCGACGTGTGCCCATACAGTAGTTTTCTCCCACATATGGGGTGTCAGCGTACTCAGGACAAATTGGACAACAACTTTTGGGGTCCAATTTCTCCTGGTACCCTTGGGAAAATAAAAAAATGGTGACTAAAAGATCATGTTTGTGGAAAAAATACGAATTTTTTATTTTCACGCCCGGGCGTTGTAAACTTCTGTGAATCACTGGGGGGGTCAAAGTGCTCACCACACATCTAGATAAGTTCCTTGGGGGGTCTAGTTTACAAAATGGTGTCATTTGTGGGGGGTTTCCACTGTTTAGGTACATTAGGGGCTCTCCAAAGGCAACATGACACCCGCAGACCATTCCATCAAAGTCTGCATTCCAAAACGTCACTACTTCCCTTCCGAGCCCCGACGTGTGCCCATACAGTAGTTTTCTCCCACATATGGGGTGTCAGCGTACTCAGGACAAATTGGACAACAACTTTTGGGGTCCAATTTCTCCTGGTACCCTTGGGAAAATAAAAAAATGGTGACTAAAAGATCATGTTTGTGGAAAAAATACGAATTTTTTATTTTCACGCCCGGGCGTTGTAAACTTCTCTGAAGCACTGGGGGGGGCAAAGTGCTCACCACACATCTAGATAAGTTCCTTGGGGGGTCTAGTTTACAAAATGGTGTCATTTGTGGGGGGTTTCCACTGTTTAGGTACATTAGGGGCTCTCCAAAGGCAACATGACACCCGCAGACCATTCCATCAAAGTCTGCATTCCAAAACGTCACTACTTCCCTTCCGAGCCCCGACGTGTGCCCATACAGTAATTTTCTCCCACATATGGGGTAGCAGCGTACTCAGGACAAATTGGACAACAACTTTTGGGGTCCAATTTCTCCTGGTACCCTTGGGAAAATAAAAAAATGGTGACTAAAAGATCATGTTTGTGGAAAAAATACGAATTTTTTATTTTCACGCCCGGGCGTTGTAAACTTCTGTGAAGCACTGGGGGGGTCAAAGTGCTCACCACACATCTAGATAAGTTCCTTGGGGGGTCTAGTTTACAAAATGGTGTCATTTGTGGGGGGTTTCCACTGTTTAGGTACATTAGGGGCTCTCCAAAGGCAACATGACACCCGCAGACCATTCCATCAAAGTCTGCATTCCAAAACGTCACTACTTCCCTTCCGAGCCCCGACGTGTGCCCATACAGTAGTTTTCTCCCACATATGGGGTATCAGCATACTCAGGACAAATTGGACAACAACTTTTGGGGTCCAATTTCTCCTGGTACCCTTGGGAAAATAAAAAAATGGTGACTAAAAGATCATGTTTGTGGAAAAAATACGAATTTTTTATTTTCACGCCCGGGCGTTGTAAACTTCTGTGAATCACTGGGGGGGTCAAAGTGCTCACCACACATCTAGATAAGTTCCTTGGGGGGTCTAGTTTACAAAATGGTGTCATTTGTGGGGGGTTTCCACTGTTTAGGTACATTAGGGGCTCTCCAAAGGCAACATGACACCCGCAGACCATTCCATCAAAGTCTGCATTCCAAAACGTCACTACTTCCCTTCCGAGCCCCGACGTGTGCCCATACAGTAGTTTTCTCCCACATATGGGGTGTCAGCGTACTCAGGACAAATTGGACAACAACTTTTGGGGTCCAATTTCTCCTGGTACCCTTGGGAAAATAAAAAAATGGTGACTAAAAGATCATGTTTGTGGAAAAAATACGAATTTTTTATTTTCACGCCCGGGCGTTGTAAACTTCTGTGAATCACTGGGGGGGTCAAAGTGCTCACCACACATCTAGATAAGTTCCTTGGGGGGTCTAGTTTACAAAATGGTGTCATTTGTGGGGGGTTTCCACTGTTTAGGTACATTAGGGGCTCTCCAAAGGCAACATGACACCCGCAGACCATTCCATCAAAGTCTGCATTCCAAAACGTCACTACTTCCCTTCCGAGCCCCGACGTGTGCCCATACAGTAGTTTTCTCCCACATATGGGGTGTCAGCGTACTCAGGACAAATTGGACAACAACTTTTGGGGTCCAATTTCTCCTGGTACCCTTGGGAAAATAAAAAAATGGTGACTAAAAGATCATGTTTGTGGAAAAAATACGAATTTTTTATTTTCACGCCCGGGCGTTGTAAACTTCTCTGAAGCACTGGGGGGGGCAAAGTGCTCACCACACATCTAGATAAGTTCCTTGGGGGGTCTAGTTTACAAAATGGTGTCATTTGTGGGGGGTTTCCACTGTTTAGGTACATTAGGGGCTCTCCAAAGGCAACATGACACCCGCAGACCATTCCATCAAAGTCTGCATTCCAAAACGTCACTACTTCCCTTCCGAGCCCCGACGTGTGCCCATACAGTAATTTTCTCCCACATATGGGGTAGCAGCGTACTCAGGACAAATTGGACAACAACTTTTGGGGTCCAATTTCTCCTGGTACCCTTGGGAAAATAAAAAAATGGTGACTAAAAGATCATGTTTGTGGAAAAAATACGAATTTTTTATTTTCACGCCCGGGCGTTGTAAACTTCTGTGAAGCACTGGGGGGGTCAAAGTGCTCACCACACATCTAGATAAGTTCCTTGGGGGGTCTAGTTTACAAAATGGTGTCATTTGTGGGGGGTTTCCACTGTTTAGGTACATTAGGGGCTCTCCAAAGGCAACATGACACCCGCAGACCATTCCATCAAAGTCTGCATTCCAAAACGTCACTACTTCCCTTCCGAGCCCCGACGTGTGCCCATACAGTAGTTTTCTCCCACATATGGGGTATCAGCATACTCAGGACAAATTGGACAACAACTTTTGGGGTCCAATTTCTCCTGGTACCCTTGGGAAAATAAAAAAATGGTGACTAAAAGATCATGTTTGTGGAAAAAATACAAATTTTTTATTTTCACGCCCGGGCGTTGTAAACTTCTGTGAAGCACTGGGGGGGTCAAAGTTCTCACCACACATCTAGATAAGTTCCTTAGGGGGTCTAGTTTCCAAAATGGTGTCATTTGTGGGGGGGTTCCACTGTTTTGGTACATCAGGAGTTTTCCAAACGCGACATGGTGTCCGATCTCAATTCCAGCCAAAAACGTCAAATGGCGCTGCTTCCCTTCCGAGCTCTGCCATGCGCCCAAATAGTGGTTTACCCCCACATGTGGGGTATCAGCGTACTCAGGACAAATTGCACAATAACTTTTAGGGTCCTGTTACCCTTGGAAAAATAAGAATTGAGGGTGAAAAGATCATTTTTGTGGAAAAAATATGATTTTTTAATTGTATGGCTTTATGTTATAAACTTCTGTGAAGCCCATGGGGGTTCAAAGTTCTCACCACACATCTAGATAAGTTCCTTAGGGGGTCTAGTTTCCAAAATGGTGTCATTTGTGGGGGGTTTCCACTGTTTTGGTACATCAGGGGTTTTCCAAACGCGACATGGTGTCCGATCTCAATTCCAGCCAAAAACGTCAAATGGCGCTGCTTCCCTTCCGAGCTCTGCCATGCGCCCAAATAGTGGTTTACCCCCACATGTGGGGTATCAGCATACTCAGGACAAATTGCACAATAACTTTTAGGGTCCTGCTACCCTTGGGAAAATAAAAATTGGGGTGAAAAGATCATTTTTGTGGAAAAAATATGATTTTTTAATTGTACCGCTGTACGTTATAAACTTCTGTAAAGCCCTTGTGGGTTCAAAGTTCTCACCACATATCTAGATAAGTTCCTTGGGGGGTCTAGTTTCCAAAATGGGGTCACTTGTAGGGGGTTTCCACTGTTTAGGTACATCAGGGACTCTCCAAACGTGACATGGGGTCCAATCTGAATTCCAGCCAATTTTGCATTGAAAAAGTCAAACGGCGCTCCTTCCATTCTGAGCTCTGCCATGCGCCGAAACAGTCGTTCCCCCCCACATATCAGGTATCTGCGTACTCAGGACAAATTGCACAATAACTTTTGCAGTTCAATTTCTCCTGTTACCCTTGGTAAAATAAAAAAAATTGAACCTGAAGTATTTTTTTTATGAAAAAAAGTTAGATGTTCATTTTTTTTTAAATATTCAAAAAAATTCCTGTGACGCACCTAAAGGGTTAATAAACTTCTTGAATGTGGTTTTGAGCACCTTAAGGGGTGCAGTTTTTAGAATGGTGTCACTTTTGGGTATTTTCTATCATATAGACCCCTCAAAGTGGCTTCAAATGTGATGTGGTCCTAAAAATAAAATGGAGTTGTAAAAATGAGAAATCGCTGGTCAACTTTTAACCCTTATAACTTCCTAACAAAAAAAAATTTTGGTTCCAAAATTGTGCTGATGTAAAGTAAACATGTGGGAAATGTTAGTTATCAAGTTTTTTGTGTGCCGTATCTCTGTGATTTAAGGGCATAAAAATTCAAAGTTGGAAAATTGCGAAATTTTCAAAATTTTCGCCAAATTTCCGTTTTTCTCACAAATAAACGCAAGTTATTTGAATGAAATTTTACCACTATCATGAAGTACAATATGTCACGAGAAAACAATGTCAGAATCACCAGGATCCATGGAAGCGTTCGAGAGTTATGACCTCATAAAGGTACAGTGGTCAGAATTGTAAAAATTGGCCCGGTCATGAACGTGCAAACCACCCTTGGGGGTGAAGGGGTTAATAAGGGAGTCCAGCTATTTTATGAATGAGCATGCACACAGCACTAAAGTGTAGATGTCCAGCAATCATATGGGTGGAAATGCACACTGCACTTAAGCATAGAAGACCAGTATTAAACGGGAGTGGAATTAACAGGAGAAGGTCATATATGTACCTTTTTGGGCTGAAAGTCCCGCACAAGTCCAGCACCACAGCCCAACAAACACAGGCCTAGAGGAGATGGTGATATTAGGATTCTTTACAGGCCACAGCAGATGCAGAGGCGAATAGTTCCACACTAGAAGTCCAGACAGTAGTTAAGCACAGACCGCATCAGGGAGAAGCACAGAGGACTGTAGGCAGCATAATGTGGAGAGACATAGCAACCAAGTAATGATCAGCAGCAGCAGGGAGTCCATCAGCAGACAGGCAGGAGCTCGGGAGTCAACAGCAACAAAATACTCAGGCAAAGAAGAACGCACGGCCCGGACTTAAATAATCAGAACACACAAGAAGTTCCATGACAAGGCGGGACACAAGACTCCATCTTGGATAAGGACGACTGGCACAAAGGAAAGTCTAGAATCCTTACACCAGCTTTCTGACCCTGGGCACTACATTGCAACCCAAAATCCTTTTGGAATCTTCACATTTCAAGGCACCAAGGGCCAGAGGCAGAAAAAAAAACTCTTTGAACCCCTACCATATTTAACTGTATCTACTGTGTTCTTGTATTTGAAGACCTGATTCCACTTACAGTGAACAGTAGAATTATATGCTTTACCAAAAAACTCTATCTTAGTCTCATCTGTCCACAAGACACCTGCTGGCCATCTAACAATAGAAAAGGTCACCAGATGGCCCTCTACAACTAGTGATGATCAGTTGTTGGCCGTGAAAACTTTCAATGTGTTTGATCATGTCTCCCACATTGCGTGCTAAGATATTGTATTACAATGATAAAATTATATTTCCTGTTGACTGTTTTTTTCCCCATTGAAAAAAATGCAAATATGCATAGCGCAGCAAAAACACTGCATATGAACATAGTCCAAAGTATTGGGGGAACAATGTTTTCTCTTAGCTATTTTGCCTTATATACAAGTCATTATACTGGAAAGAATGTTTCTTAACAACATTTTTTTCCAGTCAAATCCATTTTAAATGCGGTTCTGTATGGTTTTTTTTGTCAGTCCATAAAAGTGGTGTAATACTCTGACAGCATTGTTCTCAGCACTGACCTGTCATTCAGAGCTGCTTCCATGGGTCTTCCCCATGCTGTTCCCATGCCATTTTCATCAATTTGAAGACCCTCTCCAGACGTGCAGGAGAGGGGCCTCCTGAAAGATGCATGAGTTTACCATTGACTTCCATTCAACTCGTTACTCAGGTCGAGCACCCAAGCATTACAATTTGCTCAACTCGAATAACGAGTACCTGAGCATTTTAGTGCTGCTCACTTATCACTAGTGTTAAATTATAAATGTCTATTGAAGACTATTAAGAGAAGAGAAAAGAAAAGGAAGGAGCAGCTAAGAGAAAGTGAGAGATGAAGTAACATAGAAGGTGCTGCTAGTGTTATTAAATGATTATCTCACATCAGTGCTGGATTCAAAGCTACACTGCTCAGACTTGCTCTTTTATGTTCCCCCATGCTGCTGCTACTTCTGAAGGCTTGCTAAAAAGAGATACTGGAGAAGGAATCCCTTATATCTCTGTGTGCAGTGTATGGGAGGCATTTTATCAGCAGGTGTCCATCCACTAGCTTAGTGACGACTGAAAATTACTGCCTGAAGAGGGGAAAACATTTGATAAATGCAAGATCCAACTCATTTAGTGGCCAGAAACAGTTTAATTCCTCATGTATGTGCAAGGGATGTACAAGGACTGGATTGTACCCCACTTCCCGTGCCCATGTTTCTACATCCCTGAGAAGCTGGTACTTTTAATATGTGCTATAATGCTGCTATATTGTGTATGTACGATATATGGTATGTGTTTCATAATATTGCAATGCTGTGTAATGTATTGCAAATATATATATATATATATACACTCACTGGCCACTTTATTAGGTACACCATGCTAGTAAGGGGTTGGACCCCCTTTTGCCTTCAGAACTGCCTCAATTCTTCGTGGCAGAGATTCAACAAGGTGCTGGAAGCATTCCTCAGAGATTTTGGACCATATTGACATGATGGCATCACACAGTTGGCGCAGATTTGTCGGCTGCACATCCCTGATGCGAATCTCCCGTTCCACCACATCCCAAAGATGCTCTATTGGATTGAGATCTGGTGACTGAGGAGGCCATTTGAGTACAGTAAACTCATTGTCATGTTCAAGAAACCAATCTGAGATGATTCGAGCTTTATGACATGGCGCATTATCCTGCTGAAAGTAGCCATCAGATGTTGGGTACATTGTGGTCATAAAGGGATGGACATGGTCAGCAACAATACTCAGGTAGGCTGTGGCGTTGCAACGATGCTCAATTGGTACCAAGGGGCCCAAAGAGTGCCCAGAAAAAATTCCCCACACCATGACACCACCACCACCAGCCTGAACCGTTGATACAAGGCAGGATGGATCCATGCTTTCATGTTGTTTACGCCAAATTCTGACCCTACCATCCGAATGTCGCAGCAGAAATCGAGACTCATCAGACCAGGCAACGTTTTTCCAATCTTCTACTGTCCAATTTCGATGAGCTTGTGCAAATTGTAGCCTCAGTTTCCTGTTCTTAGCTGAGAGGAGTGGTACCCAGTGTGGTCTTCTGCTGCTGTAGCCCATCTGCCTCAAAGTTCGACGCACTGTGCGTTCAGAGATGCTCTTCTGCCTACCTTGGTTGTAACGGGTGGCAATTTGAGTCACTGTTGCCTTTCTATCAGCTCGAACCAGTCTGCCCATTCTCCTCTGACCTCTGGCATCAACAAGGCATTTCCGGCCACAGAACTGCCGCTCACTGGATTTTTTTTCTTTTTCGGACCATTCTCTGTAAACCCTAGAGATGGTTGTGCATGAAAATCCCAGTAGATCAGCAGTTTCTGAAATTCTCAGACCAGCCCTTCTGGCACCAACAATCATGCCACGTTCAAAGGCACTCAAATCACCTTTCTTCCCCATACTGATGCTCGGTTTGAACTGCAGGAGATTGTCTTGACCATGTCTACATGCCTAAATGCACTGAGTTGCCGCCATGTGATTGGCTGATTAGAAATTAAGTCTTAACACACAGTTGGACAGGTGTACCTAATAAAGTGGCCAGTGAGTGTATATATATATATATATATACCTTGTATTGTATAAATGTAGGGAAAGTATAGGATTTAGAATAGCCCACTAGAGGGGGCACAATAGAATAGAGTTAGTGAGGAATTAGACAGACCAATAGGATTTAGTTCATTAGGAGAGGCCAACTATGTGTAAGTTAGTGAGCTTCCTGAGTTCAGTTAGTAAGGGCTGGGAGCCAGGATAGGACAGTTGTGTCCCATAATGTTTAAGCTGAGGAGCCCAGCCATTCAGGGCTTATGGGCTCACATGATGGTAGAGGAATACAGGGCAGCATCAAGATGGTAGCAGGTAACATCGTGGGAACAATTCCAAATGTCCAGAGTGAAACGGACAGGGAACTTTTGAAGGAGGTTGGTCTGGCCAGTCAAGAAGCTGCGGTACCGAAGGCGACGGTTCGACCCTGCAATATTCCTGGAAGAGTGAGGGACAATACAGGGAACAGAATGGTGATGTTTTGTGAAGAACCTTGTGTTGCTTCGGTGACTAAACTGGACGAGCTGAGTAAAGTTGTTTTATTGAAACTGGATTTGGACCACAGAAGGGAAAATGTGTTTAAGTGACGGAGGGCCAGGATGCGACAGAGCACCCTTCGTTAGCCACGACTACAGCCCTGGCCTCCATTACATACACACAACAGTTTTTTCTTGAAAGTAGCCTTAAATATTAGGAAAATTTTAATTATTTCATATTTTAAATATCATATTTCCCCATTGCTTTGTAACTGAACTAAAAACATGACATTCATTTAATTTTTGTTTTGTCCCAGGCAGAGATCATGAACATGTTACTAAAATATAAAGGTTATCTGATATCACTAGCAGCATTCTGTTTTCTGCTCTGCATCATTTACCAACAAGACTTCATAAAGGTAATTTTGGAATATGTTTCAGCATAATTTCTTCATAGATTTCATTTATATGCCTGTGTAATTATATTATTAATCTAAAGCTATTTACCATTACTTTTGGTTTAATGACATGTGTACTGCCTCTACAATCATGAACGTACTGTACTGTTTCTAATTGGTCATAATAGGTGACATCTGTGCCTGTGCACTCTGGTTTACGCTTCTATTGTCGGCTGATGCAGGATTACTATTCAGTAGCCCTATTTTAGTCCAGGACTTGTGGCAATGAAAAGTCCAGAAGCCTCGGGGTTAGATGCTAGTGAGTTTGTCTTTCTCCCTCCTGTCTGCCTTGGGTGGGGCTGTTCGCTATTTACTATACACCCCTAAGGCGAGGGTCACATGACAGCATTAAAGATTGTTCAGAGTTGTATCCAGAAAAGTGGAACGATTTTTTTTCTCACTTTTCATCTGTAAATCCGTTTTTTTACTCAGCCCTATTTATCATTTACAAGACCATTCAGTTTCCAATGTTACAGAATTGCAATGTATCTATAAAAATCGGATGCTGTACTGTGGCTCAGAAAGGCATCCGATTTTTTTCTCACACCCATAGACTTGATTGGGTGACTCTCATTTGACTTACACTACTGCGATTCTTTTCACATGCAGATCCAGTCTGATAAGCTTGCATCTTCCCATACCTTCTGGTTCTGACCCAACTACCTGACAATTTTTCTTGCCTGCACCACTCCTGGCTGGCAGTTTAGCCCCCTAAATGCTGTCATTACAGCATTTACAAAGAAGGCAGAGGGAGGGTGTTCTCTCTGCCCTCCAATTGGCGCAACAGCGACATCATGGCAAAGGCCTGATCATTGCCATGGTGACCCGATGTCAAGATGACATCCAGATCACCAGGCTATGGCAAGCCTCTTAGACCATTAAACCTTGGGCAGAGCGTGCTCAAAGGTGCTTGTGTCAATGCAGCACTGACGGATATAAGCCATTACAATGCTCATTCATTGCAATGGTTTATAACAATAATCAGGCTGCTGAAAGTGAAAGACCCATAGAGGTACAAAGAAAAAAGGAAAAAAATAAAAAAAAAAGTACACGTATGGTATCTCCTTCTCTGGAACAACCGACCCCATAAAATTGTCACACTAGTTACATAGTAGCATACATAGTTATTAAGGTTGAAAGAAGACTTTAAGTCCATCTAGTTCAACCCATATCCTATCCTAAACTGCCCTAACATGTTGATCCAGAGGAAGACAAAAAAAAACCCCATGTGGCAATCAGTAAGCTCAACATGGGGGAAAAAATTCCTTCCCGACTCCACATACGGCAATCAGACTAGCTCCCTGGATCAACGTAATATTAAGGAAACTAGTGTACAGTCGTGGCCAAAATTTTAGAGAATGACACAAATATTAATTTTTACAAAGTCTACTGCTTCATTTTTTCTAATGGCAATTTGCATATACTCCAGAATGTTATAAAGAGTGATCAGCTTAACAGCAATTACTTGCAAAGTCAATATTTGCCTAGAAAATGAACTTTATCCCCCAAAAGACATTTCAACATCATTTCAGCCCTGCCTTAAAAGGACCAGCTAACATCGTTTCAGTGATTGCTCCATTAACACAGGTGTGGGTGTTGATGAGGACAGGGCTGGGGATCAATCTGTCATGATTAAGTAAGAATGACACCACTGGACACTTTAAAAGGAGGCTGGTGCTTGGCATCATTGTTTCTCTTCTGTTAACCATGGTTATCTCTAAAGAAACACGTGCAGTCATCATTGCACTGCACAAAAATGGCCTAACAGGGAAGAGTATCGCAGCTAGAAAGATTGCACCTCAGTCAACAATCTATCGCATCATCAAGAACTTCAAGGAGAGAGGTTCCCTTGTTGCCAAAAAGGCTCCAGGGCGCCCAAGAAAGACCAGCAAGCGCCAGGACCGTCTCTTAAAAGTGTTTCAGCTGCGGGATTGGGCTACCAGCAGTGCAGAGCTTGCTCAGGAATGGCAGCAGGCAGGTGTGAGTGCATATGCACGCACTGTGAGGCGGAGACTCTTGGAGCAAGGCCTGGTCTCAAGGAGGGCAGCAAAGAAGCAACTTCGCTCCAGGAAAAACATCATGGACAGACTGATATTCTGCAAGAGGTACAGGGAGTGGACTGCTGAGGACTGGGGTAAAGTCATTTTCTCTGATGAATCCCCTTTTCGATTGTTTGGGACATCTGGAAAACGGCTTATTCGGAGAAGACCAGGTGAGCGCTACCACCAGTCTTGTCTCATGCCAACTGTCAAGCATCCTGAAACCATTCATGTGTGGGGTGGCTTCTCAGCCAAGGGAATGGGCTCTCTCTCAGTCTTGCCTTAAAACACAGCCATGAATAAAGAATGGTACCAGAATGTCCTCCAAGAGCAACTTCTCCCAACCGTCCAAGAGCAGTTTGGCGATCAACAATACCTTTTTCAACATGATGGAGCACCTTGCCATAAAGCAAAGGTGATAACTAAATGGCTCAGGGAACAAAACAGAGATTTTGGGACCATGGCCTGGAAACTCCCCAGATCTTTATCCCATTGAGAACTTGTGGTCAATCATCAAGAGACGGGTGGACAAACAAAAACCTTCAATTTCAGACAAAATAAAAGCATTGATTTTGCAAGAATGGACTGCTATCAGACAGGATTTGATCCAGAAGTTGATTGAGAGCATGCCAGGGAGAATTGCTGAGGTCCTGAAGAAGAAGGGTCAACACTGCAAATATTGACTTGCTGCATTAACTCATTCTAACTGTCAATATAAACTTTTGCTACTCATAATATGATTGCAATTATATTTCTGTATGTGATAAAAACATCTGACAAACACACATAAATACCAGAGGCCAGCAGATCATGTGAAAATATAATATTTGTGTCATTCTCTAAACTTTTGGCCATGACTGTATATAACCTGTAATATTATACTTTTCAAGAAAGACATCATCATACGGAAGAGAGTTCCATAGTCTCACTGCTCTTACAGTAAAGAATCTGCATCTGTGATTATGATTAAACCTTCTTTCCTCCAGACGTAGAGGATGCCCCCTTGTCCCCGTCACAGGTCTAAGAGTAAAAAGATCATTAGAAAGGTCTTTGTATTGTCCCCACATATATTTATACATTGTAATAAGATCACCCCTAAGCCTTCGTTTTTCCAAACTAAATAACCCCAAGTGTAATAACCTGTCTTGGTATTGCTGACCTCCCAGTTCCCTAATAACCTTGGTCGCTCTTCTCTGCATCTGCTCCAGTTCAGCTATGTCTTTCTTATACACCGGAGAAAACAAAAAGCAAAAAACACAAATATCCTGAACTAAGAGTAAAAAATATACTGCAAATAATGCATAAAGGTAATAATAATAATAATAATAAGGGTGTTTAGTAAACATAATTTTGATCAAAATAATGTACAAGCCATCCCGCCACGTCACGGCAACCCTTGTGGGACAGTCCCTACTCTAGTATTTAAAACCTTTTCACTTGCCAAGTGGCGTGAATGTGAATAAGGGTCGAGCGGCTGAACCACTAGTAACAGCTTAGGCCAGACTGGATGGCTTTCCCAGCTCAGAAAGAGGGCGGTCACACCCATATATGCACTGAATGCACAATGAAATGAATAAAAAACAAATCTGAACTGAGAAAAGTAAGTTAATGTGTATGCACAATGTAAGTGCATATTAACACATGACCATTAACCAGAGAAAACAAAAAGCAAAAAACACAAATATCCTGAACTAAGAGTAAAAAATATACTGCAAATAATGCATAAAGGTAATAATAATAATAAGGGTGTTTAGTAAACATAATTTTGATCAAAATAATGTACAAGCCATCCCGCCACATCACGGCAACCCTTGTGGGACAGTCCCTACTCTAGTATTTAAAACCCTTTCACTTGCCAAGTGGCGTGAATGTGAATAAGGGTCGAGCGGCTGAACCACTACTAACAGCTTAGGCCAGACTGGATGGCTTTCCCAGCTCAGAAAGAGGGCGGTCACACCCCTATATGCACTGAATGCACAATGAAATGAATAAAAAACAAATCTGAACTGAGAAAAGTAAGTTAATGTGTATGCACAATGTATGTGCATATTAACACATGACCATTAACCAGAGAAAACAAAAAGCAAAAAACACAAATATCCTGAACTAAGAGTAAAAAATATACTGCAAATAATGCATAAAGGTAATAATAGTAATAAGGGTATTTAGTAAACATAATTTTGATCAAAATAATGTACAAGCCATCCCGCCACGTCACGGCAACCCTTGTGGGACAGTCCCTACTCTAGTATTTAAAACCTTGGCATGTGGTACCAGCAGTATTTCAGAAAATACCATCTTGGAGGTCCTTGCTTTAAGCTTACAGCCTAATTCCCTGAAATCATCTTTAGGGACCTTCCACCTAGCTCTAACTTTGTCATTTGTGCCAATGTGCACCATGACAGCTGGGTCCTCACCAGCC
The DNA here is from genome assembly GCF_039654945.1 of Dendrobates tinctorius. Classification (NCBI taxonomy): domain Eukaryota; kingdom Metazoa; phylum Chordata; class Amphibia; order Anura; family Dendrobatidae; genus Dendrobates; species Dendrobates tinctorius. The sequence goes on along the minus strand of NW_027361686.1, from coordinate 13,301,638 downwards.
CCTCCCAGTAATCTGTCAACCCGATCAGCGATGTGTCGGACTCGAGTGCCTGGTAGGCAGCACACCGTTCGCCGATCCCTGGCTTTGTGACAGATTACCCTATCTGCTCCCCTAATAATTGAGTCCCCCACTACCAGCACCTGTCTGGCCTGTCTTGCTCTCCTTACTGGAGCAGACACTCCTCCGGCTTTCAGAGGACAAGCCTTGCTACAGCAGTGCTACCCCTGTACTGACACTCCCCTCATCCGCCAACTTAGCAAACTTATTGGGGTGTGCCAGATCAGGACTAGCCTCCCTGGCACTCTTCCCTCTACCCCGCCTTCTAACTGTCACCCAGCTAGCTGCCTCACTGTTCTGCAGCTCCTTACTACCATCCTCCCCCTCATCTGTCCCAGTGAGCAGCTGACTCCTTTCCATATTGTCTATGGATCTCAATGTTGCCAACTGCACATTTAGATCCAGTATCTGGGCTTCCAAATGAACAGCTTGCTCACATCTCGCACAGCAGTATGCACCCTCAACCGGCTGTTCAAGGATTGCATACATGTGGCAAGATGTGCACTGGATGGCATTGGCAATAGTGGAGCACATTCCTAATGGGGATTGCACAAGACAGAAAAGATAAATAAAAATAAATGCAAAGTATTAACAAAATATAACAGCAATTTTGTAATTCCTACCTTGGAAACTCCCTGAATCCAATGTAACTGAATCACAAGTCACACACCACCTTTCGCACTTACACTCTGGTCACACTCAGCTCGCTCACACTCGCTGAAGCAGAAGCTTTAAAGAGATTTTTTTCCCTTCACCAGCAAACCACCCTGCTGCTCAATGCGCTTCCAAAACCCCTTTGGTGAACATCGTAAAAAAATAAATAAATACGGGGCACAAAATGATGCATTTTCATCATACTATTGAATGTAAACTAGAAAAAACGTGATCAAAAAGACAAAAGTAAATAAAAATAGAATTGCTGAAAATGACATCTTGTCTTGCAAAAAACAAACTATGATATAGCTCCATCAATGGAAATTTTAAAAAGTTATAGCAGTCAGAATAAAGCAATGCAAAAATAATTATTTTTTCTATAACATAGGTTTTTTAATTATTATTATTATTATTTATTTATAAAGCACCATTGGTTCCATGGTGCTGTACATGAGAAGGGGTTACATACAAATTACAGATATCACTTACAGTATACAAACTAACAAACACAGACTGATATAGAGGGGGAGAGAGGACTCTGCTCTTTCGGGCTTACATGCTACAGGATGGTGGGGAAGGAGAAAGTAGGTTGGGGGGGTTGCAGCAGCTCCAGTGATGGTGAGGCGGTAGCTCCAGTAGTCGTGAGGAGGCAGCGGGGATCATTGCAGGCTGTAGGCTTTCCTGAAGAGGTGGGTTTTCAGGTTCCGTCTGAAGGATCCGAGAGTGGTTGATAGCCAGACGTGTTGGGGCAGGGAATTCCAGAGGATGGGGGATATTCAGGAGAAGTCTTGGAGGTGATTGGGTGAGGAGCAAATAAGTGTGGAGGAGAGAAGGAGGTCTTGGGAGGACTGGATATTACGTGAGGGAAGGTATCGGGAGATTAGTTCAGAGATGTATGGAGGAGACAGGTTGTAGATGGCCTTGTAGATCAGTATTAGTAATTTGAATTGGATACACTGAGGGAATAGGAGCCAATGAAGAGATTTGCAGTGGGGAGAAGCGGAGGAGTAGCAAGGAGAGAGATGAGTTAGTCAGGCGGCAGAGTTGAGGATGGACTGGAGAGGTGCAAGGGTGTTAGCAGGGAGGCCACAGAAAACGATGTTGCAATAGTTGAGGCAGGAGATGATGAGGGCATGCACAAGCATTTTAGTAGATTGAGGGTTGAGGAAGGGACGGATTCTGGAAATATTTTTGAGCTGGAGGCGACAGGAGGTGGAGAAAGCTTGGATGTGCGGTTTGAAGGACAGGGCAGAGTCAAGGGTTACTCCGAGGCAGCGGACCTCCGGTACGGGGGAAAGCGTGATGTTGTCAATTGTTATAGAAAGGTCGGGTAAGGAAGATTTGTGAGATGGGGGAAAGATGATCAGTTCAGATTTGTCCACATTGAGTTTGAGGAAGCGAGAGGAGAAGGAGGAGGATATGGCTGATAGACACTCTGGGATTCTGGAGAGCTGAAAGGTGATATCTGGGCCAGAGAGGTAGATCTGAGTATCATCGGCATAAAGGTGGTACTGGAATCCGTGAGACTTTATGTACAAGTGTACAAGTGGTGAGGTGTGATTTGGAGAGAAGATGAGCAAGCTCCCCTACAGTGATGTTAGATAAGGAGGTTATGGGGTTTGGGCATTGGTCTGGTATACAAAGGGGTTGTGGTGGTTGAGCAATAAAGACTTGCCGTGTTTGGTCTATCTTGTTTTTGAAGTGTGCGGCAAAGTACTTGGCAGAGATTAGGGAAGTCGGAGGGGGCAGTGGTGGGCGGAGGAGGGAGTTAAAAGTATTGAACAACTGTTTGGGGTTGGGGGATAAGGAAGATAAAAGGGATGTAAAGAAGGCCTGTTTAGCAGAGGTGAGGGCAGATTTGAATGCAAGTGTTGCTTGTTTGAGTGCGGTGAAGTCGTCTTGCGAATGCGTTTTCTTCCAGCGCCATTCTGCAATTCTGGATGCTTGCCGAAGCTTTTTAGTGGTGTTATTGTGCCAGGGTTGTGTATTGATTCGTCGCACTCTGTTATGCAAGACAGGGGCGACTGAGTCGATGGCTGATGCAAGAGTGGCATTGTAGAAACTAGTGGCAGTGTCAGTGTCGTTGAGTGAAGCTATGGAGGACAGTGGTAGAATAGAGTCAGAGAGTATGTGAGTGTCTACATGTGCGAGGTTTCTGCGGGGGTGCGCATGCTGCTGGACATGGGTGACAGGTGAGGAGGACAGGGATGAGAAAGTGAGTAGATGGTGGTCAGATAGAGGGAGAGGGGAGGTGGTGAAGTTAGAAAGAGAGCAGAGGTGGGTGAAGACCAGGTCTAGTGTATGTCCGTCTGCGTGGGTGGCTGAGGAGGACCACTGAGTAAGTCCAAAGGATGAAATAAGGGACAGGAGTTTGGAGGCTGCCGACTGGTGGGTGTCAATGGGGATGTTGAAGTCAGGGGCGGACACAGACTGTAGTGGGCCCCTGTGCAAGAAATTTTTCGGGCCCCCCAACCCTTCATAGGGCAACAAAGTTATTTGTTATTTGTTGTTATCTAATATTGAGGCTATGCAGGGCTGGATATAATATCTGTATAGAACATGATGTAACTCCCCATAGAATATAATGCAGTCCCTCCCCATATAGTATGATACAGCCCCTCCATAGAATATATGGCAACCTCCTCATAGGATATAATGCAGCCCCTTATATAGAAAAATGTAGCCCCTACATAGAATACAATGTAGCCCTCCTCATATAGTATAATGCAGCCCCCATAGAATATAATAAATATAATACAGCCCCCTATAGAATATAATGTAGCCCTAAATAGAATATAATACAGTCCACCTCCCCCAAGAATATAATGTAGCCCCCATATTATATAACACAGCCTCTCCTTATAGAATATAATTTAAAATGTACCCCCCATGGAATATAACACAGCCACATAGTATATAGCCCAGCACCACATAGTATATAGCCCAGCCCACCATGGTATACAGCCCACCACGGTATATAGCCCACCATGGTATAATACAGCCCAGCATGGTATATAGCCCCCCAGAATGGTATAATACAGCCCAGCATGGTATAATTCAGCCCAGCATGGTATAATACAGCCCAGCATAGTATATAGCCCCCCCAGCATGGTATAATACAGCCCAGCATGGTATATAGCCCCCCAGCATGGTATAATACAGCCCAGCATGGTATATAGCCCCCCCAGCATGGTATAATACAGCCCAGCATGGTATATAGCCCCCCAGCATGGTATAATACAGCCCAGCATGATATATAGCCCCCCAGCATGGTATATAGCCCCCCCTGCATGGTATGATACTGCCCAGCATGGTATATAGCCCCCCCGGCATGGTATAATATAGCCCAGAATGGTATATAGCCCCCCCAGCATGGTATAATACAGCCCAGCATGGTATATAGCCCCCCCAGCATGGTATAATACAGCCCAGCATGGTATATAGCCCCCCCAGCATGGTATAATACAGCCCAGCATGGTATATAGCCCCCCAGCATGGTATAATACAGCCCAGCATGGTATATACCCCCCAGCATGGTATAATACAGCCCAGCATGGTATATAGCCCCCCAGCATGGTATATAGCCCCCAGCATGGTATAAAGCCCCCCCAGCATGGTATGATACAACCCAGCATGGTATATAGGCCCCCCACCATGGTATATAGCCCCCCAGCATGGCCCCACAGTCCAGCATGGTATATAGCCCCCCAGCATGGTATGATACAGCCCAGCATGGTATATAGCCCCCCCAGCATGGTACAATACAGCCCAGCATGGTATATAGCCCCCCCAGCATGGTATAATACAGCCCAGCATGGTATATAGCACCCCCCAGTATGGTATAATACAGCTCAGCATGGTATATAGCACCCCCACATTGGCCCCACAGCCCAGCATGGTATATAGCCCCCCAGAATGGTATAATACAGCCCAGCATGGTATATAGCCCCCCAGCATGGTATAATACAGCCCAGCATGGTATATAGCCCCCCAGCATGGTATAATACAGCCCAGCATGGTATATAGCCCCCCCAGCATGGTATATAGCCCCCCAGCATGGTATGATACAGCCCAGCATGGTATGTAGCCTCCCCAGCATGGTATAATACAGCCCAGCATGGTATATAGCCCCCCCAGCAAGGTATAATAAAGCCCAGCATGGTATATAGCCCCTCCCAGCATGGTATAATACAGCCCAGCATGGTATATAACCCCTCCCAGCATGGTATAATACAGCCCAGCATGGTATATAGCCCCCCAGCATGGTATAATACAGTCCAGCATGGTATATAGCCCCCCCAGCATGGTATATAGCCCCCCCAGCATGGTATGATACAGCCCAGCATGGTATATAGCCCCCCAGCATAGCCTCACAGTCCAGCATGGTATATAGCCCCCCAGCATGGTATGATACAGCCCAGCATGGTATATAGCCCCCCCAGCATGGTATGATACAGCCCAGCATGGAATATAGCCCCCCTAGTATGGTATAATACAGCCCAGCATGGTATATAGCACCCCCCAGTATGGTATAATACAGCCCAGCATGGTATATAGCACCCCAGCATGGCCCCACAGTCCAGTACTCACACTGACTTAAAAAAAAACCACTCCTCACCTTCTCCTCGTGCCTGCATTGCTCCCGCCTCCTGTCTCCTCTCCTGCACTGCCTGGTACACAGTGAGAGCGCAATGAAGTCATTGCGCACCCACTGTGTCAGAGGCAGAGCGGGGAATGATGGGAGAGGGAGCGTCTGACGCTCTATCCTCCAGGCTCCATCATTGCCTCCTTCCTCCTTCAATGCGGGGAGCGGGGGTGTGGAGTCGGTGCTGGGGGGCAGGCAGGCCCCCCTGCCACACAGGGGCCCCTTTGCCTCCCGCAGCGCTGCTCTCCTCATTGCACTACACATGGCTTATTTGAATTTTGACATAATTAGCCATGCGGTGCTGTAGGCTGGAGGGGCCCCCTCTCCCCCGGGGCCCCCATGCAATGCACAGTCTGCACGGGCGGTAGGTCCGCCCCGGTTGAAGTCACCCATGATGATGGTGGGAATGTCAGCAGAGAGAAAGTGAAGGAGCCAGGAAGAGAATTGGTCAATGAAGGCAGTTGTCGGGCCCAGGGGTCGGTATATGACGGCCACTTGGAGGTTGGAGGGAGAATAGATGCAGACGGAGTGGACTCCAAAAGAGGGGAGGATAAGGGAGGGAAGAGGTGGGATTGGGTTGAAGGTGCAGTTGGAAGAAAGGAAAAGGCCCACTCTCCGCCATGTCTGTTGCCAGGGCGAGGAGTGTGGGTGAAGTGGAGGCCACCGTAACATATCGCAGCAGTGGAGGCGGTGTCGGAAGGTGTCAGCCATGTTTCGGTGAGGTCAAGGAAGGAAAAGTTACGAGAGGTAAAGAGGTCGTGAATCACATGGAGTTTATTGCAGACGGAGCGAGCATTCCAGAGTGATCCAGAGAGTGGGAGCAGGGTGGTGGTTGTCAAGGGCACGGATTTGAGGTGGGAAAGATTTCTGGTGTTTGTGTTGGTATGGGAACAATAGAAGGGGTTAGTAATGGGAGGTATGAGCTGTGGGGGTCCAGGGTTGGGAGATATGTTGCCAGCAGTGAGGAGAAGCAGAGAGAGGGAGAGCATGTGGGAGAAGGAGAGTGGGCGGCTGGTTTTGCATTTTATTAGGGGAGCTCTGAGGTTGAGGAGCAGGTCAGCAGAGGAGGTCAGGTGAGGAGGCAAGAGGGAAGGAGAGATTATTATTTTGTTAGCGGGTGCTGGGGTTTGCGAATAATGAAGGAGAGTGAGGGTTAAAGGAGCCAAAACTGTTAGAGCGTATGTCAGCATGGTGAGAGTAATTTAGAAGGCAAAACAAATTTAGTACATTTAAACGCAGCGTTTAGTCATACCTTCTGGTCACTTCAGGCTCATTTCAGGTATTATTTCAGTTATTATCCTTAGAAGACATCCTTGGAATGACAGCCGAGGTCATGACAGACCTTTGAGTCTGAATTTATAAGACGTCAATTGCACATCAAACAAGCCAGCTGTGATCACAAGGAGGTAGGAGCAGTAGGGAGATTGGACAGACACAGGAGACGATTAATTAGAACTCACAATAAAAAGCAAAAAAAAACAAATGCAAATGGTCAGATCTAAAAGGAAAGATAAAGTATTGATAGGAAACAGATACAGGGGTGATTGATTGGGGTTCAGGAGAAATGGGTGATGAATGTATTGCAGCCAGGACACATACCTGAGGATGAAGCACATCGATTGTCAGATTGATAGTAATAGTGAAGCATAGTAATAATAATAATAATGAAGCATCTATAGCAGGGAGTTATTTTTCAGGCATTATTTCAGATATTATCCTTAGAAGACATCCTTGGAATGACAGACCGAAGTCATGACAGACTTCTGAGTTTGAATTTATTTTATTGTGTAAAAGCGTCAAAACATAAAAAGAATATAAATGTGGTATTGTTGTAATCATACTAGTTTGAAGGATAAAGCTGCCTTATCAATTTAAGTACATGTGGAACGGCATAAAAAACACAAAAAAACAGTATAAAAGGCCTCTGACACACCATCCACTACAGGCAACCTACCAGATGGAGACACAACTTGGAGTCTCCACATTTCAAAACAATGTTTGTAATATCAGCAGCAGTAGCAACAGCAGGCACAGAAGACACCACAAAGATGGCACAGACTGCAATAAAGCAAGATCAATGCATGACACTAAAAATGATACCATTGCCTAGTCTGCCAAGCCTGCAACTGGGGTGTAAGAGTCATTGGAGATCCATGACTTGTTCAATTTGCTGAAAGATAGGAGGTCTACACTTTCAAGGAATAGCTGGATGCGCTTATCCGTCAGGACACCAACAGCAGAGCTGAACACACGTTCTGAGAAAATGCTGGTTGGCAAGCATGACAAAACCTCCAAGGCATGACAGGTGAGCTCAGACTCCAAATTCCCCCTCATGGCATTGATATTGACCTTGAGATACTCCTGCACAATCCTCTCAAGTTGTCCACAACATGTCAGACTTGGACTCTGTTATACTAGTGCATGGGCTGGTCTAAAAAAATGTGTGAAATGACTCACAGAAATTGCTTATGCCACTGACACTGCTGCTGCTGTTTTTGCGGTGACACCTTGACGTTCCCAGGGATGGAAATCTAGAACTGCAATGCACACTGTGTGCTTCACTGCAGTCTTGGGGAAAACTACTCCTAAGATTGTCTGCAAGCGTGTTTCGATATTTCAGCATGCGTGCATCCCTTTCCAGGAGGGGGAGCATCTGGCAAAATTTACTTTTGTACCATGGATCTAACAGAGTGCCAACCCAGCAGTCAGCACTATTTCTAACCATGGGCGTACCCACCGAGGGGCAGGGGGGGAACACCTATCATGATTAGCATGGCGGGGACTGGAGTCATCACTGAGTGCCCTGAGTCCTGCAGTGCGGCGCTGGCACACAAGATGAGGAGATTGCGGGGTGAGGCTGTGCGTGCTTTCCCGGGTTCTGGCTGGCGCCTTGTTTCTGGTGACCTGGGCTGCGGTGGAGGAAAGTGGTTTGTTGTCTGGTGTGCACTCGCAACGTGCCCCAGATGCTGAGACAACAAGGTGTCCCTGGACAGCTTAGACATTTGAGTGTGCAAGAAATGATGGGAACCGTGCACTAGTTATATACACCTGGAGTGTGCATGCTGCCCTGCCTCATACACCTGGAGAGTGCCCGCTACCCTGCCTCATGTGCCTGGAGAGTGCACACTACCCTGCCTCATGCACCTGGAGCATGCACGCTGCCCTGCCTCATACCCCTGGAGCGTGCACTCTAGCCTGCCTCATGTGCCTGGAGCGTGCACGCTGCCCTGCCAGTCACCAGGGCTAGGAAGGAGACCCCAAAGTAATGGGTGGTCACATGTGTAACTACCCAGCAGGAAGGGCATCGTGAAGTGTGGGGCTGGTGTGTGTGTGGCACCCCCAGGGGTATGGTCGCCACACTGGCTTTGCCTTCCTCCAGGGGAGGGTAATGCCAGGCTTGGAAGCAGTGATGGGTCTCTCCAGCAGTTAACCTAATGCATGCAACACAGTTCCACTCCGGGCCAGCAGGGGCAACTCTGAACCAGGATTCTAGAGAGGAGTGTCCTCTGAGGGCCAGGTGGAAGAAGGATGAGATAGTCTGCGGAGGGTGAAGTGTGCAGACGGGAGTTGCAAAGCTGAGAGGTTGAGCTGCAGAAGGCGAGCTCCCTCAGCTTGAGAGCGCACAGAACTGGAGTCTGGTCTCCACGGTGGTACGGATACTGACGGTACTACCACAGATACCAGAGGAGTAGGAGGCTGTAAATGCCCTGCTCCCAGCAAAGACTTGGGACACAACAGCAATTGACTAGTGAGCCAGGACTCAGGAGAAGAGTCCCCGAGAGAGACTACAGCTGTCTGTCATACAAGTATAGTTCTAGGAACATCTGAAGAGAGGCATTTCAGAGTAACTAAGTACTGGGGTGCTTCACACTACAAAGCGCTAGGAAGGAGACTGCACAGCCCTTCTGCTGAGAGAGAATCCTGATCTGCTTCCAGGCTGACCTGCTCCAATACCATCTGTAATCAGGACTCTGGACTGCATATACTCAGTAAAGGTACAGAAACTACAACCGCTGTGTCTTGTCTGTTCCCTACGCGTTCGGCACTGCTACATCCCCGTGCCAGCTACATCTACACTGCCCTGGGACTACAGCTCCACCTGTGGGGAGCTTTACCATCTAAGCTGCACATACCATCAGTCCCAGCGGATCTGTATGCAGCGTTGGCCTAACACCATATTTTCCAAACACCACGGGTGGCGTCACGAACTATCCTACCATTAACTACATCTCCCCATTGCTTGGGCGCCCAGGGCCACGGACTGGGTCACCGCTGCTGTGACACATCCCCCTGACACCGGCCCGGTACCGAGTACCCCACAGCCCTGGGAGGGCGACCCAAGTGCACAAAAGAAACTATCAAATCTGCTACATATACAGTATATTATATATTTTTTTGCACGTACATTCCTGTTTGCGCAGCGAATGTGAATCCCTGGTGATGCGTTCTCGTGTGGCGTCACTAACCATGCCATCCTTAAGACTTTTTGGGCATTTTCCTTTTTTTGTACATCTTAAAGATTGCACTAAATACAGTAGTAGCATTTATAAGTCTGTGTTTTTCCCCCGAGAGTTTTGAGAGGAAACTCTACATAATTTTTGTCAAAAACTCTTGATGGTCTTCCAATTAATTTTTGTGGGGAAATCCACTTTCCTGTTTCTAAAGTTTTTTTTCTTTTTCTCCTATTGAGGTTTTGAAAAACTCCTGAGGGGGAAAAGGGTCACTTGTTTAAAGCAGATCGACAAGGACGCCTTTTCAAACTACTCAGTCCAATCAAAACATAAGTCTTCAAAACAGCAGCAGGAAAAATAAGACTTCTCCAAAACAATGTTTTCTCAAGTGCTTTTGGCTTGAAAATGTGATGTTTTTAAACGGAAAAGTGTGAACATAGCACTTGGTGACATTAAAGCAACACTCCAGCAGTTTTTTTTCTTAAGCACTGGAGTTGCGCTTTAAGGCTGTGCGCCCACGATGCGATTTTTAAGCGTTTTTGCCGCGATTTTCGGCGCAAAAACGCTGCAAAAACGTTTAAAAATCTTGTACAGAACGCCCCCCATGCATTCCTATGGCATTACGCACATGCTGTGCTAATGCTGCGCTTTTTTCCGCGGCGGAATCGCATCGCGGAAAAAAATCGCAGCATGATCATTCTTTTGTGCGGAATAGCAAAGAATTGTCGCGATTCTGCACCCATAGGAATGCATGAGAATCGCTTACTTCCCGCATGTGGCTATGCCCACCATGCGGGAAGTTAAGCGTCTCTTGTGCGGTTGGTACCCACGGTGTGGAGGAGAGGAGACTGTCCTCAAGGCCCTGGGTACCATACCCCTGTAAAAAAAAGAATAAAATATCAGGGTATATTTACCTTCCGACGTCCCGCGCTGCCATCCCGGGCCTCAGCGCTCCCAGTAATGCCTTGCGGCAAGGTCCTGTGATTACGTAGTCTCGCGTGACTCTAGCGGTCTCGCGAGATCGCTATAGTAACGCAAGACCAACGTCATCACAGGTCTCGCAAGGAATCGCTGGGAACGCTGAGGCCCGGGATGGCAGCGCGGGACGTCGGAAGGTAAATATACCCCGATTTTTTATTATTTTTTATCATTTTTAACATTTTATCTTTTACTATTGAGGCTGCATAGGCAGCCTCAATAGTAAAAAGCTGGTCACACTTGTCAAACACTATGTTTGACGAGTGTGACCAACCTGTCAATCACTTTCCAAGCGATGCTTCAAATCGCTTGGAAAGTGCTTGAGAAAATCACGGCAAAATCGCGAACAGAATCGCGGTAAAATCGCAGTGAAATCGCGCGGAAAAAAACGCGCAATTTCTGGGAAGGAGTCCGGTTTTCATTGTGCGTTTTAAAATGCTACGTGGGCCCATAGCCTAAATGTAAATCCCCTGCCCCTGTTATTATGCTCACCTTCCCGGGCTTCTTCTTTTACCGATGCCACTGCGGTCCTTCGGCGCCATCTTGTGACAGATTCTAACTGGCCAGAAGTACATATAATTTTCTTAAAATTTTCATTCCATTCACCTTTTTCGTCCTAAAATTTTACAACCTGAATGACCAAGGCTTGCCCCGTCCCCTAATTTTGATCCTGGGTACGCCCATGTATGCAGCTCTAGATCTTGGCAGCAGAGCCTGAAGCTGAGTATTTTGTCCCTTTTTCTTTGTCTGTCCTGTGTTTGTCTCTTCTATATTTTACCATCTGCAGTGTCGAGGCTAGCGTCCTTGCCAGCCAGTGCACTAGTAAGGATACACTGAGGAGACAATAAGAGGCTAGGCACGTGATGGTGGTGGGGGGAGTAACCACATAGGGGAAGTTTAGAGACAGGCACAAGTTGGTGTCAGGAGGTGTCCTTTGTTGATTTGTTGATGTGGCATCCGCTGGACTTACTCTAGTCTGAGCATGACTCCCATGTTCTGCATACAGGACCACCCATATTCTCCATATAGAACCCCTACGTTCTCCATAGAGAGCCCCCCTCATGTTCTCAATGCAGAGCACCCCCTCATGTTTTTCATACCATTCTCCCCCATGTTCTCCATACAGAGGCTCCCTCCATATTCTCCATACAGTGCCCCCCATTTTCTCCATACAGAGCTCCCCTCTATGTTCTCCATACTGGGGCCGCCCCATGTTCTCCATACAGAGGCCCATGTTCTCTATTCCAGGTCCCTCCCATGTTCTCAATACAGAGCAACCCATGTTCTCCATACCAAGCTCCCCCTATGTTCACCATAGAGAACCACTCATGTGCTCCATACAGAGCACCCCCCATATTCTCCATACCGAGCACCCCCCATTTTCTCCATAAAGGGTCTCCCTCCATGTTCTCCATACAGAGCCCCCCTCCATTTTCTCCATACATAGGCCTCCCATGTTCTCCATACTGAGTCCCATCCATGTTCTCCATACTGTGTCCATCCCCATGTTTTCCATAAATAGCCCCCCTCATTTTCACCATACAGAGCCCCTCGTATTCTCCATGCATCTTCGGCTCTATGAGCACTAACCCGCTCCAGGCTCTGGTGCGACGCTCTGCATTTAAGTCAAGTCATCGCGTCTTGACATCAGCAGTGTGCGCATGCCACAACACGCCAGGTCAGGGATCTGGTTGGAGCTCTACTGACTCCAGAAGTGCTGGTACGCATGGATGTTCATCTGTATTCACATCCTAAAAGTGCAAATACAAATTAATGTGGTGCTCCCCCTCCTCCTTCTGTTTTCTTAAAGAGTCTGGAGAGGGGAAGGACATTTTAGTTATTTTTTTAAATCTTGACCTGGGCACCGCCTTCTGCAACTAGTCGCCCTAGACACTGGACTGCCGATGCCTAGTAGCAAATATTTGTCTGCCTGCATGAATCTCATCAGTTTTGTGGCTTTCCTTTGTCATTTTTTTAATTCAAGGGCATTATTTCTATAAACTGATTCCTATACCTGAACTGCATGTTCCTGAAGAGACCACATCAATGCTTTGTAATGTATCAGTGTTAGAATTCTGTTTTGTGAGTTCAAACCTCTTTTAGTAAGCGGCAGTAGCCTTTTGGCCTTAGAATGACATTCAATTTTGTATGAATCTGTGATTTAGGCTGGAGTCACACACAACGAATAAAAAATCGGTCCCATTTTAACTGTCTGAAATCGCACAAAGGTATCTTAACCAGTGATGCGTTTTTGATGCGATTTTTCTTCATTGATGCGATTTTAATCGCATGTAAGCATCCTTTTGACATCCGTCTGGTGAGATTTTCTCGCAGGATAGCAAAATGGACATATAATGGAGCCCAATGACAGGTTTCCCCACACAAACGAATTAATAGATCTAGACACACACATACAGTATATATATATATATATATATATATATATATATATATATATATATATATTTTATACATGTCATAGAGACACATTTATACATATATTTTACATTCATACAGTTCATCAAAGCAAAATAGCCGCAGAAACATTTGCCGGCTTTTGGATATTTATTCTCCTGCCCGACATGAAATGACACATGGTTTACATATAGTTAACCATTTAATTTCATGTCTTTTTTGTTATGTCTATCACTATTAATTAGATGAGTGTTTGTGGGTAAAATTATGGAGTTGTAGGGGTTAATTTAAGGGGTTAATTTGTTGTATTAAATTGCAGGGGCTCCTGCTGACGTGATTGCTGTGATTGTCTCGGTCAGAGGATCGGATGCGATAAAAAATCGCATGATGTGAGCTGCCCCATAGAATATCATGGGTTCGAATGCAATGCGATTTTTATCGCATTGCATTCGTCCGTTTTATTCGCCAGTGTGACTCCGGCCTAACAAGTATTCCCAGATCCTTCCCTACAAGTGACACTGCTAGTTTAACTCCCCTTAAAACACATGGTGTCCACATATTATTAATTCTTATCATATGCATAATTTTACATTTCTCCATATTAAACTTCATCTATCACTCAGTTTGTCAAGTCAGCCTGTAAATTATAATACAGATAAAGGAGTCTGTGTCATTTTTTTACTTAAAGGATTTTATTCTGGCTGTTTTTTTTTACAATCTAACTACAGGATTAGTAATGGAGGTGTCTTATAAATGCCTCTCCATTACGAACCTGTGGGCTTGATGTAGGAGCCATAAAACAGCTGACATCAACCCCACTACCATTACCCCACTTGCCACCGCACCAGGGAAAGTGGAAAGAGCCAGGAAAGAGCCAGAATTGGCACATCTAATAGATGCACCTTTTCTGAGATGCCTGCTGGCTGCTTGTCAAAAATGGGGGGGACCCCACTCATTTTTTTAAATAATTGAATTAAATAATAACAAAAAAACAGCATTGGACCCCTCTATTCTTGATAACCAGCCACAATAAAGTTAACAGTAGAGGGTTTCAGCCCACAGCTGACAGTTTTGTCTTCACTGGCTATCAAAAATAGATGAAACCCTACGTCATGTAAAACAAAAATGTATTTATAGTGCAAAGGTGTGGGCTGATGAATACTCCCTTCAACGGCGCCTTCTCTTGCTGTTATTTAGTGACAGAAGGCATAGGCTCATGAGAGTAGTACTCTCTCATCAGCCAATGAGGGTGACCGGCGGTAACAAAATTACCTCAGGCGACAGCTGCTGGCTCACGCTGTCTTCGGAACCAAACATTTTTTCTCATGTTTGGCTAAACCCATTGGTCTTGAACATAGACGGGTTCTTGGGAGTTTTTCTTGTTTCTTTTATTTGTGCTAGTCCTTAAACTTCACTGCTCCAACTTATTTGAGTGGGTCTTCGTTTCTCACCTTGAGTTATCGTATCTCTCCTCACACTTTCCTTTCCCCTTGTTGGTAGTGTGTTGTAACCTCCCCTCTGGTTCTTCAGGATGTATGCAAAACCCCTTGGTTGCCTTCTAGGGAGCCAGGCCCGAGAATATGTTTTTGTTATGCGGCTAGGGCCTTTCTCCTCTGTACAAGGACCAGTTGGGTGTATGTGTGGCGTTTTCCTGGTGTGAGTGGGAACACGTTCATAACCAGTTTGGTGTCATCTGCTAAAGTAAAAACAACACTATTAATCCTGTCTTCTATATCATTAATAAATAAGTTGACCAATAGCTAACCTAGCACCAAAAATTGGGATACAGCACTTACTAGGTCCATCTTTCTTTATATTATTTTTATAGTTACTGTGTTGCTAAAATATTTATGTTTAAGTATGTATCTTTTCTTGTTTTTTTTGCTAGTTTGGCAGAGCTGTGATTCCCTTTATTATATCATCTGCAACATTGGAGCAAGAAAGTGAAATTCAAAAGACGGTACACAGAATTTACCATCAAGTCGATGAAACAATCCCCAAGATAAATGTTACAGAGAAAATAAAAACAACCAGCGCTAAACATAGCAAAGTCTTCTTGAAGTATCCAAAAGATAGATACTGTGTTGGGGACCAATTAGTAGTCCAAGTTGATTTGTTTGACTACTTGGGCAAAATGAAAACTTATGGAGGAGATTACTTAAGGGCAAGAATCTCATCAAGCGCTTTTGGAGCAGGATCATCTGGGAGGATTGAGGATTTCAATAATGGTACCTATCACGTTCATTTCATCTTATTCTGGGAAGGAACAATTAATATTACTGTTTTCATGATGCATCCAAGTGAGGGCGCGTCAGCCCTGTGGATTTATAGAAACAAATGGCACGGCTATGTAGACCATGTTGGCAAGTTTGAAGCACCTCAGCAACAAAAAGAGGTAATATGTGGATTTGGCCTTGATCAAAGCAAAGAGCTGTGTGATTATAAAGATGAGAGAGATGAAGAACATTTCTATTGTATCAAACCTGAGAACTTTAGCTGTAATTATCTTACTCATGTGAAGAGCTGGAGGCGACATGACAATACACTATTCACAAATACTGAAAAGAGCCTCTTTAACAGGTAAGATAATCATGCAACGTTATAATATTTGCTTGGTCTACTGTTATATTCACTGCATTAGGCACATAAAATTATAACCATGGAGCCATGAAAGGTAATACAAATAAAAAGGAAATCTGTGGTATATGAAACTAAAAAACTAAATGCTGTCTGGAAAGGAAATAGTTGTCTTATCTGATGCGAATTACCCAACTCAGCAAAATAGTTTGGCTGGTGTTAGTAAACTTTATTCAAAGGTGAGTGTCTTTTGGTTTCCCACAATATGTAATATTTATAGTATGTGTCCACTCAAGGCCAAAATTATATATTTCAGTTCTTGTCATGTTCTGAACAATTGGTTGCTCGTTGGTCAGGTCAAGCAATTTGTAATACTCAGGTGCTCGGACAGAACAACGAGCAACCAATTGCTCTATGGGAGACCCGAGCATTATTCCCGCGATCCCCCCCGGGGGTCAGTTTAAGGTCTAAAAATGTCTGAAAATGATGGAAACACTCCTCAAATGACACGGGAACATCATGGGGAATCGCCCCTGGAAGCATTTCTGACTCCTAGGTCACAGCTGTAAACAATGTTGTCAGAGTTTCACGCCCTTTTTACAGGCGCACCAAAAAACATACAAAAGTAAAACCAAAATGGATTTTGCTGGGAAATATGTTAAGGAACATCCTTTTCAATGTAATGACTTGTATATAAGGCAAAATAACTAACCCCAAACAAAAATGTTCATCCACCACTTGGGCTATGTTCACATGCAGAGTTGTTGATGCGTTTTTCAACTTTAGCACTGCTTTCAACCAATACAAATGCATTCACTGGGAAATGTCATTGTAGCATTTAACAACCCTAGCTGGCCATGTGGTGTGTGACACATAAGCAGACACATCTCGTTTCATTTATGAAGGAGGGACACACAGAGCCTATTTTTAGAGGAGCATCAGGCGGCATTAATCTTCTAAAAGGGCCATTATTAAACAGTGGGTCTCCTATGCTGTTATTGCCTATGCAGTGAGTTGATGGGCTGCCAAAAATTAGGACGCACCCCAATGCCCCTTTCATGAGACTTACAGGAGGGCCTCCTGAAAAAATGTTTCATTGAATGCAAGGCTTGGCCTGCCCCAAAGTTACATGCACCCCAATAACCGTTTCAGCAGAGGTAGTTGAGGGCCTCATAACAAAATTGTTCCCATTAGAACAAAGTGTGACTCCCATACTGTTTGCTTATGCATTGAATGCAAGGCCTGCTCTGCACTAATGTTACATGCACCCCAATAAGCCTTTCAGCAAATATATTTTACAGCCTCATGACAAAATCGTTCCCATTAAAAGAAAGTGTGACTGGAGCGCCCCGTGTTGCCTGGGGGTACTCGGTACCGGGCCCGTCGACTTCAATGGGGGACAGTGTCACGGCGGCGACCCGGTCCGTGGCCCAGAGGCGTACAGTAATAAAATAGGGGAAAGTTGTGTGGTATTTATGTGGTAAAAATGAAAATAAAGTTATTAGATGGTGAAATACGTGACGCCACCTGTGGTATTCTAGTCAGAGGTGACCAGCGCTGCGGTGTTGCTTCTCTGGGACTGATGTTGGGCGCAGCTATGATGCTGCTTCAATCGGGGTTACCTTGACATGGTGGAGCAGCTTGGTATATATTTTTTTGCAAAAAAACGTATCGACTAAATACCCTGTATTTGTTATCTTTCTATCAGCACTTGCTGACTACTGTTACATGTTTTACTGCAGGATATTTTTGCACAATTGTCACTCTGTGCTCTCTGTTTGTGTTGCAGCTATGATGTTGTAGCCCTCCACAGGTAGGGCTGTAGTCCCAGGGCAAAGATGTTAAATAAATAGTAAAAATGGCTGTGAACATTGGGGTGCAGAGAAATGAGAGAAAGACACAGAGAGGTGCAGTTTCTTTACCTTTTACTGGTAATAGGTTGCAGTCCGGAGTACCACATACAGGTGATGGAATGAGTCCAGCTCGCCTGGAGGCATTCAGGGGATCCACCTTGCCAGGTGGGGATTTAGGACCTTCCTTTCTGCGCTTTGTGTGTGGGTCTCCGCAGTATATAACTATGCTGCGACCCTCTATTCGTGATGGTTTCACTAACCTGTACGGCTGTCAGCGTGAGCCTATTCCACGGGTACCGTTCTCTTCACCGTCGGCCCTGGGCTCCTTATCCACTGATGTGCCCTCAGGTGTTCAATGTGCACAGGAATTTACAATCCCCTGTACTTTCAGATTTGGCTATCAGGGCGTACAGTTCCTGTCAGCCTAGGACTCTGATGTCCCTTTTCTCTTTATTAGCGCTTCACTTAGGGGTCTGCTATATGCAGTATTTTAGCTTCCCTAGAGTCTCTCAGTCTCTGCTCATGTCCTTTTCCTCTTGTCAGATCAGCTGCCTGTCTTGAACTGACAGGATCTTCCAGAAAGATCTCTTTTAGCTCACGTCCTCACGTTTAAACTGTCATCTTTTCTCCTCCCAGCTCACAGCTGCTTCGTTTCCATGACAACTCCCTCAGCTCACTTCTAGCTGACTCACCAACCCCCTCTGCTGGCCAGAATTTATAAGGCATCTTCCTTTTCTGACCTGCAGCAGGAAATTGTGATTAAATCTATGCTGCCTGGCATGGGGTCCCTTTTCTGCCTCCAAGCATGACTTTACCCATTAGAGGGAGGTAATGTCACTGTGACAACCGGACTCTGGGGTGTCACATTCCCCCCAAGTTAAGTTCAGTACTCCTGGACTGAGGAAACATAGCAAGAATTGTTAACAACAACAATCAATGCAAATCTACAAAGTCTTAAAAATGTAAAAATTATCAAAAACCAGACAAGAAAAATGAAACAATAGCACAGTTACTGCAGCGACCAGTCCTTAAGCTGCTATCCAGGAATTGTCTTTGTCCTTGTACCTGGAGTTTGGTTGGTGGGAACCTCCTTAACCCACTTTGTGTGTCGTCCCTGGGCGTGGCTACAGGGCGCTCTGTAGATGGGCCTGTTTTTCGGCCACGCCGGTGGCTTATTTTCAAGGCCTTTTTGGAGTAACTATTTACAAATACAGTTATGACCACACATAGTCCTGTGGCCCAATTGTCCTTTAACTGGTTATTGCGAATGCTTTTAAAAAGGTTCTTACAGTAAGTCTCTGTAGGCTCTCATGCTTAACGGTTACTATATACATTCTTATTACTTTATTTACATTATGTACTCTCTATAACTGGCAGGGATTTGACCTCTAGTACAACGAGTGGATCTACACAGTATAGGTATTTCTGATGACCTGACTTGTTCTCTGATGTCTACTGTTGGTGCATTAGTCACTACGCTATAAGTAGACTTGTGTAAGATTGGTATTCTAGACTGCCTTCTCTCTACTCCTAGACTCACCATGAGATTGTCAGATTCGCTGTTAGCAGGGGACAGATTTCCGCATTCCACTGCAGATGTGGCATCTGTTACTGGAGCCATTTCATTTAGAGTCTCTACTTCATCTGGTGCAGTAGTACTGGTACCACTATTGCCTGATCTACTTGTGTCCACGTCCCAGGAAATTCTCCAGGTATAGTTTAAATCTTTTCTTCCACCTCTACTATGGGTTGTGGAGTGTCTTGGACTTCTTTCTTGTCCTTCAATTGATCAGGGCACATCTTTAGATGATCTCTTGAGACTGCTTAGAAGGTTTCTCCTCCATCTTTGCTGATGATGCATACTTTGGTGTTATTAAAGTCTGAAGGTATCACAGTGTATGGCTCTGCTTCCCACTGGTCATCTAGTTTGTGAACACATCTCTTTCTTTTAAGTACTTGTTCTCCTGGTGTCAAGGGAACTGCAGGGGCATGTTGGTTGTAATTTCTTTCCTGCCTCTGTCTTGCTTGGGACAAACTTTTCTCCACACATTCTTGCACTTTGCGGTATTGTTGTTGCCGCTCTGTATCCCAGTCAGCATCTGGTGATGTTGTCTCAGGTGTTAAGACTCCCCTGTCTAAATCAATGGGTAATTTGCCAGGTCTTGCTCTCATCAAGTAGGCCGGAGTGCAATTTGTAGAGTTTACCGGTATATGATTATATAGATCTACTAGATCTGGCAACTTCTCTGGCCACTGGTTTCGTTCTTCCAGAGGTAAGGTCTTCAATATGTCAATTACCACCTGGTTCATCTTCTCACACATGCCATTTGTCTGTGGATGGTACGGCGTCGTTCTGATTTTCTTGCAACCGTATATGTTACAGAACTCCTGGAACACTTCTGCCTCAAAGGCTGGACCTTGGTCGGTGAGCACTTGTTCAGGGTATCCGTGCGGTCGACAAAAATGTTGCTGAAATGCCTTGGCTGCTGTCTTCGCTGTTTGGTCTTTAACAGGCACAACTACCAAGAACCTTGAGTAATGGTCCTCGATCGTCAAAACATAGGTGTAAACATTCCTACTCGGAGTTAACTTCCTGTAATCCAAGGCTACCAGTTCAAGCGGCTGTTTTGTGATGATCTGCTGTAATGGGACTCGCTGGCTGCTTCGGTCTTTTCTGCGCAGGTTGCATGGGCCACATTCTCGACACCACTTCTCAATGGAACTCCTCATGCCAACCCAGTAGAATCTTTCACGAAGTAGAATTTCCAACTTCTTCCAACCGAAGTGTCCTGCTCCATTGTGGTATGCCTCTAAGACCATTGGCGCATCCCTCTTTGGGACTACCACCTGCCAGACCAGTTCATGTGTGCGCGAGTTGATGTTCCTCTGACACAGTTTACCCTCGTAGATGAACAGCTTGCCTCTTTCCTTCCATAGCTGCTGTACTTCCTGTGGGTCATCTGTGCCAGGGTGTGCATCAGCTTCTGCCAGGCACTCCTTTACTAGGCGAACATCTGGGTCACTATCTTGTGTCTCTGCCCACTCATGATGGGGTAATGGGTTCAACGTTACCTCTCGTACGATAAAGTGCTTATTCCTTACTCCTTGAGAGCGCTGGGCTGCAATTGGACAGCTGGTAACTCAATTTCTTCGAGTTCTTTTGGATCTTCTCCCCCGTCTGGTGAATTAGGCATTCTGGACAACGCATCTGCATTAGCGTTCTTATGTCCTGCTCGGTACTTGATGGTGAACTCGTAGTTGGACAGCCGAGCCATCCATCGCTGCTCAAGTGCCCCAAGCTTTGCCGTTTCAAGGTGGTTTAGCGGATTATTGTCCGTGTAGATGGTGAACTTTGCGGAAGCCAAGTAGTGCTTGAATCGCTCTGTTACCGCCCAGACTATGGCAATGAACTCCAGCTTAAAGGAACTGTAGTTGTTGGGGTTCCCCTCAGTGGGACGAAGCTTCCTGCTGGCATAGGCAATCACTCTTTCTCTGCCTTTCTGCACTTATGACAGCACTGCTCCCAATCCCACGTTGCTGGCGTCAGTGTAAAGTACAAACGGTTGGTCATAGTCAGGGTAGGACATGACTTCATCTCCTGTGAGGGCCAGTTTCAGCTTGGTGAAGGACTCTTCTATCCTTTTGTTCCACTCGAATGGAAGATTTTTGTTCTTGGCCTTCTTGGATTGGCCCACTAGAAGATCTCCCATAGTGTTTGCTTATGCAGTGAATACAAGTTGTGGCCTACCCCAAAGTTACACGCACCCCAATAACTGTTTCAGAAGACGTACTTGAGGGCCTCATGGCCAAATTGTTCCCATTAGAAGAAAGTGTGTCTCCCATACTGTTTGCTTATGCACTGAATGCAAGGCCTGCCCTGCACCAATGGTACATACACCCCAATAACCATTTCAGCAGACGTACTTGAGGGCCTCAGAACAAAATTGTTCCCATTAAAAGAAAGTGTGTCTCCCATAGTGTTTGCTTATGCAGTGAATGCAAGTCCTAGACTGCCCCAAAGTTACATGCACCACAATAACTGTTTCAGCAGACCTACTTGAGGGACTCATAACAAAATTGTTCCCATTACAACAAAGTGTGTCTCCCATACTGTTTGCTTATGCATTGAATGCAAGGCTTGCCGTCCACCAATGTTACATCCACTCCAATAATCGTTTCAGCAGATGTACTTGAGGGTGTCAGGACAAAATTGTTACCATTACATGCACTCCAATAACCCTTTGAAACCACGTACTGGATGGCCACATGAAACAAAAGTTCCATTAGTATTTTTTTTTTTATTACCATAAATTTTGCCCATGAAGTGAATGCAAGGCCTGGCCGTAATTTTCACGCACCACAATCCCCCTTGGAAGAAAGGTGGAGGAGGGTCTCCTAAAATAATTTTCACATTACAAAGGAGCAGTTCACCTATATTTGGAATGCCCATATACTAATTGTATCGGCTGGCAAAACATTTTCCCCTGGGGTGTACACATCAGCATAGTGTGTAAAAAAATTTTTCTAGGGGCATCATAAACACATTGGAAAACAGTAACCTGATTTCCTACACAGTTGCTGCTGGGAAGGTGCAGGTTTTTAGTAAAAAAATGTGGACGAATCGTTGGATGAAGTGATCTGGAAAAGGGGAATGGTGACGGCAGGAATGGGAATGTACAGGATTAATAACAGCGGTGGCTATGGGAGGTATGACATCCAGGATACAGCCTACAATGATTAGTCGTGTAGACACCACCAATTACCAGAATGTGTTTCATGGCCTTCAGAAGATCGGTGTGAAACACCTGTGAAGTTCAGCATAAAAAATGCCCGTAAATATATGTTGCCAAAGACGCACGTGTCCGTATAAAGGGCAAAGTGCAACATGTTGGGTGAGACGCTAATGGGTCGCCCTCCCAGGGCTGTGGGGTACTCGGTACCGGGCCGGTGTCAGGGGGATGTGTCACAGCAGCAGTGACCCGGTCCGTGGCCCTGGGCGCCCAAGTAATGGGGGATGTAGTTAGTGGAATGGAATAGTTTGTGACGCCACCTGTGGTGTTCGGCAAGGGAGATGTTAAGCCGACGCTGCAGACAGCTCCACTGGGACAGATGGTGTGGTGCAGCAGTGATGGTATAGCCCTCCACAGGCAAGGCTAATGTCCCAGGGCAGTGTAGCGGTGGTTGGCACGGTGATGTAGCAGTGCCGTAAGAGTAGGAAGCAGACAAGACACAGCAGGGTGCAATTTCTGTACCTTTACTTGATAGCTGCAGTCCAGGGTCCTGATTACAGATGGTAACGGAGCAGGCTAGCCTGGAAGCAACTCAGGGATTCTCTCTCACAGATGGACTGTGCAGTCTCCTTCCTAGCGTCTTGTGGTGTGAAGCACTCCAGTACTTAGTTACTCTAGAGTTCCTCCTGTCAGATGTTCCCAAGAACCTCACTTGCACGGCAGACAGCTGTAGCCTCTCTCGGGGACTCCTCTTTAGTCCTGGCTCTCTATCCAAGCTGCTGTTGTGCCTCAAGTCTTAGATGGGAGAAGGGCATTTACAGCCTCCTACTCCTCTGGTATCTGCTGTAGGACCTTTAGTATCCGTACAGCCTTGGAGACCAGGCTCCTGTTCGTGCGCTCTCAGCTGAGGGAGCTCTCCTTCCTAGCTCAACCTCCAGCTTCTTTCCACACGTCTGCACGCTTCACCCTCCGCAGACTATCTGACCACTCTTTCCTCTTGGCCCTCAGAAGGCACCCCTCCCTCCCCTTAGTCCTGGTTTAGAGTTCCCCCTGCTGGCCTGGAGTGGAACTGTGTTGCATGTATGGATTGACTGCGAGAGAGACCCATCATTGCCTCCAAGCCTGGCATTACCCTCCCCTGGAGGAAGGCAAAGCCACTGTGGCGGCCATGCTCCTGGGGGCGCCACACTAAATTACAGAAAGCAGATCAGTGTTGGAGGAAAACCAAGCAAACTGATGGATGCTCGTGAAAAACAAAGTTTAAAGAGGAGTGCACTGTCCGTAACTATCAACACACCCGTGGCACAAGGTTCTTCCTCTTCACCCATACATATTACCAATAATATCAAAATGTCACAGCTGAAAATTATTTTTTCTAGTGTAATGAACACTGTTAAAGGAATGCTACTATACATAGATAACCACTACCCTGTGAAACACCAGATTTTCTCTTTGCTAGAGTTGAGCGAAACGGGTCGAAAAAATTCAAAAGTCGCCGACTTTCGCCAAAGTCGGGTTTCATGAAACGAAACTCGACCTCAGCGTGAGCCAAAGTCGCCTTTCAAAACATGCTTCAGCGCCCTTTTTCAGCCAATGAGGAAGAACGGACACTGTGGGCAACGTGCAGACATAGGCAGCGGTCCCCACCATCTTTGAGAAGGGCATGCAAGTGATTGGCTTGCTTTGGGGGGCGTCACAGGGGGTATAAAAGGGCTTGCACGCCGACCGCCATCTTACTTCTGCTGATCTCAGTATAGGGAAAGATGCTGCTGCTGCAGATTCTGTAGGGAGAGCGTTAGGCAGGGAAGAAGAAAAAAAATCAGCTGCTGTTGCTAGCGATTTTGCCTGTACAACACACCAGTCACTGTGCAGTGCAAGGGGAGGCTATATTTTGGTGGATCAGCTCTGTTGGTTGTTAGGCTGCCTTATAAGGCTACCTGATAGCTGCATTGCTGGTTTCACACTGCTTTGCAAACTGCTTTTTTAAAAGCAATCCTTTTTTTTTTGTCCTGGTGAGATACTGAGCGTGCATTTTTTCACACCGTACAGCGGTGTACGCTGCTCTCTCAGTACCGTGTAACAGCTGTTATCACGGCCACAGTGAAGCTAAGGGTGTGACTCTGTAAGGATAAGTCGAGGAGTTGATCCGTTCTTACAGACCTACACTCTAGGGAGATTCCAATCCTGCCCTGTCCTATATAACATTTTTCACACCTGCCAAATTCATCCTGTCATACAGCGGTGTGATATACACTGGGCCTGACACAATACATCAGTGCCCAGAAGTGTGTAAGGAAATTCCATTTCTCCCGTCCTGTTGTGAGTTCATTTTCCCCTTCACCATTGAGGTCTGATGAACTCCCTCTTCTGGTGAAGGAAGGTAGTGAGGCTGATTACCAAGCACCTGAGCTGGATGGTGATGACTGGGTGACTGGAATTGCTGACTGGATATAAGGCAGCCGACGCCCTTCTACCTTGCTGGTGATTTCTCTGAGGGATTCTAGGAGACCAGTCTGATTCCTGCTCCTCAAAAGCTAAGTTTTCTGTTCTGCTTTTTGCATTTGTGTTTTGGTTTTGTTTTGCCTTGTTTTTCTGGATTTCTGCCCTTCCCTGCTGGGGTGAGCTGAATTCCTTTTTGCTCTGTCTTCAGATAATACCTGAGTACTGATATAGTCTTTTTGAAGCCTAGCGTCTTCAGGGCTTTTTTCCCTATCAGTCTGTTGGCTCTTGTTTGATAGGGTTTTTGTGGATTGCAGATAGCAGCTTTTCTATCCTGTCCTATTAGTTATCTTGGACCCCATCATTTGCTCAGCCTATCTTTCTTTCTGTGTTAGTGTTTTTTCTTCTTGCTTCACCGTCATTATATGTTGGGGGCTGCCTATTGCTTTGGGGTCTACTCTGGGGCAGTTTAGATTTCCATTTCTGTCTTTAGGCTATTTAGTTTTCCGGCTGTGATCGAGGGGTCTAGGGCATCGTAGTAACCCCCCACGGCTACTGCTAGTTGTTGTTGATAGGTTCAGGGGTCTGCAATCCGATAGCTGCCAACTTCTCTGGTTTTCTGGACTTAGCTAGTATTTCTGTTTTTGCCTCCTACGGTGACTCATTCATAACAGAATCACCAGCCATACCGCAGATCCTAGGGTACTCAATAGCAGGAAAGAATTGTAAAAAAAAAAGTGTATATATTTTTTCCTCTATATCTCTGAGGCCGTAAGGGGAATTTTTTTTCTCTCAATGGAAATAAAACAATTGTCTGATCGTGTGGAGCAGCTCACTGCGGAAGTGCGGGGAATTTCCGCCTACCTTGCTCATTCACATGCTGCTGAACCAAAGATCCCTTCTCCTGATGTGTTTTTTGGGGATCGGTCTAAATTTTTGAATTTCAAAAATAATTGAAAATTATTTTTTGCCTTGAAGCCTAACTCGTCAGGGAGCTCCGCGCAGCAGGTTAAAATTGTCATCTCTTTGCTGCGTGGCGATCCCCAGGATTGGGCGTTTTCTTTGAAACCAGATGATCCTATTCTGACTAATGTGAACGCATTTTTTTAAGCCTTGGGGTTGTTGTATGACAAACCTAATGCTATTGATCAGGCTGAAAAGACCCTGTTGGCATTGAGCCAGGGTCGAGATTCTGCATAATTGTACTGTCAAAAATTCCAAAAGTGGGCGGTCCTTACTACCTGGAATGATAATGCCTTGGCAGCTCTCTTTCGGAAGGGTTTGTCAGAAGCCGTAAAAGATACTATGGTGGGATTTCCTGTTCCCTCTGGTCTTGACGATTCTATGTCATTAGCCATTCAGGTTGAGCGGCGTTTACGTGAACGCAGGACTGCACGAGAGGTGTTGCCACCTGTTGAACAAGTGTCTGAACCTATGCAATGTGATAGAGTTTTGTCCAGGGAGCAACGTCAGGAGTTCAGAAGGCGTAATAAGCTGTGTTTTTTTTGTGGAGATGCCTCGCATATTATTTCTGTCTGTCCTAAACGAGAGAAACGTTTTGCACACACGTTTTCTGTGGGTGGTGTTCAACCTAAGTTTCTTCTGGCAATTACTCTGATCTGCTCCCTGTCCACATTTTCCGCCAAGGCTTTTGTGGATTTGGGAGCAGCCCTGAACCTAATGGACTTGGATTTTGCTAAACGTTGTGGATTTCCTATGACACCTTTGCGGACGCCTATCCCTTTGAGGGGGATTGAGGCTACTCCTTTGGCGAAAAATAAACCTCAGTTTTGGACCCAGGTGGTAATGCGGGTCGCCCCAGACCATCAAGAAAATTGCAGATTTTGGTGTTGCATCATTTGCATGATGCCATTGTTCTGGGGTTTCCCTGGTTGCAAATTCATAATCCAGTTTTGGATTGGAAATCTGTGTCTGTGGTGAGTTGGGGTTGTCGGTGTGCCCTTAGTGAGGCTACGGTTTTTTCCACCTCTCCTCAGTCGCATGATGTTCCGGACTATTTGGCGGACTTTTGTATTTAGTGAGAATGAGTCTGCGTCTTTGCCTCCTCATAGGAGTTATGACTGTGCAATTGAACTGAGCCCGGGGTGTAAATTTCCCAAGGTTCGGCTCTTCAATTTATCTGTACCCGAGCATGAGGCTATGCGATCCTATATTAAGGAGGCGTTGGAGAAGGGTCATATTAGACCATCCTCTTCACCCTTAGGTGCTGGGTTTTTTTTCGTGACCAAAAAGGATGGTTCATTAAGGCCTTGTACTGATTATCGTGCCCTCAACAAAATTACTAATAAATATCAGTATCCGTCACCCCTGATTTCGGATCTATTCTCCAGAGTTAAAGGTGCTTGCTGGTTTACCAAGCTTGACCTCAGGGGGCGTATAATCTTATCCGCATTAAGCATGGGGATGAATGGAAGATGGCGTTTAATACTCCGGAGGGACATTTTGAGTACCTGGTGATGCCTTTTGGGCTCACTAATGCCCCTTCTGTCTTCCAGTGCTTCATGAACGACATTTTCCAGGACTTTGTGGTTAAATTTTTGATTATCTATCTGGATGATATTTTGATCTTCTCCAAGGATTGGGATTCTCATGTGGAACATGTTCGGACTGTGATCCGGATCTTGAGGGAGAATTCCCTGTATG
This sequence comes from Dendrobates tinctorius, assembly GCF_039654945.1. NCBI lineage: Eukaryota > Metazoa > Chordata > Amphibia > Anura > Dendrobatidae > Dendrobates > Dendrobates tinctorius. The sequence continues at coordinate 13,274,175 of NW_027361686.1, read as the reverse complement.
TCAAAGGATCGAAATGCCTTTTTGGGGTACAGAGGATTTCATTTTTGGGATTTAATTTGTCTCTGTCAACTATTGAAATGGACACGGCCAAGGTACAGGCCATTTATGATTGGGTTCAGCCCACTTCTTTGAAGCCCCTCCAGAAGTTTTTGGGTTTTGCTAATTTTTATCGGAAATTTATAGCAAAATTTTCTAGTATTGCCAAGCCATTGACTGATCTGACTAAGAAGGGTGCTGATGTGTTGAATTGGTCTCCGGAGGCTGTTTCTTCCTTTCAGGAGCTGAAGCGAAGATTCACTTCTGCCCGGGTTTTGCGGCAACCTGATGTCTCACTCCCGTTCCAGGTAGAGGTGGACGCTTCTGAGATTGGTGCAGGAGCTGTTTTGTCCCAAAAGGATCCTGTAACATCTAAAATGAATCCCTGTGCTTTCTTTTCCTGAAAGTTCTCTCCATCTGAACGTAACTATGATGTGGGGAATCGGGAACTGTTAGCCATGAAATGGGCATTTGAGGAGTGGAGACATTGGTTGGAGGGAGCTAAACATCAAGTCGTGGTCCTCACTGACTACAAGAATTTGATTTACCTGGAGTCGACCAAACGCTTGAACCCTAGACAGGCTAGGTGGGCCTTGTTTTTTACACGTTTGATTTTGTGGTCTCTTTTCTTCCTGGCACTAAGAAGGTCAAGGCAGACGCCCTCTCTAGGAGCTTCTTTGCTGATTCTCCTGTGGTGACCAAGCCTGCTACCATCTTAGGTGAAGGGGTAGTTCTTTATGCCATCTCGCCCAATTTGAGACGTTCTCTGGAAGAGTTCCAGGAGGACAAACCTGAGCGTTGTCCCAGTGGAAAGTTGTATGTTCCTGACCAGTGGAAGAGGAGAGTGATGTCTGAAGTTCATTGCTCTGCATTGGCTGGTCATCCAGGTATTTTTGGTACTAAAGATCTGGTGAGTCGGTCTTTTTGGTGGCCCGCCTTGTCTCGTGATGTCAGGAATTTTGTGCAGTCCTGTGGGACTTGCTGCCGGTCTAAACCTTGTTCTCGCTCTAGTGAGTTGTTGATGCCTTTGCCGGTCCCCAGGAGGCCATGGACCCATATTTCAATGGATTTCATCTCTGATATGCCTGTCTCTCAGAGAATGACTGTTATTTGGGTGATTTGTGATAGGTTCTCTAAGATGGTTCATCTTGTACCACTCCCTAAGTTGCCATCTTCCTCTGAGTTGGTGCCCCTGTTTTTGCAACAGGTGGTTCGCTTGCACGGGATTCCTGAGAACATTGTATCTGATAGAGGAGTTCAGTTTGTGTCTAGATTTTGGAGGACTTTCTGTTCCAAGCTGGGAATTCAGTTGTCCTTCTCCTCTGCTTTTCACCCTCAGACCAATGGGCAGACGGAGAGAACAAACCAGACCTTGGAGTCGTATTTGAGATGTTTTATTTCCGCTGATCAGGATGATTGGGTTTCATTTTTGCCCTTGGCCGAATTTGCTTTAAATAATAGAGCTAGTTCTGCCACTTTGATGTCACCTTTTTTTGTAACTTTGGGTTTCATCCTCGATTTTCTTCAGGGCAGGTGGAGCCTTCTGCCTGCCGAGTTGTTGACACTGTGGTGGAGAGAATGCACCAGATCTGGGACCAAGTGGTGGATAAGTTATCTCTCTCCCAGGAAAAGGCCCAGCGGTTTTCCAACCGACATCGGACCATTGGTCCCCAGTTTAAGGTTGGTGATATGGTTTGGTTATCATCAAAAAATATCGCTATGAAGGTGGCTTCTCCTAAGTTTAAGCCTAGATTTATTGGACCTTACAAGATTTTGGAGATTATTAATCCGGTCTCTTTTCGTTTGGCTCTTCCTGTCACATTTAAAATCCATAATGTGTTTCATAAGTCCTTGTTGAAGAGGTTTGTTGAACCAGTAGTCCCTGGGGTGGCACCTCCGGACCCTGTATTGGTTGAAGGTAATATGGAATATGAGGTAGAGAAGATATTGGATTCCCGTCTGGCTAGACGGAGACTCCAGTATTTGGTTAAGTGGAAGGGTTATGGTCAGGAGGATAATTCCTGGGTCTCTGCCTCTGATATTCATGCCAAAAGATTGGTGCGGGCCTTCCATCGGGCTCACCCTGATCGCCCTGGTGGTGTGGATGAGGGTTCAGTGACCCCTCCTCAAGGGGGAGGTACTGTTGTGAGTTCATTTTCCCCTTCACCATTGAGGTCTGATGAACTCCCTCTTCTGGTGAAGGAAGGTAGTGAGGCTGAGTACCAAGCACCTGAGCTGGATGATGATGACTGGGTGACTGGAATTGCTGACTGGATATAAGGCAGCCGACGCCCTTCTACCTTGCTGGTGATTTCTCTGAGGGATTCTAGGAGACCAGTCTGATTCCTGCTCCTCAAAAGCTAAGTTTTCTGTTCTGCTTTTTGTATTTGTGTTTTGGTTTTGTTTTGCCTTGTTTTTCTGGATTTCTGCCCTTCCCTGCTGGGGTGAGCTGAATTCCTTTTTGCTCTGTCTTCAGATAATACCTGAGTACTGATATAGTCTTTTTGAAGCCTAGCGTCTTCAGGGCTTTTTTTCCCTATCAGTCTGTTGGCTCTTGTTTGATAGGGTTTTTGCGGATTGCAGACAGCAGCTTTTCTATCCTGTCCTATTTAGTTAGCTTGGGCCCCATCATTTGCTCAGCCTATCTTTCTTTCTGTGTTTTTTCTTCTTGCTTCACTGTCATTATATGTTGGGGACTGCCTATTGCTTTTGGGGTCTGCTCTGGGGCAGTTTAGATTTCCATTTCTGTCTTTAGGCTATTTAGTTCTGTGATCGAGGGTTCTAGTGCACCGTAGTAACCCCCCACGGCTACTGCTAGTTGTTGTTGATAGGTTCAGGGGTCTGCAATCCGATAGCTGCCAACTTCTCTGGTTTTCTGGACTTAGCTAGTATTTCTGTTTTTGCCTCCTACGGTGACTCATTCATAACAGCGTCCTATATAACATTTTTCACACCAGCCAAATTCATCCTATCATACAGTGGTGTGATATACACTGGCCTGACACAATACATCAGTGTCCAGAAGTGTGTAAGGACAATTCATTTCTGCCATCCTATGTCACATTTTTCACACCAGCCAAATTCAGCCTGTCATACAGCGGTGTGATACACACTGGCCTGACACAATACATCAGTGTCTAGAAGTGTGTAAGGACAATCCATTTCTGCCGTCCTATGTCACATTTTTCACACCAGCCAAATTCATCCTGTCATACAGCGGTGTGATATACACTGGCCTGACACAATACATCAGTGTCCAGAAGTGTGTAAGGACATTCCATTTCTCCCATCATATATCACATTTTACACACCAGCCAAATTCAGCCTGTCATACAGCGGTGTGATATACACTGGCCTGACACAATACATCAGTGTCCAGAAGTGTGTAAGGACATTCCCTTTCTCCCGTCATATTTCACATTTTACACACCAGCCAAATTCAGCCTGTCATACAGCGGTGTGATATACATTGGGCCTCACACAATACATCAGTGTCCAGAAGTGTGTAAGGACATTCCATTTCTTCCGTCATATATCACATTTTACACACCAGCCAAATTCAGCCTGTCATACAGCGGTGTGATATACATTGGGCCTCACACAATACATCAGTGTCCAGAAGTGTGTAAGGACAATCCATTTCTGCTGTCCTATGTCACATTTTTCACACCAGCCTAATTCAGTCTGTCATACAGCGGTGTGATATACATTGGGCCTCACACAATACATCAGTGTCCAGAAGTGTGTAAGGACATTAATAATAATAATAATAATAAATTTTATTTTTATAGCGCCGACATATTCCGCAGCACTTTACATTTCAGAGGGGATTTGTACAGACAATAGACATTACAGCATAACAATAATCACATACAGTAGATTATAACAAACAACAAGAGGAGTGAGGGCCCTGCTCGCAAGCTTACAGTCTATGAGGAAAGAGGTAGACACGAAAGGTGGGTGGTAACAGTTGCTCTGATTGTATGGACCAGCCATAATGTTAAGTGTGTAACAGTACAGACACAGAGGGCTAATGGATGCATAAAGCATGTGGGAACATGATGCTGGGAACCTGGTTATGGTAAAACTTTTGGCTCTGCCACACAGGGATAGGTTAGGTTAATGTGTTGAGGCGATAGGCCAGTCTGAATAAATGCGTTTTCAGGACACGCTTAAAATTGTGGGGATTGGGGACTAATCGTATTGACCTGGGAAGTGCATTCCAAAGAATTGGTGCGGCACGTGTAAAGTCTTGGAGACGGGAGTGGGAGGTTCTGACTATTGAGGATACTAACCTCAGGTCATCAGCAGAACGGAGGGCGCGGGTAGGGTGGTATACTGAAACAAGGGAGGAGATGTAGGGTGGTGCTGAGCCATGGAGGGCTTTGTGGGTGAGGGTAATAAGTTTATACTGAATGCTGGAGTGGATGGGTAGCCAGTGTAATGACTGGCACAAGGTAGAGGCATCTGTGTAACGATTGGTGAGGAATATGATCCTGGCTGCAGCATTCAAGACAGATTGGAGAGGGGAGATTTTGGTAAGAGGGAGACCGATTAGAAGAGAGTTACAATAGTCGAGACAAGAATGAATAAGAGAAACAGTAAGAGTTTTTGCAGAGTCAAAAGTAAGAAAAGGTCGAATTCTAGAAATGTTTTTGAGGTGCAGATGACAAGAGCGAGCCAGTGATCGAATGTGGGGGGCAAAGGAAAGCTCGGAATCAAGTATGACCCCAAGACAGCGGGCATGTTGCTGGGGAGTAATAGTGGAACCACACACAGAAATAGCAATGTCGGGTATAGGTGCATTAGTAGCGGGAGGAAACACCAGGAGTTCAGTCTTTGACAGGTTCAGTTTCAGATATAGTGAGGACATGATATTAGACACAGCGTTTAGACAATCGCCAGTGTTTTCTAGAAAGGCTGGCGTGATGTCAGGAGAAGAAGCGTATAATTGGGTGTCATCAGCATAGAGATGGTACTGGAAACCAAATCTACTGATTGTTTGACCAATAGGGGCAGTGTACAAGGAGAAGAGGAGGGGGCCTAGAACCGATCCTTGAGGAACCCCAACAGTAAGGGGAAGGTGAGAGGAGGAGGAACCGGCAAAAGAAACAGTAAAGGAGCGGTCGGAGAGATAGGAGGAGAACCAGGAGAGAACGGTGTCCTTGAGGCCAATGGAATGGAGCATAGTGAGGAGGAGCTGATGATCCACAGTGTCGAATGCTGCAGAGAGATCCAAGAGAATTAGCATGGAGTAATGACCATTTGATTTAGCTGTTAGCAGATCATTAGAGACTTTAGTGAGGGCAGTTTCAGTGGAGTGTAAAGAGCGGAAACCGGATTGGAGAGGGTCGAGAAGAGAGTTTACTGAGAGATAGCGGATAAGACGGGAGTGGACCAGGCGTTCCAGGAGTTTAGAGATGAAGGGAAGATTAGAGACATGTCTATAGTTAGCGGCACAGTTTTGGTCGAGGGATGGTTTTTTAAGTAGTGGATGTATGATGGCATGCTTAAATGAGGAGGGAAAAATACCAGTAGAGAGAGAGAGGTTAAATATTTTAGTTAGGTGAGGGGTGACAGCAGGGGAAAGGGACTGGAGGAGATGTGACGGAAATGGGTCACTGGTGCAAGTAGTTGGGCGAGAAGATGCAAGGAGCCTGCTTACTTCTTCTTCTGTGACTGGTTCAAAATCAGAGAGTGAGTTAGATGCAGTGGGGGAGGGAGGACGGTGCATGGTATGAGGGGATTTGGAGATAATTTCCTGTCGGATCTGGTCAATTTTTTCTTTGAAGTAATTGGCCAGATCGTCAGCTCGGAGCTCCGTGGTTGGGGCCTGTACTCTTGGATTGAGTAGAGAATGAAAAGTGTCAAAGAGACGTTTCGGGTTATTGGACAGTGAGGTGATGAGGGTGTTGAAATAGGTTTGTTTGGAGAGGTGAAGGGCAGTGTTGTATGTTCTAAGCATAAACTTAAAATGGATGAAATCTTCGTGTAGATTGGATTTTCTCCACAGACGTTCGGCGCACCTGGAGCACCGCTGCAGGAAACGTGTTTGCACCGTGTGCCAGGGTTGTCGCCGTCTGTGTTGTGGTGTTCTATTTATAGGGGGTGCAAATTCATCCAGGGCAGTTTGAAGACATTCTATTTCTCCAGGGCAGTTTGAAGACATTCTATTTCTCCCATCATATATCACATTTTACACACCAGCCAAATTCAGCCTGTCATACAGCGGTGTGATATACATTGGGCCTCACACAATACATCAGTGTCCAGTAGTGTGTAAGGACAATCCATTTCTGCCATCCTATGTCACATTTTTCACACCAGCCTAATTCAGTCTGTCATACAGCGGTGTGATATACATTGGGCCTCACACAATACATCAGTGTCCAGAAGTGTGTAAGGACATTCCATTTCTCCCGTCATATATCACAATTACACACCAGCCAAATTCAGCCTGTCATACAGCAGTGTGATATACACTGGCCTCACACAATACATCAGTGTCCAGAAGTGTGTAAGGACATTCCATTTCTGCCATCCTATGTCACATTTTTCACACCAGCCTAATTCAGTCTGTCATACAGCGGTGTGATATACATTGGGCCTCACACAATACATCAGTGTCCTGAAGTGTGTAAGGACAATCCATTTCTGCCGTCCTATGTCACATTTTTCACACCAGCCTAATTCAGTCTGTCATACAGCGGTGTGATATACATTGGGCCTCACAAAATACATCAGTGTCCAGAAGTGTGTAAGGACAATCCATTTCTGCCGTGCTATGTCACATTTTTCTCACCAGCCTAATTCAGTCTGTCATACAGCGGTGTGATATACATTGGGCCTGACACAATACATCAGTGTCCAGAAGTGTGTAAGGACATTCCATTTCTCCCGTCATATATCACATTTTACACACTAGCAAAATTCAGCCTGTCATACAGCGGTGTGATATACATTGGGCCTCACACAATACATCAGTGTCCAGAAGTGGTAGGAGAATTAAATTCTCCCCAGTCCTATATACACCTTGTACCTTGTTTTACAGTTCCATATCGTTGGTGGAATTGTGGGTACATTTTTCAAAAAAATGAGGAAGTGTGGTGTAAGAGGCCGTGTTAGTGGGCAGGGGTTGCCAGCTGTTAATGATGGTGATGGTGTTGGATCTGCTGGTAGTGGCAAAAGCAAAATAACACCTAATGCAGGAGGTGTTAAGCCTGCGTCATCGTCTGGCTCCACAAGGCCTCAAAGGCTCCCTTTTCTGGGAGTAGGTAAACCGCTTTTAAAGCCGGAGCTTCAGGAACAAGTTTTGGCCTACATTGCTGACTCGGCCTCCAGCTCTATCGCCTCCTCTTCTGAACTTGTAAAAAATAAAAGCACTGAGTCGTCTTTGAAGGCTCATGGTCATGAACCACACCTTTCTTTGTGTCCTTCACCCCAACCAAAATTAAAGGATGCGGCAAGCCACACAGCAGATTACTCCATGGAGCTGTTTTCTGCTGGTACATTCACTCAGAGCACGACATTGTCCTCGCAGTGTACTGAGCCAGGTTCTGACCCTGATGAAACTCAGGTGCCCCTTCCCGCATACTATACCACCATACACGGTGACACAGAGGAAGGTGCACATGACATTGAAGAGGAGGTGATGGATGACCCAGTTGTTGACCCAGTATTGTCATCCATTGGGGGAAGAGTGTGCCGCTGCCAATAGCTCCGAAGAGGAGGAGGAGCGTCCGCAGCAGGCATCGACATCACAACAGCTGTTATCTGGCAGGCACGGAGCAGTCCAAAGACGGGTTACAAAAAGCCAAAAAGTTGCTGGACTGCTTGGCCAGACGGTCAAAATAGCACAGCGTGCAAGGACGCAAAATGTCTTCCATAGTAGGAAGAGTGCAGTGTGGCACTTTTTTGAACAAAATCCTAATGATCAGGCCAAGGTTATCTGTAAGAAGTGCGCAAAGACCTTTAGCCGAGGGAAAAATCTGAAAAATTTGAATACCAGTTGCATTGCTTAGATATTTAACCAGCATGCACTTGTAAGCGTGGACGGAACACCAAACCTCAAGTACCACATGTGCAAATGCTCCCAAAGAAGGTAGTCAGCAACGCTACATTGTTTCCCCCACTGTAAGCCCACCGGTTAGCACAGCAGCAAATGTTGAGGTGTCGTTGCAAGGCCAAAGCTGTCAGGGAACCACAATGTTATATCAACGAAAGACTGAATCTAGGCCATCAGAAAGAACACCAACTCCATCACCATCATCAACCCTCTCTCAGTCCGCCCTGTCCACCGCTAGTTCCACCATAGGCATCTCTCAAGTCCAGCTCACTCTGCCAGAGACTATGAGTAGGACAAGAAAGTTCTCATCCTCTCATCCGCGTACACTGGGTTTGAACGCCCACATTGCCAAACTAATCTCGTTAGAGATGATGCCCTATCGGTTGGTGGAAAGCGCAGCTTTCCTCGAACTCATGGCCTACGCAGTACCACACTATGAACTACCTAGTCGCCACTTCTTTTCTCGCAAAGCCATCCCAACCCTCCACCTTCATGTGAAGGACCGCATTGTCCATGCACTCATGCAATCAGTGAGTGGAAAGGTGCACCTCACAACTGATGCATGGTCCAGTAGGCATGGCCAGGGCCGTTACGTGTCCATCACTGCGCACTGGGTTAATGTGGTGGATGCAGGGTCCACAGGGGACAGCGGTGGTGGGACAGTGCTGCCTAGCCCACGATATAGGAAACAGTTGGCTGTAGGCGTTCGACCCTCCTCCTCCTACTCCTCTAGAAGCGAAAGCTCGTCCCCAGAGCGCAGTCGCAGCAGAACTCCATCCGCAGATGCCAGTGTTGCACACGAGGTGTCCCCCTATCGATCAGCTAGTGGAAAGCATCAGCAGGCTGTGTTGAAGATGATATGTTTGGGCGACAGACACACCGCGGAGGTACTGGCCGACTACTTTCAGCAATAAACTGAGTCATGGCTGGGCAGTCTACATCTTGAGGCAGGCAAGGTAGTCAGCGATAACGGCCGTAATTTTGTGGCTGCCATAGCCCTTTCAAAACTCAGACACATACCTTGCTTGGCTCACACCTTGAACCTGGTGGTGCAGTGCTTCCTCAATAATTATCCAGAGTTAACAGGCCTGCTCCAGAAGGTTCGAAAACTGTGCTTGCACATCCGCCGGTCGCCCGTACACTCCAGTCGTATGCAGAAGCTGCAGCGATTGCTACACCTTCCCAAGCACTGGCTAATTATCGACATTGCAACAAGGTGGAACTCCACCCTGCACATGGTTGAGTGGCTGTGCGAACAGAGGTAGGCCATAATGCATTTGTGGGAGGATACCCGGACAGGCACTTTGAGGGCAGACATGGAGTTGACAGGTGTGCAGTGGCCAAAGCTGAAAGACCTCTGTAAAGTCCTTCAGTGTTTTGAGGAATGCACACGGCTGGTAAGCGCAGACGATGCCATCATAAGCATGAGCATCCCACTTATGCGTCTGCTCATGCAAACTTTGACGCACATTAAGGAGCAGGTGTCTGCAGCCGAGGTTGACGAAGAGGAAGAGGAGGAGGAAATCCCTGATGACAGTCAGCCATTGTCTGCTCCGGGACCTCTCCTGGATGAGGTGGAGGAAGAAGAGGAAGAGGAGGAGGAGGGTGATGATGGGGATGATTATTTAGGGGAGGAGGATGCTTCTCGTGTGTCCAGAGAAAATGTTGGCGAGGCAAGGTCTGGTACAGGGTTTGTGCGTGACTGGAGGGATGTGGATTTGCCAGAAAGTGCTCCTCCACCAAGCAGTCGCACTGCATCATTGACACTGGGAACATTGGCCCACATGTCAGATTATGCCTTGCAGATCCTAAAAAGGGACCCCCGCATTGCCAAAATGATGAACGATGACGACTACTGGTTGGCCAGCATCCTGGATCCACGCTATAAAGGCAAATTCCAAAACATCATGCCACAGGAGAACCTTGACCTAATATTGGCTAACAAACAAGCTACTCTGGTAAACCGGTTGTTTGAGGCATTCCCAGCACACACCAGCGGTGATGGTTCTCACACGAGCCGTAGGGGCCAGGGGCAGCTTGGAAGAGGTGTTCGTGGTGCACACATCAGAAGTGGCGTTGGAGACAGGGGTTTCATGACCATGTTGTGGACTGATTTTTCAAGTCCCGCTCACACGACTGGTAATACTGCATCGATAGAAAGTGACAGGAGACAGCAGTTGTCAACTATGATTACAAACTACTTTTCCTCCCATTTCGATGTTCTCCCGAACAGGTCATTCCCCTTTGACTATTGGGCCGCTAAACTGGACACCTGGCCTGAATTGGCACAATATGCCTTACAGGAGCTCGCTTGCCCAGCTGCAAGTGTGCTATCGGAAAGAGTCTTCAGTGCAGCTGGATCAATCCTGACAGAAAAAAGGACCCGTCTGTCAACCCAAAATGTGGATGATCTAACCATCATTAAAATGAACCATGCATGGGTTTCCAAGGATTTTGTCCCACCTTCCCGTGATGACACATAGGGTGACAGAAAAATGGCTTGCTTTGGTCCTCCTCTTCCTGGGACTTGAACAATTTCGCCTTTTACATCAGCTGAATGTCCAACATCAACATATGCGACTTTCTAAAACTCCCTAACTGTGCTGCCTCCCCCCCAAGGCCGGAGTCACCACCTAGTGCACGACACCGTGCGAGTGCCGTTGCCCTGGACAGGTGGGTAGGCCGACTCTTGGGCGCGGGCACTGGCACAGGGTCCCTCATAGTGCAATCAAGTGTCTCTGATGGTGGTGGTGCACACCCGCCGTCAGACACACCGCCGTACTATGAGGGGCCCAGTGCCAGTACCGACGCCCACGAGTGGGCCCCCTTGCTTGGGCAGGGCCCCAGCATTTGCAATCTTTACCTCTCCCTGCTCCTCCGCTGTGTAGTCTGAGCCGTCAAATCCATACTGGGCCTGACACCGTCTGAGCCTGCCTCCAGATCTATACACATATATTTTGAATGCGTACACAATGCTATCAATACATGTTATCCGGTGATACGGTACCCTTTCTCACCTTTGTGCAATCACGTGTAATCCAGACTGGGCCTGACACCGTCTGAGCCTGCCTCTTGATCTATAGACATATATTTTGAATGTGTACACTATGCTATCCATACATGTTATCCGGTGATACGGTACCCTTTCTCACCTTTGTGTAATCCATACTGGGCCTGACACCGTCTGAGCCTGCCTCCTGATCTATCTATAATAATAAATGCCCTAAGCAGCTTCCAGTTGTAACAACTTCCGTCCAGTTGTAACCCGGTGACGTCACCGCACACCTCTTTCCATGTTAACCCTCAACACACCACTCCTCCTCAACACACACACTCCTCTCACCCTTTCACTCCACATACGACCCTTTCTCTCACTCCGTCTCTCATACTCACGCCGTCATCGCCGCTGCTCCACGATCCCCGACATCTTCTTCCGCCGGCGCCATCCTGGATCCAGACGTCCTCCACGCCGGCGACATGTTCTTGCGGCGACGCCATTTTGGATCGGCGAAATCCCGCGATAGTCAAGATGGCGTCGCCACAAGAACATGTCGCCGGCGTGGAGGACGTCGGGATCCAAAATGGCGTCGGCGAAATCTCGCGAGATTTCGCCGATGCCATTTTGGATCCCGACGGCATCCACGCCGGCGACATGTTCCTGCGGCGACGCTATTTTGGATCGGCAAAATTCCACGATAGTCAAGATGGCGTCGCCGCAAGAACATGTTGCCGTGACAAAAAGGAAGCTGCAGATGAAAGTGCAGGTTCGGCCCACCCGCCGTCAGACACACCACCATACTATCAGGGGCCCTGTGCCAGTGCCGTCGCCAACGAGTGGGCCCCCCCGCTTGCTCAGAATCACAGCACTTGCAAGGCTGAAATACTGTGCAGTGAGATGGAAGATGGGGACGACGAGGAGTCCAGACTAGTACAGGGATTCCCTAGCGAGGAGACTTATTTCATTGTTTTCAATGTTGGGACAGCAATTTTTGGGGAGCACTATACTCTGGAGAATGATAGATGGGGCCCACCATACACTGGAACATTCCAAAGGTGGACATCAGACACTGGAGCAGCATTTACAGGGCCCATTATACACTAGAGCATTAGAAATGGGGCCCATTATGTTTGGAGCATTATTTAGGCCCATAAGACAGTGGAGCTTCATCCATGGGGACCAACATATACTGTAGCATTATGTGGAGCTCATCATATACTGTTTCAAACATTATATGGGACCAATGATTCTGTATGGAGAAATAGATAGGCCTCGTCATGAGATTTAAAAAGTGAAGTATTTTTCATTGTACTATACCGCTATTTCTCTGCCGTATCGGAGCATCATGAGTTGTGGTATGTGTTAACCCCTTCCTGACATCCGACGTACTATCCCGTCCATGTGACCCGGGCCCCTATGCCCATGGACGGGATAGTACGTCTTCCGCGATCAGCGGCGCCCACGTGGTGAGCGCCGCTAATCGCGGCCGGGTGTCAGCTGATTATCACAGCTGACACCCGGCACAATGTGTCAGGGGCGGTCACGGACGGCACCCGACACGTTAACCCCTTGCACACCGCGATCGAACATGATCGCGGTGTACCGGCGGTTAAAGGGAAGCATCGGCAGGGAGGGGGCTCCCTCCGTGCTTCCCTGAGCCCCCCACGGCAGCGCAAAGTGCAGCGCTGCTGCGGGGGGCTCCTTTCCTGCAGGCCCCCGAATCCAAGATGGCGATGGGGGCCTTCGGGGGCCTGCAGGAAGCTGGCTTCCTCAGTGCCTGCAAAACGCAGGCATGAGGAAGCCTTCTGCACTGCCTGTGACAGATTGCTGATCTGTCACAGTGATCTGTGATGTGACAGATCAGCGATCTGTCACAGGACAGTGATGTCCCACCTGGGACTATGTAATAAAGTTAAAAAAAGTAAAAAAAAAGTGTTAAAATAATTTTAAAAAAATCGCCAAATAAATTAGAAAAAAAAAAAATATTCCCCCAATAAATCCGTTTTTTGGAAATAAAAAAAATAAAACAATAAAAGTACACATATTAGGTATCGCCGCGTCCATAACGACCCGCCCTATAAAACTGTCTCATTAGTTAACCCCTTTAGCGAACCCCTTAAAAAATAAAAATAAAAAACGAAGCAAAAAATAATGATTTATTATCATACCGCCAAACAAAAAGTGTAATAACGCGCGATCAAAAAGACGCATATAAATATCCATGGTACCACTGAAAACGTCATCTTGTCCCTCAAGAAATGAGCTGCCATACAGCATCATCAGCGAAAAAATAAAAAAGTTATAGATCGCAGAATAAAGCGATGCAAAAATAATGATTTTTTATATAAAATAGTTTTCATTGCATAAAACCGACAAAACAAAAAAACGACCTAAATGAGGTATCGCTGTAACCGAACTGACCCGAAGAATAAAATCGCTTTATCAATTTTACCGCACGCGGAACAGTGTAAACGCCCCCCCAAAAGAAATTCATGAAACGCTGGTTTTTGTTCATTCTGCGTCCCAAAAATCGGAATAAAAAGCGATCAAAAAATGTCACGTGCCCGAAAATGGTACCAATAAAAACGTCAACTCGTCCCGCAAAAAATAAGACCTCACAAGACTCGGTGGGTCAAAATACGGAAAAATTATAGCTCTCAATATGTGGTGATGCAAAAACTATTTTTACAATAAAAAGCGTCTTTTAGCGTGCGACAGCTGCCAAACATAAAAACCGCCATAAATAGTAACTCAAACCCCCCTTTATCACCCCCTTAGTTAGGGAAAAATAATAAAATAAAAAAATGTATTTATTTCCATTTTCCCATTAGTGTTAGGGTTAGGGTTAGGGCTAGGGTAGGGTTAGGGCTAGGGCTAGGGTTAGGGCTAGAGTTAGGGCTAGGGTTAGGGTTAGGGTTAGGGTTGGGTTTAGGGCTGAGATTAGGGTGAGGGGTGTGTTGGGGTTCGGGTTGGAGTTAGAATTGGGGGTTTCCACTGTTTGGGCACATCAGGGGCTCTCCAAATGCAACATGGCATCTGATCTCAATTCCAGCCAATTCTGAGTTGAAAAAGTCAAATGGTGCTCCTTCCCTTCCAAGCTCTGCCATGCGCCCAAACAGTGTTTTACCCCCACATGTAGGGTATCAGCCTACTCAGGACAAATTGCAAAACAATTTTTGGGGTCCAATTTCTCCTGTTAACCTTGGGAATATGAAAAAATTGGGGACTAATTGATCATGTTTGTGGAAAAAATACGATTTTTTTATTTTCATGCATTATAAACTTCTGTGAGGCCCTTGGGGGTTCAAAGTGCTCACCACACATCTAGATAAGTTCCGTGGGGGGTCTAGTGTCCAAAATGGGGTCACTTGTGGGGAGTTTCAATAGTTTAGGTACATCAGGGGCTCTCCAAAGGCAACATGACACCCGCAGACCATTCCATCAAAGTCTGCATTCCAAAACGTCACTACTTCCCTTCCGAGCCCCGACGTGTGTCCATACAGTAGTTTTCTCCCACATATGGGGTGTCAGCGTACTCAGGACAAATTGGACAACAACTTTTGTGGTTCAATTTCTCCTGGTACCCTTGGAAATTAAAAAAAATGGTGACTAAAACATCATGCTTGTGGAAAAAATACGAATTTTTTATTTTCACGCCCGGGCGTTATAAACTTCTGTGAAGCACTGGGGGGTTCAAAGTGCTCACCACACATCTAGATAAGTTCCGTGGGGGGTCTAGTTTACAAAATGGTGTCATTTGTGGGGAGTTTCCACTGTTTAGGTACATCAGGGGTTTTCCAATCGCGACATGGTGTCCGATCTCAATTCCAGCCAAAAACGTCAAATGGAGCTGCTTCCCTTCCGAGCTCTGCCATGCGCCCAAATAGTGGTTTACCCTCACATGTGGGGGATCAGCGTACTCAGGACAAATTGCACAATAACTTTTAGGGTCCTGTTACCCTTGGAAAAATAAGAATTGAGGGTGAAAAGATCATTTTTTGGAAACAATATGATTTTTTAATTGTACGGCTGTATGTTATAAACTTCTGTGAAGCCCTTTGGGGTTCAAAGTTCTCACCACACATCTAGATAAGTTCCTTAGGGGGTCTAGTTTCCAAAATGGTGTCATTTGTGGGGGGTTTCCACTGTTTTGGTACATCAGGGGTTTTCCAATCGCGACATGGTGTCCGATCTCAATTCCAGCCAAAAACGTCAAATGGTGCTGCTTCCCTTCCGAGCTCTGCCATGCACCCAAATAGTGGTTTACCCCCTCATGTGGGGGTATCAGCATACTCAGGACAAATTGCACAATAACTTTTAGGGTCCTGTTAGTCCTGTTACCCTTGGGAAAATAAAAATTGGGGTGAAAAGATCATTTTTGTGGAAAAAATATAATTTTTTAATTGTACCGCTGTACGTTATAAACTTCTGTAAAGCCCTTGTGGGTTCAAAGTTCTCACCACATATCTAGATAAGTTCCTTAGGGGGTCTAGTTTCAAAAATGGGGTCACTTGTAGGGGGTTTCCACTGTTTAGGTACATCAGGGACTCTCCAAACGTGACATGGCGTCCGATCTGAATTCCAGCCAATTTTGCATTGAAAAAGTCAAACGGCGCTCCTTCTATTCTGAGCTCTGCCATGCGCCGAAACAGTCATTGCACGTTAACTCCCGGGTCAATTTTTACAATTCTGACCACTGTCCCTTTATGAGGTAATAACTCTGAAATGCTTCCATGGATCTTGGTGATTCTGACATTGTTTTCTCGTGACATATTGTACTTCATGTTAGTGGTAAAATTTCAATCAAATAACTTGCGTTTATTTGTGATAAAAACGGAAATTTGGCGAAAATTTTTAAAATTTCGCAATATTCCAACTTTGAATTTTTATGCCCTTAAATCACAGAGATACGACACACAAAAAACTTGATAACTAACATTTCCCACATGTTTACTTTACATCAGCACAATTTTGGAACCAAAATTTTTTTTGTTAGGAAGTTATAAGGGTTAAAAGTTGACCAGCGATTTCTCATTTTTACAACACCATTTTATTTTTACGGACCGCATCACATTTGAAGCCACTTTGAGGGGTCTATATGATAGAAAATGTCATGGTTAGGACATGGTTAATGTCCTGTTCTGACAGGGTTAACATTGCCGGTGTCATGGTTAGGACATGGTTAATGTCCTGTTCTGACAGGGTTAACATTGCCGGCGTCTCTTTGGATCTGGGAGGGGTATTTATGCTCACTCCATACTGGCATTCTCTGTCAGTTATACTGCTATTCTGGTGTGTCTGACCCCTGGTGTGCGTGTACTCTGCATTGTTTGTTTGCTTCCCGTGTATGACCCGGCTTGTTCCTTCACTCTGTACTCTGTCTCTCGTTTTTGGTACCATTGTCTTTTCTGGTTCTGACCTCCTGGCTTGGCTATCATTACTCCGTTACAGTTTACCCCTATTGTACCGTCTAATACCTGTTCTGGTTTTCTGATCTATTGCTACGTCCTGACTATTCTTTCTGTCTAAGCCCTTTGGTACTGTCCTGCTATCTCGTGCTTTGACCCGGCTTGATCTGGTGTCTGTCTCGCCCCTTGGTAACATTGTCCTGTAGTTACCCTTCTAGGAGTTTCCCTGCAGCTCCTAGCTCTGTGGAGCTTAGGCCACGCCCCCAGCAGTCACGTGATTCAGGTCCTGGAGCATGCATTGTCACCACTGCTGCTCGCTCCGCAGGTATCTTTGTGCACAGTCTTTGTACTCAGGACACGCACCCTGGCTCAGTGAGCAAGTGCAGTGCGGTGTTCCTGACAGAAAATACCCAAAAGTGACACCATTCTAAAAACTTCACCCCTTAAGGTGCTCAAAACCACATTCAAGAAGTTTATTAACCCTTTAGGTGCGTCACAGGAATTTTTTTGAATATTTAAAAAAAAATTAACATTTAACTTTTTTTCACAAAAAAAATACTTCAGGTTCAATTATTTTTATTTTACCAAGGGTAACAGGAGAAATTGGACTGCAAAAGTTATTGTGCAATTTGTCTTGAGTACGCTGATACCTGATATGTGGGGGGGAATCACTTTTTTGGCGCATGGCAGAGCTCAGAAGGGAAGGAGCGCCGTTTGACTTTTTCAATGCAAAAGTGGCTGGAATTCAGATCGGACGCCATGTCGCATTTGGAGAGCCCCTGATGTGCCTAAACAGTGGAAACCCCCCACAAGTGACCCCATTTTGGAAACTAGACCCCCCAAGGAACTTATCTAGATATGTGGTGAGAACTTTGAACCCACAAGGACTTCACAGAAGTTTATAATGTACAGCGGTACAATTAAAAAATCATATTTTTTCCACAAAAATGATCTTTTCACCCCCAATTTTCATTTTCCCAATGGTAACAGGACCCTAAAAGTTATTGGGCAATTTGTCCTGAGTACGTTGATACCCCATATGTTGGGGTAAACCACTATTTGGGCGCAAGGCAGAGCTCGGAAGGGAAGGAGCGCCATTTGACGTTTTTGGCTGGAATTGAGATCGGACACCATGTCGCGAAACCCCTGATGTACCAAAACAGTGGAAACCCCCCACAAATGACACCATTTTGGAAACTAGACCCCCCAAGGAACTTATCTAAATGTGTGGTGAGAACTTTGAACCCCCCAGTGCTTCACAGAAGTTTATAATGCCTGGGCGTGAAAATAAAAAAATCGTATTTTTTCCACAAACATGATCTTTTAGTCACCAACTTTTTTATTTTCCCAATGGTACCAGGAGAAATTGGACCCAAAAAGTTGTTGTCCAATTTGTCCTGAGTACGCTGACACCCCATATGTGGGAGAAAACTACTGTATGGGCACATGTCGGGGCTCGGAAGGGAAGTAGTGACGTTTTGGAATGCAGACTTTGATGGAATGGTCTGCGGGTGTCATGTTGCTTTTGGAGAGCCCCTGATGTACCTAAACAGTGGAAACTCCCCACAAGTGACCCCATTTTGGAAACTAGACCCCCTAAGGAACTTATCTAGATGTGTGGTGAGCACTTTGAACCCCCAAGGGCATCACAGAAGTTTATAATGCCCGGGCAAGAAAATAAAAAAATTGTATTTTTTCCACAAACATGATCAATTAGTCCCCAATTTTTTTATTTTCCCAAGGGTACCAGGAGAAATTGTACCCGAAAAGTTGTTGTCCAATTTGTCCTGAGTACGCTGATACCTCATATGTGGGAGAAAACTACTGTATGGGCACACGTCGGGGCTCGGAAGGGAAGTAGTGACGTCTTGGAATGCAGACTTTCATGGAATGGTCTGCGGGTGTCATGTTGCTTTTGGAGAGCCCCTGATGTACCTAAACTATTGAAACTCCCCACAATTGACCCCATTTTGGAAACTAGACCCCCCATGGAACTTATCTAGATGTGTGGTGAGCACTTTGAACCCCCAAGTGCTTCACAGAAGTTTATAATGCCCAGGCGTGAAAATAAAAAAATCATTTTTTTCCACAAAAATGATATTTTTGCCCCCAATTTTTTTATTTTCCTAAGGGTAACAGGAGAAATTGGACCCCAAAAGTTGTTTTGCAATTTGTCCTGAGTAGGCTGATACCCCATATGTGGGGGTAAAACACTGTTTGGGCGCATGGCAGAGTTTGGAAGGAGCACTGTTATGAATGAGTCACCGTAGGAGGCAAAAGCAGAAATACAAGCTAAGTCCAGAAAACCAGAGAAGTTGGCAACTATCAGATTGCAGACCCCTGAACCTATCAACACAACTAGCAGTAGCCGTGGGGGGTTCCTACGATGCCCTAGACCCCTCGATCACAGCCGGAGAAATACATAGGCCTAAAGAAAGAAAGGGGAAATCTAAACTGCCCCAGAGCAGACCCCAAAGCAATAGGCAGCCCCCAACATATAATGACGGTGAAGCAAGATGAAAACACTAACACAGACAGAAAGATAGACTGAGCAAAGACGGGGCCACAAAACTACCTAGATAGGAAAGGACAGGAAGGCTGCTGTCTGCAATCTGCCAAAACCCTATCAAAAACATAAGCCAACCAGCTGATATGAAAAAGGCCCTGAAGCAGCTAGGCTTCAAAAACTGAATCAGCACTCAGGTATTTTCAGAAGACAGAGCTAAATGAATTCAGCACACCCCAGCAGGGAATGGCAGAAATCCAGAAAAACAAAGCAAAAACAAAGTCAAAGCACAAAAGTAAAAGGCCGAGCAGCAAACTTAGCTTTGGAGGAGCAGGAATTCAGACTGGTCTCCAAGGATCCCACAGAGAAATCCCCCGCAGGGCAGAAGGGCGTCGGCAGCATTATATCCAGTCCGTAACTCCACTCAGCCAGTCACAATCATCAGCCTCAGGTGTTTGACAATCAGGCTCACTACCTTTCTTTACCAGAAGAGGGAGTTCCTCGGGCCTCAGTAATGAAGGGGAAAATGAACTCACAACAGAGCACCATTTGACTTTTTCAACGCAGAATTGGCCGGAATTGAGATCAGACGCCATGTTGCATTTGGAGAGCACCTGATGTGCCCCAACAGTGGAAACCCCTAATTCTAACTCCAACCCTAACCCCAACACACCCCTAACCCTAATCCTAGCCATAATCCTAGCCCTAATCCTAACCCTAGCCCTAGCCCTAACCCTAGCCCTAACCCTAACCCTAGCCCTAATGGGAAAATGGAAATAAATACATTTTCTTTTAATTTTATTATTTTTCCCTAACTAAGGGGGTGATAATGGGGGGTTTGATTTACTATTTACGGCGGTTTTTATGTTTGGCAGCTGTCACACGCTAAAAGACACTTTTTATTGTAAAAATAGTTTTTGCATCACCACATATTGAGAGCTATAATTTTTCCATATTTTGACCCACCAAGTCATGTGAGGTCTTATTTTTTGTGGGACGAGTTGACGTTTTTATTGGTACCATTTTCGGGCACGTGACATTTTTTGATCGCTTTTTATTTTGTTTTTTGGGACGCAGAATTTACAAAAACCAGCGTTTCAAGGTTTTCTTTTGGGTGGTGCGTTTACGCCGTTCCGGGTGCGGTAAAATGTATAAGGCGGTTTTATTCTTTGGGTCAGTACGGTTACAGCGATACCTCATTTAGGTCTTTTTTTATGTTTTGGCGCTTTTATGCTATGAAAACAATTTTATATAAAAAATAATTATTTTTGCATCACTTTATTCTGCGAGCTATAACTTTTTAACTTTTTTGCTGATGATGCTGTGTGGCGGCTCGTTTTTTGCGGGACACGATGCCGTTTTCAGTGGTACCATGGATATTTATATGAGTCTTTTTGATCGCGCGTTATTGCTTTTTGTTCGGCGGTATGATAATAAATCATTATTTTTTGCTTCGTTTTTTATTTTTATTTTTTAAGGGGTTCGCTTAAGGGGTTAACTATTGGGACAGTTTTATAGGGTGGGTCATTACGGACGCGGCGATACCAAATATGTGTACTTTTATTGTTTTTTTTTTTATTTCCAAAAAATGAATTTATTGGGGAATATTTTTTTTTTTTTAATTTATTTAGCGATTTTTTAAAAATTATGTTTACACTTTTTTTTTTTTTTTAACTTTATTACAATGTCCCAGGAGGTACATAACTGTCCTGTGACAGATCGCTGATCTGTCACAGGCAGTCCTGAAGGCTTCCTCATGCCTGCGCTTTGCAGGCACTGAGGAAGCCAGCTTCCTGCAGGCCCTCGGAGGTCCCCGCCGCCATATTGGATCCGGGGACCTGCAGGAAAGGAGCCCCCCACAGCAGCGCTGCACATTGCGCTTCCGTGGGAGGCTCAGGGAAGCACGGAGCGAGCCCCCTCCCTGCCGATGCTTCTTTTAAACCCCCGGTACATCGCGATCGTGTTTGGGGTTAACGTGTCGGGGGCGGTCCGTGTCCGTGTCTGATTGTGATAATCAGCTGACACCCGGCCGCGATCAGCGGCGCTCACCACGTGGGCGCCGCTGATTGCTGTTACGTAATATTCCGTCCATGGTAATTAAGTCCAGGGTCAGATATTACGTCCATTATAGGTAAGGAGTTAAGCAAGCTACAGCACCTGTGGTTTGCACACGTAAGTTTTTCATTTTTTCAGGAATGACGGTTAGGGCCAATTTCCGGAACTGCGGTTGACCTGCACTTACTGGGAAATCATCGTTCGCGGGTAATAATTGTAATCCCAGATCCTCATCACTAACGGTGTTCAGCGGGTTATCTGCACCTGTAAGCGACAAACGCTGGCCCTTTCAGTGTAGCGCACATGCAGCCACGGACATGTAAGGGCATGACACACCAGTTATTGGCCAATCTCACGTGCCAGAGCCTCGCGTGTCCCTCTAGTAAGCCAGACTCGGACCGCGGGGCATGACGGAGTCTCGTTCGTTAACCGAATTAAGCTTGCAATGTGTGTATCTTTTTTTGTTGCTGGATGGTTGAGGTTGCCCGTGTTGAGTCAAATTACGCCGCAGGCTCCACTCCTGGTGGTGCCCTTCTGGACATTCCTTTAAGGTTCAGCTTTGCAACCATACTGCCCACGTAAAACAAACACTTTGCCTTCATGAACGCTGTTTGGAGGGTCGTGACTCGTGGGAATAACGCCGCCCAATCAGTTAACCTGCTAGAGAGATCCTTTGTTGCTCCCAAGCATGACATCACACTCCCTAGGAGGAAGGTAATGCCACTGTGGTGACCGTACTCCTGGGGGCAACACAAGTGCACTGATGCCCAGCCACTGCTCGATGAATCTGCTGGTGCATTGACCCAGACCACTACATTCCCCTCGCACTCTACACAGCCTGAATCTGACCCTGATGAAACTCAGGTTACCCTTCCCATATACTGTTCCATCTTACACGGTGACAAAGAGGAAGCTGCAGATGAAAGTGCAGGTTCGGCCCACCCGCCGTCAGACACACCACCGTACTATCAGGGGCCCTGTGCCAGTGAAGTCGCCAAAGAGTGGGCCCCCCCTGCTTGCTCAGGATCACAGCACTTGAAAGGTTGAAATACTGTGCAGTGAGATGGAAGATGGGGACGACGAGGAGTCCAGACTAGTACAGGGATTCCCTAGCGAGGAGACTTATTTCATTGTTTTCAATGTTGGCAGAGCAATTTTTGGGGAGCACTATACTCTGGAGAATGATAGATGGGGCCCACCATACACTGGAACATTCCAAAGGTGGACATCAGACACTGGAGTAGCATTTACAGGGCCCATTATACACTAGAGCATTAGAAATGGGGCCCATTATGTAAGGAGCATTATTTGGGCCCATAAGACAGTGGAGCTTCATCAATGGAGACCAACATATACTGTAGCATTATATGGAGCTCATCATATACTGTTTCAAACATTATATGGGACCAATGATTTTGTATGGAGAAATAGATGGGCCTCATCATGAGATGTAAAAAGTGAAGTATTTTTCTTTGTAGTATACCACTATTTCTCTGCCGTATCGGAGCAGCATGAGTTGTGGTCTGTGTTAAAGGGGCGCTCTTTCGCCCAGGGCACATGAAAACCTGGAGCCAGCCCTACCCCCCCACAACTTTAGCCAAATAACCCCCATTTTTCAGTGCGTAACTAGTATTATGAAGTAAATAAAGGGTGACAAGCTTCAGTAATAAGAATTTATGCTTTTGTCATTCAAATGGGCACTGTAAGTGTGTTTCCTGTCCTCCTCTCACTGGCGACTTTTCTTCCCCATTGACTTACATTGGGTTTCGTGTTTCAGTCGGACCTCCGACTTTTCCCTATAGTCGGCCGATTTCGTTCGACCCGACTTTTGTGAAAGTTGGGTTTTGCGAAACCCAACTCGACCCGAAAAAAGGCAAAGTCGCTCATCTCTACTCTTTACAAGATATGGACGATGATGGTATTGATGACGGCTTGGAACTTTACCAAATCCCCACCAAGAAGATTAAGATCACAGCTGAGAACAATGTGCAAAAAAGGCAGTGAAAATCTGGAAATTTCTCTTGTGCAAACTTTACCTCTTACTAAAGTGGCACAGAATGATGCATATACAGCTCCCATGTCTACTCAGCACAACACTTCGCCACCTTTATTGCACACAAAGTGTCATGTCAG
Organism: Dendrobates tinctorius; assembly: GCF_039654945.1. Taxonomy (NCBI): domain Eukaryota; kingdom Metazoa; phylum Chordata; class Amphibia; order Anura; family Dendrobatidae; genus Dendrobates; species Dendrobates tinctorius. Next base: position 13,250,974 of record NW_027361686.1, on the reverse strand, counting down.
ACGCTATTCACACCACAGCGTCCGGCAGGCAGCGGTAGTTCCATCTCCATCCACTATAGCCTCAGTGGCGCCGGCTTGATTTTACTCAGGTTGTCGGGGGTTAATCTAGCTGGAAATCAGGTGGGATGTTTGGTCATGCCTACAGTCTTTAAATAGTCGTGCTAGCCTGTGGGCGTCGCCGATTATAGCTTGTGTTTTATGCCAAGTGGTTCCGGTCTGGAGAGGTGGTGTTGGAGAGAGAAATTCATATCTGGTGTCATATGATCCGTTGTTACCTTTTCGCCTTCCTATATTTGTGCTTTGTTTTGCCCTGTTCACATTACAGTATTGTCCGGTGTGTTTGCGGCGCGGTGTGGCTTAAGTTCTCTCTGTCTGTCATTACTGTGTGGGCTTTGGTGGTTTGACAACTCACTGGGTGGAGGGTGGAGGGTTCAGCTTAGGGCTGAGCAGGAGATAAGGAAAGGTTGGAGGCTCAGGCATTTGCACCATTAGCAAAAACCCTGGGTTGAGGGTCAGATAGGGTTTTCCCTAGTTTGAGGGACTCCGCAGGGGCCCCGGGTATTTCAGCCTCCTTTGACCTAAGCCCCGCATAACATTATAATCGGCCCAACATTTTTCCATGGATTCCATGACTTCTATAAACCGCCAGTTGGCGGCGCTGTCCTTACAGGTCACAGAGTTGAAGGGGGCAGTTCAGCAGCAGGGCCTGGTTGTAGCTAATGTGCAAGCGGCTTCTGCTGGTGCAGGTGCAGAGCCAAAGATTCCGCAGCCTGAACGATTTTCTTGGGAACGCAGCAAATTTGTCATCTTTCAGGAGGCCTGCAAGTTATACTTTCGCATGCGCCCGGTCTCTTCAGGTAATGAGGCTCAGCGGGTGGGTCTGGTGTTATCATTACTGAGTGGGGACCCTCAAGCATGGGCGTTTTCTTTACCAGCCGACTCTGCTACGTTTCATTCGGTTGAGAATGTTTTTTCAGCACTCGGGCTCATTTATGATGATCCCGACAGATTGGCTTTGGCGGAATCTAAAATCCGCGCCCTCCGTCAGGGGGAACGTATGGCGGAAGACTATTGTTCAGAATTTCGCCGTTGGGCAGTAGACACACAGTGGAACGACCCAGCGCTGCGGAGTCAGTTTATTCATGGGGTTTCAGAAAGAGTTAAACAGGCCCTCCTGATGTATGAGACTCCTGCATCGTTAGAGTCTGCCATGAGTTTGGTTATTCGTATTGATCGCCGTTTGCGGCAAGGGGCACAGGAGACGCTGCCCCTGGGGGGAAAGCAGGGGTGCAAGTGTGGTTGCTGCAGGTGAGCCCACGGAACCTATGCAAATCGCTGGGGTATCACATGTGCAGCGTCGCGTTCCTGGGTTCAGGAAGCATGGAGCATGTTTTTACTGTGGTAAAAGAGATCATTATGTAAATGATTGTCCTGTGCTACCAAAGAAAGTCGCACTGGCGGAAAACTGGTCAGCTCAGAGGGTATGGAGGAGGCCCAACTGAGCGTATGCATATCCTCCATGATGGTATCTCAATGTATGCTCCCTGCCAGGGTTATTATTGCGGGCAGAGAGCTACCCATATCAGTGTTTGTGGATAGCAGTTCCACCACCAATCTCATGGATGAGGAGTTTGCACCCATGGCAGGTTTTAAGATCGAAAAACTCCCTCATCCTATTCGCTTGGTTACCATTAATGCCGCTCCCCTCCCACAGGGGGAGATTACTGAGTTTGTTGCTGAGGTTAAACTCCACATTGGGGTCCTACATTCTGAGTGGGTTACATGTAGGGTACTCAATAATCTCCCAGCACAAATGGTCCTGGGTTTCCAATGGTTGTCCAAGCACAACTCGGTGATTGACTGGAGAACCCAGGACATAGTTCAGTGGAGCGGTTTCTGCCAGGAAAATTGCTTGGCCACATGTGTGTCCGCCGTGAAGTCCAGCCTTCCGGAGGCGTTGCTGGATTTTGCGGACGTATTCTCTGAGAGGAGTTGCTCAGAACTACCTCCACATCGAGCCTATGACTGTGAGATTAGGTTAAAGCCCGGGGCTAAATTGCCAAAGGCGAGGATGTTTAGTATTTCTGGTCCGGAGAGACAAGCTCTTAAAGACTACATCGCGGAGAGTTTAAGTAAAGGGCACATCCGGCCTTCATCCTCACCTGTAGCAGCGGGGTTTTTCTTCATTAAGAAAAAAGATGGGGGGTTACGCCTGTGTCTGGATTTCTGGGAGTTAAACCAGATTACGGTCCGTGATCCCTACCCGATGCCTCTGATCCCTGATTTGTTCAACCAGGTGGCTGGTGCGAAGTGGTTTTCCAAACTTGACCTCAAGGGGGCATATAACCTCATAAGGGTCCGTCAGGGGGATGAGTGGAAGATGGCATTTAATACCCCTGAGGGTCATTTTGAAAGCCTAGTTATGCCATTTGGGTTGACAACCGCGCCTGCTGTTTTCCAACATTTCATAAATGATGTATTCGCTCATGTGCTGGGGAAATTTGTGATTGTGTACCTGGATGATATCCTCATCTATTCGAACGACCAGGACACTCATTTAGAGCATGTCAGGCAGGTGTTACAGTTGCTCCGTGAGAATAAGCTCTATGCTAAGCTTGAAAAATGCGTATTTTTTGTTCAGGAGTTGCATTTTTTGGGTTATATTGTATCCGCCGCAGGGTTTAAAATGGACGCCGCGAAGGTGCAAGCGGTGCTGCGATGGGAACGGCCTGACAATCTAAAAGCGCTCCAGCGGTTCCTTGGGTTTGCCAACTATTATAGGAAGTTTATTAAGAATTTCTCTACTATAGCCAAACCGCTCACGGACATGACGAAAAAAGGTACCAATCTCGCTATCTGGTCTGATGATGCGGTGCGTGATTTGAGCTTCTGAAAAACCGTTTTGCTTCAGCCCCCATTCTGGTGCAACCGGACGTATCTAAACCTTTTACGGTGGAGGTCGATGCGTCTGAGGTGGAAGAGGGGGCAGTACTGTCACAGGGCTCGCCCTTGAGCAATATGCATCCATGCTCCTACTTCTCCAAGAAGCTGTCGCCTGCTGAACGGAATTACGACATCGGCAACAGGGAGTTGTTGGCCATCAAATTGGCTTTTGAGGAATGGCGACACTTCCTGGAGGGGGCGGCCCACCAGGTCACGGTCATCACCGACCATAAAAACCTGCTCTATCTGGAGTCGGCCAAGCGTCTATCTCCCAGGCAGGCTTGCTGGGCATTGTTTTTTACACGTTTTAACTTTCTGGTGACTTACAGTCCTGGGGCTAAAAACACCAAGGCGGATGCCTTGTCCAGGTGTTTTCCAGGGGGGAACCTCGGGAAGATCCGGTACCCATCCTCCAGGAAGGTGTAGTGGTTTCGGCTCTCACGACTGAGGTAGAGGTGGAGATTGCCGAGGCCCAGGAGGAGGTACCGCCAGGACTTCCCGCTAATAAGTCATTCGTACCCCTTCATCTTCATCTTAAAGTGTTGGGGGAACACCACGACTCTGTCCTGGCCGGTCATCCAGGGGTTAGGGCCACCCTGGAGCTGGTATCGCGCCGCTTCTGGTGGCCAAAAATCCGGCAGGACGTGGTCTCGTACGTGACAGCTTGCATCACGTGCGCCAGGGCCAAGTCGCCCAGAACCCGTCCTGCTGGCACTCTACAGCCTCTGGGGATACCTAGTAGGCCATGGACAGAAATCTCCATGGACTTTATCACGGACTTGCCTGCCTCGGTGGGGAACACGGTCATCCTGGTGGTGGTTGATCGATTTTCGAAGATGGCGCATTTTGTGTCGTTGCCTTCCTTGCCCAACGTGAAGATGTTGGCTCAGGTCTTTGTGCAGGAGGTGGTCAGACTACACGGAGTTCCGTCGGACATAGTGTCTGATAGGGGGACCCAGTTTGTGGCGAAGTTTTGGAAAGCTTTTTGCTCACGATTGGTGATCAAGTTGTCTCATTCGTCGGCGTTTCATCCGCAGTCAAATGGTCAAACTGAGCGCATGAACCAAAATCTGGAGCAGTATTTGCGATGTTTTGTGTCTGACAACCAAGAGGAGTGGTCGACGTTCCTTCCCTTGGCCGAGTTCGCATTAAATAATCACCGCCAAGAATCATCGGGAGCGTCTCCGTTCTTTTGTGTTTATGGGCACCATCCTCAATTTTGTACCTTGCGTCAGGGGGGCTCTGGGGGGGTCCCAGAGGAGGACCGGTTAGGAGTTCAACTATCATCGGTCTGGAGGAGTGTGAAACAGCGATTGCTGAGCATGAGTGCAAGGTACAAACGTGTGGCTGACGCTAGACGCGTGCCAGGTCCGGACCTGTGTGTGGGTGATTGGGTGTGGTTAGCTACTAAAAACATAAAACTCAAAATTCCATCATTGAAATTGGGTCCAAGGTTTATTGGCCCTTTTAAGATTGCTGCCTTCATTAACCTGGTTGCTTATCGGTTGGAACTTCCTGCGGTATACAAGATACACAACGTGTTTCACAGGGCTTTATTGAAAAAGGTGGTAGGCTCTGTGGACATGACACCGATGCCACCTCCAGTCATGGTGGATGGCGATTTAGAGTTTGAAGTCTCCAAGGTGGTGGATTCTCGAGTACTGCGCCGTTCTCTTCAGTATTTGGTACAATGGCGGGGGTATGGTCCGGAGGAGAGGTCTTGGGTACCAGCCTCGGACATACATGCGGATCGGCTGGTCAGTTCCTTTCACCGCCGTCATCCGGACAAGCCGGGTCCTATGAGTCTTGAGGGCCCTGGGGTCCCTCGTAGAAGACGGGGTACTGTCATGTCGGACGCTATTCACACCACAGCATCTGGCAGGCAGCGGTAGTTCCATCTCCGTCCACTATAGCCTCAGTGGCGCCGGCTTGATTTTCCTCAGGTTATCGGGGGTTAATCTAGCTGGAAATCAGGTGGGATGTTTGGTCACGCCCACGGTCTTTAAATAGTCGTGCTGGCCTGTGGGCGTCGCCGATTATAGCTTGTGTTTTATGCCAAGTGGTTCCGGTCTGGAGAGGTGGTGTTGGAGAGAGAAATTCAAATCTGGTGTCGTATGATCCGTTGTTACCTTTTCGCCTTCCTATATTTGTGCTTTGTTTTGCCCTGTTCACATTACAGTATTGTCCGGTGTGTTTGCGGCGCGGTGTGGTTTAAGTTCTCCCTGTCTGTCATTACTGTGTGGGCTTTGGTGGTTTGACAACTCACTGGGTGGAGGGTTCAGCTTAGGACTGAGCAGGAGATAAGGAAAGGTTGGAGGCTCAGGCATTTGCACCATTAGCAAAAACCCTGGGTTGAGGGTCAGATAGGGTTTTCCCTATTTTGAGGGACTCCGCAGGGGCCCCGGGTATTTCAGCCCCCTTTGACCTAAGCCCCGCATAACACAAGGGCTCTAGCCAACATGTCACAGACACTTGTCACAAAGGAGGCCATTTCATCAGTAGGGACCACTCATAAAGAGTATGTCTTTAGCTCTTCAGAAGGCCCAAAAATGACCATTAATAATTTGCTTCCAAGAGTCACAGAGGAAGATATTGTGGAGCTTTTCTGTGTACACGTTGCCTTGAAGTGCACTTGCTTGTTAAGTTCCGGAGTTGCAGAGTTTGTATATCTAAGAAAGGAAGACGCAGTTGGTGCCTACAAAAAATACAACAACAGATACCTAGATGAACAACCAATGAAATGCAATCTTCCTTTGAATGTTAGTGTGTTAACATTAGACCAGCCCATATTTCTAAGAATAAGTGACACCACATCAAAGAAGGAAGGTTAATGTCAAAGAAACACAAACTCCTCCTCCTCCAGTGTGGCTTAAAATCCTCCAGCTGAAGTTGATCCTGATACTATCTTAAAATCACTCTTTAAATCCTCAGGATCATCATCAGTCACCAACCAACTGCATTTAAGATTAAGCTCTGATGAAACCAACACAACTTGGAGACTGTAATAAGAGAGATTCACAATTCACAAATGGGCCCAGAGACTCATTTAAAAAAAAAAAAACATTTTTCTTTTTTGTTTTTGTTTAACCCCTTCACCCCCAAGGGTGGTTTGCACGTTCATGACCGGGCCAATTTTTACAATTCTGACCACTGTACCTTTATGAGGTCATAACTCTGGAACGCTTCCATGGATCCCGGTGATTCTGACATTGTTTTCTCGTGACATATTGTACTTCATGTTAGTGGTAAAATTTCATTCAAATAACTTGCGTTTATTTGTGAGAAAAACGGAAATTTGGCGAAAATTTTGAAAATTTCGCAATTTTCCAACTTTGAATTTTTTTGCCCTTAAATCACAGAGATACGGCACACAAAAAACTTGATAACTAACATTTCCCACATGTTTACTTTACATCAGCACAATTTGGAACCAAAATTTTTTTTTGTTAGGAAGTTATAAGGGTTAAAAGTTGACCAGCGATTTCTCATTTTTACAACACCATTTTATTTTTAGGACCACATCACATTTGAAGCCACTTTGAAAGGTCTATATGATAGAAAATACCCAAAAGTGACACCATTCTAAAAACTGCACCCCTTAAGGTGCTCAAAACCACATTCAAGAAGTTTATTAACCCTTTAGGTGCGTCACAGGAATTTTTTTGAATATTTAAAAAAAAAATGAACATCTAACTTTTTTTCATAAAAAAAATACTTCAGGTTCAATTTTTTTTATTTTACCAAGGGTAACAGGTGAAATTGAACGGCAAAAGTTATTGTGCAATTTGTCCTGAGTACGCAGATACCTGATATGTGGGGGGGAACGACTGTTTCGGCGCATGGCAGAGCTCAGAATGGAAGGAGCGCCGTTTGACTTTTTCAATGCAAAATTGGCTGGAATTCAGATTGGACGCCATGTCACGTTTGGAGAGTCCCTGATGTACCTAAACAGTGGAAACTCCCTACAAGTGACCCCATTTTGGAAACTAGACCCCCCAAGGAACTTATCTAGATATGTGGTGAGAACTTTGAACCCACAAGGGCTTTACAGAAGTTTATAACGTACAGCGGTACAATTAAAATATCATATTTTTTCCACAAAAATGATCTTTTCACCCCAATTTTTATTTTCCCAAGGGTAACAGGACCCTAAAAGTTATTGTGCAATTTGTCCTGAGTACGCTGATACCCCACATGTGGGGGTAAACCACTATTTGGGCACATGGCAGAGCTCGGAAGGGAAGCAGCGCCATTTGACGTTTTTGGCTGGAATTGAGATCGGACACCATGTCGCGTTTGGAAAGCCCCTGATGTACCAAAACAGTGGAAACCCCCCACAAATGACACCATTTTGGAAACTAGACCCCCTAAGGAACTTATCTAGATGTGTGGTGAGAACTTTGAACCCCCATGGGCTTCACAGAAGTTTATAACATAAAGCCATACAATTAAAAAATCATATTTTTTCCACAAAAATGATCTTTTCACCCTCAATTCTTATTTTTCCAAGGGTAACAGGACCCTAAAAGTTATTGTGCATTTTGTCCTGAGTACGCTGATACCCCACATGTGGGGGTAAACCACTACTTGGGCGCATGGCAGAGCTCGGAAGGGAAGCAGCGCCATTTGACGTTTTTGGCTGGAATTGAGATCGGACACCATGTCGCGTTTGGAAAACTCCTGATGTACCAAAACAGTGGAAACCCCCCACAAATGACACCATTTTGGAAACTAGACCCCCTAAGGAACTTATCTAGATGTGTGGTGAGAACTTTGAACCCCCATGGGCTTCACAGAAGTTTATAACATAAAGCCATACAATTAAAAAATCATATTTTTTCCACAAAAATGATCTTTTCACCCTCAATTCTTATTTTTCCAAGGGTAACAGGACCCTAAAAGTTATTGTGCAATTTGTCCTGAGTATGCTGATACCCCACATGTGGGGGTAAACCACTATTTGGGCGCATGGCAGAGCTCGGAAGGGAAGCAGCGCCATTTGACGTTTTTGGCTGGAATTGAGATCGGACACCATGTCGAGTTTGGAAAACTCCTGATGTACCAAAACAGTGGAACCCCCCCACAAATGACACCATTTTGGAAACTAGACCCCCTAAGAAACTTATCTAGATGTGTGGTGAGCACTTTGAACCCCCCAGTGCTTCACAGAAGTTTACAACACCCGGGCGTGAAAATAAAAAATTCGTATTTTTTCCACAAACATGATCTTTTAGTCACCATTTTTTTATTTTCCCAAGGGTACCAGGAGAAATTGGACCCCAAAAGTTGTTGTCCAATTTGTCCTGAGTATGCTGATACCCCATACGTGGGAGAAAACTACTGTATGGGCACACGTCGGGGCTCGGAAGGGAAGTAGTGACGTTTTGGAATGCAGACTTTGATGGAATGGTCTGCGGGTGTCATGTTGCATTTGGAGAGCCCCTAATGTACCTAAACAGTGGAAACCCCCACAAGTGACCCCATTTTGGAAACGAGACCCCCTAAGGAACTTATCTAGATGTGTGGTGAGCGCTTTGAACCCCCAAGGGCTTCACAGAAGTTTATAATGCCCGGGCATGAAAATAAAAAAATCGTATTTTTTTCCACAAACATGATCAATTAGTCCCCAATTTTTTCATTTTCCCAAGGGTAACAGGAGAAATTGGACCCCCAAAAGTTGTTGTCCAATTTGTCCTGAGTACGCTGACACCCCATATGTGGGAGAAAACTACTGTATGGACACACGTCGGGGCTCGGAAGGGAAGCAGTGACGTTTTGGAATGCAGACTTTGATGGAATGGTCTGCGGGTGTCATGTGCATTTGGAGAGCCCCTGATGTACCTAAACTATTGAAACTCCCCACAAGTGACCCCATTTTGGACACTAGACCCCCCACGGAACTTATCTAGATGTGTGGTGAGCACTTTGATCCCCCAAGTGCTTCACAGAAGTTTATAACACTCCGACGTGAAAATAAAAAAATCATTTTTTTCCACAAAAATGATATTTTTGCCCCCAATTTTTTATTTTCCTAAGGGTAACAGGAGAAATTGGACCCCAAAAATTGTTTTGCAATTTGTCCTGAGTAGGCTGATACCCTACATGTGGGGGTAAAACACTGTTTGGGCGCATAGCAGAGCTTGGAAGGGAAGGAGCACCATTTGACTTTTTCAACTCAGAATTGGCTGGAATTGAGATCAGACGCCATGCTGCATTTGGAGAGCCCCTGATGTGCCCAAACAGTGGAAACCCCCAATTCTAACTCCAACCCGAACCCCAACACGCCCCTAACCCTAACCCTAGCCCTAACCCTAGCCCTAACCCTAGCCCTAACCCTAACCCTAGCCCTAGCCCTAACCCTAACCCTACCCTAACCCTAACCCTAGCCCTAACCCTACCCCAACACACCCCTAGCCCTAACCCTAACCCTAACCCTAATGGAAAAATGGAAATAAATACATTTTTTTATTTTATTATTTTTTCCCTAACTAAAGGGGGTGATAACAGGGGGTTTGATTTACTATTTATGGCGGTTTTTATGTTTGGCGGCTGTCGCACGCTAAAAGACGCTTTTTATTGTAAAAATAGTTTTTGCATCACCACATATTGAGAGCTATAATTTTTCCGTATTTTGTCCCACCGAGTCATGTGATGTCTTCTTTTTTGCGGGACGAGTTGACGTTTTTATTGGTACCATTTTCGGGCAAGTGGAATTTTTTGATCGCTTTTTATTCCGATTTTTGGGACGCAGAATGAACAAAAACCAGCGTTTCATGAATTTCTTTTGGGGGGGGTGCGTTTACACCGTTCCGCGTGCAGTAAAATTGATAAAGAGGTTTTATTCTTCACTTCAGTACGGTTACAGCGATACCTCATTTAGGTCGTTTTTTTATGTTTTTGTCGGTTTTATGCAATGAAAACTATTTTATATAAAAAATAATTATTTTTGCATCGCTTTATTCTGCGAGCTATAACTTTTTTATTTTTTCGCTGATGATGCTGTGTCGCAGCTCGTTTTTTGTGGGACAAGATGACGTTTTCAGCGGTACCATGGATATTTATATGCGTCTTTTTTTAATCGCGCGTTATTACACTTTTTGTTTGGCGGTATGATAATAAATCATTATTTTTTGCTTCGTTTTTTATTTTTATTTTTTAAGGGGTTTGCTAAAGGGGTTAACTAATGGGACAGTTTTATAGGGCGGGTCGTTACGGACGCGGCGATACCTAATATGTGTACTTTTATTGTTTTTTTTTTATTATTTCCAAAAAATGGATTTATTGGGGGAATATTTTTTTTTTTTTCTAATATATTTGGCGATTTTTTTTTAATTATTTTTACACTTTTTTTTATTTTTTTTTTTACTTTATTAAATAGTCCCAGGTGGGACATCACTGTCCTGTAACAGATCGCTGATCTGTCACATCACAGATCACTGTGACAGATCAGCGATCTGACACAGGCACTGCAGAAGGCTTCCTCATGCCTGCGCTTTGCAGGCACTGAGGAAGCCAGCTTCCTCAGGCCCCCGAAGGCCCCCGTCGCCATCTTGGATTCGGGGGCCTGGAGGAAAGGAGCCCCCCGCAGCAGCGCTGCACATTGCGCTGCCGTGGGGGGCTCAGGGAAGCACGGAAGGAGCCCCCTCCCTGCCGATGCTTCCCTTTAACCCCCGGTACACCGCGATCGTGTTTGATCGCGGTGTGCAAGGGGTTAACGTGTCGGGGGCGGTCCGTGACCGCCCCTGACACATTGTGCCGGGTGTCAGCTGTGATAATCAGCTGAAACCCGGCCGCGATCAGCGGCGCTCACCACGTGGGCGCCGCTGATCGCGGTAGACGTACTATCCCGTCCACGGTTATACGGGCCCGGGTACCGTGGACGGGATAGTACGTCGGATGTCAGGAAGGGGTTAATGCTGGTGATGATCACTAGGAGGCAGTTGATGTTTAACGCCTTAGCAACTGCCGATACGCCTTTTAACGGCGGTAATTAAGGGTACTAAAACCACAGCGCCGCTAATTCACGGCGCTGTGGAGAAAGTGAATAGCGCCCCCCAGTGTCTGATTTTCTCTGGGGTCTCGGCTGCCGGGGGTAGCCGAGACCCCAGAGAACATGACTCAGTCAGTTTTTACCGACCCCGCTTTTGCAATCGTCGTTATTAACCCTATAACGGCGACCGCAAAAAAAAAGCCGCGATTTTACATTTAATTTCTCTTTCCTCTGATGTGATCGCACATCAGAGGAGAGAGAAAGAGGGTCCCCGATCCCCCCCGGTACCTCTCCATGGTCCTCTGTCCCCTCCCGGTGGTCCTGCGTCCCGCCGACGTCCTCCGGTGGGTGCCACCATCTTTGATCCGGCTCCGGCTGGCAGATTCCATTCATTCATTTAGATCACGATGATAAACTATCATCGCGATCAAAATGAACAAAATAGTACATAATCCCCCCATTTATCAACCCCTTAGTTAGGCCAACATAAGGAAATAAAGAAAATATTTTTTTCAGTTTTCCATTAGGGTTAGGGTTAGAGCTAGGGCTAGGGTTAGGGTTGGGCTAGGGTTAGGGCTTGGATTAGGATTAGGGTTAGGGTTGGGCTAGGGTTAGGGTTAGGGCTAGGGTTAGGGCTAGGGTTAGGGTTGGACTAGGGTTAGGGCTAGGGCTAGGGTTAGGACTCGGGTTAGGGCTACGGTTAGAATTAGGGTTAGGGCAAACTAGGATTAGGGTTAGAAATAGGATTAGGGATTAGGGTTGGGATTAAGGTTAGGGTCGGGATTAGGGTTAGGGGTGTGTTGGGATTAGGGTTGGAGCAAGAATTGAGGGGTTACCACTAGAGTTGAGCGACTTTTGCTTTTTTAGAGTCGAGTTTCGTTTCATGAAACACGACTTTTCCAAAAGTCGGGTAGAGCAAAATCGGCCGACTATAGGGAAAAGTCGGGGGTCCGACCGAAACACGAAACCCAATGTAAGTCAATGGGGAATTAAAGTAGGCAGTGAGAGGAGGACAGGAAACACACCTACAGTGCCCATTGGAATGCCAAAAGCATCAATTCTTATTACTTAAGCTTGTCAACCTTAATTTACTTCATAATACTAGTTACGCACTGACAAATGGGGCTTATTTGGCTAAAGTTGTGTGGGGGTAGGGCTGGCTCCAGGTTTACATGTGCCCTGGGCGAAAGAGCGCCCCTTTAACACATACCACAACTCATGCTGCTCCGATACGGCAGAGAAATAGCGGTATAGTACAATGAAAAATACTTCACTTTTTACATCTCATGACGAGGCCCATCTATTTGTCCATACAGAATCATTGGTCCCATATAATGTTTGAAACAGTATATGATGAGCTCCACATAATGCTTTAGTATATGTTGGTCCCCATGGATGAAACTCCACTGTCTTATGGGCCCAAATAATGCTCCTTACATAATGGGCCCCATTTCTAATGCTCTAGTGTATAATGGGCCCTGTAAATGCTGCTCCAGTGTCTGATGTCCACCTTTGGAATGTTCCAGTGTATGGTGGGCCCCATCTATCATTCTCCAGAGTATAGTGCTCCCCAAAAATTGCTGTCCCAACATTGAAAACAATGAAATAAGTCTCCTCGCTAGGGAATCCCTGTACTAGTCTGGACTCCTCGTCGTCCCCATCTTCCATCTCACTGCACAGTATTTCAACCTTGCAAGTGCTGTGATCCTGAGCAAGCAGGGGGGGCCCACTCGTTGGCGACGGCACTGGCACAGGGCCCCTGATAGTACGGTGGTGTGTCTGACGGCAGGTGGGCCGAACCTGCACTTTCATCTGCAGCTTCCTCTTTGTAAGATGGAACAGTATATGGGAAGGGTAACCTGAGTTTCATCAGGGTCAGATTCAGGCCGTGTAGCGTGCGAAGGGAATGTAGTGGTCTGGGTCAATGTACCAGCAGATTCATCGAGCAGTGGCTGGGCATCAGTGCACTTGTGTCGTCCCCAGGAGCACGGTCGCCACAGTAGCATTACCTTCCTCCTAGGGAGTTGTGATGTCATGCTTGGGAGCAACAAAGGATCTCTCTAGCAGGTTAACTGATTGGGCGGCGTTATTCCCACGAGTCACGACCCTCCAAACAGCGTTCATGAAGGCAAAGTGTTTGTTTTACGTGGGCAGTATGGTTGCAAAGCTGAACCTTAAAGGAATGTCCAGAAGGGCACCACCAGGAGTGGAGCCTACGGCGTAATTTGACTCAACACAGGCAACCTCAACCATCCAGCAACAAAAAAGATGCACACATTGCAAGCTTAATTCCGTTAACGAACGAGACTCCGTCATGCCCTGCGGTCCGAGTCCGGCTTACTAGAGGGACACGTGAGGCTCTGGCACGTGAGATTGGCCAATAACTGGTGTGTCATGCCCTTACATGTCCGTGGCTGCATGTGCGCTACACTGAAAAGGCCAGCGTTTGTCGCTTACAGGTGCAGATAACCCGCTGAACAACGTTAGTGATGGGGATCTGGGATTACAATTATTACCTGCGAACGATGATTTCCCAGTAAGTGCAGGTCAACGGCAGTTCCGGAATTAGGCCTAACCGTCATTCCTGAAAAAATGAAAAACTTACGTGTGCAAACCACAGGTGCTGTAGCTTGCTTAAAAGCTCGCCAGCCGTTCTCAGGCCCAGTATGGATTACACGTGATTTCACAAAGGTGAGAAAGGTTACCGTATCCCTGGATAACATGTATGGATAGCATAGTGTACACATTCAAAATATATGTCTATAGATCAGGAGGCAGGCTCAAATGGTGTCAGGCCCAGTATGGATTACACGTGATTGCACAAAGGTGAGAAAGGGTACCGTATCCCCGGATAACATGTATGGATAGCATAGTGTACACATTCAAAATATATGTCTATAGATCAGGAGGCAGGCTCAGACAGTGTCAGGCCCAGTATGGATTACACGTGATTGCACAAAGGTGAGAAAGGGTACCGTATCACCGGATAACATGTATGGATAGCATAGTGTACACATTCAAAATATATGTCTATAGATCAGGAGGCAGGCTCAGACGGTGTCAGGCCCAGTATGGATTACACGTGATTGCACAAAGGTGAGAAAGGGTACCGTATCACCGGATAACATGTATGGATAGCATAGTGTACACATTCAAGATATATGTCTATAGATCAGGAGGCAGGCTCAGACGGTGTCAGGCCCAGTATGGATTACACATGATTGCACAAAGGTGAGAAAGGGTACCGTATCACCGGATAACATGTATGGATAGCGTGGTGTACACATTCAAAATATATGTCTATAGATCAGGAGGCAGGCTCAGATGGTGTCAGGCCCAGTATGGATTTGACGGCCCAGACTACACAGCGGAGGAGCAGGGAGAGGTAAAGATTGCAATTGCTGGGGCCCTGCCCAAGCAAGGGGGGCCCACTCGTGGGCGTCGGTACTGGCACTGGGCCCCTCATAGTACGGCGGTGTGTCTGACGGCAGGTGTGCACCACCACCGTCAGACACACTTGATTGCACTATGAGGGACCCTGTGCCAGTGCCCGCGCCCAAGAGTCGGCCTACCCACCTGTCCAGGGCAACAGCACTCGCACGGTTTCGTGCGCTAGGTGGTGACCCCGGCCATGGGGGGGGAGGCAGCACAGTTAGGGAGTTTTAGAAAGTGGCATATGTTGATGTTGGACATTCAGCTAATGCAAAAGGCGAAATTGTTCAAGTCCCAGGAAGAGGAGGACCAAAGCAAGCCATTTTTCTGTCACCCTATGTGTCATCAGGGGAAGGTGGGACAAAATCCTTGGAAACCCATGCATGGTTCATTTTAATGAAGGTTAGATCATCCACATTTTGGGTTGACAGATGGGTCCTTTTTTCTGTCAGGATTGATCTAGCTGCACTGAAGACTCTTTCCGATAGCACACTTGCAGCTGGGCAAGCGAGCTCCTGTAAGGCATATTGTGCCAATTCAGGCCAGGTGTCCAGTTTAGCGGCCCAATAGTCAAAGGAGAATGACCTGTGCGGGAGAACATCGATATGGGAGGAAAAGTAGTTTGTAACCATAGTTGACAACTGCTGTCTCCTGTCAATTTCCATCGATGCATTATTACCAGTTGTGTGAGCGGTACTTGAAAAATCAGTCCACAACATTGTCATGAAACCCCTGTCTCCAACGCCACTTCTGCTGTGTGCACCACGAACACCTCTGCCAAGCTGCCCCCGGCCCGTACGGCTCGTGTGAGAACCATCACCGCTGCTGTGTGCTGGGAATGCCTCAACTAACCGGTTTACCAGAGTTGCTTGTTTATTAGCCAATATTAGGTCAAGGTTCTCGTGTGGCATGATGTTTTGTAATTTGCCTTTATAGCGTGGATCCAGATGCTGGCCAACCAGTAGTCGTCATCGTTCATCATTTTGGCAATGCGGGGGTCCCTTTTTAGGATCTGCAAGGCATAATCTGACATGTGGGCCAATGTTCCCGGTGTCAATGATGCACTGCGACTGCTTGGTGGAGGAGCACTTTCTGGCAAATCCACATCCCTCCAGTCACGCACAAACCCTGTACCAGACCTTGCCACGCCAACATTTTCACTTGCCCCACGAGATGCATCCTCCTCCCCTAAGTAATTATCCCCATCATCATCCTCCTCCTCCTCTTCTTGCTCCACCTCGTCCAGGAGAGGTCCCTGAGCAGACAATGGCTGAATGTCATCAAGGATTCCCTCCTCCTCTTCCTCCTCATCAATATTGGCTGCAGACGCCTGCTCCTTAAGGTGCATCAAAGTTTGCATGAGCAGACGCATAAGTGGGATGCTCATGCTTAGGATGGCGTCATCTGCGCTTACCAGCCGTGTGCATTCCTCAAAACACTGAAGGAATTTACAGAGGTCTTTCAGCTTCGACCACTGCACACCTGTCAACTCCATGTCTGCTCTCAAAGTGCCTGGCCGTGTATCCTCCCACAAATGCATTATGGCCTGCCTCTGTTCGCACAGCCGCTCAACCATGTGCAGGGTGGAGTTCCACCTTGTTGCAATGTCGATAATGAGGCGGTGGTTGGGAATATGGAGCAATCGCTACAGCTTCTGCGTACGAATGGAGTGTACAGGCGACCGGCGGATGTGCGCGCACAGTCTTCGCACCTTCTGGAGCAGGGCTGTTATCTCCGGATAATTGTTGAGGAAGCACTGCACCACCAGGTTCAAGGTGTGAGCCAAGTAAGGTATGTGGCTGAGTTTTGGAAGGGTTATGGCTGCCACAAAATTACGGCCGTTATCACTAACTACCTTGCCTGCCTCAAGATGTATACTGCCCAGCCATGACTCAGTTTGTCGCTGAAAGTACTCGGCCAGCACCTCCGCGGTGTGTCTGTCGCCCAAACACATCATCTGCAACACAGCCTGCTGACGCTTTCCACTAGCTGCTCGATAGGGGGACACCTCGTGTGCAACAGTGGCAGCTGCAGATGGAGTGCTCGTATGACTGCGCTCTGTGGACGAGCTTTCGCTTCTGGAGGAGGAGGAGGAGGGTCGAATGCCTACAGCCAACTGTTTCCTATACCGTTGGCTAGGCAGCACTGTCTCACCACCGCTGTCCCCTGTGGACCCTGCATCCACCACGTTAACCCTTTGCGCAGTGATGGACACGTAACGGCCCTGGCCATGCCGACTGGACCATGCATCTGTTGTGAGGTGCACCTTTCCACTCACTGACTGCTTGAGTGCATGGACAATGCGGTCTTTCACATGATGGTGGAGGGCTGGGATGGCTTTGCAAGAGAAGAAGTGGCGACTGGGTAGGTCATAGCGTGGTACTGCATAGGCCATGAGTTCGCGGAAAGCTGCGCTTTCCACCAACCGATAGGGCGTCATCTCTAACGAGATTAGTTTGGCAATGTGGGCGTTCAAACCCAGTGTACGCGGATGAGAGACTGAGTACTTTCTTGACCTACTCATAGTCTCTGGGAGGGTGAGCTGGACTTGAGAGCTGCATATGGTGGAACTAGCGGTGGACAGGGCGGACTGAGAGAGGGTTGATGATGGTGATGGAGTTGGTGTTCTTTCTGATGGCCTAGATTCAGTCTTTCGTTGATATAACAGTGGGATTCCCTGACTGCTTTGGCCTTGCAACGACACCTCAACATTTGCTGCTGTGCTAACCGGTGGGCTTACAGTGGGGGAAACAATGTAGCGTTGCTGACTACCTTCTTTGTGATCAGTTGCACATGTGGTACTTGAGGTTTGGTGTTGTGTCCACGCTTGCAAGTACATGCTGGTTAAATTTCTAAGCATGCAACTGTTATTCAAAGTTTTCAGATTTTTCCCTCGGCTAAAGGTCTTTGCGCACTTCTTACAGATAACCTTGGCCTGATCATGAGGATTTTGTTCAAAAAAAGTGCCACACTGCACTCTTCCTACTTTTGAAGACATTTTGCGGCCTAGCACGCTGTGCTATTTTGACCGTCTGGACAAGCTGTCCAGCAACTCTTTTGATTTTTGGAACCTGTCTTTGGAGTGCTCCCGGCCTGCCAGATAACAGCTGTTGAGCTGGAGGCTGAGTCAGCAATGTAAGCCAAAACTTTTTCCTGAAGCTCAGGCTTCAAAAGCGGTTTGCCATCTCCTAGAAAACTAAGCCTTCGAGGCCTTGTGGAGCCAGACGATGACGCAGGCTCAACACCTCCTGCATTCGGTCCTATTTTGCTTTTGCCACTACCGTCAGATCCACCACCAACACCATCATTACCAGCTGGCAACCCCCGCCCAATTCCACGGCCTCTTCCACCAGCCTTCCTCATTTTTGGTAAAAATGTACACAAAATCCCACAAACTATATAGTAATGTAAAACAAGGTACAAGGTGTATAGAGGACACGGGAGATGTAGAATTTCTGAACACACTTGTGGACACTGTTGGATTGTGTGAGGCCCAGTTAATATAACACCGCTATGTCACAGGCTCAATGTCGCAGGTGTGTAAAATGTCACTATAGGACAGGGGAGATGTAGAATTTCTGAACACACTTGTGGACACTGTTGGATTGTGTGAGGCCCAGTTAATATCACACCGCTATGTCACAGGCTCAATGTCGCAGGTGTGAAAAATATCACTATAGGACAGGGGAGATGTAGAATTTCTGAACACACTTGTGGACACTGTTGTGTGAGGCCCAGTTAATATCACACCGCTATGTCACAGGCTTAATGTCGTAGGTGTGAAAAATGTCACTATATGACAGGGGAGATGTAGAATTTCTGAACACACTTGTGGACACTGTTGCATTGTGTGAGGCCCAGTTAATATCACACCGCTATGTCACAGGCTCAATGTCGCAGGTGTGAAAAATGTCACTATAGGACAGGGGAGATGTAGAAATTCTGAACACACTTGTGGACACTGTTGGATTGTGTTAGGCCCAGTGAATATCACACTGCTATGTCACAGGCTCAATGTCGCAGGTGTGAAAAATGTCACTATAGGACAGGGGAGATGTAGAATTTCTGAACACACTTGTGGACACTGTTGTATTGTGTGAGGCCCAGTTAATATCACACCGCTATGTCACAGGCAGAAATTGGCTAGTGTATGACAAACTACAAGGTGTATATAGAATTGGGCAAAATAGGAATCTCCCTAGAGTGTAGGTCTGTAAGAACGGAACATGTCCTCTACTTATCCTTACAGAGTGACACACAGATAGCTTCACTGTGGCCGTGATAACAGCCGTTACACGGCACTGAGAGAGGAGCGTGCACGTACACCGCTGTCCGGTGTCCGTAAAATTGTCAAGCTCCGTGTTTTTTAAGTATACGGACTGACACACGCCGTCTCTCTATAGTTTTGAATGTGATCAAACAGCAAATATACGTAACTGTTTGAAAACCAGACAAAACTAGAAGGTGGAGGTCTGTAAGAAAGGAACATGTCCTCGACTTATTCTTACAGAGTCACACACAGATAGCTTCACTGTGGCCATGATAACAGCCGATACACGGTACTGAGAGAGGAGCATGCACGTACACCGCTGTCTGGTGTCCGTAAAATTGTCAAGCTCCGTGTTTTTTAAGAATACGGACTGACACACGCTGTCTCTCTATCGTTTTGAATGTGATCAAACAGCAAATATACTTAACTGTTTGACAACCAGACAAAACTAGAAGGTGGAGGTCTGTAAGAACGGAACATGTCCTCGACTTATTCTTACAGAGTCACACACAGATAGCTTCACTGTGGCCGTGATAACAGCCGTTACACGGTACTGTGTGAGGAGCGTACACCGCTGTATGGTGTGAAAAAATGCACGCTCAGTACCTCACCAGGACAAAAAAAAAATTTGGATTGCTTTTAAAAAAGCAGTTTGCAGAGCATTGGGAAAACAGCAATGCAGCTATCAGGAAGCCTTATAAGGCAGCCTAACAACCAACACAGCTGATCCAGCAAAATATAGCCTCAACTTGCACTGCACACACAGTGACTGGTGTGTTGTACAGGTAAAATCGCTAGCAGCAGAAGCAGTTTTTGGTATCTTCTTCCCTGCCTAACGCTCTCCCTACAGAATCAGCAGCAGCAGCAGCTCTCCCTATTCTGAGATCAGCATGAGTAACACGGCAGTCGGCGTGCACGCCCTTTTATACCCCCTGTGACGCCCCCCAAAGCAAGCCAATCACTTGCATGCCCTTCTCAAAGATGGTGGTGACCCCTGCCTCTGTCATCACGTTGCCCACAGTGTCCGTGGATCCTGATTGGCTGAAAAAGGGCGGAAAACAAACTTTTGAAACGCGACTTTGGCGCTAAAGTCGCCGAGTTCTTGGCCGACCTCACCCTAGTGTCGGGTTTCATTTCATGAAACCCGACTTTACCAAAAGTCGGCGACTTTTGAAATTTTTCGACCCGTTTCGCTCAACTCTAGTTACCACTATTTACCAACTTTGGGGGTCTAAAAATTGGGTGTAAAAAATCACTTTTGTGGAAATAAAAAATACTTTTTATTTTCACGGCTCTACGTTATAAACTTCTGTGAAGCACTTGAAAGTTCTGTGCTCACCACCCATCTAGATAAGTTCCTTAATGGGTCTAGCTTCCAAAATGGGGTAACTTTTTCGAGATTTCCACTGTTTAGGCCCATCAGGGGCTCTGCAAACGCAACATGATGCCCGCAGACCATTCCATCAAAGTCTGCATTCCAAAATGGCACTCCTTCCCTTCCAAGCTCTCCCATGCACCCAAACAGTGGTTCCCCCCCACATAAGGGGTATCAGCATACTCAGGACAAATCACAAAATAACTGTGGGGGTATGATTTCTCCTGTTACCCTTGTAGAAATAAAAATTTGGGGCGAAAAGATCATTTTTGTGGAAAAAAATGGATTTCTTATTTTCACGGCTCTACGTTATAAACTTCTGTGAAGCACTTGAAGGTTCAAAGTGCTCACCACACATCTAGATAAGTTCCTTAATGGGTCTAGTTTCCATAATGGGGTCACTTGTTGGAGGTTTCCACTGTTTAGGCACATTAAGGGCTCTCCGAACGCAACATGGCATCCGATCTCAATTCCAGCCAATTCTGCATTGAAAAGTCAAACGGCGCTCCATCCCTTGCGAGCTCTGCCGTGTACTGAAAAAGTGGTTTACCCCCACATGTGGGGTATCAGCGTATTCAGGAGAAATTGTACAACAAATTTTGTGGTTGATTTTCTCTTTTAACACTTGTGAAAATAAAAAAAATTGGTTCTGAATTAAATGTTTTGCAAAAAAAAGTTAAATGTTAATTTTTTCCTTCCACTTTGCTTTAGTTCCTGTGAAGCACTTAAAGGGTTAATAAACTTCTTAAATATGGTTTTTAGCACCTTGAGGGGTCTAGTTTTTAGAATGGTGCCACTTTTGGGTATTTTCTGTCATGTACACCCCTCAAAATGACTTTAAATATGGTGTGGTCCCTAAAAAAAATGGTTTTGTAAATTTTGTTGTAAAAATGAGAAATCGCTGGTCAATTTTAACCCTTATAACTTCCTAACAAAAAAAAATTTTGCTTCCAAAATTGTGGTGATGTAAAGTAGACATGTGGGAAATGTTATTTATTAAGAAATTTTTGTGACACATCTCTCTGATTTAAGGGCATAAAAATTTTAAGTTTTAAAATTGCAAAATTTTCAAAATTTTCGCCATATTTCCATTTTTTTCATAAATAAACACAAGACATATCGAAGAAATTTTTACCACTAACATGAATTACAATATGTCACAAAAAAATCTTCTCAGAATCAGCAGGATCCATTAAAGCGTTCCAGAGTTATAACCTCATAAAGTGACAGTGGTCAGAATTGTAAAAATTGGCCTGGTCATTAACCCCTTCACCCCCAAGGGTGGTTTGCACGTTCATGACCGGGCCAATTTTTACAATTCTGACCACTGTACCTTTATGAGGTCATAACTCTCGAACGCTTCCATGGATCCCGGTGATTCTGACATTGTTTTCTCGTGACATATTGTACTTCATGTTAGTGGTAAAATTTCATTCAAATAACTTGCGTTTATTTGTGAGAAAAACGGAAATTTGGCGAAAATTTTGAAAATTTCGCAATTTTCCAACTTTGAATTTTTATGCCCTTAAATCACAGAGATAAGGCACACAAAAAACTTGATAACTAACATTTCCCACATGTTTACTTTACATCAGCACAATTTTGGAACCAAAATTTTTTTTTGTTAGGAAGTTATAAGGGTTAAAAGTTGACCAGCGATTTCTCATTTTTACAACACCATTTTATTTTTAGGACCACATCACATTTGAAGCCACTTTGAGGGGTCTATATGATAGAAAATACACAAAAGTGACACCATTCTAAAAACTGCACCCCTTAAGGTGCTCAAAACCACATTCAAGAAGTTTATTAACCCTTTAGGTGCGTCACAGGAATTTTTTTGAATATTTAAAAAAAAATGAACATCTAACTTTTTTTCATAAAAAAAATACTTCAGGTTCAATTTTTTTTATTTTACCAAGGGTAACAGGAGAAATTGAACTGCAAAAGTTATTGTGCAATTTGTCCTGAGTACGCAGATACCTGATATGTGGGGGGGAACGACTGTTTCGGCGCATGGCAGAGCTCAGAATGGAAGGAGCGCCGTTTGACTTTTTCAATGCAAAATTGGCTGGAATTCAGATTGGACGCCATGTCACGTTTGGAGAGTCCCTGATGTACCTAAACAGTGGAAATCCCCTACAAGTGACCCCATTTTGGAAACTAGACCCCCCAAGGAACTTATCTAGATATGTGGTGAGAACTTTGAACCCACAAGGGCTTTACAGAAGTTTATAACGTACAGCGGTACAATTAAAAAATCATATTTTTTCCACAAAAATGATCTTTTCACCCCAATTTTTATTTTCCCAAGGGTAACAGGACCCTAAAAGTTATTGTGCAATTTGTCCTGAGTACGCTGATACCCCACATGTGGGGGTAAACCACTATTTGGGCGCATGGCAGAGCTCGGAAGGGAAGCAGCGCCATTTGACGTTTTTGGCTGGAATTGAGATCGGACACCATGTCGCGTTTGGAAAACCCCTGATGTACCAAAACAGTGGAAACCCCCCACAAATGACACCATTTTGGAAACTAGACCCCCTAAGGAACTTATCTAGATGTGTGGTGAGAACTTTGAACCCCCATGGGCTTCACAGAAGTTTATAACATAAAGCCATACAATTAAAAAATCATATTTTTTAAACAAAAATGATCTTTTCACCCTCAATTCTTATTTTTCCAAGGGTAACAGGACCCTAAAAGTTATTGTGCAATTTGTCCTGAGTACGCTGATACCCCACATGTGGGGGTAAACCACTATTTGGGCGCATGGCAGAGCTCGGAAGGGAAGCAGCGCCATTTGACGTTTTTGGCTGGAATTGAGATCGGACACCATGTCGCGTTTGGAAAACCCCTGATGTACCAAAACAGTGGAAACCCCCCACAAATGACACCATTTTGGAAACTAGACACCCTAAGGAACTTATCTAGATGTGTGGTGAGAACTTTGAACCCCCATGGGCTTCACAGAAGTTTATAACATAAAGCCATACAATTAAAAAATCATATTTTTTCCACAAAAATGATCTTTTCACCCTCAATTCTTATTTTTCCAAGGGTAACAGGACCCTAAAAGTTATTGTGCAATTTGTCCTGAGTACGCTGATACCCCACATGTGGGGGTAAACCACTATTTGGGGGCATGGCAGAGCTCGGAAGGGAAGCAGCGCCATTTGACGTTTTTGGCTGGAATTGAGATCGGACACCATGTCGCGTTTGGAAAACTCCTGATGTACCAAAACAGTGGAACCCCCCACAAATGACACCATTTTGGAAACTAGACCCCCTAAGGAACTTATCTAGATGTGTGGTGAGCACTTTGACCCCCCCAGTGCTTCACAGAAGTTTACAACGCCCGGGCGTGAAAATAAAAAATTCGTATTTTTTCCACAAACATGATCTTTTAGTCACCATTTTTTTATTTTCCCAAGGGTACCAGGAGAAATTGGACCCCAAAAGTTGTTGTCCAATTTGTCCTGAGTATGCTGATACCCCATATGTGGGAGAAAACTACTGTATGGGCACACGTCGGGGCTCGGAAGGGAAGTAGTGACGTTTTGGAATGCAGACTTTGATGGAATGGTCTGCGGGTGTGATATTGCCTTTGGAGAGCCCCTAATGTACCTAAACAGTGGAAACCCCCCACAAATGACACCATTTTGTAAACTAGACCCCCCAAGGAACTTATCTAGATGTGTGGTGAGCACTTTGACCCCCCCAGTGCTTCACAGAAGTTTACAACGCCCGGGCGTGAAAATAAAAAATTCGTATTTTTTCCACAAACATGATCTTTTAGTCACCATTTTTTTATTTTCCCAAGGGTACCAGGAGAAATTGGACCCCAAAAGTTGTTTTCCAATTTGTCCTGAGTACGCTGCTACCCCATATGTGGGAGAAAACTACTGTATGGGCACACGTCAGGGCTCGGAAGGGAAGTAGTGACGTTTTGGAATGCAGACTTTGATGGAATGGTCTGCGGGTGTCATGTTGCCTTTGGAGAGCCCCTAATGTACCTAAACAGTGGAAACCCCCCACAAATGACACCATTTTGTAAACTAGACCCCCCAAGGAACTTATCTAGATGTGTGGTGAGCACTTTGACCCCCCCAGTGCTTCACAGAAGTTTACAACGCCCGGGCGTGAAAATAAAAAATTCGTATTTTTTCCACAAACATGATCTTTTAGTCACCATTTTTTTATTTTCCCAAGGGTACCAGGAGAAATTGGACCCCAAAAGTTGTTTTCCAATTTGTCCTGAGTACGCTGCTACCCCATATGTGGGAGAAAACTACTGTATGGGCACACGTCAGGGCTCGGAAGGGAAGTAGTGATGTTTTGGAATGCAGACTTTGATGGAATGGTCTGCGGGTGTCATGTTGCCTTTGGAGAGCCCCTAATGTACCTAAACAGTGGAAACCCCCCACAAATGACACCATTTTGTAAACTAGACCCCCCAAGGAACTTATCTAGATGTGTGGTGAGCACTTTGACCCCCCCAGTGCTTCACAGAAGTTTACAACGCCCGGGCGTGAAAATAAAAAATTCGTATTTTTTCCACAAACATGATCTTTTAGTCACCATTTTTTTTATTTTCCCAAGGGTACCAGGAGAAATTGGACCCCAAAAGTTGTTGTCCAATTTGTCCTGAGTACGCTGACACCCCATATGTGGGAGAAAACTACTGTATGGACACACGTCGGGGCTCGGAAGGGAAGCAGTGACGTTTTGGAACGCAGACTTTGATGGAATGGTCTGCGGTTGTCATGTGCGTTTGGAGAGCCCCTGATGTACCTATACTATTGAAACTCCCCACAAGTGACCCCATTTTGGACACTAGACCCCCCACGGAACTTATCTAGATGTGTGGTGAGCACTTTGAACCCCCAAGTGCTTCACAGAAGTTTATAACACTCGGACGTGAAAATAAAAAAATCATTTTTTTTTCCACAAAAATGATATTTTTGCCCCCAATTTTTTATTTTCCTAAGGGTAACAGGAGAAATTGGACCCCAAAAATTGTTTTGCAATTTGTCCTGAGTAGGCTGATACCCTACATGTGGGGGTAAAACACTGTTTGGGCGCATAGCAGAGCTTGGAAGGGAAGGAGCACCATTTGACTTTTTCAACTCAGAATTGGCTGGAATTGAGATCAGACGCCATGTTGCATTTGGAGAGCCCCTGATGTGCCCAAACAGTGGAAACCCCCAATTCTAACTCCAACCCGAACCCCAACACGCCCCTAACCCTAGCCCTAACCCTAGCCCTAACCCTAGCCCTAACCCTAGCCCTAGCCCTAGCCCTAACCCTAACCCTAGCCCTAACCCTAACCTAACCCTACCCCAACACACCCCTAGCCCTAACCCTAGCCCTAACCCTAATGGAAAAATGGAAATAAATACATTTTTTTTATTTTATTATTTTTCCCTAACTAAAGGGGTGATAACGGGGGGTTTGATTTACTATTTATGGCGGTTTTTATGTTTGGCGGCTGTCGCACGCTAAAAGACGCTTTTTATTGTAAAAATAGTTTTTGCATCACCACATATTGAGAGCTATAATTTTTCCGTATTTTGACCCACCGAGTCATGTGAGGTCTTATTTTTTGCGGGACGAGTTGACGTTTTTATTGGTACCATTTTCGGGCACGTGAAATTTTTTGATCGCTTTTTATTCTGATTTTTGGGACGCAGAATGAACAAAAACCAGCGTTTCATGAATTTCTTTTGGGGGGGGTGCGTTTACACCGTTCCGCGTGCGGTAAAATTGATAAAGCGCTTTTATTCTTCGGGTCAGTACGGTTACAGCGATACCTCATTTAGGTCTTTTTTTATGTTTTTGTCGGTTTTATGCAATGAAAACTATTTTATATAAAAAATAATTATTTTTGCATCGCTTTATTCTGCGAGTTATAACTTTTTTATTTTTTTGCTGATGATGCTGTGTGGCGGCTTGTTTTTTGCGGGACAAGATGACGTTTTCAGCGGTACCATGGATATTTATATGCGTCTTTTTGATCTCGCGTTATTGCACTTTTTGTTTGGCGGTATGATAATAAATCATTATTTTTTGCTTCGTTTTTTATTTTTATTTTTTAAGGGGTTCGCTAAAGGGGTTAACTAATGGGACAGTTTTATAGGGCAGGTCGTTACGGACGCGGCGATACCTAATATGTGTACATTTATTGTTTTTTTTTTTTATTATTTTAAAAAAATGAATTTATTGGGGAATATTTTTTTTTTTTTTTACTAATTTATTTGCCGATTTTTTTTAATTTATTTTTACACTTTTTTTTTAATTTTTTTTTACTTTATTACATAGTCCCAGGTGGGACATCACTGTCCTGTGACAGATCGCTGATCTGTCACATCACAGATCACTGTGACAGATCAGCAATCTGTCACAGGCAGTGCACAAGGCTTCCTCATGCCTGCGCTTTGCAGGCACTGAGGAAGCCAGCTTCCCCAGGCCCCCGAAGGCCCCCGTCGCCATCTTGGATTCGGGGGCCTGGAGGATAGGAGTCCCCCGCAGCAGCGCTGCACATTGCGCTGCCGTGGGGGGCTCAGGGAAGCACGGAGGGAGCCCCCTCCCTGCCGATGCTTCCCTTTAACTCCCGGTACACCGCGATCGCGTTTGATCGCGGTGTGCAAGGGGTTAATGTGTCGGGGGCGGTCCGTGACCGCCCCTGACACATTGTGCCGGGTGTCAGCTGTGATAATCAGCTGACACCCGGCCGCGATCAGCGGCGCTCACCACGTGGGCGCCGCTGATCGCGGTAGACGTACTATCCCGTCCCCGGTCATACGGGCCCGGGTACCGTGGACGGGATAGTACGTCTCATGTCAGGAAGGGGTTAAGCTGCAAACTGGCTCTGTCGCTAAGGGGTTAAAGATGTGTGGCATCAGACATTGGATGATATATCCTGTTACCAGCATTGTAGTACAGTTCACCTTTTTGTGGGGCAGTTGCGTTATTGCATCAAGATTTTTCATTTCCCCCTTGCTCTAGTATTGTGATACACACAATTAAGGCTCTACTGTGCTGTAAATGGAGGCTAAATAAATGTTGAATAACTTGTTTACATTTCTTCAATAATCTTTTTCAACTGAAAAGATAATCTTTGTTGTTTGGTTCCTTTAATATTGGAATTCCTACAAATGGATCTCAAGATGTAATTCCTTTAAATGGGGGGAAATTACTTAGTGTCCACCGACTGTGTTTTAGACAAATACATTTTTTAGGCCTAATTAATGTTTCACACTGTACAAATGTAATCCTGAACTGTTCAATCGTAGGAAATACTTTTTGCCCTGCGGCTGAAGCATTTTGTGATATCTCTGATATGAAGACAGAGAAATGCAGAAGGGAAAGAGATCATGGTAATACTGATCTAAATACTGGGATGTGTACAGAGGAATGCTGGGAGGACACAGATTGTGGTTTTATATCCACTCCATCTGCATGTAAAATTTGTTATGTAATGCTGGTAATTAATAAAAAATTACTCTAGTGTTGGCAAGGCGCTGTGCCATACCACGACTATCTATTTGCTCTTCCTGTACAACTCTATGATTTTTTTAATTGATATTCATTTGAACTCCTCATTGGGAGGTGGAAGACACCAGAAACGAAAGGTGAACTCTGAAGAGACCTCAAACACCCCTTTGCAAACAATAACGTGACTGTTGCATCATGGAATTCTGGTGTCTGAAGAGACGTGGATGATGTCCTCCTATGAATGTTTTCCCCATTTAAAGGAGTGGGTCCCGTATACTCGGAATGCCCATACACTATGTGCATGGGCTGACAAACATTTCCCCATGTGTCAATAAGTAGGCTATGACACTAAAAAAATTGTTGAAGTACTAAAATTGTAAAATATTTAGCGCAATGATATGCGATGCCTGTGGCATACAAAACACAGTGATAAATATAAGAACTGTAGCTAAATATTTTTTGGCCAGCTAAAGATTTTTTGGTCAGCAAAATGGTGTCCAAAAATGTAAGACACTCCAAAAAATACTACAGTACCAAAAAAAGGCCAGAATTTTCTGTGCACTCAGATGTGATGCCTGGGACAAAAAAAGCTGTTTTAAATTGCTAGATTTTCACATTGTTGTATTAAAATGACCTGGCTGTAGTCTGCAGTGTGAACAAGCAAATAAATGTAGAAAAAAAGGGGGCTCTTGATTGCTTAGTAATAAAATTAGCAGAATTCAGGTGCAAAAAAAATTAATCCTAGCCACATATACCTGCAGCTAGGTATATATAAAATAGGCAGCAGCAGACAGT
Source organism: Dendrobates tinctorius (assembly GCF_039654945.1). NCBI lineage: Eukaryota > Metazoa > Chordata > Amphibia > Anura > Dendrobatidae > Dendrobates > Dendrobates tinctorius. The sequence continues at coordinate 13,222,672 of NW_027361686.1, read as the reverse complement.
AATGGACTCTTTTGATGTATGCACTGAGATTTGTATACTCACTTACAGTGCCTGCATGCCTTGCACTGATGTGGCTATGCGCACATACACTTCCTGCCTACCTATCACTGCAATCTATATACCCCCTAATTAGCCTTAAAAAGGACTGTTGGTTTAGCTGGATTTGTGGATTGAACAATGGTAGACCCACACTAGCTAATACAAGCACAAATCTGTCCCTATCTCAGCAGCAACTCTCCCTACCTCCCTACACTATCTGAGTCCGGAGCTGAATGCGTCAAGCAGGGCAGCGTGCTGTCTCTTATAGACTTGATGACGCTGTGCAGCCAGCCACTCACTGTCAGACCACAACAAAGATGGCTGTGGCATTACAGTGCATGGCAGACAATCCCTGCATGTTCATTGGCTCTTTAAAGAGCGCCAAAATTGCAGGGCGGAGACCCGAGCTGCCGCCAAATATTCCCAGAATTGCTCTGTAATTTCTATTGACTCTCAAAGATGATGTCAACCCTTAGAAGTGATTATCAATATCTGATCTGTGGAGATGCGATACCCGGGACTCCCACTGATCAGCTGTTCCCAGTACTAGCGGTGGGTGGAAGTTTTCAGATATGGGACTGCGCAGCACAACTCAACTGTACAATGGCAGCATATGGCTACTGTGCATCAGATTAAAATAGGGGCAGATATGCAGTACCAAGCCATTATACAGTTGATGGAGCTGTACAACTCCACAACTGAGCACATCCACTCACCACTGGAAGCAAGAACAGCTGATCAGTGGGGGTTCCGATTGTTGCACCCTCTCTGATTAGTTATTAATGACCACTCCAGGGGTTGATCATCAATGTAACAGTCCCATAGAGAACCGTTAAGAATTAACAGGCTGTACATAAAAATAATTGCACTATTCCTGGACATTTTATGATTTTTATCCTGTACTTTTAGCAGTTTCTCCTCTACAGGATTTATATCCAATAATCAGATTTTTATGAATCCAAGGTGGCTGCAATAAGGTATTCCATAGATAGCCTGCAGAGAGAGGAGATCCTGCTCCCCTAACTCTCTATTGTACACTTGAACATATATACATAATGAGCAGCACTGCAGTGATTCCAAAGGTCTGGTAAAATAGCAGCAGTGTCTGTGTCTCTTTCCTTCTCCCCCCATCAGCCTTCTCACCAACTACTGTACACCCAATTCACAGAAATCCTTGGGCAGAAGCGAGATTTATTCTTCAATAAACATGAGCGAGCACTAAAAAGCTCAGATGCTCATTACTCAAACCGAGCAATTTATAATGCTTGCATGTTCATTTCAATTAATGAGTATAATGGTAGTCAATAGGAAATCAGAGTATTTTTCTGGATGATGCTACAAAGAAGTCTGGAGTGCAGTGAAAATGTTCAAATGGAGGGGAAAAGTGCTGAATGAAACTAGAAAAGGATGGAGAAGACCCCTGACAGCATCTCTGACTCCCAGATCTCTGATGAGAACAATAGTGTCACACTTTTACTCCACGTTAACCCCTTTACCCCCAAGGGTGGTTTGCACGTTCATGACCGGGCACATTTTTACAATTCTGACCACTGTCCCTTTATGAGGTCATAACTCTGGAACGCTTACATGGATCCTGGTGATTCTGACAATGTTTTCTCGTGACATATTGTACCTCATGTTAGTGGTAACATTTCTTTCATATGACTTGCATTTATTTGTGAAAAAAATAGAAATTTGGTGAAAATTTTGAAAATTTCGCAATTTTTCAACTTTGAATTTTTATGCCCTTAAATCACACATATGCCACACAAAATACTTAATAAATAACATTTCCCACATGTTACTTTACATCAGCACAATTTTGGAACCAAAATTATTTTTTTAGGAAGTTGTAAGGGTTAAAAGTTAACCAGCGATGTCTCATTTTTACACCATTTTTTGGGTGGGACCACATCACATTTGAAGTCACTTTGAGGGGACTATATGATAGAAAATACCGAAAAGTGATACCATTCTAAAATCTGCACCCCTCAAGGTGCTCAAAACCACATTCAAGAAGTTTATTAACCCTTCAGGTGCTTCACAGGAATTTTTTGAATGTTTTAAAAAAATGAACATTTTACTTTTTTCACAAAAAAAATTATCTCATGTCCAATTTTTTTTATTTTCCCAAGGGTAACAGGAGAAATTGGACCCCAAAAGTTATTGTGCAATTTGTCATGAGTACCCCATATGTGGGGGGGAACGACTGTTTCGGCGCATGGCAGCGCACGGAAGGGAAGGAGCGCCGTTTGACTTTTTAAACGCAATATTGGCTGGAATTGAGATCGGATGCCATGTCGCATTTGGAAAGCCCCTGATGTACCTGAACAGTGGAAACCCCCCACAAGTGACCCCATTTTGGAAACTAGACCCCCCAAGGAACTTATTTAGATGTGTGTTGAGAGCTTTGAACGCTCAAATGCTTCACAGAAATTTTTAACCTAGAGCCATAAAAAGAAAAAATCATATTTTTTTCCACAAAATATTATATTTTCTCCCCCAATTTTTTATTTCTCAAAGGCTAACAGAATAAATACACACTATTTTGGTGCATGGCACAGAAGGAGCACCGTTTGACTTTTTCAGTGCAAAATTGGCTGGAATTGAGATCTGACACAATGTCACATTTGGAGAGCCCCTGATGTACCTGAACAGTAGAAACCCCCCAATTCTAACTCCAACACACCCCTAACCCTTGTTAGGCATCAGGTTCCTGCCTCTGCACAGCAGGAATCCCAGGCCTTGCCTTCTGCAGTCTCCAATTCTTCTCCAGCCACAGAGGAGCCTGCTCAGCAAAGACATCGTTCCCAGCATCTTGTTCAGGCTAGTGCTGTCAGGTTGGTTGCTGCTGCCACCTCTGGTTCAGCTTTAGCAATCCGCATTAGCCAGTAGCGAGCAGCTCTAGAGTCTGTCTTTTTTGCAGCCTACTGAGCATGCCTCATTCGAGGTCGGAGGTCACATGCTCAGGTCCTCAAGCGGCTCGGATTGGACCATGAGGAACGTCCCGGAAGGACGCTGCTAAAAAATGTTTGCATGGCCGCTCGGCCATGCGCTAGTATAGTCTCATTTGCTTGTGGTGTGTATGATGATGGATGCATGTATCTGGTGACTGACTCATTTGAAACCCCTAGCCTTGGTTGTGTCTGTTGTTATGGTCTTGTGGTTAGAGTCAGCGCCTGTCAGTGGCTAGGCTATATGCCACAGTGCTTCCAGGTCAGCACCTCACTTAGTGCCATATTGTGCCATCCAGCACAAGGCACATAAGTACCACATTTACTGCAGCGCCTGTCAGAGCAGTGCCGTATGCACTTTCCAGTTCTAAGTCTTAGCTGGTTAGTGGCGTCTGCCAGTGAGGCACTGTATGCACTTTAGTGCGGTATTTCCTACCTAGTCCTCCCTGGCACTACAGCTGCGGCACCGAGTACTGGTGAGTCTAGAGGGACTCCGACCCTGTGTCTTGGGGCAGAGTCCTGTGACTTTAAACCAGTGCTCACTTCGCCAAGCTCTGTTAGCTTAACAGGCTTCGGCATTTATATTCAGTGGTAGTGCAGTGTCCGCTTCGTACACATGGGTGATGTTAACCTGCGTGTGTTCACTTACTATACTGCCATATAGTGTCTGCCATTACCGAGCAGCAGTTACCATCTCTGCACGGTGGACCCCGGTCTGCGAACGCACCTAAATACCTTCTATATTATTTGGTGCATTCCACCAGCCCTTAACATTATACTAGCGCCAGGGTCTGGCTATTAATGGCGGACGACCAGCGACTGCACAGGTACATCCAGCAGCTGGAGGGCAGGTTGGCAGTTCTAGAGCGTTCGACCTCAGTTACGGATGTAACTTCAGCCACTGTTCAGGCAGTCCAAGAAGTTCTCGGGTGATATTGCTTCTTGCAAGGGTTTCGTGAGCCAGTGCGGTATTCAGCTTGAACTGCTGGCCACACGATTCCCCTGTGAGTGGGCCAAGGTGGGATTCATCATCTCCCTTCTGTCGGGCAGGGTCTTGGAGGGGGCTACTCCGCTGTGGGAGCGTGGTGATCCCATGGTACAGAGTGCCACGCAGTTCCTTGTCACTCTTAAGCAGGTCTTTCTGGGACCACGGGTCACATATGACACCGCACTCCAACTACTGGCATTAACTCAGGGCTCGTCTTTGGTCAGCCAATATGCCATCTTCTTCAGGACTCTGGCCTCAGAGCTGGAGTGGCCAGATAAGGTTCTTATACCCATATTCTTGAGGGACCTGGCTGATCACGTCAAAGACGCCCTGGCCACCAGGGAGGTCCCCGCTACTCTGGAGGAGCTCATTACTGTCTCCACCTGCATCAACCTCCGCTTTTCCATTCTACATGACGGCACCACGAGAGAGGGGATCCGCCCAGCGAGGACAGGAAACCTTCAAGATAAAAGGGGCGGCTCCTCTCTCTGCATCAGTTGGTTTCCTGTCCTCGATGGGGAGCCCTCAAGATGAAAACCTCTTGAAGAAAGAAGAAAGAAGAAAATGCCTGGGCCTGGGTTGGGTGATTAATGGCAGGCACCGGTCTGCTACCCCCGTCACCAGGTACCGGTAGTCACCTTGGGGGCCATATATTCCTATGCCCCCCTGAGCGATTGCATGGCCACAGCCTGTGAGGCAAATTGCCCAGGTGAAGTTGGATGCCTTGGAGACCACATGCGGTGTACCCTCCCAGATGCTGATATACCCCGTAAAAAGTCCACGGAGGCCACTTTCCATGCTCCCTCCCTCTCGACATACAGTGGCCATGCAGCCCGTATGGCACATTGGTGCCCGGGCAGAAGTAATGCTCCTTGGAGGCCACATATGTGTACCCTCCCTGTTGAGGCCAGACACCAGACTCCGCAGGATGTGAGCCCTGGAATCAAGTCCGAGTAACTGTTAGCAGTGGTGGCCAGGGTGACGTCCATAGTTCTCCAGGTGACAGCCGGTCGGCAACCTCAGGGGTCTAGAGAACGCAGGTATGAGGGGGCAGGTGTCATAGCAGCTGATGGTGTGAGAATGCCGTAAACAGGCCCGGGCGCGCACTGGAAGGGGAGCCGGGTATGCGCTGCTGAGGGGGACACTCGTGCACAGGAGGAGCAGGACGCGCACTCTGGATGCGCGCATGACGGGCCCGGAGGTGTGAGTAGGCCTCGGGTACGCTCACCTAATGGTGTGCGTACCGGAAGTAGATGTGGGCGAACCGGAAGTGAAGCACGATACCCGGGAGGCAGCAGCAGGGAGAGCGCGCACAGGAACAAGCGGCCACATGACAGGGTGTGCGCACCGGAAGTGGTCACCGGGTGCGCGTGTGCATTCATTTTCGGGACACATTCACCCGTGGGGGCGCAGGCACCGATGGAGAGCGCGCGCCAGATGTGGTTGCCGGGGGCACGCATAGGCTAGCTGTAGTGCGCAGGCATGGGGGCATAACCAGGTAGCGCAAGTGGCCGGCAGGTGCAGGATCAACCAGGTGTGCCAATTAATTAGAAAAAAAAAGGGGAATGCTACTATTTAAAGGCAATAGGAAGTGCTGGTGGGTCGCCCTCCCAGGGCTGTGGGGTACTCGGTACCGGGCCAGTGTCAGTGGGATGTGTCACAGCGGCGGTGACCCGGACCGTGGCCCTGGGCGCCCAAGTAATAGAAAGATGTGAATGGTGAAATGTAGTTAAATGAATAGTTCGTGACGCCACCTGTGGTGTTCGGCAAGGGAGGTGTTAAGCCGACGCTGCATGCAGATCCTCCGGGACAGATGGTGTGGTGCAGCAATGATGGTATAGCCATCCACAGGCAGGGCTGTTGTCCCAGGGCAGTGTAGATGTGGAGACACTTAGGTGTTGTAGTGTCTGGCGCAGGGGATGTAGCAGTGTCTGGCGGACGGACAAAGGAAGGAATGGATGACACCGGGGCATGTAGTTCCAAAGCTTTACTCACAGTGCCCGCTGTCTGTAGTGCCCGCTTCTGTGCCGTGTCCTCCAGGTCAGGGACTCAGTCAACCTCCAGGCAAGATGGAAAGCTCCCTTCCACGCTCTGCCAACTTAAGTGCCTTTCCTGAACGTCTCCTCTACAGCACCTTTAAGTGTGAAGATCTCCAGTACCGTGTTACACTGGAGTTCCTCCTGACAGATGTTCCCAAGAACTCTACTTGCACAGCAGACAGCTGTAGCCTGCTTCGGCGACTCTCTACTCCTAAGTCCCAGCTCTCTATCCGTATTGCTGTTGTGCCCTCAAGTCTTAGATGGGAGTAGTGCGTTTACAGCCCACTACTCCACCGGTGTCTGCTGCAGAACCATTAGTGTTCATACAACCTCGGGGACCAGGCCCCGGCCTTGCGCTTAGAACTTCTAGGCAGGGTTCTTCCTCTAACCCACGTCCTCTGTGTTCCCTTTTACTCCTACATTCCGTACTTGTCCTTTCCCTTCTATGGAAGCTCAGGCTTCAGGTCAACGTCCTTCTCCTTCTTTCCTTTCCTTTCCTTTCCCGTGCCAGCTTGCTCAGGTCACTGAGGCAGCTGCAGCACTCCTTCCTCCATCCCTTCTTCCAGGGATCCCCACTCCTCCCAAGTGGCTTCCTTCCTCACTGACCTCCTGTCAGACTGACCTGTCATCCTAAACCATCCCGCTCATATTTATTCTGAACTCCACCCACCTCCCAGCACATCTTGTGTTCCAAGCAGGGAACCACCAAAGGTGTTCTGCTTCTCTCTAAGCAAAGAGCCGCAATGTGGTTGTGCTGAACTACTCTAGTGTGTGGGGTGCGAGTGTTGGAGCATGGTCAGGAGCCTCCAACTTACCTGGATGGTGGGGCACCACACCTTAGGAGAAGGTGCAGTACCTCTGTGGCGACTGAGCCTCAGGGGCGCCACACTGGCAGGCGTCACTACACCATTATTGGGTTGGATGTGACTGCTCTCATCACAAGACAGCAGCAGCAGCAGCTAAGCAGTTCATAGGATGAAGAGCCCTTCACCAGAGCACTTGCAACCGCGCCAGGAGGCGAAGGAGAGGCAGTCGTGCTCAGAGGAGAAGAGCCAGACATGCCGCAGCAGCAGTGGGAGCCGCTCAGGCAGCACACGGGCGGATCGTAACCGCAAAAAGGAGGGGTCCATAGTCTCTTTGGGAGACAGTGAGAAGACCAGTCAGCCTCCAGATCCGGTACCCATTCTGTGAAGCGTCCGAGTGGTGAGTGAGCTTCGAGAAAGTCCAGCACTCTAATGTCTGTTCTCTTTCTCTCTCTCTCTTGTCTCCTCTCTCCCCTCTTTTTACGTACATTGGCGGGGTGGAGTATAGGAGATCCCTAAGAAGAGTAGGGAACAATCTAAGAATAAAGAATGTCCATTATGCAATAGTCCCCTTGGAACATCCTGGAATAAAGATTGTACCAGGATTGTATTAACAAGACAGTAGCGGAGGAGACACCCTCATTCTCTGACAATCTGAGATCCCTAATTCAAACAGAGGTTTGCAAATCAGTGAGGGCATTACAATCAACGGATACAGATAGCAAAACTAGAGATAGATCCAGCCCCTCAGTGGTCTCTCAGGAGGACTCCACAGGGTCAGAGGAGGACTCAGATAAATCCCGCTATTCGGATAGTAGTTCTGACGAGGAAGACGCATTCCCAGTAGAAGCTACAGATAAGCTTATAAAGGCAATCGGGTCTACTATGGTACTGGTAGATGAGCGAGCAAAATGACTGCTCAGGAACTTATGTTTAGCGGGTTGCAAAAGAAAAAACGTAGAGCCTTCCCTATCAAAGAACAGCTGGAAGGACTCATAAAGAGGGAATGGGAAAAACCAGAGAAGAAGTCCCAGATAATCAATTCCCTGAAATGGAGTTACCCCTCTGAGGAAGAGGCATCCTCATCCTGGGATAGAGCTCCAAAGATTGATGTAGCGGTTTCAAAAGTCACAAGGAAATCCTCCCTACCCTTTGAGGATTTAGGTTCTCTAAAAGAACCTCTGGACCGAAAGACAGACAGACAATTGTCTTAAAACAGCCTGGGAGACCTCGGCTGAGGCACTAAGGCCCGCCATCGCGGCCACTTGTGTGGCTAGGTCCCTAAAAATATGCGTTGACAACCTGGAGGATCAGCTAGAGCAAGGAGTCCCCAGGGAGTCTATTCTGGAAGCATTGCCGGCCATCAGAGCAGCGGCAGTCTTTCTCGCTGAGGCTTCAGCAGATTCAGCCAGGCTAGCAGCAAAATCAGCAGCCTTAACCAATGTAGGACGCCGTGCAGTATGGCTCAATTGCTGGCCGGGGGACACACAGGCAAAGATGGAACTCTGCTCTCTGCCATGTGAAGGAAATTTCCTGTTTGGACCGGCATTGGATGACGTATTGGAGAAAATCGGCGACAAAAAGAAGAATTTCCCAAAACAGCCATTTCAGGCCTTTCGGCGCTCCTTTCATAGGGGCCGAAAATTCAGAAGACAGCAGTACAGGGATCGAGGCCGAAACAACTCTGACAAGCGATCCAGAGGTGGGAGAGGCTTCTATTTTGGCAAGCCCTCCAAAGATGCCAAAAAAACTCTCAGTGACGGTCCTTCTCAGGTGGGTGGAAGGCTCTCTCACTTCCTCCCAGCCTGGGAGAGGATCTCATCCAGCACCTGGATCCGACAAATTGTAGGGTCGGGTCTGGAATTAAGATTCCACCACTGGCTGCCACAAAGATACATGCAGACTCCAGTGCAGTCATCTCAAGAAAAACAAGAAAGTCTGGAAGGGGAAGTATTATCACTTCTAGAAAAACATGTCCTGAAAGAAATTGCAGAAAAGAAGGAAGGCTTTTACTCCCCCCTTATTTCTCATAAAAATGCCAGACAATTCCTGGAGGACGATTATAAATTTAAAGGCCTCAACAAATATCTGATGGTCCCATCATTCAAGATGGAAGCGATAAGGTCGGCGGTGAAGCTCCTCTTTCCTCGGTGCTACATGGCAGTCCTGGACCTCAAGGATGCTTACTATCATGTCCCGATCCAGCAACAAGACCGCAAATTTCTCAGGGTGGCGGTCCAGATAAGGTCTCAGTGGCATCACTTTCAATACAGGGTTCAGGAAGAATCTGGCAAGAGGGTTCATTAGGAAGTCAGTGTCACCAGCGGGAGCGGGATTCTTCTTTGTCCAAAAGAAGAATGGAGAATTATGTCCCTGCATTGATTACAGGTGTCTTAACGCCATCACTGTTAAGGATAAGTATCCCCTGCCCCTGATATCAGAACTGTTCGATAGGTTACGGGGAGCGAGGGTTTTTTCAAAACTGGATCTGCGGGGGTCTTATAACCTGATATGCATACGTGAGGAAGACGAATGGAAGATGGCCTTTAACACCAGGGATGACCATTACAAGTACCTAGTCATGCCCTTTGGGCTCTGTAATGCCCCAGCCATCTTCCAAGACTTTGTAAATGATATCTTTCGAGATATTCTCTCCACCTCGGTGGTGGTCTATCTGGATGATATTCTCATCTTCTCACCAGATATTGACTCCCACCGGAGAGAGGTTTGTAAGGTCTTCAACCGCTTACGGGACAACTCCCTCTACGCAAAGTTGGAGAAGTGCCTGTTTGAGCAGGAGTCCCTGCCTTTCCTGGGCTATATTATCTCTGCCCAGGGTATGGCTATGGATCCTGCCAAACTGCAGGGGGTAATGGACTGGCAGGAACCCCACTCCCTCAAAGCGGTGCAGCACTTTCTGGGGTTCGTGAGCTACTACCGCCAGTTCATTCCCCACTTATCCACCTTGATAGCTCCCTTGGTAGCCCTCACCAAGAAGGGAGCAAATGCCAAGGAGTGGTCGGAACAGGTCTCCAAGGCCTTCTTCTCCATCAAATCCCACTTTGCTAGCGCTCCCATCCTACACTGTCCCGATGTGGATAAGCCCTTCATTCTGGAGGTGGATGCCTCCTCCGTCGGTGCTGGAGCGGTCCTCTTCCAGAAGGACGCTCAGGGTCAGAAGCAGCCTTGCTTCTTCTTCTCCAAGACCCTTTCACCGGCGGAGAGGAACTATTCCATCGGGGACAAGGAGTTGATAGCAATGAAGTTGGCCTTCTCGTAGTGGAGACATCTTCTGGAGGGGCCTTGGTTTCACTTCCAGGTATTCACTGACCACAAGAACTTGATTTACCTACAGACTGCCCAGCGGTTAAATTCACTCCAGGCCAGATGGTCCCTATTGTTCTCCTGGTTTCATTTCACCCTTCATTTTCTTTCCGGGGAGAAGGCCGTTTGAGCCGATGCCCTTTCTCGCTCTGTGGTGTCATCAGAGGAGGAGGCGGAGCCTCGACTGATTGTCCCATCTGAGAGTCTGAGAACCGTGGCTCCGGTTGCCCTCGAGTCGGTACCTCTGAGCAAGACTTTTGTCCCTGCCTGTCTGCGACCGGAGGTTCTCTCTTGGGCTCACGTGTCCAGGGTGGGTGGACACTTTGGGACAAAATGGACATCTGAGCTCCTGGCGAGGACGTACTGGTGGCCGCATATGGCCCGTGATGTCAGAGACTATATTCGGGTGTGCGTCTCCTGCACCAAGAATAGGTCTCCTCGGCAGCGACCCGCTGGGTTACTTTACCCCCTGCCTGTGGCGGACAGACCCTGGGAGATGGACAGTATGGACTTTGTGGTGGGTCTTCCTAAGTCCAGTGGCAGTACGGTTATTTGGGTCATCACCGACCATTTCTCTCAAATGGTGCACCTGGTGCCTCTCTCTTGGCTACCTTCTGCACGGGGCCTGGCAGCACTGTTCATCAAGCACAGGCAAATGCAATTCTAGGATGTATTAACAGAAGCATACAGTCTAGATCACGTGAAGTCATTATTTCCCTCTACTCCTCTTTGGTCAGACCTCATCTGGAATATTGTGTACAGGTTTGGGCACCACATTTTAAAAAAGACATCAACAAACGAGCAAGTTCAGAAAAGAGCAACCAGAATGGTGACCGGTCTGCAAACCCTGTCTTATGAGGAAAGGTTGCAGGATTTGGGATTGTTTAGTTTGCAAAAGAGAAGACTGAGAGGAGACTTAATAGCTGTCTACAAATATCTAAAGGGCTGTCACATTGTAGAAGGATCAACTTTATTCTCATTTGCACAAGGAAAGACTAGAAGCAATGGGATGAAACTGAATGGGAGAAGACACAGATTAGATATTAGAAAAAACTTTTTGACAGTTAGAGTGATCAATGAGTGGAACAAGCTGCCACGACAAGTGGTGAGTTCTCCTTCAATGGAAGTCTTCAAATAGAGGCTGAACAGACATCTAACTGGGATGATTTAGCGAATCCTGCTTTGAGCAGGGGGTTGGACCAGATGGCCCAGGAGGTCCCTTCCAACTCTACGATTCTATGATTCTTTGATTCTAAGCATGTCTTCCGCCTACACGGCATGCTGGACAAAATTGTCTGTGACCGGGGTCCCCAGTTCTCATGTCGGTTTTGGAGAGAGCTCTGTTGCCTGCTCAGCATTGAGCTGAATCTCTCCTCGGCCCATCATCCCGAGAGGAACGGGTTGGTAGAGAGGGCCAACCAGACCCTAGTCACATACCTACGACATTTTGTCTTGTCCATGCAGGATAACTAGGCATCCTTGTTGCCATGGGCGGAGTTCACTTTGAACAACGCTGTGGCCAACTCCACCGGTCAGACACCATTTCTCCTTAACTACGGCCAGCATCCGCACGTGCCCATGCCCGTGTCATCCACCGACTCTAGGGTGGCACACTGGGTGGTGGAGGCACGTGATATTTGGGACCACACCCACGATGCCATTCGGGCCTACAAGGAGAGAATGAGGGTCACCACGGACGCACACCGGCGTCCTGCTCCGACCTTTGCCCTTGGCGACTTAGTGTTGCTCTCCGCACGTAACATCAGGCTGCAGGTCGAATCCACTAAGTTTGCGCCTCGCTACATAGGTCCCTTTAAGATCCTCGAAAAGGTTAACCCTGTGGTCTACTGACTGGCCCTTCCTCCATGCTTGGGTATCAACGACACCTTCCACGTTTCCCTCCTTAAGCCCATTCATATGTCCCAGTTCTCCGAGTCATCTGCCGGGACATCAGGCTTGTCCTCGGACAAATATGAGGTGAATGCCAATGTGGGGTGTCAGGTGATACTTGGCAAAAAATATTATCTGGTGGACTGGAAGGGTGATGGCCCAGAGAATCGGACCTGGGAACCTGTGGAGAACATCCGTGCTCCTCTGTTCATTGCGGCTTTTGAGCGTGGCGAGGCTCAGGGGGGAGGGGTCCCTGGGGGGGTAATGTTAGGCGCTGGGTCCCTGCCTCTGCACAGCAGGAATCCTGGACCTTGCCTTCTGCGGTCTCCCATTCCTCTCCAGCCACAGATGAGCCTGCTCAGCAAAGATGTTGTTCCCAGCGTCTTGCTCAGGATAGTGCTGCAGCGAGCAGCTCAAGAGTCTAAGTCCTTTTTGTAGCCTACTGAGCATGCCCATGGGACGACCTCTCATTGGAGGTCGGAGGTCACATGCTCAGGTCCTCAAGTGGCTCAGATTGGACCATCAGGAAGGTCCAGGAAGTGTTAGGCGTCTGGTTTCTGCGTCTGCGCTGCAGGAATCCAGAGCCTCACATCCTGCGGTCTCCTGCTGTCTATCTACTGCAGAGAAGATTACTTTGCAGCAGACCACTCCAGAGACTAAGTTCCTCTGTGCTCCTACTGGGCATGCTCATGAGGCGATCTCCCATTGGAGATTGGGAGTCATGTGCCCAGGTCCTGCTCCAGATCTCATTGGTCCATCTCGGAGATCTGGAAGGTCCCGCACGGCTATAAAAAGCACGCATGACCGTTCGGCCATGTGCTAGTGTGGCGCCCCTGAGGCTCAGTCGCCTCAGAGGTACTGCACCTTCTCCTAAGGTGTAGTGCCCCACCACCTAGGTAAGTTGGGAACTCCTTTCCACACTCCAACACCTGCACCCACACACAGGATAGTTCAGCAATGGACCTGATTGCGGCTCCATGCTTAGAGGATAGCAGAGCACCTTTCATGGGTCCTTGCTTCGTAATACAAGATGTGCTGGGAGGTGGGTGGAGTTATATATAAAAGAGGGGGAAAGTTTAGAATTACAGGTCAGTCTGACGGGAAGTGAGTGGAGAGAGAGGAGGCTAGGGGGTCAGTCAGTCAGGAGAGACTGAGGACAGATCCCTAGAAGGAAGGATGGAGGAAGGAGTGCTGCAGCTGCCTCAGTGACCTGAGCCAGCTGGCACGGGAAAGGTACAGAAGGAGAAAGACATAGAACTGCAACCTAAGCTTCCATAACAGAGAGAAGGAACAGCGTGGAACGAAGGAGTAGGAGAACAGAGAGGAGTTGTGGGTTGGAAGAGGAACCCTGCCTATAGGTTCTCAGCGCAAGGCCGGGGCCCGGTCCCCGAGGTTGTATGGACACTTATGGTTCTGCAGAAGACACCGGTGGAGTAGTTGGCTGTAAATGCATTACTCCCATCCAAGACTTGGGACACAACAGCAACACGGATAGAGAGCCGGGATCCAGGAGGTCCCTGATCAGGCTACAGCTGTCTGTCATAGAAGTAGAGTTGTTAGGAACATCTGACAGGAGGAACTTCAGAGTAACCACGATACTGGAGCTCTTCACACTAATAGGCGCAATAGCGGAGTCGTTCAGGAGAGAGGTACATGTTGGCGGAGTGTTGGAGAGAAGAAGCCTGACTTGCCCGGGAGGTTGATTGAGTCTCTGCCCCGGAGGACACGGCACAGAGGCAGGCACCAGTGTGTACCACGAACAGTGAGTAAAGCTTTGGAACTACAAGCCCTGGTGTCTTCCAGTCATTGTGCGCCAACACCGTCAGCACCGCTACATCTGGGTATCATCCTTTACACTACCTGCACCTACACACTGCCCTTGGGTTACAGCTTCACCTGTGGGGAGCTATACCATCTATGCTGCAACACACCATCAGCCCCAGAGGATCTGCACGCAGCGTTGGCTTAACATCTTGCTTGCCAAACACCACAGGTGGCGTCACAAACTATTCCATAAACTATATTACAAACAACCATTGATTTGGGCGCCCAGGGCCACGGACCGGGTCACTGCTGCTGTGACACATCCCCCCTGTCACCGGCCCGGTACCGAGTACCCCACAGCCCTGGGACGGAGGGCGACCCACTAGTATAGACTATACTTGCTATGTGTGAATGGTGACGGATGTATGATTCTGGTGACTGACTTATTAAAAAACCCCTTCCCTCTGATATTACGCATGTGGATAGGGAATTAGTGCAGCAGTCAGTGCTAGTCAGTGGCAAGCCTTAGGTCACTGTGCACACCGCACCTCTGCGCTAGCGTCCGACATTGTGCCTGCTTTGTAGCTGTGTCGTCCAGCGGCAGTGTCCTACGCCGAGCTGCAGTTGCAGCCCTACTTAGTGCTCACAGTAGCGACGCCGCACACACGGTAGGTCTAGACGGATGCATCTCCTCTGTCTTAGGTCCTGCTCCTGTGACCTGATACCGTGTGCGCATTTATCTGAGGCCTGTGACACTAACAGGCTCAGCGTTTTTGTATGTTTTTGTTACGGCGCCTCTGTGTGTGAACAGAGCCCGCACTGCGCACTTCGGGTGAAGTTGAACCCTTGCGCAATATACCGCCATATTGCTCGTCTGTCATTACCTGGCAGCGGTGTAACACCTACCGCACTTTAGACACCGAGCGGTGAACGCACTTTATTATTTATTTTTATTTAGTGCGTTCCGCCGTTCCTAACATTACAGTATACTAGCGCCAGGGTCTGGCTAATGATGGCAGAACAGCAGCAACTCTTACAGTATATTTGGCAGCTGGAGGGCCAGTTGGCTACTCTTGAGAGTGCTATGTCAGCTGCGAAATCCACTGAAGCTGCTGTACAGGCAATCGCAGATGCAGTTTCACGTATGTCCACGTCCTCCCACGCGTCGACAGTTACTCGCCTCCCGTTGCCCGATAAATTTTCTGGTGATGGTGCCTCCTGTAGGGGTTTCGTCAGCCAGTGCTCTATCCAGCTGAAGTTACTGGCTGCGCGATTCCCTACGGATCGGGCCAAAGTGGGGTTTATTGTTTCCCTTCTGTCGGGCAAGGCGTTGGAGTGGGCTACGCCACTTTGGGAGCGTGGTGTCCCAGAGGTTTGGACCGCTGCTCAGTTTTTAACAACTATATTAAGCAGGTCATCCTGGGACCACAGGTCATGCACGACACCTCTCTTCAGCTACTTGCTTTGACTCAGGGATCCCTCTCGGTTAGTCAGTATGCCGTTCGTTTTTGGACATTGGCTTCTGAGCTGGAGTGGTCTGACAAAGCCCTCATCCCTGTGTTTTGGAGAGAGAGGTTCCTGCAAGTTTGGAAGAGCTGATTGCCATTTCCACCCGCATTGATCTCCGTTTTTCGGAGCGCGGCCTAGAGCGTGCTCAATCCAAACGGAAGGTTACCTCGGCTCCCAACTTTTTGGAGCCTCTGGAACCACCCGAGCCAGAGACTCCACTCCCAGAACCCATGGAGGTGTCTGTCGCCGTTCTCGAGGCGCGTCCGGCACAAAACTCCATTTGCGGTTACCATTGTCAACACGCTGTTTCTCAGGACAACAGTGCCCCGCAATGGCCAAACTCTGTTCCGCTGGGCAAGACCTTTGTCCTTCCCCGCCTTCGGCCGAGGGTTCTCGCATGGGCACACGCCTCCAGGAGGGGTGGTCACTGTGGCTACATGCAGACTACAAAACTCCTGGCGGGGTCGTATTGGTGGCCGCACAGGGCTTGGGATGTTAAAAAGTATATTCGGGCCTGCGCCTTTTGTGCTCGGAATAGCTTCCTTAAACAGAGAGTGGAGACGCCAGCCGAAACACTGCGGCATTCCACTTTAGCTTCTGCTCCTGGCGGTTTTGCCTCCCCCATTGTCTCCCACGCGTCCCTTCTCAAACCTGGCGACCTTGCCGGCTCTGATGCCTTCCACGTGTCCCGGTTTTCCTTGTCATCTACTGGGACATCAGACTTGCCTTCGGACGAGTCTCAGACCTATGCCTCTGATGGGCACAAGGTGGTGGATTGGAAGGCTCAGAGGGGAGGGGGCCCTAGGAGGGGGGTTAATGTTAGGCGTCTGTTTTCTGCGTCTGCGCTGCAGGAATCCAGAGCCTCACATCCTGCTGTCTCCTGCTGTCTATCTACTGCAGAGAAGATTATTTTGCAGCAGATCGCTCCAGAGACAAAGTTCCTCTGTGCTCCTATTGGGCATGCTCACGAGGCGATCTCCCATTGGAGGTCGGGAGTCATGTGCCCAGGTCCTGCTCCAGATCTCATTGGTCCATCTCGGAGATCTGGAAGGTCTCGCATGGCTATAAAAAGCGTGCATGACCGTTCAGCCATGCGATAGTATATACTATACTTGCTATGCGAGAATAGTGACGGATGTATGATTCTGGTGACTGACTTATTAAGAAACCCCTTCCCTCTGATATTACGCATGTGGATAGGGAATTAGTGCAGCAGTCAGCGCCAGTCAGTGGCAAGCCTTAGGCCACTGTGCACAACGCACCTCTGCGCTAGCGTCCGACATGGCACCTGCTTTGTAGCTGTGTCATCCAGCAGCAGTGTCCTACGCCGTGCTGCAGTTGCAGCCCTTCTTGGCGCTCGCAGTAGCGACGCCGCACACACAGTAGGTCTAGATGGACGCAGCTCCTCTGTCTTAGGTCCTGCTCCTGTGACCTGATACCGTGTGTGCATTTATCTAAGTCCTGTGACACTAACAGGCTCAGCGTTTTTGTATGTTTTTGTTACGGCGCCTCTGTGTGTGAACAGAGCCCGCTCTGCGCACTTCGGGTGAAGTTGAACCCTTGCACATTATACCGCCATATTGCTCGTCTGACATTACCTAGCAGCGGTTTAACACCTACAGCACGGTGGACCCCGAGCGGCAAACGCACTTTATTATTTATTTTTATTTAGTGCGTTCCGCCGTTCCTAACAGGAAGGATGCTGCTAAAAAAGGTTTGCATGGCCGTTCGGCCATGCGCTAGTATAGACTCATTTGCTTATGGTGTGTATGATGATGGATGCATGTATCTGGTGACTGACTCATTTGAAACCCCTATCCTTGGTTGTGTCTGTTGTTAGGGTCTTGTGGTTAGAGTCAGTGCCTGTCAGTGGCTAGGCTATATACCACAGTGCTTCCAGGTCAGCACCTCACTTAGCGCCATATTGTGCCATCCAGCACAAGGCACATAAGTACTGCATCTACGGCAGCGCCTGTCAGAGCAGCGCCGTGTGCACTTCTGTAGTGTTAATGAGCGCTTTCCAGTTCTAAGTCTTGGCTGGTTAGTCGCTTCTGTCAGTGAGGCACTGTATGCACTTTAGTGCAGTTCTCACGGTCCCGGCTGCTGCGCGCTCCTCAAGGCGCGTCCCTGTGCCCCGGCGCATCCCCGCGCCCGGCTTCTGGATTCCTCGGTGTCGGGCACCTGCGCACTGTGGGGATCCCGGCGCTCTGCCTCCTGGGAGTAATGACGCGGTTGCGCCGCCCCCAACATGGCGGCGTCCACCGGCTATTTAGGATCTGTGTCTAGTCAGGTAAGGTGCCTGACTGTCGACTTCGGTGACACTGTCTCCTGCAGCGTTCACTGTGTCTCAGGCCATGCCTCTTGTCTGCGCCTTGCTGCACCATCCCTGTCTTGTCTATGCCTTGCCTGCGCTCTCCCTGTCGGCTCTCGCTCTGTCTCTTCTGCCTGCCCTTGCCTCCGTTGTCTCCTGTGTCTGCCTCTGTCCGCCTGTCTACTGCCTTGTCTCCCAGTCTGTGCCTTATCCATTGTCCCTCTCTATTGCAGCCTCTTGCCTGTACCATCCGCTGAGTCTGTCTCGCAGCCCCTTCTCTGTTATTCCAGGTCCTTCTCTGCATCAGCCCTGATTCCCTGTGTATCCTCTCCAGGCATACCCCCAGTCGCCCCTTTGGTTCCGGCCGTCACGGTTCTACCCTCCGTGGGCCTGCCACTAACACTCCCTGTATAGGGGGTGGCCACACCTGGGCCGCTCGCCCTCGAGGGCTCTGGAGCCATGACCCAGAGGGTCCACTTCTGGGTTGTTCCTCATCGCCCATGTAACAGCAATCGTAACAGTACAGTCAGGCCATGGACCCCGCTTGAGCCTCGGCTGCGCAAAAAGAATTAGTTTTCCTTCGGGAGAATCAGACGCGCATTATGTCCTTTATGAAAACCATGGACTTGCGTCTGTCCACTCTTCAATCCTCTGATCCTGGTAACGCCGCCCAGCTGTCGGGCTTACAACTAGAATTAGCTCAGCAGCGTGATACTCAGACCCATATCCTTAGTTACATGGCGTCTGTGGATGCCCGATTACTTTCCCTGCAGTCGGCCACCTCTGCCTCCTCCCTAACTCCAGTTTCTCACCCAACTCCGTGGCTAGCGAAGCCACCTCGGTATAACGGTGACGCCAAATTATGCCGGGGTTTTTTAAACCAGTGCTGTCTCCATTTTGAATTACTGCCCCAGCAGTATCGAACAGACCGAGCCAAAGTGGCCTTCATCATCTTCCGTTTGGAGGGGGACACCTTGGCTTGGGTCAATCCCCTCTGGAAGCGTGACTACCCTGCGGTCACCCAGCTATCCGTATTTTTGGACACTTTTCGGTGAGTTTTTGATGAACCAGACCGTCTTGCCTCCACCACTGAGGCACTGTTCAACCTTTGGCAAGGTTCTCAGACTGTGGGCCAGTACGCCATACAGTTTAGGACCTTGTCCTGTGTTTTAGGCTGGAATAACGAGGCGCTGGTGGGCGCCTTTTGGCGAGGCCTCTCGGATCGTATTAAGGACGAGCTGGCAGCTCTGGAAGATCTGATTTCCCTGGCCACCCGGATTGATCTCTGGTTCCAGGAATGAGCCCGGGAGAGAAGGGTTCCCCATCCTATATCTTCAGTTCGCAGACCGCCCAGTCCCCGACCGAGGACCCCCGCTCCTGCTTCTGTGCCTGGACCCATGCAGGTGGACCGCCTTAAGCTCTCGGACCAGCGTCGTAGGGAGAGAAGTCTCCAGGGCCTTTGTTTCTATTACGGCAGCAACTCCCATCTACTCCGATCTTGTCCAGTGCATCCGGAAAGCTTCTCTGCCTAGGCCAGGTAAGAGAGGCCTCCCTAGGCGTATGTGATACCTCTCAACCCCTCACTTTTTCTGTCCTCTTGCATGTTGGTGGGAAGCGGGCTTCTCTAATGGCCTATGTGGACTCGGGCGCCACCGGAAATTTTATTAGACTTGAGGAAGTTAATAAACTTTCAGTCCCTGTGAGGGTCTTGGAGAACCCCCAGGTTCTTGCGTCCGTTGATGGCCGACCCCTACAGGAGGCCGTTACTCATGTTACTCTAGAGGTAGAATTGCAGATAGGGGCCCTGCACAGGGAGAAAGTTACATTTTTTGTCTAAGCAGGGATCTCCCATCCTATCCTCCTCGGTCTCCCTTGGCTGCGGCTCCACGAACCCACGTTGGATTGGCATACTGGCAACGTCTTGCGCTGGGGGGAGTCCTGTTGGGCTCGGTGTCTGCTGTCGGTGCATCCCATAGGTAACCCCTCTCCTTCCCCTGTTCCCGCCGGGTTGCCGTTGGCTTACACTGCTTTTTCGGATGTCTTCAACAAGAGAAAAGCTGAGACTCTTCCTCCGCACCGCCCCTACGACTGTCCCATCGAGCTCGTTCCAGGTACCACTCCTCCTCATGGTAGAATTTATCCCCTCTCCTTGGCAGAGACTCAAGCCATGTCTGAATACATTCAAGACAACCTGGCCAGAGGATTTATTTGGAAGTCTTCGTCCCCTGCAGGAGCAGGCTTCGTTTTTGTGAAAAAGAAGGATGGGTCTCTGCATCCGTGCATCGACTACCGTGGCTTGAATCGCATCACGATCAAGAACAAATACCCCCTGCCGCTCATCTCTGAGCTCTTTGATCACCTGAGGGGAGCACGAGTGTTCACGAAGCTCGATTTACGAGGAGCCTACAACCTCGTTCGCATACGCTCAGGGGATGAGTGGAAGACAGCGTTCAATACGCGAGACGGGCACTATGAATATTTGGTTATGCCGTTTGGTCTCTGCAACGCCCCTGCAGTGTTCCAGGAACTCGTTAGCGACATCTTTCGAGACCTCCTCTACTCTTGTGTCGTGGTCTACCTGGACGATATCTTGGTATACTCCCAGATCTAGCCACACATTGTCGAGATGTTCACCAAGTTCTCCAACATCTCAGAGAAAACCACCTTTTTGATAAGTTGGAGAAGTGCACTTTTGAGCAGACTTCGTTGCCTTTTCTTGGTTACATCGTCTCGAGCTCGGGGTTGGACATGGACCCTGAGAAAGTCTCCGCAGTTCTCAATTGGTCACATCCTCTTGGTGTAAAGGCAATTCAGCATTTTTTGGGGTTTGCCAATTATTATAGGCAATTTATTCCCCTCTTCTCGTCTTTGACTACACCTATTTCCACTCTTATCCGCAAAGGAGTCAATCCCAACCTCTGGCCTCCTGATGCGCAAGATGCTTTTGAAGCTTTGAAACAAGAATTTGCGAAATCTCCTGTACTCCATCGCCCGGATACCAACAGGCCGTTTATTCTCAAAGTTGACGCATCCACAGTGGGAGCTGGAGCTGTTCTGATGCAAAAGTCTTCTTCCGGCCGTACTCTCACCTGCGGGTTCTTTTCTAAAGCTTTCTCCACTCCTGAACGAAACTATGCAATTGGAGATAGAGAACTGTTGGCCATAAAGTTGGCTCTCGAGGAATGGCGTCATCTGCTCGAAGGAGCCATCCATCCATTCACCATCTTCACGGATCACAAGAATTTGGCTTACCTTCAGTCCGCTTAAAGGCTTAATCCTCGACAGGCCATATGGTCACTGTTCTTCGAACGTTTTGTCTTCGAACTCCACTTCCGGCCCGGGGACAAGAACATCAAGGCCGATGCCCTATCACGGTCATTCTTATCAGTGGATAAGGAGGAGGGTCCTGCATATCTCATCAACCCTGCCAAAGTCCTTACTGTGGCTCCACTGAACATAGTGTCCCCACCGTCCGGTAAAACCCTTGTTCGAAGTAAAGACAGACTGAAGGTTCTACGTTGGAGCCATTTGTCTAAGATCTCTGGACATGCAGGAGTTAAAAAGACTCTCTCTCTCGTCTCCCGTCATTATTGGTGGCCTTCCCTTCGCAAAGACGTCTTGGATTTCATCGCCTCTTGTCCTTCCTGCGCCCGAAATAAAGTCCCTCGACATCCTCTTTCGTGTCTCTTGCATCCATTACCGGTGCCTGCCAAACCTTGGACCCATGTTGTTATGGATTTTGTCACCGATTTGCCTCCGTCTTCCAGATGTACGGTGATATTAGTCGTCATGGATCAATTTTCCAAAATGGCCCACTTTCCCACTTTATAGCTCTGCCTAGCCTGCCTACTGCTCCTGAGTTGGCGAAGATCTTCCTACTCCACGTTTTCCGCCTCCATGGGTTTCCTCAGCATATCGTCTCGGATCGGGGAGTTCAATTTACCTCTCGTTTTTGGCGAGCACTCTACGGATTGTTAAAGATAACTCTAGATTTCTCCTCCGCCTATCACCACCAGTCTAATGGTCAAGTGGAGCGAGTCAACCAGGCTTTCACGTCATACCTTCGGCATTTCACCAATGCTCACCAAGATGACTGTGTCTCTCTGCTTCCTTGGGCAGAATTCGCCTATAGCAACCATCCCGGCGAGGCCTCCTCCAAGTCTCCTTTTTTTGTGGTTTTTGGCCAACACCTCGGCATTCCTCTTCCTGTTTCCCCTGCTTCGGGTGTACCGGTAGCGGACTCCTTGTCCACAAACTTTTCTCAGATTTGGAGGGAGACTAAAGTTGCCCTCGAAAAAAGCCAGCCTCAGGATGAAGAGGTATGTCGACAAAAAACGATTGGACGCTCCCTCGTATAAACCTGGAGATAGGGTTTGGTTATCCTTACGGCATATCAGGTTAAAGATTCCTTCCTATAAGTTAGGTCCATGATACATTGGTCCCTTTGAGATCCTGAGTCGTATCAACGACGTGGCCTATAAGTTAAAATTGCCCCTCTCTCTGAAAGTTCCCAATACCTTTCATGTATCCCTCCTCAAGCCTGCAATATTCAATCATTTTCACTCTGCGTCAGCTCAGACTTCCCAACCTTGTAGCTCAGATAACATTTTCGAGGTGCAGGACATTTTAGCCATGAAGACAGTCAGAGGAAAAACTTTATTTTTGGTCGATTGGAAGGGTTTCGGCACGGATGAGAGATCTTGGGAACCCCGGGAGAATATTAATGCTCCTCTTATTATGAAACGATTTCTCATCAACATTAGGAGGGAGGGGAGTAAGAGGTGGGGTACTGTCACGGTCCCAGCTGCTGCACGCTCCTCCCGGCGTGTCCCTGTGCCCCGGCGCGTCCCCGCGCCCGGCTTCTGGGTTCCGCAGCGTCGGGCACCTGCGCACTGTGGGGATCCTGGCGCACTGCCTCCTGGGAGTGATGACGCGGTGGCGCCGCCCCCAACATCGCGGCGTCCACCGGATATTTAGGATCTGTGTCTAGTCAGGTAAGGTGCCTGACTGTCGACTTCGGTGACGCTGTCTCCTGCAGCGTTCACTGTGTCTCAGGCCATGCCTCTTGTCTGCGCCTTGCTGCACCATCCCTGTCTTGTCTGCGCCTTGCCTGCGCTCTCCCTGTCAGCTCTCGCTCTGTCTCTTCTGCCTGCCCTTGCCTCCGTTGTCGCCTCTGTCCGCTTGTCTCCTGCCTTGTCTCCCAGTCTGTGCCTTATCCATTATCCCTCTCTATTGCAGCCTCCCGCCTGTGCCATCCGCTGAGTCTGTCTCGCAGCCCCCTCTCTGTTATTCCAGGTCCTTCTCTGCATCAGCCCTGATTCCCTGTGTATCCTCTCCAGGCATACCCCCAGTCGCCCCTTTGGTTCCGGCCGTCACGGTTCTACCCTCCGTGGGCCTGCCACTAACACTCCCTGTATAGGGGGTGGCCACACCTGGGCCGCTCGCCCTCGAGGGCTCTGGAGCCATGACCCAGAGGGTCCACTTCTGGGTTGTTCCTCATCGCCCATGTAACAGCAACCGTAACAGTACAGTCAGGCCATGGACCCCGCTTGAGCCTCGGCTGCGCAAAAAGAATTAGTTTTCCTTCGGGAGAATCAGACGCGCATTATGTCCTTTATGAAAACCATGGACTTGCGTCTGTCCACTCTTCAATCCTCTGATCCTGGTAACGCCGCCCAGCTGTCGGGCTTACAACTAGAATTAGCTCAGCAGCGTGATACTCAGACCCATATCCTTAGTTACATGGCGTCTGTGGATGCCCGATTACTTTCCCTGCAGTCGGCCGCCTCTGCCTCTTCCCTAACTCCAGTTTCTCACCCAACTCCGTGGCTAGCGAAGCCACCTCGGTATAACGGTGACGCCAAATTATGCCGGGGTTTTTTAAACCAGTGCTGTCTCCATTTTGAATTACTGCCCCAGCAGTATCCAACAGACCGAGCCAAAGTGGCCTTCATCATCTTCCATTTGGAGGGGGACACCTTGGCTTGGGTCAATCCCCTCTGGAAGCGTGACTACCCTGCGGTCACCCAGCTATCCGTATTTTTGGACACTTTTCGGTGAGTTTTTGATGAACCAGACCGTCTTGCCTCCACCACTGAGGCACTGTTCAACCTTTGGCAAGGTTCTCAGACTGTGGGCCAGTACGCCATACAGTTTAGGACCTTGTCCTGTGTTTTAGGCTGGAATAACGAGGCGCTGGTGGGTGCCTTTTGGCGAGGCCTCTCGGGTCGTATTAAGGACGAGCTGGCAGCTCTGGAAGATCTGATTTCCCTGGCCACCCGGATTGATCTCTGGTTCCAGGAATGAGCCCGGGAGAGAAGGGTTCCCCGTCCTATATCTTCAGTTCGCAGACCGCCCAGTCCCCGACCGAGGACCCCCGCTCCTGCTTCTGTGCCTGGACCCATGCAGGTGGACCGCCTTAAGCTCTCGGACCAGCGTCGTAGGGAGAGAAGTCTCCAGGGCCTTTGTTTCTATTACGGCAGCAACTCCCATCTACTCCGATCTTGTCCAGTGCATCCGGAAAGCTTCTCTGCCTAGGCCAGGTAAGAGAGGCCTCCCTAGGCGTATGTGATACCTCTCAACCCCTCACTTTATCTGTCCTCTTGCATGTTGGTGGGAAGCGGGCTTCTCTAATGGCCTATGTGGACTCGGGCGCCACCGGAAATTTTATTAGACTTGAGGAAGTTAATAAACTTTCAGTCCCTGTGAGAGTCTTGGAGAACCCCCAGGTTCTTGCATCCGTTGATGGCCGACCCCTACAGGAGGCCGTTACTCATGTTACTCTAGAGGTAGAATTGCAGATAGGGGCCCTGCACAGGGAGAAAGTTACATTTTTTGTCTAAGCAGGGATCTCCCATCCTATCCTCCTCGGTCTCCCTTGGCTGCGGCTCCACGAACCCACGTTGGATTGGCATACTGGCAACGTCTTGCGCTGGGGGGAGTCCTGTTGGGCTCGGTGTCTGCTGTCGGTGCATCCCATAGGTAACCCCTCTCCTTCCCCTGTTCCCGCCGGGCTGCCGTTGGCTTACACTGCTTTTTCGGATGTCTTCAACAAGAGAAAAGCTGAGACTCTTCCTCCGCACCGTCCCTACGACTGTCCCATCGAGCTCGTTCCAGGTACCACTCCTCCTCATGGTAGAATTTATCCCCTCTCCTTGGCAGAGACTCAAGCCATGTCTGAATACATTCAAGACAACCTGGCCAGAGGATTTATTTGGAAGTCTTCGTCCCCTGCAGGAGCAGGCTTCGTTTTTGTGAAAAAGAAGGATGGGTCTCTGCATCCGTGCATCGACTACCGTGGCTTGAATCGCATCACGATCAAGAACAAATACCCCCTGCCGCTCATCTCTGAGCTCTTTGATCACCTGAGGGGAGCACGAGTGTTCACGAAGCTCGATTTACGAGGAGCCTACAACCTCGTTCGCATACGCTCAGGGGATGAGTGGAAGACCGCGTTCAATACGCGAGACGGGCACTATGAATATTTGGTTATGCCGTTTGGTCTCTGCAACGCCCCTGCAGTGTTCCAGGAACTCGTTAGCGACATCTTTCGAGACCTCCTCTACTCTTGTGTCGTGGTCTACCTGGACGATATCTTGGTATACTCCCAGATCTAGCCACACATTGTCGAGATGTTCACCAAGTTCTCCAACATCTCAGAGAAAACCACCTTTTTGATAAGTTGGAGAAGTGCACTTTTGAGCAGACTTCGTTGCCTTTTCTTGGTTACATCGTCTCGAGCTCGGGGTTGGACATGGACCCTGAGAAAGTCTCCGCAGTTCTCAATTGGCCACATCCTCTTGGTGTAAAGGCAATTCAGCATTTTTTGGGGTTTGCCAATTATTATAGGCAATTTATTCCCCTCTTCTCGTCTTTGACTACACCTATTTCCACTCTTGTCCGCAAAGGAGTCAATCCCAACCTCTGGCCTCCTGATGCGCAAGATGCTTTTGAAGCTTTGAAACAAGAATTTGCGAAATCTCCTGTACTCCATCGCCCGGATACCAACTGGCCGTTTATTCTCAAAGTTGACGCATCCTCAGTGGGAGCTGGATCTGTTCTGATGCAAAAGTCTTCTTCCGGCCGTACTCTCACCTGCGGGTTCTTTTCTAAAGCTTTCTCCACTCCTGAACGAAACTATGCAATTGGAGATAGAGAACTGTTGGCCATAAAGTTGGCTCTCGAGGAATGGCGTCATCTGCTCGAAGGAGCCATCCATCCATTCACCATCTTCACGGATCACAAGAATTTGGCTTACCTTCAGTCCGCTTAAAGGCTTAATCCTCGACAGGCCAGATGGTCACTGTTCTTCGAACGTTTTGACTTCGAACTCCACTTCCGGCCCGGGGACAAGAACATCAAGGCCGATGCCCTATCACGGTCATTCTTATCAGTGGATAAGGAGGAGGGTCCTGCATATCTCATCAACCCTGCCAAAATCCTTACTGTGGCTCCACTGAACATAGTGTCCCCACCGTCCGGTAAAACCCTTGTTCGAAGTAAAGACAGACTGAAGGTTCTACGTTGGAGCCATTCGTCTAAGTTCTCTGGACATGCAGGAGTTAAAAAGACTCTCTCTCGCCTCCCGTCATTATTGGTGGCCTTCCCTTCGCAAAGACGTCTTGGATTTCATCACCTCTTGTCCTTCCTGCGCCCGAAATAAAGTCCCTTGACATCCTCTTTCGTGTCTCTTGCATCCATTACCGGTGCCTGCCAAACCTTGGACCCATGTTGCTATGGATTTCGTCACCGATTTGCCTCCGTCTTCCAGATGTACGGTGATATTAGTCATCATGGATCAATTTTCCAAAATGGCCCACTTTCCCACTTTATAGCTCTGCCTAGCCTGCCTACTGCTCCTGAGTTGGCGAAGATCTTCCTACTCCACGTTTTCCGCCTCCATGGGTTTCCTCAGCATATCGTCTCGGATCGGGGAGTTCAATTTACCTCTCGTTTTTGGCGAGCACTCTACGGATTGTTAAAGATAACTCTAGATTTCTCCTCCGCCTATCACCACCTGTCTAATGGTCAAGTGGAGCGAGTCAACCAGGCTTTCACGTCATACCTTCGGCATTTCACCAATGCTCACCGAGATGACTGTGTCTCTCTGCTTCCTTGGGCAGAATTCGCCTATAACAACCATCCCGGCGAGGCCTCCTCCAAGTCTCCTTTTTTTGTGGTTTTTGGCCAACACCTCGGCATTCCTCTTCCTGTTTCCCCTGCTTCGGGTGTACCGGTAGCGGACTCCTTGTCCACAAACTTTTCTCAGATTTGGAGGGAGACTAAAGTTGCCCTCGAAAAAAGCCAGCCTCAGGATGAAGAGGTATGTCGACAAAAAACGATTGGACGCTCCCTCGTATAAACCTGGAGATAGGGTTTCGTTATCCTTACGGCATATCAGGTTAAAGATTCCTTCCTATAAGTTAGGTCCATGATACATTGGTCCCTTTGAGATCCTGAGTCGTATCAACGACGTGGCCTATAAGTTAAAATTGCCCTCCTCTCAGTTCCCAATACCTTTCATGTATCCCTCCTCAAGCCTGCAATATTCAATCATTTTCACTCTGCGTCAGCTCAGACTTCCCAACCTTGTAGCTCAGATAACATTTTCGAGGTGCAGGACATTTTAGCCATGAAGACAGTCAGAGGAAAAACTTTATTTTTGGTCGATTGGAAGGGTTTACAGGGGCTCTGGAGCAGTGACCCAGAGGGTCCACTTCCGGGTTGTTCCTCATCGCCCCTGTAACAGCAACCGTAACAGCGGTATTTTCTACCTAGTCCTCCCTGGCAATGCAGCTGCGGCGCCGAGTACTGGTGAGTCTAGAGGGACTCCACCCTGTGTCTTGGGGCAGAGTCCTGTGACTTTACACCAGTACTCACTTCGCCGAGCTCTGTGAGCTTAACAGGCTTCGGCATTTATATTCAACGGTAGTGCGGCTCTGTGAGGCAACAGAGTCCGCTTCATACACACTGGGTGACGTTAGCCTGCGTGGGTTTACTTATTATACCGCCATATAGTGTCTGCCATACCGAGCAGCAGTTACCGTCTCTGCACGGTGGACCCCGGGCTGCGAACGCACCTAAATACCTTCTATATTATTTTGTGCGTTCCGCCAGCCCTTAACACCCTTACCCTAGCCCGGTTTTAGGAAGTTTCGCCCCCAGCAGTTCGCCCCCAGCATTTCGCCCCCAGCAGTTCGCCCCCAGGTACACTTCGCCCCCGAACATTTCGCCCCCAGCATTTCGCCCCCAGGTTGTTTCGCCCCCGCACATTTCGCCCCCGCACATTTCGCCCCCAGCAGTTCGCCCCCGGATGTTTCGCCCCCGGATGTTTCGCCCCCAGCAGTTCGCCCCCGGATGTTTTGCCCCCGGATGTTTCGCCCCCGGATGTTTCGCCCCCGGATGTTTCGCCCCCAGCAGTTCGCCCCCAGATGTTCCGCCCCCAGCAGTTTGCCCCCGGATGTTTCGCCCCCGGATGTTTCGCCCCCAGCAGTTTGCCCCCAGCAGTTCGCCCCCGGATGTTTCGCCCCCAGCAGTTCGCCCCCGCATGTTTCGCCCCCAGCAGGTCTCCCCCGGATGTTTTGCCCCCGGATGTTCCGCCCCCAGCAGTTCGCCCCCGGATGTTTCGCCCCCAGCAGTTTGCCCCCAGCAGTTTGCCCCCAGCAGTTCGCCCCCGGATGTTTCGCCCCCGGATGTTTCGCCCCCAGCAGTTTGCCCCCAGCAGTTCGCCCCCGGATGTTTCGCCCCCCGCAGGTCACCCCCGGATGTTTTGCCCCCGGATGTTTCGCCCCCAGCAGTTCTCCCCCGGATGTTTCGCCCCCAGCAGTTCGCCCCCGGATGTTTCACCCCCGGATGTTTCGCCCCCTGTCAGTTCGCCCCCAGCAGTTCATCCCTCTAGCAATTTGCTCCTGGATCTTTCGCATCCGGGAAAAACCTGCCTGAACTGAACATTGGCAGGTTTGCTTATCACTAATAATACACCATATGAGTCTAAGATATACATTTCTGATCAAATTAGTTTTTTTTATTCTCAAACTTTGTTTTCTAGATGAGTAATTTTACAAACAGACAGGAAAATAGTAGGATTTCATTGGTTACTAAGGAGGTCGTGCCCCCTTGGGAGCAGAACGGATCCTGGCTCCCTATGATAAATTCAGGGCTGCTTGTTCACAGCCCTCTGCAAAGCTCCCCTTCACCCTCCGCACATGCCTGTGTAAAGCCGTTACAGGACGGAACACATAGGGGGGGCTTTGCAGAGGGCTGTAAACCAGCAGCCCTTTATACATCATAGGGAATATATTGTTAGCTGCATGCTCCTGTGCAGCCACGCCCTCTAGAATCCATCCACAAGTACTGCTACTAAGGAGAAACAACCTCCTTAGCAACCACTGAAATCCTGCAGCACATGGAGCTTTAACTTGGATGAGACTTTTCACACAGAAGTGAAGCTGCTGGAAGGTCTCCTTTGGAAATGAATATCATGGGCACAGGTACTATAACATAACATGTTTTTTGCAGAGTTATGCTTTAACTGTATATATCAAAACTGTTTTAACAAGAAACATAAAAAGGTATAGAGGGGAAGGATTAGAGAAAAAGAGAAAATACAAATTGCAGGTTATAATGCTTGAATTATTTTACAGCTAAAAACACTGCTCTCAAAACATACAATATGTGACCATGAACTAAAAATCAAAGCTGTAGGCAATGCCTCTCAGATAATCCATCAAGCTTCTATTATCGAAATCTTGCACGATACGTTTAACCCTTGCTGAAATTGCAGCATACTTTTTGTTTCTTGCAGCGATGGGATTTCCTGCTATTATCTGAATAATTTCAAAACTATGGAGCTCTTGCTGATGTTTCAGACAGTTAATGAACCGGTATATATTTTGGAAAAGAGTACCACATGTTTCTCGAAAGCTACGGTGCCATCCTTCGACATCATTATTTGTTCGCTGTTGATCATTCAATGTTCGTTCATACACATTCCAGAATTGAACTGGAAACAAAGGTGATTGACGTCCTCTGCGATTCATTCGACCGATATAGCTATCTTCAAAATAGTTGGCAATAGGTATTGCTTCTTGTGGAAAGTCAGGATCTTCCACCAATTCTTCAAATGATTGCATAACATTCTGTGGTGGTAGAAAGGCCAGGGCAGGTATCATGCATATCCAACGGGCAAATTCATGGTCACCTTGGTATTGCATCTTGAGTCCTTCATTTTGAACTTTACGCCAAACCGACTGTGAAAGGTGGAAAAAGCAACCAGTCTTCACAAGGTTGGGGAATTCACTTTCAAATGCCTGTATTGCAGCTAGTTCAAAATCCAACATCAGGTTGTCTGGCTGCGGTCCAGGCTGCAAGTTCTTCAGCTCTTGCAGCAACCTCTGGTATGTAGAACGGCTCTTGTCTGTCAGCAAGGTGTACACTACAGGAACAACAAGGCCGCTGTGGACTACATGGATTGTGTAAAGTTGCTTAAACAAGGCTGGTGTAGTGAAAAACATGCCATCAGCAAACCACTCTTTACTTTGTGCCAGTAGATGGAGATTGTCTCTTGTTCCAAATATCAACATACGGCTGTGTCCATTTCCTAATTTAAAATGAAAGTATTAGTAGAGGAAATAACAGAAAAAGTGTAACAAGCAGCAGACAGAGATTTGGGATAAATTCACAAAAAAAATATCCTAATCAGAAGACTCTGTTCATATCTCACATTAAATGCTCACATTTTGCTCCAGATTTTCTGATTTCATAATAAAAAAAACTGAAGCAAAATCTAGTGTGAAGGGGCCAACCAATAGTTTTTTACAACATATATTGTCCCAGTGGAAAATTATATATTTTTGTTTAAAATTAAAATTACTTCCAAACTTGAAATAGGTCACATTTTTAGGGTACCTTTAGACCCTTCAACTAGACGGCCGTTCAGCACGGCCGATCGCCACTATGCTGAACGGGCCGTCTAGTTGACAGCCGCATCCAGACGCGGCGTGCGGCTGGACGTCTGAGTGAACGACTGGGCGGTCCGCCCGCCTGAATGGGGCATTCCATTCAGGCGGATGGGCACGCTAGTCGTCGGGTGGGCAGCGCGGACGTTCGTGACGTCCGCGCTGCCTATGCTGTCTCATTGAGAGGATTGTGCAGGACGCAAAAAACGCCAGTAAAATCACCAGTGTGCTTTTGGCCTAAGGCATAACTGAATGGTCCATTAGGCTGGGGTCATATGCAGCATTAATGTGTAAATCCCATCCACATGCTGATGAAAAAATTTTGTTTACAAAAAAAAAAAACATGCAGTGCAGCATGTCAATGTATGCTGCCATTATACAAACAAAATTCCAGCCATTCAGACAAGGGGCTGAAATCCTGCACTGAAACCTGCACCTAAATCCATAGAGTTAAGTGAAGATTTTGATACAGAATTAGGGTACCACAATAGTGGCCACAATTGCAGGCACAAATAGATTCCTGTGGGATCTCCAATTGCTACCGCAATTACAGCCGCTGCGGAGATGCCGCTCCACAATCCCCTTCCGTCAGTGGGCACGAGGCCTCAGGCTTTATCCAGACAAGCTGGATTTACAGGCGTATTCCGTGCTGTGTTTCCTGCCTGAAACCCGCCCTTTCATGTCTATGGTGCGGGTTACGGGCGGATTCCGGCCGGGGCCGGAAAACGCCCCACCGGAAAATAGCTTCAAAGCTATTTTCCGGCGGATCCCGGAAGGAATGGGAATGGGCAAGAGGGAAACCTCCCGAAAAATGCCTGCAAACCACTCCAAATACGCTCGGTTTAGGCCATAGCAGGGCATGGCCACACCCATAGCAGAGCTTGGCCACGTCCCCTATTTGCAGAAGCGTTTTGCCAAAGCGCTTGCAAAGTGCTTAAAAAGTGCTTGGAAGCAGCAGGCAAAACGCATCTGCAAATCATGGCGTATCTCACCTGAGCTCCGGAGTTCAGCCCGACCTGTCCACGGATCTGCAGGACTGAACTACGAGAGCCGAGGAATCAGCCGGCGATGGCAGTTCAGTCCGTGCATGCCGCAGACAGGCGAGGCTTAACTCCGGGGCAGCATCCAGGACAGGTATGGCCAGTACAATGCTGCATATTTGGAATTAGTGTTGGCCGGTCCGATCACTGAAGATCGTAATTTATTACGATTTTCAGGCTGATCGTTATTTTAAATTACGATCCGATTTGTAGCCAGATCATGATGATGATCTGAATTAGAAATCGGAATCCTCCGTAATCTGAAAACACTGTCCGGGCATACACTCCCGAACAGTGTGCGCATATATATATATATATATATATATATATATATACACACACACACACACACACACACACACACACACTATACAGGTGTACAGCGTGTGTGCATATTTAGCTTTAGTAAATGGCTCCAGGCTGCGCTGTTAAAAAAATAAACAAACCCAGTTACTCACCTCTTTCTCCAGTGTCCAGTACTGGCTCCGGCTCCTAGCCCAGCAGTGCAGGGAATCCCGAAATCCAGGCGGCGCATCGCCGCCTCTGTGCCTGCCGTACTATAACTACAGTGGAGAGTGATCCCAGGACCGCTCACTAGACGGTCCTGGGAAAGCACCAGATCACGTCACAGAACAGCCCGGCACATGTGCAGAGGTGGTGATGCACAACCCAGAATGCATAGCATTGGGATTTCGGAATTCCCTGCACCGCCGGAGACAGCGCTGGACACCGGAGAGAGAGTTGAATAACTGGGTTTGTTTATTTTTTAACAGCGCAGCTTGGGGCCATTATATATATGCAAGAAAGCTGGAAGAAGAGTGGCTCAACTGAGATTGTTGCTGAGGACTCAGTGTGCTGCTAGAGCAGGGGTTGGCTTCCGCCCGTACTTAACATGCATCCATGAAGAAAGACCTCCGCGCTCCTGAAGTCCTATACAAATCCTTTATTGCATTTCAAAGTTCCAAAAGTGCCAGACCACCATCACCCACCCACATATATGCATATATATACACACACACACACTGTTCGGGCGTACAGTGTGCATATATATATATCTTCATTTAGCTCTGGAGATTGGATCTGAATTAATTCCAATCTTTCGGTATGATCAGCCCGATCTGATCCTATCTTTCCAGTGATCGGCCAACACTAGTTGGAATCAGTAGGCCTCACTACATTATATTACCCTTAAAGTTTCCCTTGAAGGCAAAAATCACATAGTATTTTATATCAGCACCTTATAGTGTAGCATTTTTCACATTTGTGCAAAATAAACTTTGCAATAATTATGCATAATGGAATTGTTTTAATACAATGTTAAATGGTTAAGTAGCTTACCAGAGTCATGCAAAAGGAACTGCTGCTGGACACCATCACTACTGATCTCCTGGAACTCGAGGGGGATAACAAGTTGATCAAGGGTTTGAGGTAACCTTGGGATATTGCCAAGTTGCCTTGCTAATCGTATTGTCCTCTTCAGTGATGCTTTCCTTGGGAGAAGTGCTGCAACATTAGAATGGGCTCCTGAAACGACGTCTGTGAGAATCTGTTGTGGTGTCTCCTGTGTTGTCCTTGCCCTGGTGAGTGCCTCATTAACAAGTCAGATTGCTTCAGGTCTTGCAGCTTGTGCTGCGTGATTGTGAAGATTGACTACTTTCACAACTTCGCCAGATTCTTCATTGGTCCAAACACGTCCCTTGCAAGTCGACCGTTTTTCACATACCCAGATGGAATGAACATCGTCAGCGGTTCGGTTGGAAAATAATTAAATGTGATTCTCATGGACCAACTTGCTCCTTCCACGTTTGGACAGA
Organism: Dendrobates tinctorius; assembly: GCF_039654945.1. NCBI lineage: Eukaryota > Metazoa > Chordata > Amphibia > Anura > Dendrobatidae > Dendrobates > Dendrobates tinctorius. Next base: position 13,189,241 of record NW_027361686.1, on the reverse strand, counting down.
ACTGAATTCATAGTTGTAGAAAGTGAATTGCTGTGGAAGCTGACTGATTTTTTGTGGCAGTACACTTCTCTCTTTGTGGAGATTTCAGACACTGCTATATTCTGATATACAGATGGAAAAAAAGCTAGTCTAATGTAACTTGCAGGACATGTGACCAGGGGTGGATTAAGGGTAGCCAGGGCCCGGGGCAGTTCAGACTCTGTGGGCCCCCCTCGTCACGTGATGGGGGTCACGAATCGTAGAGCCACACTCTACATAGAGAATAATGGGGCCTCCAGCACCGACCTCCACCCGCAGAGCCACACTCTACATAGAGAATAATGGGGCCTCCAGCACGGACCTCCACCCGCAGAGCCGCACTCCACATACAGAATAATGGAGCCTCCAGCACCGACCTCCACCTGCAGAGCCCCACTCCACATAGAGAATAATGGAGCCTCCAGCACCGACCTCCACCTGCAGAGCCCCACTCCACATAGAGAATAATGGAGCCTCCAGCACCGACCTCCACCCGCAGAGCCCCACTCCACATAGAGAATAATGGAGCCTCCAGCACCGACCTCCACCCGCAGAGCCACACTCCACATAGAGAATAATGGAGCCTCCAGCACCGACCTCCACCCGCAGAGCCACACTCCACATAGAGAATAATGGAGCCTCCAGCACCGACCTTCACCCGCAGAGCCGCACTCCACATAGAGAATAATGGAGCCTCCAGCACCGACCTCCACCCGCAGAGCCTCACTCCACATAGAGAATAATGGAGCCTCCAGCACTGACCTCCACCCGCAGAGCCGCACTCCACATAGAGAATAATGGGGCCTCCGGCACCGACCTCCACCCGCAGAGCCGCACTCCACATAGAGAATAATGGGGCCTCCGGCACCGACCTCCACCCGCAGAGCCCCACTCCACATAGAGAATAATGGAGCCTCCAGCACCGACCTCCACCCACAGAGCCGCACTCCACATAGAGAATAATGGAGCCTCCAGCACCGACCTCCACCCGCAGAGCCTCACTCCACATAGAGAATAATGGAGCCTCCAGCACTGACCTCCACCCGCAGAGCCGCACTCCACATAGAGAATAATGGGGCCTCCGGCACCGACCTCCACCCGCAGAGCCGCACTCCACATAGAGAATAATGGGGCCTCCAGCACCGACCTCCACCCGCAGAGCCCCACTCCACATAGAGAATAATGGGGCCTCCAGCACCAACCTCCACCCGCAGAGCCGCACTCCACATAGAGAATAATGGAGCCTCCAGCACCGACCTCCACCCGCAGAGCCGCACTCCACATAGAGAATAATGGAGCCTCCAGCACTGACCTCCACCCGCAGAGCCGCACTCCACATAGAGAATAATGGGGCCTCCGGCACCGACCTCCACCCGCAGAGCCGCACTCCACATAGAGAATAATGGGGCCTCCAGCACCGACCTCCACCCGCAGAGCCCCACTCCACATAGAGAATAATGGGGCCTCCAGCACCAACCTCCACCCGCAGAGCCGCACTCCACATAGAGAATAATGGAGCCTCCAGCACCGACCTCCACCCGCAGAGCCGCACTCCACATAGAGAATAATGGAGCCTCCAGCACCGACCTCCACCCGCAGAGCCGCACTCCACATAGAGAATAATGGAGCCTCCAGCACCGACCTCCACCCGCAGAGCCGCACTCCACATAGAGAATAATGGAGCCTCCAGCACCGACCTCCACCCGCAGAGCCACACTCCACATAGAGAATAATGGAACCTCCGACACCGACCTCCACCCGCAGAGCCGCACTCCACATACATGGCTGCTCTCAGTGCTGTGCGCACAGGACCTGTGATGAGGTCACAGGAGGGGAGGAGACAGGGGTCACATGATCGGGGGCCCTGACACCTTACCTCCTGTGATCTCATCACAAGCCTTTGCACGCTACCAGCAGCATCAGCGTTCACGCTACTTGTAGATTCTGCTGGTAGCAGAGCACATAATGCCGCCCCCACGGTCACTCACTTTTAGGTGGGGAGAAGATGGAGTGCCATTGCAGCAGCCAGCAGGAATGTGGTGGGGGCCCCCTTAGAAGCTCTTGTGGTGGGGGCCCCGGGGCTGAAGCCCCGCCAGCCCTGCCTATAATCCGGCCCTGCGCGGTGGCGGATTATAATGGGGCAATTTACTGGCCTGGGCTGTGGGCCCCTTAACCCCACTGGGCCCGGGGCAACTGCCCAAATTGACCTCATTATAATCCGCCACTGCATGTGACCATGCTACTTGTTACATCTGCAACAAAACTTGCAACAAAGCAGGTCAGTGCTGGGTCAGGTAAAAGTTCAAAATTGTTTAGATTTTAAGCCTCTTGCACACTGTAATTTTAGAGTGGTTTCACACTTGTGTTTGTGGCCGCCAGAGGTCGATCCGCTCTGGATCTGACATCCAGCTGACCCCAGGGCAATGCTGGCTGAATGCTGGCATTCCGCTTGCATTGCCCATAGAAGTGAACGGCTGGGTTCCGCGATCTGCAGACGCCTGTTCGCTTTCGTAATGCCGCATTCCGCTATCAGTGTCAGAACAAAAAGAAGAGCATTTTCTTCTTTTCGTTCCGCTGCAGGTTAGCGGAATGCGGCATTACAGAAGCGAACGGGCGGCCTGTAGTGCATATGTAGCGGAAGTGTGAAAGCACCCTTGTGCTGCCACTGTTTTAGAACTCCAAAGCACGTGCTTTACTGGCATTTTTCAGAGCGCTTTTGTGAGCGCTCTCGGTAATGACCCATAAGATACAGGCTATTGATGAACGCTAAGTGCTCAAAAATAGCTCCTGTAATAAAATAAAAAGAGCTGGCAGAAACAACACCTCGCTTTTCTAGCCATTGACTTATCTACTATATAATTGTCTAAGGGTCACTTTCGTCTTTCTGTCTGTAACGTTTTATTCGTGTATTCATAGGTCGCGGCGTCTGTCTGTCATGTAAATCTAAGTCGCTGATTGGTCGTGGCAAAACGCCCACGACCAATCAGCGACGGTCACAGTCTGCCATAAAAATGGCCGCTGCTTCACTGCCCTGCACTCACCGCTGACCGCTCACACAGGGTTAATGCCAGCGTTAACGGATCGCGGTGTACCGCACTCCGTTAACGCTGCTATTAACCCTGTGTGACCAACTTTTCGCTATTGATGGTGCCTATGCAGCATCAATAGTGAAAAGATGTAATGTTAAAAATAATAATGATAAAAAAAAAAAGTTATTCTCACCCCCTCCAACGTCGCGCTGTCCTCCGCTCCTCTCTCCAATGCACACCGTCCAGGACCTGCGATGATGTCACGGTCATGTGACCGCGACATCATCGCAGGTCCTACGCTCAGACCGGAAGCCACCGCCAGCACTGCAGAGAGGCGCGAGGACTTCAGGGCCCGTGGCTGAGGTGAGTATATCTTTATTATTTTTTTTTAAACACGAATATAGTGCCCACATTCCTAGACTACGTGGACAGTGCAATATACTACGTGACCAATGCAATATACTACGTTGGCTGGCCAATATACTATGTGCGCTGTGTAATTTACTATGTGCGCTGTGCAATTTACTACGTGGACTGTGCAATTTACTACGTGCGCTGTCCAAAATACTACGTCGGCTGTCCTATATACTACGTGGCCTGTACAATGTACTACGTGGACTGTCCAATATACTACATAACCTGTGCAACATACCACGTGGCTGTGCCTTCTAGAATACCCGATACATTAGAATCGGGCCACCATGTAGTATATTCAAAATTGGCAATCTTCTTAGCGATTTTCCAGTGCTTAGCACTTGGGAAAGTGGCTACTGTGAAAGCGGTCTTAGGGCTAAAACACAAGGCCAAAATTCCCTGCCTTATTTGGGGCCGAAACATCTGGGGGCAAAAAGCAGGGGGCGAAACATCCGGGGGTGAAACATCCAGGGGCGAACTGCTGGGGGTGAAACATCCGGGGGCGAACTGCTGGGGGCAAACTGCTGGGGGCGAAACATCCGGGGGCGAACTGCTGGGGGCGAAACATCCGGGGGCGAACTGCTAGGGGTGAAACATCCGGGGGCGAACTGCTGGGGGCGAAACATCCGGGGGCGAAACATCCGGGGCGAAACATCCGGGGGCGAACTGCTGGGGGCAAAACATCCGGGGGCGAAACATCCGGGGGCGAACTGCTGGGGGCGAAATATGCGGGGGCGAAATGTGCGGGGGCGAACTGCTGGGGGCGAAATGTGCAGGGGCGAACTGCTGGGGGCGAAATGTGCGGGGGCGAAATGTACGGGGGCGAAACAACCTGGGGGCGAAATGCTGGGGGCAAAATGTTCGGGGGCGAAGTGTACCTGGGGGCGAACTGCTGGGGGCGAAATGCTGGGGGTGAACTGCTGGGGGCGAAACTTCCTAAAACCGGCGGTGACCTGCTGGGGGTGAACTGCTGGGGTCGAAACATGCGGGGGCGAACTGCTGGGGGCAAACTGCTGGGGGCGAAACATCCGGGGGCGAACTGCTGGGGGCGAAACATCCGGGGGCGAACTGCTGGGGGCGAAACATCCGGGGGCGAACTGCTGGGGGCAAAACATCCGGGGGCGAAACATCCGGGGGCGAAACATCCGGGGGCGAACTGCTGGGGGCGAAACATCCGGGGGCGAAACATCCGGGGGCGAACTGCTGGGGGCGAAACATCCGGGGGCGAAACATCCGGGGGCGAACTGCTGGGGGCGAAATGTGCGGGGGCGAAATGTGCGGGGGCGAAACAACCTGGGGGCGAAATGCTGAGGGCGAAATGTTCGGGGGCGAAGTGTACCTGGGGGCGAACTGCTGGGGGCGAACTGCTGGGGGCGAAATGCTGGGGGCGAACTGCTGGGGGCGAAACTTCCAACTCCCTTTTTTTTTTACCTTATATACTCGTGTATAAGATGAGATTTTCAGCCCATTTTTTGGGGCTGAAAGTCCCCCTATTGGTTTATACATGAGTCATATACCTGAGGGTCGGCGGGGGTGTCAGAGATCATACTTACCCCCTGGCGCGGTCTCTGCAGCCCCCCCACTTCTCCACGGTCTCCCTTCCTGCCTTCAGCGGTCACGTGGTACCGCTCATTACAATCATGAATATGCGCATATTCATGAGTGTAATGAGCGGTATCACGTGACCGCTGAAGGCAAGAAGGGAGACTGTGGAGAAGCGGGGCTGCAGAGACCGCACCAGGAGGGGGTAAGTATAGCGATATTCACTTGTCCCAGGTCCATCGCTGCTCATCGCTGTCTGCTGCGTTCTGTGTCAGTGACATTTAGGCAGCAGAGGGCGCAGTGACGTGGTTAACGCGCGCCACGCCCTCTACTGGCTGAACAGTCACTGACACAGGAAGCAGCAGTCAGCGGTGAGCAGCGATGGACCCAGGACAGGTGAATATCTCAGATGACTGTTCCTGAGCAGGAGAGGTGAGTATGGCATTTTTTTTGCAGCAGCATATGGGGGCATAATATATGGAGCATCTTATGGGGGCAGCATATGGAGGCATATTCTATGGAGCAGCATATGGGGGCATAATATATGGAGCATCTTATGGGGGCAGCATATGGGGGCATATTCTATGGGGCAGCATATGGGGGCATATTCTATGGGGCAGCGTATGGGGGCATATTTTATGGGGCAGCTTATGGGGGCATAATGCATGGAGCATCTTATGGGGGCATATTCTATGGGGCAGCATATGGGGGCATAGTCTACAGAGCAGCATATGGGGCATATTCTATGGAGCAGCATATGGGGGCATAATCTATGGAGCAGCATATGGGGGCATATTCTATGGTGCAGCATATGGAGGTATAATCTATGGAGCAGCATATGGGGGCATAATCTATGGAGCATCATAAGGGGCATAATATACAGAGCATTTTATGGGGGCATAATCTATGGAGCATCTTATTGGGGCATAATCTATGGAGCATCTTATGGGGGCATAATCTATGGAGTATCTTATTGGGGCATAATCTATGAAGCATCTTTTGGGGGCATAATCTATGGAGCTTCTAATGGGGGCATAATCTATGGAGCATCTTATGGGGCCATAACCTTTATGGAGCAGCATATGGAGCATATTATTCTATGGAGCATCTTATGAGGCCATTATTAACCTTTGTGCAGCATTATATGGGTGTATTTTGTATGGAGCATCTTATGGGGCCCATAATGAACTGTATGGAGCATTATATGGGGCTCCTGATTCAATATGGATATTCAAGAGCATTTAACCTACTGATGTCTTTATTTTTTAAATTTACCAGTAGCTGCTGCATTTTTCACCCTAGGCTTTTATGCGAGTCAATACGTTTTCCCAGTTTTTTGTGGCAAAATTAGGGGGGTCGGCTTATACATGGGTCGGCTTATACACAAGTTTATACAGTATATCCATCTTTTTGATTGCGTGTTATTGCACTTTTTGTTCAGCGGATGAAGGGGTTCACTAACAGGGTTAACTAGTGGGACAGTTTTATAGGGCGGGTCGTTATGGATGCGATGATACTAAATATGTGCAATTTTATTGTTTTTTTTAATTTATATAATAATGTATTTTTTGGAACAATATTTATTTTTTTAGGAATTTTTTAAAAATCATTTTTACACAGTATAATTTTTTATTTATTTTTTTTACTTTTTTTTTACATTGTCCCAGGGTGGGACATCACTATATAGTGTCAGATTGCTGATCTGACACTTTGAACAGCACTGTGTCAGATCAGCGATATGACAGACAGTGTAGGAGCCTTCTCAGCGCCTGCTTTCAGCAGGCACAGAGAAGCCATCTCCCTACAGGACCCGGAAGGAACCCGTGGCCACCTTGGATCTGGGGGCCTGCAGGGAGGTGGCCCTCGGAACAATGAGATTACATTGCATTGTTCTGAGCGTCTCAGGGAAGCACGCAGGGAGCCCCCTCCTTGCGTGATGCTTCCCTATGCCCCAGAACACTGCAATCTTGTTTGATCGCAGTGTGCCAGGGGTTAAAGTTCCGGGAGTGGTCCGTGACCACTCCTGGCATATAGTGCGAGGTGTCAGCTGTGATAATCAGCTGACACCCGGCCAAGATCAGCCGTTCTCCTCCCGTAAGCGCGGCTGATCGGTGATGACGTACTATTCCATTCATGGGCATTAAGTTCCAGGACACATGGACGGAATAGTACATCCAATGTCAGGAAGGGGTTAAGGACTGACAAAAAAACATTCAAAATTGACAAGAAATTAAAATTACATGAAAAAAGCAGGGGGGAAAAGGTCCTTTTTGGTTCCATGCTCAATATCCCCTTGAGAAAACGATATTCTAATATATGAAATGCACGTTGGGGTTCATCTTATCCAGTTTTGTTACAGCCTGAGTCCTTCTCCCTACCTAGGTAAAAGCTCATTCACACATCAGTATTTGGTCAGCATTTTGCCTCAGTGTTTGTATGCCAAAGCCAGGAATGGAACTTACCAAGAAAAAAAAATAATTGAAAGACTGATGTCTGTTCTTTGTTTTGGAGACACTCCTTGTTTTGGCATACAAATACTGATGAAATACTGATCAGAAATACTGATGTGTGAAAGAGGCCTAAGAGGCACCTTTCCCAACCATGCATACATGTGCTTGCATGACATGATAGTGTGTGATAATGGGTGTAACCTGGTGACAGCTGTGAATCTTGGCATGCTTACACATATACTATGCTTAACACGTGCTCAACTTGGTAGTTCAGCTATTTCTGAAAACCTATCCAGATTTGCCAGAGCTTTTGGTCAAGGTACACCACGTCAGCACTCATTTCCGCAAGTCAGCTACTGGTGCTGCCATTCTAGCAGTGCTGCAGCAGCACATACAAGTGCCAGCTCACTGACAGGTGTGCAACATCACCACATGCTGGAACTCCATACAGCACATGCTGGCAAGGCTCTGTGAGCAGAAGAGGCCAGTGGTTGATTACCAGCTCCAACAGTCGGTATTATGGTCAGCCTCTGCACATAACAACTGAAGAGTAGGCATAGATGTCTGACATTTCTGTGGTTATCCAAGACTTTGAAGTCTCCAAAAAGATGGTGAATGGTGATGATGCCATAGTCAGTGCAACAATCCTACTTCTGTGCCTACTTAAACAGTCACTGCACATAATTAAACATGAAGTTTTGCATGCGAACCAGGTGGGGATAACACAGAGAGATTCTAGCCAGCCCAGCCTCATCCCATCTGCTCAGCGTAGAATGGGTAACAATGAGGAGCAGGACACTGAGGAAGAAGAGGAGGAACAGGAGCTGGTAGCTAGCAAAACAGAGGCTTGTAGACACACAGTCTTAATCCTGTCTCTCCTACGTGGATGGGCTGAGGATGGGAATGAGGAGGAAGAGGGAGGAGTAGGAGATGGAAAGTCGTGGAGGCAGGGAAGTGTTGGCTGTATGTAGATTGGCACATATGGCTGACTTTAGGTACTGCTGCCCTTCCTGTGACCCTTGCGTTACATTCATCTTGGCCAAAAAAAAGTACAGGTGTTAGGCATCGGGTTTCTGTCTCTGCACAGGAGGAATCCTGAGCCTTGCCTTCTGCAGTCTCCCATTCAGTCCTGACCGCATAGGAGGCTGCTCAGCAAAGGCGTTGATCTCTGCATCTTGCTCAAGCTAGTGCTGTCAGGTTAGTTGCTGCTACCACCTCTGGTTCAGATTTAGCAGTCCGCACTAGCCAGCAGCGAGCAGCTCCAGAGGCTAAGTCCTTTTTGCAGCCTACTGAGCATGCCTGTGGGACGACCTCTCATTGGAGGTCGGAGGTCACATGCTCAGGTCCTCAAGCAGCTCGGATTGGACCATCAGGAAGGTCCCAGAAGGACGCTGCTATGAAAGATTCGCATGACCGCTCAGCCATGCGCTAGTATATGTCACGCTCGCACCTTGGCTGAATGGCGCGAGCCGGGGAGTTGTGGCCCTACTGTGCCACAAACCAGACTACCCTTGAAGTGGCATGACTACGACAGCTACCTCGGTCTTCTCTGGAGCCTCTGATGGTGAGGTCAGGCTTGTGCGGCAGATAGCTGTCGGGTGCCACTCCAGGGTGGTGTCTGGCTGTGGCTGTTGATCCCACTCGGGGACAAGTCACTCAGACAGGTGCTATAGACAGGCAGGTAGGCACGGCAGGCATGGCTTGGAGGCACAGAGCAAGCAGGCACGGCTTGGAAAGACTGGGAAAGCTGGCGTGGCTTGGAGACACCAGGCAAGCGGGCACGGCTAGAGACACAGGACAGGCAGGCACGGCTTGAGACACAGGACAGGCGGGCACGGCTTGAGACACAGGACAGGCGGGCACGGCTTGAGACACAGGACAGGCTGGAGTGATTTGACAAGGAACAGGCAGGGGCCTGTTCACACAGCAGGTGCAGGTACGGTTGTAGGCAGGAAGGAGTGGAGTAAGTTGGAACAGGTTAAGAACTGTTCACACAGGAGATGCAGGTATGCAAACAGGCAGGAGTACGGAGTAGGCGGAGCCGCAGGAGTGCGGAGCAGGCGGAGCCGCAGGAGTGCGGAGTAGGCGGAGCTTGCAAGAGCGCAAGGTAGGCGGGGCTTGCAAGAGTGCAAGGGAGGCGGAGCTTGAAAGAGTGCAAGGGAGACGGAGCTTGCAAGAGTGCAAGGTACAGACAGGGAGGACACAGGGAAAGACACAGCAGAGAAAGGAACCACAGACAAGGAGACTGACAGACAGAGGTAAGACGTAGTTCAGTACAAGACAAGGTACAGGGACCGAAGGATACAGGGACCAGGATATTCTGCCTCCTGGCGGGCACTCAGAGTGTACTAGAAACGCTAGGAGTAAAGCCTCTCAAAGAAGGCAAGACAAAGGACTGGGCCTGGCTTCCTCAGTAGCAAGGAGCTACAGTCATGGCCAAAAGTATTGACACCCCTGCAATTCTGTCAGATAATACTCAGTTTCTTCCTGAAAATGATTGCAAACACAAATTCTTTGGTATTATTATCTTCATTTAATTTGTCTTAAATGAAAAAACACAAAAAGAATTGTCCTAAAGCTAAATTGGATATAATTCCACACCAAACATAACAAAGAGGATGGACAAAAGTATTGGCACTGTTCGAAAAATCATGTGATGCTTCTCTAATTTGTGTAATTAACAGCACCTATAACTTACCTGTGGCACCTAACAGGTGTTGGCAATAACTAAATCACACTTGCAGCCAGTTGACATGGATTAAAGTTGACTCAACCTCTGTCTTGTGTCCTTGTGTGTAACACATTGAGCATGGAGAAAAGAAAGAAGACCAAAGAACTGTCTGAGGACTTGAGAAACCAAATTGTGAGGAAGCATGAGCAATCTCAAGGCTACAAGTCCATCTCCAAAGACCTGAATGTTCCTGTGTCTACCGTGCGCAGTGTCATCAAGAAGTTTAAAGCCCATGGCACTGTGGCTAACCTCCCTAGATGTGGCTGGAAAAGAAAAATTGACAAGAGATTTCAACACAAGACTGTGCGGATGTTGGATAAAGAACCTCCACTAACATCCAAACAAGTTCAAGCTGCCCTGCAGTCCGAGGGTACAACGGTGTCAACCCGTACTATCCGTCGGCATCTGAATGAAAAGGGACTGTATGGTAGGAGACCCAGGAAGACTCCACTTCTTACCCCGAGACATAAAAAAGCCAGGCTGGAGTTTGCCAAAACTTACCTAAAAAAGCCTAAAACATTTTGGAAGAATGTTCTTTGGTCAGATGAGACAAAAGTAGAGCTTTTAGGGCAAAAGCATCAACATAGAGTTTACAGGAGAAAAAAAAGGCATTCAAAGAAAAGTACATGGTCCCTACAGTCAAACATGGCGGAGGTTCCCTGATGTTTTGGGGTTGCTTTGCTGCCTCTGGCACTGGACTGCTTGACCGTGTGTATGGCATTATGAAGTCAGAAGACTACCAACAAATTTTGCAGCATAATTTAGGGCCCAGTGTGAGAAAGCTGGGTCTACCTCAGAGGTCATGGGTCTTCCAGCAGGACAATAACCCAAAACACACTTCAAAAAGCACTAGAAAATGGTTTGAGAGAAAGCACTGGAGACTTCTAAGGTGGCCAGCAATGAGTCCAGACCTGAATCCCATAGAACACCTGTGGAGAGATCTAAAAATGGCAGTTTGGAGAAGGCACCCTTCAAATATCAGGGACCTGGAGTAGTTTGCCAAAGAAGAATGGTCTAAAATTCCAGCAGAGCATTGTAAGAAACTCATTGATAGTTACCGGAAGCGGTTGGTCGCAGTTATTTTGGCTAAAGGTTGTGCAACCAAGTATTAGGCTGAGGGTGCCAATACTTTTGTCCGGCCCATTTTTGGAGTTTTGTGTGAAATGATCAATGTTTTGCTTTTTGCTTCATTCTCTTTTGCGTTTTTTCATTTAAGACAAATTAAATGAAGATAATAATACCAAAGAATTTGTGTTTGCAATCATTTTCAGGAAGAAACTGAATATTATCTGACAGAATTGCAGGGGTGTCAATACTTTTGGCCATGACTGTACCTGATTTGAGACATTGCACAGGCAAGGGTTAGTGGGTGTGGCGACCCTATATAGTAAAGGGCTCCAGGTGATTGGTCGGGGACAGATTAGACTGCATGACCTGGAGCCGTGAGTAAGTTGGTGTGCGGGGATGGGAGGCCATGCAGTGATGCCAGCAGGGTTGTTACAGTACCTCCCCCCTTTACGGCCCCTCATCTTCAAGCTCACCAGAATAACTTGTAGAAGAAAGCTAGGGGGACACACAGTCAGAGCCATCATAGCACTCCTCGGGTAGGATGAGGCAAGTGTGACATCAGAGATTTCAGGTTGCCAAGTCTCTTTGTGCCTAACGAGGTCAGCTCCCAATACTGAAGATGCGAGGACCAGGGCCTCCTCCTCCTGGTTAGCAGAAAGCAGGGGTTTGGAAGCTTCTGTCTCAACCTCTACATCAGCCGTCCCCCTGGAAACTGAAGACACATTCACTGAGTCCAATGTCAGCCCATTATGCCAAGTAAATTGAACCTCCTCCTTAGTATCTTCATTAGCCGGCCAACTAGAAGTTGAGGGTACCCACACTGGATCCATCCTTCGCCCGTTATCAGAAGAAAACTGGACCTCTTCCTCTGGGTTGGTAAAAAGCAGAAGTACACGAGCTTCTGCTCCAGCATCTTCATTCACCTGCCACATGGAATCTGAAGGCATCCTTACAGGATTTAGAGAAAAATTTTCAAGCGACAGGGATGCTTCTGGGAACTGGTCACAGGAGGTGTGTGGAGAGGGGGCCACTGCTTCCTTTTCTTCAGTGACATCAGCACCCCATGACCCAATAGCCAGTAGAACAGATGGGGAAGGTAACAACACTGTAACCTGACCTTGCAACAGTGGAACTATATACCTTTGGTGACTAGGTATCTCCAATTGCGACAGCACGCTGGGCCTTCGGATCGGAACGGGCAGTAGAGTACCCGGCTCAGAAGGACTGATGGGCAAACTGGCCAGCAAGTGAAAAATAAACTTCTCCAAATATAACGCGCCGATTTGGAGCTGTAGTTGTCCCTTCGACACTGGACTGTTCATAAGTAGGGCACGACCATCACCAAACACCTTCACTGGATTCTGGAGCTGTGGAACAGGAACCTTACACAGACTCCGTCTGGCTTGCAGCTTTGACACATCTGCAGGGCCGAAGCTCCCACAAGGCACAGGAACAGTCACCGATCTTAGTGAGGAGGAGGGACTCTTACCAAGGGCAGCCTCTCCCACTGACCCAAGGTTTTGAAGCTTGCGCTCCTTCGGACAGTAGCCGTCCGGGTGTTCCACACAACCGCAGCAATACTGTATGCCCATCTTACGACTGGTTTCAAGCTGTTGCTTTACCAGCCCACTCTTATCAGTCTTCTGGGGTTTTGCTCGGGTAGCTGCCTTGATGGATGGAGGAATAGAAGGGTCTCGTTCGGTCGTGGTTCGACCTGGCGCTTTTCTCATGGGTTTCGCCCGTCTGGACCGCCTCTCAGACCTAGAAAGGGAAGACTTTGCAGGAGCAGCTGGGTAAGGCACACCAAAGACTTTACGGAAGGCCACTAGGAGGGCCTCTAGGTCCATGATGATAGGATCCCCTGCTTCCCAGAGGGGACAGATCCACATCAAAGCTTCTCCTGCTAAGAAGGACATTATATATCCCACTTTGACCCAATCAGAGGGGAAACAGGCTGGATTCCACTCAATGTACTGCAGGCACTGCTCCAGGAACCCTTGGCACTCCTTAGGATTTCCATAGAACCTTGGAGGATCTGCAGGGTCGAGCTTCTCATAAGCCAGGAGCTGATGGTACAGGGCATTGGAGACAATGATGCGATCAGAAGTCTCAACAATCGGAACCACGCAGGGCGGAACAAATTCTTCCAGATGCTCATACTGGCAGAGAGAAAGTCCATCATGCTCTGCAAGTGGAAGGACATGGGACTCAGCGGGGACCATGGCCTGTGCAAGCTGTCACGCTAGCACCTTGGCTGAATGGCGCGAGCCGGGGAGTTGTGGCCCCACTGTGCCACAAACTAGACTACCCTGGAAGGGGCATGACTATGACAGCTACCTCGGTCTTCACTGGAGCCTCTGATGGTGAGGTCAGGCTTGTGCCGCAGATAGCTGTCGGGTGCCACTCCAGGGTGGTGTCTGGCTGTGGCTGCTGATCCCACTCGGGGACAAGTCACTTGGACAGGTGCTATAGACAGGCAGGTAGGCACGGCAGGCACGGCTTGGAGACACAGAGCAAGCAGGTACGGCTTGGAGAAACTGGGCAAGCTGGCGTGGCTTGGAGACACCAGGCAAGCGGGCATGGCTAGAGACACAGGACAGGTGGGCACGGCTTGAGACACAGGACAGGCAAGGTAGGTGGAGCTTGCAAGATTGCAAGGGAGGCACAGCTTGCAAGAGTGCAAGGGAGGCGGAGCTTGCAAGAGTGCAAGGTACAGACAGGGAGGACACAGGGAAAGACACAGCAGGGAAAGGAACCACAGACAAGGAGACTGACAGACAGAGGTAAGACGTAGTTCAGTACAAGACAAGGTACTGGGACCAGGATATTCTGCCTCCTGGAGGGCGAGCAGAGAAGTACCAGGCAAGTACTCAGACAAGGCTAGGACAAGACAGGGACCAGGATATAAGCCTCCTGGCGGGCACTCAGAGTGTTCTAGAAACGCTAGGAGTAAAGCCTCTCAAGGAAGGCAAGACAAAGGACAGGGCCTGGCTTCCTCAGTAGCAAGGAGCTAACTGAGTAGAGACATTGCACAGGCAAGGGTTAGTGGGTGTGGCGACCCTGTATAGTAAAGGGCTCCAGGTGATTGGTCGGGGACAGGTTAGACCGCTGCACCCTGACTGCATAAGAAGCAGAGAGTTCAGGCGCCACCCCCCTATACACACAGTCAAGAAATATGGAGAGCAAGCAGGAAAGCAAGAGGCATAGCGCATGGAGTGTCAGCAGACAGAAATCACAGCATGACCTGGAGCCAGGAGTAAGTTGGTGTGCGGGGATGGGAGGCCATGCAGTGATGCCAGCAGGGTTGTTACAGTATAGACTTATTGTATTTTGTGTGAGTGATGATGGATGCATGAAACTGGTGACTGACTCATTATGACTCCCCTCCCTTACTTCCACGTCTCAGCACCTCACTCAGTGCCATATGGTGCCATCCAGCTCTGGGCACCTTCAGTACCGCATTAAGCGACTGCATCCGCCAGTGTGAAGTCTAGCACTTTCCTCCCTTGTCCGGGTGGTTAGTGGTGTCTGCCAGAGCGGTGCAGTTCCCACATAGTGCACTTTATTAATTCATTTGTTTCTTCCTGGCACCACATTTGTGGTGCCGAGCACTAGTGTGTCTAGAGGGACTCTAACCCAGTGTCTCAGGAGTAGAGTCCTGTGACTATACACCAGTGCTCACATTGCTGAGCTCTGTGAGCATAAACAGGCTGCAGCATTTGTGTCTGGCTGTCGAGCGGCTCTGTGAGGTATCAGTGTCCGCCTCTAAACACTAGGTGGAGAAATTCCCACGCAGCAATGGCATAAAGTGAGACTAGGGACTTTTTTTTTTTTAAGTGGCGGAGGAATACAGTGCGGAAGGATACCTACCTTCCGTCATTGGATTCCTGCAGCCCGTAGAGAGCGGCAGCATCAGCTGATGCTGCAGTTCTCTACCCAAGATCGTCGTGGGACACACTCGTGGACTGCTTCGGATCATGGGTGAGTATTTTTGTGGTTTGTTATGTTAATATTTATTCCGTAGACGACAATGGCTTCGGGGAACAATGTGACAAGTATTGGTAAGTATGTTACTCTATGTTATATGTACTGTATGTCTATGTATGTATTGTATGAATGTATTGTATGTAGCATGCATGTAGTATGTATGTAGCATGCATGTAGTATATATGTAGTATGTATGTAGTATGTATGTAGCATGCATGTAGTATGTAGCATGTATGTAGTATGCATGTAGTATATATGTAGTATGTATGTTGCATGCATGTAGTATATATGTAGTATGTATGTTGCATGCATGTAGTATATATGTAGTATGTATGTTGCATGCATGTAGTATATATGTAGTATGTATGTTGCATGCATGTAGTATATATGTAGCATGTATGTAGCATGCATGTAGTATGCATGTTGCATGTAGTATATATGTAGTATGTATGTTACACGTAGTATATATGTAGTATGCATGTTGTATGTATGTAGCATGTATGTAGCATGTAATTTTTTTTTTTTTTTTTACATTCAACACATTAGCCGGATGATGGGACTACTACTGTCCCATCATTGGCTAATGTGTCAATCACTGTCATGGTAGCAGGCATCGCCCGATGGGACTTGTAGTCCCATCGGACGATGCCTGCACAGACCCCCGAAGCCTGCACAGACCACCGGCAGGCCTGCACAGCCCCCCGGCAGGCCGGCTCAGCCCCCCGGAGCCTGCACAGACCACCGGCAGGCCGGCACAGCCCCCCCGGCAGGCCGGCACAGACCACCGGAGCCTGCACAGACCACCGGCAGGCCGTCAAAGCCCCCCGGCAGGCCGGCACAGACCACCGGAGCCTGCACAGACCCCCTGGCAGGCCGGCACAGCCCCCCGAAAGGCCCGTACAGACCCCAGAGAGGCTGTACAAGGCAAAAATAGGGTTTTTCTTATTCCGATACCGGAAGTCCCATAGACTTGAATGGGACTTCCGGTATCGGAATCGGCGATACCGATACTTTTTTTTAGGATCGGCCGATCCATTCCGATCCGATACTTTGAAGTATCGGACGGTATCGCTCAACTCTATTGCTCACCCATAGACTATTCAGTTATCTATAGCACATATGCTTGGTATACTGTATAACCCTCAAAAGTGCATAGCCTTTGAGTCTAGGAGATCAATAAATGACAAGTTGAACCAAATATGTATGAGACCCTTCTTTATGTCTAATACAGGATGTATCTGAATCACTTATCTTTGGCAATTCTTGCTTCCTTCATAAATTAAATTGAAACTTACTATTTTATAATACAAAATAAATTTTGGTTTACTTAAATTACATATTTTTTTGCATCCTTCTTAAATTTTACAAGACATTATTAAGGAAAAAATATTTCTTAACATTTTTTTTTCCCAGTAAAATGCAATGTCGGTTTGAAATGTTTATTGTCACTCCTTAACCCCTTTCCGAAGTTGGGTGTAATAGAACGCCCACATCAGAATCCCTACCTTTGATGTGGGCTTCCACACTGAGCTTACATCTTTCCCGGCATGTCAGCTCTTTTGAACAGCTGACATGTGCCTCTAACAGCCCCAGGTGGAATCACGAGCCACCCGCGGCTGATAACCTGTTAAATGCCACTGTCAATGTCTGACAGCAGCATTTAACTCGCGCTTCCATAAAGCATGGCGGAAATCCCGCCAATTGGTGACCACCTCACATGATAGCGGGTCACCGATGGGTTGGCATGACAACCAGAGGTCTCCAGCAGACCTCTATGGTTGTCACTGCCCAATTGCTATTAGCGCTGCCTGGTGTTCGGTGCTCATAGCAAGTGAGTGTTTCTGCTACATACAGGTGATCATCGCCTGTATGTACCAAAGCCGATCAGACAACTGCAGCTTCTAGTCTCCCATGGAGACTATTGAAGCTTTCAAAAAGTAAAAAAAAAAAAGTTTTTGAAAATATAAAAAAAAATTTAAGATACTAAAGTTCAAATCACCCCCTTTTGCCCGGTAAAGGGTGTAAGGAGAAAAAAATTCAAAACACCAGGATTATGCTTTTTGGCTGATGCTACATTGCAATAAAATGCAATAACGGGCGATCAAAAGATCATACCTAGACCAAAATGGTGTCTATAAAAACATCAATTTGGTGCACAAAAAATAAGCCCTCACTCAGCCCCAAATAACAAAAACTGGAGACGCTACAGATCTTAAAAATGGCGCTTTTTTTTTTTTACCACTTAAATAAATAAGAACCTAGACATGTTTGCTGTCTATGAACTTATAATGACCTGGAAAATCATAGCAGCAGGCCACTTTTAGCATTTAGTGAACATGGTAAAAAAAAAAAAAAAAACTGTGGAATTGCACTTTTTTTTTGCTATTTCACCACACTTAGATTTTTTTCCCGTTTTCCAGTACAGGATATGTTAGAACCAATGATGTTGTTCAAAAGTGCAACTTTACTGCAAAAAAACAAGCCCTCATATGGCCATTTTGACTGAAAAATATAAAAATTATGGCTCTGGGAAGAAAAGGAGCAAAAAACGAAAATACCAAATGCCTCCGGTCATGAATTGGTTAAAGTGGAATGAAAGTAACACCATTGTTCTCAGCAGCGATCTGGGAGTCAAAGATGCTTCTAGGGGTCTTCCCCATGCTGTTTTCCTTCAATTCAGCACTTTTCCCATCTGAACATTTTTGTAGAGTCTGCCATAAAAAAAGCTCGGTTTTCCCATTAACTCCAATTATACTCGTTACTCGAAAAGAGCACGCGAGTATTAGGCCGGGATCACACAAGCGAGAAACTCACACGAGTCTCGCATCTTAACAACCGGCACTCGGGCCCGGAGTATGCGGCTGCATGTATTTCTATGCAGCTGAGCGCTCCGGCCCCGAGTGCCGGCAGCAGTGCCAGGTATTAAGATGCAAGACTCGTCCGTTTCTCGCATGTGTGATCCCGGCCTTAGGAATTGATCGGTTCGAGCAACAAGCACCCAAGCATTTTATCACTTGCTTATCTCTAGTGTTTGTGTTTAAAAAAAAAAAAAAATATGCAAAAAAGTATTTATGAGACAATGTAAAAAAATTGGTTACTCTCTAAGATGTAATATTAAATTTGTACATTTTTTTGCATTTTTGTTAAAGGGGGTGTCCCCTCCGGAAAGCCGCAATGCTTGCCAAATCCTAATGGTGTTTAATGCACAAGTAATCGCATGTGAGATCTGCTATTTTTGGCAAGGTGGATGCAAACTCTAAAAGTATGCGCATTATGCACTATTAGGATTCGGCAAGGTGCATTACTCCCTGAAGATTTAACCAGTGACTTAACAAGCTCCATAAAATCCAGGACTACTTCTGTTAGTGATTTCATAATGCCAGAGTAAACTTTTTTTATTCTTTGATTTTAAGGACTAATGTCAGAGTGGAGATTCCAAATGACTTTCATCAGCTCAAGGTACTCCAATGCAAAAATAGTAAGTAAAACTGCCCCAAAGTAGAAAGGTATCTGTAAGAAAAAGAGTCCTGATTGGAAGAGCCGTACCAAACTGCAGACAATCCTCTAAAGCTGAGGTCAAAGTTTATTCAGAGATACACGGCAAAACAGAACAGAAAAGCAGAAGTTGAAATATGCAGGCAAAAACAGGAATTCAGACGGGCAGAAATTCGCTAGGTAGTCTGGCGATGATAAGGCTCTGTGCCCTTCCGAGGCACAGTGGCATGATGACGATGGAATGGCCCAGAGAAACAGTAACAGGGGCTTTTTATACATTATGCAAACAAAGAAAGCTGTATACATATTATAGCAAAAGGGCGTATATGGTTACATCATATCTTTTTGGACAAAGGAAAAAATGGCACATTACATCAGTAATTAACTTTTCACCAGACCACATTAAAAAACACATAAATCCAATATTATCTCTAACTACTGTCATTAATCTTATTACTGCTCTTAGACTAAACCCATAAATTCATACATTTGACAATTGCAGAAGTCTGTTTCCTACTAACACTATCATAAATACACATATTTTCCATATATTCGTTGGTTCTATTTTCTCATTGCCCTGAGGCTGATCCAATTTACCTGTATGCACATCTACTAAATTTGTTAATGGGCATGATCTCATTTTATATCCTCCATCTGCTTTTACAGAGTACATCGTATTATTTCTATTGTAAAAGTTGAATATATTCTTTCCTAACTTTCATAAGATGGCTGCCTCGTTGCTCATGGCAGCTCAGTATATTATAGCTGACCAATCTCTTACAGTATCTAACAATTAGTTGTGCAAAATTACATTTATTATGTTTCTTGTAGCAAATATTTTTAGTAACATGTACAGTACTTTATTACTCCTTGGAGTCACATTATTTTTTATAGTTAAATATGTTGTAAGAAGCAGCCATATTTCAAACATATGATGACTGTATATCCTGTTCTTATGAGGTGGAACTATGGCTGCTTTTTTAGGAGCTCTGGTTGTCACTGTTAGATATTGGATGATATAAGGCTGTCACTGTAAGGTCTCATGTTTGGTTTGTCACAGAACTCTGGCTGTCTGTCATGATTCCTCTACTTAGGTTGGTGAGTGGCAGCTCAGCTGTGACTTTTGATATTTTGTTGTCGGACCCTAGATTTTCCTATTCACTTCAAAGCTATATTACCCCTTTTGCCATGAAGCATTCTGACCTTTGAATTCTGACTCTGGACAGTGACCTGAGTATGACTTTTGCCTTTTCCCTTTGTACAACCCCTGGCAAAAATTATGGAATCACCGGCCTTGAAGGATGTTCATTCAGTTGTTTAATTTTGTAGAAAAAAAGCAGATCACAGACATAGCACAAAACTAAAGTCATTTCACATGGCAACTTTCTGGCTTTAAGAAACACTAAAAGAAATCAAGAACAAAAAATGTGGTCGTCAGAAATGGCTAGTTTTTTAAACCAAGAATAGGTAAAAAATTATGGAATCACTCAATTCTGAGGAAAAAATTATGGAATCATGAAAAAGAATCCAACAAAGAAACACACCCAACACATCACTAGTATATTGTTGCACCCCCTCTGGCTTTTATAACAGCTTGTAGTCTCTGAGGCATAGACTTAATAAGTGTCAAACAGTACTCTTCATCAATCTGGCACCAACTTTCTCTGATTACTGTTGCCAGATCAGCTTTGCAGGTTGGAGCCTTGTCATGGACCTTTTTCTTCAACTTCCACCAAAGATTTTCAATTGAATTAAGATCTGGACTATTTGCAGGCCATAACATTGACCTTGAGTACAGATGAGCAACTTTGCCTTTTTTCGGGTCAAGTCGGGTTTCATGAAACCTGATTTTCTTAAAAGTCCGGTCGAACGAAATCGGCCGACTATAGGGAAAAGTCGGAGGCAGACTGAAACACGAAACCTAATGCAAGTCAATGGGGAAGCAAAGTCGGCAGGGAGTGGAGGACAGTAAACACACCTACAGTGCCCATTTCAATGCCAAAAATTCTTCTTACTGAAGCTTGGCAACCTTAATTTACTTCCTAATAATAGTTACGCATTGAAAACTGGGGGTTATTTGGCTAAAGTTGTGGGGGGGTTGGGGCTGGCTCCATGTTTTCGTGTGCCCTGGGCCAAAGAGTGTCAGTGCGCCCCTTTAACACATACCACAACTCATGATGCGCCGATACGATACAGAAATATAGGTATAGTACAATGTCAAATACTTCACTGCTTACATGACTGATCTATTTTAAATTGCACAATAGCTGGAAAAACAATCATAGAATCATAGAATTGTAGAGTTGGAAGGGACCTCCTGGGCCATCTGGTCCAACCCCCTGCTCAAAGCAGGATTCGCTAAATCATTCCAGTCAGATGTCTGTCCAGCCTCTGTTTGAAGACTTCCATTGAAGGAGAACTCACCACTTCTCGTGGCAGCTTGTTCCACTCATTGATCACGCTAACTGTCAAAAAGTTTTTTCTAATATCTAATCTGTGTCTCCTCCTATTCAGTTTCATCCCATTGCTTCTAGTCTTTCCTTGTGCAAATGAGAATAAAGTTGATCCTTCTACAATGTGACAGCCCTTTAGATATTTGTAGACAGCTATTAAGTCTCCTCTCAGTCTTCTCTTTTGCAAACTAAACAATCCCAAATCCTGCAACCTTTCCTCATAAGACAGGGTTTGCAGACCGGTCACCATTCTGGTCGCCCTTTTCTGAACTTGCTCCAGTTTGTTGATGTCTTTTTTAAAATGTGGTGCCCAAAACTGGACACAATATTCCAGATGAGGTCTGACCAAAGAGGAGTAGAGGGAAATAATGACTTCACGTGATCTCGACTGTATGCTTCTGTTAATACATCCTAGAATTGCATTTGCCTTTTTTGCTGCTGCATCACACTGTTGACTCATATTCAATCTGTGATCTATTAGTATACCCAAGTCTTTTTCACATGTGCTGTTGCTTAGGCCTATTCCTCCCATTCTGTATATGCTCTTTTCATTTTTATTGCCCAGATGTAGTACTTTGCATTTTTCCCTGTTAAAAACCATTCTGTTAGTTGCTGCCCACTTCTCCAGTTTATTTATATCTTTTTGAATCCTCTCTCTCTCTTCTCTAGTATTAGCTATCCCTCCTAGCTTTGTGTCATCAGCAAATTTAATCAGTTTACCCTCAATTCCTTCATCTAAATCGTTGATAAAGATGTTGAACAATACAGGGCCCAGGACAGAGCCCTGTGGTACCCCACTTGAGACATTCTTCCAACTGGATGTGCAGCCATTTACGACCACTCTTTGGGTCCGATCACTAAGCCAGTTATGAATCCACCTAACAGTTGCCTTGTCCATTCCATACTTAGTCATTTTTTCAATAAGGATTGTATGAGATACTTTGTCAAATGCTTTGCTGAAGTCAAGATATACTATATCTACAGCATTTCCTTGATCCACCCAATCAGTGATTCCGTCATAGAAGGAAATTAAGTTAGTCTGACATGACTTATTAGTTACAAACCCATGCTGACTCTGTTTAATCACTTCATTCTTATCCAGGTACTGACATACATGTTGTTTAATAATTTGTTCAAAGATCTTTCCTGGTATAGAAGTCAGACTCACCGGCCTATAGTTGCCTGGGTCCACCTTCTTCCCCTTTTTGAAGATAGGAACAACATTTGCTCTTCTCCAGTCTTCTGGGACTTCTCCTGTTCTCCAAGAATTTTCAAAGATTATGGAGAGGGGTTCCAAAATTTCTTCTGCTATCTCCTTCAGTACTCTGCGGTGTAATTCATCTGGACCTGTAGACTTGAATTCATTTAGGTTAGCTAAGTGTTTCCTCACTATCTTTCTGTTTATAGATATCCTGGATTCTTCTATTCCCTTAATAGGACAGTGAAGAACAGTTGATGTTACATTTCCTTTCTGAGAGAAAACAGATGCAAAATAGGAATTTAAAAGTTCGGCCTTCTCAACATCCTGTCTTACCATTTCATCATTTTCATCCTGTAAAAATCCTATAGCATCTTTGACTTTTCTTTTACTTTTGACATATCCCCAAAATCCTTTATTATTGCTTTTGACATCTCTTGCAAGCCTCAATTCATTGTCAGCTTTAGATAATCTGATTTGTGCCCTGCAGGTTCTGCAGACAGCATTATATTCTTCTTTAGATATGCCTCCCTCTTTCCATTTTATAAACATTTTTTTCTTCCTTTTTAGCATGTGCTTAAGTTCTGTGTTCATCCATCCTGGCTTCCTTAAATGCTTCCTATTCTTCCCTGTTTTTGGAATTGTTAACAATTGTGCTTTGAGAATTTCATTTTTCAAGATTTCCCATCCCTCCTGGACATTTTTGTCTTTAAGGATATCCAGCCATTGGATCCCTCCAATTCTCTTTCTGAATCCCTTAAAATCTGCCTTTCTGAAATCTAACCTTGACGTCTGAGTCTTCACAGGTCTTCCTCCTCTAGTTATCCAAAATTCTAAAATAGCATGGTCGCTATCTCCTAGTGTCCCAGCTACTTTTACCTCCTCAACCATTTCCTCTCTGTTTATAAGGATTAGATCCAAGGTAGCAGTTCCCCTTGTTTTCTCCCCTACCTTTTGGAAGATAAAGTTGTCAGCAAGAGAGGATAAGAATTTCCTTTACCTGTTAGTTTTGCCTGAGAGAGATTCCCAACAAATGTCTGGATAGTTGAAATCTCCCATGACCACTATGTCATATTTTTTGGAGAACTTGGCCATTTGATGCATAAAGAGTTCATCCATATCTTCAGTTTGCACAGGTGGCCTGTAGTAAATGCCTACAATGGTGTCCTTTCCATTGTTCTGTCCTTGTATTCTTACCCAAACAGTTTCCACAGAACTCCCAGTCCCTGAAGCTTCAATCTCTGTGCAGATATACGCGTTTCTAACATACAATGCGACACCTCCTCCTCGTTTATCAAGTCTGTTTCTTGCAAATAAGTTGTATCCTTCTAGCCTTGTATTCCAATCATGTGTATTGTCCCACCAAGTTTCAGTGATTCCAATGACATCATATTTCTTTTCCTGTGTTAGTAGTTCCAATTCTCCTTGTTTGTTGCCCATGCTTTGTGCATTAGTATAGAAACATTTTAGTTTGTGATTGGTTTCTCTTTCTCCAATATTTTTATTAATTAGATTCTTTTGTCTTTGTTCTTCCTTTCCACTTCTAATAGCAGAGTTCTCAATAGCATTTCTCGGGTGTAAGGCTTTTTCTGGTCTTTTGCTTCCCTTCCCATGTTGTTCTAGTTTAAAGCTCTCCTTACAAGTGTAGCAAGGCGACTTCCAAATACATGTTTTCCAGTCTTCGTAAGGTGCACCCCATCTCTAGCAAGTAGTCCATCGTAAAGGTAATTCACTCCGTGATCCAGAAATCCAAATCGTTGCTGACGGCACCATCGACGTAGCCAGTTGTTCACCTGCAGAATCTTATTCCACCTCCTTGTTCCATGGCCATCCACTGGGAGGATGGAAGAGAAGACCACCTGCGTTCCCAGTTCTTTCACTTAGTCTTCAAAGTCTCTGCAGATGGTTTCCAGGTCGTTTCTTGCGGTGTCATTTGTTCCCACATGTAGTAGCAGGAATGGGTAGTCATCTGTAGGTCTGAAGAGTCCTGATATCCTGTCAGACACATCTTTAATTTTTGCACCTGGAAGACAACACATTTCTCTTGAAGTTATATCCGGTCTGCAGATAGCGGCTTCTGTTCCTCTCAACAGGGAATCCCCCATGACCACCACTCTCCGTTTCTTCTTCACAACATTTTTCTTTCTCCATCCAGGAGGACTCTGAAGGCGTACAAGGTTGCTGTTTGTGGGCAAAGTCTTATCCTGATGTATTTCTTCATCGTTTTCCTGCGTGAGAGCCTGGTACTGGTTCCTGAGAAGTATGGGTGCTGACTGCCTCCTGATCCTCCTGCTTCTCTGGGTCACATGTCTCCATTCCTCTGTTTCTTCAGGTGCACTTCGAATTTCTTCTCTTTCTGTAACATGAAGAGATAATTCTGCTCTGTCTAAGAACTCTTCACCTTCCTTAATGATCTTCAACGTAGCTAACCTCTCTTCGAGACTTTGCAACTTTTCCTCCAACAGGGACACAAGCTTGCATTTGTGGCATGTGAAGTTTGGCTTTTCCACTGGTAAGTCTGTGAACATGTAGCAAGAAATGCAGCTCACCAAATGGCTCCTGGCCTCTTCCATATTGAGATCTCTTAAAGACGATGAAAGATGATCCAAGACCGTATATTACTCCATACAGTGTTATGGCCACCCCATTGTGCGCCATACAGAATAATGAGCCCCATATATTTCTCCATACAGAATAATTAGTCACATATAATGTTCCATACAGTATATGATGAGCTCCACATAATGCTACAGTATATGATGGTTCCTATGGACGATGCTCCAGTGTGTTGTGGGCCCGAATAATGCTCCATATATAATGGACCCCATTTGTAATGCTCCAGTGTATAATGGGCCCCTTAGATGCTGCTCCAGTGTCTGATCTGTCACATTTACAATGCTCCAGTACACGATGGGCCTCATGGATGATGCTCCAGTGTATGATGGGCTCTAATAATGCTCCATATATAATGGTCCCCATTTGTAATGCTCCAGTGTATAATGGGCCCCTTTGATGCTGCTCCAGTGTCTGATCTGCCCCATTTACAATGCTCCAGTACATGATGGGCCTCATGGATGATGCTCCAGTGTATGATGGGCTCTAATAATGCTCCATATGTAATGGTCCCCATTTGTAATGCTCCAGTGTATAATGGGCCCCTTCAATGCTGCTCCAGTGTCTGATCTGCCCCATTTACAATGCTCCAGTACATGATGGGCCTAATGGATGATGCTCCAGTGTATGATGGGCTCTAATAATGCTCCATATATAATGGTCCCCATTTGTAATGCTCCAGTGTATAATGGGCCCCTTTGATGCTGCTCCAGTGTCTGATCTGCCCCATTTACAATGCTCCTGTAGCTGATGGGCCCTATTTTTAATTAACCCAGGCATGATATGTGAAAAGAGCTCCATGGAGTAATCTGAAGTGTGTGCTGCCACATCCTTCACTTTTGGTGTGGGTGAAGGACACAAGGAAAGGGGTTGCTCCTGACCAAAAGCCTGCAGTTACAACTCAGTGCTTGCATTTTTTACAACTTCAGAAGAGGAGGCGATAGAGCTGGAGGCTGTTTCAGCAATGTAAGCCACAAACAGTTCCTGATGCTCTGGCTTTAAAAACAGTCACCTACTCCCCGAAAAGGGAGCCTTACAGGCCTTCCAGAGCTACACCATGCCACAGGCTCAACACCTCCTGCCTTAGCTGCTATTGTGTTTTTGACACTACTAGCAGATGCACCACCACCATCAGTACCAGGTGGCCCCCCATGCCCACATCTACATCCTCTTCCACCATACTTCCTCATGTTTTGGAAAATGGACCCAAAATACCAGCATATATATGGTACTGTATCAGAAGCATACAGCTGTATACAGTGTTGGCCAAATTGAAAATCTCGGTATATATTTCCGGAGTCACCCTCAGACGCTCACTCAGTCTGGGTTTGACCATAATAAAAAAGGTACTGGATAACAAGTTATCAAGTATATATATATATTAGGGTACAATTGAAATCTGCATATAAATAGTCCTGTAGTCACTCTCAGACGCTTACTGATTTGACCGTAATGCTAAATGTCGAACAAAGGTACTGTATTACAAGATACAAGCTGTATCGAGTATAGTGTAAAAATTGGTATCTCCGATTCACCATATATATAGAAGGCATAACCCACACACGCTCACTCACTATGGATGAGGTAGGGAAGGTGGACTGACAGACAAACCTGCCTGTAGTGAGAGGCAGAGGAGTAGCACAGTGTAGGTGTGAAACCACTAAGATAAAGAGAAAGGGTGCAGTGTTTTAGCTTGCCCATTGGAGGGCAGTGGAGAGTGTAGGAGTGGGACTGAATAACTGCCATTGGTCAGAGAAACTGTTAGGTGATGGTGGGCGGAGTTACCAGAACTGGAAGTATAAAAGGCTGAGGGAAGGTTCTGGAAGAATCAGTCAGCGAAAGGAGCACAGTAAAGACGAAGTTCTGCTGAGGAAATAGAGACAGTGGAAAGACTCCAGAGAGGACTGACAGTTGAGGCGGTCACGGGGGGGTGGCCCAGAGGACGGTAGCCGCAGACAAAGACGTCCTGGGGCTATCATACGGACGGTGTGCTCAGACTGGTGAAGCGCTGTGGTGGATGGGCATAGGGCAGCCCCAGTGGAAGAGCTACAGAGGACGCCATGATTATAGTAACAAAGGAAGTGAAGGTACCGGGGCCTGTGTACAGAGAAATGTGAAATGGCTGGGGTGAAATGCTGTGGTCGACAGAAGGATGGGAAATAAAAAAGGACCTGTTCAATACAAACTCTGTCTCAGTATCATATTTGTCTGCGGCAAGAAGAGGGTCCCCCCCAAGTTGGTTATCCTACAGATGATACCATAATACAGATTTTTGAACCAAGGTATTGTATCAGCACATACAGGTGTATCCAGTCTAGGGGTAAATTTCCATCTATACTTCCGGAGTCAGACACAGACACTCACAGGCTCACCATGTATTACACCAGAATAAAAAAAGTAGAAAAAGGGAAAGGTATTCAAAGCATACACCAGTAGACAGGGTTGTGGTACTTTTAAATCTTCATATATATTTCAGTCTCAGTAAGACAGTCCAGACCCTCCGCTACTGGAAACAACATGGATACAAGTAGAGACGGAAAGTCGAGTGTTAGCAGAAATTTTGGAATTACTCATCGCGGGAAAACCTCCCAGTAGATGTTGCAGAGGCAATGCAGACCCTCAATTAATGTGTCTGGAGAAAGCGAAAAAGGTTCTTTGTGAAGAAAGGATTGCTTGATCGCAGTAGCGTGGATCACATCACCGTTACTCGTCTCCATCAAACTGTGATCACAGGGAGAGATGTACACATGGTCCTCACTGCCTATCATGATGTGTCTGGTCATTTTGGAGTGCATAAGACAGAAGCACAGGC
The DNA here is from genome assembly GCF_039654945.1 of Dendrobates tinctorius. Lineage (NCBI taxonomy): Eukaryota > Metazoa > Chordata > Amphibia > Anura > Dendrobatidae > Dendrobates > Dendrobates tinctorius. The sequence continues at coordinate 13,161,431 of NW_027361686.1, read as the reverse complement.
CGTAGGCGATTCTGTTGGATTGGCATGAGAGGAAACATTGAAAAATGGTGGCAGGAATGTCACACGTTTGTGACTATCACAACTGTGAAAGGTGATCAAAAACCACCACTGCATCCGCTTGTAAATTGATGTCCATTTCAAATGGTAGCAATTGATCATCTGAAGCTAGAGGCCAGCAGGACAGGCCATAGCTACATCTTAACCATCACTGATCAATACACCAAATTTCTAGTGGCCGTCCCTGTGAAGGATTTAACTGCCCAGACTACACAGCGGTGGAGCTGGGAGAGGTAAGTATTGCAAGTGCTATGGCCATGACCAAGCAGGGGGTGCACACTCATGGTCAACGGTACTGGCACAGGGCCCCTCACAGTATGCTGGTGTGTCTGACAGTGAGTGGGCCAACCCCACCATCAGAGACACTGTATTGTACTATGAGGGGCCCTGTGCCAGTGCCATCGGCCATCAGTGGGCCCATCCACCTGTTCAGAGCAATGGCACTTGCCCGGGTGCGCCAGGTCTTGACCCCAGCTCTTTGGGGGGGGGCAGCCCAGTTAGGGAGGTTTAAAAAAAATGGCATATGTTGATGTGTTGGCTGGATATTCAGATGCTGCAAATGGAGGAATTGGAGAAGTCCGAGAAAGAGGAGGACAAAAGCAAGCCATTTTTCAGGCAACCTATGTGTCATCAGGGGAAGGTGGGACAAAGTCCTTTGAAACCCATGCATGGTTCATTTTAATGAAGGTTAGATCATCAACATTTTGGGTCGACAGACGGGTCGTTTTTTCTGTCAGGATTGATCCAGCAGCACTGAAGACTCTTTCAGATAACACACTAGGAGCAGGACAAGCGAGCTCCTGTAAGGCATATTGTGCCAATTCAGGCCAGGCGTCCAGTTTAGAGGCCCAATAGTCAAAGGGGAATGACCTGTGAGGGAGAACATCGATATGGGAGGAGAAGTAGTTTGTAACCATAGTTGACAACTGCTGCCTCCTGTCACTTTTAATCGATGCTGTATTAGCAGTCGAGTGAGCGGTACTTGAGAAATCATTCCACAACATGGTCATTAAACCCCTGTCTCCAACGCCACTTCTGCTGTGTGCACCAGGAACACCTCTTCCATTGTGCCCACTAGGGCTCGTGGGAGAACCAGCACCACTGCTGTGTGCTGGGAAAGCCTCAAGCAAACGGTTTACCAGAGTTGCTTGTTTGTTTGCCAATATTATCTTTAGGTTCTCCTGTGGCATGATGTTGTGTAATTTGCCTTTGTAGCGTGGATCGAGGATGCTGGCCAGCCAGTAATCGTCATACCTCATCATTTTGGCAATGCGAGGGTCCCTTTTTAGGATCCGCAAGGCATAATCGCATATGTGGGCCAATGTTCCAGGTGTCAATGATGCAATGCCAGTGGTGGGTGGAGGAGCACTTTCTGGCAAATCCACATCCCTACAGTCACGCACAAACACTGTACCAGACCTTGGAATGCCAACATTCTCTCTTGCCCCCTGAGAAGCATCCTCCTTCCCAAAATAATGATCCTCCTCCTCCTCTTCCTCTTCTTCCTCCACCTCGTCCAGGACAGTTCCCTGACCAGACAATAGCGGACTGTCATCAAAGCTTCCCTCCTCCTCCTCTGCAGACGCCTGATCCATAATGTGCGTCAAACTTTGCATGAGCAGACGCATAAGTGGGATGCTCATGCTTATGGTGGCGTCGTCGGCGCTTACCAGCCGTGTGCATTCCTCAAAACACTGAAGGACTTTACAGAGGTCTTTCAGCTTTGACCGCTGCACACCCAACAATTCCATGTCTTCCCTCAAACTGCCTGCCCGTGTATCCTCCCACAAATGCATTACAGCCTGCCTCTGTTCGCACAGCCTCTCAACCATGTGCAGGGTGGAGTTCCACCTTGTTGCAACGTCTATGACTAGGCGGTGCTTAGGGAGGTGGAGCAATCACTGCAGCTTCTGCATACGACGGGAGTGTACGGCCAAGCGACAGATGTGCGAGTACAGTCTTCGCACCTTATGGAGCAGGGATGTTAACTCTGGATAATTATTAAGGAAGCACTGCACCACCAGGTTCAAAGTGTGAGCCAGGCAAGGTATGTGTGTGACTTTTGCACGGGCTATGGCTGCCACAAAATTACGGCCGTTATCACTGACTACCTTGCCTGCCACAAGATGTAGACTGCCCAGCCATGACTGCTGTGAGTTCATTTTCCCCTTCACCATTGAGATCTGATGAACTCCCTCTTCTGGTGAAGGAAGGTAGTGAGGCTGATTACAAAGCACCTGAGCAGAATGATGATGATGACTGGGTGACTGGAATTGCTGACTGGATATAAGGCAGCCGACGCCCTTCTGCCTTGCGGGTGATTTCTCTGAGGGATTCTTGGAGACCAGTCTGATTCCTGCTCCTCAAAAGCTAAGTTTTCTGCTCTGCTTTTTGCATTTGTGTTTTGGTTTTGTTTTGCCTTGTTTTTCTGTATTTCTGCCTTTCCCTGCTGGGTGAGCTGAATTCCTTTTTGCTCTGTCTTCAGAAAATACCTGAGTACTGATATAGTCTTTCTGAAGCCTAGCGTCTTCAGGGCTTTTTTCCCTATCAGTCTGTTGGCTCATGTTTTGAGAGGGTTTTGGCGGATTGCAAACAGCAACTTTTCTATCCTGTCCTATTTAGTTAGCTAGGGCCCCATCATTTGCTCAGCCTATCTTTCTTTCTGTGTGAGTGTTTTTTCATCTTGCTTCACCGTCATTATATGTTGGGGGCTGCCTATTGCTTTGGGGTCTGCTCTGGGGCAGTTTAGATTTCCCTTTCTGTCTTTAGGCTATGTAGTTCTCCGGCTGTGATTGAGGGGTCTAGGGCACCGTAGGAACCCCCCACGGCTACTGCTAGTTGTTGTTGTTAGGTTCAGGGGTCTGGAATCCGATAGCTGCCAACTTCTCTTATTTTCTGGACTTAGCTAGTATTTCTGTTTTTGCCTCCTACGGTGACTTACTCATAACACATGACTCAATTTGTCGCTGCAAGTAGTCGGCCAGTACCTCCGCTGTGTGTCTGTTGTCGCCCAAAGACATCATCTTTAACACAGCTTGCTGACACTTACCACTAGCTGTTCGATAGTGGGACACGTCGTTTGCAACACTGCCAGCTGCGGATGGAGTGCTCGTGTGACTGTGCTCTGTGGTGAGCTTTCACTGATAGAGGAGGAGCGAAAGCCTACAGCCTACTGTTTCCTATACCGTGGGCTAGGCAGCACTGTTCCACCGCCACTGTCCCCAGTGAGGCCTGCATCCACCAGATTAACACAGTGCGCAGTGATGGACACATAACGGCCCTGGCCATGCCTACTGGTCCATGCATCTGTCGTGAGGTGCATCTTTCCACTCACTGACTGTTTTAGTGCATGGACAATGCGGTCTTTCACATGCCGGTGGAGGGCAGGGATGGCTTTTCCAGAAAAGAAGTGCCGACTGGGTAGGTCATAGCGTGGGACAGCATAGGCCATGAGGTCACAGAAAGCTTCAACCAAACGGTAGGGCATTATCTCTAATTAGATTAGTTTGGCAATGTAGGCGTTCAAACACAGTGTATGCGGATGAGAGGATGAGTACTTTCTTGTACTACTCAGTGTCTGGTAGGGTGAGCTGGACAGGAGAGCTGCATATGGGGGAAGTAGCGGTGGACCGGATGGAGTGAGAGGGAGGGAGTTGGTGATGGTATTGGTGGTGATGGCCTAGATTCAGTGTTGTGTTGCAAAACCATTGCGATTCCCTGAGTGCTTTGGCCTTGCGACGACACCTCCACATTGAGTGCTTAACGGTGGCAGAGGTCTTAGAGTGGGGAAAGCGATGGAGCGTTGTTGTCTATCTTCAGTCGGAGCAGGTGCACATGTGCTACCTGAGGCTTTGTAGTCCATCCACGCTTGCAAGTGCATGTTGATTAAATGTCTAAGCATGCAACTGGTATTCAAATTTCTGAGTTGTTTACCTCGGCTAAAGGTCCTTCCGCAGTTCTTACAGGTAACCTTTGCCTCATCAGTAGGATTTTGGACAAAGAAGTGCCACACTGCACTCTTTCTACTATGGTAAATATTTTCTGGCCTTGCACGCTGTGCTAAGTTGACCGTCTGGTCAACCTGTCCTGCAACTTTTAGTTTTTGTTCCACGTTTTACGACAGCTACGGGCCTGTCAGATAACCGCTGCTACAATGTCAATGCCTGCTGCGGATCTTTCTCCTTATCTGAACTATTGCCAGCGCCACCCTCCTCCCCCAATGGATGCCAATCCGGGTCCAGAACTGGGTCATCCATCACCTCCTCTTCAAAGTCATCTGCACCTTCCTCTTTACCTTCCTCTGTGTTACCGTGTAAGGTGGTATAGTATGTGGGAAGGTGCACCTGAGTTTCATCAGAGTCAGATTCTGGCTCAATAGACTGCGAGGGCAATGTAGTGCTGTGGGTCAATGTACCAGCAGAATCATCTAGCTGTGACTGTGCATCAGTGCACTCCATGTCAGATTCATCTTGGACTGGGGAATTCAGTATTTGATTGGATAACCCAGGCATGGTATGTGAAAAGAGCTCTATAGAGTAATCTGAAGTGTTGGCTGCCGCATCCTTAACTTTTGGTGGGGATGAAGGACACAAGGAAAGGTGTTTTTTCTGACCAGAGCACTGCACTGACGACTCCGTGCTTGCAGGTTTCGAACGTTCAGAAGAGGAGGCAATAGAGCTGGTGGCTGTTTCGGCAATTTACGCCAAAACCTGTTCCTGATGCTCCGGCTTTAAAAGAGGTTTTCCTACTCCAAGAAAAGGCAACCTTATTGGCCTTCTTTGGCCAGAGGATGATGCAGGCTCAACACCTCCTGCCTTAGCTGCTATTGTGCTTTTGCCAGAACCAGCCAATGCACCACCACCATCAGTACCAGCTGCGCCCCCCCTGCCCACGTCCACGGCCTTTTCCACCATACTTCCTCATGTTTGGGAAAATGTACCAAAAATACCAGCAGAGAGATGGTACTGTATGAGGAGCATCCAGCTGTGTAAGGTGTATTAATAGAATTAAATCAACGTATATATTATGTTAGTCACAGACACTCACAGTATGTATTGGACTGTAATCCAACAAGCAGATATATGGAACTGTATCAGAAGTGTACAGCTGTATGCGTTTTTTGTGTAACTAACAATCTCCGTATATGTATTTATGGAGTGTCACACACACACACAGTGACTCTGTTTGAGAATCGGACACCGCTATACGATGTCTGTATGGAAAATTGTCAATCTTCGTCTATTTGTATACGGACTGAGACGCTGTCTCTGTCTAGTTTTGACCGTCATCAAACAGCAGAAATACGAAACTGTTTGAAAAACGGACAGGACTCTAAGGTGTAGGTCTGGAAAAATGGAAAAACTCCTCGGCTTGTTCTTCCAGATTCACACCCAGATAGCTACTATTTTTCCGTGATACCAGCCAGTACACGGTAGTGTGTGAGGAGCGTACACTAGAGTTGAGCGAAACGGGTCGGTCAATTTCAAAAGTCGCCATCTTTCGCAAAAGTCGGGTTTCATGAAACGAAACCCGACCATAGCGTGAGGTCGGCCACGAGGTCGGCGACCAGAGCGCCAAGGTCGTGTTTCAAAAGATTCTTCCAGCGCCCTTTTTCAGCCAATGATGGAGGACGCACACTGTGGGCAACGCGATGACATAGGCAGCGGTCACCACCATCTTTGTGAAGGGCATGCAAGTGATTGGCTTGCTTTGTGTGGCGTCACAGGGGCTACAAAAGGGCGTGCATGCCGACCGCCATCTTACTTCAAGTCTGTAGGGAGATTCAAATTATCCCCAGTCCTATATAGACATTTTTTATACCATCCAATTTCAGCCTGTTATATTGAGGTGTAATCTACACTGGGCCTGAGATAATAGTTCAGTGTCCTCAAGTCTGTAGGGAGATTCAAATTCTCCCCAATACTATATACACCTTGTACCTTGTTTTACAGTACAATATTGCTGGTGGTATTTTGGTTACATTTTCCCAAAAATGAGGAAGTATGTTGGAAGAGGCCATGGAAGTGGGCTGGGGTTGCCAGCTGGTAATGATGGTGTTGTTGTTGGTGGTGGATCTGCTGGTAGTGGCAAAAGCACTATAGCACCTAATGCAGGAGGTGTTGAGCCTGTGTCATCGTCTGGCTCCACAAGGTCTCAAAGGCTCCCTTTTCTGGGAGTAGGTAAACCACTTTTAAAGCCGGAGCTTTGGGAACAAATTTTGGCTTACATTGCTGACACAGCCTCCAGCTCTATCGCCTCCTCTTAACTTTCAAAAAATAAAAGCACTGAGTCGTCATTGTAGGCTCATGGTTCAGGAACCACACCTTTCCTTGTGTACTTCACCCCTACAAAAGTAAATAATGCAGCAGGCAACACTACAGATTACTCCATGGAGCTCTTTTCACATACCATACCTGGATTATCAAGTCAAATCGTGAATTACCCAGTCCAAGAAGAATCTGACATGGAGTGCACTGATGCACAGCCACTGCTAGATTTATCTGCTGGTACATTCACTCAGAGCACTACATTGCCCTCGCAGTGTACTGAGCCAGAATCTGACCCTGATGAAACTCAGGTGCCCCTTCCCGCATGCTATACCACGTTACATGGTGACACAGAGGAAGGTGCACATGACATTGAAGAGGAGGTGATGGATGACCCAGTTGTTGACGCAGATTGGCATCCATTGGGGGAAGAGGGTGCCGCTGCCAAAAGCTCAGAAGAGGAGGAGGAGCATCCGCAGCAGGCATCGACATCGCAACAGCTGTTATCTGGCAGGCCCGAAGCAGTCCAAAAGCAGGTTACAAAAACCAAAAGAGTTGCAGGACATCTAGGCCAGACGGTCAAATTAGCACAGCGTGCAAGGCCTCAAAATGTCTTCCATAGTAGGACGAGTGCAGTGTGGCACTTTTTTGAACAAAATCCTAATGATCAGTCAAAGGTTATCTGTAAGAAGTGCGCAAAGACCTTTAGCCGAGGGAAAAATCTGAGAAATTTGAATACTAGTTTTATGCTTAGACATTTAACCACCATGCACCTGCAAGCGTGGACGGACAACCAAGCCTCACGTACCACATGTGCAAATGGTCCCAAAGAAGGTAGTCAGCAATGCTACATCGTTTCCCCCACTGTAAGCCCACCGGTTAGCACACCACCAGCAGCAAATGTTGAGGTGTCGCCGCAAGGACAAAGCAGTCAGGGAATCACAATGTTGCTATGAAAGACTGAATCTAGGCCATCAGAAAGAACACCAACTCCATCACCATCATCAACCCTCTCTCAGTCCGCCATGTCCACCGCTAGTTCCACCATATGCAGCTCTCAAATCCAGCTCACCCTACCAGAGACTGAGTAGGACAAGAAAGTACTCATCCTCTCATCCGCGTACACTGGGTTTGAACGCCAAGATTGCCAAACTAATCTCGTTAGAGATGATGCCCTACCGGTTGGTTGAAAGCGAAGCTTTGCGCAAACTCATGGCCACCACGCTATGACCTACCCAGTCGGCACTTCTTTTCTCGCAAAGCCATCTCAGCCCTCCACCTTCATGTGAAAGAACGCATTGTCCATGCACTAAAGCAATCAGTGAGTGGAAAGGTGCACCTCACAACAGATGCATGGTCCAGTAGGCATGGACAGGGCCGTTACGTGTCCATCAATGCGCACTGGGTTAATGTGGTGGATGCAGGGTCCACAGGGACCAGCGGCGGTGGGACAGTGCTGCCTAGCCCACGGTATAGGAAACAGTTGGGTGTAAGCGTTCGACCCTCCTCCTCCTCCAGAAGCGAAAGATCGTCCACAGAGCGCAGTCGCACGAGCACTCCATCCGTAGCTGCCAGTGTTGCACACTCGGTGTCCCACTATCGAACAGCTAGTGGCAAGCGTCAGCAGGCTGTGTTGAAGATGATGTGTTTGGGCGACAACAGACACACCGCGGAGGTACTGGCCAACTACTTGCAGCGACAAACTGAGTCATGGCTGGGCAGTCTACATCTTGAGGCAGGCAAGGTATTTAGTGATAACGGCCGGAATTTTGCGGCAGCCATAGCCCTTTCAAAACTCCGACACATAGCTTGCCTGGCTCACACCTTGAACCTGGTGGTGCAGTGCTTCCTCAATAATTATCTGGAGTTAACAGGCCTGCTCCAGAAGGTCCGAAGACTGTGCTCGCACATCCGCCGGTCGCTCGTACACTCCCGTCGTATGCAGAAGCTGCAGCGATTGCTCCAACTTCCCAAGCACCGCCTAATTATCGACGTTGCAACAAGGTGGAACTCCACCCTGCACATGGTTGAGAGGCTGTGTGAACAGAGGCAGGCTGGAATGCATTTGTGGGAGGATACACGGCCAGGCACTTTGAGGGCAAACATGGAGTTCTCTGGTGTGCAGTGGTCGAAGCTGAAAGACCTCTGTAAAGTCCTTCAGTGTTTTGAGGAATGCACACGACTGGTAAGCGCAGAGGACGCCATCATAAGCATGAGCATCCCACTTATGCGTCTGCTCATGCAAACTTTGACGCACATTAAGGAGCAGGCGTCTGCAGCCGAGGAGGATGAGGAGGGAAGCCTTGATGACAGCCAGCCATTGTCTGCTCCGGGACCTCTCCTGGACGAGGTGGAGGATTAAGAGGAGGAGGATGATGATGATGGGGATGATTATTTAGGGGAGGAGGATGCTTCTCGTGAGGCAAGAGAAAATGTTGGTGTGGCAAGGTCTGGTACAGGGTTTGTGTGTGACTGGAGGGATGTGGATTTGTCAGAAAGTGCTCCTCCACCCAGCAATCGCAGTGCATCATTGACACCTGGAACATTGGCCCACATGTCAGATTATGCTTGGCAGATCCTAAAAAGGGACCCCCACATTGCCAAAATGATGAATGATGACGACTACTGGTTGGCCAGCATCCTGGATCCACGCTATAAAGGCAAATTCCAAAACATCATGCCACAGGAGAACCTTGACCTAATATTGGCTAACAAACAAGCAACTCTAGTAAACCGTTTGTTTGAGGCATTCCCAGCACACAGCAGCGGTGATAGTTCTCCAACGAGCCGTAGGGGGCAACATGGAAGAGGTGTTCGTGATGCACACATCAGAAGTGGCGTTGGAGATGGGGGTTTCATGACCATGTTGTGGACTGATTTTTCAAGTCCCGCTCACACGACTGGTAATACTGCATCGATTGAAAGTGACAGGAGACAGCAGTTGTCAACTATGGTTACAAGCTACTTCTCATCCCATATCGATGTTCTCCCTCACAGGTCATTCCCCTTTGACTATTGGGCCTCTAAACTGGACGCCTGGCCTGAATTGGAACAATATGCCTTACAGGAGCTCGCTTGCCCTGCTGCTAGTGTGCTATCGGAAAGAGTATTCAGTGCTGCTGGCTCAATCCTGACAAAAAAAAGGACCTGTCTGTTGACCCAAAATGTTGATGATCTAACCTTCAATAAAATGAACCATGCAGGGGTTTCAAAGGATTTTGTCCCACCTTCCCCTGAAGACACATAGGTTGCCAGAAAAATGGTTAGCTTTTGTCCTCCTCTTCCTCGGACTTCTCCAGTTCCTCCATTTGCAGCTGCTGAATGTCCAACATCAACATATGCCATTTTTTAAACCTCCCTAACTGGGCTGCCTAATCCCCCCACCATGGCCGGGGTCACCACCTAGCGCATGCAACCGTGCGAGTGCCATTGCCCTGGACAGGTGGGTGGGCCGACTCTTGGGCGCCGGCACTGGCACAGGGTCCCTCATAGTGCAATCAAGTGTCTCTGACGGTAGGGGTGCACACCTGCCGTCAGACACACCGCCGTACTATGAGGGGCCCAGTGCCAGTACCGATGCCCACGAGTGGGCCCCCCTTGCTTGGGCAGGGCCCCAGCATTTGTAATGTTTACCTCTCCCTGCTCCTCCGCTGTGTAGTCTGGGCTGTCAAATCCTTCACTGGGACTGCCACTACAAATTTGGTGAACTGATAGAAGATGATGGTTAAGACGTAGCTATGCCCTGTCCCGCTGGCCGTGATCTAGCTTCAGATGATCAATGGCTTCCATTTCTTATGGACGTCGACTCACAATGAGATGCAGTGGTGGTTTCTCATCAGCTTCCACAGTTTTCCTACCCACAGACGTGTGACATTCCAGCACACATTTTTAAATGTGCCCTCTCATGCCAATCCAAATGAATCGCATACGGCCTGTGGCTTCTGTCTTTTGCACTCCAAATTACGTGACAGAGCACGATAGGCAGTGAGCACCATGTTTACATCTCTCCCTGTGATCAAAATTATATGGATATGAGTAATGGCGATGGGATCAGCGGTACTGCGATACAGCAACACTTTCTTCACAAAGAAAGGTTTTCCCTGTCTCCACACACTAATTAATTGCGGGTCTGCATCGCCTCTGAGAATTGTGACGGAAGTTTATCCCGTGAATAGGAATTCCTAGATTTCTGCAATCACTAGAATTTATGTCAGTAATTGTATGCATCTCATTTCCTATTGCGGAGAGTCTGGACTGTCTTACTGAGACAGAAATATATATGAAGATTTAAAAATACCACCAAAAGTGTATACTGGTATATGCTTCAAATACATTTCCTTTTTTCTACTTTTTAGATTGTTGTCTAATCCATACTGAGAACATGGAGATTTTAAATATTTAAACTATGCTATATATACCTGCTATCCAGTGATAATGTACCCCTTCTCACCTTTGTCCTATCACGTCTAATCCATACTGGGCCTGAGACCGTCTGAGCCTGCCTTCTGATATATAGACATAAGTTTTTAATGTGTAAACTATGCTACATATATACGTGTTACCCAGTGAAACTGTACCCTTTATCAACTTTCTAGAATCTTGTCGAATCCATACTGGGCCTGAGAATGGCTGCCGAGCTGTTAAGCAAGCTACAGCAACTGTGGTTTGGACACGTAATTTTTTGCATTTTTTCAGGAATGCCGGTTAGGCCTAATTCAGGAATTGCGGTTGACCTGCACTTACTGGGAAATCATCGTTTGCGGGGAATAGTTGGAATCACAGATCCCCATCATTAACGGTGTTCTGCTAGTTATCTACACCTGTAAGCGACAAAAGCTGGTCCTTTCAGTGTAGCGCGCATGCAGCCCCGGACATGTAACGCCATGATAGACCATGATAGTGCCAGAGCCTCGCGTATCCCTCTAGTAAGCTTGACGCGTACCGCAGGGGCATGCCGGAGCCTCATTCGTTAATGGAATAAAGCTGACAAATTACTAGCACAACTACAAACGGACATACCACACCACACCACACACACAATCAACAAAGCTTTCAATATGTGCATCTTTTCTTGAGGTGGCATGGTTGTGGCTTCCTGGGTGGAGTCCAATTAAGCCGCAGGCTCCACTCCTGGTGGTGCCCTTTTGGTCATTCCTTTAAGGTTCAGCTTTGCAATCATACTGCCCCCGGAAAGCAAACACTTTGCCTTCATGGACGCTATTTGGAGGTTCGTGGGAATAACACCGCCCGATCGCCAGTTGGCATAATTTATTGGTGGGAAGTCCGACGGTATATGATCGCGTTCGATTTCAGAATTTTTTTTTTTTTGGTTGGTATTTTACATTTTTATTCCAGCCTTTCTTGACTTCATAAGGGCATGACAAGCCTATATCTGTAACAAATATGAACCTAGCACTCAACTTAAAGGTATTTGTAAGGCGGTTTATTGTAGTACACGAAAGAAGACGTTTCGGTCAATGTGACCTTCTTCAGTTACTACAAGGGTAAATATAATTACAAAACAAAACGTCATATAAAACAGAAAAAATAACAAAGGAAAAAAAAAAACAAAGAAAACAAAAACAAAGGAAAAACAGAAGTATATACATACAATAGTCAAAATGGTTATACAAAAATAGGATAAATTGATCGAAGATAACGCCAGGTATCCCACACTGCCCATATCACGCCAAATAATTTAAAAAGAGCCATAGAAAATATATAGCAGCAATCCATAAGAATGTCAAACATACCGTGTGGTATATAGATTGTGTAGAGCTTATAGGCATCGATCAGAAAGGATGATGGTGCTTTAGGCATCTAAAAAACAAGATGCGGTGAAATGGAGCATATGGTAGTAGTTGTGAATCATGTAGCAGGAAAAAAAAAAAAAGTACTTACTGAGGAGAATAATCTCTGTAAGGTAATGAGCTGTGGAGGACATAGCGAGGGGGAGCATTATTGCAATGTGTGCATAAATAGTATCACCTCCCCTGTTAATAGGTACATATCAGCACTAAGTATTTACCTTGTCAGTATATAGGAGCGGGGCAGACGTGCCTCCAGATGCGGTGTCCACCGGCCATCTGATCCTGCATGCAGACATGCAGGTTTAAAAAGGGGAGGGGGAGGGATACTTAGTGGTGGGCGGCCAATGGGAGCTGTAAGCTCCAGTAAACAGGAAGTGACTAACAGGAAGAATATGGCTGTGGGATCCACAGTACACAGAGCTTGCTTTCCACCAGAAGAAAGACATAACAGCTCAAAATGTGGAGAAACACATGCTAATAATAGTGGTTATGTGTGGGGATGCTATATATTGTTGGTAGGGAGATTGGAAAGCAGAATTCAAGAGATAGAAATTAACATATAAATGACCATAGCCTGGTCAATAAAAAACATTGAAGGGGTGGGAGTGAGCAGACAATGGTCCCTGGGTGTCGGGATTATGCTAATTGAGACACTGTGCAGAGGTCCAGAGAAATATACTAAATAACTTTATTGTGATAATTCATGCAAAGGCAGTATATTCAAGGAGAACTATAGAGAGAGAGGCAAAAGAAGCTGAGATCGATAGTATTTGAGCTGTGCAGACTTGTGGGAGAGAAATATCGTTATGTATTCCCAAATAGATAGAAATAGGCTTGTAGCAGTGGCGTCCAATTCCAACACATTAATATAATCGACTCTGTGAGAGAGAGAGGAATACGTTAGTATATTATGGCATCAAGAAGGCTCCAAGAAAAATGAATATACACATGAAAGTAGCATAATAAACAGGTCGGACCAAACAAATAAAAAAACATTACATACACTGAGTGTTGACTCTTATTTTGTAAGGGGCTTATGTGAGATGTAGTTTTTTACAAAAATGCTGATATTTTGTAATCCCTATTTAACCCTCTCGGGCTCATAGTTTCAAGGGTATGGATCCAAAATGCCTCTCGTTTTTTGAGGTGAAGGATCCTGTTACCACCCCATCGGGGAGGTGGCACCTGTTCAATTACCTGAAATCGAAGTTGTGAGATGTTATGACCCCGGGTAATGAAGTGGTGGGGAATGGGAAGAAGAAGATTTTTGCACCTAATTGTTGATTTGTGCTTTGATATTCGATCTCGTATAGGTTGTGAAGTTTCCCCTACATATAAGAGACCACAGGGACATTTAATGAGATATATCACATAGGCAGAATCACATGTAAAGAAATTGGAGATTTTAAATTCTTTGCCAGAATGGGGGTGTACAAATTTATCTCCCTTGAGAACATTCTTACATTGGACACGATGTAGGCATGGGAAAGTTCCCATTTTAGGTTTATGAAGAAATCGAGCCTTCTTGATGCCATAATATACTAACGTATTCCTCTCTTTCTCACAGAGTCGATTATATTAATGTGTTGGAATTGGACGCCACTGCTACAAGCCTATTTCTATCTATTTGGGAATACATAACGATATTTCTCTCCCACAAGTCTGCACAGCTCAAATACTATCGATCTCAGCTTCTTTTGCCTCTCTCTCTATAGTTCTCCTTGAATATACTGCCTTTGCATGAATTATCACAATAAAGTTATTTAGTATATTTCTCTGGACCTCTGCACAGTGTCTCAATTAGCATAATCCCGACACCCAGGAACCATTGTCTGCTCACTCCCACCCCTTCAATGTTTTTTATTGACCAGGCTATGGTCATTTATATGTTAATTTCTATCTCTTGAATTCTGCTTTCCAATCTCCCTACCAACAATATATAGCATCCACACACATAACCGCTATTACTAGCATGTGTTTCTCCACATTTTGAGCTGTTATGTCTTTCTTCTGGTGTAAAGCAAGCTCTGTGTACTGTGGAACACATAGCCATATTCTTCCTGTTAGTCACTTCCTGTTTACTGGAGCTTACAGCTCCCATTGGCCGCCCACCACTAAGTATCCCTCCCCCTCCCCTTTTTAAACCTGCATGTCTGCATGCAGGATCAGATGGCCGGTGGACACTGCATCTGGAGGCACGTTTGCCCCGCTCCTATATACTGACAAGGTAAATAGTGCTGATATGTACCTATTAACAGGGGAGGTGATACTATTTATGCACACATTGCAATAATGCTCCCCCTCGCTATGTCCTCCACAGCTCATTACCTTACATAGATCATTCTCCTCAGTAAGTACTTTTTTTTTTTTTTTCCTGCTACATGATTCACAACTGCTATCATACGCTCCATTTCACCGCATCTTGTTTTTCAGATGCCTAAAGCACCATCATCCTTTCTGATCGATGCCTATAAGCTCTACACAATCTATATACCACACGGTATGTTTGACATTCTTATGGATTGCTGCTATATATTTTCTATGGCTCTTTTTAAATTATTTGGCGTGATATGGGCAGTGTGGGATACCTGGCGTTATCTGCGATCAATTTATCCTATTTTTGTATGACCATTTTGACTATTGTATGTATATACAGTACTTCTGTTTTCCTTTGTTTTGTTTTTTTTTTTTTGTTTTTTTCCTTTGTTATTTTTTCTGTTTTATATGACGTTTTGTTTTGTAATTATATTTACCCTTGTAGTAACTGAAGAAGGTCACATTGACCGAAACGTCTTCTTTCGTGTACTACAATAAACCGCCTTACAAATACCTTTAAGTTGAGTGCTAGGTTCATATTTGTTGCTTTAACGGTTTGGGAACCTAACCTTAGCACCATCTTGAGTTGTGCTCACGGTGTTCTTTCTAAGCCTATATCTGTGTCTCCTCCACCTCCTCCTTTTATTCCTCCACTTCTTTTCTAAATGTAGTTGCCCTTTTCCATATGTAATTTTTGTCTTCTGAGCATTTTCTCGGCTTTGGGACACCTTTTAAGGTGTTTTGTAATTGTTTTCTATGTGTTTGTATGTGTTTGTGTTTGCCTGCCATTGTTTTCAATGGGGTTCGACGAACATTCGACGAACTTGCCTCCTGTGTGACGAATCAAAACACTAGCAGGGTGGCTCAACACTACTCCTGATATATAGACGTACATTGTTAATGTTTAAACTATGCTATATATACCTGCTATCTGATGATACTGTACACTTTGTCTACTTTTTATATTCTTGTCTAATCCATACTGAAGAATCAACCTAAAAGATCCAGCAAAAAATAATAAATGTGCCTCACATGAATACTCAAACCAACCAATCTGTTACATATTAATCCAAAGGAAACATAACAGAAACTGGCACAATTTTAAATCCAAGTATAAAATAGTTTTATTAATTCACATGAAAAATTATCAAAATTCTCACAAACAAATAAAGAAAAATTGTACAAGCCAAATTACCTCTATGGCGGGACAATGGCTATAGATCACTACAATATGTAATTTAAGTATGCCCAAATATATACAACAATCAGTACTGGCCCTTTAATTAATACCATGAGGGGTTAATAGAATCATAGAATCATAGAATCATAGAATCATAGAATAGTATGGGTTGGAAGGGACCTCCTGGGCCATCTGGTCCAACCCCCTGCTCAAAGCAGGATTCGCTAAATCATCCCAGTCAGATGTCTGTCCAGCCTCTGTTTGAAGACTTCCATTGAAGGAGAACTCACCACTTCTCGTGGCAGCCTGTTCCACTCATTGATCACTCTAACTGTCAAAAAGTTTTTTCTAATATCTAATCTGTGTCTCCTCCCATTCAGTTTCATCCCATTGCTTCTAGTCTTTCCTTGTGCAAATGAGAATAAAGTTGATCCTTCTACAATGTGACAGCCCTTTAGATATTTGTAGACAGCAATTAAGTCTCCTCTCAGTCTTCTCTTTTGCAAACTAAACATTCCCAAATCCTGCAACCTTTCCTCATAAGACAGGGTTTGCAGACCGGTCACCATTCTGGTCGCTCTTTTCTGAACTTGCTCCAGTTTGTTGATGTCTTTTTTAAAATGTGGTGCCCAAAACTGGACACAATATTCCAGATGAGGTCTGACCAAAGAGGAGTAGAGGGAAATAATGACTTCACGTGATCTAGACTGTATGCTTCTGTTAATACATCCTAGAACTGCATTTGCCTTTTTTGCTGCTGCATCACACTGTTGACTCATATTCAGTCTGTGATCTATTAGTATACCCAAGTCTTTTTCACATGTGCTGTCACTTAGCCCTATTGTAATAGAGTGTAATAGAGAATACACTGTGTTCCAAATTATTATGCAAAAAATATTTCCTCATATTTTCTCTAAATTACCTATATGAATTTCCAGTCATCTAATATTCTAGTATAATTGCAATGCTTTTGAACAAACTGCCTATGAAAACAGTATATTTTTAAAAATAAGAAACACTCAAAATGCATGTTCCAAGTTTTTATGCACAGCAGAGTTTTTAGCCTTTTTATTTTTATTTTGAACAAAAAAATGGTCAATTGTGAAATCATAAGCATTATCAGCTTATTACAAAATAAAATCAAACAGTTTTCAAGTCAAAACTTTATTCTAGGTGATGTTACATTTGCACATAGAACCCCTTGTTCAAAAGAAGCTTCTGAACTCTCTCCTCCATTGAATTTGTCAGTTTTTGGATGGTTTGTGCTTCAATTGTTTTGCATGTGGACAGAATATCATACCATACCATGACTGGGTTATCAAGTCAAATCGTGTATTCCCCAGTCCAAGATGAATCTGACATGGAATGTGGGTGGCCAGCCAGGGCAGTGGGGTTAAACGGTACCGGGCCGGTGTCTCACAGGGATGTGTCGCGGTGGTGGTGACCCGTTCCGTGGCACTGGGCGTCCATGGGGTGAATTACGTTTATAGGTGAATGATACTTACGCCACCTCTGGTTTCTGATTAGATTGCCCAGCGCTGCAGTGTCGCTTCTGTGGGACAGATGTTGTGATGCAGCTAAGATGTAGAAGACCTGCACAGGTATGGCAGTTGTCGCAGGGCAGATGAAAGAGTTGGGAGATGGTGTGCAGTGCAGGATGTAGCTGAGCCGTGTGCCAGGTGCAGGAGACAGATGACAGACACAGTCGTGCAGTTCCTTTACCTGTACTTGGTAGGTGCTGTCCAGGACCCAGACTACAGATGGAGAAGGAGTTGGTCAGCCTGGAAGCCAATTTGGATTTCTCTCTCTGCAGATAGGTAGTGTGGCCTCCGTTCTAGCGCTTATCTGAGGTACTCGCAGTGCTGAGTTCAATGAAGTTCCCCCTGTTGATTCTCTTTTGGAACTTTCTCGTATGGCTGGCAGCCGTAGCCTTTTCCTTCTGGCTCACACACGTCGATGCTGGGGCCTCCTAGCCTCATTTGGGTACAGAGCATTTACAGCTGCTACTTCCTTTGGATTCTGCTGCAGGAACGTCAGTGTCCCTACAAACTCGGAGACCGGAATCCGGACCATGCGCTCCAGCTAGGAGTGAGCCTTAACTCTGCTCATCCTCCAGCTCCCCTTCTCACGTTCACACACTTCCCCTTCCCTGCACAGAATGGCCTAACTTACCTCCTCCCGACCACAGAGAGCAGCTCCTCAGCAGTCATGTTCAGAGGTCTCCCTGCTGGCGTGGAGTGGGAAATGTGTTGTGTGTTGGTTTAACTGCTAGAGAGATCCTTTGTTGCTCCTAAGCATGACATCACACTCCATAGGAGGAAGGTAATGCCACTGTGGTGACCGTACTCCTGGGGACGCCACAAGTGCACTGATGCCCAGCCACTGCTAGATGATTCTGCTGGTACATTGACCCAGACCACTACATTCCCCTCACACTCTACACAGCCAGAATCTGACCCAGAGGAAACTCAGGTTCCCCTTCCCGCATACTATACCACCTTACACGGTGACAAAGAGGAAGGTGTAGATGAAAGTGCAGGTTCCTTGAGCTGGCGGGGGGGCATACTCATGGGTGATGGCACTGGCACAGGGCCCCTCATAGTACGCAAAAGTGTCTCTGCCGGTGGCCCACCCCCACCCGCCGTCAGACACACCGCCGTACTATTAGAGGGGCCCTGTGCCATGGCCGTCGCCAACACGTGGGCCCCCCCCTACTTGCTCAGGAGGATCACAGCACTTGCAAAGTTGAAATACTTACCTCTCCCTGCTCCACCGCCATGACATCTTCCGCGTTTCCTGACAGTGATAGTCTGATCAGAGAGCGCAATGACATCACGTCTGTACACCCTCTGCCTAAACAGCCAAGTGCAGTGAGATGGACGATGGGGATGATGAGAAGTCCAGACTAGTACAGGGATTCCATAGCGAGGAGACTTATTTAATTGTTTTCAATGTTGGGACAGCAATTTTTGGGGAGCACTATACTCTGGAGAATGATATATGGGGCCCACCATACACTGGAGCATTCCAAAGGTGGACATCAGACACTGGAGCAGCATTTACAGGGCACATTATACACTAGAGCATTAGAAATGGGGCCCATTATGTATGGAGCATTATTTGAGGCCATAAAACAGTGGAGCTTCATCCATGGGGACCAACATATACTGTAGCATTATGTGGAGCTCATCATATACTGTTTCAAACATTATATGGGACCAATGATTCTGTATGGAGAAATATATGGGCCTCATTACTCTGTATAGCGCACTATGAGGTGGCCATAATACTGTATGGAGTAATATACTGTCCGTTTTTGGAGCTATTAAAAATGGATATCAGTCATGAGATGTAAAAAGTGAAGTATTTTTCATTGTACTATGCGCTATTTCTCTGCGGTATCGGAGCATGATGAGTTGTGGTATGTGTTAAAGGGGCGCTCTTTTGGCCCAGGGCACATGAAAACCTGGAGCCAGCCCTACCCCCCCACAAATTTAGCCAAATAATCCCCATTTTTCAGTGCGTAACTAGTATTATGAAGTAAATTAAGGTTGAAAAGCTTCAGTAATCAGAATTGATGTTTTTGGCCTTCAAAAGGGCACTGTAGGTGTGTTTCCTGTCCTCCACTCCCTGCCGACTTTGCTTCCCCATTGACTTGCATTGGGTTTCGTGTTTCAGTCGGCCTTCGACTTTTCACGATAATCGGCCGATTTCGTTCGACCCGACTTTTGCGAAAGTCGGGTTTCGTGAAACCCGACTCGACCAGAAAAAAGGCAAAGTCGCTCATCTCTAATCAGCACCAATCACAACACATGCTAATGAGGCCGAGCTATACGTACTTCGGAACCTACAGGTGGACACCGAGATACAAGATGCAGGTAACCCATTATGACTAAATATGGTCGTCTATGGCCTGCATAAAACAGCTAAAACTGCATTACCCAGGTATAATAGGGCTAGTAGAGTTATAAAGAGAGCTATAAAACTGGTGGTCAATGCTAAATGCGCACTATGCGCTAGGAGGCGTCATGGGGGTACGTGTCCTGCAGTAGCTCTACAGACCCCCAGTTGCTGACACAGCAGTCAGGTCAACTTTCACATAGCCAAGATAGCTCTGAAAATACTAGTCACATGTAGGGAAGGTGACCTGACGGACGGACGGACTAGTCAGAGTGAAGAAAGATAGGTTTGCACAGTGTAGGTAGGAGTCAGTGATTACAGTGGGGAAACAACTAGGAAAGTGTAGTGGACGTGCAGTACCTTGGGATGACCATTAGATGGCAGGGTGGAGTGTGAGCAAAGGACTTTACAGCAGCTTAGGGCTTTAGAAACCGTTGGTCATGGGGGGCGTGGTGACAGAGTGACAGTTTCAAGGAACCGGGGGAGTTATAAATACTGAGGGAGGGTTCCAGAAAGTTCCAGTCCCCAGGGGGAGCTCAGGTGACAGGAGGACTACGCCAGTCTGTGTGCCCTGAGGAGAATCCGACCAAGGGGACTGAGGAGAGGAAACGTCAGGGGGGTGGTCCTGACAGGAAAGGACCGCAGCAGAGACGAGGCTCTGGGTGAAGGACACCGTATGTAACACGACGACTGAGCAGTAGAAGCGCTGTTGGTTTACGGGCCTAAGGCGGCCACAGTGACGGACCTGTCAGGAGCGTCGACAGTAAAGGAGGGGACGGTGTGTGCAGACACGTCCCTAGTGTACAGTGTGAGAAGCGGCTCTGGAAATGGAGGGCCGCGAGGTGTGCCGTCAGTCGGACGGCCAGCGTGAATAAGCTTGGACCTGTTGCACCCAGAATCTGCCTCCATCGTGTCTCTGTTATCATCTCTGCGCGGTAAGAAGTGGGACCACCCCCTATCATCCCCCAGCTCGGCCCACTACCGACACTACATTTGGCGTAGTCGGCAGGATGGCCGCCGCTAATACCTCATCTTCTGCGGCAGACCTGCCTCAAAGAATGGAAAAGGACTTGGACTACTCTGTTTGGATTACAATTACCTGTGGATTACAAATGACCTACCTGTGGAATACAAATGGGAAGCGCTGTGGCGGATCTGTGTGGCCAGCAGAGGATCCGGGGCGGTACCAGGTACTGTGCAGTATGGCGGTGTTGCTTCAGCGCAGAGGAGAGGTCCGGGTGTTTGCAGTCGTGTTGAATGGACTGGGACCCCCTCCAACGTACCCCAAAAGGAAGCAGTATGTGCCTGGAAATCGACGCTTCCATATATTGGACCCTGACAGGATGGTGGAGAGGCCTGCCGACACCTCACCTCACAGAGGGAGTGGCACAGAAGAAAAACTTGGCTGCGGCTGTCTGATGCCATTCGAGTGCTGCCCAACGGACGGTATGAGACTCTGCAGGTGTCGGGGCATCGGCCGCCTAGAGTGGCAGTGGCGGCAGGGGATGGAGCTGTGCCAGAAGTCGCCCTCAGAGCCACGGGAGAGCAGCGGGATGCTGAGTTGGGGAGCGGAGCCTGAGCGGAGTCAGCGAAAACGGCCGCCACCAATACCAACAGAGGACTTCTCAGCGGAGCCCCCGAGTTTAGGGGAAAAACCCGCGGGACAGTGGAGCGAGGGACGGAGGCTGCGGGTGAAGCCACGTATTGATGTGATGGAGGCCGCAGCGTCGGGGAAGGTGAGAGTACCCCCGGCACCACCAGTGCCTCCGCCAGCGGCCCTCATCATTCCGCCACAGCACGCTGCCCCCTGCGCACCGGAAGGCCTGGGTACATCGGGCCCAGTGGTGTATGCAGAGTTGTGCGAGGCCCCTGCTCAAGTCCCTGAGGTACCCCACCTGGAGCCGCCAGTGCGGAAGTCATCCAAAGAAGACGCTGCTGCGTTCCCCCTGCTGTTAGCAGCTGCGTCGTTGGAACCGGCCGTTACTCCGGCTCCATTGGAAGTAGTGGATGCGGCCTGTCCTGAGGCCGCGGTTATGCCGCTGCTGAAGTCGACTGCGGCCGACTTAGTGGGCCTTGTGATTGCAGCCTCCAAGGACCCGGTTGTCCCCATTTGCCACCTGGCCCCAGCGGCTGTTGAGCCGCAGGAATCATCGGCCGCCTCTGATCCATGTCCTTCCTCGGTTAAATCCCGCCCACCGGACTCCAGGGCTCATGCCGGACCCTCTGTTTGGGTCGCAGGAGTTATAGAGAAGAAGAGGGCCAGGGGGCAGGAAGTCTGGAACCTGCTCCATGAGAGGGGAGAGGCTGGCATGGTGGCTGCACGACCCCCGGGACGGCTCGTTTATACTATCTTGCAGAAAGGGACACTTCTTGCATCCTGGGAGCTCCACGGTTGTGGGGTCCCATACTACTGACCACCGAAAGGAGGATTGAACTGTCAGGAGTTCGTTGCACCGTTGTGCAGGTCAAAAGGACAGTTCGCGGTCAGCTTTTAAAAAAAAAAAAGAAATGTTTATCTGTGATTTTTATGTCTGTTTTTCTATGTTCCTCTTACAGGATAGTTTGTGTTTACTTGTTAGACTGACAGAGCGGGGATACTTAGAAGAGAGGGAGTGTCCATGTCCAAGGAAGGGGGGAGAAAGAAGACATGCAATGTTATGTTGTTATATGTTGGTTTTAAAAATAAGCAAAAGAAAACGGAAAAAAAAAAAATTATAAAAAAATGGGGTACTTGTGCTATTATAAAGTTGTATGATGTATAATATGCAAAGTAAAATGCAACAGGTCCGGGTAAGGGAAGGTCTGCGGGACCAAAGGAAAGTGTGAGATCCGGTAGGGATCTAAGAGTTGAGGAGGTCTGGGAGACCGGGCCGCCGACCATGACATGTAATTGAAAGAAGGAAAATGAGTTGGAAGATGTGAGTAAGACAGCCGTCCTAGGTCAGGTCCCCAACACCACGGACACCCCTGAAGAAGGAAAGGCGGGCGCCGGCAATGATCTGGTAGGTGAGTGGCCTCGATCATGGCGTACCGGATAGTGAAAGGTAACAGTAGGGGAGAGTAGGGGAAAGATACACGCCGTAGAGAGAATACGGGTGTACCTTGCCCAATTTGAAAGACGTTGTCATGTGGCGTGCGCGCTGGTGAGTAGCAGTATGCTGCTCAGAGCATAGTGCTCCCAGTATGGTTCGGCCCCCGCAGATAGTGGGTTTGGCTCAACTTCTGGTCCGACAACAGAATGTAGGTGTAGATTCAGAACGACGAAGGCAGGGATGACGATTGTCGAGGACGACAATGGACAAAGGAAGGGGGAGTGTAGGGAAGGTGACCTGACGGACGGACGGACTAGTCAGAGTGAAGAAAGATAGGTTTGCACAGTGTAGGTAGGAGTCAGTGATTACAGTGGGAAAACAACTAGGAAAGTGTAGTGGACGTGCAGTACCTTGGGATGACCATTAGATGGCAGGGTGGAGTGTGAGCAAAGGACTTTACAGCAGCTTAGGGCTTTAGAAACCGTTGGTCATGGGGGGCGTGGTGACAGTTAGAGTGACAGTTTCAAGGAACCGGGGGAGTTATAAATACTGAGGGAGGGTTCCAGAAAGTTCCAGTCCCCAGGGGGAGCTCAGGTGACAGGAGGACTACGCCAGTCTGTGTGCCCTGAGGAGAATCCGACCAAGGGGACTGAGGAGAGGAAACGTCAGGGGGGTGGTCCTGACAGGAAAGGACCGCAGCAGAGACGAGGCTCTGGGTGAAGGACACCGTATGTAACACGACGACTGAGCAGTAGATGCGCTGTTGGTTTACGGGCCTAAGGCGGCCACAGTGACGGACCTATCAGGAGCGTCGACAGTAAAGGAGGGGACGGTGTGTGCAGACACGTCCCTAGTGTACGGTGTGAGAAGCGGCTCTGGAAACGGAGGGCCGCGAGGTGTGCCGTCAGTCGGACGGCCAGCGTGAATAAACTTGGACCTGTTGCACCCAGAATCTGCCTCCATCGTGTCTCTGTTATCATCTCTGCGCGGTAAGAAGTGGGACCACCCCCTATCATCCCCCAGCTCAGCCCACTACCGACACTACACACACAGCTACACAAAATTCACAAGCCTCTAATGATGCAGCTGTCGCTGATAATGATGTAGGGGGATCTGATCATACAGTATTTTTACAACACTTCCATCATCATCAAAGGGACCGCCGCAAATTCAACGCGCATATACATACCGATCATTTTAGATTTGTAAATTTGGAGCGTGTACAATCATTTGTCGAGGCCATGAACAGTGTTCATGACAGTATTCAGTCATTACTGGATAGAATCATCAGGGGCATTGAACCTGGTGACTTTGTACAGTTAAGACTTGAAGGTAGCGACGCTTTAGACCCCATTACAAAGCGGACCCGGGAAGATTTTAATTCTGAATCTTTTTTAAATGCTGTTGCCCGCACACTTCAAAGTAATGCCGAATGCTTGGCAAGCAACTCCTTAAAACTAATCATCACTACCATTAAAAACCGCCACGGCGGTGTAAAAAGACGCTTGAAATCTATAGCGAGCAGTCAAATCATTAAACAAAAGAGGCAGTGGCTGTATGATTTTAACAATTACAGTACAAATCTGTGTTTAGCTGCTAGTGTGTGTGCGCCCTGATAGATGACGCGGATGTCACTGATGCTGTTTTACTGAACTGCTCTAAAAACATACACATGGCAATGGGCATCCCTGATGCTCAATTAGTGAGTTTTAGCGACATTCCGGCATTTGAAAAATATTTGGGGGTCACCATTAAAGTACTGTACTACAGCAGGGTGATTGGCACTACTTTCAGACTGACAATGCAGCTACTGGTAAAACCGTATTCATATTGTTCCATGATAACCACTACTACGGTATTAAAAATATGAAAGGTTTTATTGGGAGTGATTACTTTTGTGAGCGCTGCAATTCGTTGTATACTCGCAAGAACAACCATTCATGCCAATATTTTTGTAAACCTTGTCAAATAGACGGTTGTGTGAAGAGGACCGATGTACACGAAACCCCACGCTGTCCCAGCTGCCGGGTTTATTGTCGCTGTAGTGAGTGTTTAGATTATCACAAACAATTAGCTGTAGATAATCCATCATTCTGCAGGCTTAAAACATTTTGTGAAGAATGCCACCGTTTTGTGTTCAGAAATAGTGAGACAGCATCGATGTGGTGGTTTGCGCTGCTCTGTATGTCGCGGCCATGTAAATAAATTTGATGTCCATCTTTGTTACATATGCCGGTATGTAGCAGAGGACGAGACAGATTGTTATCTTTTACGATTTTGAATGTATGTAGGAGACAGGCACACACATCGCAAATTACATTTATGCTATATCACTGCGTGGTGATCAATCCTGGGAGTTTGAAGGTGATACCTGTACTCACGACTTTGTACTGTTCTTTACCAGGCTATACACTTATAGCCCACAATGCAGGATGCTATGTTACTTACTTTACTGTTAAGGAACTGATTTTTGAAAAACTACAGGTAAAGTTGATAACCTAAGGTGGCCGGCTCTTGTGTGTGATGCTGCCCGATTTGTCTATAAGGTTCATAGACTCGCTAAATTTTATCCCCATGAAGTAAATTACCTCAGTCCATGGGATTTTCAGGCAGCAAAGGGCATTTTCCACACTTTTTTAATACCAGAGAAAACCAAAACTATGTAGGACCCATACCTGATGTGAAATATTACGGGGTAGAGTACATGTCGGCTGGTGAGAAGGTAGAGTTCCTGGCGTGGCATAATAATCAGAAACACACACTTTTTGACTTCAAGGCTGCGCTAAAATATTATTGCAAACAGGATGATGATTATTATTATTATTATTATTATTATGCATTTATATAGCACCATTTATTCCATGGCGCTTTACATGTGAAAAGGGGAAATATAGACAAGTATAAAAAACATGTGTAAGACAAGGGACACACAAGTACATAAGGAGAAGGAACCCTGCCCGCGAGGGCTCACAGTCTACAGGGATGGGTGAAGATAGGGTAGAGCAGGTCTTGCTGTGGTTCAGTAGACCGAGGATCACTGCCAAAAAATAATTATCACAAGGCAAAAAAGCGCTACTCATCCCCCGCTATACAATGGCTCATGTATGTAGCCACACCGAGAATATTGACATTAAACATGCCTTGAGAGGCAGTGAAAAACAAGTCGGACAATATTTTCTTGATGGTTATGCCTACGTTAGCGGCCAACGTATTGCCTTTGAATTTCAGGGCTGTTTTTTCCATGGGTGCCCGGCGTGCTATAATGAAAATGACGCAAATAAGGTCACAAACACTACCTACGGCCATTTATATTATGCCATTTTAGCTAAAAAGCGTTACCTACAGCGCTGTGGGTACACAATAAGTGTTGTGGGAGCATGAGTGGCGTGAAATGGTTGAAAATGATTCTAACCTTCAAATATTTCTCTGTCAAATAGAATTCCCCGTTCCCTAAGACCCCCCACGATGCGCTTTATGAGGAGTAAACTAATGCCATGAAGCTCTATCACCAGGCGGAAGCTGGGAAGACTTTAAATTAGTACGATTTCACCATTCTGTACCCCTTTGTAAACAAAACTAAAACATACCCTGTAGGCCACCCCAACATCATCTACGACAATTTTGGTTTCATTAAAAAATACTTTGGCATTGCTAAAGTCAAGGTCTATCCACCGAAAGATTTATTTTTTCCTGTTCTTCTGGTAAAACAACAAAAAATTAATGTTCCCCCTCTGCTACACATGCGCTGTAAATTCACAGACAGATATTTGTAAACATAGTGATGAAGAACGCTCCCTGACAGGTACCTGGTGCACTATAGAGCTCGAGATGGCGATAGAAAAAGGGTATCGGATCGCCCACATCTATGAAATATGGCATTTTCCTAACACCACCGATGATCTGTTTGCTCCCTACATTAAATTACATCTTAGGGATAAGCAGGAGGCCTCGGGTCATCCTAGCTGGTGCACTGATGAAACCAAGAAAAGGCAGTACATTGACGCCTTTCTTGAAAAAGAAGGTGCACAGTTACGTCCTGAAAATATAACTGTTAACCCTGCTAAAAGACAAATCTCCAAACTTTTCTTAAATTCTTTATGGGGAAAGTTTGCACAGCGATCTAATCTAACATGTACCAGCATTGTTAGGGACCCAGATGAGCTTTTTAGGTATTTGTTCCTACCGTACTATGACATTTCAATGTTGCATTTTATTGATGATGAAACCGCAACCATTAACTGGAAATATGCAGATGGGCACCACACAGTCAATAAAAACACAAACCTAAAAAGAGAGCACCGCGCTGAAGTTGCTGCTGCATAAGCCAGATATGCCTAATCAAAATATAATCAGAAAAGCAATAACTAAAAAGGTCATAAGAGTGTGGCATACGGATAAATGAGAGAAAATGACCTGCCTACCTTGAGGTGAATATATGGCCAGCAAGGAAATGGCACTTCTGTGGATAGAAGGGTCCTGCAAGGTAAGCTTCTGGGTTGCTGACCCACAGATTAATCCACAGGAGTAACTGCAACAGGAGGATCCTATAGGTTGGAGAAGGGGGATGTGAACTGAACAGTTCACGGGTACTAGCGTTGGATCACAGCCGCACATGAGATCGGATAAGTGCAACCAAGGTAGAGGGAGAATGGGGACCGGGGAGTGCCCCCCCTGGAGTGGAACCCGCCTGAACCCCCACCGAGGATTGGAAGCACATGGCGTGTGTCAGCCGGGAAACACCGCTGACAGTACCAGAGTGTAGGGTGCATGGACTGGGTGACGTCACCTAGAGCAGAGAGCTGGAAGCTGGGGGACGGAGGCTAAGAAGGGCCAATCACCAACGCGTTTCAAAGGTGCACGGACCTTCTTCATCAGGGCTGCTGGCCTGGCTGCCTTCATGTCCCCTAAATATAGAAGCAAGGTACCTTGCCCCTCTGCTAAAGTGCCCTCAACTCCCTATAGGATCATTGAAAGGAATTAGCTAATAATCCTGTTGAACTCAACCTGAGGATATTTGTTAAGGTGCAGAATTGTATATTATATAAAAATTTAAGATTAAAATTAAAACACTTTATTGGAATTAATTATATAAAATTAGAATAAGTAAATAAACCGACCTAAAAGGTGCCCATATATTATAAGGCATAAAATAGAAACACAAAACACATTTTGATAGTGTGTGTATATATAAAATATTAAAGTAAATCCCTACAATACACATATATGCATAAATAAATGAATATATCATAAAATTAGACCCATGCTATATTATGGCCAATAATGAATAAAAATAAAAATTAAATTTAAAAATTAAAATAAAAGCATCATGGATCATTTAAAAATAAGACATAAAGTGTATAGCATGATATCATGAGAAGGCATAAAGCTCTATCTCATGATTTAACCCCTTTGTTTTTGCAACTTTTCTAATTGCCAGCCATTAGCACAGAGGCTGCCCAAGCACCTGCAGCTTTAGTTTTTACTAGGAGGAGCACCGGTGTATATATCTACATTGATTCTAAAAACAAACCTTTTTTTATAGTCTGCTTTACAACCGCATATGCGCGGCTAGAGCTCTATTCGCTGCTGGACCGACTGCAGGAGAGGTGCCTTTATCACGATACAGATTCAGTTATTTTTGCACGTAGGGAAGGTGAGTGGTAGCCGCCTTTAGGCAATTACCTGGGGGAGTTGACGAGTGATATACACAGAATTTGTTTCTGCGGGCCCCAAAACTTACGGCTACAAACTCAACACAGGGCAAACTATCTTAAAAGTGCAGGGAATAACACTAAATGTTGGTAACTCTCAATCTATTAAGTTTAGCAGTCTGAAAGATCTAGTTCTGGACTACCTGCATAATTCTGACTCAGAAGCTCAGAAGCGTATTGTCGTAAAGCAGCAGGCCATTGTGAGAAATAAAAAATATTGGAACGTTGAATTGCGTCCATTACACAGAGCACAAAAGTGCGTTTACACAAAGCGGTGACTTTTAGACAATTTCACCACACTGCCATTTGGCTATTAGCCGAGTATTGTGTTGGATACGCGACTACAACATCCGTTCTCATGCATTCTAGCGGGACCTTCTAAATCTGGAAAGAGTTATTTTGTAAAACAATTGCTATATAATACTGAAACTAATTTTTCTCACAAACCAGATAATATTGTTTGGTTTTATTCATGCTGGCAAAAACTATATGATATCTCTCTCTTTTCCCAACACCAGATTTCTGTAGGGTCTGCTGAATAAATTCGTAGATGATGAATTATTCCCACCGGACAAGGTGAATTTGGCTATTGTTGATGATCTCATGGAGAGTGCTAGCGAAAATTGTGAGATAGAAAAAGCATTTACCAAGTATGTGCATCACAGAAATCTCAGTATTTTCTACCTGATACAAAACATATTTTGTCAGGGTAAGAAAAGCCGCACCATAAATTTAAACACAAAGTACATGGTGCTTTTTAATAACCCTCGAGATAAATTACAAATTTTAACTCTAGCTCGTCAGATGTATCCCATAAAAACACGTTTTTTCCTAGAAGTTTTTGAGGATGCCACACGAGAGCCTTATGGGTATTTGCTGGTAGATTTGAGAGCTAATACCCCTGAGTATTTTCGCTTACTGACGGGGTTGTTTCCACCGGCGTTGCCCGCTGTCTATGTTCAAAAGAAAAACACTTCTAAAAAATGAATTTTATGTGGCATTCCACATTCCACGCTGTGTGGGTTGTGATGTAAAGATGTCTGAGAGATTCCGGCATAACTGGGCTCTCTTAAAAACCCTGGTGAAAGCAACCCCCACTGTGAGGAAATCTATTCTGCACAATGCAAGCAACAATTTAGTTTCAGCCATAGGCAAGATTGCTTTAAACATCTTAAAAGGCATAATTCTGCTGAAAGAGCGCCAAAAAGACATACTAAAGAAGTGGCGTAAAGCTATAAGAACCCTGAGTAATAGATCGCAGTCCATAAAGAAAAAGAAGCGGCTACTAAAGCAGACCTTACGGTTTATCGGCCCTCTTTTAGGTTTTGCAATACCCATAATAACGAGTTTGCTCACAGGCAAATAATGGAGCATACAGAGAAAATGTATCAAGCTCATCAAGCTAAGACCTCCAACTACTTATAACTAGAGTTGAGCGATACCGTCCGATACTTCAAAGTATTCAGATCGGAATGGATCGGCCGATCTTAAAAAAAAGTATCGGTATCGCCAATTCCGATACCGGAAGTCCCATTCAAATCTATGGGACTTCCGGTATCGGAATAAGAAAAACCCTGTTTTTGCCTTGTACAGCCTCTCTGGGGTCTGTACGGGCCTTTCGGGGGGCTGTGCCGGCCTGCCAGGGGGTCTGTGCAGGCTCCGGTGGTCTGTGCCGGCCTGCCGGGGGGCTGTGCCGGCCTGCCGGTGGTCTGTGCAGGCTCCGGTGTGCTGTGCCGGCCTGCCGGGGGGCTGTGCCGGCCTGCCGGTGGTCTGTGCAGGCTCCGGTTGGCTGTGCCGGCCTGCCGGGGGGCTGTGCCGGCCTGCCGGTGGTCTGTGCAGGCTTCGGGGGTCTGTGCAGGCATCGTCCGATGGGACTACAAGTCCCATCGGGCGATGCCTGCTACCATGACAGTGATTGACACATTAGCCAATGATGGGACAGTAGTAGTCCCATCATCTGGCTAATGTGTTGAATGTAAAAAAAAAAAAAAAAATTACATGCTACATACATGCTACATACATACAACATGCATACTACATACATGCTACATTCATACTACATACTACATACATGCTACATTCATACTACATATATACTACATGCAACATACATACTACATATATACTACATGCATGCAACATGCATACTACATATATACTACATGCAACATACATACTACATATATACTACATGCATGCAACATGCATACTACATATATACTACATGCTACATACATACTACATATATGCTACATACATACTACATATATACTACATGCATGCTACATACATACTGCATGCTACATACATACTACATGCTACATACATACTACATATATGCTACATACATACTACATATATACTACATGCATGCTACATACATACTGCATGCTACATACATACTACATGCTACATACATACCACATATATACTACATACATACTACATGCATGCTACATGCCACATACATACCACATACATACTACATACATACTACATGCATGCTACATGCATGCTACATGCTACATACATAACACATATATACTACATGCATGCAACATACATACTACATGCTACATACATACCACATACATACTACATACTACATGCATGCTACATACATACTACATGCTACATACATACTACATATATACTACATGCATGCTACATACATACTACATGCTACATACATACTACATATATACTACATGCATGCTACATACATACTACATACATACTACATATATACTACATGCATGCTACATACATACTACATACATACTACATGCATGCTACATACATACTACATGCTACATACATACCACATACATACTACATATATACTACATGCATGCTACATACATACTGCATGCTACATGCATGCTACATACATACTACATACATACTACATGCTACATACATACCACATATATACTACATACATACTACATACAATACATTCATACAATACATACATAGACATACAGTACTTATAACATAGAGTAACATACTTACCAATACTTGTCACATTGTTCCCTGAAGCCATTGTCTTTTACGGAATAAATATTAACATAACAAACCACAAAAATACTCACCCACGATCCGAAGCAGTCCACGAGTGTGTCCCACGACGATCTTGGGTAGAGAACTGCAGCATCAGCTGATGCTGCCATTCTCTACGGGCTGCAGGAATCCAATGACGGAAGGTAGGTATCCTTCCGCACTGTATTCCTCCGCCACTTAAAAAAAAAAGTCCCTAGTCTCACTTTATGCCATTGCTGTGTGGGAATTTCCCCACGCAGCAATGGCATAAAGTGAGACTAGGGACTTTTTTTTTTTTAAGTGGCGGAGGAATACAGTGCGGAAGGATACCTACCTTCCGTCATTGGATTCCTGCAGCCCGTAGAGAACGGCAGCATCAGCAGATGCTGCAGTTCTCTACCCAAGATCGTCGTGGGACACACTCGTGGACTGCTTCGGATCGTGGGTGAGTATTTTTGTGGTTTGTTATGTTAATATTTATTCCGTAAAAGACAATGGCTTTGGGGAACAATGTGACAAGTATTGGTAAGTATGTTACTCTATGTTATATGTACTGTATGTCTATGTATGTATTGTATGAATGTATTGTATGTAGTATGTATGTAGTATATATGTGGTATGTATGTAGCATGTAGTATGTATGTAGTATGTATGTAGCATGCATGTAGCATGCAGTATGTATGTAGCATGCATGTAGTATATATGTAGTATGTATGTAGCATGTAGTATGTATGTAGTATGTATGTGGTATGTATGTAGCATGTAGTATGTATGTAGCATGCATGTAGTATGTATGTAGTATATATGTAGTATGTATGTAGCATGTAGTATGTATGTAGCATGCATGTAGTATATATGTAGTATGTATGTAGCATGTAGTATGTATGTAGCATGCATGTAGTATGTATGTAGTATGTATGTAGTATGTATGTGGTATGTATGTAGCATGTAGTATGTATGTAGCATGCATGTAGTATATATGTGTTATGCATGTAGTATGTATGTAGTATGTATGTAGTATGTATGTGGTATGTATGTAGCATGCATGTAGTATGTATGTAGTATATATGTGGTATGTATGTAGTATGTATGTAGTATGTATGTAGCATGTATGTAGCATGTATGTAGTATGTATGTAGTATATATGTAGTATGTATGTAGCATGTAGTATGTATGTAGCATGCATGTAGTATGTATGTAGTATGTATGTAGTATATATGTAGTATGTATGTAGCATGTAGTATGTATGTAGCATGCATGTAGTATATATGTAGTATGTATGTAGCATGTATGTAGCATGCATGTAGTATGTATGTAGTATGTATGTAGTATATATGTAGTATGTATGTAGCATGTAGTATGTATGTAGCATGCATGTAGTATATATGTGTTATGTATGTAGCATGCATGTAGTATGTATGTAGTATGTATGTAGTATGTATGTAGCATGCATGTAGTATGTATGTAGTATGTATGTGGTATGCATGTAGTATATATGTAGTATGTATGTAGCATGTAGTATGTATGTAGCATGCATGTAGTATATATGTAGTATGTATGTAGCATGTAGTATGTATGTAGCATGCATGTAGTATGTATGTAGTATGTATGTAGTATTTTTTTTTTTTTTTTTTTACATTTAACACATTAGCCGGATGATGGGACTACTACTGTCCCATCATTGGCTAATGTGTCAATCACTGTCATGGTAGCAGGCATCGCCAGATGGGACTTATAGTCCCATCGGACGATGCTTGCACAGACCCCCGGACATCAGCACAGCCCCCCGGCAGGCCGGCACAGCCCCCCGGCAGGCCGGTACAGACCCCCACAGGGTGCACAGACCACCGGCAGGCCGGCACAGCCCCCCGGCAGGCCGGTACAGACCACCGGCAGGCCGGCACAGCCCCCCGGCAGGCCGGTACAGACACCGGGCAGTCCACACAGCCCCCCGGCAGGCCGGCAGAGACCCCCGGAAGGCCCGAAATGACGGCGCATCATGATGCGCACACACCGCGCATCATGATGACGTCATTTCGGCTGTCAATCAACTTTGAACTTCCGATTCCGATGCCGACTTCCGATATTGAAAATATATCGGAAGTCGGTATCGGAATTCCGATACAGCAAGTATCGGCCGATACCCGATACTTGCGGTATCGGAATGCTCAACACTACTTATAACATACACAAAACTGTTATTAGCACTGTTTTACAACGTCATGACATCCTCAATGATGTGAAAATTAAAATGTAGAGCTCTGTGCTACAGCTCTACTTGGTACATACGAGGCACTGCTCAAAAGAAGTAACAACTTTAAATCTCGTTAGCACTCCTGATCCTGATCAGCAACAATTGCCAAATACCAACCCTGATAAAAATCAAGAGATCGCTGAAATTGTAAGCCATATAAACCAAAGATATAAAAAGAATTCTGAATTTTTACTATACAGGATACTACAGAATAAAAATGTGACAGCCTGGAATGATAAAGCCGAATTTATTTTCAAAGGCTCTGTAGTACCGGGGCCTATTTTACTGGATTTGGTACGTAGTACAACGCAGAGCCATGCCCTGACCAGCCAGAATTTACCTCGGGGTTGTGATTCGATTATGCAGGCTATGGCTGAGCTAAATATTCCATCTACAGTTGTGAGTAATCCCACCACTAGACAGCTTTTAGATGGTTTAAAAATCTCCATCAGTGAAGGAAGCTCTGTATCTACACCGCAGAAGCTATCCCTGTCGCCCTATACAATTCATTCTTTGCACTCCCCGTCATTAGGTATCACACGAGGAACTCTGCTACCTAAAAAAAAAGGTCTCTACCGATACTACAATCAATGTCGCTCACGGTGTAGACGATGTACTGGTTAAATATTTATTTTGTAAGAAGTGTAATGCTGTATGTTAATTGTACTTGTGATGCTTTTTATATCATTCTGTATGAGCTTTTAAATTATTGAAATGTATTTGAGCTGTATTCAATGATACTTTTTATATTATTCTGTATGAATTTTTAGTATCTATATTGAGCGCCACGTCGCATGCGCCGGTTTAGCTGTGACGTTATGATCAGCTGACATGCCTATATACGGAGTCCACGCTGACTTCCTGTTACACACCGGTAAGCCGTTGTGTTCATGGACTGCGGTCTATTTAATGAATGACCATATCTTGCAAAACACTTTTCCCCTGACGAAGCTGCGGTGGCAGCGATACGCCTGGGGCTTCCCTCACACTCTCGGTCCAGGGACCTTGCCTTATCTATTATGGCTACCCCTGACAGCCTGACCTGACTGCTTCTTTTGGTGATCATTCATGCTCCTCAGTCAGATACCTGTTCTTACTCAGGAGCACTTTATACCATCTTTTGCAGCCCTTCAGATATCAGGCTTGATTTTGTGCCATTTTACTTTATTATTGGCATATCCTTTGGGTTGCTTTCTGTTGGCTTTCCATAATGCACTTTTTACTGCATAACCCTTTTGAATATGCACCTATGTTTGACCCTATAGGGTGGTATTTTCATCTTTTTCTGCCTATATTTTCCAATTTTGGGGATGCCCAATCTTGGCTATTTATGTGCTATTATATATTATATATGTACTAGCTGAAGTGCCCGGCACTGCCCGGGCATAGTAACTAACTGTGGTTAGTTATAGCAAATTATAATTATCCTCCATCCCATAGTCCCGTGCCCATATACCCATCATACATATCCTCCATCTCATAGTCGAGTGCCCATATACCCATCATACATCCTTCATCTCATAGTCCCATGCCCATATACCCATCATACATATTCTCCATCCCATAGTCCCGTGCCTATATACCCATCATACATATCCTCCATCCCATAGTCCCGTGCCCATATACCCATCATACATATCCTCCATACCATAGTCCCGTGCCCATATACCCATCATGCATATCCTCCATACCATAGTCCCGTGCCCATATACCCGTCATACATATCCTCGATCCCATAGTCCCGTGCCCATATACCCGTCATACATATCCTCCATCCCATAGTCCAGTGCCCATATACCCGTCATACATATCCTCCATCCCATAGTCCCGTACCCATATACCCGTCATACATATCCTCCATCCCATAGTCCAGTGCCCATATACCCCTCATACATATCCGCCATCCCATAGTCCAGTGCCCATATACCCGTCATACATATCCTCCATCCCATAGCATGCCCATATACCCGTCATACATATCCTCCATCCCATAGTCCCGTGCCCATATACCTGTCATACATATCCTCCATCCCATAGTCCAGTGCCCATATACCCGTCATACACATCCGCCATACCATAGTCCCGAGCCCATATACCCATCATACATATTCTCCATCCCATAGTCCCGTGCCCATATACCCATCACACATCTTCCATCCCATAGTCATTATGACATCATAATGAGCGGCGGCAGGGCTTGTAACCTATGATGACATCAGCGTCGCCATGGCAACCATTGTGACATCATAATGAGGGGCGGGGCTTGATATGCACACACTGCTTCCCCAGTATGCAAATAGGGGCATTATGACATCATAATGAGGGGCGGGGCTTGACGCGCACACACTTTTTCCCCAGTATGTAGACGGGGCAAAATTGTTTGGTGAATTGGAATGTGCGGGGTTAAAATTTCACCTCACAACATAGCTTAGGACGCTCTCGGGGTCCAGACGTGTGACTGTGCCAAATTTTGTGGCTGTAGCTGCGACGGTGCGGATGCCTATCCTGGACATACACACACATACACACACACATACATACATACATACACACATACATACATACACACTTTGAGCTTTATATATTAGATTAGGTTCATTTGGGGCTCATTTGTCTGTTCATTATATACAGTATATTATATAATTGTATATATATTTATACTATTAAAACTCAGGATCAGGTTTATTATATTATGGGGATAAGTACGGTTCCTTGGGTGCACTGGGAACACTTAAATAACAGAATATAACTCCACGTAAATCAAACTTCTGTGAAATGAAACTGTCCACTTAGGAAGCAACACTGATTGACTATCAATTTCACATACTGTTGTGCAAATGGTATAGACAACAGATGGAAATTATTGGCAATTATCAAGACACCCTCAATAAAGGAGTGGTTCTGCAGGTGGGGACCACAGACTACATTTCAGTACTAATGCTTTCTGGCTGATGTTTTGGTCACTTTTGAATGTTGGTTGAGCTTTCACACTCGTGGTAGCATGAAAAGGACTCTACAACCCACACAAGTGGGTCAAGTAGTGCAGCTCATCCAGGATGGCACATCAATGCGAGTTGTGGCAAGAAGGTTTGCTGTGTCTGTCAGTGTAGTGTCCAGAGGCTAAAAGCGCTACTTGTAGACAGGCCAGTACATCAGGAGACGTAGAGGGTGCCATAGGAGGGCAACAACCCAGCAGCAGGACCGCTACCTCAGCCTTTGTGCAAGGACGAACAGGAGGAGCACTGCCAAAGCCCTGCAAAATGACCTCAAGCAGGCCACAAATGTGCATGTGTCTGCACAAATGGTTAGAAACTGAATCCATGAAGATGGTCTGAGTCCCCGACGTCCACAGATAGGGGTTGTGCTCCCAGCCCAACACCGTGCAGGACGCTTGGCATTGACCACAGAACACCAGGATTGGCAAATTCGCCACTGGTGCTCTGTGCTCTTCACAGATGAAAGGAGGTTCACACTGAGCACATGTGACAGACGTGACAGAGTCTGGAGATGCCGTGGAGAGTGATCTGCTACCTGCAACATCCTTCAGCATGACCGGTTTGGCAGTGGGTCAGTAATGGTGTAGGGTGGAATTTTTTTTGGAGGGCCGCATAGCCCTCCATGTGCTTGCCAGAGGTAGCCTGACTGTCATTAGGTACCGAGATGAGATCCTCAGACCCCTTGTGAGACCATATGCTGGTGCGGTTGGCCCTGGATTCCTCCTAATGCAGGACAATGCCAGATCTCATGTGGCTGGAGTGTGTCATTGAAGCTATGGACTGTCCCGCCCGTTCCCCAGACCTGAATCCGGTTGAACACATCTGGGACATCATGTTTCGCTCCATCCACCAATGTCACGTTGCACCACAGACTGTCCAGGAGTTGGAGGATGCTTTAGTCCAGGTCTGGGAGGAGATCCCTCATGACAACATCTGCCAACTCATCAGAAGCATGCCCAGGTGTCGCAGGAAGGTCAAACAGGCACATGGAGGCCACACACACTACTGAGCATCATTTCCTTGTCTTGACGCATTTCCACTGAAGTTGGATCAGCCTGTAATTTGATTTTACACTTTGATTTTGAGCATCCTTTCAAATCCAGACCTCAATGGGATATTAATTTTGATTTACATTGATAATTTTTGTGTTTTCTTGTTCAAAACGCATGCCACTATGCAATGAATAAAGATTTGCAGCTGCGATATTTCATTTAGTAATATCTACAATGTTGTATCTTAGTGTTCCCTTTATTGTTTTGAGCAGTGTATTATTTTTCTCGCTTGAATGCAAGTCCTGGCCTGTACTAAAGTTACATGCACCCCAATAACCAGTTTAGCAGATGTACTTGAGGGCCTTATGACAAAATAGTTCCCATTAACAGAAAATGTGTCTCCTACACTGTTTGCTTATGCTTTTGAAGCGATGGCCGGGGACCACCACAATGCAGGGAGACTACGGTACACAAGATGAGGTGCAAACAGCAAAGGGTTAATTTATTTTCAGGCAAGGAATGCAGTGTTTAGGAAAATGCAGGAACAGGGGTATGCAATGAAAACAGATAAGGATAATATTCTCTAGTTGGGGTGTCAAACAGCACGGAGCACCAACTATCACAGCTCAGTGTATTTATCCAACTGGCAAGACAACACAGTAAAGTTATGTATGATGCTACACTAACTATAACCTATCTGGCCTTTGCTAACCTGGCCTCACAGCTGCCATGCTCTATCTTGTTGTGAACACTTTTGACCTGGCTTCTGAGTTTGTGCTCCCTCTGGTGGTTGCTGCTGGTAATGAAGCTGGTCTGGCTGACAGAAGTCAATCACCTGAGGAGGATGATTGGAGGTCAGGTGTTACAGACTGGATTTTAGTGAGCAACCTTCCCTCAGTTGTTGCCGGTGATTTGGTTTTCTTCCTGAGCATTTTGGAAGCCTGCTTGCCTCCTGCTTTGTCTTGCATCTTTCAGATAAGTTATTTGTCTGCTTGAATCTTTTTGCATTTGATCCATTTTTTGCTTTCCTCTGATTACTGCTTTGCTGGTGTGAGTTCAGCCTTGTTCCCTGCTGGGACCTGTGCTGGACTCTGTTCCTTATGCCACAGCTCATGTCAGTCTTTTCAGTATTTCTAATCCACTGTTGTATCAGTATCTTTCGTTTTGCGTCCAGTTCACACCAGCGTTCTGACTTGGTGGGGGAGAGGTCGTGTGGCCTCAGCATTTTTTCATATCAGACGTGTTGGATTTTTCTTATGGTTTTTTGTGTGATTGCAGACAGTATCCTTCCCTGTCCTGTTCTATCTAGACAGTTTAGGCCCCATTATTTGCTTACTCTAGTTTCTGCCTGTGTTTTGTGCCTCATCTTGTCTCACCGGCAATATACTGTATGTTGGGGGCTATCTATTCCTTTGGGGTTCTACTCAGGGGCAGTTTAGCTTTCATTTTTCTCTCTTTAAGCTTAGTTAATTCTTTGGCTGTGCAGAGGCATCTAGGGCATCGTAGGTACATCCCACAGCTAATTCTAGTTGTGTTGTCAATTTAGGGGTCTGCAATCCGCTAAGTTACCATCCTCTCTGGTTATCTGGTTGCCTAGTCTATTCCCCTGCTATCCTCCTCGGTTACCTAATCATAACAGAATCACCGGCCACACTGTAGATTCTAGGGTACTCTAAAGAAGGAAAGAATAGTAAAAAAAAAAAAAAAGGGGTGTCAGAATTTTTTATATATTTTTTCCTCTTTTTCTCTGGGGTCCGTAAGGGAATTTTTTCTTTAATGGATAATAAGCAATTGTCTGATCGTGTTGAGCAGCTCGCTGCTGAAGTTCATAGAATTTCAGCCTATCTCGCTCAGTTGTCTGTTGTAGAACCTAAAATCCCTATTCCTGATTTATTTTCTGGGGATCGGTCTAAATTTTTGAACTTTAAGAATAATTGCAAACTGTTTTTTGCCTTGAAACCTAATTCCTCGGGGAACTCGGTGCAGCAGGTTAAAATTCTCATCTCCCTGTTGCACGGTGACCCTCAGGACTGGGCTTTTTCCCTGACACCTGGGGATCCTGTTCTTGCTAATGTGGATGCGTTTTTTCAGGCTCTGGGGTTGCTGTATGACAAACATAACGTTATTGATCAAGCTGAGAAAACTTTATTGGCATTGAACCAGGGTCAGGAAGTGGCAGAGTTATATTGTCAGAAATTCTGAAAGTGGGCGGTCCTTACTAAATGGAACGGTGATGCCCTAGCGGCTCTTTTTCAGAAAGGTCTGGCAGAGACCATAAAAGATGTTATGGTGGGATTT
Organism: Dendrobates tinctorius; assembly: GCF_039654945.1. Taxonomy (NCBI): domain Eukaryota; kingdom Metazoa; phylum Chordata; class Amphibia; order Anura; family Dendrobatidae; genus Dendrobates; species Dendrobates tinctorius. The sequence continues at coordinate 13,121,577 of NW_027361686.1, read as the reverse complement.
CCTGTCCCCTCTGGTCTCAACGACTCTATGTCATTAGCCATTCAAATTGACAGACGTTTACGTGAACGTAAAATTATGTGAGGCGGTGTTGCCTTTCGAACAACCTTCTGAACCCTTGCAGTGTGATAGGGTTTTTTCTTTTGCTCAACGTCAAGAATTTAGAAGGTGTAAGAAGTTGTGCTTCTTACTATTTCCGTCTGCCCTAAGCAGGAAAATGTGTTGCTCACTCATTTGTTTTGGGCAATGTACAGCCTAAATTCCTTTTGTCGGTTTCCTTGATCTGCTCCTTATATTCATTTTCTGCTAAGGCTTTTGTTGATTCTGGAGCAGCCCTGAACCTGATGGATTTTGTTTTGTTTTAATGTTTTATTTATTGAAATCTGCAAGTTACATCAGAAAGAAAGCAATCAACAAAGTAGCTTACGAAAGTATTATATAACCTACAAATTACACTTTTCGGGAGTTAAACAAATGGTTTGAAATATCAACACATGGCAAAAACTATTGATATACAGAGGTTTAAGGACAACAACAGCCTTAAAGGAACTTCCAGTAGCAAGAATATCTGGGTTCAAATCTGGGTTCTTTCCATCCACACGTCCCTGCTACATCACATATGCCATGATTTCAAACAAAGATGAAAAAGAACAAAAAAGAAAAAAAAACAGTATAGGGAATAAAGGGACAGAAGGTCAAGTAGTGAAAAGAGGAAGCTGGAAGATAGGGGTGGAATATAGAGGAAGCAAGGGGAGGGGGGGGAGAGGGGAACACTAGGCAACAAGGGCTTCGTCTACTCTGATAAAGCCGAACAAGGAGGCCACTATAGCCTTATTTATTTTTACTAATGGATCTGAATCGGGTCCATGGGTGCCATACTCTTTCAAAAGCTGAAAGTGAGCCATTCACCAAGGCAGCCAGTTTGGCTACTTGATATAGCATATCTACCTTCTCTTGCAATTGGGATATAGATGGAGTAGTAGTTGTCTTCCAGTTCATAGGTATTAAAAGTTTTGCTGCTGAAAGAATGTGTTGAGTCAACAGAGCGGTATTCTTATGTCCAGTCGGTGACAGAAAATTTAAGAGCACTATCTCCGGTGTCAATGTAAGCTTTTTGCCCACAATTTCCCCGATATAATCCTCTACTAGGCGCCAGAACTGCAGCAGGGGTCGACAGGACCACCACATATGTAAGTATGTTCCCTCCGAGTCCCAGCATCTCCAGCACCTAACAGAAGACCCCATCCGCCAATGAGTGTTCTGCTTTGGTGTAATATACCATCTGGCGACTATTTTAAAAGAATTCTCTTGTGCTCTAACACACTGTGACGGGCCATGAGAAGAATTATAAATGTGTGATATTTGGTTTGGGGTAAACTTGTATCCCAAATCCTTTTCCCATTTTGTTATATAGGCTCTTTTGAGGCAACAGTCAGTTATATTTAAAATCTGGTAAATGGACGACATTATCTTTTTGGGTTTATCCTTTGTTGCACAGAGAGTCTCAAATGCAGTCAGTGGGCGGGTAACGTCTGCTCCTAAAAGATACTGTGCCAAGGAGTCTCTTATAGAGCCGAATTGTATAAAGGTCAAGCTGGAAAGCCCTGGTTGTTTCTTCAGTTCCTGAAAGGAGGGGAGTGTCCCATCCATCAATAGTTCATCAACCGCTACATTTGCCAGGGAGCCGGGTTTGATTAGATCTTTGTCTCGGGAATAAGATGCGTGTGGCATTATATCTGCCAACTTGAGTAAGGGGGACAAAGGGGGAACTAGAGTTTTCACCAATCCCTTCCACAATTTTAAGGTAGCTTTGGTGTGTATATTAGGTAGATTTTTGTTTATGTTTTTACAAGGATACGCCAAAAAGGTGGATCTCAGGGGATAAGGTGCTAGTGCTTCCTCCACCTCAATCCATTGCTTATTGTTAGGAGACCGCAACAGGTCTACCACTCTAGTAAGCATTGTCGCTTGGTAGTACCTTACTATGTCTGGAGCACCCATCCCACCCCTCGACTTGTTTAATGTTAATGTTCTGTATGCTAATCGGGGCTTCTGTTTTTTCCAAACATATCTGCGGAATAATGTATTAATTTTAAGAAGATACGATTTGGGGATGGTTATAGGAAGCATTTGGAAGACATATATGAACTTGGGTAAGATTAGGCTCTTCAGTAAATTTTTCCTTCCCATCCACGACACATACGAGTCCCTCCATGATTTCATGGTGGTTTCTACTGAGGCAATTAGGGGGGGAATATTCTGTTGAAAGAGGTCTCTATCCGATCTTCCTATCTTTACACCTAAATATTTGATACATTGTTTTGGCCAGGTGAATGGGTATGTACTTTTTAGTTTGGCTAAGTTACTCGGGGACATACGTATGTCCAGCGCTTCCGACTTAGACATATTTACTTTAACATTGGAAATTTTGCTATATTGATCTATGAGATCCGTCAATGTTGGGAGTCCCAGCAAAGGATTAGTCATTAAGATTAAGAGATCGTCCGCAAATGGCGCTATTTTATAGTGTGTCTTATTGATACGAATACCCTCTATTCCCTCATGTACCTGTATGGCCCTTAAGAGAGGTTCCATTGCTAGCACAAATAACAACGGGGATAGGGGACAGCCCTGTCTTGTTCCGTTCTTTATAGTAAATGCATCTGTTATAAAGTCGTTAATCCTAATATGTGCCTTGGGCTTATCGTACATTGCCATTACGGCTGCTATAAACGCTTTGGGTATCTCAAACTTGACCAGCACTTCCCGTAGGTATACCCAGTCCACCCTGTCAAAGGCCTTCTCTGCATCTGTTCCAAGAAGCATCAATGGGAGTTTACGATTTTTTGCGTATTGAAGAAGGTGTAATACTTTGTGGACATTATCCCTTCCCTCCCTTCCACCCACAAACCCGGTCTGATTTAAGGAAATCAAATTTGGCAATGACTTGGCCATCCTTTTTGCCATCAGCCCTGCTAGGAGTTTTAGGTCCACATTAAGGAGAGAGATTGGCCTATAGCTACTACACAGCTCAGGATCCTTCCCCTCTTTGTGTATTAGGGATATTCTGGCTGTAAGCATTTGGTTTGGTAATGGGTGGCCTTGTAAAACTGCATTGCAGACGTTCAATAAATGTGGGAGTAGGAGGCCAGAGAAGGATTTATAGTAAAGTGCTGAGAATCCATCTGGACCGGGTGCTTTCCCCTTCGGGCACTTTGACAGGGCGGACTGCAACTCCCCCAGTGAAAAAGGTCTAGTAAGATATTGTTTTTGGGAATCAGACAAGACAGGAAGATCTAAAGTGTTTAGGAAGGACCTAGTGTCCATGCCTCTTTTAAGTGCGGAATCGGCGTTATCTTCCGGACGGAGATTATATAATTTCTTATAGTAGTCAAGGAATGCCCGCTCCATGTGCTCAGGAGTTTGCGAGCTGAACCCTTGTTCATTCTTGATTGAGTTAATCAGCGTACGTGACTGCCGCTTCCTCAGTTGTGATAACATTAATTTGGATGCTTTGTCTCCATGGACGTACATTCTGTTTTTCCATGTTGCATAAAGCTTAGCAGATCTCGAGTTTAATATGTCTTTAAGTTGTTGTCTTTTTTGTTGCAGCTTCTCTAAGCTATGTTGATCTATTTTATGTTTATGTGTAAGCTCCAGCTGTGATATACTATCATAAAGATCCTGGATTTCTTTTTGTTGAAGTTTATTTAGAAAGGAAGTGATAGATATCATCTCCCCTCTGACAACTGACTTATGTGCTTCCCATAGTATTTGTGAGGAAATTTCTGGTGAAGCATTTTGCTCAAAATATTGGGATAGCACTTTGTTTATACGCTTCTGTACCTCGGTACTTCCAAGTACTGACTCATTGAGCCGCCATACTCTATGTCGGGGAAAGGCTTTAGATAGTGAGAGTTTTAACAAAACCGCAGAGTGATCGGAGTAAATATTCGGGATTATTTTCGCCTGTTGTATATTGGCAAGCATTTTACTGGATATAAAAATATAGTCTAAGCGGTGGTGAGATTTATGAGGGTGGGAGTAGAAGGTGTAGTCTCGGTCAGAGGGGTTTAGATATCTCCATGTGTCAATCAATTGTAGAGATCCCAATTGTGACTTTATTCTGTATAGATCTTTAGATGAGAGCGAACTTTTCTGTTTGGTCGTGTCTAGCAAAGGCTCTAATGCAACATTCAAGTCCCCACCCACTATCAATGCACCCTCTCTAAAGCCATCAATTTTTCTCAGTGTTGAGAGTACCCATCTCAATAGTTTTTTATTTGGTGCGTATAGACTGCACAGTGTTACAAGGGCACCATTTAGTAGACCTTTAACAAAGATGTAGCGACCCTGAGGGTCCGCCATAGTTTCTCTTAACTGGAAGGGCACTCCCCTTGCCACTGCTATTGAAACCCCTCTGGAACCGGATTGGGTGGTTGTCGCATGAAACCATTTATCATATACCGAGCTTTCAAAGGAGGGCAATTTATCCTGTTTGAAGGGCGTTTCCTGGATAAGCAATACCGCTGCCTGCTGTTTTTTGAATAGTTGTAATGTGTGGCGTCTAGTGTTTGGAGAATTCAGCCCATGTGCGTTAAAAGAGATAAAGGTGTGTACCTTATCCGTATCCATCATGTTTCTGTACACAGTAGTATCCTTGCAGCTCACGACGGAGACGAATCCCTGTGCCCATGGGGGTGGAGAGGGGATCTAGGTCAAGTAGAGCAGACGAGAGAGAGAAAAGGGTAGAGGAAACAAAAAAGTGAAGAGGGGGAGAACACAATATTAACACCATCCATGTTATTATGTTGCACAATATCATTGACCAATATGCCAACGTACCATAGTTACCTACTGACATTGTTTCATAGAGTGCCAGCTTGAGGAAAATTCCAATCAACCTTATAAACTAAATATGAAATATGAAATGCTCCATTCTAGGAGATTGCCCAGTTTGGGCTGTAACTAGATCTAGGTTAAAACCTTATAACGAATTATTGGATAGATGTGGCAGCAGTGCTTACCCATATTTGGAAAAGCACGCCAACCCCATCAAATTTGCTTCAACCATATTCGATACCCCAGCTGGGGTAGACACCAAGAAAATTTAACTGCAAAATCTAGGTCTAACTTAAAGATCAAGTAGTGTCTCTGGAGTCCTTAGGAGGCGAGGTCTTTGTTAGCTTCCTTTTCAGCCTTTGTGATTTTGGCGTCAGGGCTATCTGCCACGCCGGGTTATCTGGTAGCGGGTGCAATAGGGTCGCCGAATGGAAGGGCTCCAGGTCTGGGTAAGCCTCCAGCTCAATCCCCAAGGATTCACATGCCTCTTTGATGTCTTGTGATGTTCTTGCTTGAATACTTTTGTCTCCTTTTGTTATATGTACTCCAAACGGGAACAACCATCTAAAACGGATGCCTTTTTTTATCAATGCTTCAGTGAATGGTTTCAAAATCCTCCGCTTTCTGAGAGTGTTAGCTGATAAATCCTGGAAAAGTTTAATTTGTGAGCCTTCATACAAGATCTCCTGCGCCTCCCGCGCTCTGCGGAGAACTAAGTCTTTTACTCGGTAATCGAGGAAGCGACAGATCACATCTCGTGGAGTTTCCCCTTGAGAAGGCCTCGGACGTAGTGCTCTGTGTACTCTCACCAGTTCGATTTCCTGTGGATCTGATTCATTAAGTAGACCTTTGAATATCTCTTGTGTTGCTTTCCATAACGCCTCAAAGGCCACTGTTTCAGGAAGGCCTTTAACTCTTACGTTGTTACGACGTTCTCTGTTTTCATGATCCTCTAACACCGTGTGAATTGTATGTAGTTGGATTTCATGGACCTTTAAAGAGTCTAGTACAGCGTTCGAACTTTGTGTCATGGCAACTTGCGAATTTTCCAATGTCTCAAGTCTGTGACCTTGAAGTTTTAGGTCGTGTTTTATCTCTGCAAGTTCTTGTCCTATTGGCTCGAGAGCTTTAGACAATATACGTTTGATGAACGAACGAGTGACTAAGGCCTCTCTTGCTGTGCTTCCCGTGTCAGAGTCACTCTCCGGTTCAGAATCTGAATCTTCTAATGAGGTCAAATCACGAAGCTTGGGTGATTTAAGAGAATCTGACAGAACCGTTTGTTTTTTAAGAAAATTATCCACGTCTGTTTGCGTAATGGATTTTGTAGATTTGGGCATGCTTTTTTGCGTTTTAACGCTAGATCTCCCCATTTTTGCAATTATCTAAAGAAGAGAAGAATAGAGCAGTTTGAAGATTAGAGTTCCTCTCGCTGGCTATGGATTCAGCTAATGTTCCATTTTATGTCCAATCTTATAGGTGATAAACAATGGAAAGAAATGTCGTTTTGGCTCTGGTCACTAGATGGCAATCTATAACCACGTTCTGTTAGTTTTCCAGAGAATCCTCTCTTATATCCGTTCAGCTTGGTATAACATGGGTTAATTAGAAAGCAGATAAGGGGGGGAGGAAAGGTGTAGGGACAGCACTGGTGGGGGGAGCGCTTAATACAGATCTAAGGCTCCTAATATTACTCCCTTCTCTCCTCGCACCCCTCGGGTCAGATAGTCTCAGGCCCCCACTTGATTGATCAGAGCTATCTCCTTTATTGCTACGGAGTTAGGTAGAATGACCATGCTCTCCTGATTCTCTGTCCCCTGAATCAGACCCCCCTGCTCAAGACACTCCGTCACCTTGCTTCTGTTATTTCAGCGTTACCTCTGCTCCCGGAGACGCTTGATTCCCTCAGATCTCTCTCACTGTCTGCAGAGAGGGGAGGAGGCTGAAGCGTGCAGCTGCACGTCTATTCTAGGTCCGGGGCAGCGTGTCTTCTGCAAGCCCGACGGGACTATTTTCAGTGCTGCAGCGTGATACACACTCTCTGTAGCCGTCCCCCAGCTATGAGAACAGTAGCGCTTTTGTGTGTCCTGGTCTGGGGATTTCGCAGTGGTACCTTATCTGCCGGGGAGGGTCAGCTCCTGGGTCTCTCTTATCTGTCAGCCTTAGGTCAGGGGTGAAGTCTTCTGCCCGAGGTGATGGTGCTGTTAGCAGTGTATCCTTCCGCCACTCCGGCAATCTCCCGCTGGCAGGGCCCCAGTTAGATGAATCTCTTCTTTATCCCGAATGTGACTCGCCACTCAGGGTCTAGGTGATCCAGTGGGGTCCTGGTTTGGGTTGTAATGCGGGGATGGTATAAAAAAAAACTCTGGTGATATTAGAGCCCCTTTTGGTGCTTTTGTCCGGGAGCTCAGGTTTCCTGCTTCTTGCTCCACCAACGTTCAGGCTCCGCCCCGCCCTGAACCTGATGGATTTTGACTTTGCCAAACGTTGTGGTTTTCCCATGGTACCCCTGCAGACTCCTAGTCCTTTAAGGGGTATTGATGCTACCCCTTTGGCGGAGAATAAACCCCAGTTTTGGACCCAGGTGATAATGCGAGTAGCCCCGGACCACCAAGAGAATTGAAAATTGTTGGTGTTGCATAATTTACATGACATTATTGTACTGGGTTTTCCTTGGTTGCAGACCCATAATCCTGTTCTGGATTGGAAATCTGTGTCTGTGGCTAGTTGGGGTTGTCAATGTGTTTTTAGTGACACTCCTGTTTTGTCTACCTTTCCCCAGTCTCATGATGTTCCTGACTAGTTGGCTGATTTCTCTGATGTATTTTGTGAGAGTAAGTCTGCTTCCTTGCCTCCTCATAGGAGTTATTATTGCGCAATCAAGTTAGTACCCGGTTGTACATTTCCCAAGGGTCGGCTCTTCAATTTATCTGTACCTGAACATGATGCTATGCGATCTTATATCAAAGAGTCATTGGAGAAGGGTCAAATCAGACCGTCCACTTGACCTTTAGGTGTCGGCTATTTCTGTGTGGCCAAGAAAGATGGCTCATTGAGGCCATGTATTGACTATAGTCTCCATAATAAAATCACTGTTAAATATCAGTATCCGTTACCCCTGATTTCCGATTTATTCTCCAGAGTGAAAGATGCTAGTTGGCTTACCAAGCTTGACCTTAGGGGGGCATATAATCTTATTCGCATCAAGCATGGTGATGAATGGAAGATGGCATTTAATACTCCTGAGGGGTATTTTGAGTACCTAGTGATGCCTTTTGGGCTCACTAATGCCCCTTCTGTCTTCCAATCTTTCATGAACGATATTTTCCGGGATTTTGTGGTCAAGTTTTTGATTGTTTATTTGGACGATATTTTGATTTTTTCCAATGATTGGGATTCTCTTGTGGAACATGTTCGGATTGTATTCCGGATTTTGAGAGAAAAGGCTCTGTATGTTAAGGGATCGAAATGTCTCTTTGGCATACAAAAAAATTTCGTTTTTGGGATTCATTTTGTCCCCATCCGCTATTGAAATGGACCCGGTCAAGGTCCAGGCCATTTATGATTGGGTTCAGCCCATTTCCTTGAAGGCTCTCCAGAAATTTTTGGGTTTTGCTAATTTCTACCTTAAATTCATAAGTAATTTTTCTGGTATTGTTAAACCACTGATGGATTTGACCAAAAAGGGCACTGATGTGATGAATTGGTCTCCAGAGGCAGTCTCGGCGTTTCAGGAGCTTAAGCAGAGATTCACTTCTGCTCCTGTTCTATGGCAACCTGATGTTTCACTCCCATTTCAGGTGGAGATAGATGCTTCTGAGATTGGTACAGTAGCCGTTTTGTATCAAAGAGATCCGGTAACCTCTAAGATGAATCTTTGTGCCTTCTTTTCTCAAAAATTTTCCCCATCTGAACATAATTATGATGTGGGGAATCAGGAATTGTTGGCTATGAAGTGGGCATTTGAAGAGTGGAGACATTGGATGGAGGGGGCCAGACATCAAGTTGTGGTCCTCACCGACCACAAGAACTTGATCTATCTCGAATCAGCCAAGCGATGGAATCCTAGAAAGGCTAGATGGGCCTTGTTTTTCACGCGTTTTAATTTTGTGGTCTCCTTTCTCCGGGCACTAAGAATATTAAGGCGGATGCCCTCTCTAGGAGTTTCTTTGTGGATTCTCTTGATGTGACTGAGCATACTACCATTCTAAATGAGGGTGTGGTTCTTTCCGCTATTTTACCCGATTTGAGACTTGCCCTGGAGGAATTTCAGGAGGACAAACCTGAATAATGCCCAAGGGGAAAATGTATGTCCCCGACCAGTGGAGGAGAAGAGTAATGTCTGAAATTCATTGCTCCACGTTAGCTGGTCATCCTGGTATTTTTGTTACAAGAGATTTGGTGAGTTAGTCTTTTTGGTGGCCTGCTTTATCTCGTGATATCATGAATTTTGTGCAGTCCTGTGGGACTTGTTGTCGGTCCAAACCATGTTCTTGTTCTAGTGGATTGTTAGTGCCACTGCCGGTTCCCAGGAGGCCATTGGCCCATATCTCAATGGATTTTATTTTTGACCTCCCTGTCTCTCAGGGAATGACTGTTATCTGGGTGATTTGTGATAGATTTTCCAAGATGGTCCATCTTGTACCACTGCTCATCCAGGAACATTTAAGATTCGCAATGTCTTTCATAAATCTTTGTTGAAAAGGTTTGTGGAGCCAGTAGTTCCCATGGCTGTGCCCCCTGATCCTGTATTGGGTAAGGGTAATCTGGAGTATAAAGTAGAGAAGGTATTGGATTCTCGTCTGGCTAGACGGAGACTCCAGTACTTGGTCAAGTGGAAAGGTTATGGTCAGGAGGATAATTCTTGGGTGTTTGCTTTTGACATTCATGTCGAGAGATTGGCTCGCACCTTTCACCGGGCCCATCCAGATCGGCCTGGTGGCTTGGGTGAGGGTTCGGTGACCCCTCCTCAAGGGGGGTACTGTTGTGAACACTTTTGACCTGTCTTCTGAGTTTGGGCTCCCTCTGGTGGTTGCTGCAGGTAATGGAGCTGGTCTGGCTGACAGAAGTCAATCACCTGAGGAGGATGATTTGAGGTCATAATCATAACACTATCTATTGCAGCCTATCCTAATCCCTAGCATGTGCACAGAAGAGGTTAACACTCACAGTAGCGTTGGTATCTCAGTCCATCCCGGGGGGCCTGCAGCTTTGCAAGATGGTGCGCACTTCTTCCTGGAAGCTCTGTGCAGCGTGGTCTTTTCCTTGTGTGCAGGTCCAGTGATGCTCCTAGAAAAGGTGAATTCCCTCCTCTGGATTCCTTTCTTGTCTTTTCTTCGTGGTCTTCACGGCAACATAGGAAAGCTACCATGTTTTCCACAGAAGAGTTTACAAAGTCTTTCCTTCACAGCTCAGGTGTCATGATCTCAGTGTGGTTTGACTCGCACACGTGGGGTTAATGTTTGGAACCAGTGCTGATGACTGGCATTTCTGGGGTTAAAGGTTGTGATCCCGATGCAGGCTTACCTGCACACCTGGGGCTATGATTGTGGCCTCTCCCTGGTTCTGGGGGAGGCTTCTTATAGCCTCAGGATGCTCCCATCCCTGTCAGTTATCATAGAATCATAGAATCATAGAATCGTAGAGTTGGAAGGGACCTCCTGGGCCATCTGGTCCAACCCCCTGCTCAAAGCAGGATTCGCTAAATCATCCCAGTCAGATGTCTGTCCAGCCTCTGTTTGAAGACTTCCATTGAAGGAGAACTCACCACTTCTCGTGGCAGCCTGTTCCACTCATTGATCACTCTAACTGTCAAAAAGTTTTTTCTAATATCTAATCTGTGTCTCCTCCCATTCAGTTTCATCCCATTGCTTCTAGTCTTTCCTTGTGCAAATGAGAATAAAGTTGATCCTTCTACAATGTGACAGCCCTTTAGATATTTGTAGGCAGCTATTAAGTCTCCTCTCAGTCTTCTCTTTTGCAAACTAAACATTCCCAAATCCTGCAACCTTTCCTCATAAGACAGGGTTTGCAGACCGGTCACCATTCTGGTCGCTCTTTTCTGAACTTGCTCCAGTTTGTTGATGTCTTTTTTAAAATGTGGTGCCCAAAACTGGACACAATATTCCAGATGAGGTCTGACCAAAGAGGAGTAGAGGGAAATAATGACTTCACGTGATCTAGACTGTATGCTTCTGTTAATACATCCTAGAATTGCATTTGCCTTTTTTGCTGCTGCATCACACTGTTGACTCATATTCAGTCTGTGATCTATTAGTATACCCAAGTCTTTTTCACATGTGCTGTCACTTAGCCCTATTCCTCCCATTCTATATATGCTTTTTCCATTTTTATTGCCCAGATGTAGTACTTTGCATTTCTCCCTGTTAAAAACCATTCTGTTTGTTGCTGCCCACTTCTCCAGTTTATTTAAATCTTTTTGAATCCTCTCTCTCTTCTCTAGTATTAGCTATCCCTCCTAGCTTTGTGTCATCAGCAAATTTAATCAGTTTACCCTCAATGCCTTCATCTAAATCGTTGATAAAGATGTTGAACAATACAGGGCCCAGGACAGAGCCCTGTGGTACCCCACTTGAGACATTCTTCCAACTGGATGTGCAGCCATTTACGACCACTCTTTGGGTCCGATCACTAAGCCAGTTATGAATCCACCTAACAGTTGCCTTGTCCATTCCATACTTAATCATTTTTTCAATAAGGATTGTATGAGAGACTTTGTCAAATGCTTTGCTGAAGTCAAGATATACTATATCTACAGCATTTCCTTGATCCACCCAATCAGTGATACCGTCATAGAAGGAAATTAAGTTAGTCTGACATGACTTATTAGTTACAAACCCATGCTGACTCTGTTTAATCACTTCATTCTTATCCAGGTATTGACATACATGTTGTTTAATAATTTGTTCAAAGATCTTTCCTGGTATAGAAGTCAGACTCACCGGCCTATAGTTACCTGGGTCCACCTTCTTCCCCTTTTTGAAGATAGGAACAACATTTGCTCTTCTCCAGTCTTCTGGCACTTCTCCTGTTCTCCAAGAATTTTCAAAGATTATAGAGAGGGGTTCAAAAATTTCTTCTGCTATCTCCTTCAGTACTCTGGGGTGTAATTCATCTGGACCTGGAGACTTGAATTCATTTAGGCTAGCTAAGTGTTTCCTCACTATCTTTCTGTTTATAGATATCCTGGATTCTTCTATTCCCTTAATAGGACAGTGAATAACAGTTGATGTTACATTTCCTTTCTGAGAGAAAACAGATGCAAAATAGGAATTTAAAAGTTCAGCCTTCTCAACATCCTGTCTTACCATTTCATCATTTTCATCCTGTAAAAATCCTATAGCATCTTTGACTTTTCTTTTACTTTTGACATATCCCCAAAATCCTTTATTATTGCTTTTGACATCTCTTGCAAGCCTCAATTCATTTTCAGCTTTAGATAATCTGATTTGTGCCCTGCAGGTTCTGCAGACAGCATTATATTCTTCTTTAGATATGCCTCCCTCTTTCCATTTTATAAACATTTTTTTCTTCCTTTTTAGCATGTGCTTAAGTTCTGTGTTCATCCATCCTGGTTTCCTTAACTGCTTCCTATTCTTCCCTCTTTTCGGAATTGTTAACAACTGTGCTTTGAGAATTTCATTTTTCAAGATTTCCCATCCTTCCTGGACATTTTTGTCTTTAAGGATATCCAGCCATTGGATCCCTCCAATTCTCTTTCTGAATCCCTTAAAATCTGCCTTTCTGAAATCTAACCTTGACGTCTGAGTCTTCACAGGTCTTCCGCCTCTAGTTATCCAAAATTCTAAAATAGCATGGTCGCTACCTCCTAGGGTCCCAGCCACTTTTACCTCCTCAACCATTTCCTCCCTGTTTATAAGGATTAGATCCAAGGTAGCAGTTCACCTTGTTTTCTCCCTTACCTTTACCTTTAATGCCCTTGGCATTGTGTGGTGACCCCTAAGTGTGTTAGTGCTGTGTTCTGGTTGCTTGATTCTCTGTGTATGACTCGGTCTGTTCCCTGGATATCGCTTTGGATTCTGCCTGGTACCTCCTATGTCTGTTTGGTTTTGATCTCTGCTTGGCCCTGATTATCCGCTCTGTCTCCTCCCTGGTACTGTACTGATATCTTGTGTATGACCTTTGGCTTTGTCTGACCTCCCGTCCGTTTATCCCTCCTGTACCTCGCTGGTCTGTACCGTGCATGACTTCTGCTTTGCCATAATCTGAGTTCTCTGGCTTCTCTGACACTATTAGTTGAAGCACGCTTTGTCACCTCTGCTGCCCTGCTCCCCAGGTAACTCTTAGCACTGCTTCTGTACTCAGGACACGTGCACTGGCTCTATGAGCAAGTGTAGTGCGGTGTCTCTGACATCAGGCATGTGTAGTTCCTGCAGAAATCTGAAATGCAGGTAGAAAAATAGACTGAGCAAACGATGGGGCCCACACTAACTAGAGAGGAAAGGAAAGACTCTGTCTGCAATCATGCAAAAAACCCTGCAAAAAATGCCCAGCACGTCTGAAAGAAAAATACTGAAGTCACTAGACTTCACCCACTATATCAGTACTCTGGTATATTCTGAAAGCAGAGCAAAAAGAGGCCAATCTAATAAGGGACAAAAACAAACTGGCACAAGCAGTAACATAAGGGTGGAAATTCAGCACAGCCCCAGCCGGAGCTGGCTGAACACACAAAACTGAAATAGACAAAACCAGATCAAATGTGAACAATAGCAAAAGAACACTTAGTTGAGCATGCAGGGACTGAGCTGGAAACTAAGACCTCAGGAAGCAGGAAAAAATCACCAGCAGGGATAGAGGGAGTCGGCTGTCTTAAATCCAGTCAGAAACTCCAGATCTCCAGTCATCCTCCTCATTATCAGGTGGCAGGCCTCTGTTAATTAGATCAGTTCCATTACCATTACCTCCAGTAACCACCAGAGAGAGTCCGGAAAGAGAACTCGCGATCATTCAGTCAATATAACCAGCTCCACTACCTTCACTAGTAACCAGAGGTAGGCCAGAAAGCGAATTCACAACAACTAACTATAACTTATCTGGTCTTTGCTAATCTGGCCACACGTCTGCCGTGCTCTATCTATTGCAGCCTATCCTAAACCCTAGCATGTGTACAGAAGAGGTTAGCACTCACAGTAGCGTTGGTATCTCAGTCCAATCCCGGGGGCCTGCAGCTTTGCAAGATGGTGCGCACTTGTTCCTGGAAGCTCTGATCAACGTGGTCTTTTCCTTGTGTGCAGGTCCAGTGATGCTCCTAGAAAAGGTGGATTCCCTCCTCTGGATTCCTTTCTTGTCTTTTCTTCGTGGCTCCTCACGAAAACATAGGAAAGCCACCTTGTTTTCCACAGAAGAGTTTAAAAAGTCTTTCCTTCACAGCTCAGGCACGTGTCGTTCCTGCAGAAATCTCGGCTCTCTCCTCACACACAGAAAAGCAGCCCCTCCCCTCTCCAGTGCTGGCAGAAGAGACAAAAACAGTCTTTATAGCAGGGAAGCGCAGAATTTCCCCCTGCTCTAACCAAGGGGATGCTGTCTCTTAAAGTGACAGCTTGTCTTTACGGTCCATAGCAATGCCACCCCCTTACATGCCTCCCTACTTAAAGATGGTTGTCCTCGACCATCACAGCATCAAGGCTGCAGTGGAATAGAGGCACTTGCAATGTGGAACAGCACCTATAGGAGAGAAAACACAAGTGTAGAAACATACAGAGAACACTGTTCTATGTATCGGGCTGGTGGAACCCTTGCAGTAGACCTCTGGAATCTCCGGATGCCTTGACTATCTTCCAGAGGAATACTTGTTGCAGGAGTTGTAGTAAGCTCTTGTCTGGACTTATCGTCACGTGGCGGCAGTGGTACCTGCAGAAGATTACCATCTTTGTCCGGCTGAGGGCCCCCTATGGTGTCAGGGCTGATCCACCATTCATCATTGATTTCACCAGCAGGCAAGACAGGTTCAGGTGGTGGAGCATCACCCTCAAGCGACACTGGTACAGGACGGGCCTTGGACCAGCATGGCCGCAGCATATTTCTGTGGAGCACTCTAGGGGCGGACGCCCCATTCTCAACCTGCACCTTGTAGACCGGGCCGTCAGCATACACTCGCTCGATGACTTTGTAAGGCTGTATTTCCCATCTTTCGCTTAGCTTACCCCTGGGGCACTTCTCTCTGACTAATACTCGGTCCCCGGGATGGAGCAGTATCTCCTGAATCGGTTTACGGCCCGTATGTTCTTTCTCCTATAGCTGCTGACCCACCAACTGTTTGCAATCGTTGCCGATGTTCATTCACCCATGAAGTGACGGTTCGCTCCATTAGCTCTTCTGGCTGTTCTAACTTCAACTCAGTGATCGCTCGTCCAGCTCTTCCAAACAGCTGCAGATATGGGGTGTAACCCGTGGTGGAATGGACCCGATTGTTGTAGATCCAGACCAACTCTGGCAGGTAGTTGTCATGGGAAGCCTAGGTAACTTTAGGCTGAAACCCCGGGGCCCCTGCGGTGTCCCTCAGACTAGGGGAAACCCTGTCTGTCCCTCAACCCAGGGTTTACACTGAAGGTGTGCCTGCCTGGGCCTCCACCCTGTCCTTGTCTCCTGTCCAGCCCTAAGCTGAACCCACCACCCTCCACCCAGTGAGGAGACCAAACACCAGACCCCACAAATAAGTATGGACAGGGATAACGGAAATGCACCACACCGCGTACACACAGGGGAATACAGTAATGTGCAAGGGCAACCAAATAATACAACACAGGGAGGCAAAATGGCAACAATGGAATATACTACACCAGCAACCGTATGCTCCTTAGACCACCACTCCAGACCGGTATCGCTTAGCACAAGGTAAGAGCTGTAGTCGGCGACGCCCATAGTCACACCGGGCAATTTAAAGACAGAGGGCGTGGCTAAGCCCTCAGCCAGAATGACAACCTGGTTAACCCAATCCAAGCCAGATCAGAATACCAACCAGCGCCGCTGAGAACCATGTGGTAGGATGGGGTATTACCGCTGTCTGCCGGACACCCTGGTGCGAACAGTGTCCGACATGACAGTACCCCGCCTTCTACGAGGGACCCCAGGAACCTCACAATGTCGAGGACCCGGCTTGTCCGGATGGCGGCGATGAAACACTGTAATCAGTCGGTCCGCATGTATGTCCGAGGCCGGCACCCAAGTCCTCTCCTCAGGACCATAGCCACGCCAGTGGACCAGGTACTGTAGAGTGCGACGCACTACCCAAGAGTCAACCACCTTGGACACCTCAAACTCCAACGTGCCATCCACCAAGACGGGAGGTGGTGGCATGGGAGAAACATCAACAGCACCCACGACTTTCTTAAGTAACGCCTTGTGAAACACATTATGTATCTTGTATACGGCAGGTAACTCTAAACGAAATGCCACAGGGTTGATAATTGCGGAGATCCTAAATGGACCAATGAACCTGGGCCCCAACTTAAGCGATGGTATTTTGAGTTTGATGTTCCTTGTAGACAACCACACCCAATCACCCACACACAGGTCCGGACCAGGCACACGTCTACAGTCAGCCAGACGTTTATACCTAGAACCTACATTCAGCAAGCGCTGCTTTACTCTCCTCCAAATGGATGACAATTGTGCTCCCAAATGGTCCACCTCAGGGATGCCCGCAGAGCTCCCTTGGGGCAAGGTACAGAATTGGGGATGTTGACCATAAACACAAAAGAAAAGAGATTCCCCAGACGATTCCTGATAATGATTGTTTATCGCGAATTCAGCCAGAGGAAGAAACGCCGACCACTCTTCCTGATTGTCAGACACAAAACAGCGCAAGTATTGTTCCAGGTTTTGGTTCATATGCTCAGTCTGCCGATTCGACTGAGGATGGAAAGCCGATGAATGAGACAATTTAATCCCTAGGCGTGAACAAAAAGCTCTCCAAAATTTTGCCACAAATTGTGTACCTCTATCAGATACAATGTCAGACGGGACACCATGAAGTCTGACCACCTCGTGAATAAATACCTGAGCAAGGGTCTTCGTATTGGGCAAAGATAGCAAAGCAACGAAATGCGACATTTTAGAGAACCGATCAACTATTTCCAGAATGACCGTGTTCCCAGCTGAGGAGGGCAAATCCGTAATGAAATCCATGGAAATCTCAGTCCATGGCTTATTTTGCACAAGGAGAGGATGCAATGTGCCAGCAGGACGGGAGCATGGTGTCTTGGCCCGTGCGCACGTGGTACAGGCTGACACATATGAGGCCACGTCCTGCCGGATTTTGGGCCACCAAAAACGACGTGATACAAGTTCCAGAGTGCCCTTAACTCCTGGGTGACCCGCCAGGACAGTATCATGATGTTCCCCTAACACTTTTAAGCGTAGGTGTAGTGGCACAAACGATTTATTAGGAGGCAGATCCGGTGGTACCTCCTCCTGAGCATCAGCAATCTCTGCGTCAACCTCTGTCATGAGAGCCGAGACCACAACTCCCTTTTGGAGGATAGGCACCGGATCCTCACGTGGCTCTCCACCCGGAAAACATCTGGACAAGGCGTCCGCCTTAGTATTCTTAGAACCTGGTCGGTATGTCACAAAAAAATTGAATCGGGTGAAGAATAACGCCCAGCGAGCCTGTCTGGGGGACAGGCGTTTAGCAGACTCTAAATAAAGCAGATTCTTATGGTCTGTTATAACAGTAATCTGATGGACATCCCCCTCCAAGAAGTGTCGCCATTCCTCAAATGCCAACTTGATGGCCAACAATTCCCTGTTACCAATATCGTAATTACGCTCGGCCGGCGACAGTTTCTTGGAGAAGTAGGCACACGGATGCAATTCGCCCAAGGATGGACCCTGAGACAGTACCGCCCCCACTCCAACCTCAGATGCATCCACCTCCACGGTAAATGGTAGGGAGACATCAGGCTGAACCAGGATGGGAGCTGAAGCAAAACTGTTTTTGAGGAATTCAAACGCGCACACAGCAGCCTCAGACCAGTCAGAAAAATTGGTACCTTTTTTAGTCATGTCGGTGAGGGGCTTAGCAATCATAGAAAAATTCTTAATAAATTTCCTATAATAGTTGGAAAAGCCCAGGAATCGCTTTAGCGCCTTGAGATTATCAGGCCGATCCCACTGCAGCACCGCTTGCACCTTAGCGGTGTCCATTTTAAACCCTGAGGCGGAAATTACATAACCCAAAAAAGGTAAGTCTTGGACGACAAATACACATTTCTCAAGCTTGGCATAGAGCTTGTTTTCCCTGAGCAACTGCAACACCTGCCTAACATGCTCTATGTGTGCATCACGGTCGCGTGAGTAAATAAGAATGTCATCAAGGTATATAATAACAAATTTCCCCAAGAGATGAGAAAAGACATCATTTATGAAATGTTGAAATACTGCTGGAGCGCCCGTCAACCCAAATGGCATCACCAAATTCTCAAAATGACCCTCAGGGGTATTAAATGCTGTCTTCCATTCATCCCCTTGACGGACTCTTATGAGATTGTACGCCCCCCTGAGCTCAAGCTTGGAAAACCGTTTGGCACCAGACACCTGGTTGAACAAATCGGGTATCAGTGGCATCGGGTAGGGGTCACGAACCGTAATCTGGTTGAATTCCCTGAAATCCAGACACGGGCGTAATCCGCCATCTTTCTTCTTGGCAAAGAAGAACCCCGCTGCCAATGGAGATGACAAAGTCCTGATGTGCCCTTTGCTTAGACTTTCTGCAATGTATTCTTTGAGAGCTTGCCTCTCAGGACCTGAGATATTAAACATCCTGGCTTTTGGTAACTTGGCCCCCCGGTTTTAACCTAATAGCACAGTCATAGGGTCGGTGCGGTGGCAGCTCTGAACAACCTCTTTCAGAAAATACATCAGCAAAGTCCAGCAGTGGCTCCGGGATGCTGGGAGTCACAGCGGAGATACACGTGGCCAGACAACTCTCCTGGCAGTATCTGCTCCACTAAATTATGTCCTGGGTTTTCCAATCAATCACCGGATTGTGCATAGACAACCATGGAAACCCCAGAACTACCTGAGCAGGTAAATTACTGAGCACCTTACATGTTACCTGCTCAGAGTGTAGGACCCCAATGTGGAGTTTTACATCAGCCACAAACTCTTTAATCTCCCCTTGTGAGAGAGGGGAGGCATTGATGGTAACCACCCGGATAGGATTAGGCAGCGTCTCCACCTTAAATCCCGCAGTACGCGCAAACTTTTCATCAATGAGATTAGCGGCTGAACCACTATCTACAAATACAGTAATCGACAGCTCTTGGCCCCCGATAACTACCTTGGCAGGGAGCATACACTGGGAGACCACCATGGAGGATATGCAAAGGCTCAGACTAGACTCCTCCAAACCCTCTGAGCCTAGCAGTTTTCCGCCGCCACGTCTTTCTTAGGTACCAGGGGGCAAGCATTAATAAAATGTCCTTTTTTGCCACAAAAAAACAGACCCCTTGCTTTCTGGGCAAGGGACATTTATGCTTGTTGTTATGTGCATGTGATATACCAGCGATCTGCATAGGTTCCATGCATTCACCAGAGGCGACCTCACCAGAGACTGCCCCTCCCCCCACAGGCAATGTCTCCTGCGACCTCTGACGAAAACGGCGATCAATGCGTACTACAAGCACCATAGCAGCCTCCAGAGAAGCGGGAGTCTCATACATTAGCAGAGCTTGTTTAACCCTTTCAGAAACCCCATGCAAAAATTGACTCCTTAGTGCAGGGTCATTCCATTGCGTGTCCACAGCCCAGCGACGAAATTCCGTACAATAATCCTCCGCCAGTCGCTCATCCTGGAGTAGAGAGCGTATTTTAGACTCTGCTAACGCCAGTCTGTCAGGATCGTCATAGATTAAACCCAGAGCAGAAAAAAAAGGTCTGTGGACTCAAATGCAGGTGAATCAGAAGGTAGTGAAAACGCCCATGCTTGTGGATCACCACTCAGCAAGGAAATTACCAAGCCCACACGCTGAGCCTCATTTCCTGAGGAGAGAGGACGCATGCGAAAATACAATTTGCAGGATTCACGAAATACAACGAACTTACAGCTATCACCAGAAAATCGTTCAGGGAGAGGTAACTTAGGTTCAGCTGCCCTGACTGCTGCCTCAGTTTGCACAGCAGGAACTGAGAGGCCTTGATGCTGGACCGCCCCCCTCAGTTCAGTGACCTGTATGGACAGAGCCTCCAGTTGCTTGGTTATGGAGACTATAGGATCCATGGTAAATAATTCCTGGGCTTTTCTTTTTGGGCCGACTATAATGTCATGGGAAGCCTAGGTAACTTTAGGCTGAAACCCTGGGGCCCCAGCGGTGTCCCTCAGACTAGAGGAAACCCTGTCTGTCCCTCAACCCAGGGTTTACACTGAAGGTGTGCCTGCCTGGGCCTCCACCCTGTCCTTGTCTCCTGTCCAGCCCTAAGCTGAACCCACCACCCTCCACCCAGTGAGGAGACCAAACACCAGACCCCACAAATAAGTATGGACAGGGATAACGGAAATGCACCACACCGCGTACACACAGGGGAATACAGTAATGTGCAAGGGCAACCAAATAATACAACACAGGGAGGCAAAATGGCAACAATGGAATATACTACACCAGCAACCGTATGCTCCTTAGACCACCACTCCAGACCGGTATCGCTTAGCACAAGGCAAGAGCTGTAGTTGGCGACGCCCATAGTCACACCGGGCAATTTAAAGACAGAGGGCGTGGCTAAGCCCTCAGCCAGAATGACAACCTGGTTAACCCAATCCAAGCCGGATCAGAAGACCAACCAGCGCCGCTGAGAACCATTTGGTAGGATGGGGTATTACCGCTCTCTGCCGGACACCCTGGTGCGAACAGTGTCCGACATGACAGTAGTCTGGCCAGCATGCCTTCTTGTCCTCTTCCAACATCCTCAGCATTTGCAGCAAGGTTCGTTGAATCACTAATATGCTCAGTTGCCTTGAGTGTGGTAAGGGGTGGTACGGGACCACTCGATGCCATACAAATGATACAGTTCTTCCATCACCTTGTCTTTGAAACATGCACCTTGATCAGAGTCGATGCGCTTTGGGCACCCATACACTCGGATGAAGTCTTGACAAATGGTGCATGCCACCGACTCGGCAGTCTGATCTCTAGTCGGGGTGACTACTGCGAACTTGGAGAAATGGTCGGTCATCACCAAACAGTACTGTAGACCCCGGGCTGAGTGTCCCACGAGGAGATAGTCGATCATCAAGACTTCCAGTGAATCCTTAGTGCGTATGGTCTGGATGGGTGCCCTTTGTTCAGTACTCTTAACGAGGTCACATACCCGACACTGCCGGCAGACTTCTTCTACCATGGACTCCAACCGGGGGCAGTACATGTACCGCTGTAACCACTGGTAGGTCTTTGTGGACCTGAAGTGGGCTCCAAATTCGTGGGCTTCTTTAGCCACTTCTTGGGCCATTCCTCCTGGGATGATCACCTGCCACCTTACTTCAGTGCCTTTTGGCTGTTGTCTCTTGTGATATAGCACCGATTCTTGCACCTCCAGCCTATCCCACTGGTGTAAGACACTCTTCATCTCATCATCCAGACTATCCCTCTCTTGTTTGCCTGGCTTCTGCTTCTGCGCTACCCAGCATTTCATCTGTCTCAGCCCTTCGTCTTCGTCTTGAACACATCCACATTCTTCATTGGTTCTTCCCAGAGATCGGGGTAGCGCTCAGGCCTCTCTACTTGACTGGACAGCAACCACTGGGGTCCTGAACTTATGGAAGTCTGAGGTTTCTTCCTCTTCGAGTTATTCATTGAGATCCCCCACTGGTGTTTCCAATGTCACTCCTGACAGGCCGTCGCCATTTGCATTTTCAGTGGCAGAACGATAACGGATAGTAAAGTCAAACTTGGCCAAGCGAACCACCCACCGTTTTTCCAAGGCCCCCAATTTAGCACTCTCAAGGTGGGCCAGGGGGTTATTGTCCATTTGAACTTGAATCTTGTTCCCTGCCAGGAAGCCTGCAAACTTTTCGGTCATGGCCCACACCAGGGCTAGGAGCTCTAACCGGAAAGAGCTGTAATTGTGGGGGTTTCTTTCGCTGTCTCGCAGGGAACTGCTAACATACCCGATGACTCTCTGTCTATCCTGTATTTGGGTTGGACCAAAAAGATACTTGGACTAAATCAATGAAAAAAAGGCCAAGTAAAAAATGAACAGTTTCCTTATCAGAGGAACTAAAAAGACCTCTACCCTGTAAAGGTTATCAAGGAATATGCCTATTCATGTATATAACAAAGACATCAAAATAATAAGGCCATCAACATAATGTGAAAAGGAAAGATCTCACCACATGAAGATGGAGGATGTCCAGGAACAGATGTCCCATCAGAGTCATATCAGGTCAGGAAGAAAAGGGGGTTCACCCTATACAAGCCCTGTTTGAGCTACAAATTCTGACACCCATGACTCCCGCCCTAACAAGGGCAGTCCACATCTAATCCCTATAAACCATAGCCCTACAAAGTCCCTGTGCATCCCGATGCATTTCGTCACTTAATGACTCTTCAGGGGACCTATTAGCTATTAGCACAAATTGGGCATCATCACAGAGTATACAGGCTGCCTCCTAAGATGACAATGCCTGAAGAGTCATTAAGTGACGAAACGCGTCGGGATGCACAGGGACTTTGTAGGGCTATGGTTTATAGGGATTAGATGTGGACTGCCCTTGTTAGGGCGGGAGTCATGGGTGTCAGAATTTGTAGCTCAAACAGGGCTTGTATAGGGTGAACCCCCTTTTCTTCCTGACCTGATATGACTCTGATGGGACATCTGTTCCTGGACATCCTCCATCTTCATGTGGTGAGATCTTTCCTTTTCACATTATGTTGATGGCCTTATTATTTTGATGTCTTTGTTATATACATGAATAGGCATATTCCTTGATAACCTTTACAGAGTAGAGGTCTTTTTAGTTCCTCTGATAAGGAAACTGTTCATTTTTTACTTGGCCTTTTTTTCATTGATTTAGTCCAAGTATCTTTTTGGTCCAATCTCTTCAAATTTTTGGACTTGGAATAGCCATATGTATATATTGGTAGTAATCTGTTACAGAGACTTATACAGTTACCCCCATTATGATCTGTGGCATTTGATCTAGTGATTTACTTGCACTACTATCTTTGGTAGCTTTTACATTAATTATCAAAAGTTATGTTTTATGTTATTTCTCTATTGCTGATTTGCTACTCTGTATCGTGAGAATTCGTGGGTATTGAATCCACTTTTTTGCTGTATTTCTATCCTGTATTTGGGAAAGTACTGCACCGAGTCTATGAAGGCTACCATCTGTGAACAACAGGAATGGTTGATCGAAATCTGCGTAAGCCAAAATTGGGGCTGAATTAAGAGCATTCTTTATAGCCTGGAAGGCCTCAACTTGCCTCTGGTCCCAAGGGACGTACTGGGTCTTTGGCACTCCAGCGGTCCCCCTCAATAGCTCATTCAGGGGACCCGCCATCTTTTTGACATCTTTGACAAACCGTCGGTAGCACCCGGCGAGCCCAAGGAAGGCCTGGAGTTCCCTCACTGTTCGAGGGACTGGCCAGTTCTGGATAGCAGCCACTTTTTCCGGTGAGGGTAGAACCCCGTCTTGTGACACTATGTGGCCCAGGTACTCGATCTCTCTCTTGTAGAGGTGGCATTTCTTTGGCTTCACCTTCAGATTATGAGCCTGCAGTCATCCAAGTACCTGTCCAAGTCGGGCAAGTTGGTCTTCGAATGAGGCAGAGAACATAATGATGTCATCCAGGTAGATGAGGGTAGCCTCAAAGTTTAAGTCTCCCAAACACTTTTCCATCAGCCGTTGAAATGTGCCCGGAGCATTGGAGAGCCCAAAGGGCATCTGGTTAAACTCAAACAATCCCATAGGGAGGATGAAGGCTTTTTTTCCTTGTCTTTTTCTGCCACGGCTACTTGCCAGTATCCGCTTGCTAGGTCCAAGGTGGAGAAGTACTTGGCCTTCCCCAACACTGTCAAGGATTCCTCAATGCGGGATAACGGGTATGAGTCTCGCACAGTGCAAGCATTGAGTTTCTTGTAATCAACACAGAACTGGATGGCCCCATCCTTCTTGATGAGCACTACCGGGGCCGCCCAGGGGCTCTGACTACTCTGCACTACTCCTGAATCCAGCATCTGCCTGAGTAATGTCTTTACCTGTTGATACATCTTGGGTGGGATTTGCCGGTATCGTTCTTGAATTGGACGAGCGTCCCCGGTCGCTATCTCGTGTGTGATCGCTTCGGTACAGCCAAAATCTTTGGTGTGACGAGCGAATGTGGCTTGATTTTCCCACAGCATAGCTTCTATAGCCTGCACACGCTCAGGGCCTAGGGCCTTCACATCCACTTCCAATTGATCCAGGATGACCCGCCCATTCTACTCCAGGATTGAAGTCTCTTCGGGCCCTGCCTCGACTGCCAGAGTCCACCCCGTACCTTCTATCGTCGATAAGGACATCCCCTTCTGACTCACCACTTCGCCCTTGTGTAGGTACACCCGGGCCAGATCTGTCCCTCGCGGCAAGGTGACCTCCCCGGGGCCCACGTTCAAAGCTCTTATGGGTACATGTCCTTGCTGGACCACCGCTATTGTACGAGCTATCATGACTTCTTGGTCTGCTCCTCCGCGTACCACAGGCTGAACAATCACTTCCAGCCCATCAAGGTTTCGATGAGTCCCCACTGGAAGGTGTAATATACTTTCTCGCTCGGGAGGCAGGATTACAGGCTCTTTTCCTGGGGCCCTGATGACCCATACGATTTGATAAGATGGCACACTCTTCTGCGTCCCACAGATGCAGATCAATCACTGAATGGCTTCTTGAGTAGGCTTGTGTGTAGCAGCCTTCTTCCAATAACTGGGTCCTCGTTTGGTAAACATTATCTGATCGAGTTCTCGTAGGATATTGATTCCCAGTATTACAGACACATCTTCTTTGATGGGCTCAGGGACTAGCAGGATCCCTTTCTTTCCCACTTCTTGCCCACAGATTCGAATATTCATCCACACGACTCCTGTGACCGGGGTCGATTGTTGATTGCAGCAAACAACTGGATCAATGTCTCCTTCTCTGGCTTAGACAGGGCCTGAAAATGCTGTTTGAAATATTATTCTGGCATCGTTGTCACTTGTTACCCGGTATCTATCAAGAAATCCACTGGAACACCCTCAAATTTGGCACACAGGATGGGACTCCCAGCAATCAATTGTTCATTATGATAAGGAGCGGCTTCTCTTCTTGCCTCCGCCGCAGAGTGCCGTGTTACTGCAGGGGTTGGTAGTTTAACAGTAGCTGTGGCTGGCTCTGAGCATAATTCCGGCAGTCTCTGGCAAGGTGCACTTGTCCTCTACATTCCCAGCACTGGATGCCTCCTCTCCGCTGAAGGGCACACCGAGCCTGTCTTCATGCCTCCGATGTCTGACGGGAGGGGGCCTGCACCCACTGATCTCTTATGGGTCGGGCCGAAAAGTGGTTATATGAGTAAGATGGGTCAGACTGTTGTTCTCCCATTCTTTGCTCCATCCAGGTTAATTTGTCTTGCATACTGACAAGAGACCGCTGCAAGTCTTGCACTACCTGGACAAGTGCCTCCTGATGATTTGGATCCCCTCTGGTATTGGCACCCTGGACACGCATCACCCCAGACGCATAGCTGTCTTCCTTTCTTCGGGACACTGCTTCTGCCAGGATTTCACGGAATGAAAGAGCCGGCTCTGCACGGACCCGTTCTGACAGTGCTCTCCTCAAGGATGTGTTGTGCAGTCCCAGATTTAATTGTTCCGGAGTATCCGGTCTTTGGAGTCCATGCCACTGAGCCCATCCATGTCTTTCCTATGCACTTCTGCCAACACTTCTTGCAGTGCTGTCGCATACTGGGAGATCCCTTCCTCTTCCTGCTGCAGTCTAGAGAAAAATTAGGCGCAGAGGTGTCCCATGCTAGCAGTCTCGCCGTAGATCTCTTCCAAGAATTTCACTAACTTCTTCAGGGTAGTACGGGTGAGTTCCGGCTGTAGACAGATGTTTTTACGGGCCTCTCCCTCCAAGGCAGTCAATGCAATGTCCACTTCAAGGTCTGTGCTGATGTTATAAATCTTCAGGGTGGTTTGCAGCCGGGACACCCAATCAGACAGGGGCATATTATTGCAGTCAAATTTTGGAAGCTTACTAAATATGGTGCCCATAGGGAGTGTCCTTGTAGGGGTTCCACAAATGCCCACAGCATCCTCACTAACACTAGCACTCTCACCGTTGCCGCCTGCTGCCTGCATCTTGGTGACAGTAAGGCTGCTCGCAGCATCACTTGAAGCGATGCCCGGGGGACCACTGCAATGCAGGGAGACTACGGTACACAAGATGAGGTGCAAACAACAAAGGTTTAATTTATTTACAGGCAAGGATTGCAGTGTTTAGGAAAATGCAGAAACAGGGGTATGCAATGAAAACAGACAATTTACAAGGACAATATTCTCTAGCTGGGCCATCAAACAGCACGGAGCACCAACTATCACAGCTGAGTGTATTTATCTAACTGGCAAGACAACACAGTAAGGTCATGTTTGATGCTACACTAATTGTTATGATGGGTCACCGAGGAGGAAAGCAAGACCAAGCTAAGCCACAGAAAACCAGAGCGGTTGGTAACTAAGCAGATTGCAGACCCCTGATCCTATCCACACAACTAGCAGTAGCCGTGGAGCGTATCTACGATGATTGTAGATGCCTTGACACAGCTGGAGAACTAAATAAGCCTAAAGCAATAAAGGGGAAATCTAAATTGCCCCAGAGCAGACCCCAAAGGAATAGATAGCCCCAAACATATATTGTCGGTGAGACAAGATGAAAACACAAACGCGGGTAGGAAAATAGACTGAGCAAACGATGGGGCCCACACTAACAAGCCAGGACAGGAAAGGAAAGACTCTGTCTGCAATCACACAAAAAACCCTGCAAAAAACGCCCAACACGTCTGATAGAAAAATACTGAAGTCACTAGACTTCACCCACTATATCAGCACTCTGGTATATTCTGAAAGCAGAAAGAAAACCAAGGTAGCAACAAAAGAAATGATCCCTAAAACTTCACTTTTAATCAATATTTAAAAATCTGGACAATCCCAGTTCATAGGGACTAGGGTAATATTTAAACAGACACCAGACAAAGAATAATAATAAATACTCCGGGCCACTAAACTCGCCCTAATAGGCCCTAGCAGTCCCTGCCTAACTGCGGAGGTTGGCACCCTAATTGTAGATGATAGTGGCGCCCCCGCTCAACATCGGTGACCCTAATACACCCTAAGAGACCCTAGTCCACGACGAGGATACACAGAAAACACAAACACACAATAAACACCCGAAAAAAACCCTGGTGGAGAGACTGTATAACGTCTCTAAGATATTTGACTTATCTCGTACTAGAATCATGGGCATATAAACCCACCCTGAATAATATCTCGCAGTAAAAAATACTAGTATATAGCAGCTTTTACTGACTTATCTCGTAATAAAAAAGGCTTATGCTGCAGAAAATGACAGACCAGATATAGCCCCCCCAAAAAAAGGAAAAAAACGTTTATACAGTAAAAAGTGCAGCCACAATAATGCACAATTCAAGCACTTCAGGTTAAATAACCACAAAAAATATCCACCAGATGGAAATTGGTGGCATGAAAATAATATACAAAACGCTTATTAAGTCATGAATAGTGGACATAATAGTCCTACATGTAAACAATGACGGCAATAAAGAACACTCCCTGATAAACAGGTTGCCCTAATACAAAAACATTTTGCCATCCATCAAACAATAGGTCTGTCAGCGTTATGAGATTATTAATACTTATCAGCCATCAGAAGATATGAGGCCCAGCCCGACGCGTTTCCCCCTCCTAAATACTGAGGGTTCATCAGGGGCAAAGAAGAAAAGGGGATTCCATCACCCCGGCCGAAAGATCAGTGCAATGTGCGGCGTCTTTTTCGTGTCTCTGAGGCTCATATTTACCTTGTGATGTCACAACTAGAATGCGGTAAATATGAGCCTCAGAGACACGAAAAAGACGCCGCACATTGCACTGATCTTTCGGCCGGGGTGATGGAATCCCCTTTTCTTCTTTGCCCCTGATGAACCCTCAGTATTTAGGAGGGGGAAACGCGTCGGGCTGGGCCTCATATCTTCTGATGGCTGATAAGTATTAATAATCTCATAACGCTGACAGACCTATTGTTTGATGGATGGCAAAATGTTTTTGTATTAGGGCAACCTGTTTATCAGGGAGTGTTCTTTATTGCCGTCATTGTTTACATGTAGGACTATTATGTCCACTATTCATGACTTAATAAGCGTTTTGTATATTATTTTCATGCCACTAATTTCCATCTGGTGGATATTTTTTGTGGTTATTTAACCTGAAGTGCTTGAATTGTGCATTATTGTGGCTGCACTTTTTACTGTATAAACATTTTTTTCTTTTTCTTTTTTTGGGGGCTATATCTGGTCTGTCATTTTCTGCAGCATAAGCCTTTTTTATTACGAGATAAGTCAGTAAAAGCTGCTATATACTAGTATTTTTTACTACGAGATATTATTCAGGGTGGGTTTATATGCCCATGATTCTAGTACGAGATAAGTCAAATATCTTAGAGACGTTATACAGTCTCTCCACCAGGGTTTTTTTCGGGTGTTTATTGTGTGTTTGTGTTTTCTGTGTATCCTCGTCGTGGACTAGGGTCTCTTAGGGTGTATTAGGGTCACCGACGTTGAGCGGGGGCGCCACTATCGTCTACAATTAGGGTGCCAACCTCCGCGGTTAGGCAGGGACTGCTAGGGCCTATTAGGGCGAGTTTAGTGGCCCGGAGTATTTATTATTATTCTTTGTCTGGTGTCTGTTTAAATATTACCCTAGTCCCTATGAACTGGGATTGTCCAGATTTTCAAATATTGATTAAAAGTGAAGTTTTAGGGATCATTTCTTCTGTTGCTACCTTGGTTTTCTTTTTGTCTTTGATCCTAAAAATATTTTTTGAGGGTTTTTTATATTCTGAAAGCAGAGCAAAAAGAGACCAATCTAATAAGGGACAAAAGCAAACTGGCAAAAGCAGTAACATAAGGGTGGAAATTCGGCACAGCCCCAGCTGGAGCTGGCTGAACACACAAAACTGAAATAGACAAAACCAGATCAAATGTGAACAATAGTAAAAGAACACTTAGTTGAGCATGCAGGGACTGAGCTGGAAACTAAGACCTCAGGAGGCAGGAAAAAATCACCAGCAGGGATAGAGGGAGTCGGCTGTCTTAAATCCAGTCAGAAACTCCAGATCTCCAGTCATCCTCCTCATTATCAGGTGGCAGGCCTCTGTTAATTAGATCAGTTCCATTACCTCCAATAACCACCAGAGGGAGCCCGGAAAGAGAACTCGCGACCCTTCTGTCAATATAACCAGTTCCACTACCTTCACTAATAACCAGAGGTAGGCCAGAAAGCGAATTCACAATAGTACCCTCCCCTTGAGGAGAGGTCACCGAACCCTCATCCACGCCACCAGGCCGATCAGGATGGGCCCGGTGAAAAGCATGAACCAATCTATCGTCATGAATGTCAGATGCAGAGACCCAAGAATTATCCTCCTGGCCATAACCCTTCCATTTGACCAAGTACTGGAGTCTCCGTCTAGCCAAACGAGAATCCAATATTTTCTCTACCTCATATTCCACATTGCCTTTAACCAATACAGGGTCAGGAGGCGCCGCCATAGGAACTACTGGCTCCACAAACCTCTTCAACAGAGACTTATGAAACACGTTATGGATCTTAAACGTGACTGGAAGAGCCAATCAAAAAGAAACAGGATTAAGAATCTCCAAAATCTTATAAGGTCCAATGAATCTTGGCTTGAACTTTGGAGACGCAATCTTCATAGGAATATTCTTTGATGACAACCAAACCATATCACCCATTTTAAACCGGGGACCAATGGTCCTATGCCGTTTGGAAAACCGTTGAGCCTTTTCCTGAGAGGAACAACTTATCCACCACTTGGTCACAAATCTGCTGCATTCTCTCTACCACAGTGTCCACACTTGGGCAGGTTGAAGATTCCACTTGCTCTGAAGAAAATCAAGGATGAAACCCAAAGTTACAGAAAAAGGGCGACATCAAAGTGGCAGAACTAGCTCTATTGTTTAGCGTGAATTCGGACAAGGGCAAAAATGAGACCCAGTCATCCTGATTAGCAGATATAAAACATCTCAAATAGGACTCCAAAGTCTGTTTTGTTCTCTGTCTGCCCATTGGTCTGAGGATGAAATGCAGAGGAGAAAGATAACTGAATTCCCAGTTTGGAACTAAAAGCTCTCCAAAATCTGGAAACAAACTGGACTCCTCTGTCCAACACAATGTTCTCAGGAATCCCATGCAACCAAACCAACTGTTGTAAAAACAAGGGCACCGACTCTGAAGAAGATGGCAACTTTGGGAATGGTACAAGATGGATCATCTTAGAAAATCTATCACAAATCACCCAGATAACGTCATTCTCTGAGAGACAGGAAGATCAGAAATAAAATCCACTGAGATATGGGTCCATGGCCTCGGGCACCGGCAGGGACATCAGCAACCCACTAGAACGAGAACAGGGTTTAGACCGAGAACAAGTCCCACAGACCTGCACAAAATTCCTGACATCACGAGATAAGGTAGGCCACCAAAAAGACCGACTCACCAAATCTCTGGTACCAAAAATACCTGGATGACCAGCCAACGTGGAGCAATGAATTTCAGGCATTACTCTCTTCCTCCACTGATCAGGAACATACAATTTTCCCATAGGGCAATGTTCAGGTTTGTCCTCCTGAAATTCCTCCAGGGCACGTCTCAAATCTGGTGAGATGGCAGAAAGAACTACCCCATCATTTAGAATGGTAGTAGGCTCTGTCACAATAAAAGAATCCGCAAAGAATCTCCTAGAAAGGGCATCCGCCTTGACATTCTTAGTGCCCGGAAGAAAGAGACCACAAAATTAAAACGCGTGAAAAACAAGGGCCACCTAGCCTGTCTATGATTCAAGCATTTGGCTGATTCAAGATAAATCAAATTCTTGTGGTCGGTGAGGACCACAACTTGATGTCTAGCTCCCTCCAACCAATGTCTCCACTCTTCAAATGCCCATTTTATGGCCAACAATTCCCGATTCCCCACGTCATAGTTACGTTCAGATGGGGAAAGTTTTCGAGAAAAGAAGGCACAGGGATTCATTTTAGAAGTCACTGGATCTTTTTGGGACAAAACGGCTCTAGCACCAATCTCAGAAGCATCTACCTCCACCTGAAATGGGAGTGAGACATCAGGTTGCCGTAGAACCGGAGCTGAAGTGAATCTCCGCTTAAGCTCCTGAAATGCCGAGACTGCCTCTGGAGACCAATTCACCACATCAGCGCCCTTTTTGGTCAGATCCGTCAGTGGTTTTACAATACCAGAAAAATTACTTATAAATTTGTGATAGAAATTAGCAAAACCCAAAAACTTCTGGAGAGCCTTCAAAGAAGTGGGCTGAACCCAATCATAAATGGCCTGTACCTTGGCCGGGTCCATTTCAATAGTCGACGGGGACAAAATAAATCCCTAAAATGAAATCCTCTGTACACCAGAGAGGCAATTCGATCCCTTAACATACAGGGAATTTTCCCTCAAAATCCGGAACACAGTCCGGACATGTTCCACATGAGAATCCCAATCACTGGAAAAGATCAAAATATCATCCAGATAAATGATCAAAAACTTATCCACAAAGTCCCGGAAAATATCGTTCATAAAAGATTGGAAGACAGAAGGGGCATTAGTGAGCCCAAAAGGCATCACCAGGTACTCAAAATGTCCCTCCGGAGTATTAAACGCAGTCTTCCATTCATCCCCGTGCTTGATGCGAATAAGATTATACACCCCATTGATGTCAAGCTTGGTAAACCGGCAGGCACTTTTAACTCAGGAAAATAAATCAGAAATCAGGGGTAACGGGTACTGATATTTAACAGTTGTCAGGACTCAAATGTCAGGACCCTGTCAGCGTCGGCAAACTGCCACGCCGAGCAGGGTGACTTACCCCACTATGGGAGAGCGCGGGGTCCAATACAGTAGTGACGGTTCAAGCAGACAGGACTTGCGGCACTGAAAATAGTAAGGAGTCCCAGGACCTAGATCATGTGACTGCAGGGGGCGGGGCTTAGCGTCCTACTGCTGCAGATGATATAATGTACCTACTGCAGGGAAAATGTAGTAGAGGAAAATGCAGGTCAGACAAGCGATGGTTCGTACATGGAGAGGGCTGTGCGGTACCAGAGGGACGAGCAGAGAATAGTCAAGTCACAGGCAGAGGGTCATACACAGAGAGGTAGCGCAGTACAAGAGGGACAGGCAGAACTCGTAACAGGGACAGAACCGGATCAAAACCAAACAAGCAAGCAAGATATCAGGCACAAGGCACACGTACGCACAAGGTCAACTAACTCAGCCAAGGGCAGGAGTATAACTGACACCGGACCTAGGTCAAGTGAGCATTAAATAGCCACCCTCTGCCAGAGAGAGGCAGAAACAATTAACCCCTGTCTGACCAGGACGGGCCAAGGACAAAGCCCATCCTGGATCATGACACAGTGATCAATACAAGGCCTTAATGAACCATCTTTCTTGGCCACAAAAAAAACCCAGCACCTAAAGGTGAAGAGGATGGTCTAATATGACCCTTCTCCAATGACTCCTTGATATAAGATCGCATAGCATCATGTTCAGGCACCGATAAGTTGAAAAGCCGACCCTTGGGAAATTTACACCCGGGCATTAACTCAATTGCACAGTCATAACTCCTATGAGGAGGCAAAAACGCAGACTAAGGCTATGTGCCCACAGTGCATGTTAAAACGCACACCAAAAACCGGACTCCTTCCCAGAAATCGCGCGTTTTTTTCCACGCGATTTCACCGCGATTTTACCGCGATTATGATTGCAATTTTGCCGCGATTTTCGTGTGCGATATTCAAGCACTTTCCAAGCGATTTGAAGCATCGCTTGGAAAGTGATTGACAGGTTGGTCACACTCGTCAAACATAGTGTTTGACAAGTGTGACCAGGTTTTTACTATTGAGGCCGCCTATGCGGCCTCAATAGTAAAAGATAGAATGTTAAAATGCTAAAAAAATAAAAAAAAATCGGTGTATATTTACCTTCCGGCGTCCCGCGTTGCATTCCCGTGCCACAGCGTTCCCATTAATGCCTTGCGAGACCTGTGATGACGTAGTCTCGTGTTGCTATAGCGATCTCGCGAGACAGCTAGAGTCACGCGAGACTACGTCATCACTGGACCGTGCCGCAAGGCATTACTGGGAATGCTTAGGCCGGGAATGCAGCGCGGGACGCCGGAAGGTAAATATACCCCGATTTTTTATTTTTTATTCTTTTTTTTACAGGGGTATGGTACCCAGGGCCTGGAGGACAGTCTCCTCTCCTCCACACCGTGGGTACCAACCGCACATGAGATGCTTAACTTCCCGCATGGTGGGCATAGCCACATGCGGGAAGTAAGCGATTCTCATGCATTCCTATGGGTGCGGAATCGCGGCGAATCCTTTGCGATTCCGCACAAAAGAATGAGCATGCTGCGATTTTTTTCCGCGATGCGATTCCGCCACGGAAAAAAACGCAGCATTAGCACAGCATGTGCGGAATGCCATAGGAATGCATGGGGGGCATTCTGTACACGATTTGTAAACGTTTTCGTTGTGTTTTCGCGCCGAAAATCACGGCAAAAACGCTTAAAAATCGCTACGTGGGCACACAGCCTTACTCTCACTAAATACATCAGAAAAATCAACCAAATAATCAGGAATATCATGAGACTGGGGAGAGGTGGAGAAAACAGGAGTGTCACTAAGAACACACTGACAACCACAACTCACCACAGACACAGATTTCCAATCCAAAACAGGATTATGAGTTTGCAACCAGGGAAAACCCAGAACAATAGTATCATGCAAATTGTGCAACACCAAAAATTTACAATTTTCTTGGTGGTCTGGGGCGAGCCGCATTATCACCTGGGTCCAAAACTGGAGTTTATTCTCCGCCAAAGGAGTAGCATCAATACCCCTCAAAGGGATAGGAGTCCACAGGGGTATCATGGGAAAACCACAATGTTTTGCAAAGTCTAAGTCCATCAAATTCAAAGCTGCTCCTGAATAGGGATGGGCGAATCCTGAAATACTCGGAATCGCTAGACTCTAACGAGTCTGACTCGGAAACTTGCTATTCGTTGCAAGTCTAGCGAGTCCAATGTTAATGAATGGGGATGCGAGTATTGCAGCGATTCCTGTGCTGGAGGAGAGAGAGAGAGAGAGAGAGAGAGTTTTTTCAGAGGTTAATACAAGCAATCCTAGTTTCTTAGTGATTTTGTGTCAGCAGCAGGACACAAAATCGCTAAGAAACTAGGATTGCCATTGATATGCATTGGACTCGTTACTGTGCGAGTAATTGCTTGGAAACTCGCAGAGTACCGACTCCTGCGAGTCCCTTACTACTTGCAGAGTAACGAGTCCTAACGAGTAGATTCGCCCATCCCTACTCCTGAATCTATAAAAGCATTAGCAGAAAATGTAGACAAGGAGCAGAGCAGAGTAATTGCCAAAAGGAACTTAGGTTGTACACTGCCCACAGCAAATGTGTGTGCAAAACGTTTTTCCCGTTTAGGGCAGACAGAAATAGTATGAGAGGCGTCTCCACAGAAAAAACACAGCTTATTATACTTCTAAACTCCTGACGTTGCACCCTAGACAAAACCCCATCACAATGCATGGGTTCAGACGTTCGTTCAAAAGGCAGCAATGCCTCTCGTGTAGTTTTACGCTCACGTAAATGCCGATCAACTTGAATGGCTAACGACATAGCATCATTAAGACCAGAGGGAACAGGAAATCCCACTATAACATTTTTTATGGTTTCTGCCAAACTCTTCCGAAAGAGCGCTGCTAAGGCACTGTCATTCCATGTAGTAAGGACCGCCCACTTTCGGAATTTATGACAGTATATCTGCAGAATCCTAACCCTGGTTCAATGCCAATAGGGATTTCTCAGCTTGATCAATAGCATTAGGTTCATCATACAACAACCCCAAGGCTTGAAAAAATGCATCCACATTAGTCAAAATAGCATTTTCAGGTGTCAGAGAAAAAGCCCATTCCTGGGGATCACCGCGCAGCAAGGAGATGACAATTTTAACCTGCTGCACAGAGCCCCCCTATGAGTTAGGCTTCAAGGCAAGAAATAGTTTACAATTATTCTTAAGGATCAAAAATTTAGACCGATCCCCAGAAAACACATCAGGAGTAGGGATTTTTGGTTCAACAGCAGATGATTGAGCGAGATAGGCGGAAATTCCCCGCACTTCAGCAGCGAGCTGCTCAACACGATCAGACAATTGCTTAATCTCCATTAAAGAAAAAATCCTCCTACGGCCCCAGAGAAAGAGAGGAAAAAATATATAAAAAAAACTCCGACACTTTATTTTTTTTTTACAATTCTCTCCTACTATTGAGTGCCCTAGAATCTGCGGTTTAGGCTGGTGATTCTGTTATGATTTGGTCACCGAGGAGGAAAGCAAGACCAAGCTAAGCCACAGAAAACCAGAGAGGATGGTAACTAAGCGGATTGCAGACCCTTGATCCTATCCACACAACTAGCAGTTGTCGTGGAGCGTACCAACGATTATCCTAGACGCCTCGACACAGCTGGAGAACTAAATAAGCCTAAAGCAAGGAAGGAAAAATCTAAACTGCCCCAGAGCAGACCCCAAAGGAATAGATAGCCCTAAACATATATTGTCGGTGAGACAAGATGAAAACACAAACGCAGGTAGGAAAATAGACTGAGCAAACGATGGGGCCCACACTAGACAGGACAGGAAAGGAAAGACTCTGTCTGCAATCACGCAAAAAACCCTGCAAAAACAAACAAGCACAAGCAGTAACATGAGGGAGTAAATTCAGCACAGCCCCAGCCAGAGCTGGCTGAACACACAAAACTGAAATAGACAAAACCAGATCAAATGTGAACAATAGCAAAAGAACACTTAGTTGAGCATGCAGGGACTGAGCTGGAAACTAAGACCTCAGGAAGCAGGAAAAAATCACCAGCAGGGATAGAGGGAGTCGGCTGTCTTAAATCCAGTCAGAAACTCCAGATCTCCAGTCATCCTCCTCATTATCAGGTGGCAGGCCTCTGTTAATTAGATCAGTTCCATTACCTCCAGTAACCACCAGAGAGAGTCCGGAAAGAGAACTCGCTATCACTCTGTCAATATAACCAGCTCCACTACCCTCACTATTAACCAGAGGTAGGCCAGAAAGCGAATTCACAACAACTACCTATAACTTATCTGGTCTTTGCTAATCTGGCCACACGTCTGCCGTGCTCTATCTTTTGCAGCCTATCCTAATCTCTAGCATGTGCACAGAAGAGGTTAGCACTCACAGTAGCGTTGGTATCTCAGTCCAATCCCGGGGACCTGCAGCTTTGCAAGATGGTGCGCACTTCTTCCTGGAAGCTCTGATCAACGTGGTCTTTTCCTTGTGTGCAGGTCTAGTGATACTCCTAGAAATAGTGGATTCCCTCCTCTCGATTCCTTTCTTGTCTTTTCTTAGTGGCTCCTCACGGCAACATAGGAAAGCCACTTTGTTTTCCACAGAAGAGTTTACAAAGTCTTTCCTTCACAGCTCAGGCACGTGTAGTTCCTGCAGAAATCTCGTCTCTCTCCTCACACACAGAAAAGCAGACCAAAACACTCTTTACAGCAGGGAAGCTCTGAATGTCCCACTGCTCTAAGCAAGGGGGTGCTGTCTCTTAAAGTGTCAGCTTGCCTCTACGGTCCAAAGTAACGCCACCCCCTTACACATTGAATGCAATGCCTAGCCTGCCCTAAAGTTACCTGCAACCCAATAACCATTTTAGCTGATGAACTTGAGAGCCTCCTGACAAAATTGTTCGCATTAAAAGAATGAGTGTCTCCAATAGTGTTTGTTTATGCATTGAATGAAAGGCCTGCTGTGTACCAATGTTACATGCACCCCAATAACCATTTCAGCAGACGTACTTGAGGGTGTCAGGATAAAATTGTTCCTATTAGAAGAAAGTGTGTCTCCCATACTGTTTCCTTCCACATTGAATGCAAGTCCTGGCCTGCAACAAATTACATGCAACTCAATAACTGTTTCAGAAGACATACTTTAGGGCCTCAGGACAAAATTGTTCCCATTAGAAGAAAGTATGTCTCCCATGTCTCCCATACTGTTTGCTAATGCATTGAATGCAAGGCTTGGCCTGCCTCAAAGTTACATGCACCCCAATAAACGTTTCAGCAGACGTACTTGAGGGTCTCATGAAAAAATTGCTCCCATTAGAAGAAAATTTGTCTCCCATACTGTTTGTTTTTGCATTGAATGCAAGGCCTACTCTTCACCAATGTTACATGCACCCCAATAACTGTTTCAGCAGACGTACTTGAGGGCCTCAGGACAAAATTGTTTCCATTTGAAGAAAGTGTGTCTCCCATACTGTTTGCTTATACACTGAATGCAAGGGCTGGCCTGCCTTAAAGTTACATGCATCCCAATAACAGTTTCAGCAGATGTACTTGAGGGCCTCAGGGCAAAATTCTTCCCATTAGAAAAAAGTGTTTCTCCCATACTGTTTGCTTATTGCATTGAATGAATATCCTTGCCAGCCCCAAAATTATTTGCACCCCAGTAACCGTTTCAGCACACATACTTGAGGGCCTCATGACAAAATTGTTCCCATTAGAAAAAAGTATGTCTCCCATACTGTTTGCTTATGAATTGAATGCAAGGTCTGCTCTGCACAGATGTTACATGCACCCCAATAACTGTTTCAGCAGATGTAGTTGAGGGCATCAGCACAAAATTGTTCCCATTAGAAGAAAGTGTGTCTCCAATACTGTTTGCTTATGCATTGTATGCAAGGCCCAGCCTGCCCCAAAAATACATGCACCCCAATAACAGTTTCAGCACACTTACTTGAGGGCCTCATGACAAAATTGTTTCCGTTAGAAGAAAGCGTGTCTCCCATACTGTTTGCATATACAATGAATGCAAGGTCTGGTCTAACCCAAAGTTACATGCACCCCAATAACCATTATAGCAGACCTACTTTAGGGCCTCATGACAAACTTGTTCCCATTAGAAGAAAGTGTGTCTCTCATACTGTTTTCTTACACACTGAATGCAAGGCCTGGCCTGCCCTAAAATTATATAGACACCAATAACCGTTTCAACAGACGTATTTGAGGGCCTCATGACAAAATTCTTCCCATTAGAAGAAAGTGTATCTCCCACACTGTTTGCTTATGCATTGAGTGCAATGCCTGCATTGCAAAAATGTTACATGCACCCCAATAACCATTTCAGCAGACAAATTTGAGGGCCTCAGTACAAAATTGTTCCCAATAGAAGAAAGTGTGTCTCCCATACTGTTTGCCTATGCATTGAATGCATGTCTTGACCTGATCCAAAGTTGCATGGACCCCAATAACCATTTTAGCAGACGTACTTTAGGTCTTCATGACAAAATTGTTCCCATTAGAAGAAATTGTGTCTCCCATATTGATTGCTTATGCACTGAAGGCAAGGCCTTGCCTGCCCTAAAGTTACATGCACCCCAATAACTGATTCATCAGACGTAATTGAGAGCCGCAGGAAAAAATTGTTCCCATTAGAAGAAAGTGTGTCTCCCATACTGTTTGCTTATGCATTGAATGCAAGGCCTGCCCTGCCCCAATACTACATGGTCCCCAATAACCGTTTCAGCAGACATACTTGAGGGCCTCAGGACAAAATTGTTCCCATTAGAAGAAATTATGTTTCCCATACTTTTTGCTCATGCATTGAATGCAAGTCCTGGCCTTCCTTAAAGTTACATGCACCCCAATAACAGTTTCAGCAGACGTACTTGAGGGCCTCATGACAAAATAAAGTAGTTCCCATTAGAAGAAAGTGTGTCTCCAATACTGTTTGCTTATGCATTAAATGCAAGGCCTGCCCTGCACCAATGTTACATGCACTCCGATAACCATTTCAGCAGACGTACTTGAGTACCTAATGACAAAATTGTTTGTGTTAGAAGTAGAGTTGAGCATTCCGATACTGCAAATATCGGCCGATATTCGCTGTATCGGAATTCCGATACCGAGTACCGATATTTTTACAATATCGGATACCGGAATCGTAAGTTCCCATAATGCAATGAGCCAGTGTTGTGGCTGTGATTGGCTGCTGAAATGATGTCATCATGATGCACGGTCTGTGCGCATCATGATGCGCGGTCTGTGCGGGCCTGCCGGGGGTCTGTGATGGCTGATGGGGGTCTGTGCGGGCCTGCTAGGGGGTCTGTGCGGGCTGCCGGGGGTCTGTGCGGGCCTGCCGGGGGTCTGTTCGTGTGTGCAGGCATCGTCCGATGGGACTACAAGTCCCATCGGGCTATGCCTGCTACAATGACAGTGATTGACACATTAGCCAATGATGGGACAGTAGTAGTCCCATCATCTGGCTAATGTGTCGAATGTAAAAAACAAAACAAAACATACATGCTACATATATACAACATTCATATAACATAGAGTACATACTCACCATCACTTGTCACTTTGATCCCCGAAGCCAGTGTTATCTTTAAAAAATATTAAAATAACAAACAAGCGATATACTCCCTGATCCGCAGAAATCCACGAGTGTCCCACGATGATCTCCCGTGGAGAACAGCAGCATCAGCTGATGCCACCGCTCTCTAGGGGCCCCAGGAATACAGTGACGGGAGGTAGGTATCCTTCCGCACTGTATTTCTCCGCCACTGTAAAAAAAATAGTCCCTAGTCTCACTTTTGGCACTGTTATGTGAGAAAGTTCCCATGCAGCTTTAGCCATAAAGTGAGACCAGTGAACTATAGTAACCTCTCAGTGATGCAGTGCAGGAGATCGTCGTGGGACACTCGTGGATTTCTGCGGATCAGGGAGTATATCGCTTGTTTGTTATTTTAATATTTTTTAAAGATGACACTGGCTTCGGGGATCAAAGTGACAAGTGATGGTGAGTATGTACTCTGTTATATGTACTGTATGTCTATATGTATGTATTGTATGTAGTATGTATGCTGTATGAATTTAGTATGTATGTATGTATGTATGTATGTATGAATGTAGTTGTAACGGGGTCTACTGAGCTGGGGTACCTCTTTCAGTACCACCCCATGTTTTTGGAGGTCCGCTCTGCATTGGCTGGAGTCTGAATGAATGACGCTGGCTGGAATTCCTTGGTTACATGGGCGCATATAAAAGATCACTGCTTCTCCATGTATTTCCAGTCTGACAACACTTCACTCACAGGACACAGAATATATCACACAGATACAGAGGGCCGGCCAATAGATAAGCGGCAGGCCATACATAAACTACAAAAGCCGCAGGTGGCCGGAGCCTGCCGATGTTTATTGTGGGAATTACAAAGATGGGGGGAGGGCGGACAAAAGGAGAATATCGTGTCCCCTCTGCCCAGGCGCGCAGCCTGTGAACTGATGCATTAGGGACATGCATCTCACATGGAACCTATTATACATACATATAACTGCACAACATGTTCTGGATGCTGAGTGGTTCTGTAACACGTAACACGGCTCCCCTTTTCAGCGACGCAATCGGCATACACAGTCTGATCCTTAACGGATTGGTTTGGGGATGACCGAAGTTTATGGGGTTGGTACAAGTTTCGTTTGTCGACTTAGTCCATCGGCGTTACTGTTTTGTTTGCCGGGTATGTGGTGGATGGTGAAGTCCAGAGGTTGTAGGGCTAAAACTCCACCGCAGCAATCTGGCGTTGTGTCCGGAGACCCGATTAAGCCAGACTAGGGGATTATGGTCCGTTAGGAGGGAAAACTGTCGTCCATACAAATATGGTTGCAACTTCTTGAGTGCCCATACTACCACCAGGCACTTCTTCTTGATAGCCACATGGCTTACTTCACGGGACAGTAGTTTCCGACTCAGGTAAGCTACCGGGTGTTCTTGGCCGTCCGGCCCGACTTGGCTCAGTACTGCCCCCAATCCAAACATAGAAGCATCTGTGTGAACAAGGAAACGTTTAGTTGGATCGGGTGCGGCCAATACAGGGGTATTGGTGAGGGCGTCCTTTAGTTGGCGGAAGGCTTCCTCACACTCTGAGGTCCAGGTTACCGGGCGGGGTTGGTTCTTACGGGTCAGATCAGTGAGGGGCTTGGCTACGCTGCTGTAATTGGGAACGAATTTCCTGTAATACCCCTCTGTCCCTAGAAACGGCATGACCTGGGTTTTAGTGCGTGGGATGGGCCACTTGGCTATGGCCTCAATCTTGGCTGGTTCTGGTCGCTGTTTCCCACTTCCCACCCAATGCCCTAAATACTGAACCTCTGCTTTGCCCACGTGACACTTGTTTGGGTTCAGGGTGATTCCGGCCTGATGGATCCTGTCCAATACTGTCTCTAGGTGATTTAGATGCTCTTCCCATGTCGCACTGTAGATGGCGATGTCGTCCAGGTAGGCACAAGCATAGTCCTGGAGACCATCCAGAAGCCGGTCAGCCAGCCTTTGGAAGGTCGCCGGGGCATTCTTCATCCCGAATGGCATAACTCGAAACTGGAATAAGCCGAACGGGGTGACAAATGCCGACTTGGGAATAGCGTCAGGACTAAGGGGAATCTGCCAGTAGCCTTTGCATAGATCGATGGTGGTCAAATACTTTGCCCCCGTCAGCCGGTCTAACAGCTCATCCACACGCGGCATGGGGTATGCGTCCGTCACTGTTTTCTCATTGAGCCTACGATAGTCTACACAAAACCGTGTAGTCCCATCCTTCTTGGGCACTAACACTACGGGGGATGCCCAGGGACTATCTGACTCTTCAATGACCCCTAAAAGCAGCATCTCTTGTTTCTCTTGTCGCATCCCCTCTCGTACAGACTCAGGGACGCGGAAAGGGTTTTGTCGCAGGGGGGTCTGATCCTGGGTCTCAACCTTGTGTTGTGCCAGGTGAGTGTACCTTGATCTCCCCAGAAACATCCTCTGTCGCTGCCTCAACAACTCCGCCGCCTGCTGTCTCTCCCGGGGGCCTAGGTCTTCACCCAAGTGTACCTGGTCCCATGTTTTAGACTAAGTCCTTTCCCCTAAGACATCCGGCAAGGGAAGTCCGGCTAAATCCTCTGCTTCAGGTGCACAGATGGCCACTACCTCTTCAGGGCGCTCCCGGTAGGGCTTCAGCATATTCACGTGGAACATGCGGATAACCCTGGGGTCGTCACAATTGGCGACATTATAGGTTATCGGCTATTTTCCCCACTACCTGGTAGGGCCCCTGTCATGCAGCTTGAAACTTATTCTGCTTAGTGGGCTCTAACACCAGGACCTTCTGTCCTAATTCCAAAGTGCTCTCTCTGGCTCTCTGATCGTACCATATGCGCTGGCACCTCTGGGTCACCTGCATGTTCTCACGTACAGCCTGAGTCAGCTCCTGTAGGCAGTCTCAGAATTCCAGCACATAGGGTACAATAGGTACCGCTTCTATGAGGCCCTCCCCTTCCCAGTGTTCCAGCACTAAGTCTAGGGGTCCCCTTACCCGTCTCCTGCATACCAGCTCGAACGTGGAGAACCCCGTGGATTCTTGGGGCACCTCCCGATAGGCAAACAGGAGGTGTGGCAAGAATTTCTCCCAGCCCCTGTATGTCCTGGTAAAAGTCCCAATGAGCTGTTTTAATGTCCCGTTAAAGCGTTCACACAACCCATTGGTTTGCGGGTGGTACGGGGCTCTTCTAATGGACTTTACGCCACACAGCTTCCACAGTTGGTTGGTCACCTCTGCTGTAAACTGGGTACCCTGGTCCGAGATAATCTCCCGGGGAAATCCAACACGTGAGAACACCTGGAGCAGGGCGGCCGCTACCGTCTCTGCCAGTATGTTAGGTAACGCAACCGCCTCTGGATACCATGTGGCATAATCTACCACTGTCAATATATACTTTTTCCCTGATGGACTGGGTTTGGCTAACGGCCCTATCAGATCGACCGCTACTCAACTAAATGGTTCCTCCACAATGGGAAGGGGGCGTAATTTGGCCTTGCATCGATCCCCCCTCTTGCCAATGCACTGGCAACTGTCACAGGTCTGGCAGTACTGACAAACATCATAGGTTACCCCCGGCCAAAAGAAGTTTTGTGTCAGACAATGCCTGGTGCGACTGACGCCGAAGTGCCCGGCTAAGGGTATGTCATGAGAGATTCGCAGTAGCTCCTGCCTATACTTCTTGGGAACTACCAGCTGTCGTTTTATAGTGGGGCTCGTCCCTGTGTGGTGCTGCTCTGTGATCCGGTAGAGGAGTCCCTGCTTCCATACAAACTGTTCCCCTTCCAGTACCTCTCTCCCCTCCTGTGCCTTCCCACAATATCCCTCTAATGAAGGATCCTCAAGTAACTCCTTAAATTCATCTGGGGTGGCCCAAGAAATGTGTCTGGCTATGGGAATACGTGTAGAGCTGGGATGTCTTACCTGGGCCTCCTCTGAGTGTGATTCCGCCTCCGCAGCTCGAGCTTGTCTCCGGGTGGTCACAGGATATGTCTCAGCCAGAGGGGCCACTGAGAATGCAGACAACTTGGGCCCCAAGTTATTTCCCAGCAAGATGTCTGCAGGCAAATCCTCCATCAAGCCGACCTCAACAAGGCCATCCCCGACTCCCCAGTTCAGGTGAATCTTGGTAGCGGGCAGTCAATGTATGGCTCCCCCTGCTACGCGGACTGCCACTGTCCGGTCCGGCTTCTCTTGGTCCCGGACGAGATGAGGCTTCACAAAGGTCAAAGTTGCTCTGGAATTTCTTAGTCGCTGCATACATTTCCCATTAACCCACACGACCTGTCGATGCTGTTGTCGATTATCTACCCGGGCTGCCTTCATGGGGTCTACTTCATGCAGCACTTCCTCCATCTCTTCCACCAATAGGTTAGTCGTAGCCCCCAATGCTGGGTCAGCTTCGCCTTGGTAGCAGTGTACAGCAGCCCGGCTGAAGGTAGCTGTTCCCGCCTTTGGCCACTGGGTATGCTGAGTCCGGTTGGGACATTGTCTTTGCAGGTGGCCCAGCTGACGGCAGGTGTGGCATCACGCTCCAGGGGACTGTGGTAGGCCAGGTTTCTAGCTGGTCCCCCTACAATCTTCTGTGGTTTGGGGCCCTCCA
Organism: Dendrobates tinctorius; assembly: GCF_039654945.1. Classification (NCBI taxonomy): domain Eukaryota; kingdom Metazoa; phylum Chordata; class Amphibia; order Anura; family Dendrobatidae; genus Dendrobates; species Dendrobates tinctorius. Next base: position 13,077,360 of record NW_027361686.1, on the reverse strand, counting down.
GGTCCATGGGCGGGCCCCTAGTGACCATCTTTGATCCGGACAACAGTGGCCTCCTGGCATCATGGTGTTCATCAGCCAGACGAGCGGCTTCCTCAAGAGTCGTTGGCCGCCTGTCCCGAAGGCATTCCTGTGTCTCGGGGGTTAGTCCATTAAAGAATCGTTCTAACAAGAAGAGCTGGAGGACGTCCTCCTTAGTGGTTGCTTGGCTCCCTTGTACCCACTGTAGCAGTGACCGCCATTATTTACAGGCCCATTCAGCGTGGGTATCGGTTACGCGTTTTATAAGTCCGTGGAACTTTTGGCGGTATGCCTCTGGTGTCAGCGCATACCGGGCCAAGATCACTTCATTGATCCGCTCATAGTCCATACAGTCCTCATCAGGTACCATGCGATAGGCGTCCGCTGCCCGGCCTGTCAGCTTGCTGGCCAGAATCTGAACCCGTTCCTCTGGCTTCACTTGATGAAGAGCACACTGCCACTCAAAGTCCTGCAGAAAGCCATCAATGTCTTCCTCTGCCTCCCCCAACTGTCGGAAGGCATTATACTGGATCTTTTTGTGGCTTACTGTTGAAGGTACCTGGTCGAAGGCCAGAGCTCCCCCTGCTCGCTGACTCTCCTCTCTCTGCTCTGCCATCTCCATCTTGGCCAGCTCCACTTTGGTCCGCTCTGCCATCTCCATCTTGGCTAGCTCTATCCTGGTCCGCTCAGCCATCTTTTCCTTCAGATCAGTACGCACATCAGCCATCATCTCTACCACAGGGTTTGGGCCACAGAACGCCAATCTGTTCTTTACCTCCCTCTGGAATTCGGTCTCCTCCACGTTCACATTGGGGGGCGCTGCACTGTCATGTTCCATGATGGCTGCTATCAAATCCGCTTTTGTTTTGTTGCTGGCGATCAACCCTCGTGCTTCCACCAGATCTTTTCATGTAGTCCTCTTTAACTTCTGGTAGTTGTTTTGCATTCATTCCTTTCCTCCTGTAGAAGGGGTATCATATCCCGCCGCTGCCACCAGTGTAACGGGGTCTACCAAGCTGGGGTACCTCTTTCAGTACCACTCCGTGTTTTCGGAGGTCCGCTCTGCGTTGGCTGGAGTCTGAATGAATGACGCTGGCTGGAATTCCTTGGTTACATGGGCGCATATAAAAGATCACTGCTTCTCCATGTATTTCCAGTCTGACAACACTATACTCACAGGACTCAGAATATGTCACACAGATACAGAGGGCCGGCCAATAGAAAAGCGGCAGGCCAGACATACATTACAAAAGTCGCAGGTGGCCGGAGCCTGCTGATGTTTACTGTGGGAATTACAAAGGTGGGGGGAGGGCAGACAAAAGGAGAATATCGAGTCCCCTCTGCCCAGGGGCACAGCCAGTGAACTGATGCATTAGGGACATGCATCTCACATGGAACCTATTATACATACATATAACTGCACAACATATTCTGGGTGCTGAGTGGTTCTGTAACACGTAACAGTAGTATGTATGTATGTAGTATGTATGTATATTGTATGAATGTAGTATATATGTAGTATGAATGTAGTATATATGAAGTATGTATGTTGTATGAATGTAGTATATATGAAGTATGTATGTAATATGCATGTTGTATGAATGTAGTATGTATGTAGTATGTAGTATGAATGTAATATATATGAAGTATGTATGTAGAAAGTATGTATGTTGTATGAATATAGTATATATGAAGTATGTATTGTAGGGATTCGCTCTGGTACGCAATAGCTGGGCGGCAGTAACGAGGCAATACACAGGCATAAAGTCCAATTCCAGTGGTTTTAATGTCACTCAGTGACCAGCAGCTTAACAAAACATAAGGAAAACCAAACACATACTCCAGCTTGGAGAACCACTGGTCCCAGACTCACCCCTTGCATGGGACGGGCGTAACTAAGCAGCTGCCAGGTGCTGCGGCATCCGCCAGGTGCCATTCCCGGGGTTCTTCCGAGTCTTGCTGCTATAGTCCTGCAGCACGGGAATCCTGTATACAAGTTTCAGGCTGAGTCCACACAAGTTCCTGTAGCTTCCAGAAACACACTCTCACTGTGGCAATTACCAACCTCCATTACATAGGGCCTAACCCCTCCCACCAGTGAGGTAGACACCACATGGGCTGATCACATGACCCTGACATCATCGCAGGTCCCGTCTTTAGGGAAAAACCCGGCCAAACATTAATCTGCTGGGAGAAACATATCTTCTATCCAGTAAAACACCCTTTACTGTACCACATACTTCCCCCTTTGTTCAACCCCAAGGGGGTGGACACATGACATACAGTGAACTCTGGACAGGGCATCTGCATTCCCCTGTAGTCTGCCTGCGCGATGTTCCACTGAAAATTTAAAATTTTGCAGGGACAGGAACCACCTGGTGACTCGGGCATTCCTCTCCTTAGCTTGACTCATCCACGTAAGAGGGGAATGATCTGTCACCAACCGAAATGTTCTCCCCAGCAAATAGTAGCGCAATGATTCCAGTGCCCACTTGATGGCCAGGCACTCTCTCTCCACAATACTGTATCGGGTTTCAGCTGGGGTAAGCTTCCGGCTTAGGAAGCTAACGGGATGCTCTTCCCCGTTAACTTCCTGAGACAGCACGGCACCGAGGCCTATCTCCGAGACATCAGTCTGCACCACGAACTCTTTTTTGAAATTTGGAGTGATCAGGACTGGGTGTACCACACAGTACCGCTTTTAATTTTGTAAAGGCCTCCTCTAACTGATCATTCCAGTGGACCATCACAGATTTTTTCCCTTTTAACTATTCTGTTAAAGGCGCGGACAGGGTTGCAAAGTTAGGAATGAACCGCCTGTAATATCCCACTAAACCCAAAAAGGCTTTTACCTGTTTTGTTGTGAGGGGGCGGGGGCAGTTCTGAATTGCCTCTACTTTCTTTACTTGTGGCTTGAGAACTCCTCTCCCAATGACATACCCCAAGTACTGGGCTTCCTCCAACCCTATGGAACACTTCTTTGGGTTGGCAGTTAGCCCTGCTTGTCGCAGGGAGTCTACCACTGCCTGTACTTTTGCTAAGTGGCTTTCCCAATCGGTGCTGAAGACAATGATATCATCTAGATAGGCTGAGGCATAGTGGCGATGGGGATGGAGAACAATATCCATTAACCGTTGGAACGTTGCTGGAGCCCATGCAACCCAAAGGGTAACACCTTATACTGGAACAGCCCCTCAGGTGTTATAAAAGCCGTTTTTTCCTTTGCCGCCTCTGTTAGGGGTACCTGCCAATAGCCTTTTGTGAAGTCCAGAGTTGTAAAATACCGTGCTTACCCAAAGCGTTCTATCAACTCGTCAACCCGGGGCATGGGGTAGGTGTCAAACTTAGAAATGTCATTGAGTTTTCTAAAATCATTACAGAATCTTAGAGACCCATCAGGCTTGAGTATTAGGACTATTGGGCTGGCCCACTCACTTTGAGACTCTTCTATGACCCCTAACTGTAGCATCATTTTTACCTCTTCCGAGATGGCTTGTCGCTGGGCCTCTCAGGAACCAGATATGGCTTTAGTCGGACCTTGGCCTGTGGCTCTGTGACAATGTCATGTTGGATTAGGGAGGTGCATCCAGGGAGCTCCGAAAAAACATCTGTATTTCGGCTAATAAACTCCCGGACCTCCTGAACCTGTTTAGGGGACAAAGTATCTGCAATTTTGACCCCAGGTTGGATTTCTCCTGTCTCACCCTGAGGTAAGGGAGCCTTTTCCATCTGAAACGCTGGCAGCAGACTATCCCCACCAAGGTGCTCTCTATCTTTCCAGGGTTTAAGCAAATTAATATGGTAAACCTGTTCTGGTTTTCTCCGCCCTGGCTGGTGTACCTTGTAGTCTACCGGCCCCACCTTCTCCATGATCTCGTAGGGTCCCTAGCACCTTGCAAGAAATTTGCTATCTATGGTAGGCACAAGCACCAAAACCCGATCCCCAGGGCTAAAGGTTCTTATCCGAGCCTCCCGGTTATAGACCCGACTCTGTGGAGTGCTGCCTCCATATGTTCGAGGACCAAGGGTAGGACTGTCTCCATTCTCTCTTGCATTTTTGCAACATGTTCTTTCACACTTTTGTGGGGGGTAGGTTGATTCTCCCAGGCCTCCTTGGCTATATCGAGTAAGCCCCGCGGATGTCTGCCATACAATAGTTCAAAGGGTGAGAACCCCGTAGATGTCTGAGGCACCTCCCGCACTGCCAACAACAAATATGGCAATAAGAGATCCCAGTCCTTCCCATCTTTGGAGACTGCCTTTTTTAACATGCTCTTCAGCGTCTTATTGAACCTTTCTACCAGACCATCTGTTTGGGGATGATAGACTGATGTGCGCAACCGTTTAACAACCGGCAGAGTTCCTTCATAATTTTTGACATAAAGGAGGTTCCCTGGTCTTTTAGAATCTCTTGCGGAATTCCCACCCGTGAAAACATACCCATGAGTACCTTTGCTATAAGCTTAGCTGATGTGTGGCGCAGAGGAATGGCCTCAGGATATCGGGTAGCATAGTGGGGTCTGGAGGGAGTGGGGCAAAGCCCTCCAAAATCTATCAGTCACTATGTGGTCCAGCATGGCCGTGGTGGACAACACTTCAGGCTGCAACCACTTTTGTAACAGGTGCAACAGATCGTAATACTGGGACCGGACTGGCTTGGAGGGGAAACTCCCACTGGTGTACCTGCTGGGCCCACGCTACACATTTACCCCAAGGCGTGCCAGTATCTCACCCTTGATGACCGTGTAGTCCGCCCTTTGCTCTGGGGGTAGGTCCTGATACGCTTTCAACGGTCCTGGTATCAGAAACGGAGCGAGGACATCTGCCCAATGGTCCCGGGGTAGCTTCTCTTTCTCAGCGACTCCTTCGAACATCTCCAGGTACGCCTCCACATCGTCCGATTTCTCCACCTTGGGAATCGCTATACAAACCGCTTTCCGGACCTCATGGATTCCCCAGTCAGCTCCTTTTGTCTGCGCTGTCGTGATATGCTGTATCAACAGCTGATTAGTTTCCTGCTGCTGCTGCATAGCCTGCTGCCGCATGGCCTCCTGTTGCTGCTGCTGCTGCAGTCGCATGGCCTCTATGAGCGTTTTTACCGTGGCCTCCATTTCTGGAAAGTTCCCCACCTGGGTCTCTGCCACTCGTTTCACCCAGGACATAGACTGGGGTACAAATCAAAAAAAAATAGCCTGGCCTCACCGCTTCTGCCCGCATTCAGTCCACCAATTGTAGGGATTCGCTCTGGTAGGCAATAGCTGGGCGGCAGTAACGAGGCAACACAGTCAAAAAGTCCAATTCCAGTGGTTTTAATGTCACTCAGTGACCAGCAGCTTAACAAAACATAAGGAAAACCAAACACATACTCCAGCTTGGAGAACCACTGGTCCCAGACTCACCCCTATAGTCCTGCAGCACGGGAATCTTGTATACAAGTTTCAGGCTGAGTCCACACAAGTTCCTGTAGCATCCAGAAACACTCTCACTGTGGCAATTACCAACCTCCATTATATAGGGTCTAACCCCTCCCACCAGTGAGATAGACATCACATGGGCTGATCACGTGACCCTGACATCATCGCAGGTCCCGTCTTTAGGGAAAAACCCGGCCAAACATTAATCTGCTGGGAGAAACATATCTTCCATCCAGTAAAACACCCTTTACTGTACCACAGTATGTAGTATGTATGTTGTATGAATGTAGTATGTATGTATGTGTGACGGACTCAGCTCCTGCTGAGCCCATTTTTTGAGTGGACCCTCTGGGTCATGGCACCCACCCACCGAGGACGAGCTTACATTGTGAGAATCCACCCCCTATTCAGGGAGTGTCAGGGGCAAGACCAAGGGGGTGAGCCACCACGACTGCTGGAACCAGACGGCCGACTCAGGGGGACACTAAGTGCAAGTGTCTGACTACAAAGACGAGCAGGAAGCAAGACAAGACAAGACGTAGGTGCAAGTTATCTTCATTAGGATAACTCAGGATCACATACAGTGCAAAAACGTGAGAAAGCAAACACGGAAAGGTGCATGCGTGGGCACGCCAAGGTCCATAGCATGGTACGTGCCAGGTGGCACGCCTAGGTACAGGTAACGGCACGATGGCATCGGACTCCGGACTGCTGGCAACGATCGACATCATCAAGGCATCAGGCTGCGGACATCAGCTCCGGACGTCAGGCCGCAGTCATCCAGCTCATGATCTCTGGCAGCGATCGGCAGGTTCCGGGCATCCGGCAGGCAAACCAGGTTTCAGGCAAGGAGGCACGACAGATATCCAGGCATGGTGCGTGTTAGGGAACACGCCAAGGTCCAAGGCTAGGTGCGTGTGTAGTTGACACGCCAGGGTTCAAGGCTAGGTGCGTGTGTAGGGGACACGCCAGGGTTCAAGGCTAGGTGCGTGTGTAGGGGACACGCCAGGGTTCACAAAACAAGGCAGGGTGCGTGTGTGGAGACACGCCAAGGCACAAGGTACGAGACAGAGTGCGTGGGTAGAGACACGCCAAGGCACGAGACAGAGTGCGTGTGTAGAGACACGCCAAGGCACGAGACAGAGTTCTGAGCGTGCAAAGGGCACGCCAGGGTCAGGCGAGGCAGAGTCCTGCGCATGCAGAGAGGCACGCCAGGAACAGGGTTCAAGGACCAGGCAAGACAGGGATAAGAGCAGAGCAAAGTTAACAAAGAGTTGTGCAAGAGTAGCACGAAAAGGCACAGTGCAAGAACCAGCGTGAGTGCAAGGGAGCACAGAGACCACAGCTGGGAGCGCCGGCAGGTGGTACTGACGATCAGGCATGTGCACGGAGGCACAGAGCCACAAGGCAGGGCTAGGCAAAGACACAGGACAGAGACACGTACAGACAGTACGGCAAAGCCTAGTGCGAAAAGTGCAAGGGCGCACGAAACATCAGGGACAATACAAAGAACAAGGCAGAGACCTGAGCATGCCAGGGACAGTCTAGCAGCGGAGCGTAGGCCGAAGCCCAGAGCCGGGCCAAGGCAGGGCCTTGGGACTAGACAAGGTACACAGGCGAGGCAGAGTCCTGCGCGTGCAGAGAGGCACGCCAGGGACAGGCGAGGCAGAGTCCTGCGCGTGCAGAGAGGCACGCCAGGGACAGGCGAGGCAGAGTCCTGCGCGTGCAGAGAGGCACGCCAGGGACAGGCGAGGCAGAGTCCTGCGCGTGCAGAGAGGCACGCCAGGGACAGGCGAGGCAGAGTCCTGCGCGTGCAGAGAGGCACGCCAGGGACAGGCGAGGCAGAGTCCTGCGCGTGCAGAGAGGCACGCCAGGGACAGGCGAGGCAGAGTCCTGCGCGTGCAGAGAGGCACGCCAGGGACAGGCGAGGCAGAGTCCTGCGCGTGCAGAGAGGCACGCCAGGGACAGGCGAGGCAGAGTCCTGCGCGTGCAGAGAGGCACGCCAGGGACAGGCGAGGCAGAGTCCTGCGCGTGCAGAGAGGCACGCCAGGGACAGGCGAGGCAGAGTCCTGCGCGTGCAGAGAGGCACGCCAGGGACAGGCGAGGCAGAGTCCTGCGCGTGCAGAGAGGCACGCCAGGGACAGGCGAGGCAGAGTCCTGCGCGTGCAGAGAGGCACGCCAGGGACAGGCGAGGCAGAGTCCTGCGCGTGCAGAGAGGCATGCCAGGGACAGGCGAGGCAGAGTCCTGCGCGTGCAGAGAGGCACGCCAGGGACAGGGTACACAGGCGAGGCAGAGTACTGCACGTGCAGAAAGGCAAGCCAGGGACAGGCGAGGCAGAGTCCTGCGCGTGCAGAGAGGCACACCAGGGACAGAGACAGTGGCAGGGTACCTGAAGCCACAGAGCAGAGCAAGACATGACACGAGGACAGAAACAGAGCAAACAAGGACTACAAGGCAAATCAGGGACAGAACATGGCACGAAGGACAACACAAGACATGGCACAAGACAAGAGACGGAATACGAGCACGGAGCGTGTGCAGAGATGCACGACAGAGCAGAGTGCAAGGGCACAGAATAGAGGGAGCGCCTCACAGACCAAGCAGCCATGCATGGACACCACACAATACTCAGGCCCTGAGCATAGGAAAGGGCGGCCTGATATAGGGCATAGCACCTCCTCTTCCAGGTCAGGACCAGGGGAGCACTTCCGGGTTCAGATCCACAGGATAACAGAGCACAGTCACATGATCAGAGTTCCAGACATGACGAGACGACTGCAGATCCAGTGCTGAAACCTAGACAGGTCACATGATGAGAGTTCTAGACATGACGAGATGATTGCCGAACCAGACAGTGCAGGATCCTTAGGAAACGTCACATGATCAGCGTTTCAGACATGATGAGATGATTGCAGAACCAGACACTGCAGGATCCAGGCAGGAACACATGATCAGGAATCCTAGACATGACGAGAAGATCACAGAAGGCAGAGCAGAAACGCAGGCATCCTGCAGCTCAGACATGAGGTGAGTGTGCACACTGCTCTAGTGAACATGCAGGACAGCAGACAAGATATGCACATGCACATCGCTCCAGGAGTTCTTGAGACAAAACAGACATGGCAGACATGACAAACATGGCGGACATGACAGTATGTTGTATGAATGTAGTATATATGTAGTATGTATGTAGTATTCTTTTTTTTTTTACATTCAACACATTAGCCGGATGATGGGACTACTACTGTCCCATCATTGGCTAATGTGTCAATCACTGTCATTGTAGCAGGCATCGCCCGATGGGACTTGTTGTCCCATCAGACGATGCCTGCACACACACACAATCCCCGGCAGGCCCGCACAGACCCCCGGCAGCCCGCACAGACCCCCAGCAGGCCCGTACAGACCCCCGACAGCACGCACAGACCCCCGACAGCCCGCACAGACCCCCGGCAGCCTGCACAGACCCCCAGCAGCCCGCACAGACCCCCGGCAGGCCCGCACAGACCCCCGACAGGCCCGCACAGACCCCCGACAGCCCGTACAGACCCCCGGCAGCTCGCACAGACCCCTGGCAGGCCCGCACAGACCCCGCCCGCACACACAGACACGCACAGTGTCCGCCCACGCACCGCCCACACTCTTCCCCCCCTCCCGAACTGGATGTACAAGTAAAGAAAGGGTTTTTTTTAATTCCGATATTTCTGTCCCATTGACTTGAATGGGACTTCTGGTATCGGAATCGGCGATACCTGATACTTTTTGGGTATCGGCCAATCCGATCCGATATTTCTCAATAAAGGATGGTATCGCTCAACACTAGTTAGAAGAAAGTGCTTCTCCCATACTGTTTGCTTATGAATTGAATGCAAGGTCTGCTCTGCACATATGTTACATACACCTCAATAACCATTTCAGCAGATGTAGTTGAGGGCCTCAGTACAAAATTGTTCCCATTAGAAGAAAGTGTGTCTCCAATACTGTTTGCTTATGCATTGTATGCAAGGCCCGGCCTGCCCCAAAAATACATGCACCCAATAACAGTTTCAGCAGACTTACTTGAGGGCCTCATGACAAAACTGTTTCCCTTAGAAAAAAGTGTGTCTCCCATACTGTTTGCATAGGCAATGAATGCAAGGCCTGGCCTAACCCAAAGTTATATGCACCCCAATAACCGTTACAGCAGACCTACTTTAGGGCCTCATGACAAAATTGTTCCCATTAGAAGAAGGTGTGTCTCTCATTCTGTTTGCTTATGCACTGAATGCAAGGCCTGGCCTGCCCTAAAGTTACATGCACCACAATAACCGTTTCACCAAACTTACTTGAGATCCTCATGACAAAATTTTTCCCATTAGAAGAAAGTGTGTCTCCCATACTGTTTGCATATGCATTGAATGCACGGCCTGACTGGACTCAAAGTTACATGCACCTAGGGTGCCCTCCCAGGGCTGTGGGGTATTCGGTACCGGGCCGGTGTCAGTGGGGTGTGTCACAGCGACGGTGACCCAGTCCGTGGCCCTTGGCACCCAAGTAATAGGGGAATGTAATGGTTTGAATGAATAGTTTGTGACGCCACCTGTGGTGCTCGGCAAGTGAGATGTTAAGCTGACGCTGCATGCAGATCCTCTGAGACTGGTGGTGTGTTGCAGCCAAGATGGTGAAGCTCCCCACAGGTGGAGCTGTAGTCCCAGGGCAGTGTAGATGTAGGGGTAGAGGAGAGGCACAGTCGGTGTAGAAGCTGGTACCCAGATGTAGCGGTACTGAGTGTGTTAGTGCAGGAATGAATGGAGGACACCAGGGCTTGTAGTTCCAAAGCTTTACTCACAGTCTGTAGTACACACAGGTGCCTGCCTCCATGCCGTGTCCTCCGGGTCAGGGACTCAGTCAACCTCCAGGTCAGATGGAATGCTCCCTTCCAACACTCCGCCAACATGTGCCTTTCTGAACGTCTCCTCTTATAGCGCCTTTGGTGTGAAGTACTCCTAGTACTGAGTTACACTGGAGTTCCTCCTGACAGATGTTTCCAAGAACTATACTTGTACGGCAGACAGCTGTAGCCTGCTTCAGGGACTCCTTGCTCCTGAGTCCCGGCTCACTATCAGTGTTGCTGTTGTGCCCCCAAGTCTTAGATGGAAGTAGTGCATTTACAGCCCACTACTCCACTGGTGTCTGCTGTAGGACCTTTAGTATCCATACAACCTCGGGGATCGGGCCCCGGCCTTGCGCTTCGAACTTCTAGGCAGGGTTTTTCCTCTAACCCACGTCCTCTGTTCCCTTTTACTCATACGTTCCGTACTAGTCTTTCCTTCCCATGGAATATCAGGTTTCTGTTCAATATCTTTCTCTTTCATTCCTTTCCCGTGCCAGCAGACCCAGGTCACTGAGATCTGCTGCAGCACCTCCTTCCTCTATCCCTCTCTCAGGGATCCTCACTCCTCTCCGACTCACTGACTGACTGAAATCCTAAACCTTCCCACTCTTTTATGTGTTCTAACTCCACCCGCCTCCCAGCATATTTAGTGTTCCAAGCAGGGAGCCACCAAAGGTGCTCTGCTACACTCCAAGCAGGGAGCCGCAATGTGGCTTTGCTGAACTACTGTGTTGTGTGGGATGCAAGTGTTGGAGCATGGTCAGGAGCCTCCAACTTACCTGGATGATGGGGCACCACACCTCAGGAGGAGGTGCAGTACCTCTGTGGCAACTGAACCCTCAGGGGTGCCACACACCCCAATAACCATTTCAGCAGACGTAATTGAAGGCCTCGTGACAAAATTGTTTGCATTAGAAGAAAATGTGTCTCCCATACTGTTTGCTCTTGCATTGAATGTAAGGCCTCTCCTGCACCAATGTTACATGCACCCCAATATCAGTTTCAGCAGATGTACTTGTGTGCCTCATGACAAAATTGTTCCCATTAGAAGAAAATGTGTCTCCAATACTGTTTGCTTTTGCATTGAATGCAATGCCTGGCCTGACCCAAAGTTACATGCAACCCAATAACAGTTTCACCAGACGTACTTGAGGGCCTCAGGACAAAAATGTTCCCATTAGAAGAAAGTGTGTCTCCCATACTGTTTACTTATGCATTGAATGCAATGGCTGCCCTGCACCAATGTTACATGCACCCCAATAACCGTTTCATCAGACGTAAATGAGGGCCGTGGGACAAAATTGTTCCCATTAGAAGAAAGTGTGTCTCCCATACTGTTTGCTTATGCATTGAATGCAAGGCCTGCCCTGCACCAATGTTACATGCACCCCAATAACTGTTTCAGCAGACGTAATTGTGGTTAGACAAAACTGTTCCCATTAGATGAAAGTGTGTCTCCCATACTATTTGCTTTGCATTTATTTCAAGTTCTGCCCTGCAACAATGTTACATGCTTTCCAATAACCGTTTTAGCAGACGTACTTGAGGGCCTCAGGACAAAATTGTTCCCATTAGAATAAAGTGTGTCTCCCAAACTGTTTGCTTATGCAGTGTATGCAAGGCCTGCCCGGCACCAATGTTACATGCACGCCAATAACCGTTTCCGCAGATGTACTCGAGGGCCTCATGAAAACATTGTTCACATTAGAAGAAAGTGTGTCTCCCATACTGTTTGCTTATGCATTGAATGCAATGCCTGCCCTGCACCAATGTAACATGCACCCCAATAACCGTTTCGTCAGACGTAAATGAGGGCCGCGGGACAAAATTGTTCCCATTAGAAGAAAGTGTGTCTCCCATACTGTTTGCTTATGCATTGAATGCAAGGCCTGCCCTGAAACTATGTTACATTCACACCAATAACTGTTTCAGCAGATGTAGTTGAAGGCCTCAGGACAAAAATGTTCCCATTAGAAGAAAGTGTGTCTCCCGTATTATTTGCTTATTATTTGCATTCAATGATTGTCCTGGCCTGCCCCAAACTTACATGCACCCCAATAACCTTTTCAACAGACGTACTTCAAGGCTTCATGACAAAATAGTTCCCATTAGAAGACAGTGTGTCTCCCATACTATTTGCTTATGCATTGAATGCAAGTCCTGCCCTGCAATAATTTTACACGCACCCCAATAACTGTTTCAGCAGACAAACATGAGGGCCTCAGGACAAAATTTTTCCCATTAGAAGAAATTGTGTCTCCCATACTGTTTGCTTTTGCACTGATTACAAGGTCTGGCCAGCCCCATAAATACATGCACCCCAATAACAGTTTCAGCAGACGTACTTGAGGGCCTCATGACAAAATTGTTCCCATTACAAGAAAGTGTGTCTCCCATAATGTTTGCTCATACATTGAAAGCAAGGCCTGCCCGCCACCAATATTACATGCACCCCAATAAACATTTCAGCAGAGGAAGATGAGGGCATGAGTACAAAGTTGTTCCCAATAGAAGAAAGTGTGTCTCCCATGCTGTTTGCTTATGCATTGAATGCAAGGTCTGCCCTGCACCAATGTTACATGCACCCCAATAACTGTTTCAGAAAATAAACTTGAGGGCCTCAGTACAAAACTGTTTAGATTAGAAGAAAGTGTGTCTCCCATACTGTTTGCTTATGCATTGAGTACATGTTCTGACCTGCCACAAAGTTACATGCACCCCAATAACCGTTTCAGCAGACATACTTGAGGCTTTCATGACAAAATTGTTCCTATTAGAATAAAGTGTGTCTCCCATACAGTTTGCTTATGCACTGAATGCAAGGGCTGGCCTGCCCTAAAGTTACATGCACCCCAATAACCATTTCTTCAGACGTAAATGAGGGCCGCAGGACAAATTTGTTCCTATTAGAAGAAAGTGTGTCTCCCATACTGTTTCTTTATGCATTGAATGCAAGGCCTACCCTGCACCAATGTTTTATGCACCCCCATAACTGTTTCAGCAGATGTACTTGAGGTTCTCATGACAAAATTGTTCCCATTAGAAGAAAGTGTGTCACTTGCTTATGCATTGAATGCAAGTCCTGGCCTGCCCTAAAGTTACATGCACCCCAAAAACCATTTCAGCAGACATATGTCACCAGTTGGGCGAATCCAAATAATAGGACGTGCAGCCGGACACACCGCCTCCAACTAGCGAATTTAGATATTACACATATATATAAAGTAGGCTGGAAACCCCACCTCCAGTAAGGCGAATTTAAATAATAAAGGGGAACCTGGGTAACATTAACAATGGTGGGCCCTGCAATAGGGAATAGGGAAGTGGAGACCTCCTGTACTCCCCTGAGCCAGTGTCCCTGCACTCCTAATGTTCCCTATGCAGGTTCCGCATAGGGCGACACACAGGAACCTAAAAACCCTAGCTCGCCCTGAACCTAAACCCTCACTAGGGAATTGGTCAGTGCAGAAACTAATCCCATCACTGCATTAAACACTCATGAGGGAAAATGACAATACAGGGGAAACACCACTTAGCTTTGCTCAGTTGCGTACGCTCCTAGCAACAGAGCCCACCACCTGTGTGCATCTTCTCCTCCACCCAGATCCATCACCATAACTGGATCCTTCACCATAGTGCAGCCTTGGAGCAGAGTCCACCACCAATTGCAGAAGTCCAGTAACAGAGTCCCAAAGATGAGTTCAGCTCCTGCCCAGAAAGTCAAGCATGCTTGAGTCCAGCTCTCAGCAACCAAGTCCCGCATGCTGAGTACAACTCTCTCCATAGTCGCCACTCCACCAAGCCATGCAAGCACTTCCTGCCGACACCATAAACTGTGACTCCACCACGCCATGCCAGCCCTTCTTTCAGACCACATAGCTGCCACTCGTCCCCTCTGGCTGGGCTGCGCAGGACTCATGTTCAGCTCCTTCCTCACCCAGGCTTGCTTCCCAAATGACAAACACAATATCACCAACAGTCATCAAACCCACCTGAACTCTTTTAAAGAGCCTCACACCTGATTTATAAATACGTGCACTAAACCAAAGAAACTAAAGTGCAATACCACTCACCACCACCGGGGCAACTTAGAATGAACGATACCACATGTAATAATTCTAATGGCCACAGGGGGCAATCACACCACTTTGGCACCAAGCCAAAGGAAAAAAAAGTTCACTTATCCATTTAATCTGTCAGATCCACGCTGGATCATGACAACATACATGAGGGCCTCATGACAAAATTGTTTCTATTAGAAGAAAGTGTATCTCCCATACTGTTTGCTTATGTACTGAATGCAAGGGCTGGCCTGCACTAAAGTTACATGCACCCCAATAACTGTTTCAGCAGATGTACTTGAGGGCCTCAGGTCTAAATTCTTTCCATTAGAAGAAAGTTTGTCTCCCATACTGTTTGCTTATGCATTGAATGCAATGCCTGCCCTGCACCAATGTTACATGCACCCCAATAACCGTTTCATCAGACGTAAATGAGGGCCGCAGGACAAAATTGTTCCCATTAGAAGAAAGTGTGTCTCCCATACTGTTTGCTTATGTACTGAATGCAAGGGCTGGCCTGCACTAAAGTTACATGCACCCCAATAAGTGTTTCAGCAGACGTACTTGAGGGCCTCAGGTCAAAATTCTATCCATTAGAAGAAAGTGTGTCTCCCATACAGTTTGCTTATGCATTGAATGCAATGCCTGCCCTGCACTAATGTTATATGCACCCCAATAACCGTTTCATCAGACGTAAATGAGGGCAGCAGGACAAAATTGTTCCCATTAGAAGAAAGTGTGTCTCCCATCCATACTGTTTGCTTATGTACTGAATGCAAGGGATGGCCTGCACTAAAGTTACATGCACCCCAATAACTGTTTCAGCAGACATTCTTGAGGGCCTCAGGACAAAATTGTTCCCATTAGAATAAAGTGTGTCTCCCAAACTGTTTGCTTTTGCAGTGAATGCAAGGCCTGCCCTGCACCAATGTTACATGCACCCCAATAACTGTTTCAGCTGCTGTTCTTGAGGGTCGAGGCACAAAATTATTCCCATTAGAAGAAATTGTGTCTCCCATACTGTTTGCTTATGCATTGAATGCAAGTCCTGGCCTGCCCAAAAAATACATGCACCCCAATAGCCATTTCAGCAGACGTACTTGAGGGTCTCATGACAAAATTGTTCCCATTAGAAGAAAGTGTGTTTCCCAAACTGTATGCTTATGCATTGAATGCAAGTCCTGCCTTGTACCAATGTTGCATGCACCCCAATAACCGTTTCAGCAGACTTAATTGAGGGCCTCAGGACAAAATTGTTACCATTACAAGAAAGTGTGTCGTTTGCTTATGCGTTGAATGCAAGTCCTGGCCTATCCCAAAGTTACATGCACCCCAATAACTATTTCAGCAGACGTACTTTAGGGCCTCATGACAAAATTGTTTCCATTAGAAGAAAATGTATCTCCCATTCTGTTTCTTTATGCATTGAATGCAAGGCCTGGACTCCCCCAAAGTTACATGCACCCCAATAACCCTTTGAAACCACGTACTGGATGGCCACATGAAACAAAGGTTCCAATTATTATTTTTTTTATTACAATAAATTTTGTCCATGAAGTGAATGCAAGGCCTGGCCATAATTTGCATGCACCACAATCCCCCTGGGAAGAAATGTGGAGGAGGGTCTCATAACAAATTTTTCAAATCACAAAGGAGTGGTTAACCTATACTTGGAATGCCCATACACTAAGTGTATGGGCTGACAAACATTTCCCCCTGGTTGGTACACATCAACATAGTGTGTAACATTTTTTTTTAGAGGCATCATAAACACATTAGAAAGGGGAATGTGGTTTCCTGCACAGTTGCTGCTGGGATGGTGCAGGTTTTTGGTAAAATTATGGCGGACAAATCGTTTGATGAAGTCATCAGGAAAAGGGGTGTGATGATGACAGGAATGGAAACGTACATGATTAATTACAGCAGTGGCTATGGGAGGTATGACATCCAGGATACAGACTACAATGATTAGTCGTTTAGCCACCACCAATTACCAGAATGTGTTTCATGCCCTAAAGGAGATCGGTGCAACAGATTCGCGTGTGAAGCCCGGCATAAAAAATGCCTGTAAAAAATCTGTTGCCAAAGACGTAAGTGTCCGTATAAAGGGCAAAGTGCAACATGTTCGTGAGATGCTGAATTAGAGAAAGCAAGTCAGTGTTAGAGGAATACCAAACAAACTGATGGAGGCTCGTGAAAAACGAGCACTCTCCATAACTATCAACACATGTATGGGTGAAGAAGAAGCACAAGGTTCTTCTTCACCCATACATATTACCAATAATATCAAAATTTCACAGACGAAAATAATTTGTTCTAGTGTAACGGACACTGTTAAAGGAATGCCACTAAATGTAGATAACCACTACCCTGGGAAACACCAGATTTCCTCTTTAAAAGACATGGACGATGATAGTATTGATGACGACTTGGAACTTTACCACATCCCCACCAGGAAGATGAAGATTACAGCTGGAAACAATGTGCACAAAAGGCTGTGAATGTCTGGAAATTCATTTTCTCTTGGGCAAACTTTACCTCTTACTAAAGTGGTACAGAATGATGCACACACAGCTCCCATGTCTACTCAGCACAATACTTAGCCACCTTTATTGCACACAAAGGCTCCAGCCAACGTATCACAGACACTTGTCACAATGGAGGCCAGTTCATTAGTATGGTACACTCATAAAGAGTCTGTCTTTAGAAGGCCCAAAAATGACCATTAATAATTTGCATCCAAGAGTCACAGAGGAAGATATTGTGGAGCTTTGCTGTGTACACATTGCCTTGAAGTGCACCTGCTTGTTGAGTTCAGGAGTTGCAGAGGTTGTATTTGTAAGATAGGAAGATGCAGTTGGTGCCTACAAAAATTAAAACGGATACCTAGATGGACAACCAATGAAATGCAATCTTCCTTTGAATGGTAGTGTGATAACATCAGACCAGCCCATACTTCTAAGATTAAGTGACCCCACATCAAAAAAGGAAGGTTAATGTCGAAGAAACACAAACTCCTCCTCCTCCAGTGTGGTTAAAATCCTCCAGCTGAAGTTGATCCTGATACTATCTTAAAATCACTCGTTAAAACCTCAGGGTCATCAGCAGTTATGCAACCACCTGCATTTAAGATTAAGCTCTGATGAGGCCAACACAACTTGGTGCCTGTAATAAGAGAGATTCATAGTTCACATATGGGCCCAAAGACTCCTTTAAAAAAAAAAGTCATTTTTCTTTTTGTTTTTGTTTAATGCTGGTGATGATCACTAGGAGGCAGTTGATGTTTGCACTAGTGTGGTATCAGACATTGGACCATTTATCCTGTTTCCAGCATTGTTGTACAGTTCACCTTTGTTGTGGGGCAGTTGAGTTATTGCATCAAGAATTTCTGTTTTCCCCTTGCTCTTGTATTGTGATACAGCATGATTATGGTTCTACTGTGCTGTAAAAAGAAGCTAAATAAATGTTGAATAACTTGTTTACATTTCTTCTATAATCTTTTTCAACTAAAAAGATAATCTTTGTTGTTTGGTACTTTTAATATTGAAATTCCTCCAAATGGATCTCAAGACCTTCATATTCCTTTAAATGGGGGGAAATTACTAAGTACAAATGTAATCCAGAACTGATCAATCGTAGGAAATACTTTTTGCCCTGCGGCTGAATCATTTTTTGATATCTGTGATATAAAGACAAAGAAATGCAGAAGGGAAAGAGATCATGGTAATACTGATCTAAATACTGGGATGTGTACAGAGGAATGCTGGGAGGACACAGATTGTGGTTTATATATCCACTCCATCTGTATGTAAAATTTGTTATGTAATGCTGGTAATTTAAAAAAATTACTCTAGTGTTGGCAAGGCGCTGTGCCATACCACGACTATCTATTTGCTCTTCCTGTACAACTCTATGATTTTATTAATTGATATTTATTTGAACTCTTCATTGGGAGGTGGGAGACACCAGAAACGAAAGGTGAACTCTGAAGAGACCTCAAACACCACTTTGCAAACAATAACGTGGCTGTTGCTTCACAGAATAAGTTCACCCTCGTGTTCTAGTGGTGGTGTCTGAAGAGACAAGGAAGATGTCATCCTATGAATCTTTTCACAATTTAAAGGAGCGGGTCTCCTATACTTGGAATGCCCATACACTAAGTGCATGGGCTGACAAACATTTCCCTATGGGGGGTACATTTTATAAAACTATTTTATAGGCTTCATAGACACCCTTGCAAAAAAAAAAATAGACTGTCTGTACCATTGTTCTGTCCTCACATGAGACGAATGAAGATGTGGCTGATGAATAAGGGGCTGGGAGAGGTCCTACCTTCTTTTCCTCAATGCAGGGCAGACAGGACCTATATGTTGCTCAGCGTCCGGAGAGATGATGCACACCAAGGATTGTACAGTCCAGACTTGTTTAATTGGAAATCTGGACATACAGCGTATAATTTTCAGTACAATAAGTTCTCCAGAAATGCAGAGTGTTAACATTAAAGTGTGAGCAACGAAGTGTGTGTGGTCAAAAGACGGGTGCCTTTCACAGCTCGGTACAAGCATGTCTCTCCCAGGAGAAAGTGAATCTAACAACGGCTGGAAGGAGGAAGAGAAGACGTGAACTTTGAACTGGAAGTGAAAGGCATGCATGAGGATTAATTAGCTGCAGGCTGCCATACAGAAAAAAGACCAGGAGGTGGCAGCAGAGCAAATGCAAGACAATTATGCAAAGAATGGAAATAATAATACAATCTATTCTATACAAACCATAGAAGCATAATTTAGATGGAACAGCACAACCATCATAAAACACGTTCACCCTGGCGTTCTAGTGATGGTGTCTGAAGAGATGTGGAGGATGTCCTCCTATGAATGTTTTCACAATTTAAAGGAGCAGGTCTCCTATACTTGGAATGCCCATACACTAAGTGCATGGGCTGACAAACAGTTCCCCTGTCATGATCCAAGGTGGATCTGACAAGTAAATGGACAAAGTGAACTTTTTTCCTTTGGCTTGTTGCCAAAGTGGGTTGATTGCCCCCGGTGGCCATTAGAATTATTACACGTGGTGTCGTTCTTTCTAAGTTGCCCTGGTGGTGGTGAGCGGTAGTGCACTTTAGTTTCTTTGGTTTAATGTGCACTTAATTACAAATCAGGTGTGAGGCTCTATAAAAGAGTGTCAGGTGTGTTTGATCACTGTTGGTGATATTGTGAGATAGTCATTCTCAAGGAAGCCTGGGTGAAAGAAGGAGCTGACTGAGAGTCCTGGGCAGCCCAGCCAAAGGGGTTGAGTCAGCTATGGAGTCTACATGGAGGGCTGGCATGGCGTGGTGGAGTCGCAGTTTATGGTGTCAGCAGGAGGTGCTTGCATGGCTTGGTGGAGTGGCGACGATGGTGAGAGTTGCACTCAGCATGCTGGACTTGGTTGCTGAAAACTGGACTCAAGGATGCTGGACTTTTTGGCAGAAGCTGGACTCATCTTTGGGACTCTGCTTACTGGGCAGCTGCAACTGGTGGTGGACTCTGCTCCAAGGCTGCACTATGGTGATGGATCCGGTTATGGTGATGGATCCGGGTGGAGGAGAAGATGCACGCAGGTGGTGGGCTCTGTTGCTAGGAGTGTACGCAACAGAGCAAAGCAAGTGGTGTTGCCTCTGTATTGTCATTTTCCCTTGTGTGTGTTTAGTGCAGTGGTGAGATTAGTTTCCAAACCGACCAATTCCCTAGTGAGAGTTTAGGGTCAGGGCGAGTCGGGTTTTAAGGTTCCTGTGCATCGCCCGGTGCGGAACCGGCATAGGGAACGTTAGGAGTGCAGGGACTCTGGCACAGGGGAGTGCAGGAGGTCTCCACGTCCCTATTCCCTATCGCAGGTTCCACCATTGTTAATGTTACCCAGGTTCCCCTTTATTATTTAAATTCGCCTTACTGGAGGCGGGGTTTCCAGACTACTGTATTTATAACGTGTATTACCTAAATTCGCCAGTTGGAGGCGGTGTATCCAGGGTCACGCGTGTCATGGGTTTGCCTTGTGGTACTCACTGCATCCATACATAAGTGACCGTGACATTATCACCAACCCTACTTTTTTTTCTGGTTTGCCTTGGCCATGTGGAGACCACTGAGTAATTGCTGCCGGGCCTCGCTGAGTTGAGTGAGGAGCAGCATGGTGTGTTAGAGCCGCTGCAGCAGTAGTTATCAGGGTCTGGGGCCTTCCCTTTGGCTTCACCAGAAAATCAAATGGCGGCTGTGGTCTGGCACAAAGCCCCTAGAGTCGCTGCTGGGGAGCGGGACTTGTTCATACAGGCGGACGTAACCAGACAGTTGGGTGGAATTGGTGTCCCCATGGTGCTGTCTGGGGTTCCCCGAGGTGAAGGGGTACGTCCCTGTAGTTAGCAGACTGGTGTTATAGTCCGCGGGGCTCACGCCAAATCTTCTATACCACTGAAGAGGCCGCCCCCTCCTGGTCGTGTGGAGGAATGCGACCAGCGAGTGTATATTTCCTCTATATTCCTGTCCCCTTCTCCAGGTTTGAGCAGCAGGTGCGCTGCGGGGGACTGGGGACAAATCTCAACCCTCCCCATTAACCAACCCTGCGAGGCACAGACCTCATGGTGAAAGGGTTGGAGGGTGGTGTCTCTTGGTGAATAGCGGGGGTGTGAGTGTGGTGACAGCAGGGGGACACCTCTGTTGTCGAGTCCAGAATGAGTTCACCAAAATATGACAAACAAATGTGTGGCAATAAACGTTCAGGTCCGGACCTGTATGTGAATGAGCATGTATGGGTGCCACCAAAAAACATCTTGTGGAAGTGTGTTGTGGAGTCTGATCAGCTCATAGCAAACATACACATACATAAACTCGTTCCCCAGGTCGGCGCTGTGGAGATGAGTGGTGCCTCCAGAACATGTATTGCCAATACCAGCGGTGCGTTTGTTCAAAACCTGAAGTTTCAGGTGATGGTGGGGTGAACCCAGGATCTGGGCGTCCCCGCTGTAGGTGTTTCCCTTATGAGGAGTGGTCTTGAGGGTCCATAGGCCCCTCATTAAGGAGAGGGTACTGTCATGATCCAAGGTGGATCTGACAAGTAAATGGACAAAGTGAACATTTTTTCCTTTGGCTTATTGCCAAAGTGGGTTGATTGCCCCCGGTGGCCATTAGAATTATTACACATGGTGTCGTTCATTCTAAGTTGCCCCGGTGGTGGTGAGCGGTAGTGCACTTTAGTTTCTTTGGTTTAATGTGCACTTAATTACAAATCAGGTGTGAGGCTCCATAAAAGAGTGTCAGGTGTGTTTGATCACTATTGGTGATATTGTGAGTTAGTCATTCTCAATGAAGCCTGGGTGAAAGAAGGAGCTGAATGAGAGTCCTGGGCAGCGCAGTCAGAGGGGTTGAGTCAGCTATGGAGTCTGCATGAAGGGCTGGCATGGCGTGGTGGAGTCGCAGTTTATGGTGTCAGCAGGAGGTGCTTGATGGAGTGGCGACGATGGTGAGAGTTGCACTCAGCATCCTGGACTTGGTTGCTGAAAACTGGACTCAAGCATGCTGGACTTTTTGGCAGAAGCTGGACTCATCTTTGGGACTCTGTTTACTGGGCAGCTGGAACTGGTGGTGGACTCTGCTCCAAGGCTGCACTATGGTAATGGATCCGGTTATAGTGATGGATCCAGGTGGAGGAGAAGATGCACGCAGGTGGTGGGCTCTGTTGCTAGGAGCATACGCAACAGAGCAAAGCTAAGTGGTGTTCCCCCTGTATTGTCATTTTCCCTTGTGTGTGTTTAGTGCAGTGGTGGGATTAGTTTCCGCACCGACCAATTCCCTAGTGAGGGTTTAGGGTCAGGGCGAGTCAGGGTTTTAAGGTTCCCGTGCGTCGCCCGGTGCGGAACCGGCATAGGGAACATTAGGAGTGCAGGGACTCTGGCTCAGGGGAGTGCAGGAGTTATCCACGTCCCTATTCCCTATCGCAGGGCCCACCATTGTTAATGTTCCCCTTTATTATTTAAATTCGCCTTACTGAAGGCAGGGTTTCCAGACTACTGTATTTATAACGTGCATTACCTAAATTCGCCAGTTGGAGGCGGTGTATCCAGCTGCACGTTTTATTATTTAAATTCACCCTACTGGAGGCGGTGAATCCAGGGTCACGCGTGTCATGGGTTTGCCTTGCGGTACTCGCTGCGTCCAGACACACGTCACCGTGACATCACCATGAGGTGCCTTTTTTTAAAAAAATTTACGGGCCTCATAGACACCCTTGCCAAAAAATAGACTGGCTGTAGTATCACAGAAAATGTTCACCCTGGCATTCTAGTGGTGGTGGATGATGAGGATGAGGAGAAGGAGGAGGAGGACACCAAATAGCAAAAATCAGGAATCATATACCCATGTGTAGGTGTGAAGATGTACATGGAAATACACCTCCCAAAAAGACCCTGCATTGGAGTTTATGTTTTGCTGTCATTTGGTGGTGTAGAGAAGTCTTGCCCAATCCAGCGCTTGTTCATTTTTATGAGTCAGCCTGTCTGCATTTTCAGTTGACAGGCAAATGTTATAATTCCACCAGCGGCACTAAAAACCCACTCTGACAAAACGCTAGCGTCAGGGCATGCCAGGACCTCCAAATCGTAGAGAGCCCTTCATGCCACATGTCCAGCTTGTATACCCAATAATTAAAAGGCACAGAGGAATCACGGAGGACGTTGGTATGGTCAGCAAGGTACTCCATCTTCCCAAACATTCCATTCCTTGTAACATTACCCTGCGCCTCTGGGCCAGGGCGATGGGAGGGTCTGAGAAAACTGTCACAGAACTTTGCCAGTGTTGCCCTGCCACTGCTGGATTGGAGTTGTGTCTCTCTTGCATGTACTCCTTGGTTGTCCAATGCACTGTGACGTCTACCGCCAGCGTTTTCAGATGGGAATTTTTTTAATAATTCTGCAACAATGGCTCTCTGGTACTGCACCATTTTTGTACACCTATCTGCCTATGGAACAAGAGAATGAAAGTTCTCCTTGTAGCATGGGTCTAAAAGTGTCACTACCCAATAATGTCTGTCACCCAAAATTTTTGGAATACGAGGGTCATTGGAAAGGCAGCACAACATAAAGTCAGCCATGCGTGTCAGATTGGTAACAGGCATGCCTTCTGTGTCCTCACCAACAGGACGAGTGAACAAGGTGTCCTCCTCCTCCTCTCTGTCCTCATGCCATCCATGCTGAACAGACGGTATGACCGTTGTGCTTGTAGTACCATCTATACCGCATGAAAGTGACTCCTGTTCTTCCTCCTCCTTCTCTTTCTCATTGTCAACCAATCCACGTTGGGATGACATGAGGCTGGGCTGTGTGTAATGAGAAATAAGAATGAGAAGTTGAATCCAGATCAATTTTGAATGCTTTAATGGCAGGTTATTTACCACCAAATGTACCCCAGAGGATGTAGTAATACTCTATGTATGAGTAATTGAATCCAGTTAATTTTTCAATGCTTTTTTTAGGGTTGTCTACTACCAAAATGTATCCCAGAACACGTAATACTACAATATGTGGTTTAGTAATTGAATCCAGATAAAATTTTCAACTCTTTTTTTTTTAGTTTTATGCTGTATACCACTGAAATGTACCCCAAAGCATGTAATAGTATATAGATGACGAATTCAATCCAGATAAATATTCAACTCCTTTTGGGGGGTTATATAAAACCACAATGTACCCCATAGCACATAATAGTATATGGATGAGTAATGCAATACTGAAAAATTTTTGAACGCTTTTTTGAAAGGTTATTACCATCTATTGTGTCCCAGAGCACATAATACTCTATGGATGAGCAATTGAATCCAGATAATGTTTTGAATACCTTTTGGAGGGTTATATACCACTGAAATTTACCCCAGAGCACTTAATATTTTATGGTTGTGTAATTGAATTCACAAATATTTTTCAGTGCTTTTTTGTAGACTATAAGTTGGGCTTCCATCTTGTGGGTAGCCTGTGTAAGTAGGGTTCCCAGACAGGCAGGCCTGCACTTACTTTCAGTCAACTACCTGCGTTACTTTCTTTACATTTTTCTATCAATAGTACTGTCTGAAAGAGATGCTTGTGAAAACTGAGTGTGGCTGGAAAAAAAATTAAAAATTTGGAGGTGTTGCATGAGGTATCAGGGCTCCCAGATAAAGCAGGCTCCCTTAACCACCAGGTCCTCATTGAAACTTAAATTCAAAGCTGTAAATGCTGGCCCAGACCCTAATACCTCATGCGTGGCCCATGACTGACTGCTTCTCTACTATTATAAAAAGTTTTACTGTGGGTCAATTGATCAGTCAACAACCTGTATTACATTCCTTACATTTTTTCTACCGATAGTACTGTATGAAATTGATGCTTGTGCCATCTCAGTGTGGCTGGGAAAAATGGAGCTGTTGCATGGGGTATCAGGGCTTCCATCAAAGAAGGCTTACATTGCTACCTTAACCATCATATCCTCATTGAATCTTCAATTCAAAGCTGTAAATATTGGCCCAGACCCTAATACCTCATGCATGGCCCTTGGCATACTGCTGCTGTGCCATTTGCAAATTTCTACTGTGGCAAATTTGATGCCACTTCTCATAGTGTCTGCCCCTAATTATAGCTGTTTGGAAATCTTTTTGTCACCTCTTACGGTTTTGTGCTTTTGGCTTCCCATTGAATTTAATGGGGTTCAGATAGATTTGTAGAACTGTTCGGTGAACATGTTTGTCAAACGTCTAAATGCTCAGCTAATCGAACTGTGAAAGGCTCGCTCTTCTCTAGTGGGCAACTGAAGCTGTAATATACTGATTATGCTCTCTCCTATAACATATATAGCAGCAGTCAAATAAAGAACCACAGGCTACAAGTCAAACTTTTGGAGAACTCTATGAAATAATATTTTGGTTATCATCACTATGATAATGTTGTCACGTGGTTACTGCGACAGTGTGGAGCCAGAAGACCACAGCGTCTGATTGCTCATACACCAGCACTGGGAAGAAGCACTTCTTCATTTTAAATGTGTTTAACCCCTGTTCTGTCTGAAGAACTAATCGGCCATTTTGGATATCCCTGTGCTCACAGCTGAACTCGTTTAGCCTCTCCCTTCCCCTTTATAATCTGGGCTCTGTTACAAATCTTTGTCAGAGCTAGTGTTTGCTGCATGACTAATGGAAGATGAGATGTTTAGAGGTGTTTATATGAGGAGAGTTTGAGGAATTATCTGTGACTGTTGTTTGGTTTGTATGTTTGGAAATTCCAGTATCCTTCTCTATTTTGGTTTATTCCCCTACCTCCATGTCCTGGTACATTCCTCTTATACAGTATGTGAGTGAATATTTTGCATGCCTGGAGTTTTCTGTTAACCCTTGTTTAGGTTGCCTTGTTGGCCGGGTTGGTGTACTACGGTGCACAGTAGTGCCCCTCTTCCCTGGGTGGGGAAGAGAACAGAAAGATTGCTATCTCAGGAGATAAGGCAAGGGTGGATGCCCTGGCATTTTCACCTTCAGAAATATCCCGATGAGCAGGGCGAGCTAGGGCACCCCCTTGTGTTAGGGACAGGGAAGGAGCCTCTGGTCCTGGGTCACCCGACAGCTGTGTCATGACAGATAAAAAATTTTATTGTTATTTTCACAGGTATCAGTCTGATTAATGAAACATGCAAAATTGGAACAAAGCTGGAGTATCCCAGCGGATATGTTATGAAGGATATGTGGTACCCAAAGGGATGCAAAATGCTGGCATACAAAACCTTGGATAATCTGAATAAATGCTTCATGAAAAAGTTCATTTACATTTTGGGAGACTCAACATTAAGACAATGGATACTGTATTTTCAGAAGCATGTCAAGAGTAAGTTTTGAATTTAATCAAAATATCATTCCATGTCAGTGTTTGTCATGTATCACCTATGGGATTGTTCCTCTCCCTAAACAGATTTTTATATGCAAGTTATTATAATTTGAGCTTCTTGGCAAAGTTTCCAGCATTGCAAGTATATAGTTTAAAGCAAAAATACTGTTCTTAGCAAGAGTTGCATTTCAACATAATTTAGTACACCAGGTTTCAATACTAACTCATTATTTGATTTACCCTAGGCTCTGTTCACATGTTCCATTATATGTACACCGTATATACTAGAGTATAAGCCGACCCAAGTATAAGCCGAGAAAAAAAAAAAAATGGGAAAACTTATTGACTCGAGTATTAGCCGAGGGTGTTGCTGCACAAGGGTCAATGGTGGTCCAAAAAGATGCTCCATAGATAAATACCCCCCATAAAATGCTGCACAAGTGTTAATGGTGGCCCAAGAACATTCTCCATAGATAAATACCCCCATAAAATGCTGCACAAGGGTTAATGGTGGCCCAAGAAGATGCTCCACAGATAAATACACCCCATAAAATGCTGCACAAGTGTTAATTGTGGCCCAAGAAGATGCTCCATAGATAAATATCCCCATATATTGCTGCTGGCGCTGCTGCAATTAAAGAAAAAAAAATTACATACTCACCTCTCGTTGCTGGGGGTCAGGTGCCGGTGTCGCCGCTGGCTCAGGCCCCCGACACTGGTGATATTTACCGGTTCCCGTTCCATTGCAGGGCGTAGCTCTGTCTCCCGGGTCTCTGCAGTGACATTCAGCAGAGGGCGTGCACTGACTACGTCATCGTGCCCTCTAACCTGAACGTCACAGTCATAGTATGCGGAGGACAGAGCGGCGGTGGAACGGGGACAGGTGAATATTGCACTGCTCCCCGTTCTCCCCCGTCATACTCACCCCCTCCTGGCGCATGGTCTTTGCAGCCCCTGCTTGTTCCATGGTGTCAGCGCTGCAGCTCTTCCAGGTTCCAGCGGTCATGTGGTACCACTCATTAGACTCATGAATATGCGCATACCAAGTGACCGCTGAACGCAGGAAGAGCAGGGGCGCCGAGACCATGGAACAAGCAGGGGGGCTTCAGAGACCGTGCCAGGAGGGGGTGAGTATGATCTCTGACACCCCGGCTCCCCCTACCCCGCTGACCCCTGGTATATGACTCGAGTATAAGCCAAGAGGGGGACTTTTATCCCAAAAAAATGGGCTGAAAATCTTGGCTTATACTCGAGTATTGATTTTTAATAATGGGTTACAAAGAAGGAAAATCGGTGGGCGTGGCTTGAGCGCTGAAGATGGTGGCAGCTTGAGCGCTGGGCTCCTGTACAGTCATCCCAATAAAGCGAACCTCACGGTGCAACAGAAGACCTTTACCCCAGAGTACCTGAAAAAATATCCACATACCCCTGAGGACCATCTACCTCCATTTCCAGAGAATTTGAGGAGCTATTTATAGAGTTACAGACCCCTGAAGTCGGCAGTGGTGAGAGAAAAGAAGCGGCGGGAAAATCCTGCTCACCAGCTGACAGGGAATTACCTCACATGCAGAATTACCTCACACGCAGTGGCGACGAAGCAACAAGATCCAGGAAGCGGCTGTGAGTCGGGTCTGCGGTAAAGAAAGGACGGAGGGACCTGTGGAAGAAAGCAGTGCCCTGGAGACACTGAGCGCGGCAAGACAAAAGGAGAAGCCAGAGACCGGACATGAGGCAGGAAAATGGCGGTGACACCTGCTGAATAAGAAGGGTCAGAGAGGCGGTGAGTGGCAGCAGCAGAGGCATAACTGAGAGACTGACATTAATCCCCTGTAAATAAACGACAGAAGGGGAAACAGCTTGGCTGCTTCAGAGTACACTTCTATTGTTAAACCTAGGGTCAGGCAGTGATTGATAAACCATACAATTAAAACTGGTGACCCTGAGGTACATTAGCAGATACATAGGAACTGATTGGGAGGCAGAAATCAGCCTGATTCAGCGTGAGCCAGAGGTCAGCGATATAACTGGACTGAGATAACAAGTATAACACAGCCATACTGTGTTGAATTCATATATTCTATAAACTCCTCATCGTCCCTGGCATATTTACTTATATGTGCTTAATAGATCAAGCAGTTAAATAGAGAAAGATATTATTTACAACACTGCCATCTGTTGCAGAAGGATAACATTGAAATCCTTCTAATTTCTTCGATCTGAACTGTTATTATAGTACTTACATAATGCCTTTTTACATATAAAGTGACTAACTTACTTATTGTAGGATTGCTTTCTCCTAATATGCGAAATAAGTAATAACCCCCTTCCCGCTGTGGTCAAAACATTTATTCTGATTAAAACCATTGAGTTCCTAGGAATATGTGGGGTTAAATTTACTGTTGGAACTATAAGATTTTTAGGACTGTGACTTGCTAAATTGCTTTCAGAAGGAAGACCCTATAAAATAGCTCATTCTGTGAACCTGCAACAGGAACCCTGTAAATGGAAACTGGGGCCAATAGAGTTAAATCCACAAAAAAGAGAGACTCCTCCACTGCTAGGGCTTCAAAATTCAGGGGTCCCAATAATACAAGTCCAACATCAGATTCTTTAAAATCTATTAACTCCTTCAGGTCCAGATCTCCTATAAAAAAGGAAATATGACCTCTATCTCCCTCAAAAAAAATTTATATATGATATCTTACAGTAAAGTGATACGAAAAGGGCTGGACCAAAGACCTCTGGACCCAAAATCTCAAAATGAGACACAAGGTCCCCCACAAAACGCAAGCTCTATAGATATTAATGTAGGGGGACAGATATCTTTTGAGGAGGAGATGGACAGCTCTAAGTCATATAAAAGGATGGGACCAGAGGAGGCAGCTTTGGGAGGCAGCCCTCGAGCAACGGGTTCAACCTGTGCGTCGCATAGTTGCTCCCCCAACCGTAGTCCTACTAAACCACAACCAAAAAGGGGTGCCCGGAGTCTACTGGCTTAGCAGATCCTTCATTTTTACCAATCAATTTTGATAAGTTTTTGACATCGAACAAGGTAGCTACAGAGGGATTCATAGCTAATTTCTGCAAAACCCTGACCGAGTCTATTAGACTCGGCTTTGAGGCGAACAAAAACTCCCTACAAGACCTATGTAGGAGCTTCACACAAAGGTTTGAAAGCAATGAGGCAAGAATAATAAAAGTGGAAAATAAATCAGAATCCCTGGCAAAAGAAAATTTGGAATTAAAAATGGAGCTCCTATCCTGAGATCAAAAATAACTGACTTAGAAGATAGGAGCAGAAGAAACAGTATTAAGATCAGGGGAATCCCTGAAATTGTCTTGCAGAATGACCTTGCAGATTACGCCAAGTCCCTTTTTAAAAAAACAGCTCCTTCTCTATCTGAGCTACAGCTCACTATAGACAGGATCCACAGGCTGCCGCGTCCACGAGGCAGCGCCGCTGACAAACCGCGAGATACTATCTTGCACTTACATTTTTTCCAAATGAAAGAACTAATCTTGAAATCCATTAGAGAAAAGGGGTCCTTCCCACCTCCATATAACAACCTCAAAATTTACTCAGATTTCTCAAAAGCCACAATGGAGGCAAGAAAGGCTTTTGGAGAAGTAACGTCCAAACTTAGAGATCTGGGAACCCCCTATAGATGGGGATTCCCGACTAAATTGCTGATTTGGCACAAGGGAAAGAATATCCCTCTCTTTACAATAGATGAGGGTTTAGACTTTGTACACTACCTCCAAGAAGAACTAGCCCACAAAGATAAGGGATGAACACTATGCCTTAATCTCTTCGTAGGTATGGTCTACATGCCTTTAGTCTTATTACGTATAGTGTTGGGGTGACTGGGCGGGTTCTTTGCCACAATTCTTGTTTGTTCCCCCCCAAACTAGAGAGCTCTACTCGAGTTGAACAAAGTTTTGTTTGAAATATTACTGAGCAGGCTTAGTTAAGAAAGTCTTTGATATTCTTCTTTGATTGTTCACATCCAGACTGTAATTTATAACTTGTAGGAACGTAGGCAGCAAATATGAAAGTAAAAATTCTATCATACAACGTTAGAGGCTTAAATAGCCCGTACAAACGCTTTGCCACTTGGAAAGAGATAAAACAAACACAGGCTGATATTATTTGCCTCCAGGAGGTCAAGTTAGCCAGGGATGGCCACCCTTACTTCCAACACAAAAACTACCCCCACATGTACAAATCACTTAATGACAAAAAAAGGGCAGGGGTTATCACAATTATAAGCAAAGATATCCCATTCCAACTAATCAGTGAGGAGATTGATCCTCATGGTAGATTCCGCATCCTCATTTGCAGCCTAAATTGTAAAATATGTACAATAGTCAATGTGTATGCTCCAAGTAAGAGACAATTTCCCTTCTTTAATAAGCTTATTAAAAAAATAGAAGCCGCCAAGAGGGGAGAGCTACTAATAGTAGGGGATTTCAATATAGTGCCAAATGGAAATATGGATTTCTCGTCTACGTACGTTGTTTGGCTCCAACTCTAAATAACTGGATCACCCAAAATGAACTTTTCGATGTCTTTAGATGTTTCAATTCAACCTCACGAGAATTTACACATTATTCAGATGTGCATAAAGCATTATCCAGAATTGATCTCTTTTAGCTATTATTTTCTCATGACCTCAATTCAAAAAGCTTGAAATACTAAACAAATCATTCTCTGATCACTCCCCAGTTATGGGGGAATTTATTCTAGGTCCCCTGATAAAAAATACATTTCTTTGGAAAACCAACCTGACATTGCTAAAAATCCCAGAATATAGAGAGATAATTAGGAATACTATTGATAACTACTTCCTTGAAAACTCCTCATCAGATGTTGACCCATTTATACTATGGAAAGCGCACAAAGCGGTCATTAGGGGTTGCTTAATGCAACTTTCAGCTAGGCATAAAAAAAAGAAGGGAAAAAATTTCCAACCTGCAATCCCAAATAAAAATAAAAGAGGATCAACAAAATAAATCTGACTATCCATCTCATGCCATTCACTTAGAACTGATGAAGCTAAGACAGGAACTTAGGGCGGAACTCTTAACAGAGTATGACTCAATTATTCGGGCATCCAAATCTAATGCTTATACGTCCACGAATAAGCCAACTAGATGCATGCTTAACAAACTAAAGCAAGAACGCATACATAGGAGAATAGAGAAAATTAGATCATCCTCAGAAGATCTTAAACACCACCCTTCGGACATTGCAGATGTATTTTCAGAATATTTTAGCAAGCTTTATAATCTAAAGTCTGACTCTGCAATGCCTAGCCCAGATCAAGCTGCCATAGACTCTTTCTTCTCTGATCTAAAGCTTCCACAGATAACTCCCTCAGATTTAGGGCAATTAAATTCACTTTTCAGTGTGAAAGAAATAGCAGGCACTATAACCAAACTTAAATCACTGAAGTCTCCCGGCCCAGATGGGTTTATAAACGAATATTTTAAAATATTCTCAGATATTATTTCACCTCATTTGAAAACCCTTTTTGACCATGCCTCGAATTTAGGAGCATTCCCTGCAGACATGTTGGAAGCATCTATAATAATGATGCCAAAAGAAACTGGAGACATGGAAAAAGTCCAAAATTTCAGACCCATATCGCTAATAAATGGTGATATTAAGTTATATGCCAAAGTCCTTGCAGAGCGTATAAAAAATATCATGCCTTACCTGGTTAGAAAAGACCAAATTGGCTTCATTTCGGGCAGGCAGGCCTCCGATGGGACGCGAAGAATTATAAATTTGCTTAATCTGATAAAGACATCAAACATCCCCTCTATGCTCGTAAGTCTAGATGCAGAAAAAGCATTCGATAGATTGAATTGGCAGTATCTAAAAACTTCTTTATTTAATTTTGGCTTTGATAATAAATCTATTGTAAGGTACACCTGGGGTGGACCCGCTAGACCGTGGCAACGAACCTCCCGGGGGCGAGCTGACCAGGTGGACCACCCCCTATACAGGGAGCGTTTGGGGCAAGCCCGCGGGTAACTATTACCACGGCAGCTGGTACCCTGGAGAGTAACGACAGACAGACTACTAGAGCCGGGTTGGGGGTACAGGACTGACGGTACCGGCTTGGAGACACAGGACAGGCGGCACGGCTGGGAGACACAGGACAGGCGGGCACGGCTGGGAGACACAGGACAGGCGGGCACGGCTGGGAGACACAGGACAGGCGGGCACGGCTGGGAGACACAGGACAGGCGGGCACGGCTGGGAGGCACAGGACAGGCGGGCACGGCTGGGAGACACAGGACCTAGGAAAGAGGAAAAAGGAGAGGTGAACGAGCCACGGATGGACAGGACGCGATAGCGAGCATAGAGGGCGGCCAAAATCACTAGGGAAAAGCAGTGATACTCAGGCACCGCTGGCAGGAAGAGGCGGCCAGATATAGGGGCTAGTAGGAGGACTTCCGGGTCGTGACCTAAGGAGGAGCAGGCGCGCGTCCTCAGGAGGAGGAGGAGGAGCGCGCGTGCCCAGGCACAGTATGTGCGCGCGCCCGCCGAGCAGGAGGGGCGGGAGCGCGCACCCGGCGCGGTCCGGAAGACCGGACGAAGGGGACCGCCGGACAGAGAAGAGGAGCCGGGGAGGACCGAGGACGGCGGCGCAGAGGGAAGCAGGATGCCGGAGGAAGGGTAAGCTGCGGCCGGGAGGAGGCAGAGAGAGGAGCGCGCGGCAGCCGCCGCGTGACAGTACCCCCCTCCTTACGCGCCCCCCTCCGCAGTCCGGAAAAGAATTTGGCCAAGATTCGAGGGGCCTGGATGTTCTCTTGGGGCTCCCAGGACCTCTCCTCGGGACCAAAGCCCTTCCAATCAACCAAGAAAAAGGTTCTCCCCTTTTGCTTTCTCATGGCCAAAATATCTTTAACCTCAAATACATCGTCTGCGGAGACAGGCGGAGGTGAGTGAGGGGCTTTAGAAAGGAAACGATTGAAGACGACTGGTTTTAGCAAGGACACATGAAAGGCATTAGGGATACGGAGAGAGGCAGGAAGCCGTAGTTTATAGGAGACATCGTTAATACGGGACAAGATCTCAAAAGGTCCAATATAACGGGGACCCAGTTTATGGGAAGGGACCTTGAGGCGAATAAACTTGGAGGCCAGCCAAACTTTATCACCAGGGTGATATGGTGGAGCATCCAGGCGTCTTTTGTCGGCGTGTCTCTTAACTCTGTTACGTACCAACTCGAGAGCGGCCTTGGTCTCCTGCCAGATCCTGGAGAATTCCCCGGTCAGAAGGTCAGCCGCCGGTACACCCGAGACAGGAGGAACCGGTAGAGGTACACCAGGATGTTGCCCATAGACGATAAAGAAAGGGGACTTGCCTGAAGACTCACTGGCGTGGTTATTATAGGCGAACTCAGCCCACGGGAGAAGTTCAGCCCAGTCGTTCTGGTGGACATTGGAAAAATGCCGGAGGTAGTTCACCAAGCACTGATTTGTCCGTTCAGCCTGACCGTTGGACTGGGGGTGGTAAGATGAGGAGAAGTCGAGAGTGACATCCATTGATCTGCATAGGGCTCTCCAGAAGCGAGAGGTAAATTGGACTCCTCTGTCAGAAACAATATGTTGGGGCAGTCCATGAAGACGGAAGATGTGCTGAACAAAGATCTTCGCCAAGGCTGGAGCTGATGGTAAGCCGGAAAGGGGAACGAAGTGTGCCATCTTAGAAAACCTATCAACCACCACTAGGACAACTGTACAGTTGGCAGAGTGGGGTAGGTCCGTAATAAAGTCCATGGCAATGTGTTGCCAGGGGGATGAGGGTATAGGAAGCGGGTGTAGAAGCCCAGAAGGTAACTGCCTAGGCACCTTGATCTTGGCACAGGAGAGACAGGAGGCGACGAAATCCCGGACATCCTGGGGAAGAGTCGGCCACCAGTAGTAGCGGGCTACCAGGTGAAGTGTCTTCTTAATCCCGAGATGGCCAGCCAGCTTGGAAGCATGTCCCCAGTAAAGGATTCGTCCTCGGTCCTTCTCCGGCACAAAAGTCTTGCCAGGTGGAGGTGAGAGAAGAGAAAGTGGTGCCACCGTGATGAGCCGGGATGGATCCAAGATATGCGTGGGTTCTTCTTCGACATCTGAGGGAAGGAAGGATCTGGACAAGGCGTCAGCTTTGAGGTTCTTGTTGCCTGGGCGAAAATGTAGATCAAAATCGAATCGAGCGAAGAACAGAGACCACCTGGCCTGGCGTGGGTTGAGTCTCTGCGCAGACCGAAGATAAGCTAGATTCTTATGATCTGTGAAGATTGTGAAGGGATGTGCGGCGCCCTCCAATAAGTATCTCCACTCTTCTAGAGCTAACTTGATGGCCAGCAGTTCTCGGTCCCCTATGGAATAATTCCGCTCTGGGGTGGAAAAGGACTTGGAAAAGAAGCCGCACGTGACGAGTTTACCGGAAGAAGATTTTTGAGACAAAACCGCTCCGGCTCCAGTTGCTGATGCATCCACTTCGAGGACGAACGGTTTGTTGGCCTCAGGACGATGGAGTACGGAAGCCGTGGTAAAAGCTCGTTTTAGAGATAGGAAGGCCTCCTCTGCTTCAGGTGTCCAGACGTGCGGGTTGGCTCCTTTACGAATCAAAGATGAGATAGAGCCGGCCAATGAGGAAAAATGAGGGATGAACTGCCGATAATAATTTGCGAAGCCGAGAAATCGCTGAACGGCTTTCACCCCTTGGGGACGTGGCCAGTTGAGCACGGCAGACACCTTCGCCGGATCCATACGCAGGCCGAAGTCGGAGATGATATATCCCAAAAATGGAAGGGAGGACTGTTCAAAGACGCACTTCTCCAATTTGGCGTACAGACGATTCTCCCTCAATCGGAACAACACTCGGCGGACATCTCTTCTGTGGGTGGACAGATCGGGAGAGAAGATCAGGATATCGTCAAGGTATACAACCACACTGGAGTACAGAAGGTCTCGGAAGATGTCGTTCACGAATTCTTGAAAAACTGCGGGAGCGTTGCACAACCCGAAGGGCATGACGAGGTACTCGTAGTGTCCATCCCTGGTGTTGAAGGCGGTCTTCCATTCATCTCCGGAGCGAATACGGACGAGATTATAGGCTCCTCGGAGATCCAATTTAGAGAAGATTCGCGCACCTCGCAGCCGGTCGAACAGCTCAGGGATGAGAGGCAGAGGATATCTGTTCTTGATGGTAATCTGGTTAAGACCTCGATAGTCAATACAGGGGCGGAGAGACCCGTCCTTTTTCTTAACAAAAAAGAAGCCAGCCCCAGCGGGAGAAGAAGACTTTCGGATGAAGCCTTTGGCCAAATTCTCTTGTACATATTCAGACATGGCCTGGGACTCGAGTGGACTCAAGGGATAGATTCGCCCCCGGGGCGGAGTCGAGCCGGGAACAAGCTCGATGGGGCAATCATATTGCCGATGCGGTGGAAGAGCCTCTGCCTCTTTCTTATCAAAGACATCTGAAAAAGCCCAATAGACCGAGGGCAAATCCGCAGGACCCGAGACAGGAGACGAGCATTTGAGGGGTTGTACTGGACGAAGACATCTAGTCTGGCAAACGCAGCCCCAGCGAAGGATGTCTCCGGTCCGCCAATCTAGGACAGGTTCATGCATCCTCAACCACGGAAGGCCCAGGAGCAAGGTGTGGGATAGAGATGGCAGCACGAAGAAGGTTATTCTCTCACGGTGCAGGACCCCGATCTGTAATTCCAGCTCTTCAGTGACCAACGTTACGGTCTCGCGCAAGGGAATCCCGTCGACTGAGGCTAACTGCCGGGGAACCTCCAAGGACCTAACAGGTATCCCCAATCTCTTCACCGCCTCGAGTTGGATGAAATTACCAGCAGCCCCTGAGTCAATATAGGCTAGCTCCGAGAAACGTTTGGATCCCTGGATAAACAAAACAGGAAGGGTCAAAGGTAGAGAGGTGTCGCAGGCACCTAGGGAGGCCTCTCTTACCTGTCCTAGGCGGAGGAGTTTCCCGGCCTCACAGGGCAGGAACGTAGAAGGTGGGAGGCACTGCCACAATAGAGACAGAGACCATGAGTGAGTCTCTCCTGGCGGCGTAGCTCTGCGGGCCTGAGTCGGTCAACCTGCATGGGTTCAGGGGCTGACGCCGAGGTGGAAGGCCGGGCGCGGGGAGGACTGCGCATCGGGGGAGAGAACCGAGTGGGTCTTCTCTCCCTGACGGCCTCGCGGGAACGCTCGCGGAAACGCAAGTCAATTCGCGTTGCCAGCGAGATGAGATCTTCCAAAGAAGTAGGTGTATCCCTGCCTGCCAACTCATCCTTGATTCGGGGCGACAAGCCACGCCAAAAAGCCCCTACTAAAGCCTCATTGTTCCATCCTAGTTCAGAAGACAACGTACGGAACTGGATGGCGTACTGTCCCACAGAGAGAGCACCCTGGCGAAGGCAGAATAAGGACTCGGTAGCGGAGACCAGACGCCCGGGCTCATCAAAGACCTTGCGGAATGTCTCCAAGAAGGTTGCGAGCTGGGAGACTATCGGGTCATCTCGCTCCCACAAAGGATTCACCCAAGCCAATGCCTCACCCTCTAAGTGGGAAATCATAAAGGCCACCTTGGCCCGGTCGGAGGGATACTGCAGGGGTGCCAGCTCGAAGTGCAACTGACACTGGTTAATGAACCCCCGACAGAGCTTGGGATCCCCACTATAGCGTGGGGGTTTAGCCAAGCGGGGCGAGGACTGGGAAGCTGCCGCAGGCACAGGGACAGCGGCCGCCGTCTGTAGAGCTAGAAGGCGGTTATCTACAGAAGCTATGTAGTTTAAAATATGGGCCTGGGTGTCGCGCTGCTGAGCAAGCTCCTGCTGTAAGCCGGAGATCTGGGAGGCAATCCCCGGATCGGAGGTTTGCAGAGATGAAAGTCTGGACTCCATCGACTTGAGGAACGACATGATCCTCGCCTGATTCTCACGAAGGAACAAAAGTTCCTTTTGGGTCGGGGTCGAGGTACCAGCGGAATCCATGGCCTGAGTATTCTGTAAGGTACACCTGGGGTGGACCCGCTAGACCGTGGCAACGAACCTCCCGGGGGCGAGCTGACCAGGTGGACCACCCCCTATACAGGGAGCGTTTGGGGCAAGCCCGCGGGTAACTATTACCACGGCAGCTGGTACCCTGGAGAGTAACGACAGACAGACTACTAGAGCCGGGTTGGGGGTACAGGACTGACGGTACCGGCTTGGAGACACAGGACAGGCGGCACGGCTGGGAGACACAGGACAGGCGGGCACGGCTGGGAGACACAGGACAGGCGGGCACGGCTGGGAGACACAGGACAGGCGGGCACGGCTGGGAGACACAGGACAGGCGGGCACGGCTGGGAGACACAGGACCTAGGAAAGAGGAAAAAGGAGAGGTGAACGAGCCACGGATGGACAGGACGCGATAGCGAGCATAGAGGGCGGCCAAAATCACTAGGGAAAAGCAGTGATACTCAGGCACCGCTGGCAGGAAGAGGCGGCCAGATATAGGGGCTAGTAGGAGGACTTCCGGGTCGTGACCTAAGGAGGAGCAGGCGCGCGTCCTCAGGAGGAGGAGGAGGAGCGCGCGTGCCCAGGCACAGTATGTGCGCGCGCCCGCCGAGCAGGAGGGGCGGGAGCGCGCACCCGGCGCGGTCCGGAAGACCGGACGAAGGGGACCGCCGGACAGAGAAGAGGAGCCGGGGAGGACCGAGGACGGCGGCGCAGAGGGAAGCAGGATGCCGGAGGAAGGGTAAGCTGCGGCCGGGAGGAGGCAGAGAGAGGAGCGCGCGGCAGCCGCCGCGTGACATCTATCTCCTCAATCTTTTCCCTGTATTCGCAACCGAATGCATGAATTTATATTAACCCCTTCACCCCCAAGGGTGGTTTGCACGTTCATGACCGGGACAATTTTTACAATTCTGACCACTGTCCCTTTATGAGGTCATAACTCTGGAACGCTTCCATGGATCCCGGTGATTCTGACATTGTTTTCTCGTGACATATTGTACTTCATGATAGTGGTAAAATTTCATTCAAATAACTTGCGTTTATTTGTGAAAAAAATGGAAATTTGGCGAAAATATTGAAAATTTCGCAATTTTCCAACTTTGAATTTTTATGCCCTTAAATCACAGAGATACGGTACACAAAAAACTTGATAAGTAACATTTCCCACATGTTTACTTTACACCACCACGATTTTGGAACCAACATTTTTTTTTGTTTGGAAGTTATAAGGGTTAAAAATTGACCAGCGATTTCTCATTTTTGCAACACCATTTTATTTTTGCGGACCACATCACATTTGAAGCCACTTTGAGGGGTCTATATGATAGAAAATACCCAAAAGTGACACCATTCTAAAAACTGCACCCCTCAAGGTGCTCAAAACCACATTCAAGAAGTTTATTAACCCTTTAGGTGCGTCACAGGAATTTTTTTGAATATTTTTAAAAAAATGAACATCTAACTTTTTTTCACAAAAAAAATACTTCAGGTTCAATTTTTTTATTTTACCAAGGGTAACAGGAGAAATTGGACAGCAAAAGTTATTGTGCAATTTGTCCTGAGTACGCTGATACCTGATATATGGGGGGAACGACTGTTTCGGCGCATGGCAGAGCTCAGAATGGAAGGAGCGCCGTTTGACTTTTTCAATGCAAAATTGGCTGGAATTCAGATCGAACACCATGTCACGTTTGGAGAGGCCCTGATGTACCTAAACAGTGGAAACCCCCTAAAAGTGACCCCATTTTGGAAACTAGACCCCCCAAGGAACTTATCTAGATATGTGGTGAGAACTTTGAACCCACAAGGGCTTCACAGAAGTTTATAACGTACAGCGGTACAATTAAAAAATCACATTTTTTCAACAAAAATGATCTGTTCACCCCAATTTTTATTTTCCCAAGGGTAACAGGACCCTAAAGGTTATTGTGCAATTTGTCCTGAGTACGCTGATACCCCACATGTGGGGGTAAACCACTATTTGGGCACATGGCAGAGCTCGGAAGGGAAGCAGCGCCATTTGACGTTTTTGGCTGGAATTGAGATCGGACACCATGTCGAGATTGGAAAACCCCTGATGTACCAAAACAGTGGAAACCCCCCACAAATGACACCATTTTGGAAACTAGACCCCCTAAGGAACTTATCTAGATATGTGGTGAGAACTTTGAACCCACAAGGGCTTCACAGAAGTTTATAACGTACAGCGGTACAATTAAAAAATCACATTTTTTCCACAAAAATTATCTTTTCACCCCCAATTTTTATTTTCCCAAGGGTAACAGGACCCTAAAAGTTATTGTGCAATTTGTCCTGAGTACGCTGATACCACACATATGGGGTAAACCACTATTTGGGCGCATGGCAGAGCTCGGAAGGGAAGCAGCGCCATTTGACGTTTTTGGCTGGAATTGAGATCGGACACCATGTCGCGATTGGAAAACCCCTGATGTACCAAAACAGTGGAAACCCCCCACAAATGACACCATTTGGGAAACTAGACCCCCTAAGGAACTTATCTAGATGTGTGGTGAGCACTTTGAACCCCCCAGTGCTTCACAGAAGTTTATAACGCCCGGGCGTGAAAATAAAAATTCGCATTTT
This sequence comes from Dendrobates tinctorius, assembly GCF_039654945.1. Lineage (NCBI taxonomy): Eukaryota > Metazoa > Chordata > Amphibia > Anura > Dendrobatidae > Dendrobates > Dendrobates tinctorius. The sequence goes on along the minus strand of NW_027361686.1, from coordinate 13,037,496 downwards.
TTCCACAAACATGATTTTTTAGTCACCATTTTTTTATTTTCCCAAGGGTACCAGGAGAAATTGGACCCCAAAAGTTGTTGTCCAATTTGTCCTGAGTATGCTGATACCCCATATGTGGGAGAAAACTACTGTATGGGCACACGTCGGGGCTCGGAAGGGAAGTAGTGACGTTTTGGAATGCAGACTTTGATGGAATGGTCTGCGGGTGTCATGTTGCCTTTGGAGACCCCCTAATGTACCTAAACAGTGGAAACCCCCACAAATGACCCCATTTTGGAAACTAGACCCCCTATGGAACTTATCTAGATGTGAGGTGAGCACTTTGAACCCCCAAGGGCTTCACAGAAGTTTATAATGCCAGGGCATGAAAATAAAAAAATCGTATTTTTTCTACAAACATGATCAATTAGTCCCCAATTTTTTTATTTTCCCAAGGGTAACAGGAGAAATTGAACACCAAAAGTTGTTGTCCAATTTGTCCTGAGTACGCTGACGCCCCATATGTGGGAGAAAACTACTGTATGGACACACGTCGGGGCTCGGAAGGGAAGTAGTGACGTTTTGGAATACAGACTTTGAGGGAATGGTCTGCGGGTGTCATGTTGCCTTTGGAGAGCCCCTAATGTACCTAAACAGTAGAAACCCCCCACAAATGACCCCATTTTGGAAACTAGACCCCCTAAGGAACTTATCTAGATGTGTGGTGAGCACTTTGAACCCCCAAGGGCTTCACAGAAGTTTATAATGCCCGGGCATGAGAATAAAAAAAATCGTATTTTTTCCACAAACATGATCAATAAGTCCCCAATTTTTTCATTTTCCCAAGGGTAACAGGAGAAATTGGACCCCAAAAGTTGTTGTCCAATTTGTCCTGAGTACACGGATACCCCATATGTGGGAGAAAACTATTGTGTGGGCACACGTCGGGGCTCGGAAGGGAAGTAGTGACGTTTTGGAATGCAGACTTTGACAGAATGGTCTGCGGGTGTCATGTGCGTTTGGAGAGCCCCTGATGTACCTAAACTATTGAAACTCCCCACAAATGACCCCATTTTGGACACTAGACCCCCCACCGAACTTATCTAGTTGTGTGGTGAGCACTTTGAACCCCCAAGGGCTTCACAGAAGTTTATAACGCTCGGACGTGAAAAAAAAAAAATAATTTTTTTCCACAAAAATGATATTTTTGACCCCAATTTTTTATTTTCCTAAGGGTAACAGGAGAAATTGGACCCCAAAAGTTGTTTTGCAATTTGTCCTGAGTAGGCTGAAACCCTACATGTGGGGGTAAAACACTGTTTGGGCGCATGGCAGAGCTTGGAAGGGAAGGAGCACCATTTGACTTTTTCAACTCAGAATTGGCTGGAATTGAGATCAGACACCATGTTGCATTTGGAGAGCCCCTGATGTGCCCAAACAGTGGAAACCCCCCAATTCTAACTCCAACTCTAATGACAACATACCCCTAATCCTAATCTCAGCCCTAACCCTAGCCCTAACCCTAGCCCTAACCCTAGCCCTAGCCCTAACCCTAGCCCTAGCCCTAACCCTAACCCTGGACCTAACCCTAGCCCTAATGGGAAAAATGGAAATAAATACATTTTCTTTTAAGTTTATTATTTTTCCCTAACTAAGGGGGTGATAACGGGGGGTTTGATTTACTATTTATGGTGGTTTTTATGTTTGGCAGCTGTCGCACGCTAAAAGACACTTTTTATTGTAAAATTAGTTTTTGCATCACCACATATTGAGAGCTATAATTTTTCCATATTTTGACCCACCAAGTCATGTGAGGTCTTATATTTTGTGGGACGAGTTGACGTTTTTATTGGTACCATTTTCGGGCACGTGACATTTTTTGATCGCTTTTTATTCCGATCTTTGGGACGCAGAATGAACAAAAACCAGCGTTTCATGAATTTCTTTTGGGGGGTGCGTTTACACCGTTCTGCGTGCGGTAAAATTGATAAGGCGGTTTTATTCTTCGGGTCAGTACGGTTACAGTGATACCTCATTTTGGTCTTTTTTTTATGTTTTGGTGGTTTTATGCAATGAAAACTATTTTATATAAAAAATAATTATTTTTGCATCGCTTTATTCTGTGAGCTATAACTTTTTTATTTTTTCGCTGATGATGCTGTATGGCAGCTCGTTTTTGGCGGGACAAGATGACGTTTTCAGTGCTACCATGGATATTTATATGCGTCTTTTTGATCGCGCGTTATTACACTTTTTGTTTGGCGGTATGATAATAAATCATTATTTTTTGCTTCGTTTTTTATTTTTATTTTTTAAGGGGTTCGCTAAAGGGGTTAACTAATGTGACAGTTTTATAGGGCAGGTCGTTACGGATGCGGCGATACCTAATGTGTACTTTAATTGTTTTTTTTCTTTTTATTTTCAAAAAACGGATTTATTGGGGGAATATTTTCTTTTTTTCTAATTTATTTGGCGATTTTTTTAAAATTATTTTAACACTTTTTTTTATTTTTTTTTTACTTTATTACATAGTCCCAGGTGGGACTTCACTGTCCTGTCACAGATCGCTGATCTGTCACATCACAGATCACTGTGACAGATCAGCGATCTGTCACAGGCAGTGCTGCAGACTTCCTCATGCCTGCGCTTTGCAGGCACTGAGGAAGCCAGCTCCCTGCAGGCCCCCGAAGGCCCCCTGTCGCCACCTTGGATTCGGGGGCCTGTAGGGAAAGAGACCCCCATAGCAGCGCTGCACATTGCGCTGCTGTGGGGGGCTCATGGAAGCACGGAGGGAGCCCACTCCCTGACGATGCTTCCCTTTAACCCCCGGTACACCGCGATCATGTTTGATCGCGGTGTGCAAGGGGTTAACGTGTCGGGGGCGGTCCGTGACCGCCCCTGACACATTGTGCCGGGTGTCAGCTGTGATAATCAGCTGACACGCGGCCGCGATCAGCGGCGCTCACCACGTGGGCGCCGCTGATCGCGCTAGACGTACTATCCCATCCATGGGCATAGGAACCCGGGTCCCATGGATGGGATAGGACGTCTGATGTCAGGAAGGGGTTAACAACCATCTCTCTACGCAATTCCACATCTCAAATGGCACTAGGCAGGGCTGTCCTTTATCACCCTTACTATTTGCCCTTGCGGTTGAGCCCCTGGCTGAAAAAATTAGGAGTCATAATTCTACAGTATATCTGGCATTAAAAAAACACAGCAATGTCAGCATAAGATAACACTTTTTGCTGATGACCTTATCATTTCAATCTCAGATCCAATAAACTCAATAAAAGCTTTGACCCAGGTCCTAGACTGAGTCTCGAAAGTTTCCTACTTTAAGATCAATGCAGAGAAATCAAAAATTCTACCCTTCAATCTAAATAACACGGTAATTGAAAAAATCAAAAAGCAATCCAATTTTGTATGGGAAGAAAAGGGAATTACTTACAGTATTTGGGTATCACTATTACCACTAAACTTAAATCCATTATCCCCACCAATATAGATAACCTTATTAAAACTATTTCCAAAGATTTCCATAGATTCAAAACTCACGACCTGACCCTACTAGGAAAAATTTTAGTGGTAAATGTCTTCATCTTACCAAAAATTCTTTATTTATTTAGAACTATCCCGTTAAACATACAGGTCTCGTTTATAACAAAAATTCAGAATTTAATTCAGCTCTTTGTATGGAAAAATAAAAAGGCAAGGATTGCAGCGGATATTTTATACAAAACAAAGAGACATGGTGGACTCGCTTTGCCCAATATCTGGTCATACTACCAAGCGACACTCATCAAACTCAGTCAGGATTGGTTCAAAGAGAATTCGCATCCGGCATGGCTGGATATAGAAAGAGCCCAAATAAATTATAATTCCATTCCAAATCTTCTTTTCAGTTACTTATTGGAATCTCGGCAGAAGGAGTACCACCATCCAATCCTCCAGGCCATATTCTCGGCCTGGAACATTCTGACTAAGCTACATAGGAAAGAGAATAAGGATGATATGATTAGAAGACTCCCTCTCTCCTTCTTGGCCCAGATTTACAATTTCTCCAATACCAGATACCTGGGATGAGGTGCGCATAAAAAAAGTTGGAGACTTATGGGATGGGAAAGAGTTTAGTACTTTTAGTGAGCTTAAATCCAAATATCATCTGCCCTCATCAGAAATATATTCTTTTTTCACGGTAAAAGAGAATATAAAAAAGCTGTTTCGCAGCAGGGCTAAGAATCTGGAAATTGTCTCTTCATTACTAGTTAATAGAAATGTACTAGTTAAGAGAAATGTGCTGTCTTCCAGGTGCAAAAATTAAAGATGTGTCTGACAGGATATCAGGACTCTTCAGACCTACAGATGACTACCCATTCCTGCTACTACATGTGGGGACAAATGACACCGCAAGAAACGACCTGGAAACCATCTGCAGAGACTTTGAAGACTTAGGCAAGAAAGTGAAAGAACTGGGAGCGCAGGTGGTCTTCTCTTCCATCCTCCCAGTGGATGGCCATGGAACAAGGAGGTGGAATAAGATTCTGCAGGTGAACAACTGGCTACGTCGATGGTGCCGTCAGCAACGATTTGGATTTCTGGATCACGGAGTGAACTACTTATACGATGGACTACTTGCTAGAGATGGGGTGCACCTTACGAAGACTGGAAAGCAGGTATTTGGAAGTTGCCTTGCTACACTTGTAAGGAGAGCTTTAAACTAGAACAACATGGGAAGGAAGCAAAAGACCAGAAAAAGCCATACACCTGACAAATGCTATTGAGAACTCTGCTATTAGAAGTGGAAAGGAAGAACAAAGACGAAAGAATCTAATAAATAAAAATATTGAAGAAAGAGAAACCAATCACAAACTAAACTGCTTCTATACTAATGCACAAAGCATGGGCAACAAACAAGGAGAATTGGAACTACTAACACAGGAAAAGAAATATGATGTCATTGGAATCACTGAAACTTGGTGGGACGATACACATGATTGGAGTACAAGACTAGAAGGATACAACTTATTTGCAAGAAACAGACTTGATAACCGAGGAGGGGGTGTCGCATTGTATGTTCGAAACGCGTATATCTGCACAGAGATTGAAGCTTCAGAGACTGGGAGTTCTGTGGCAACTGGGTAAGAATACAAGGACAGAACAATGGAAAGGACACCATTGTAGGCATTTACTACAGGCCGCCTGTGCAAGCTGAAGATATGGATGAACTCTTTATGCATGAAATGGCCAAGTTCTCCAAAAAATATGACATAGTTGTCATGGGAGATTTCAACTATCCAGACATTTGTTGGGAATCTCTCTCAGGCAAAACTAACAGGTCAAGGAAATTCTTATCCTCTCTTGCTGACAACTTTATCTTCCAAAAGGTAAGGGAGAAAACAAGGGGAACTGCTACCTTGGATCTAATCCTTATAAACAGTGAGGAAATGGTTGAGGAGGTAAAAGTGGCTGGGACCCTAGGAGGTAGCGACCATGCTATTTTAGAATTTTGGATAACTAGAGGCGGAAGACCTGTGAAGACTCAGACGTCAAGGTTAGATTTCAGAAAGTCAGATTTTAAGGGATTCAGAAAGAGAATTAGTGGGATCCAATGGCTGGATATCCTTAAAGACAAAAATGTCCAGGAAGGATGGGAAATCTTGAAAAATGAAATTCTCAAAGCACAGTTGTTAACAATTCCAAAAAGAGGGAAGAATAGGAAGCATTTAAGGAAACCAGGATGGATGAACACAGAACTTAAGCACATGCTAAAAAGGAAGAAAAAAATGTTTATAAAATGGAAAGAGGGAGGCATATCTAAAGAAGAATATAATGCTGTCTGCAGAACCTGCAGGGCACAAATCAGATTAGCTAAAGCTGAAAATGAATTGAGGCTTGCAAGAGATGTCAAAAGCAATAATAAAGGATTTTGGGGATATGTCAAAAGTAAAAGAAAAGTCAAAGATGCTATAGGATTTTTACAGGATGAAAATGATGAAATGGTAAGACAGGATATTGAGAAGGCTGAACTTTTAAATTCCTATTTTGCATCTGTTTTCTCTCAGAAAGGAAATGTAACATCAACTGTTATTCACTGTCCTATTAAGGGAATAGAAGAATCCAGGATATCTATAAACAGAAAGATAGTGAGGAAACACTTAGCTAACCTAAATGAATTCAAGTCTCCAGGTCCAGATGAATTACACCCCAGAGTACTGAAGGAGATAGCAGAAGAAATTTTTGAACCCCTCTCCATAATCTTTGAAAATTCTTGGAGAACAGGAGAAGTGCCAGAAGACTGGAGAAGAGCAAATGTTGTTCCTATCTTCAAAAAGGGGAAGAAGGTGGACCCAAGCAACTATAAGCAGGTGAGTCTGACTTCTATACCAGGAAAGATCTTTGAACAAATTATTAAACAACATGTATGTCAATACCTGGATAAGAATGAAGTGATTAAACAGAGTCAGCATGGGTTTGTAACTAATAAGTCATGTCAGACTAACTTAATTTCCTTCTATGACGGTATCACTGATTGGGTGGATCAAGGAAATGCTGTAGATATAGTATATCTTGACTTCAGCAAAGCATTTGACAAAGTCTCACATACAATCCTTATTGAAAAAATGACTAAGTATGGAATGGATAAGGCAACTGTTAGGTGGATTCATAACTGGCTTAGTGATCGGACCCAAAGAGTGGTCGTAAATGGCTGCACATCCAGTTGGAAGAATGTCTCAAGTGGGGTACCACAGGGCTCTGTCCTGGGCCCTGTATTGTTCAACATCTTTATCAACGATTTAGATGAAGGAATTGAGGGTAAACTGATTAAATTTGCTGATGACACAAAGCTAGGAGGGATAGCTAATACTAGAGAAGAGAGAGAGAGGATTCAAAAAGATTTAAATAAACTGGAGAAGTGGGCAGCAACTAACAATGGTTTTTAACAGGGAGAAATGCAAAGTACTACATCTGGGCAACAAAAATGAAAAAAGCATATACAGAATGGGAGGAATAGGGCTAAGTGACAGCACATGTGAAAAAGACTTGGGTATACTAATAGATCACAGACTGAATATGAGTCAACAGTGTGATGCAGCAGCAAAAAAGGCAAATGCAATTCTAGGATGTATTAACAGAAGCATACAGTCTAGATCACGTGAAGTCATTATTTCCCTCTACTCCTCTTTGGTCAGACCTCATCTGGAATATTGTGTCCAATTTTGGGCACCACATTTTAAAAAAGACATCAACAAACTGGAGCAAGTTCAGAAAAGAGTGACCAGAATGGTGACCAATCTGCAAACCCTGTCTTATGAGGAAAGGTTGCAGGATTTGGGAATGTTTAGTTTGCAAAAGAGAAGACTGAGAGGAGACTTAATAGCTGTCTACAAATATCTAAAGGGCAGTCACATTGTAGAAGGATCAACTTTATTCTCATTTGCACAAGGAAAGACTAGAAGCAATGGGATGAAACTGAATGGGAGGAGACACAGATTAGATATTAGAAAAAACTTTTTGACAGTTAGAGTGATCAATGAGTGTTACAGGCTGCCACGAGAAGTGGTGAGTTCTCCTTCAATGGAAGTCTTCAAACAGAGGCTGGACAGACATCTGACTGGGATGATTTAGCGAATCCTGCTTTGAGCAGGGGGTTGGACCAGATGGCCCAGGAGGTCCCTTCTAACTCTACCATTCTATGATTCTATGATTCTAATATTAATCATAAGTTTAAATGGAGTATTAAAAATATCTACTCACATTTTAACAAAGATACATCCTTTTAAAAAAAAACAATTATATGCACAAATGGGAGCTTGATTTAAATATGATAGTTCAACCAGAACAATGGGAGTACGCCATCAGGCATATCTATAAGTCTACTATTTCTATGGCCTTACAGGAGTCCTTTTATAAAGTAATGAATAGATGGTACTATACGCCTATACGGCTATCCCATATTAATCAGGAGATCTCATCCCAAAGGTTGGAGAGGATGTGGAAACCTGGCAATTTATATCATATCTTTTGGAGCTGTCCAAAACTAAAAATCCTCTGGAAGGAAGTCAAAATCCATATTAATACTTTACATGATAGTGAAATTACTGTAACCCCTCAGATGGTACTTCTCTCTTTAAATCTGGAGAGTATCAATCCTTCAACCATATATATAATGATTCACATCTTTCTAACTATAAAAAATTAATTAGCATTTTTTTGGAAAAAATCAGATATCCCTTCCTTCTCAGATAGTCTAGACACATTACGTTTCCATAGCTCTACAGAAGAAAGATTTGCTTTTAATAGCAACTCTTTGAATGAATACCATACAAAGTGGGCTCGGTGGAACTCAAAATTTTTGTAGTTACAATAAGCTGCTTACGGTTCCTACAGGAATGCGACTCAGGTTAAGCTTTCAGTCTGGATTGGTAGTAGTGTTAGGTTAGTTTATTCTTTACTTTAATACTATTAAGATAAATACAACAGTAAAATGTTTAATGTTTACAAAGTATATTGTACGGCATGTTTTGCAAAGCATTTATTATAAAAGAAGAGTTCTCTAAGTTTTATATTATTCCCTTTTCCCTTTTGTTCACCCTTCCTTCCCTTATGAAAAATTAATAAAAATTATTTGAAAAACAAAGAAGGAAAATCAAATGCAAAATAGCAACCAAAGTTAACCACATTACTAAGGATACATCTTAAAAAGTAGACTTTATTTTCTGCTTTGCATCTAAAGTGGGGGAAATAAGTATTTGATCCCTTGCTGATTTTGTAAGATTTCCCACTGACAAATACATGAACAGTGTATAATTTTAAGGGTAGGTTAATTTTAACATTGAGAGATAGAATATCAAAAATAAAATCCAGAAAACTACATTGTATAAATTATATAAATTTATTTGCATTTTGCAGTGAGAAATAAGTATTTGATCCCCTACCAACCTTTAAGAGTTCTGGCTCCTACAGACCAGTTAGACGTTCCTATTCAACTCGTTACCTGCATTAAAGACAAATGTCAACAAAATGTCTGTTGTGGTACCGTTGCCACTAGACCAGAAGTGATGCCAACAAAAAGATTAAAGTTTTGTTTAACCCCTTAACCCCTTCATGACCCAGCCTATTTTGACCTTAATGACCTGGCCATTTTTGGCAATATTGACCAGTGTCCCTTTATGAGGTAATAACTCAGGAATGCTTCAACGGATCCTAGCGATTCTGAGATTGTTTTTTCGTGACATATTTGGCTTCATGTTAGTGGTAAACTTAGGTCAATAATGTTTGCATTTATTTGTGAAAAAAACAGAAATTTGGCGAAAATTTCGCAATTTTCACATTTTGAATTTTTAATCCGTTAAACCAGAGAGTTATGCGACACAAAATAGTTAATAAATAACATTTCCCACATGTCTACTTTACATCAGCACAATTTTGGAAACAAAAATTTTTTTTGTTGGGAAGTTATAAGGGTTAAAAGTTGACCAGCGATTTCTCATTTTTACAAAAAAATTTACAAAACCATTTTTTTTAGGGACCACCTCACATTTGAAGTCACTTTGAGGGGTCTATATGGCAGAAAATACCCAAAAGTGACACTATTCTAAAAACTGCACCCCTCAAGCTACTCAAAACTACATTCAAGAAGATTATTAACCCTTCAGGTGCTTCACAGCAACTAAAGCAATGTGGAAGGAAAAAATGAACATTTTAATTTTTCCAATAAAAATTTTCTTTTAGCATCAATTTTTTCATTTTTCACATGGGCAACAGGATAAAATGGATCCTAAAATTTGTTGGGCAATTTCTCCTGAGTACACCGATACCTCATATGTGGTCATAAACCACTGTTTGGGCGCACGGCAGGACTCAGAAGGGAAGGAGCGCCATTTGACTTTTTGAATGGAAAATATGCTGGAATATTTAGCGGTTGCCATGTCGCGTTTGGAGAGTCCCTGTGCGCCTAAACATTGGAGCTCCCCCACAAGTGACCCCATTTTGGAAACTAGACCCTCCAAGGAACTTATTTAGATGCATAGTGAGCACTTTGAACTGCCAGGTGTTTCACAAATTGATCCGTAAAAAAAAAAAGACTTTTTTTTCACAAAAATTTTATTTTAGCCTCAGTTTTTTCATTTTCACATGGGCAATGGGATAAAATGGATCCTAAAATTTGTTGGGCAATTTCTCCTGAGTGCACAGATACCTCATATGTGGTCATAAACCACTGTTTGGGCACACGGCAGGGTCCCGAAGGGAAGGAGCACCATTTGACTTTTTGAATGGAAAATTAGCTCCAATCGTTAGTAGACACCATGTCGTGTTTGGAGAGCCCCTGTGTGCCTAAACATTGGAGCTCCCCCACAAGTGACCCCATGTTGGAAACTAGACCACCCAAGGAACTTATCTAGATGAGGGGTGAGGAATTTGAACCCCCAAGTGCTTCACAGAAGTTTATGACACAGAGCAGTGAAAATAAAAAAATAATTTTTTCTCCTCAAAAATGATTTTTTAGCCCGCTATTTTTTATTTTCACAAGGCTAATAGGAGAAAATGGACCACAAAAGTTGTGTAATTTGACCTGAGTACATCGATACCCCATATGTCAGGGGAAACCACTGTTTGGGCGCATGGGAGAGCTCAGAAGGGAAGGAGCGCGATTTTGGAATGCAGACTGATGGCATGTTCTGCGGGCATCATGTTGCGTTTGCAGAGCCCCTGATGTGCCTAAACAGTAGAAACCCCCCACAAGTGACCCCATTTTGGAAACTAGACCCCCCAAGGAGCTTATCTAGATGTGTAGTGAGCACTTTGAACCCCCAAGTGCTTCACAGAAGTTTATAAACGCAGAGCCATGAAAATAAAAAATAATTTTTTTTCCTCAAAAATTATTTTTTAGCCCGCTATTTTTTATTTTCACAAGGGTAACAGGATAAATTGGACCCCTAAAGTTGCTGTTCAGTTTGTACTGAGTACACTGGCACCCCATATGTGGGGGGGGAACCACTGTTTGGGCGCACGGCAGGTCTCAGAAGGGAAGGAGCGCCATTTGACTTTTTGAATGGAAAATTAGCTCCAATCGTTAGCGGACACCATGTCGTGTTTGGAGAGGCCCTGTCTGCCTACACTTTGTAGCTCCCCCACATATCACCCCACTTTGGAAACTAGACCCCCTAAGGAAGTTATCTAGATGCATAGTGAGCACTTTGATCCCCCAGGTGCTTTACAGAAGTGTATAACGCAGAGCTGTGAAAATAAAAATATTTTTTTTTCCTCAAAAAATGATTTTTTTAGCCCGCTATTTTTTATTTTCACAATAGTAACAGGAGAAATTTGACCCCAAAAGTTGTTGTCCAGTTTGTCCTGAGTACGCTGGTACACAATATGTGGGGAGGGACCACTGTTTGGGCACACGTCGGGGCTCGGAAGGGAAGTAGTGACGTTTTGAAATATCGACTTGATGGAATGGTCTGCGGGCGTCATGTTATGTTTGCAGAGCCCCTGATGTGGCTAAACAGTGGAAACCCCCCACAAGTGATCCCATTTTGGAAACTAGACCACCCAAGGAACTTATCTAGATGTGTGGTGAGCACTTTGAACCCCCAAGTGCTTCACAGAAGTTTATAACGCAGAGCCATGAAAATAAGAAATCTATTTTTTTCCTCAAAAAATGATTTTTTAGCCCGCAATTTTTTATTTTCACAAGGTTAACAGGATAAATTCGACCCCAAAAGTTGTTGTCAGTTTGTCCTGAGTACGCTGGTACCCCATATGTGGGGGGGACCACTGTTTGGGCACACATCGGGGCTCGGAAGGGAAGTAGTGACATTTTGAAATACCGACTTGATGGAATGGTCTGCGGGCGTCATGTTACGTTTGCAGAGCCCCTGATGTACCTAAACAGTGGAAACCCCCCACAAGTGACCCCATTTTGGAAACTAGACCCCCCAAGGAACTTATCTAGATGTTTGATGAGCACTTTGAACCCCCAAGTGCTTCACCGAAGTTTATAACTCAGAGCCGTGAAAACAAAAAAAATCATTTTTTTTCACAAAAATCATTTTTTTAGCCCCCAATTTTTTATTTTCCCAAGGGTAACAGGAGAAATTAGACTCCCAAAGTTGTTGTGCAATTTTTCCTGAGTACGCTGATACCCCATATGTGGGGGTAAACCACTGTTTGGGCACACGTCGGGGCTCGGAATGGAGAGAGTGCTGTTTGACATTTTGAACGCAAAATTGGCTGGAATAAATCGTGGCACCATGTCACGTTCGGAGACCCCGTGATGTGCCTAAACAGTGGAAACCCCTCAATTCTAACTCCAACTCTAACCCCAACACACCCCTAACCCAACCCTAATAATAACCCTAACCACAACCCTAACGCCAACACACCCCTAACCCTAATCCCAACTCTAACCCTAATCCCAACCCACCCCTCACCCTAATTCCACCCCTCACCCTAATTCCAGCCCTCACCCTAATTCCAGCCCTAAACCTAATTCCAGCCCTAAACCTAATTCCAGCCCTAACCCTAATTTTAACCCTAACCCTAATTTTAACCCTAACCCTAATTTTAACCCTAGCCCTAATTCCAACCCTAACCCTATTTCTAACCCTAACCCTATCTGTAACCCTAATTCCAACCCTAACCCTAGTTCGAACCCTAAATGGAAAAAAAAAAAATTTTTATTTTATTATTTGCGCCTGGCTATGGGGGTGATAAAAGGGGGGTGTATTTACTTTTTTTTTCATTTTGATCACTGTGAGAGTGTATCACAGTGATCAAAATGAAAAATGAACGGCCAACCGGCAAATTCATGGGCGCCGCCATCTTGGACAATGGCAGGTGCGCATGCGCCCGCCATTTTGCAAGATGGCGGCGCCCATGATCCGGATGCCGGGAGCCACGGTGGGACACCGGGAGCACGATCGGAGGTCCCGGTGGGATCGGAAGGTGGGAGGGAGCGATAGGAAGGGGAGGGGGAGCAGATGATGACGGCGGCGACCGATCGCCGCCGTCCATCGGTGGCGGGGGCCGATCGGCCCCGCCAGTCGGTGTGTGGGTGGGTTGGGTGTCGGTGTCCAGCCATGTCCGATGCTATTGCAGCATCGGCCATGGCTGGATTGTAATATTTCACCAAATTTCATTGGTGAAATATTACAAATCGCTCTGATTGGCTGTTTCACTTTTAACAGCCAATCAGAGCGATCGTAGGCACGTGGGGGCTAAGCCACGCCCCAGGGATTAACTGTAGCGTGTCCTCTGTGTGCGGTTCGGGTGACCTTTCAGTGACCCCGGTCACCCGACCTGCAGGGGGGCTATTTATAGCATGACGCCTACGTAGGCGTCATGGGTCGTGAAGGGGTTAAAGTCTATGGACATGCTTAGTCCGTGATGGGCGGTTGTAACTTACCGCACCAGGACGGACTGTGCACATCATGCCTTTGAACCGTCCCTGCACCCCAAGCGCTGTGATTGGTCCGTCAATCTGACTGACCAGACACAGCAGCAATCGGGAAGGAGATGCTGAAATTTTATGAAATCGCGGTGCCCGATCTGTGCCATGACGACCCGGGGGGGAAAGCCGCTGAGACCTTGCTCACAGCATGGTGTCAGCAGCTTTCTCCATAGTGTATGCTGGAGCATTGCAATGTATTATACCTGAAATGAAAGTGAAAGTCCCATAAAGGGACAAGGTAAAAAAAACAACATTTTTTTAAAAAATATGTAAAAAAAAATTAAAAAAAATAATAAAAAAAATCCCCTAAAAGTTCCCCTAAAAATACATATTTTTATGTAAAAAAAATAAAATAAAGAAATACACGTTTTGTATCGCTGCATCTGTAAAAATCCCATCTATAAAAGTGTCACCCTAGTGAACCCCTTCAGTGAACGCCGTAAAAAAAAGACACAAAAAAGTAGCAAATTATACTTTTGCATCATCATACCACTTGGAAAAAGTGCAATAACACGCGATCAAAAAGACAGATATAAATAAACATGGTACCGCTAAAAACGTCATCTTATCCCACAAAAAACGAGCAGCCATACAGCTCCATCAGTGGAAAAATAAAAAAATTATAGCTTGCAGAATAAAGTGATGCAAAAATAATTATTTTTTCTATAAAAGTTTATATTGTGTAAAAAAACACCAAAACATAAAAAAAAAAATATAAATGAGGTATCACTGTAATTATAGTGACCTGAAGAATAAAGCTGCCATACTAATTTTACCACACACAGAACGGAGAAAAAAAACTCCCTGAATTGCTGGCTTTTGTTCATCCAGCCTCCACAAAAATCAGAATAGAAAGCGATCAAAAAATGTTATGTGCCCCAAAATGGTACCAATAAAAACGTCAGCTTGTCCCACAGAAAACAAGCCCACACATGACTCTGTATGCTGAAATATGGAAAAATTATAACTCTGAAAATAAGGCGATGCAAAAATATCTTACAAAAAATTCTTCCAAAAAAAGCGTCATTTAGTGTGTGACAGAGGAAAAACATGAAAAAAGGTATGAATCTGGTATCGCTGTAATCGTACCGACCCGAGGAATAAAGTCGCCTAATCACTAATACCGCACGAGAAACGGCGTAAAAAAAAAATTCTTCACCTTTTATGGATTTGTTCATTCTGCCTCCCAAGGATCGCAGTAAGGTGATCACAGTGGTCCCCCCCACATATGGGGTATCAGCGTACTCAGGAAAAATTGCACAACTACTTTGGGGGTCTAATTTCTCCTGCTACTCTTGGGAAAATAAAAATTTGGGCTGCAAAAAGATCATTTTTGTGGAAAAAAATATGATTTTTTATTTTCACTGCTCTACCTTATAAACTTCTGTGAAGCACTTGTGGGTTAAAAGTGCTCACCACACATCTACATAAGCTCCTTGGGGTGTCTAGTTTCCAAAATTGTGTCACTTGGGGGGGTTTCCACTGTTTAGGCACATCAGGGGTTCTCAAAATGCGACATGGCACTGAAAAAGTCAAATGGCGCTCCTTCCCTTCTGAACTCTGCCATGCACACACACAGTGGTTTACCCCCACAACTTTTGGGGTCCTTTTACCCTTGGGAATAATACAAATTGTGGATGAAAAGATAATTTTTGTGGAAAAAATATGATTTTTTAATTGTATGGCTCTATGTTGTAAACTTCTGTGAAGCCCTTGAGGGTTCAGAGCTCTCACCAAACATCTAGATAAGTTCCTTGGGGGGTCTAGTTTCCAAAATGGTGTCACATGTGGGGGGTTTCCACTGTTTAGGCACATCAGGGGCTCTGCAAACGCAAAATGACACCCGCAGACTATTCCATCAAAGTCTGCATTTCAAAACGACTGTGATGTATAGCGTACAGTTCATATAGCGTCTTCTGCTTGGGTGCGAGGAAAACACAGGAGAAATAGATGCAATTAGAAAGGACTTGTATTACTTCATACAAGTAATCAAAAGGGTTCATACAGTTTGCAGATACAAGGCAGGAGACACAGCAGGCCAGAGTAAACTTTTAGCACAGCAGAAGTTCCACAACAGGTTCAGGGTCTCTGTTACTTCCCTTGTAAGTGTGGATTTAGCAGGCAGCAAGTTTCCAGTGTCCACAAGTGTTCCCAAGTTCATCAGCAGGCGGTGGCTGGAGTACCAAGTCCAAGGCTTCCAGGAGCCAGGTCACAGGCTAACAGCAGACTTGATTCTGAAGCACAGATTGATCAGCTGAGGCTGCTTAAAAGGCAAGAGGGAGAGAATCAGGGCGGGAACATAAAAGCTGGAAACTCCATACTAACTGAGGGCAAGATAGCTGCAGCAGGACAGAAAGCAAAATGGCCGATGGAAAAACCTAAGTTTCAAAAACATGTAAAAAAAAGAGACTGAGAACCTTACATTACTCCCCCCTTAGGGACAGTGTGGCGCCCCTGAGGGTTCAATTGCCACAGAGGTACTGCACCTCCTCCTGAGGTGTGGTACCCCAACATCCAGGTAAGTTGGAGGCTCCTAACCACGCTCCAACACTTGCATCCCACACAACACAGTAGTTCAGCAAAGCCACATTGCGGCTCCCTGCTTGGAGTGTAGCAGAGCGCCTTTGATGGCTCCCTGCTTGGAACACTAAACATGCTGGGAGGCGGGTGGAGTTAGAATACATAAAAGAGTGGGAAGGTTTAGGATTTCAGTCAGTCAGTCAGAGTGGAGAGAGGAGAGAAGATCCCAGGGAAAGGGATGGAGGAAGGAGGTGCTGCAGCAGATCTCAGTGACCTGGGTCTGCTGGCACGGGAAAGGAAAGAAGGAGAAAGACATTGAACAGAAACCTGATCTTCCATAAGGAGGAAAGACGAGTACGGTACGTAGGAGTAAAAGGGAACAGAGGACGTGGGTTAGGAGAGAACCCTGCCTAGCAGTTCTAAGCGCAAGGCCGGGACCCAGTCCCCGAGGTTGTATGGACACTAATGGTTCTGCAGCAGACACCGGTGGAGTAGTGGGCAGTAAATGCACTACTCCCATTTCAGACTTGGGGGCACAGCAGCAACATTAATAGTGAGCCGGGACTTAGGAAGCAAGGAGTCCCCGAAGCAGGCTACAGCTGTCTGCCGTACAAGGAAAGTTCTTGGGAACATCTGTCAGGAGGAACTCCAGTGTAACTCAGTACTAGGAGTACTTCACACTTAAAGGCACTATAGAGGAGACGTTCTGAAAGGCACATGTTGGCGGAGTGTTGGAAGGGAGCATCCTATCTTGCCTGGAGGAGGTGGACTGGGCCCCTGGCCCAGAGGACACAGCACGGAGGCAGGCACCGGTGTGTAGTACAGATTGTGAGTAAAGCTTTGGAACTACAAGCCTTGGTGTCCTCCATTTATTCCTGCCCCAACACACCGGATACCGCTACATCTGGGTACCAGCTTCTACACTGCCCTGGGACTACAGCTCCTCCTGTGGGGAGCTTCACCATCTTGGCTGCAACACACCTCCAGTCCCAGAGGATCTGCATGCAGCGTCGGCTTAACATCTCACTTGCCGAACACCACAGGTGGCGTCACGAACTATTCATTCAATTCACTACATTCCACCATTTCATCTCCCCTATTACTTGGGCGCCCAGGGCCACGGACCAGGTCACTGCTGCTGTGACACATCCCGCTGACACCGGCCCGGTACCGAGTACCCCACAGCCCTGGGAGGGCGACCCAAACTTGGCATCACGAACAGGATGACGAGACCCAATGCCATCGAACAGGATGACGAGACCCAATGCCATCGGGTTCTGTGTGCCTAAGACTTAAAGTTTTTGAAAATGTGCAGAAGACCCAATTTAATAGACTGTAAAATGAACATTAAAAATGGCCGCTGGCGTGGTGAAGAAGGGTGTGACAACATGGGAGGTCCTGAGAAAAGACCACGAGCTGTCCTGGGCCTCCCCTTCCTGAATTACTATGCAACAGCGACATGGCCACCCCTCGAGGGGTTTGTATACTGGCTTGGTATGGAGGAGTTTGAATAAGATGCCACCCCCAGAGGGAGGATCGGAAGCGAGTGGCGGGAAAAGAGCCGAGACAGGAAGAAGAACGCCAGAACGTCATGTTGGAAGGGGACGAGAGGAGTCCTGCGGTGAGCGCAAGGAGGTTATGCTGGACCTCCCCGGCGCCATGGCTGAAGGCTCCAACCCAGTGTCCGAGATGAACCGCCAGCAGCTGGAGGACGAGATAGCCCAGCTTATGTCACCTGCAACTGAGGCAGGAAGCGCTATGGACCTTAAATCTGCAGCGCACCCAGGAAGGGCCTACACCTGCGGTACCCGCAACACCGGTACCCTCCGCTGCTGCACCAGATCTTTTCCAGGCAGACTCTGTGGAGCCTGCGACCGCTGCCATGCCCCTGGCAGCATCCATTGACCCCTCTCTGCCATTACCACCGGAGGAGCTGTCTGAGGCCTTGGGAGCTGAAGCGGAGGAAGAAGAGCTCCCGTCCGGACCTGACGCGGCCGCGCAGGTCCCACCGGAGTCCCCTGCAGACCCGGAGCCGCCATTAGCTCCACCGCCGTCCCCGACATCCCACCAAACGGCATCCACCACCATTATGCCTGCACCGGAGCAGAGACCGCAACGCCGGGAGGCACCAGGTATATACCCCGGCCCTCCTAATGGGTTGCCCCCCGAATTCACATTGTCAGAGGCTGGCTTACGGGAACTCGAAATGGGGCAGTTGGAAGAGTCAGCTGGGGACACTAGGCTGTCGGAGACGGGGAGGTGGAAGAGGTCCCTACTGAGAAGGGTACGGCTGGAGCAGGCGCGCGCGATCCGGGATCTTCGGGGCTTGGAGGAGTCAAAGTCGCTTTGGGATAGTGACCTCAGGATCCCTTGGCTGCAAAGCCCCCACGTAGCCGCCTACCGACACCAACAGGCCGCGGCCTCCCTGGATGTTAGGCCCCGCACCAGGGCAGCGGAACTACCCACCAATGAGGAACAGCTGATCGGCATTGATATGCATCATGGGTTCCCTTTACCACAGCTTCAAGACCCTAGGCGGCAATCACACCAGCTGCTACTACCATGCCCTATGGCAAGCAACCAGCGACAGGATGAGGACACCCAAAGTTTATCCCCTGGAAGCAGTTCCAGTAACCAGTTTCCAGAAACCCCAGGAGGGGATCATTAGCCATAACCTTGAGTTGAACTAACTTTTGTTGCCCAGGAGGGTATTAGTAAGTTTCCAGTTTTTCTATTTTTCTATTTCTGATTATGATGTTTATTTGTTGATCCTGTTGTTGGTCAGTTTTATTGGCAGCGTTCCTTTCATACTTGAACTGAGGAGATCATGAACACTGAATGATCCAGAACTGCAACTTGTACATAGTTTGCACCTCTTTAGGTACTCTCTCTTGGTTTTACATAGGAACCTTTTTCCTTGAATAAGGATTACCTCATCATAGGGACATTTCCAGACATGTTGGCCGGACCAGTGTCTTCTCTTTGCACTTATTGATAATGGTTAATATATTTTTGAATAAAAAGCTAGAAAGTGATAATGTTTAATGAAAGTATTAATAACAGATTTTATAGGGCATAATTGAGAGAGGAATACAGTGAATGTTTTGCAGATGTAGAGGTATGGTAAATGGTATACTAAAGAAATCTTGAAGTACAAATGCCTTGAATGTGAATAATGAATTGAAGTTACAGGTGATGAACCAGACACCAGCAGTTGTCATATAGGAGAGTAAGAGAATGTGTAAAGTAACAGAAAACAGATGTGTTACTAGAAAATGTGAATTGATATTGAGTTGCTTCCATAGCACTTCAAGTTAGGTAGCATAACTTTGAATTTAGATAGGTAGTTAAAACTGTTTGTAACATTCAAGAAACAGTGCCTCCCACATTGGGAAGTTTAGTATAAGACATGTTTATTCAGCATTACAAAATTTTGTATGTTCCAGGATTGTTTGTCTCTGTTTGACTTGCAGCCCGCGGACTTGCTGTGTTTAACAGAGGGAGTGTGGCGCCCCTGAGGGTTCAGTTGCCACAGAGGTACTGCACCACCTCCTGAGGTGTGGTACCCCACCATCCAGGTAAGTTGGAGGCTCCTAACCATGCTCCAACACTTGCATCCCACACAACACAGTAGTTCAGCAAAGCCACATTGCGGCTCCCTGCTTGGAGTGTAGCAGAGCACCTTTGGTGGCTCCCTGCTTGGAACACGAAATGTGCTGGGAGGTGGGTGGAGTTAGAATACATAAAAGAGTGGGAAGGTTTAGGATTTCAGTCAGTCAGTCAGAGTGGAGAGAGGAGACAAGATCCCTGGGAGAGAGATGGAGGAAGGAGGTGCTGCAGCAGATCTCGGTGACCTGGGTCTGCTGGCACGGGAAAGGAAAGAAGGAGAAAGACATTGAACAGAAACCTGATCTTCCATAAGGAGGAAAGACGAGTACGGAACGTAGGAGTAAAAGGGAACAGAGGACGTGGGTTAGGAGAGAACCCTGCCTAGAAGTTCTAAGTGCAAGGCTGGGGCCCGGTCCCCGAGGTTGTACGAACACTAATGGTTCTGCAGCAGACATCGGTGGAGTAGTGGGCAGTAAATGCACTGCTCCCATCTCAGACTTCGGGGCACAACAGCAACATTGATAGTGAGCTGGGACTTAGGAAGCAAGGAGTCCCCGAAGCAGGCTACAGCTGTCTGCCGTGCAAGGAAAGTTCTTGAGAACATCTGTCAGGAGGAACTCCAGTGTAACTCAGTACTAGGAGTACTTCACACTTAAAGGCACTATAGAGGAGACGTTCAGAAAGGCACATGTTGGCGGAGTGTTGGAGGGAGCATCCTATCTTGCCTGGAGGTGGACTGGGCCCCTGGCCCAGAGGACATAGCACGGAGGCAGGCACCGGTGTGTAGTACAGACTGTGAGTAAAGCTTTGGAACTACAAGCCCTGGTGTCCTCCATTTATTCCTGCGCCAACACACCGGATACCGCTACATCTGGGTACCAGCTTCTACACTGCCCTGGGACTACAGCTCCACCTGTGGGGAGCATCACCATCTTGGCTGCAACACACCACCAGTCCTAGAGGATCTGCATGCAGCGTCGGCTTAGCATCTCACTTGCTGAACACCACAGGTGGCATCACGAACTATTCATTCAATTCACTACATTCCACCATTTCATCTCCCCTATTACTTGGGCGCCAAGGGCCACGGAGCGGGTCACTGCTGCTGTGACACATCCCGCTGACACCGGCCCGGTACCGAGTACCCCACAGCCCTGGGAGGGCGACCCAACAACCTCCGGATGACCTCAGACCAGGCTTGTCTGGGTACCTCTGATGAAACTGGCGGAGTAAGCGAGGAGCATTAATGTTATTGGCTGGTTCCCATGAGTTGTCTTCAACTGGGTAGCCCTGCCATTTAATCAGGTATTGTAACTTATTTCTGTACAATCTGGAATCCAGAATCCTTTCCACCACATATTCCTCCTGACCATTGACCAGCACTGGGTCAGGGCGGGGAGAAGAACGTCCAGGAATACGTGTTGGTTGTTGCTGCCTTTAGTAGGGAAACATGAAACACAGGGTTGATTCTCATAGTTCTGGGTAGTTGAAGACGACAAGCAATGGCACTTATAATTTTACTGATTTTATAGAGTCCAATGTACTTATGTCCCAATTTGGATGATGAGATTTTTAACTTAAGATTTCTGGTTGACAGCCAGACCAAGTCTCCTACCTTGAAAGCTGGTGCAGGTTTACGAAATTTATCTGCTGCTTTCCTACACCTTTCTTGAGACAATTCCAGATTTTCCTTTAAAAGATCAATATTCTTTTGTAAAGACGTGATTCTTTCAGCCACAGCCGGCAAGGGCGTATCTATGGGAAATCGAGGAAGAATGTTAGGATGATACCCTAGATTGGCGTAAAAAGGAGACTGCTTAGTGGAAGCGCTCTGAGAGTTGTTATGCGAGAACTCAGCCAGTGGAAGAAGATTGACCCAATCATCCTGTAGGTGGCAGATAAAGCAGCGGAGATACTGCTCCAGGGTCTGATTGGTCTGTTCTGTCTGTCCATTAGTCTGGGGATGAAAAGCAGAAGAAAGGTTCACTTTAATGTCCAAAGCAGCACAGAAATTCTATCAAAACCTTGAAGTGAATTGCACCCCTCAATCTGAAATGACCTCATCCGGTACTCCATGCAAGCGAAACACATTCTGAATCATTAAATCTGATGTCTGTTTTGCAGTGGGAATAAAATGAGCTGCCTTTATTAACTGATCCACCACCACTAGAATGGTGTTCTTCCCTTGAGAGGTTGGTATCTCCACAATGAAATCCATAGAAATGGATCCCCATGGGCAGGACGGGGAGGGAAGGGGTTGCAATAGACCCGTTGTCGAGGAGCGTGGTGTGATAAAACACTCCGGGATCGCCTTTGCTGGGGTCAAAGGTCACGTGCAGTCAGCATGAAACTCAGGCGCAGAGCTGGGATTCGTGTATAACTGACCGTGGGTCAGGTTTATTAACGGTGAAAGCAATGCAAAAGGAGATAAAACATAAAGCAAATCCTTGCCTGTCCGGCACTAACTAAACAATGGACAACCTAACTACCAACTAGCGGGCTTCTCCCGTCCAGCCAAACCACAGTTGCAGTGGGCACTGCTTCCACTCACGTGTGTGTCTCTCACACAGACAGGCTCTCTGTGTTCCCAGGCTGAGCCACTCACACAACCACCTTGCATCCTTTTATATCCACCTCCCATTATCCATTAGTAAGCAGGTGCGATACTGACCAGACTAGGCCACATAGGAAAGGAATCTGGGCAAGATATACCTGCCCTCATCCACTATTCCCACATGATTCTCACATATCCCCCCCTTCTGCTCAGACCACTCCGGTCGAGCAATGACACCCGCCAAACAGTGCACTCGGGACAGGGCATCTGCATTTCCCATCTGTACCCCTGGGCGGTGCTCCACCGTAAAAGTGTAGGCCTGCAGGGCAAGGAACCACCGGGTCACCCGGCTATTCCGTTCCTTGTTCAAGTGCATCCACTTGAGAGGGGCATGGTCAGTGATCAGCCTGAACTTTCGGCCCACCAGGTAATATTTGAGTGCCTCTAGAGCCCACTTAATGGCGAGGTACTCTTTTTCTACGACTGCATACCTTTGCTCGTGTTTATTCAGCTTCCTGCTGAGATAGAGGACTGGGTGTTCCACTCCGTCCCTCACTTGTGAGAGTACAGCCCCGATACCGGTATCAGAGGCATCCGTTTGTACCACAAACTCACTGCGGAAGTCCGGAGTCACCAGTACGGGCTGAGAGCAAAGTGCCCGTTTTAGGCTATGGAAGGCTTCTTCAGCCGCTAAGCTCCATTTAATCATGACGGAGTCTTTCCCTTTTGTAAGATCCGTCAGGGGGGTAGCGATGGCTGCAAAATTGGGTATGAACCGGCGATAATAACCGGCGATCCCCAGGAAGGCTTGCACCTGCTTCTTGTTGACAGGTTGTGGCCAGTCCTGAACCACCTGAATCTTATCAACCTGGGGTTTAACAACACCCCTCCCAATTACATACCCCAAATACTGGGCTTCTTCTAGCCCGATGTGACATTTCTTGGGGTTCGCGGTTAGACCTGCCTCCCACAGGTCGTCAATCACAGCTTGTACTTTCTGGAGATGAGTCTCCCAGTCCAAGCTGTAAATGACAATGTCATCCAAATAGGCCGAAGCGTACCGCCTATGTGGCCTCAAGACTCGATCCATCAGTCTCTGGAAGGTCGCCGGTGCCCCGTGCAGTCCAAACGGCATATACACATACTGAAATAAACCTTCCGGCGTAGCAAATGCCATCTTTTCTCTGGCAGCCTCCACCAGAGGGATCTGCCAATACCCCTTTGTTAGGTCTAGGGTCGTAATATACCAGGCTTTTCCTAACCGATCTATTAACTCGTCGACCCGGGGCATGGGGTAGGCATCAAATTTTGAGACCGCATTCAGTTTCCTGAAGTCATTGCAAAACCGGATGGTGCCGTCCGGTTTAGGAATTAGCACAATTGGGCTGGACCACGCACTGTGCGATTCCTCAATGACTCCTAACTCTAACATTGCCTTCACTTCTCGGGAAACGGCTTCACGGCGCGCTTCCGGGATTCGGTAGGGCTTTACGTGAATTGTGACACCAGGTTCCGTTACGATGTCATGTTTCATTAGCATAGTCTGCCCGGGTTTTTCTGAGAAAAACTTTTGGTTGTGAAGTAGAAACTGCCTGACTTCCGTCTTTTGCCGCTCCGAGAGAGTCTCTGCAACCCGTACCTCCGGTACGGTATGCGAGCAGACAGGACGGGCCAGCTCCGCTGACAAGGCAGACCGATCCTTCCAGGGCTTTATCAGATTTACATGATAAATCTGTTCAGGTTTCCATTTACCTGCCTGGTATACTTTGTAGTTTACTTCACCAACTCTTTCCTTGATCTCAAAGGGGCCCTGCCACTTTGCCAGGAACTTACTGTCCACCGTGGGGACCAGGATCAACACCCTATCTCCGGGTGCAAACGTACGGATCTTGGCGCCCCTATCATAGATTCTTTTTTGGGCTCCTTGAGCCTGTATCATGTGTTCTTTGACGATAGGCATCACAGCCGCAATACGGTCCTGCATTTGTGTGACGTGATCTATCACTGTTTTAAATGGAGTGACCTGACCCTCCCAGGTTTCTTTTGCAACGTCTAACAGTCCGCGAGGACGTCGGGCGTACAATAACTCGAAAGGCGAGAATCCCGTGGAAGACTGGGGTACTTCCCTGATGGCAAAAAGCAAATACGGAAGTAAATAGTCCCAGTTCTTCCCATCCTTGTCTATCACCTTTCTCAGCATCTGCTTCAGAGTTTTATTGAACTGTTCAACCAACCTGTCTGTTTGAGGGTGATACACGGATGTGCGTAACGGTTCGATTTGTAACAATCGGCAGAGCTCCTTCATTATCCTGGACATAAAGGGGGTCCCCTGGTCGGTGAGTATCTGTTTTGGTATACCAACCCGACTAAACACATGCACCAGCTCCTTGGCAATCGTCTTGGTGGCCGTGTTACGCAAAGGGATGGCCTCTGGGTAACGAGTGGCATAATCCAAGATGACCAGGATATGTTGGTGTCCACGTGCAGACCGTGGAAGGGGCCCAACTAAATCCATCCCAATCCTCTCAAACGGGACTTCAATAATAGGTAGGGGTACCAGAGGGCTACAGAACCGGGGCTTAGGTGCAGAGGCTTGGCAGTCAGGACAAGACTCGCAATATACACGAATATCATGATGCATGCCTGGCCAAACAAAACAGTGTAATATCCTTTCGGTGGTTTTCTGGACTCCCAGGTGACCTCCCATCACATGTCCGTGGGCCAGGTCCAGCACCTGCCGCCGGTAGGGTTTTGGCACGACTAATAGTTGCACCGTATCTTCCCCCTTTTTCTCTATCTGATAGAGTAAATCATTCTCCAGAACCATGTAAGGATATGCCAGCCTAGAGCCAGGTTCTACGGGTACCCCATTTATCACTTTTACATTTGTCCTAGCCTGAGAAAGGGTAGGATCCTTATTTGCTCACTTTGGAAGTCATCTTTCTGAACTTCTAAATCCGGCAAACGGGGAGGTGGACGGCTGTCAGCCTCCTCCTCTTCCCCGGTCTCCTCCGTATCACCCGCCATGACTGAAAATGGGAACTGCAGGTCATTTCCCGCAGACTCTTCCCCAGAGTCTTCCGGGGAGACCTCTTCCAGGGGTTCGGGACCCACACGTGCCCTGGGAGAAGAATCATGTACACTATTACCCTGGGGTATCAACTGATTCTCCCACAATTGCCAGAAGTGGGGAAAATCCCGGCCCAGGATAACATCATGCAGTAACGCCGGGACGAGTCCCACTTTATGTTGCACAGACCCATAGGAAGTAGTAATTTATATGACCGTGATGAGGTACGAACAGGTGTCTCCATGCACACACGTTACAGAAAATTTGTCTGATGGTCCAGTCGGGGCTGACACCAGACTGGCCTTCACCAGAGTCACCACACTTCCCGAGTCTAACAATGCCACCACATTTTTGCCATCAACAGTTAAATCACACAAGTGTTTTTCCGCATCCTTTTGACCGGCATTCACACTCACTACCCGTGCAACCATAGACATGCGGTTTTTAGAGTCTGTGACGTCGCACTGCATGGGTTCAGTAGTGACCGGACAGTTCGCAGCAATATGTCCCATCTCTTGGCAGCGGAAACACCTAACGGGCCCCTTGCTTAGACCATAGTTCGTTACTCTCGGCCTCGCAGTGCGGGCAGTCCCGTTTTCCTCCCCCACTGTCTTAGGGATTTTTCCATCTCCCCTACTCCCTGGAACAGTCTTACCGGTTCCACGTGGAGATGATGAAGAACGAGGTGGGGTAGCATCGTCTCGGAGTCCTTCCGCCACGGAGTAACATTCAACCAGATCCACCAGTTGATCTGCCGTCGTAGGATTTCCATGGCTTACCCACTTCCTCAGGGCTGGCGGTAGAGCTCTCAGGTACTTGTCCATGACGACTCTCTGGATTATCTCTGGCGCTGTCAGCACCTCGGGTTGTAGCCACTTCTTCGTCACGTGGATCAGGTCGAACATCTGTGACCGCGGTGGTTTATCCGGCTGATAAGTCCATTGATGCACTCTCTGTGCACGGACAGCGGTCATCACTCCCAGCCGGGCCAAGATCTCGGCTTTCAGTTTGTCAAAGTCCTGCGCGGCTTCAGGCTCTAAGTCATAATAAGCCTTTTGGGCCTCACCGGAAAGAAATGGGGCAATCAGGCCGGCCCATCATGCCTTCGGCCATTTTTCTCTCACCGCCGTCCGTTCAAACGTGGTCAGGTATGCCTCGACGTCATCTTCGGTCGTCATTTTCTGCCAGTACCGACTCACGTGAATCACTCTCGACTCGGCTTCCAGGTTAAGCTCAGGTAAGCTTGCCAAGCGCTGCGCCACCTGCTGGAGAAGCGAATGATCGGTAACTGTCATGTCCACCAACTCCTTCAGCTGGGCCATCATCACCCGATTAGCTTCTTGCTGGACGGCGGTGGACTGTACCAGCGCTTTCCCCACGTCCTCCATGCTCATGCTTGCAACGTGATGCCCGCGTTCTCCACCACAATGTGATAAAACACTCCGGGATCGCCTTTGCTGGGGTCAAAGGTCACGTGCAGTCAGCATGAAACTCAGTCGCAGAGCTGGGATTCGTGTATAACTGACCGTGGGTCAGGTTTATTAACGGTGAAAGCAATGCAAAAGGAAATAAAACATAAAACAAATCCTTGCCTGTCCGGCACTAACTAAACAATGGACAACCTAACTACCAACTGGCGGGCTTCTCCCGTCCAGCCAAACCACAGTTGCAGTGGGCACTGCTTCCACTCACGTGTGTGTCTCTCACACAGACAGGCTCTCTGTGTTCCCAGGCTGAGCCACTCACACAACCACCTTGCATCCTTTTATATCCACCTCCCATTATCCATTAGTAAGCAGGTGCGATACTGACCAGACTAGGCCACATAGGAAAGGAATCTGGGCGAGATATACCTGCCCTCATCCACTATTCCCACATGATTCTCACAGTGGTGTTTTGCATCTTGCACAGACTTCGCATGAAGTGACGTGATTTAGAACATCCTTTCTGTAGGTGGGCCACCAAAAGAAACCAGAAAGAAATTATTGTGTCTTTAGAACTCCTCTGTGCTCAGCTATCTTAGAATCGTGGATGAGTTGCAATACTCTTAATCTGACCATTTCAGGTATATACAGGCGTTGCTCCTGAATCCACACTCCATTCTTATAGACAAGACTTACGTCCCTGGGAGGTTGTGCCAGCAAAGAATCCGAAGCTTCCTTGATGTCCTTAAGTAGGTCTTGATTATGAATCACTCCCAGGAATCTAGAGTCAGGAAGAATAGTCTTAGGAGGAGTAAGTGGACGGGTCTCTGTTGCATGAACCCTAGAGAGTGCATCAGCCTTTCCATTGCGCGATCCTGGCCTATAAGAGATTACAAAATTAAACTGGTTTAGAAAAAGATTCCAACGAACCTGGCGAGGAGTCAGGCACTTAGCCGACCTGATAAATTCAAGGTTACGGTAGTCTATCAGGATGACTATTTGCTGTGCAGCACCCTGATGAAGGTGTCTCCATTCCTTGAAGGCGGCAATAATGGCCAACAATTCTCTATTGCCCACATCGTAATTCCTCTCAGCCGCAGACAACCGCTGGGAAAAGAAAGCACAGGGATGCAAGACATTCTTCTCACCTGTTCTCTGAGAGAGTATAGCTCCGATGGCACAGTCTGAAGCATCCACCTCTATTATGAAGGCAAGTTCGGGGTTGGGATGCACTAGGATAGGTGCTGTGGTAAATTTATCCTTTAGATGGGAAAATGCTTCTTGGGCTCGAGGGGTCCAAGTGAAGCTAGACTCCTTCTGGGTAAGTTGTGTGATAGGTGACACTATCTCAGAGAAATTCCTAATAAAATGCCTATAGAAATTGGCAAACCCGATGAAGCGCTGCACCTCTTTCACATTCCTAGGAACTGGCCAATTCTTGATGGCTTGGGTCTTGCTTCCATCCATACTAATGCCTTGTGTAGACATTACATATCCCAGAAATTGAATCTCGGTCCTGTGAAATTCACACTTTTCAAGTTTGATGTAAAGATGGTTCTGTCTTAGCCGTTCTAAGACCATTCTCACATGTCCATGATGTTCCTCTGTGGAATTAGAAAAAAATTAAAATATCATCCAGATAAATCACCACAAAAGTATGTAAGAGAGCCCTGAAAATGTCATTCACAAAGTGTTGGAAAGTGGCTGGTGCGTTACACAAACCAAATGGCACGACTAGATACTCAAAGTGTCCATAGCGTGACGTGAATGCAGTTTTCCATTCATCCCCAGGTCTAATACAAACTAAATTATAGGCCTCACGGAGATCCACCTTAGAGAAAATTTTGGCATGCCGCTCTCTCTCCAATAACTCAGGGATCAATGGCAATGGATAACAGTTTCTAATTGTCACCTTATTGAGTTCCCGATAGTCTATGCAGGGTCTAAGAGATCCATCTTTCTTCTTCACAAAAAAGATGGGTGCACCTGCCGGAGATGAAGAGTGGCGTATGAATCCCTTGGCTAGATTTTAGTCTATATAGTCCTTCAAAGCCTTTAGCTCGGGCCCTGCCAGGGGGTAGCTCTTACCAAAGGGTATCTCTGCTCCAGGCAATAATTCAATTGGACAATCGTATGGATGGTGAGGGGGAAGCAGGTCAGCATTCTTCTTGTCACACATGTCCACATACTTCTGGTATACAGCTGGTAGTTCAGGGACTGACATGGTCCTTTTAGGAACAGAGCAAGCTGAAACTTCTGGACTCATCTGTTTCTCTGGAAAGTGTAGCTCCTTGGTCTCCCTGCTAATTGTAGGAGTCTGAGCCTGCAGCCATGGTAGCTCTAGAATAATGGGAAAGTGGGGAGAAGAGATAAGCATAAAAGATAGTTTTTCCTGATGATCTTTACCCATAAGGACCTTCAAAGGCTCCGTTTCCTGATCCTCTGGTCCAGAGGTCATTAGGGAGCCATCCATGGTCTCCATCTCTACTGGAGTAGCCCTCTTCACTGAACATATCCCATGTTTCTGAGCAAATGAGATATCCATAAAATTGCCGCTTGCCCCTTACTCGATCATAGCAGAGCTAGACACCCATACCGAGTCAACCCAGAGCTTGATGGAAAGAAAGCATTGAGAATTGTTCTTCTTACACCTCAGCTGAGACACCGCTGAGGAAACTTGAAAAACTGCAGCATTTACACAGTCATCGGCCTCAGAAATAATGGAATTTAAGTCAGAGAAATCAATATCTATGGCTGCAGATCTTTCTGGAGCCTGAGGCTCAGACATGACAGATCTCTTCTCACAACACTCACAGTGAATAACTGCCACAGTAGTCTTACGGGAACGTGTTATGATTGAGTCACCGTAGGAGGCACAAATAGAAATGCTAGCTAAGTCCAGAAAACCAGAGAAGTTGGCAGCTATCGGATTGCAGACCCCTGAACCTATCAACACAACTAGCAGTAGCCGTGGGGGGCTCCTACGATGCCCTAGGCCCCTCGATCACAGCCGGAGGACTAGATAGCCTAAAGACAGAAAGGGAAATCTAAACTTCCCCAGAGCAGACCCCAAAGGAAAAGGCAGCCCCCCACATATAATGACGGTGAAGCAAGAAGAAAGAACAAAACACAGACAGAAAGATAGACTGAGCAAAGATGGGGCCCAAGCTAGCTTAGATAGGAAAGGCCAGGAAGGCTGCTGTCTGCAATCCGTGAAAAACCCTAAGAAAATAAGAGCCAACAAACTGACAGTAAAAAAGGCCCTGAAGACGCTAGGCTTCAAAAAAGGCTATGTCAGTACTCAGGAATATTCTGAAGACAGAGCAACAGGCAAAAGGAGATTCAGCTCACCCCAGCAGGGAAAGGCAGAATCCAGAAAAGCAAGGAAAACACTAATGCAAAAAGGCAAAGCAGAAATCTTAGCTTTAGATGAGCAGGAATCAGACTGGTGTCCTAGAAGTCCACAGAGAATTCACCCGCAGGCCAGAAGGGCGTCGGCAGCCTTATATCCAGTCATTAACGCCACTCAGCCAGTCATCATCATCAGCCCCAGGTGTTTGACAATCAGGCTCACTACCTTTCTTCACCAGAAGAGGGAGTTCCTCGGGCCTCAGTAGTGAAGGGGAAAATGAACTCACAACAGTATCTCCCCCTTGAGGAGGGGTCACCGAACCCTCAACCATGCCACCAGGGCGATCAGGGTGAGCCCGATGAAAGGCACGCACCAATCTTTCGGCATGAATATCAGAGGCAGAGACCCAGGAATTATCCTCCTGACCATAACCCTTCCACTTAACCAAATACTGGAGTCTCCGTCTAGCCAGACGGGAATCCAGTACTTTCTCTACCTCATATTCCATGTTACCTTCAACCAATACAGGGTCTGGAGGTGCAACCCCCGAAACAACAGGTTCAACAAACCTCTTCAACAAAGATTTATGGAACACATTATGGATTTTAAATGTGACAGGAAGAGCCAAACGAAATGAGACCGGATTAAAAATCTCCAAAATCTTGTAAGGTCCAATAAATCTAGGCTTAAACTTAGGAGAAGCCACCTTTATAGCAATATTTTTTGATGATAACCACACCATATCACCAACCTTAAACTGGGGACCAATGGTCCTATGTCGGTTGGAAAACCGCTGGGCCTTTTCCTGGGGGAGAGATAACTTATCCACCACTTGGTCCCAGATCTGGTGCATTCTCTCCACCACAGTATCAACACCTGGGCAGGCAGAGGGCACCACCTGCCCTGAAGAAAATCGAGGATGAAGCCCAAAGTTACAAAAAAAAGGTGACATCAAAGTGGCAGAACTAGCACTATTATTTAAAGCAAATTCGGCCAAGGGCAAAAATGAAACCCAATCATCCTGATCAGCAGAAATAAAACATCTCAAATATGACTCCAAGGTCTGGTTTGTTCTCTCTGTCTGCCCATTGGTCTGAGGGTGAAAAGCAGAGGAGAAGGACAACTGAATTCCCAGCTTGGAACAGAAAGTTCTCCAAAATCTAGACACAAACTGGACTCCTCTGTCAGATACAATGTTCTCAGGAATCCCGTGCAAGCGAACCACCTGTTGTAAAAACAGGGGCACCAATTCAGAGGAAGACGGCAACTTAGGGAGTGGTACAAGATGAACCATCTTAGAGAACCTATCACAAATCACCCAAATAACAGTCATCCTTTGAGAGACAGGCATATCAGAGATGAAATCCATTGAAATATGGGTCCATGGCCTCTTGGGGACAGGCAAAGGCATCAACAACCCACTAGAGCGAGAACACGATTTAGACCGGGAGCACGTCCCACAGGACTGCACAAAATTCCTGACATCACGAGACAAGGAGGGCCACCAAAAAGACCGACTCACCAGATCTCTAGTATCAAAAATACCTGGATGACCAGCCAAAGCAGAGCAATGAATTTCAGACATCACTCTCTTCTTCCACTGGTCAGGAACATACAACTTCCCACTGGGACAACGCTCAGGTTTGTCCTCCTGGAACTCTTCCAGAGCACGTCTCAAATCGGGCGAGATGGCAGAAAGAACTACCCCTTCGCCTAAGATGGTAGCAGGCTTGGTCACCACAGGAGAATCAGCAAAGAAGCTCCTAGAGAGGGCATCAGCCTTGACATTCTTAGTTCCAGGAAGAAAAGAAACCACAAAATCAAAACGTGTAAAAAACAAGGCCCACCTAGCCTGTCTAGGGTTCAAGCGCTTAGCCGACTCTAGGTAAATCAAATTCTTGTGGTCAGTGAGGACCACGACTTGATGCTTAGCTCCCTCCAACCAATGTCTCCACTCCTCAAATGCCCATTTCATGGCTAACAGTTCCCGATTCCCCACATCATAGTTACGTTCAGATGGAGAGAACTTTCGGGAAAAGAAAGCACAGGGATTCATTTTAGATGTTACAGGATCCTTTTGGGACAAAACAGCTCCTGCACCAATCTCAGAAACATCCACCTCTACCTGGAACGGAAGTGAGACATCAGGTTGCCGCAAAACCGGGGCGGAGGTGAATCTTCGCTTCAGCTCCTGAAAGGAAGAAACAGCCTCCGGAGACCAATTTAACACATCAGCACCCTTCTTAGTCAAATCAGTCAATGGCTTGGCAATACTAGAAAATTTTTCTATAAATTTCCGATAAAAATTAGCAAAACCCAAAAACTTCTGGAGGGCCTTCAAAGAAGTGGGCTGAACCCAATCGTAAATGGCCTGTACCTTGGCCGGGTCCATTTCAATAGTTGACGGGGACAAAATAAATCCCAAAAAAGAAATCCTCTGTACTCCAAAAAGGCATTTAGATCCTTTGACATACAGGGAATTCTCCCTCAAGATCCGGAACACAGTCCGAATATGTTCCACATGAGAATCCCAATCCTTGGAGAAGATCAAAATATCATCCAGATAGATAATCAAAAATTTATCAACAAAATCTCGGAAAATATCGTTCATGAAGCACTGGAAGACAGAAGGGGCATTAGTGAGCCCAAAAGGCATCACCAGGTACTCAAAATGTCCCTCCGGAGTATTAAACGCCGTCTTCCATTCATCCCCATGCTTAATGCGAATAAGATTATACGCCCCCAGAGGTCAAGCTTGGTAAACCAGCAAGCACCTTTAACTCTGGAGAATAGATCAGAAATAAGGGGTAACGGATACTGATATTTAACAGTAATTTTGTTGAGAGCACGATAATCAATACAAGGTCTTAATGATCCATCCTTTTTGGCTACAAAAAAAAAACGGCACCTAAGGGTGACGAGGATGGTCTAATATGACCCTTCTCCAACGCCTCCTTAATATAGGATCGCATAGCCTCGTGCTCGGGTACAGATAAATTGAAGAGCCGACCCTTGGGAAATTTACACCCCGGGCTCAGTTCAATTGCACAGTCATAACTCCTATGAGGAGGCAGAGACGCAGACTCATTCTCACTAAATACATAATAAAAGTCCACCAAATATTCAGGAACATCATGCGACTGAGGAGAGGTGGAAAACACCGGAGCCTCACTAAAGGCACACCGACAACCCCAACTCACCACAGACACAGATTTCCAATCCAAAACTGGATTATGAATTTGTAACCAGGGAAACCCCAGAACAATAGTATCATGCAGATTATGTAACACCAAAAACCTGCAATTTTCTTGATGGTCTGGGGCGACCCGCATTACCACCTGGGTCCAAAACTGAGGTTTATTTTTAGCCAAAGGAGTAGCATCAATCCCCCTCAAAGGGATAGGCGTCTGCAGAGGTGTCATCGGAAATCCACAACGTTTAGCAAAATCCAAGTCCATTAGGTTTAGAGCTGCTCCCGAATCCACAAAAGCCTTGGCGGAAAATGTGGACAGGGAGCAGATCAGAGTAATAGCCAGAAGAAACTTAGGTTGAACACCACCAACAGAAAACGTGTGTACAAGGCGTTTCTCGCGTTTAGGACAGACAGAAATAATATGTGAGGCATCTCCACAGAAAAAACACAACTTATTACGCCTTCTGAACTCCTGACGCTGCTCTCTGGAAAAAACTCTATCACATTGCATAGGTTCAGACATCTGTTCAACAGGTGGCAACACCTCTCGTGCAGCTCTGTGTTCACGCAAACGCCGATCAACCTGAATGGCTAAAGACATAGAATCGTCAAGACCAGAGGGAACAGGAAATCCCACCATAGTATCTTTTACGGCTTCTGACAACCCCTTCCGAAAGAGAGCAGCCAAGGCATTATCATTCCAGGTAGTAAGTACTGCCCACTTTCGGAATTTTTGACAGTACAATTCTGCAGAATCACGACCCTGGTTCAATGCCAGAAGGGTCTTTTCAGCCTGATCAATGGCATTAGGTTCGTCATACAACAACCCCAAGGCATGAAAAAATGCGTTCACATTAGTCAGAATGGGATCATCTGGTTTCAAAGAAAATGCCCAATCCTGGGGATCGCCACGCAGCAAAGAGATGACAATTTTAACCTGCTGCGTGGAGCTCCCTGACGAGTTAGGCTTCAAGGCAAAAAATAATTTACAATTATTTTGGAAATTCAAAAATTTAGACCGATCCCCTAAAAATACATCAGGTGTAGGAATCTTTGGTTCAGCAGCATGTGAATGAGCAAGGTAGGCGGAAATTCCCCGCACTTCCGCAGCGAGCTGCTCCACACGATCAGACAATTGCTTTATCTCCATTGAGAGAAAAAAAAAATTCCCCCTACGGCCTCAGAGATATAGAGGAAAAAATATACACTTTTTTTTTTTTTTAATACAATTCTTTCCTGCAATTGAGTACCCTAGGATCTGCGGTATGGCTGGTGATTCTGTTATGATTGAGTCACCGTAGGAGGCACAAATAGAAATGCTAGCTAAGTCCAAAAAACCAGAGAAGTTGGCAGCTATCGGATTGCAGACCCCTGAACCTATCAACACAACTAGCAGTAGCCGTGGGGGGCTCCTACGATGCCCTAGGCCCCTCGATCACAGCCGGAGAACTACATAGCCTAAAGACAGAAAGGGAAATCTAAACTGCCCCAGAGCAGACCCCAAAGCAAAAGGCAGCCCCCCACATATAATGACGGTGAAGCAAGAAGAAAGAACAAAACACTGACAGAAAGATAGACTGAGCAAAGATGGGGCCCAAGCTAGCTTAGATAGGAAAGGACAGGAAGGCTGCTGTCTGCAATCCGTGAAAAACCCTAAGGCTACTTTCACACATCAGGTTTTCGGCGTCAGGCGCGATCCGGCGTCGTGCCGGAACGCCGGATCCGGCAAATGTTTAGTAAAACCTGATGTGCCGGATCCGGTTTTCTGCCGGATCCGTCTTTTTCTTGACAGACAAAACCGGATCCGTCTCATCCGGTTCATCCGTTTTTCTATCCGTTTTTCGACGGATTACGCCGGATCCGGTTTTTAAAATTGACCCTTGTGGCCTTCCGAACGGGATTGGCTACTGGAAAACTATATATAGCATGTTCCTACAGCCCTTCTTTGACAGGTTGTAGAGGAGAAAGTGCAGGTTGGAGAGAAGAGCAAGTTACTGGCGAAGATGGATGTTGTCATTGGAAATATTTTGAAGAATTTGGCGGATTTTATAGCGGAGGCAAATCGTTTGAGGGTGATTGTTCTGGAGAAGGAGAGAGCGAGACAGCAGCGCATCAGGCATCGTAGACAACGTTTGTGGATCCACCCCATCACAGCCAAGAGAATGACGCGTGGGGTCTATTCTACACTCTGCATGGACCTTCGACGAAACTCGGATAAATTTTTTGGATATGTTAGGATGAAAATGGAGAATTTTGATTACTTGGTGGAGCGCATTGCACACCGCATAAGAAAAGCGGACACCTATTGCCGCTTCTCTGTTTCACCCGCAGAGCGTCTGATGGTGACTTTAAGGTAAGCCACATTTATTGGATGTGATCGCATCAGAGCACACTTTCACTGCAATCTTGTTGGTGGTAATTTGTATCTCCAAGTGTTATAGGTCAGTTTTGGTATGTAATGCTGTGATTTAAAACTAATTTATTGTTTGTTAATTCCCCACAGATTTCTTGCAACTGGAGAATCCCTTTCGTCACTGCATTTCCAGTACAGACTCGGGATTTCCACCATATCTGGAATTGTGAAGTACACATGCCGTGCACTGTGGGACTCCTTAGCTGAAGAGTTTTTACCAGAGCCCACAACAGAGAGGTGGATTGAAATTGCTGACAAGTTTCAACAGATATGTCAGTTTCCAAACTGCTTGGGCGCTGTGGACGGGAAACATATCCGCATTGTAAAGCCAGCTGAATCGGGATCGGAATATTTCAATTACAAGAAATATTTTTCAATTGTCCTCATGGCCATCGCTGACGCGGAATACAAATTTATTGCGGTTGATATTGGGGCCTATGGCCGCTCCAATGACTCTCAAGTTTTCAAACTGTCTGCCATGGGGCGTAAACTGTATGGAAACACCTTCCAGTTCCCACCACCTAGACCGCTGCTGCAAACATCTGGTCCACCTATGCCATTTGTCTGTGTAGGGGATGAAGCCTTCCAGCTGTCAGAACACCTTTTGAAACCGTACTCTAGCAGAGGATTGACAAGACCAAAACGCACTTTTA
Source organism: Dendrobates tinctorius (assembly GCF_039654945.1). Lineage (NCBI taxonomy): Eukaryota > Metazoa > Chordata > Amphibia > Anura > Dendrobatidae > Dendrobates > Dendrobates tinctorius. The sequence goes on along the minus strand of NW_027361686.1, from coordinate 13,001,273 downwards.
ATTACTGCCTCACAAGAGCAAGAAGAATGGTTGAATGTACCTTTGGTATTCTGACAGCCAAATGGCGGGTCCTATTGACTGCGATCAACCTCAAGACAGAAACTGTGGACGAGGTGATCAAAGCGTGCGTGGTACTCCACAATTTTGTTATCTGCAAGGAACCCATTTCCATTGAGGACACCTCTGAAGAAACCACCTTGCAAGATTACCATGACATTACCACTAGAAGTTCTGTGACGGTTTCAGTAATGAGGGACAATTTTGCACTATACTTTATGTCACCTCAAGGCAGAGTACACTGGCAGGATGACAGAGTGTGAAAGATTTGTGCCCTAACCAAACTTGTGTACCTTCTGTACCAACAGTATATACCTTTGCCAACCAAAGTTGGCTATCTTGTCATGGTCTCTAGTTTTAGCTTTAGGCCACAGGTGTGTACCTGGTTGTGTTTTATGCAAAGTATTTCACCTTTTAACAAAAGTTGTGTACATTGTTAGGAAATCACCAACAATAAACACAACTTTTTAGGTGAAATACTTTGCTTCAAACACAACCAGGAACACAACTGTGGCAAAAAGCTAAAATTTACCCACAGTTATATACCTAGTTTTGAATACCATTTCACCTTTTAAATAACCTGTATTTAACCTTTTTCGCCGCAGAAAGAAATGACAGACAACCAGTGTAAAATAATTTAACTTTTATTGAAAAATGTTTTTTTTAGTAAACTTTTTTAAAATGTTAATAAACATGTTTAATAAAAATTTGAAACTATAAAACTGAAACCATAAAACTGGTAATTTTTATTTAAATACACACATTATAATTCTGTGTAGTGTGTGGTGGAAATACTGCTGTAGGGGCTGCGGGACACTTCGACACTGGGAGTGTGGAGAGAGGACTGGGATCGTGGTGGGGAAGGAACAGTTAGAGGTGAAGGTGTGGAAAAAACTACAGAATGGGTGGACATGTGGGAAGCAGAAGAGGTGGTGGGTGGTGGAGTGGAGGGTTGGGCAGGGACTGTAGGAGCAGATGATGTTGATGGCAAGTTGTATGGGGAAGGAGTTTGGTACGGGGCAGGTTGCTGGAAGTGGGGAGATGTCTGGTACGGGGCAGGTTGCTGGAAGTGGGGAGATGTCTGGTACGGGGCAGGTTGCTGGAAGTGGGGAGATGTCTGGTACGGGGCAGGTTGCTGGAAGTGGGGAGATGTCTGGTACTGGGGAGGTTGCTGGTACTGGGGAGTTTGCAGGTACTGTGGAGGTTGCTGGTACTGGGGAGGTTGCTGGTGCTGGGGAGGTTGCTGGTGCTGGGGAGGTGGATGGTGCTGGGGAGGTGGATGGTGCTGGGGAGGTGGATGGTGCTGGGGAGGTGGATGGTATGTAATAGGAGGGGGAGGATGGAAAGTGGCTGGAGGTGGATGGTATGTAATAGGAGGGGGAGGATGGAAAGTGGCTGGAGGGGGTGTAGATGTAATAGAAGGGGGAGGATGGAAAGTGGCTGGAGGGGGTGTAGATGTAATAGGAGGGGGAGGATGGAAAGTGGCTGGAGGGGGTGTAGATGTAATTGGAGGGGGAGGATGGAAAGTGGCTGGAGGGGGTGCAGGTGGAGGAACTACTGTGGTGGGAGGAGGAGGTTGGGAGGTAACTTGCTGGAGAGCAGCGTGGCATGAATGCATTACATGCATCTGCTGGGCAGGAGAGAGCGTTTCCATGCGCTCCACAACAGACCTGAAAAAGGTGTGGTTTGGCGAAGATCTTGCTTCTGAATGCATGGTTTGCAGAAGTGTCTTCACCTCCAGAATGCTGGAGTTGATCTGCTGATAGCCTGCGGAGATTTGCTCTGACAAGACTTTTAGACAGTTCTGGAAAGATGCATTCAGATGCAAGAACTCTGGCGCATAAGTCTTTTCCTCACCCCTCTGCCGCTGCCGCCCAGTACCCGCAGGTGTACTAGAGGTGGCAGGGGCAGAAGGGTGGGGTAAAGGGAAAGCAATCTCCTCACCAGCAGCTTCATGTAATGTAGGCGGCCACGATGCTCCTGTGCTGGTGGATGGGACAGATGGGTCGAATGTGTTGGAAGGCTGGGAAGGTGCAGATGTACCGGGGCGGTCGAAGTGTCCCTCGGTGCCGGTCTCCTCAGGGATCGCCTCAGAAGGGTCCAATCGTGCCGGCTCCCGAGTGCTGCTCACCGTGCTGTGGAATAAAGAGAAAAAAAAACAATTAAAATACTGACATGGTATGGCCCTGGCTGAAAAAAAAATTTACATCTAACATTTTTTTTCACATGTGGTGTGTAATATTTACCTTCTGGTGACCATTGTTTCCCGGAGGAACGACAGGGCTTCTGCGTACTTGTACTTGCTCCTGCATCCTCCAGATCCACTCGGGGCCCGCATCTCTTTATTGAACTCCTTCTTGAAACGATCTCTCACAGACCGCCACCGATTCACAATTCTGTTCCCTGAAACGAGAAAGGAGTGGTTAGTATACAACATCAGTGTTTCCCAAACTCCAGTCCTCATGGTCCCCAGGGGTCATGTTTTCAGGATTTCCATAGTAAATAGAAATCCTGAACACATGATCCGTGGGGACCACGAGGACTGGAGTTCGGGAAACACTGGTTTAAATCAAGCAACCGGTACTGTATATACTTACGCTCTGTAATCTGGGCCCGAACATCGAGGTCCTCCCAGCGTCCCACAAGGAGCGAACAGATTTCCTCCCAGAGTCGTCGGGTAACGATCAGGTCAGCGTGGCGGCGGTCAGCCATATTCCAGAGCGGCTCCCTTTCTCTGACGAGATCGATGAGGCGGTCCACATCAATCCCTCCATCCTCAACGTCAGAGTCGGGAGCACGCTGTGAAGGCTGTTAAAGAAAAAGACAAAAATAACATAATTAGCCTCCACAAAAGAAATGAAATAAAAAGTGCAAAAAAAAAAAGCAAAAATATTTATACTTACACGCTGGTGACCGCCGCGTTGCTGTCTCCGACGACCCTAGGAGGCACTGCGAGGACCTCTTGGCCAAGCACCAGATTGGGAAGACTAGAGAAGAAAACAAAAAAAGTCATGTCTTTGGATGTAGGCATTTGTTTGCTGTGTGTGGTCTGCAGAACATTGTTTTCTATGTGTTGTGTGTAGTGTGATGTTGTGTTTCTGCGTTTGATGCAAAAAACTTACCAATTGTGAGCCCACTCCAGGTGTCTGTCCACCCCTTCCTTCTTCTTCTGGGAGCTCCTCTTCATCTTGTGATTCCTGTTTTGAAATAAAAGGCCAAGAATAGACATATATTACAGAGAAGATGGATTTTGGAAATAAAAACTTACCGTCAAACGCTGACGATGCGAGGGAGGGCTCCCAGAAGATGATGTGCTGTCTTCCTGGTGGCCACACTCCATGCCTGTGGGTGGTGTTCCAGCTGCTGCCATTGCTTCTGCTGCTGCTGCTGCATCTATTGGGCGGCTGTTGAATAAAGAGAAACAAAGGGCCAATGAATATCTTGATATTCAATAGCCCTAGTTTGGAGGAATGGGTGATTTGATAATTACCGTCTCTCATCTGCTGCTGGACTCCCCTCCCGTTGTTCAGCATGCTGCTCCAATTGGGGTGGTGCTGATGGTGCTGCTGCAGATGTCTCCTGCCTTCTCCTGCGCCTGGTTGCTGTCTTGGGTGGCATGTTGGGTGTGGCTGTGGGTCCCACTGTCTTGCTTTTATATATGTCTTGTGGGCAGAGCTACTGAGCATGCTCAGACCAAAAAACCGGATCCGGCCGCCGGATCAGGCTTTCGCCGGATCCGGCGCATTGCGGCGCTCATAGGCTTTCATTGTGTGAAAAAGCCGGACGCGCCGGATCCGGCGTGTCCGGCTTTTTCACCGGAGACAAAAAACGTTACAGTAGACGTTTTTTCCAGACGCCGGATCGCGACACATTGCCGGATCCGGCGCAAACCGGATGAAACGCATGGCCATCCGGCGCGATCCGGAGCAAATGCAAGTAAATGGGGGGAAACCAGATCCGGCATTGCATTTCGCCGGATCCGGTTTCTGTCAAAAGCGCCGGATCGCGCCTGAAGGCGAAAACCTGATGTGTGAAAGAGGCCTAAGAAAATAAGAGCCAACAAACTGATAGTAAAAAAGGCACTGAAGACGCTAGGCTTCAAAAAAGGCTATGTCAGTACTCAGGAATATTCTGAAGACAGAGCAACAGGCAAAAGGAGATTCAGCTCACCCCAGCAGGGAAAGGCAGAATCCAGAAAAGCAAGTAAAACAAAACACTAATGCAAAAAGGCAAAGCAGAAATCTTAGCTTTAGATGAGCAGGAATCAGACTGGTGTCCTAGAAGTCCACAGAGAATTCACCCGCAGGCCAGAAGGGTGTCGGCAGCCTTATATCCAGTCATTAACTCCACTCAGCCAGTCATCATCATCAGCCCCAGGTGTTTGACAATCAGGCTCACTACCTTTTTTCACCAGAAGAGGGAGTTCCTCGGGCCTCAGTAGTGAAGGGGAAAATTAACTCACAACAGGAACGGCTGGGGCAGTTTATAATGAAGTGCCCTGACTTACCGCAGTAGAAACACAGGTTCTCTTTTAGGCGATGTTCTTTGGGTGCATCACTAATCCGTCTCTGTACAGAGTCCACCTGCATGGGTTCAGGTTCTGGTTCCCGCTTGATCCTACTCAAAGGTTCCTTAGCTGGGAAGGAAGGTGGGAAAAGGTTAGTGCGATTATTTTTGAACCATCTCTCCTGTCTGCGTTCAGTAAGACAAGTATCAGTATGGATGCAGTAGTTAATTAAGTCACCTAATGCCGTGGGAGGGTCGGCACGAGCAAGTTCATCCTTAATCATAGGAGACAACCCTTTCCAAAAAATAGATTTTTTGGCGTAACTGTCCCAAGTGGTATTGAGAGCCCATCTACTGAAATCCAAGGCATATTCAGCTACTGAGCGCTTACCTTGGCACAAAGTTAACATGGCTGCTTCAGCTGTTGCACCTTGGTTAAGGTCATCAAACACCTGCCCCATGGCTGAAATGAAAGCATCAAGATGATTTAAACATTCATCCTCAGTCTCAATCAGAGGGTTTGCCCACATCAGAGCCTTGTTGGAGAGTAACATGATTATAGTAAGCACTTTGGTTCTTTCAGTGGGAAATTGTGAAGCATGTGCAGAGAAAAACAGATTGCATTGGTTAATAAATCCCCTGAATTTTTCATGTTCACCGCCAAAACGAAAAGAAGGTAACTTGGGGATCCCAGAACTCAGGGTTATGGCTGGAGCCTGGACTTTTTCCTCTAGGGCCTCAATCCTGGCTCATAAATCCTGAGTAGTTTGTCCAAAAATTTGCAAATTGTGATTAGTAAGTTTCTGCAGGCTTGCAAAGTGAGTCTTTAGAGTCTGTACATCCGCAAGGATTGTATCTGTCACTCCACACAACTCCTTTATGCGAGCCTCCATCATCCAGATCCTTTAAGGCAGAAGTACTGGAAGGAGAAAAAAAAGCACACAATAGTGTTGACCTGTGGTAACACACCTGAGTAAAAAGAAGTGAATGCGCTCACCTGGAATGGTTGTGAGAATCATAGAATCATAGAATCGTGGAGTTGGAAGGGACCTCCTGGGCCATTTGGTCCAACCCCCTGCTCAAAGCAGGATTCGCTAAATCATCCTAGACAGATGTCTGTCCAGCCTCTGTTTGAAGACTTCCATTGAAGGAGAGCTCACCACCTCTCGTGGCAGCCTGCTCCACTCATTGATCACTCTAACTGTCAAAAAGTTTTTTCTAATATCTAATCTGTGTCTCCTCCCATTCAGTTTCATTCCAATGCTTCTAGTCTTTCCTTGTGCAAATGAGAATAAAGATGATCCTTCTACAATGTGACAGCCCTTTAGATATTTGTAGACAGCTATTAAGTCTCCTCTCAGTCTTCTGTTTTGCAAACTAAACATTCCCAAATCCTGCAACCTTTCCTCATAAGACAGGGTTTGCAGACCGGTTACCATTCTGGTCGCTCTTTTCTGAACTTGCTCCAGTTTGTTGATGTCTTTTTTAAAATGTGGCACCCAGAACTGGTCACAGTATTCCAGATGAGGTCTGGCCAAAGAGGAGTAGAGGGCAATAATGACTTCATGTGATCTAGACTGTATGCTTCTATTAATACATCCTGGAATTGCATTTGCCTTTTTTGCTGCTGCATCACACTGTTGAATCATATTCAGTCTGTGATCTATTAGTATACCCAAGTCTTTTTCACATGTGCTGTTGCTTAGCCCTATTTCTCCCTTTCTGTATATGCTTTTTTCATTTTTATTGCCCAGATGTAGTACGTTGCATTTTTCCCTGTTAAAAACCATTCTGTCAGTTGCTGTCCACTGCTTCAGTTTATTTATATATTTTTGAATCCTCTCTCTCTTCTCTAGTATTATCTATCCCTCCTAGCTTTGTGTCATCAGCAAATTTAATCAGTTTACCCTCAATTCCTTCATCTAAATCATTGATAAAGATGTTGAACAGTACAGGGCCCAGGAAAGAGCCCTATGGTACCCCACTTGAGACATTCTTCCAACTGGATGTACAGCCATTTACAACCACTCTTTGTGTCCTATTACTAAGCCAGTTTTGAATCCACCTAACAGTTGCCTTGTCTATTCCAGATTTAGTCATTTTTTCAATAAGGATTGTGTGAGATACTTTGTCAAATGCTTTGCTGAAGTCAAGATGTTCTTTATCTACAGCATTTCCCTGATCCACCAAATCAGTGATTCTGTCATAGAAGGAAATTAAGTTAGTCTGACATGACTTATTAGTTACAAACCCATGCTGACTCTGTTTAATCACTTCAGTCTTATCCAGGTACTTACATACATGTTGTTTAATAATTTGTTCAAAGATCTTTCTTGGTATAGAAGTCAGACACACTAGCCTATAGTTGCATGGGCCCACCTTCTTCCCCTTTTTGAAGATAGGAACAACATTTGCTCTTCTCAAAGTCTTCTGGGACTTCTCCTGTTCTCCAAGAATTTTCAAAGATTATGGAGAGGGGTTCAAAAATGTATTCTGCTATCTCCTTCAGTACTCTGGGATGTAATTCATCTGGACCTGGAGGCTTGAATTCAATTAGGTTAGCTAAGTGCTTCCTCACTATATTTCTCTTTATAGATATCCTGGATTCTTCTATTCCCTTAATAGGACAGTGAAGAACAGTTGATGTTACATTTCCTTTCTGAGAGAAAACAGATGCAAAATAGGAATTTAAAAGTTCGGCCTTCTCAACATCCTGTCTTACCATTTCATCATTTTCATCCTGTAAAAATCCTATAGCATCTTTGACTTTTCTTTTACTTTTGACATATCCCCAAAATCCTTTATTATTGGTTTTGATGTGTCTTGCAAGCCTCAATTCATTGTCAGCTTTAGATAATCTGATTTGTGCCCTGCAGGTTCTGCAGACAGCACTATATTCTTCTTCAGATATGCCTCCCTCATTCCATTTCATAAACATTTCTTTCTTCCTTTTTAGCATGTGCTTAAGTTCTGTGTTCATCCATCCTGGTTTCCTTAAATGCTTCCTATTCTTCCCTCTTTTCGGAATTGTTAACAATTGTGCTTTGAGAATTTCATTTTTCAAGATTTCCCATCCTTCCTGGACATTTTTGTCCTTAAGGATCTCCAGCCATTGGATCCCTCCAATTCTCTTTCTGAATCCCTTAAAATCTGCCTTTCTGAAATCTAACCCTGACGTCTGAGTCTTCACAGGTCTTCCTCCTCTAGTTATCCAAAATTCTAAAATAGCATGGTCGCTACCTCCTAGGGTCCCAGCCGCTTTTACCTCCTCAACCATTTCCTCCCTGTTTATAAGGATTAGATCCAAGGTAGCATTTCCCCTTGTTTTCTCCCTTACCTTTTGGAAGATAAAGTTGTCAGCAAGAGAGGATAAGAATTTTATTGACCTGTTAGTTTTGCCTGAGAGAGATTCCCAACCAATGTCTGGATAGTTGAAATCTCCCATGACAACTATGTCATATTTTTTGGAGAACTTGGCCATTTGATGCATTAAGAGTTCATCCATATCTTCAACTTGCACAGGTGGTCTGTAGTAAATGCCTACAGTGGTGTCCTTTCCATTGTTCTGTCCTTGTATTCTTACCCAAACAGTTTCCACAGAACTCCCAGTCTCTACAGAACTCCTAGTCTCTGAAGCTTCAATCTGTGTGCAGATATACGCGTTTCTAGCATACAATGTGACACTTCCTCCTCGTTTATCAAGTCTGTTTCTTGCAAATAAGTTGTATCCTTCTAGTCTTGTATTCCAATCATGTGTATTGTCCCACCAAGTTTCAGTGATTCCAATTACATCATATTTCTTTTCCTGCATTAGTAGTTCCAATTTTCCTTGTTTGTTGCCCATGCTTTGTGCATTAGTATAGAAACATTTTAGTTTGTGATTGGTTTCTCCAATATTTTTATTATTTAGATTTTTTTGTCTTTGTTCTTTCCTCCCACTTCTAATGGCAGCGTTCTCGATAGCATTTGTCAGGTGTATGGCTTTTTATGGCCTTTTGCTTCCCTTCCCACATCGTTCTAGTTTAAAGCTCTCCTGGTGAGTGTAGCAAGGCGACTTCCAAATGCATGTTTTCCAGTCTTCGTAAGGTGCACCCCATCTCTAGCAAGTAGTCCATCGTATAGTTAATTCACTCCGTGATCCAGAAATCCAAATCCTTGCTGATGGCACCATCGAAGTAGCCAGTTGTTCACCTGCAGTATCTTATTCCACCTCCTTGTTCCATGGCCATCCACTGGGAGGATGGAAGAGAAGTCCACCTGTGCTCCCAGTTTTTTCACTTTTCTACCTAAGTTTTCAAAGTCACTGCAGATGGTTTCCAGGTCGTTTCTTGCTGTGTCATTTGTCCCCACATGTATTAGCAGGAATGGGTAGTCATCTGTAGGTCTGAAGAGTTCTGATATCCTGTCAGACACATCTTTAATTTTTGCACCTGGGAGACATCACATTTCTCTTGAGGTTAAATCCGGTCTGCAGATTGCGGCCTCTGTTCCTCTCAACAGGGAATCCCCCAAGACCACCACTCTCTGTTTCTTCTTCACAACATTTTTCTTTCTCCATCCAGGAGGATTCTGAAGGCGTACAAGGTTGTTGTTCGTGGGCAAAGTCTTATCTTCATGTATTTCTTCAGTGTTCTCCTGCGTAAGAGCCTGGTACTGGTTCCTTAGCAGTATGGGTGCTGACTGCCTCCTGACCCTCTTGCTTCTCTGGGTCACATGTTTCCATTCCTCTGTTTCTTCAGGTGCACTTTGAATTTCATCTCTTTCTGTAACATGAAGAGATAATTCTGCTCTGTCTAAGAACTCTTCACCTTCCTTAATGATTTTCAATGCAGCTAACCTACTGTCATCACAGAAGATATAAATGGATATTTGACATCCACGGCCACAGCAGATACGGCCTTCCCAGACCCAGCAGACACTAACGTTGGCTGCAAAATCTTGTGATGTATAGCGTACAGTTCATATAGCGTCTTGTGCTTGGTTGCGAGGAAACACAGGTGCTATTAGAAAGGACTTGTATTACTTCATACAAGTAATCAAAAGGGTTCACACAGTTTGCAGATCCAATGCATGAGACACAGCAGGCCAGAGTAAACTTTTAGCACAGCAGAAGTTCCACAACAGGTTCAGGGTCTCTGTTACTTCCCTTGTAACTGTGGATTTAGCAGGCAGCAAGTTTCCAGTGTCCACAAGTGTTCCCAAGTTCATCAGCAGGCGGTGGCTAGAGTACCAAGTCCAAGGCTTCCAGGAGCCAGGTCACAGGCTAACAGCAGACTTGATTCTGAAGCACAGATTGATCAGCTGAGGCTGCTTAAAAGGCAAGAGGGAGAGAATCAGGGTGGGAACATAAAAGCTGGAAACTCCATACTAACTGAGGGCAAGACAGCTGCAGCAGGACAGAAAGCAAAATGGCCGATGGAAAGCGTAAGTTTCAAAAATATGTCCAAAGAGACTGAGAATCTTACAACAGCACTCCTTCCCTTCTGAGCTCTGCCATGCGCCTAAACAGTGGTTCCACCCCACATATGGGGTATCAGCATACTCAGGACAAATTGCACAACAACTTTTAGGGTCCCATTTCTCTTGTTACCCTTGTGAAAATAAATATTTGGGTTCAAAATATCATTTTTGTGTGGAAAAAAATATAATTTTTGTCATGGTCACGTGTGTCTGGACGCAGATGTTACCGCAAGGCGAACCCATAACACACGTGACCCTGGATACAGCGCCTCCAGTGGGACGAATTTAAATAATAAAACGTGCAGATGGATACACCGCCTCCACCAGGCGAATTTAGGTATTACACGTTGATATACAATCTGGAAACCCCGCCTCCAGTACGGCGAATTTAAATAATAAGGGGGACCTGGGAAACATAAACAATGGTGGGCCCTGCGATAGGGAAAAGGGAAGTGGAGACCTCCTGAGCTCCCCTGAGCCAGTGTCCCTGCACTCCTAACGTTCCCTATGCCGGTTCCGCACCGGGCGCCGCACGCGTACCTCAAAGCCCTTGCTCGCCCTGAACCTAAACCATCACTAGGGAGTAGGCCGGTGCAGAAACTAATCCCACCACTGCACCAATAACACACATGAGGGAAAGAGACAAAACAGGGGGACACCACTTAGCTTTATGCTCTGTGCTTATGCTCCTGCAACAGAGCCCTCCACCTGCGTGCGTCTTCTCCTTCACCAGGATCCATCACCAAAACAGGATCCTCCACCATAGTGCAGCCTAGGAGCAGAGTCCACCACCAGTTGCTGCTGCTTAGTAACAGAGTCCCAGACATGAATTCAGCTTCTGCCACGAAGGCAAGCATGCTTGAGTCCAGCTCAGCAGCCAAGTCCCACATTTTGAGTGCCACTCTCCATAGTCGCTACTCCACCAGTCCATGCAGACACTTCCTGCCGACACCATCACTGCGACCCCACCACGCCATGCCAGCCCTTCGTCCAGACACCATAGCTGACACACGTCCCCCCTGGCTTTGCTGCGCAGGACTCCACGTCAGCTCCATCCTTCCACCAGGCTCTCACCAACTCAGAAACAAAGAATGAATCAGTGAATCAGTATCACCACCGGTGATTACACACCCTGAGACTCCTTTATAGAGCCCCACACCTGAATCATAATTACAGAGAACTTTAAACTGAAAACCTAAGGTGCGATACCACTAACCACCACCGGGGACAGTCAAGTCACCTTGGCAACTTGCCAAAAGGAAAAAAAGTTCACTCAGTGCTTTTAAAACTGTCAGATCACTTCAGATCCTGACAGTACCCCTTCCTTAATGAGGGGCCTCTGAACCCTCAAGACCACCCCTCATTAGGGAAACACCTACAGCGGGGACGCCCAGATCCTGAGTTCACTCCACCACTACCTGAACTCAGGTTTATAACAAATGCACCGCTGGTATTGGCAATAAAGTTCATTTTGGAGGCACCACTCATCTCCACAGCGCCGACCTGGGGAACGAGTTTATGTATGTGTATGTTTGTTTGTTATGAGCTGATCAGGCTCCACAACACACTTCCACAAGATGTTTTTTGGTGGCCACCCATACATGCTCGTTCACACACAGGTCCGGACCTGAACGTTTATTGCCACACATTCGTTTGTCATATATTGGTGAATTCATTCTGGACTCGACAATAGAGGCGACCCCCCTGTGTCCACACTCACACCCCCGCTATTCACCAAGGGACACCACCCTCCAACCCTTTCACCATGAGGTCTGCCCTCCCAGGGTTGGCTAATGGCGAGGGGTGAGACTTTCCCTACTCCCCTGCAGCACACCTGCCGCTCACACCTGAAGGAGAAGGGGACAGGAATATGGAGGAAATATACACTCGCTGGTCGCCTTCCTCCAAACGACCAGGAGGGGGCGGCCTCTTCGGTGGTATAGAAGATTTGGCGTCAGCCCCGTGGACTATAACACCAGTCTGCTCCCTACAGGGATGTACCCCCATCGGGGAACCCCAGACAGCACCATGGGGATCAACAACTCCACCCACCTGTCTGGTTACGTCCACCTGTATGAACAAGTCCCGCTCCCCAGCAGCGACTCTAGGGGCTTTTTGCCAGACCCCAGCCGCCATTTTGATTTCCTGGTTATCTGAGCAGAGGCCCCAGACCCTGATAACTGCTGCTGCAGTGGCTCTAACACACCATGCCGCTCCTCACTCACCTCAGTGAGGCCCGGCAGCAATTACCCACAGGTCTCCACATGGCCAAGGCTCACCAGAAAAAAAAGTATGGGCTGGTGATAATGTCATGGTCACGTGTGTCTGGACGCAGATGTTACCGCAAGGCGAACCCATAACACATGTGACCCTGGATACAGCGCCTCCAGTGGGGTGAATTTAAATAATAAAACATGCAGATGGATACACCGCCTCCACCAGGCGAATTTAGGTATTACACGTTAATATACAATCTGGAAACGCCGCCTCCAGTACGGCGAATTTAAATAATAAGAGGGACCTGGGAAACATAAACAATGGTGGGCCCTGCGATAGGGAAAAGGGAAGTGGAGACCTCCTGAGCTCCCCTGAGCCAGTGTCCCTGCACTCCTAACGTTCCCTATGCCGGTTCCGCACCGGGCGCCGCATGCGTACTTCAAAGCCCTTGCTCGCCCTGAACCTAAACCCTCACTAGGGAGTAGGCCGGTGCGGAAACTAATCCCACCACTGCACCAATAACACACATGAGGGAAAGAGACAAAACAGGGGGGACACCACTTAGCTTTATGCTCTGTGCTTATGCTCCTGCAACAGAGCCCTCCACCTGCGCGCGTCTTCTCCTCCACCTGGATCCATCACCAAAACAGGATCCTCCACCATAGTGCAGCCTAGGAGCAGAGTCCACCACCAGTTGCTGCTGCTTAGTAACAGAGTCCCAGACATGAGTTCAGCTTCTGCCACGAAGGCAAGCATGCTTGAGTCCAGCTCAGCAGCCAAGTCCCACATGGTGAGTGCCACTCTCCATAGTCACCACTCCACCAGTCCATGCAGACACTTCCTGCCGACACCATCACTGCGACCCCACCACGCCATGCCAGCCCTTCGACCAGACACCATAGCTGACACACGTCCCCCCTGGCTAAGCTGCGCAGGACTCCACGTCAGCTCCATCCTTCCACCAGGCTCTCACCAACTCAGAAACAAAGAATGAATCAGTGAATCAGTATCACCACCGGTGATTACACACCCTGAGACTCCTTTATAGAGCCCCACACCTGAATCATAATTACAGAGAACTTTAAACTGAAAACCTAAGGTGCGATACCACTAACCACCACCGGGGACAGTCAAGTCACCTTGGCAACTTGCCAAAAGGAAAAAAAGTTCACTCAGTGCTTTTAAAACTGTCAGATGACTTCAGATCATGACAATTTTTTTATTTTCATGGCTCTACGTTATAAACTTCTATGAACCACTTGGGGGTTCAAAGTGCTCTCCACACATCTAGATAAGCTCCTTGGGAGGTTTAGTTTCTGAAATGGGGTCACTTATGGGAGGTTTCCACTGTTTAGGCACATCAAGGTCTCTCCAAAAGCGACATGCCATTCGATCTCAATTCCAACCAAAAAATCAAATGGCGCTGCTTCCCTTCCGAGCTCTGCCATGCGCCCAAATAGTGGTTTACAATATTTGCTACTTTGACCATTTAAAACAAACTTATTAGATAAAAAATTCAGAATTCTATAAGTATTTACAATTGCGGCATGCCTTGAGGGCCCAGGATAATATAACACCGATTAGAATATCCATGGGTTACTGGGCCATGTTGTCAAAGTAAAAAGGACAAAAGGGTTGATTTCTTTAATATATCAATCTCTATTGAGTACAATTTTGGAAGACCCTATGGCACTCACTAAGTCCCGCTGGGTAGGGGAGGTGGGACAGATATCGTCTGAAGAGTGGGAGGACATATTGGAAGCTGCAGGTAAATTGTCAATATACACAGCGCAGAGAACATCCCAGTTGTTTCTTATTTATAGGGCTTATAGGACAGCAGAGATGATGAAAAAAATGAAGTTGAGAAGTGAAGATGAATGTAGAGAAGATGTAGTAGAGAAGACGCTGACCTATTACATATGTTTTGGTCATGCCCCAAGCTTTGGAGGGCTATGGGAGGATGAAGATAAATTGGTTGGAGAGGTGTTTAATGTACACTTGGACATGAAACCAAAAATGTGTATCCTGGGATATCTGGGGGATTGTGGTATTAATGCATCCACTCAATTGGGAATAGGCAAAATTTTGTATCATACAAGAAAGTGTATTGCCAGGCAGTGGCTCTCGTGCAGTCCGCCTGGGATTGAACAGATAATTAGAGACTTGAATAACACCATTCTAATGGAGAAAAAGATATATATTAAGAGAGGTGCTGCTAAGAAATTTGGGGAACAATGGGGAAAATGGATCAAATGTATCCGGGTTGTTTCAGAAGCTCTCGCTGTAGATGTGATATTTAATACATTTATGTTGGAGTAGGATATAGAAATATAGAAGAGCATAGGAATTATATAATCTGAAGACTGAATGTATTAATGAATGTTGCAGAAACAAACACATAGGAAAAGAAGACATACCAGACAAGGGGGGGGGGGTTGGGGGAAGAGTTTAATTGGGGGGGAGGGAACATTTTGTTAATTGGTTTACAGTAAAATTTTAAGGTTGTACCATGATACAATACAGGTATGATCTTGAAAATGGATTGATTTATAGTACTGTGTAATACAAGAATGTACTATGTATTGCTGGGAAATTGTGATTGTCAAAATAAAAATGGTTTTGATAAAAAAAAAAATAGTGGTTTATCCCCACATGTGGGGTATAAGCATACTCAGGGCAATGTGCACAATAACTTTTGGGGTCCTGTTACCCTTGGGAAAATAAAAATTGGGGCTGAAAAGATCATTTTCGTGGAAAAAATATGATTTTTTTAATTTTACGGCTCTACTTTATTACCTTCTGTGAAGCCCTTGGGGGTTCAAAGTGCTCACCACACATTTAGATAAGTTCCTTGGGGGGTCTGGTTTCCAAAATGGGGTCACTTATGGGGGGTTTCCACTGTTTAGGTACATCAAGGCCTCTCCAAAAGTGACATGGCGTCCGCTCTCGATTCCAGCCAATTTGACATTCAAAATCTCAAATGATGCTCCTTCCCTTCTGAGCACTGCCGTGCACCTAAAGTTTGGTCTTCCTCCACACTTGGGGTATCGTTGTACTCAATAGAAATTGTACAACAAATATTGTGGTTCATTTTCTCCTGAAACCCTTGACAAAATAAAATAAATTATGTCCAAAGAAAAATTTTGGGGGAAAAAAGTTAAAAATAATTTTTGTTCCAAAATTGTGCTGATGTAAAGTAGACATGTGGGAAATGTTATTTATTAACTATTTTTTGTGACATATCTCTATGATTTAAGGGCATAAAAATTAAAAGTTTGAAAATTTCAAAATGTTAAAAATTTTCGCCATATTTCCATTTGTCATAAATAAACGCAAGTCATATCAAAGAAATTGTACCACTGTCATGAAGTATAATATGTCACGAAAAAACATTTTTGGAATCAGTGGGATCCGTTGAAGCATTCCAGAGTAATAAGCACATAAAGTGACAGTGGTGTGATTTCAAAATTAAGGCCTGGTTTTTAACCTACAAAATGGCTTGGTCATTAAGGGGTTAAAAAGATCAAATATTTATTGATAATTAATATAAAATAATGAAAGAATATATAGGATAAAATAGACAGGGCTAAAAACCTCCATGAAGAGGGAGAGCGTCAATTCGATATCATAGTACAATAGTATAGAGGGGTATGTAGGACAATAACAAGCATATAATTTTATAAGAAATATATATGCAGCTGTAATAGATGTGTAAGGGGATGAACAGGAATAGTATCAGAAGACAGAAATATGCTCTGGAGCCGGAACTATCGGGGCTGTCACCACTGTTGCAAGGGGATGACTTGCCTGACGTCCCTGACTTGCCTAGGAGGGAAGAGTGCGAGCACCTGACTGAAGGGGGCATGGGGGGCTTAAAAGGAGCGTAGCACGGGAAGGAGATGGACTTGGCGGGAAGGCAGAGCAGGACGAAGGTTGACTCCCTCTCCTCAACTACCACCACTGACGCCAGCCCTTTTCAGACTGTTACCCCCTCGATCTCTTTTTCCAGTGCCTCCCCACAAACGAGACCCGTAACGGGTAGTGCAACAGACTTACCGACCTTTCCTGGACACTGTGATTCTGTACAAGGCCTTGTAATACCTGTGACCTGTATGAAATCATGCACACGGCGTGTCGCGTCACGCTTCAACAACCCACAGCAGAAACTTTATCCCACGTTCAATGGACCCAAGTTCAACAGACCCAAGTTCAATGACCCCAAGACCGACTGATCGGGATACTTTGGCACAGTCAGGAGACAGTGCATCTCTTTTTTACGCCATAGAGCCAAAGTCTTTGCTCACGGACTGCGACGCCGTCAGGAACTGTTCCAACCGTTCTCCAATAAGATATTCAATCGATAAGTCCTTATCTTCACATTTACTTTTTGTTGTGTTTTTATTGTATATTTTACTGTCTCAACACCTACCTGTGTGAAAGTTTTCCTTGAATACATATTCAATAATTGCTTTAGTAAACTTTGTTAACCCCTTCTCTGCCTCCTGCTGTTCACTGCATCTGACGAACCTTTACAGATGTAATGTTGTCAAAGAAAATAAATAAGCTATAATACTTATAATAATAATCTAATCAGCACCAGTAAGTACTTGAAGATCAACAAGACAGATAATTATATTGTATATGTGTATATATAATTCAATGTAGTATTACATATGCAGCTGTAATAGATGTAATGTTGTACAAGAAAATAAATAAGCTATAATAATTATAATAAACTAATCAGCACCAGGAAATACTGGAAGATCAACAAGACAGATAATTATATCATATACTGTACATACTCGAGTATAAGCCGACCCGAGTATAAGCCGAGGCCCCTAATTTTGCTTCAAAAAACTGGGAGAACTTATTGACTTGAGTATAAGCCTAGGATGGAAAATGCAGCTGCTGCTGGTAAATTTCAAAAATAAAAATAGATACCAATAAAAGTAAAATTATTTGAGACATCAGTAGGTTAAATGTTTTGAATATCCATATTGAATCAGGTGCCCCATACAATGCTCCATACAGTTCGTGATGGGCCCCATAAGATACTCCATACAAAATTGCCCCCTATAATGCTCCATAAAGTTCATGATGACCCCATAAGATGCTCCATACAAAAAATATGTCCCATATAATGCTGCAAAAAGGTTAATAATGGTCCCATAAAATGCTCCATAGAATAATATGCCCCATATGCTGCTCCTTAAAGGTTGATGGCCCCATAAGATGCTCCATAGAATAATGTGCCCCGTATGCTGCTCCATAAATGCTGATGGCCCCATAAGATACTCCATAGATATTTATGCCCCATATGATGCTCCATAAAAGATGATGGCCCCATAAGATGCTCCATAGATATATATGCCCCATATAATGCTGCATAATGGTTGATGGCCCCATAAGATGCTCCATAGAATAATATGCCTCATACGATGCTGATTACTCACCACTTGTCGCTGGGGGCCAAGTGCCGGTATCACCGCTGGCTCAGGGCCCAGGTGTTGTGAATTCTCTCTCTGACTTCCCTCTGGTGATTACTGAAGGTAGTGAAGCTGGTCAGATTGACACAGGGGTTGCGAGTTCTCTTTCTGGGCTCCCTCTGGTGGTTACTGGAGGTAGTGGAGCTGATCTGATTGACAGAGGCTTGCCACCTGATAATGAGGAAGGCGATTGGAGATCTGGGTTTTCTGATTGGGATTTGAGACAGCTGACTCCCTCTATCCCTGCTGGTGTTTTTTTTTCCTGTGCCTTCTGAGGTTTGATGTCTCCTGCTCTTTCCCTACATGGTTCAGCTAAGTGGTTCATTTGCTATTCTGTTTGCATTTGTTCTGGTTTTGTCTATCTCTGCTTTGTGTGGGTCAGCTAGCTCCTGCTGGGGCTGTGCTGAATCACCGCCCATGTTACTGCTTGTGCCAGTTTGTTCTGTGCACAGTTATATTGGTCTCTTTTTGCTTTGCTTTCAGAATATACCAGAGTGCTGATATAGTGGAGGCAAAGTCATGCGACTTCAGTGTTTTTTGTGCATCAGACGGGTTGGACTTTTTCAGGGTTTTTTGCTTGATTGCAGTGTCTTTCCTTTCCTGTCCTGTCTAGTCAGTGTGGGCCCCATCGTTTGCTCAGTCTATTTTTCTGCCTGCGTTTGTGTTTTCATCTTGTCTCAATGACAATATATGTTTGGGGGCTATCTATTCCTTTGGGGTCTGCTCCGGGACAGTTTAGATTTCCCCTTTCTTGCTTTAGGCTTAGTTAGCTCTCTGGCTGTGCCGAGGCATCTAGGATCATCGTAGGTACGCTCCACGGCTACTGCTAGTTGTGTGGATAGGATCAGGGGTCTGCAATCCGCTTAGTTACCAACTTCTCTGGTTTTCTGTGGCTTAGCCTGGGCCTGCTATTCCCCTCGGTAACCCATTCATAACAGAATCACCAGCCTAACTGTAGACTCTAGGGTACTCTAAAGAAGGAAAGAATTTAAAAAAAAAAAGGGTCAGAATTTTTTTTTGTATATTTTGTCCTCTTTTTTTTCTGGGGCTGTAGGAGGATTTTTTTGTCTAAATGGAGACTAAGCAATTGTCATATCATGTTGAGCAGCTCGCTGCCGAAGTGCAGGGAATTTCTGCCTATCTCGCTCAATCATCTGCTGTTGAACCAAAAATCGCTACTCCTGATGTGTTTTCTGGGAATCGGTCTAAATTTTTGAATTTTAAGAATAATTGTAAATTATTTTTTGCTTTGAAACCTAACTCATCGGGGAGCTCGGTGCAGCAGGTTAAAATTGTCATTTCTCCCTGCTGCGCGGCGATCCCCAGGATTGGGCCTTTTGTTCGACACCCGGAGATCCTATTCTGGCTAATGTGGATGCGTTTTTTCAAGCCTTGGGGTTGTTGTTTGATGAACCTAATGCTATTGATCAAGCTGAGAAAACCTTATTGGCATTGAACCAGGGTCAAGATTATGCAGAGTTATATTGTCAAAAATTCCAAAAGTGGGCGGTCCTTACTAAATGGAATGACGATGCCCTAGCAGCTCTCTTTCAGGAGGGTTTGTAAGTTAAGATGGCTTTAAGGTGCAATGATACACTGCGCTGCTGTAGGTATAATTCAAGGAACTTTATTGGTGCCTACGCATTTCCTGAGCTGTCCCAGCTCACTTCATCAGGGCATGATACAAGCATGCAATGCAGGAGTTTATATATAATCCAAAGTGGAGAAAAAAGGGGGCAGGACAAGTAACTGCCACATCAGCAAGGCAATGGTATAAAACACATTAAAATAATTGTATTTTAATAGAATATATTAAAACCGCATATAATAAGAATACATACTCAAGAACAATAAAAAGAAAATATATATATTGCTTTTGAAATAGACACGGGGGATCACGGGGTCCAATAAAAAAGTAGTTAAAACCATCCTCAAGGAGTCTAGAACACAATTCCAAAGTTGAGAGTGTATGGTGTTTTAATCCACATGACCATGGTGACTAGTGAGGAATGGGGTATGATTTTTTGGATCAATGTTAAGATCAATCTATTCTCTTCCAGAATAAAGAGTATCCTGAATAACAGATAAAAAAAAAATGTGATTAAGGGCACTTATATAAAAAAAAAAATACCGATTTGTAAAAAAGAAAAAAAAATTTGAAATAAAGTGCAGTGGTGTTTTAATATTAAATATATTAAATCATAAAAACATAGTAACAATGTAAAAAAGGGGGGTTGTAGTATTATATAGAGACACTAGATGGCGCTAGCACGAGCTTCAAGGAAGTGTCAGAAGCTTGAAGAGAATACTACAGTTAAAAGAGAGAGCTTTCTGTGTGAAACCAATGTGTGGAATGGAAGGCTAAAACAAAATGGTCAGGCTAAGCATCCCAATGGACGGTTCAGTATGCATGGGAGGCAGGGACAAAAATCTCCAAAAAACAAAATGGACTTTTAATAAAAGACATTAGAAACAATATTTAGTCCAAAGGGTTCCAGAGATTTTAATTTGTAAATCCAGCACACCTCTTTCCTATTAAGTGTCTGGATTCAGTTTGGTGTATTGTCTGGTATCTGTTCAATGGGGTAAATAGTCAGTTTCTTGATGTCACGACCATGTATAAGGTCAAAGTGATGTGACAAACCATGCTTCTGAAAGCCAATTTTTTTCCCTCTCTCCAGTGAAAACCAATATAGTCAATTTGTCATCTCACACTTTCACCAATGATGAGGAAAAACTACTTAGAAAAGGTTTATCCTTTTGTCCTACAAAAAAGAGTGATGGATTTGAGCAATTTTTAGATGTGTAAAAATATATCCATAAATTGACACTGATCCGACACTATGAGATTCAAAAATTATCTGCCTCCTCCAATACCAGTGATAATAGTAAGACTAATGTTCCAACTGATGATGCTAATCCCTCTCTACACCTGGATGTGAGGGCTAAGTCCCATTACTATCCTTTTGAAAGTAGAGGTCACCACCTAGAAACTTTTTCTGACCTCCTTCTAGATCAGCTCCACAATCTTCAACTGAATCCTTCTATGTCTGACAAACCTAATTTAACTAAAAAAGAGGTTCTAGCCCTCAAAGAGTTGAAGAAAAATACTGATTTCATTATAAAGCCTGCTGATAAGGGGGGAGCAATTGTGGTACAAGATAGATCTGATTACATTAAAGAGGACAATAGAATCCTCTCAGATACTAATTTTTATAAACCTGTCAAAAATGACCCTATGCCGTTTTTTATTTTTTCATATAATCATTTAATAACTGAAGCCTTCTCTAACAATGCCATAAATGAACAAGAAAAGAAGTTTCTTACCATAAAAAAACCCCTCCACACCCTTTCTCTATCACCTTCCAAAAATACACAAAAAATACTACTAGCCCACCAGGGCGACCTATTATTTCTGACATAGGGTCACTCATTAGCAGTCTAGCTTTCTATATTGACAGGATTATGCAGCACCATGTTATGAGTCTAAATAGTCATCTAAAAGATTCCACTCGATTGATTAACCTTGCAAAGAGCATTAAGTGGGATGACAATTACTGTTTTATCTCCTTTGATGTATCTGCCCTGTACACAAATATAGACCACCAATTAGGATTAAAATGTTTTGAGAAATTTGTTAATTCCGATGCTAGACTGTCTGATACTCAAAAAAACGTTTTTACTGAGAGGTATGGATTTTATTTTACATAACAATTTTTTTACTTTTTTAGGGTTTTTTTTATCATCAGACACGTGGGACAGCCATGGGATTATGGATCGCACCTACTTATGCAAATCTTTTTATGGGTGTTTTTGAGGAGGCTTTTATTACTACAGTTGAATTTGCAAAAAGCATAATCCTTTATAAAAGATATATAGATGACCTCTTTTTAATATGGGACACATGTTTTATAAGTGCTGATCAGTTCATTTCCACCATACAGAATAATAACTGGGGACTGGAATTCACCCCTCACATCAGTAAACAAACCATGAACTTTCTAGACATTACTTTTTATGTCAAGAATAGTAAGATTTGCACCAAGACTTATTTTAAACAGGTAGATACAAATAGCTATGTCCATTTTAGTAGTAGCCACTACCAGAAATGGCTTTTTAATATCCCTCACAACCAGTTCCAAGGGATACGCAAGAACTGTACTAGTGATGATGACTTTACTAGCCAGGCTAACATTTTAAAGGAGAGGTTTTTAAGTCAGAAATATCCTAGAAAATTAGTTTCTTCCACATGTGAGAATGTTTTTAAAAATTCTAATCAAGATCTTTTACTGTCCAGAAAACCCACTCCCAAACCCTCAGGTGATAAATTCTGTACCAACTTTATCACCACCTACAGTTCACAACACAAATCTATCAGGAACATCATGGAGGGTCTGTGGCATATTGTCAAAAGAGACCCCATTTTAAACAAAAATCATTCCAGAGAAACCTGCTATAACCTTCAGGAAGGCTAAATCCTTAAAAAACACATTGGCACCCAGTAGGCTCACTATTCCATCTCACAAGCAGAACAATTTCTTATCTCCTGGCATCTATAAATGTCATCACTCTAAATGTAGTTGCTGTCACAATATTGCACATCAGACTATTACTTTCTCACATCCCATCACTCAAGAAAAATTCCCCATCAAATACCACCTCACTTGTCTGTCCTCACACGTCATCTATATCATTACATGCACTTGTCCCAAAATCTATGTTGGACGTACCACCCAGGCACTTCATTGTCTGCTAAATTCCCACCGACATAATATTAAAATTGGCTTTCAGAAGCATGGTCTGTCACATCACTTTGACCTTATACATGGTCGTGACATCAAGAAACTGACTATTTACCCCATTGAACAGATACCAGACAATACACCAAACCGAATCCAGACACTTAATAGGAAAGAGGTGTACTGGATTTACAAATTAAAATCTCTGGAACCCTTTGGACTAAATATTGTTTCTGATGTCTTTTATTTAAAGTCCATTTTGTTTTTTGGAGATTTTTGTCCCTACCTCCCATGCATACTGAACCCTCCATCTTGTTTTATCCTTCCATTCCACACATTGGTTTCACACAGAAAGCTCCCTTTTAACTGTAGTATTCTCTTCAAGCTTCTGTCACCTCCTTGAAGCTCGTGTTAGCGCCATCTATTGTCTCCTATAATACTACAACCCCCCTTTTTTTACATTGTTACCATGTTTTTATGATTTAATATATTTAATATTAAAACACCACTGCACTTTATTTCAATTTTTTTTTTCTGTTTTACAATCGGTATCTTTTTTTATATATATATATATAAGTGCCCTTAATCATTTTTTTTTTTTTTTTATCCGTTATTCAGGGTACATCTCTTTGGATTTACTCTTTATTCTGGAAGAGAATAGATTGATCTTAACATTGATCCGAAAAATCATACCCCATTCCTCACTAGTCACCATGGTCATGTGGATTAAAACACCATACACTCTCAACTTTGGAACTGTGTTCTAGACTCCTTGAGGATGGTTTAAACTACTTTTTTATTGGACCCCGTGATCCCCCATGTCTATTTCAAAAGCAATATATATATTTTCTTTTTTATTGTTCTTGAGTATGTATTCTTATTATATGTGGTTTTAATATATTCTATTAAAATACAATTATTTTAATGTGTTTTATACCATTGCCTTGCTGATGTGGCAGTTACTTGTCCTGCCCCCTTTTTTTTTTTTTCCACTTTGGATCGTATATAAACTCCTACATTGCATGCTTGTATCATGCCCTGATGAAGTGAGCTGGGACAGCTCAGGAAATGCGTAGGCACCAATAAAGTTCCTTGAATTATATCTACAGCAGCGCAGTGTATCATTGCACCTTAAAGCCATCTTCACTTACAAGTCTTTGGACCCTGTGCAGACTGCAGCAGCTGTTTCATGCGTTTGTAGGTGTTGTGACCGAAGTTTCACAACCCTATCAGGTGTCTCTCCTTGTCTCACCATTACAATTGTGTTTTAATGGTTTCACACAGTGGATGAGCACTGTTTTGTTTGTTTTGTTTCCACGCTTGTGGAACACAGCGTCCAGGAGGACCATGCTTGCGCTTTCCCTGCCAGACAGATAAGACTTAACTGCGCTCCAGCAGCACACTGACATTTGGCTTTACAGGGGCATACAAAAAGCGCCCTCTAATCTAAGTACAGACAATCTTTGAGCACGTAACTGATGAAGGTCTGCACTGCCCGAAACGTTTTGCTTGGTACTACAAATAAACTGTTCCATTTAAGCATTTAAGTTGCGTGCCAGGTTCTCATACTATTGCTGTCTGCCTTAAACGAGAAATGCGTTTTGCTCACACATTTGCAGTGGGCAGTGTACAGCCTTAGTTCCTTTTGGCGATTACCCTGATCTGCTCCTTGTCTATATTTTCCGTTAAGGCTTTTGTTGATTCAGGAGCAGCTTTGAATCTGATGGATTTGGACTTTGCTAAACGTTGTGGTTTTCCCATGATATCCCTGCAGACTCCTATGCCTTTGAGAGATATTGATGCTACTCCTTTGGTGGAGAATAAACCCCAGTTTTGGACCCAGGTGATAATGCGGGTCGCCCTGGACCACCAAAAAAATTGTAAATTTCTGATGTTGCACAATTTGCATGATACTATTGTTCTGGGTTTTCCTTAGTTGCAAACTCATAATCCTGTTTTAGATTGGAAATCTGTGTCTATGGTGAGTTGGGGTTGTCAATGTGTTCTTAGTGACACTCCTGTTTTCTCCATCTCTCCCCAGTCTCATGATATTCCTGACTATTTGGCTGATTTTTCTGATGTATTCAGTGAGAGTAAGTCTGCGTCTTTGCCTCCTCTTAGGAGTTATGACTGTGCAATTGAGTTAATGCCCGGGTGTAAATTTACCAAGGGTCGGCTTTTCAACTTATCGGTACTCGAACATGATGCTATGCGATCTTATATCAAGGAGACATTGGAGAAGGGTCATATTAGACCATCCTCTTCACCTTTAGGTGCTGTTTTGTTCTGTGGCCAAGAAAGATGGTTCATTAAGGCCATGTATTGACTATTGCTCCCTTAACAAAATCACTGTTAAATATCAGTACCCATTGCCCCTGATTTCTGATTTATTTTCCAGAGTTCAAAGTGCCTGTTGGTTTACCAAGCTTGACCTCAGGGGGGCATATAATCTTATTCGCATCAAGCTCGGGGATGAATGGAAGATGGCGCTTAATACTCCAGAGGGACATATTGAGTACCTGGTGATGCTTTTTGGGCTCACTAATGCCCCTTCTGTCTTCCAGTCTTTTATGAACGATATTTTCCGGGACTTTGTGGATAAGTTTTTTTGATCATTTATCTGGATGATATTTTGATCTTTTCCAGTGATTGGGATTCTCATGTGGAACATGTCCGGACTGTGTTCTGGATTTTGAGGAAAAATTCTCTGTATGTTAAGGGATCGAAGTGCCTCTTTGCTGTACAAAGGATTTTATTTTTGGGATTAATTCTATCCCCATCTGCTATTGAAATGGACCCGGCCAAGATACAGGTCATTTATGATTGGGTTCAACCCACTTCTTTGAAGGTTCTCCAGAAGTTTTTAGGTTTTGCTAATTTCTACCGTAAATTTATAAGTAATTTTTCTGGTATTGTTAAACCACTGACTGATTTGAACAAAAAGGTCGCTGATGTGGTGAATTAGTCTCCAGAGGCAGATTCGGCATTTCAGGAGCTTAAGCGGAAATTCACTTCTGCTCCGGTTCTACGTTAACCTGATGCCTCTCTCCAATTTCAGGTGGAGGTAGATGCTTCTGAGATTGGTGCAGGAGCTGTTTTGTCCCAAAGAGATCCGGTGACTTCTAAGATGAATCCCTGTGCCTTCTTTTCTCGAAAATTCTCCCCATCTAAACGTAACTATGACGTGGGGAATCGGGAACTGTTGGCCATGAAATGGGCATTTGAAGAGTGGAGACATTGGTTGGAGGGAGCTAGACATCAAGTTGTGGTCCTCACTGATCACAAGAATTTGATTTATCTTGAATCAGTCAAACGCTTGAATCCTAGGCTGGCTAGGTGGGCCTTGTTTTTCTCGTGTTTTAATTTTGTGGTCTCTTTTCTTCCGGGCACTAAGAATGTTAAGGCGGACGCCCTTTCTAGGAGCTTCTTTGCGGATTCTCTTGAAGTGACCGAGCCTACTACCATTCTAAATGAGGGTGTAGTTCTTTCCGCCATCTCACCAGATTTGAGACGTGCCCTGGAGGAATTTCAGAAGGACAAACCTGAACGTTGCCCTATGGGATAATTGTATGTCCCTGACCAGTGGAGGAAAAGAGTAATGTCTGAAATTCATTGCTCTGCGTTGGCTGGTCATCCAGGTATTTTTGGTACCAGAAATTTGGTGAGTCGGTCTTTTTGGTGGCCTACCTTATTTCGTGATGTCAGGAATTTTGTGCAGTCCTGTGGGACTTGTTCTCGGTACAAGCCCTGTTCTCATTCTAGTGGGTTGTTGATGCCCCTGCCGGTGCCCAGGAGGCCATGGACTCATATCTCAATGGATTTTATTTCTGATCTTTCTGTCTCTCAGAGAATGACTGTTATCTGGGTGATCTGTGATAGATTTTCTAAGATTATCCATCTTGTACCGCACCCAAAGTTGCCATCTTCTTCTGAGTTGGTGCCCTTCTTTTTACAACAGGTGGTTCGGTTGCACGGGACTCCTGAGAACATTGTGTCAGACAGAGGAGTCCAGTTTGTTTCCAGATTTTGGAGAGCTTTTTGTTCCAAATTGGGAGTTCAGTTATCTTTGTCCTCTGCATTTCATCCTCAGACCAATGGGCAGACTGAGAGAACAAACACGACTTTGGAATCCTATTTGAGATGTTTCATATCTGCTGATCAGGATGACTTAGGCTCATTTTTGCCCTTGGCCGAATTTGCGCTAAACAGTAGGGCTAGTTCTGCTACTTTGATGTTGCCCTTTTACTGTAACTTTGGGTTTCATCCTCGATTTTCTTCAGGGCAGGTGGAATCTTCGGCCTGCCCAAGTGTGGATTCTGTGGTAGAGAGAATGCAGCAGATTTGGGACCAAGTGGTGGATAAGTTGTCCCACTCTTAGGAAAAAGCCCAACGGCTTTCCAACCAGCATAGGACCATTGGTCCCCAGTTTAAAATGGGTAATATGGTTTGGTTGTCTTCAAAGAAGATTCCTATGAAGGTTGCGTCTCCAAAATTCAAGCCAAGATTCTGTTAGGCGTCGGATTTCTGACTCTGCACAGCAGGAATCCAGAGTCGTACATCCAACGGTCTCCCATTCCCCTCCGACCGCTCAGGGTACTGCTCAGCAATCTCGGCGATCCAGGCGTGCTGCTCAGACCCGCTCTGTGAGTCTGGATGTTGCTGCCACCTCTGGTGCAGCAATGGTAGCGCAACCTGCTTTGCAGGGAACCGCTCCAGAGGCTAAGTCCTCTCACCGTACTACTGGGCATGCCCGCAAGATGACCTCTCAGTGGAGAGCAGGGGTCATATGCTCAGGTCCTGCATCAGATCTGATTGGTCCTTCCCAAAGTACTGGAAGGTCCCGGAAGCGCATGGCTATAAAAAGCCCGCATGGTGGCTCGGCCATGCGCTAGTGTAGACTTATCTGCTATGTGTGTATGGTGACGGATGCATGTGTCTCGTGACTGACTTATTTGAAACCCCTTCCCTCTGATATTATGAATGGTGACAGAGTGTTGGTATTAGTCAGCGTCAGGTAGTGGCAAGCTATGGGCCACTGTGCTCACCGCGCCTATCACTAGCGTCCGACAGTGCCCGGCACTGTCGTTAAGTGGCTGCATTACTGCCACGCTGCGCTCAGCAACAACTCTTGGTGTTCGCGGCTGCGACGCCACACGCTGGCTGGCCCTGTGAAGTCAACAGGTCCAGCATTTATACTTAATTTACATTAGGCCTTCTCTGTGCTTTTAACAGAGCCTGCCTTAAGTGCCTCGGGTGACGCTAACCTGAGCGCAGTACTCCGCCTCCTGGCGAGTCTGCCATTATTCTGCAGCGGTCTTTCCATCTACAGCACGGTGGACCCCGGGCGGCGAACGCACCTCCTATTATTTATATTTGGTGCGTTCCGCTGTCCCTAACATTACGCTAGCGCCAGGTTCTGGCTGGTAATGGCAGATCTGCAGCAACTGCAGCGCTACATTTGGCAGCTGGAGAGCAGGTTGGCGGCAATTGAGAGCACCAACTCAGCTGTGAATGCTGCGCTAGCTGCTGCCTAGACAGTCGCAAGGGCTGTCTCTCGCATGCCCACACTTTTGCCCACGCCGACAATTTCTCGCCTCCTGCTTCCCGACTAGTTTTTGGGAGACAGCGCCACCTGTAGGGGATTAGTGAGCTAGTGCTCTTTCAGCTTGAGTTACTGGCCGCACGGTTCCCTACAGAGCAGGCTAAGGTGGGGTTTATTGTCTCATTGTGGTCTGGCAGGGCATTACAGTGGGCTACGCCATTGTGGGAACGTGATGATCCCGTGGTTCAGGGTGCCGCTCAGTTCCTCGCGGCCCTGAAGCAGGTCTTTTTGAGACCACGGGTCACGCACGATACCTCACTCCAATTACTATCCCTAACACAGGGGTCGCTCTCGGTTAACCATTATGCCGTCTGGTTCCGGACATTGGCTTCCGAATTAGAGTGGCCGGACAAAGCTTTAGTCCCGGTGTTTTGGAGTGGGTTAGCTGAGCACGTCAAAGATGCCCTAGCTACCAGAGAGGTTCCCACAAGTCTGGAGAAGCTGATTGCCGTCTCCACCCTCATTGACCTCCGGTTCACGGAGCACGGGCTGGAACATGCGCAATCCAGATGTAGGGTTAACTTGGCTCCCACATTCACCAAGACGCTAAGATACCCCGCACAGGAGCTCTCATCCTCCGAACCTATGGAGGTGTCTCACACCGGTCCCAAGCCGCGTCCGATGCGAAGCTCCATACGTTGCTATCAGTGCCGACAGTTTGGTCACTTGGCTAGCACGTGTCCTCTGTGGGCGAAAAAACGTCCACGTCCAGTGGCCGTAGGTGGTGGTCAGTCCAATATGAAACCCTTCTCACCCAAACCGGTATTCCGGGGCACCTTAGATGGTGGGTCCTCCACCTGGAAGGCAGAGGATACCGTGGATTCTGGGGCCGAGGGAAACTTTATGTCCTCAACCTTCGCCCAGAAACACGCTATCCCTCTGGTATTACTGCCACAACCTCTGACCATCAGGGTGGTTAATGGTGCACCATTACCCTCTCAGGTGACCCATCAGACAGCTCCACTCGGGCTTTCTATCTCACCCTCTCAGCGTGAGATTCTGTCTCTGCTCATCTTGCCAAATGGCATCGACCAGGTGCTTCTCAGGGTTCCCTGGCTCCATTGCCATTCCCCTCATATTGATTGGGCTTCAGGGAATATACTGGGTTGGAGCAAGGACTGTGAGGGAAGGTGCTTGAGGGGCAGTGTTCTGGTGGCTTCGACTGAAGTGCCTGCGGATCTCTCCGCGCTCCCTAATCCCTACCACCAGTACGCGGACGTCTTCTCCAAAAAAATCTGCGGAGACGCTTCCGCCGCACCGTCCCTACGATTGCCCGATAGATCTCTTGCCAGGCACAGAACCTCCTAGAGGCTGTGTATATCCGCTATCTCTCCCTGAGACAGAGGCTATGTCTCAATATATCAAGGAGAATCTGGCTAGAGGTTTTATCAGAAAATCGGTGTCGCCGGCTGGTGCAGGGTTCTTCGTACAGAAGAAGAACAGAGAGTTGCGTCTCTGCATTGACTACAGAGGTTTCAACGCTATAACGGTCAAAAACAAATACCCTCTCCCATTGATCTCTGAGTTATTTGACAGGCTGCGAGGGGCCCGGATATTTACAAAATTAGATCTACGGGGGGCATACAACCTGATCCGCATTCGCGAGGGAGACGAGTGGAAAACAGCTTTTAATACCAGGGATGGCCACTACAAATATCTAGTCATGCCCTTCGGCCTTTGTAATGCGCCTGCTGTCTTCCAGGATTTCATCAATGACGTCTTCCGTGACATGCTTTCTACATCAGTGGTGGTCTATCTGGATGACATACTCATCTTCTCGCCAGATCTGACCACCCACCGGAGAGACATCTGCAGGGTCTGGTAGCTCCTTTAGTTGCTCTCACTAAGAAAGGAGCTAACCCCAACGCTAGGTCTCAACAGGTCTCCAAGGCCTTCTCTATAAAATCTCATTTTGCTGGCGCTCCCATCTTACATCGTCCTGATGTGGATAAACCGTTTATTCTGGAGGTAGATGCCTCTTCCGTCGGTGCAGGAGCAGTCCTTTTCCAGAAGGATGCTCAAGGTCGGAAGCATCCCTGCTTTTTCTTCTCTAAGACCTTCTCACCGGCGGAGAGAGCTGCTAGCAATGAAGTTGGCCCTTTCCGAGTGGAGACATCTCCTGGAGGGAGCCTGGTTTCCCTTCCAGGTGTATACGGACCATAAAAATTTGGTCTATTTACAGACGGCCCAGCGCCTGAACTCTCGTTAGGCTAGGTGGTCGCTCTTCTTTTCCCGCTTCCGCTTCACCTTGCACTACCTTTCAGGTGAGAAGAACGTCCGTGCAGATGCTCTCTCACGCTCGGTGGTTTCAGGGGAGGAAGGAGAGGCTGAGCCTCGGCTAATTCTCCCGCCGGAGAGCTTTACGACTGTGGCTCTAGTAGCTCTCGAGTTAGTGCCACCGGGCAAGACCTTGGTGCCTCCTCAGCTGTGGCCGGAGGTTCTCACCTGGGCACACGCCTCCAGGGTAGGTGGTCACTTTGCAATAAACGGACCACAGAACTCCTGGCTAGGTTGTATTGGTGGCCGCATATGACTCGAGATGTTAAGGAATACGTACAAGCATGCGTCTCGTGTGCACGGAACAGACCCTCTAGACAGAGGCCGGCGGGGCTATTGTATCCTCTGCCAGTGGCGGATAGACCTTGTGAGATGGTTGGCATGGACTTTGTGGTTGGCTTACCCAAGTCCGGTGGCAGTACAGTCATCTCGGTGGTCACCGACCATTTTTCTACGATGGTGCATTTGGTGCCACTTGCACGGTTGCCTTCCGCTCGTGGTCTTGCCACACTGTTCATAAAACACGTATTCCACCTACATGGCATGCCGGACAAAATTGTTAGTGATCAAGGTCCCCAGTTCACATCTCGGTTTTGGAGGGAGCTCTGCAGTCTACTCAGCATCGAGCTAAACCTGTCCTCCGCTTACTATCCCGAGACGAACGGCTTGGTTGA
This sequence comes from Dendrobates tinctorius, assembly GCF_039654945.1. Taxonomy (NCBI): domain Eukaryota; kingdom Metazoa; phylum Chordata; class Amphibia; order Anura; family Dendrobatidae; genus Dendrobates; species Dendrobates tinctorius. The sequence goes on along the minus strand of NW_027361686.1, from coordinate 12,970,255 downwards.
AAGAGCCAAACAAACCTTGGTCACGTACCTGCAACATTTTGTCTCTGCCAGGCAGGATGACTGGGCATCCTTGCTACCATGGGCTGAGTTTGCCCTGAACAATGCAGTGGCCAATTCCACTGGTCAGATGCCGTTTCTTTTAAATTACGGCCAATATCCGCGCGTCCCTGTCCCGATGCCATTCTCCTCCACTGACTCCAGGGAGGCAGACTGGGCAGTGGACGCTCACGACATTTGGGATCGCACTCAGGATGCTATCCGGGCCTCTAAAGAAAGGATGAGGGTGTCTGCCGACACACATCAGCGACCCACTCCAAGCTTCTCCCCCGGCAACATGGTGTGGCTCTCTACTCGAAATATCAAGCTGCGAGTTGAGTCCCCCAAGTTCGCGCCGCGATACATTGGACCTTTTAAGGTTCTCTAGCATATCAGCTCGGTGGTCTACCGCCTGGCTCTTCCTCCACACTTAGCCATTTTGGACGTTTTCCATGTGTCCCTCCTCAAACCAGTTCATATGGCCCGGGTCTCCGAGTCATCTGCCAGGTCATCAGACTTGTCGTCTGACGAGTTCGAGGTTAACGCCATTGTGGGATGCAGGATTGTCCGTGGCAAAAAATTTTATTTGGTGGATTGGAAGGGTCATGGACCGGGGCTCGGACCTGGGAGCCGGTGGAGAATATCCATGCTCCTCTCCTGATCGCAGCCTTTGAGCACAGTGAGGCCAATGTTAGGCGTCGGATTTCTGACTCTGCACAGCAGGAATCCAGAGTCGTACATCCAACGGTCTCCCATTCCCCTACGACCGCTCAGGGTCCTGCTCAGCAATCTCGGTGATCCAGGCGTCCTGCTCAGACCCGCTCTGTGAGTCTGGATGTTGCTGCCACCTCTGGTGCAGTAATGGTAGCGCAACCTGCTTTGCAGGGAACCGCTCCAGAGACTAAGTCCTCTTGCCGTGCTACTGGGCATGTCCCGCAAGATGACCTCTCAGTGGAGAGCAGGGGTCACATGCTCAGGTCCTGCATCGGATCTGATTGGTCCTTCCCAAAGTACTGGAAGGTCCCGGAAGCGCATGGCTATAAAAAGCCCGCCTGGCGGCTCGGCCATGCGCTAGTGTAGACTTATCTGCTATGTGTGTATGGTGACGGATGCATGTGTCTGGTGACTGACTTATTTGAAACCCCTTCCCTCTGATATTACAAATGGTGACAGAGTGTTGGTATTAGTCAGCGCCAGGTAGTGGCAAGCTATGGGCCACTGTGCTTACCGCGCGTATCACTAGCGTCCGACAGTGCCCAGCACTGTCATTAAGCAGCTGCATTACTGCCGCGCTGCGCTCAGCAGCACCTCTTCTGTGAAGTCAACAGGTCCAGCATTTATACCTAATTTACATTAGGCCTTCTCTGTGCTTTTAACAGAGCCTGCCTTAAGTGCCTCGGGTGACGCTAACCCGAGCGCAGTACTCCGCCTCCTGGCGAGTCTGCCGTTATTCTGCAGCGGTCTTTCCATCTACCCCACTGTGGACCCCGGGCAGCGAACGCACCTCCTATTATTTATATTTGGAGTGCTCCACCGTCCCTAACAGATTCATTGGACCTTATAAGATTTTGGAAATCCTTAATCCCGTTTCTTTCCATTTGGCTCTTCCAGTTACGTTTAAGATTCATAACGTGTTCCATAAATCCTTATTGAAGAGGTTTGTAGAGCCAGTAGTTGCCATGGCGGCGCCTCCTGACCCTGTATTGGTTAAGGGTAATTTGGAGTATGAGGTAGAAAAAATATTGGATTCTCGTTTGGATAGACGGAGACTCCAGTACTTGGTCAAACGGAAGGGTTATGGCCAGGAGGATAATTCTTGGGTCTCTGCTTCTTACATTCATGTATAAAGATTGGTTTGTGCTTTTCACCGGGCCCATCCTGACCGGCCTGGTGGTGTGGATGAGGGTTCGGTGACCCCTCCTCAAGGGGGAGGTACTGTTGTGAATTCTCTCTCTGGCTTCCCTCTGGTGATTACTGAAGGTAGTGAAGCTTCTCAGATTGACACAGGGGTTGCGAGTTCTCTTTCTGGGCTCCATCTGGCAGTTACTGGAGGTAGTGGTGCTGATCTGATTGACAGAGGCTTGCCACCTGATATTGAGGAAGACGATTGGAGATCTGGGGTTTCTGATTGGGATTTGAGACAGCTGACTCCCTCTATCCCTGCTGGTGATTTTCTTTCTGTGCCTTCTGAGGTTTGATGTCTCCTGCTCTTTCCCTGCATGGTTCAGCTAAGTGGTTAATTTGCTATTCTGTTTGCATTTGATCTGGTTTTGTCTATCTCTGCTTTGTGCGGGTCTGCTAGCTCCTGCTGGGGCTGTGCTGAATCACCGCCCATATGTTACTGTGCCAGTTTGTTTTGTCTCCCGTTATATTGGTGTCTTTTTGCTTTGCTTTCAGAATATACCAGAGTGCTGGTTTTCTGTGGCTTAGCCTGGGCCTGCTATCCTCCTTGGTGACCCATTGATAACACCCCGGCACCTGAGATATTCATCTGTCCCCGTTCCACAACCGCGTGCAGCTCTGTCTTTCGGGTCTCGGCAGTGACTGTTCAGGCAGAGGGCGTGCACTAACCACGTCATCGTGCCCTATGACCTGAACGTCACAGTCACAGCATGGTTTCTGTAGTCTCTGCTTTTCAGATGGTCTCCAGCACTGCAGCTCCTTCCAGTGTTCAGCACATATTCATTACTTTAATGAGCGGTACCACGTGACCACTAAACACAGGAAAAGCTGCGGCGCCGGAGACCATCTGAAAAGCAGGGACTGCAGAGACCGCACCAGGAGGGGGTGAGTATGATCTGACAGCCGCTTCCCCGCCGAACCCCAGGATAATGACTCGAGGGGCACTTTCAGCCTAAAAAAGGGCTGAAAATCTCGGTTTATACTTGAATATATACAGTATGTGTATATATAAGTCAATATAGTATGATATTGAATTGAAGCTCTCCCTCTTCATGGAGGTTTTTAGCCCTGTCTATTTCATCCTATATATTCTTTCATTATTTTATATTAATTATCAATAAATATTTGATTTTTTAAACAAAACTTTAATCTTTTTGTGGGTATCACTTCCGGTCTGGTGGCGACAGTACTACAACAGATATTTTCTTGACATTTATTATTCGGAGTGTCTAACCACTAATTATCCTTTTTGACACTTAGAATTACTGCATTAAAGGCAGCTGTCTTACATAGTCACCTTTATAAAGGACTCCTGGCCACAGACTCAATCAGTCAGACTCTAACCTCTACAACATTGGCAAGACCAAAGAGCTTTATAAAGATGTCAGGGACAAGATCATAGACCTGCACAAAGCTGGAATGAGCTACAAAACCATAAGTAAGATGCTGGGTGAGAAGGTGACAACTGTTGGTGCAATAGTAAGAAAATGGAAGAAATACAAAAATCCGAATCTAGGATTGATTTGATTGTTACAAATGCATTTTCTCTCACTAGATTTAAGGAAATCTCCATTGGAAACAGAACCATTTCTGACCACACTCTGGTTTTGGCAAACTTTTATTGGGTCCTCCCTTGAAGAATGCCAAACTCTGGAAGTGTAGTGCAAACATTTTTCATAATCCAATCCACAAGACCGTCATCCAGGAAGCTTTAGATAACTTCTTTAGAGAAAATAGAGCTGAAGTGACAAACCCGTTCATCAATTGGTGTGCTCACAAGGCAGTTGTGAGAGGCGTCATTATTAGCATTACGTCCAAATTAAAGAAAGAGAATAGGAAAAAATTAACGCCACTCTACTATCAATTCGAAAACTTGAAAGTACCATTGTGAACCTTGCCTCACCATCTCCTACCCTAAAAATAGAACTTGCTAAACTAAGATAAGAACTCAGGACTCAGCTGAACTCCCCCTATGAAGCAATAGTAAAATCTTCTAAGTATAATTATTACACGTCTCTCAATAAACCCACGAGGTACATGGCCAATCGAATCAAAAACAAAAGAATTCATAATAAAATTAATATAATTAGTTCGATTAATGGTATCTCTAAACTTTCACATCCCCAGGAAATAGCAAATGAATTTGCAAACTTCTACGCCAAGCTGTATAATTCGAACCCTGACCCTAAACCGCTTTCCCAAAACCTAGCAAAAATTGATAACTATCTATCAACAATAAATTTGCCTTCTTTATCTTCCGATGATATAGTGTTCTTGTCAGCCCCGTTTACTTCTATTGAAATTGAAGACACTGTCAAGAAACTTAATCTCCACAAATCCCCAAGTCCCAATGGGCTAACCAATGCCTATTACAAAGCCTTTCTCCCCTCACCTTACCGAGGTGTTTAATTATGCCTCAGGAAAAGGAGCGTTTACATCTGAAATGCTGATGACTTCGATCTCGGTCATCCCCAAAATGAAAGGGGATCCTGAAGCCATAGAGAACTTCCACCCTATTTCGCTAATTAACACAGATATCAAGTTGTATTCTAAGATCATAGCGAATAGGCTTAGTCTGATAATCCCTAAACTGATCAGCAATGATCAGATGGGCTTTACAAAAGGGAGACAACCAGTGGATGCAACAAGGCGAATCATCAATACCATAAAATGGGCTAACTCATTGAAAACACCCATTGTTCTGTTGTCACTCGATGCCGAGAAGGCATTCGACAGACTTAGTTGGTGCTTTCTCAGGCAGACACTCTAAAAATTCAGGTTCGATGATAATCTGATATCCTTCATCATGGCCCTATATTCAGACCCAAGAGCCAGTGTAATTTGTAACAACCATGTCTCAGAGCCATTTACCATAGCAAATGGCACTAGACAAGGCTGACCCCTCTCCCCCATTCTATTTAATTTAGCTATGGAACCCCTGGTCGAACCAATCAGAAAAAAAGCCAAAATAGTAGGTTTAAACACCTTAAATTGTCATCATAAGATCAGTCTTTTTGCTGATGTAATCCTCACTTTAACCAAACCCGAGATCTCCATCCCTGAGGCTCTCAGAATTTAACAAATTCTCATCATTGTCTAATTTTAAAATCAATGAACCCAAGTCTAACATTCTCCCATTAAACATCAGTAAGGACCAAACCAGATGATTAAAACTGCAACCTCTCTTAACTGGTGTGACAAGGAATTTACCTTACATATTTGGGAATCACGGTGATCAGTAACCTCACTGCGTTAGTTAAATCCAACCTTAAAAAACTATCTGAATTAATAAATAAGGATTGCATGATTTTCAGGGATAGATCTCTATCATGGTGGGGAAGGATCCTTACAACAAAGCTCTTTACTTTGCCATAAATATTATGCATGTTAAGGTGTATACCACTCCCTATCCCTTCCATCCATCTATCTAACTTACAAGCACAGATTAACTCTTTCATTTGGGGCTACAAGAAGCCCAGAACGGCCATTCAAACTTTATTTAAGAAAAGATTGAATGGAGGTATAAGCATCCCAAACATCACAGCCCACTATTATTCTTTGTTACTTTAACAAAGTGCCCATTGGTTACTAGATTCAGATCCTCCGGCTTGGTTTGACTTGGAGTCTACACTTAATAACAATAAGCACCCAAGATCTATAATCTATAATGCCATAGCTAACAACCTTCCAAACTCTGCTGCCCATCCGATCTTTCAAGCTGTTGCACTTGCCTGGTTTAAGATCTCTAAACCAAAGAGAGGATCCCATAAAATGACCATCCTTAAAAAACTCCCTCTAACACTCCTTTACTCTATGACTAACCATTCACTATCCCCCATCTGGGCTGATTTAAAAATATCAAACTTAGGCTAGTTTCACACTTGCTTTTTTTTGCAGCGCGTTTTTCCCGCAAAAAAACGCATTGAAAAAACGCATACATAAGCATACAACTGCAGCGTTTTTTTCAAGCATTTTTATGAGCATGCATGAAAAAAACGCAGCGTTTTTATGCGTTTGTATGCGTTTTTAGTGCGTTTTTACCACGTTTGCGTTTTTTTCCAACATTTTTAGGTGGCCCCTCACACTACCCAAACCATGACTTTACTAACCCTGACCCTAACCCTAACCCTAACCCTGACCCTAACCCTAACCCTGACCCTAACCCTTAACCAAATCATACTTAACCCTAACCCAAACCCTAAACCCTAACTAACCCTAACCCTAACCCTGACCCTAACCCTAACCCTAACCCTGACCCTAACCCTAACCCTGACCCTAACCCTAACCCTAACCCTGACCCTAACCCTTAACAAAACCATACTTAACCCTAACCCTGACCCTAACCCTAACCCTAACCCTGACCCTAACCCTAACCCTGACCCTAACCCTTAACAAAACCATACTTAACCCTAATCCTGACCCTAACCCTGACCCTAATCCTTAACAAAACCATACTTAACCCTAACCCTGACCCTAACCCTAACCCTGACCCTAACCCTGACCCTAACCCTAACCCTAACCCTGACCCTAACCCTTAACAAAACCATACTTAACCCTAATCCTGACCCTAACCCTGACCCTAACCCTTAACAAAACCATACTTAACCCTAACCCTGACCCTAACCCTAACCCTGACCCCAACCCTAACCCTGACCCTAACCCTAACCCTAACCCTAACCCTGACCCTAACCCTTAACAAAACCATACTTAACCCTAATCCTGACCCTAACCCTGACCCTAACCCTTAACCAAACCATACTTAACCCTAACCCTGACCCAAACCCCAACCCTAACCCTGACCCTAACCCTAACCCTAAACCCCCTTAACTAACCCTAACTCTAACCCAAACCCCTAAATTCCATGGTTAAAAAAAAAAACGCATATGCAAAAAAACGCATACATGAGCATGCCAGTGCGCACATATGCGCATCCATAGGCTATAATGGCCATTTTTAGCGCAAAACGTGCGCATATGTGCGCATGCGCTTTTTTGCAGGGCCAAAAAATGCAACATGCTGCGTCTGGAAAATACCAACGCACACCCCAAAAAAACGCAGCGCATGAAAATCGCATACATGCGCTTACCAGTGCGCAGGTATGCGCACCCATGTTAAATATAGGGGAAAAAACGCATGCGCAGGTATGCGTTTTTTTCCAGCGCTAAAAAACGCAAATGTGAAACCAGCCTTAGAAGACATTTTCAATGGGGCGGAATTTTTATCCTTTAAAACACTAAAAACTAAATTTAATATCTCCCCGTCCCTGTTTCTCGAATACCTTACTCTTAAGGATAATATAAAAATATTTCTTGGCAAGAAACTAAACTTCACTGAGTCATCCATAAAAATACTAAATAATTGTGGTCATCGTATTTTCTGGAGCCATGGCTTCGTTTATGATAGCTACAACCAAGATACGGCCTTGACAAAAAGCCCTTCAATGCTGAGATGGGAGAAAGACTTAAACTCTTTCTTCACTGTAGAAGACTGGGAGGACGCTCTCTCTTTATCATATCACTCGGTACTCTCCATGTCATTGCAGGAGACCCATTTTAAAATTGTATCATGTTGGTACTATACCCCCAATAGACTTGCTCATATTGGGACTACGAACTCTCCTTTATGCTGGAGGGACTGCGGCCAGAAGGGAGACATCCTACATGTTTTTTGGAGTTGCCCAATGGTTAATTCCTTGTGGTCGCAGATCTCCTCCCGCATTATTAGCAAACTTACAGGCAAAACCACAACCCTCACACTTCACTCGGACTTTCTCTTAATCTAGAGGAATTGGACCCTGCCTTAAAAGATATAGTCATCCATGTTTGTCTTGTGGTAAAAAATTCCATTGCATTCCATTGGAAGAATCGTTTCCTTCCCAAAGTTGATGATATCTTACAGTTGATCACTCAGCACAGATCTCATGAGTTGCATTTTGCATTGGCTAATGACCAACTCAGTAACTTCTACAAGAAATGGTCTAAATGGGACCAAACTTTCCCTACTCCTATTGCTTGAATGAATCCTTTCACACTTAGTAATCACTATATATTAAAAACTGTTTTAGTTTTGCCTCTGACATAACTGATCTTGTTTCTACCATTTGACATAGGGTTAGATTTGAAATGACACTCATTAAGCTCATTTTGTGTGTTTTTATGTTCTTTATTTCTGTTATCATTACTATTGCATAATCTTGTTTTCTACGTGTTTAGGCGTTGGTAAAATCCGTTTGTAAAATGACAACATTAATGCATGTTCTGCATTTTCTTTACATGTTGTCAGCTTGTGATTTCCCTACTTCCCCTTATCTTTTCCTTCTCTTCCCCTTCCCATCCCTCCCCCCCTTTTCCCCTGTCTTCCCCTCGCCCCATTGTTAAAAGAATAAAATCTTTGGAAAAGAAATACAAAATGACTGTCAATCAACATCGATCTTGGGCGCCATGCAAAATCTCCGCTCGTGAGTTATCCTTGATCATGAGGAAGGTGAGAGATCAGCCTAAAACTACACAAGGGGAACTTATTAATGATCTCAAGGCAGCTGGGACCACAGTCACCAAGGAAACCATTGGTAACACATTGCGCCTTAAAGGTTTAAAATTCTGCGGTGCCAGCAAGGTCCCCCTGCTCAAGAAGGCACATGTGCAGGCCCATCTGAAGTTTGCCGATGAACACCTGGATGATTCTGTGAGTGACTGGGAAAATGTGCTGTGGTCAGATAAGACAAAAATTGAGGTCTTTGGCAATAACTCAATTCGTCATGTTTGGAGGAAGAGAAATTCTCCCTGTGACCCAAAGAACACTGTCCCTACTGTCAAGCATGAAGGTGGAAACATTATGGTTTGGGGGTGTTTCTCTGCTAAGGGCACACAACTACTTTACCGCATAAATGGGAGAATGTATGAAGCTATGTACTGTAAAATCCTGAGTGACAACCTCCTTCCCTCCGCCAGGACACTGAAAATGGGTCATGGCTGGGTCTTCCAGCAAGACAATAATCCCAAAAATACAGCTAAGGCAGCAAAGTGTGGCTCAAAAAGAAACACATTAAGGTCATGGAGTGGCCTAACCAGTCTCCAGACCTTAATCCCATAGAAAACAGCCTCCAAATCTTAATGATTTAGAGATGATCTGCAAAGAGGAGTGGACCAAAATTCCTCCTGACATGTGCGCAAACCTCGTCATCAACTACAAAAAGCGTCTGACTGCTGTACTTGCCAACAAAGGTTTTGACTCTTAGTATTAAGTTTTGTTTGCCAGAGGGATCAGATACTTATTTCTCACTGCAAAATGCAAATAAATTTATATAATTTATACAATGTTATTTTCTGGATGGTGTGTTAAATATTCTATCTCTCAATATTAAAGTTAACCTACCCTTAAAATTATAGACTTGCCTTTGTAAGTGGGCAAACTTACAAAATCAGCAAGGGATCACATACTTAGATACCCCACTGTATGTTGCTTCGTACAATATGTAACATGGTTTCCTGTGTATTATATACAGTAGTAAAAGGAGGAGGCAACTGACGGAAATCCTGTCACAGTCTTCTCATTTTGTTGTCTGTCTTTTTATAGTAAGTAGAGAAAGAGTTAGGCCACATGCACACATTCGGTATTTGGTGAATTTTTTACCCCAGTATTTATAAGCCAAAACCCGAAGTGGGTGATAAATGCAGAAGGGGTGCAAATGTTTCTATTATGCTTTTCCTCTGACCATTCCACTCCTGGTTTTAGCTTACAAATACTGGGGTAAAAAATTCATCAAATACTGAATGCATGTGGCCATAGATTTACAGTGTCATGATCCAGTCCGGGTTTTGAGTCCTGTCTGCCCCTTTCCCGGACTGATCATGTCAAGGGTTAAAACTTCGCCTGGCCTCGTTTTGGGTTCAGGTCAGCTATTTCTTCCTGCTGCATCCTGCAGGACTTGTCAGTTATAATTTCTGCCTACGGCATGAGTATCTGTCTCTAGTAGTACCCTGATTTGTCCTGCTGTGCTTTCTGACCTTGCCCGCATCTGTTCCTCCCTCTCTACCCATTCCGTCTTAGTGTTTCCTGATTGCTTTTGGATTTCCCGGTGTTTGATTCGGCTTTGACTCTGACTGGACGTTGCCTCTGGCCCCTGGTACTTCTGTCTTTTGTCTAGTATTGACCCTTTGGCTCTCTACTGACTCTGCGCTTGTTTTTCCCTTTGTATTGCATGACGGTCTAGGTTTTGACTAGGCTTGTTTGACTATTCTGCTGCCACCAGGTGGTAGCTTCGCTGCAGCACTGCAGGTCTGCTCTTGCTGACTTGTTACCAGCCTTCCATTCTGTTGCCATTTAGTGGAAGTTGCAGGTACCTGCATAGCTGCAGCGTGATATACAGACAGCTTAATTCTTCTTTTGTAGATTTAACTATCCTTTATCTGGACTGAATTACAGTGGGGAAAAAAGTATTTAGTCAGCCACGGATTGCGCAAGTTCTCCCACTTAAAAAGATGAGAGAGGCCTGTAATTGACATCATAGGTCGACCACAACTAGGAGAGTCAAAATGAGAAAACAAATCCAGAAAATCACCTTGTCTGATTTGGCAAGATTTATTTTTCAAATTATGGTGGAAAATACATATTTGGTCATTAACAAAAGTTCATCTCAATATTTTGTTATATATCCTTTGTTGGCAATGACAGAGGTCAAATGTTTTCTGTAAGTCTTCACAAGGTTGGCACACACTATTGGTGGTATGTTGACTCATTCCTCAATGCAGATCTTCTCTAGAGCAGTGATGTTTTGGGCCTGTCGCTGGGCAACATGAATTTTCTATTGGGTTGAGATCTGGAGACTGGCTAGGCCACTCCAGGACCTTCATGTGCTTCTTACGAAGCCACTCCTTTGTTGCCCTGGCAGTGTGCTTGGGATCATTATCATGCTGAAAGACCCATCCATGTTTCATCTTTAATGCCCTTGCTGATGGATGGAAGTTTTGCACTTAAAATCTCACGATACATGGCCTCATTCATTCTTTCATGTACACGGATCAGTCATCCTGGTCCCTTTGCAGAGAAACAGACCCAAAGTATGATGTTGCCACCCCCTTCACAGTAGGTATAATGTTCTTTGGATGCCACTCAGCAATCTGTCTTCTCCAAACAAGACGAGTTTTGTTTGTACCAAACAGTTCTACTTTGGTTTCTTCAGACCATATGACATTCTCCCAATACTCTTCTGGATAATCCAAATGCTCTCTAGCAAACTTCATACAGGCCCGGACATGTACTTGCTTAAAGGGAATCTGTCACCCCTTTTTTGAGATATTATATAATGATATCATTCAACTGTGTGTCACATAAGGATTCTCTTAGTACTTTTGCTTCCCCCTGACGCCGCACCTTTCATGCATAAATACCTTTTTTATATTGGTTCAGATGTATGTAAACTCCCGCTGTCCGGTCCGCTGGGCGGGGCTTATTCACCTCCTCCCCCCCTCCCTGTCTTGCACCATGCATTTCTTCTTGTGTAGAGCAAGACAGGGAGGGGGGAGCAGTTGAATAAGCCCCGCCCATCGGACCGGAACGTGGCAGTTTACATACATCTGAACCGATATAAAAAAGGTATGCATGAAAGGTGCGGGGTCAGGGGGAAGCAAAAGTACTAAGAGAATCCTTATGTGACACACAATTGAATGATATCATTATATGATATCTCAAAAAAGGGGTGACAGATTCCCTTTAAGCAGGGGGACACATCTGGATCTGCAGGATCTGAGACCATAGCGGAGTAGTGTGTTACTGATGGTAGCCTTTGTTACAGTGGTTCCAGCTCTATGCAGGTCATTCACTAGGTCCCCCGTGGGGTTCTGGGATTTTTGCTCTCCATTTTTGTGATCATTTTGCCCCCACGGAGGGGGGTTCTTGCATGGAGCCACAGATCGAAGGAGTTTATCGGTGGTCTTGTATGTCTTCCATTTTCTTATTATTGATCCCATAGTTGATTTCATCACACCAAGCTGCTTGCCCATTGCAGATTCAGTCTTCCCGGTCCTGTGCAGGGCTACAATTTTGTTTCTGGTGTCCTTTGACAGCTCTTTGATCTTCACCATAATGGAGTTTGGAGTATGACTGTTTGAGGTTGTGAACAGGTGTCTTTCATACTGATAACAAGTTCAAACTGGTGCCATTACTACAGGTAATGAGTGGAGGACAGAGGAGCCTCTTAAAGAAGAAGTTACAGGTCTGTGAGAGCCAGAACTCTTGCATGTTTTAGGTGACGAAATAATTATTTTTCGCCAAAATTTGCAAAATAAATCTTGCCAAATCAGACAAGGTGATTTTTTGGATTTGTTTTCATCATAGTTGTGGTCTACCTATGATGTCAATTACAGGCCTCTCTCATCTTTTTAAGTGGGTGAACTGCAGAAATGGTGGCTGACTAAATACTTTTTTCCCCACTGTATGCACAAGGATATAAATAAATAACAATATCCTGTATGAAGTAAAGGGTTCCGATGGGAGATGAAGTAACCTTTCTCACTGATTTGTATTTTGCTTATTCACTGCCCATTTAAATGCAAAGGTGAATTAATTTCCCATGTTTCTGATTCACTTTGGGTGAAACCAAAAAATAAACACACCAAATCCCACACGATCTGTTAGGTAACTGTGATGATATATTCATAGAAACTGAAATAACAAAATGCTGATGGAAATGTAGTTCTATTCATCTTAATGGAACTGTTTCTACAGAACCCATACAGATATAAAATCATTCTTATATATAGACATTTCTATAATTATATTTTGTAACACTTATGCACAAATTCCATATATTTAATTGCTGTCATATTTTTTTTTTAGCGCTGACACCATTCAGTCTCTATGATGATAACTGGGCACGTCAGATATTGAGCTTGGATGTGAAGAAGAATATGAAAATATCTTGGAAAAGGCACACCTTCCCATTCCTTACTGGCTCCTATCAGTCCTTTAAAGAGGAGCGAACCATTGCCCGAGAAATTGATTTAATCAGAGGTGACCAGCGAACTGTAATTGTACTAAACATTGGAATGCATTTTAGAGCATATCCCATTCATTATTTCATCAGGAGGCTCTATAATATTCGTCGCGCAATAGAGCGCTTATTTATTAGAAGCCCAGAGACTAAAGTGATAATTAAGACAGAGAATACAAGCTCCATGTTGAATAATTTTGAAACAGTGAGTGATTTTCATGCTTCTGTACATTACTTTGTCATGGAAATAATCTTCAAGGATCTCAACATTGGCTTTGTTAATGGCTGGGATATGACCAATGCATTTGATACAAATGAAATCCATCCTCCTGAGAAAGTTATTGAGAATGAGGTTAGAATGCTAATGACATATATATGTTAACGAAATCATTTAGCAGGAAGAATACTTATTTTTCTTTCCACCGTCCATCTAACAGCCTAAAAAGTAGACTTGAATTAGATATGTTTGACCCATTTCTGACTTTTTTACACCATTGGATTTTCAGTTATAACACTGACTTGCACATCTGACTAATTTCTCTAAGATTGTTATAATAATTTTTATTTCTATATCGCCAACATATTCTTCAGCACATTACATTAAAGAGGGGACTTGTACAAACAAGAAAAGACATTATGTCATGTGCGTGGATCATGAACTCACTGTGCCACAGTCTGGGCTTACCTTTGGAGGGATGTGGCTAAGCAGCTACCTGGTTTTCACAAGAGCTCCTGATGGTGGAGTTAGGCTTGAGCTGCAGGTAGCTAACAGGTACCACTCCAAGGGCAGTTCCTGGTACTCCAGCAGCTGACCCAATGGTCGAAATTACAGACAGGACTGGACACTGGTGCAGGTTCAGATAGTGCAAATCCTGGAACACTTGAAACTGGTGCAGGTTCAGGTTCCGCTGGAGCAGCACTCTGCAGCAGAACTGGAGCAGCTTCAAGTTCAGGTACCCCTGGATCCGCTTCAGGAACATGTATCGCCGCAGCAGCTTGAGGCTCACATACTGCCGGAGTGGTTTCAGGACAGGTTCTGGGTTATACAACATAGGTCACAGACACAGGTTCAAGTTCTGACTAAATGGGTTCTACAATATATTCAGAAACTAACAGAATAAGGAACAGTTCAGGAATAGATTGAGGGACCAGACAATTAACTAGCAGGGACAGACTCATGCTAACACTAAGGAGGATTTGTACAAGCACCTCTCTACAGGGGAGCATGCCTTAAATACTAAGTGCCTCACAGCTATTGGATGGGGGCATTTCAAAAGTGAGAATGTTACCCTTTTAAGTATCAAGGAGTGCATGCACTAGGTGCACCACCGTGAGACCTGCATGAGGTGTGCAGGCTTAGGAGACCAAGTACTCAAGCAGAGAACAGAGACACCACAGAGCAGCTGGGGCAGTATGTCTGTGTCCCTGCCAGAAGGAGGGATAGAGAACATGCTGGAATGCTGGCATTAGCGTTACAGTATCTCCCCCTTCTTCTTCAGGCCTGCTAGAATTCTCTGCAGAAGTGGGGCACAGATTTTCTTTTTGAATTCCCATGATATCTGTTGAAGGCCAAATTCTCTGTATTGTATGGTCCGTGCGGAGGTGGAGCGCCCGACCAGGGCTGGCAGGGTACTCGGTACCGGGCCCGATGATCTCAATGGAAGTTGTCACGGAAGCTGTGACCCGGTCCGTGGCCCTGGGGCTCCATGGCAAAAAGGGATGAATAGAGTTTATGAATAGTTTGTGACGCCACCTGTGGTGTTCGGCAAGTGAGATGTTAGGCCGACGCTGCATGCAGATCCTCTGGGACTGGTGGTGTGTTGCAGCCAAGATAGTGAAGCTCCCCACCGGTGGAGCTGTAGTCCCAGGGCAGTGTAAATGTAGGGGTAGCTGAGAGGCGCAGGCAGTGTAGAAGCTGGTACCCAGATGTAGCGGTACCAGGGGTGTTGGTGCAGGAATGAATGGAGGACACCAGGGGTTGTAGTTCCAAAGCTTTACTCACAGTCTGTAGTACACACAGGTGCCTGCCTCCATGCTGTGTCCTCCGGGTCAGGGGCTCAGTCGACCTCCAGGCAAGATAGGACGCTCCCTTCCAACACTCCGCCAACATGTGCCTTTCTGAACGTCTCCTCTATAGCGCCTCTAAGTGTGAAGATCTCCTAGTACTGAGTTATACTGGAGTTCCTCCTTTAAGATGTTCCCAAGAACTCTACATGTATGGCAGACAGCTGTAGCCTGCTTCGGGGACTCCTTACTCCTGAGTCCCTGCTCAGTATCAATGTTGCTGTTGTGCCCCCAAGTCTTAGATGGGAGTAGTGCATTTACAG